>NW_026635101.1:0-1200000 GCF_028554395.1 Pezoporus wallicus | reverse complement strand
TAAGTGATTTGAGATGGTTTATGTACCCCAGTAGAAATGTAACCTACATAAGGAAGATTGGTTGTTCACATTAAACTGGGGGTAAGGAGGAGGTAGTGTTCAGCGGTTTTATTTCAGGATGTGGCTTTTTAAGAACAAGGAACCAAATAAAAATGCTTCTTACTGTTTGATTTGGATTTATTTGAATTGACCAGGCAGCTATACATCCGCTTCTCCCACAAGAATAATCCCATCAGGATCTGGCTCTGCATGCAGGATAACTTTAAGCATAATTGATAAAATCATCAATCCTAAAAAAAAACCCCAAAACTTAGCCCTTACTTGGATTTGATTTTCAGATAAAGAGTCCACAGACACACTTGGGCTTTTAATGTTTAACCCCAGAATCATCGAAAAAATGACATAAAAAAAATTAATCCATCTTCAAATTATCCTCATCCAGCATTACTGGAACTAGTTTGGATCCTGTTTCAGAAGTAGGAGATATAACTAGCTCCAATGTAAAATAACATAGTGAGACATTTAATTCTTGTCTCCAGATTCACTTGTGTGGAAGTAACTATATTGTCCTCACCCTGCTCTTCATTGCACACACATCTCCTGTTCCTGTTCTTATCGACTGGGAGCAATGTTTAGAAAATAAGGGTTTTTTACTTAAATCAAAAAATAAGAGAGAGGGAAAGAAAAGTGGCATTGGTGAAACAGGAAAAAAAAGCCTATAGAGAATCCCTCCTACTGCTGAGTTGGGCAAAGCTCAGGTGCCCTGGCCATGGTGGTCTCTGTTGCTCTCTCTCTACATGCCCTGGCACATACAGGAGCCCTTCAGAAGCAATTCTAGCCACCAAAATGTCATTGCCCTGGAGTAATAAGAATAGGCCTGGATGTACATCAATATAAGAGTATATAAAGCATGCAAAAGAAGTAACAGATGGAAATGTACTGTCCGCCACCATTAAAAACGAGGTGAGGGCATGTTCCTAATACAAAGTCATAATTTCAGCAGACAGCTGCCAAGGCCAGAGGAATTACAGCTGTTTATAGCAACTTGGGACCTATTTTATCCTCTTGAAGATGAACAGGGGCCTGCTTTTATTCAGAACAGAACACTCATGATGCAATAAATATAGCAGGGCAAATGCTCACCTAGTGCAGATAAACACAGCTTCACAAAAGCACAGCACAGCTGCTGAGGACTTGCTCCTGTGTAAATGATTTTCTCTCATGACACTATCCAGATTTATTGCTTCTGAGTGACAAAGGATCAATCTTTAATCAAAAGTGTAAGTCCTAAAATGAATTTAAATTAAAACTATAGAGTCACTTCTCATCTATTGCTCAAGGGACAACCAGAAATATCAAGTGTCTGGAACACAAGCAGAAGTGTTCAGTGGTTTCCATTTTCACCCCCATATATGTTTATTAATGCAGTTTTACCAGTATCCCCCCAAAAGAACTCATAAGATTTGAAAGACTCATAAAATGTATATGCCCAGAAGCAGCTGCATGGATAGGGCAACGAAGATACGGATGTGTGATGTGTTAGCACTGTTTGGAAGGAAATGTACAGATTATCAGCAGCATTATTTTTAATTTGATGCATCTTTAGACTTACCAGCCACTCAAAAACACAACTACGATGGCAGAAAATTATTCTTTCCCTATTTAATAGGCTCGTCAGATTTACTTTTGACATTGCTCTTTATCCGAAATAGCCAATTTTATCTTAAAACAGATGCTGGCATCATAAGGACCATTAGCTAGCTTTACTTACAGCCAGGTTTGACTCCAAGTTTGCACACTGCTAGGAGAGGGGAGAGGGTTCACCTCTGACATGAGCCAAGAGGAAACCAGGGGTTCAGTCTCATGCTGACACTACCTGGAGCCTTTTTGGCTACAGTGAACCCAGACCTCTCTCTGGAGAGCTTGGGCATTCATCACCCAGTTTTGCTGGCAAACAGGCCACACTGAACAGGGCCATGGGCTCTGTGTGGCCAGAGATGCCAAAGCACAGCCCTTTTCCGCCTATGACTGCCATGCTGAAAGGGGGGGTTTCCTCAAACCCTTTATATTTGATCAGCCTGTCAGTATCCCAAGACAGACAAGACCCTTGTGCCCAACTAGCGTCCACATCGCAGCGTGAGGACCCTCCTAGACACCCAACCCTATCAGAGGTGAATTTGAACAACATATTCATGGACCTACACTGACAATGTCACCGAGTCAAATCCCTCATTTCAGTTACTGAAATCTCCAGAAACTTACACAAAAAAGACATCAGCTGGAGATTTTTGTTATTCAAAATGCAAGACTGGGACAGGATAAGGGTCAGAAATGCCTGCTGATAGCACACTGACTGAAAAACCATCTTGAAGCAATACACAGCCTGACTGTAATCACTAACACCAGCTAGCCAAGTTGATCATTTAGTGTTCATCAAATAAAGTTCTTGTCCAAGTGCCCCTGTGGAGAAGACAAGTTCAGCCCATCAGGTACAATGGAGTCCTACCCATCTCCTCTCTATTCACTTTTACACTTATTCTTTACATTCAGGTGGAGCTTGAGTGATTCTGGTCATACAGACTTTTGTTACCCACTAGGGTAAGATTCTCTCCCTTGTCTCTTAAAGACATAGTCAATAAAACACAGAGCACACACTCAGTGAGGCGTGGCTGGTATCTTGAAGTGGGTAACTTTGGGATGGAGGCATGTGTGGATATTACAATGAGATCATAAGGAGCAAGGTTCATTTGAGAAAAGCGATTTCACCACCATTGCTGGCTCAGGAAGGGACATCTTCTATTTTCCACTGACAGCTGCTCTTTGAATTATCAGCTGCATGGTACCATCACATTTCTATTGCTGCATGTCTGTCCCTGGCAGAAAGAGAAGCAGAACTTTGCCTGGTTGGTCACATCTCAAACCCTGTGCTTAAAACCTTTGTCTTGCTATTAATTCTTTCATAAGTCTAAATCATTGTCTGAGAAGTCCACAAACTGCTGCTAATACTAAACAGTATTACCTATAACAATATTATGAACAATTTTTTTGTTCTTCATATAACCAACAATTATTAAGCCCAGATGGAAAAACTGTGAAAGTAACTCCCAAAATATTTGCCAAAATGATAAACACCAACCTACAAACATCACTAAATAGCTGAAAAGCTCTGACAATCTCACTTACTGCCCTCCAAAAAAAACGAAAGCTCTTAAAATGAACATGTTACTTTTTTTTCAATCATGGTATATTAAAGAAATACATTCCAAGTGGAAGGTGTCCCTGCCTGTGGCAGGGGGCTAGAATCGGATGAGCTTTAAGGTCTCTTCCAACCTAAACCAGTCTGGGGTTCTATGATTCTAAATTTTACATATTAAGGCTGTAATCCTAGAAAGCTACACACATTTGTTTCTTTAGCGCAGCTGACCCATGCATTGAAGTCAATGCAAAAAAGCTGGTATGTAAAGTCATTCACACTTATCTGAACCTGGGGAGTGCACTAGTGTTGAAGTTGCTGCCTGGAGGACTGAAAATACAAACAATAATAGAATTCTGATCCAAAGCAATAAATTAGTTTTATCTGAATAAGATTTTATATTATTCGTGGTTTTTTTCCTTCATTCATTGATTCACAGTAAGTTTTGGTTGGAAGGGACCTTAAAGCTCATTCAGTTCCAAGCCCCTGCCATGGGCAGGGACACCTTCCACTAGACCAGGTTGCTCCAAGCCCTGTCCATCCTGGCCTTGAACACTGCCAGGGATGGGGCAGCCACAGCTTCTCTGGGCACCCTGTGCCAGGGCCTCAGCACCCTCACAGGGAAGAATTTCTTCCTTATGTCTCATCTCAATCTCCCTCTGTCAGCTTAAAGCCATTCCCCTTGCCCTTGTCCTACAGGCCTTTGTCAAAAGCCCCTCTTCCAGATTTCTTGTTGGCCCCTTTAGGTTTTGGAAGACTGTTATAAGGTCTTCTTGGAGCTTTCTGTTCTCCAGGCTGAACCAGCCCAGCTCTCTCAGCCTGTCTCCACAGCAGAGCTGCTCCAGCCATTTGCAGCATCTCCGTGGCCTCCTCTGGACTCGCTCCAGCATCTCCACATCCCTCTTGTGTTGCTGCCCCAGAGCTGGACGCAGGTCCGCAGGGGATGCTCACGAGAACGTAACACTTGAAACAGTCAGAAGGCAAAGCCTTTTCTAAGAGCATTTTCTATTTTATTTTCTGCTTTATTTGTAAAGAAAAAAATTTGCAAGTAACTCCTCATCGCTTTCAATGCAGGCTCCCATCAATGCTCTGGAGCAGAGCAGCTGAGTAGCAGTTCATATCTTGCTGTGTCATTCCTTCTAGACAGGAAGGAATTCTTCTATCCTATGTCATTCCTTCTATCCCTAGAAGGACTAGGATATCAAGTGGGTGCCTTAATGAGCCAAATCCTTGAAACTAAAGCTACTCTTTAATCTCTCAGCATGCACATCACATATATGCAAAGGTCCACATAGGTAGATAGGATTTAGAGAAAGTAAGTCTACCATCATTATAAGAGGATTTATAGGATGGACTCGGGAGGATGAGGAAAAATTTCATTTTCATCTCCATTAAAATTGTAACTAATCCTCTTCATGTGAAATTACATATCCTGATTTTCACAGACTTCGTCTCCAGCAGTTCCTACGCAATATCGCTCCTTTTGGCTACGAGATCTTGTTTAAACAAACACTTCAGAAATTATATCATTCCCACTCTAGCCCATTATTCAATAAAGCTGTAATCATGTTGCCCTAAATCTATTTGTCCCATGTTGACTAACCTTTTATCTTTTCCACTTGAACAAAACCTGCACGTTGTTGCACAATCAAGGATAATACCATTCTTCCTAAATGTGACTGCCTTTATCTTAATTTCCCCTTATTATTAAAATAACAGAAATAATAATTTCAGAATTATGCTTTTCTTTACCACTAGCCCCTTAAGACCTACTTCAACAAATTACTTTGTTACACCATAACCAGCTTCTCTATTCCTCTTCTTCATTTGCAGTGGGGATAACACACTACTACACTAATGTTCAGATTTGTAGGTTGGCATGCCAATAGCCAGTGTAACCAAAAGTGATTGTTTTTAAAGTGCATAATACTGTACTAAACAAAATTAAAATATATACCATAAAATCATCAGAGTCTACTAACATGAAAATTCTGAAGTGTGGAAAAAAAGTGGCACAGATTGTTCAGAGAAGCTGTGTCTGCCCCATCCCTGGCAGTGTTCAAGGCCAGCCTGGTTGGGGCTTGGAGCAACCTGGTCTAATGGAAGGTGTCCCTGCCCATGGCACAGGGTTGGAACTGGATGAGCTTTAAGGTTCCTTCCAACCAAAACCATTCCACAATTCCCTCTGCCCACACACAAACAACAGTAACCAGTTGCCTGACCATTCTCCCATAGTTTTCAGAGCTACTTATGTACTTGAGTCGCAGCTTCAGAGCAAAGTGGAGTCCAAAGAAAATACGTAAGCCAAAAGGTGCTGAGTAGATGTGGGTAGTTCTGCAGGATTAGGGCTTTCAAGCAATTTCTTTTGGACACACAAGCTGTCCCTGCTACACTACCTTCAGAATGCTGATAAAAAACACAACAGAATTTACTACCATGCACTTAGGGCTTTTCCACCTTGAATGGATCCATGTGAGCTTCCTTTCTGGATACTTCAGCTGAGGGTGGGTTAGAGAAAGAGTACAGCACTTAAACTCTGTTGGAGTCTTAGAAACTAGCGTTTCCCATATATTGAAGTCTTTCTCCATACCCCTGATAGTACAGTAGAGGAAATTAAGGTAGCAATACCATTGCCAGAAAATCATAGAGTCACAGAATCAACTTGATTGGAAAAGACCTTTACGCTCATCAAGTCCAACCATTCCACAGCACTGCCAAGGCCACCACTAAACCATGTCACTAAGGGCCTCGTCTACACGGTCTGTGAACACTTCCAGGGAAGATGATTCCACCACTGCCCTGGGCAGCTGGCTCCAAATGCAATGTGCAAATGGCTCATTTACCTTTTGTTACCTTTCATCATCTGACCACTCTGAATTTCTCCAGAAGTCCATTTGGTTTAGTTATTTCTCATTAAGAACATACTCAAGAGCAATATATGCTTCCTCATCATCACTCAATTTTCTCCCTGTTCCTAAATCAAAGATGCGCTATCATCAATTCTTGGCCAGATGTTTTCCCCAGAGTCAACTCCATCCGAACTGAGGGTAATTTCTGTCCTCCTCTCAGGCTGTTTCCAAACTCACCACTCAGTCAAGGCTTGTGTGAAATACTGATGACAAAAATAGAAAACATATTGAGTGGTTTCCACTAAGACACAAACATGCAACCACTGACTGCCTATGTCAAAGCCAAGAGCACAGTCTTTTGCACTGAGGTATTTTGCCAAGTTACTTTTGCTCTTGGGCAAGGTACAGATTTTGCTAAAGGCTGTATTCTGTTTTTCCCACACACATGCTCCTCAGGTAAAGCCACCACATCTGCCATTTCCTCCTCACACAGCTGGCACAAAATGTTCAGCTGGACACCAGATAAGGCAGAAAAAGAAACAGAGGCAGCTAAAACAATAGGCAATATTGATTTATAGGCATAGTATTGATTTATGTTTTGAAAACTAGTATTGATTTATGTTTTGAAAACAATACTGAAGACAGAAATTATTCTTAAGCTAAATCAGAAGCCTATAAAAACTACAAATTACAAGTGTGCTGATCAGGATATAATCAATATTAGCTTGCACTGAACCTGAATACATGCAATACTAAAATAGGATACCCAACAGCAACACAGGCATTTCGCAACACTAATGGCCCAGCCAAACACCATGGACAGTATCACAGGTACAGCAGCACATGAGCAACCCGACCAAAAGGCAAAGACAAGCAGCGGCAGACAGCACTACACAGTAGGCAGTATAAATTTTTTAGGGTTGAGACTTTGTCAGTCTTCTAAATACTTCTATCAGTGTGATCTCTAACTCCCTGAAAATATACAGAGATATATAAAAATCTACATTCACCTTCAATATCTAGGAGAGACAGGATTTTCACAATCCCACTTTTTTTTTCTGGCTCCAGCCATCCTGTTTATTCTTCACATCCCACTATATGCTTCAAATGATGGGCTCTGAGATTCAGTAAGGTTTTCTAAGATCAGCTTACCATCACTGTAGGGGAAGAGGAGCCACTACAGCTCGTGGTACAAGCTGCTGCCTGAAGCTGTTCCTTTGAGAATAGTGCTAATCTTGAACGTGCAAATAAAAAGCAGTAGGAAAGGACAGAGCAATTGGCTCCCCATCAGCAGTGAATGAATGGCACCATCCCTTACCCATCTTTATTTTTCACACTCAAGTTAATTGAGATATGACTATAAAATAGTAACAAAGTATATTAGGGCATACTAGCTGCTAACATTATCACTAGGCATGCACGTATGCTAACCACTGAGAAATCAACTACTCTGAAATCCAAGACACCATGGGGCACAAAAGCAGCATTCAAAACCTGTTCTCAATGGGTTAAAGAAAAATATGAAAGGGTTAGAAACCTATTAAAAGAACTGACAAAATGCTGAAGGCTTGAGCCCTCTCCTGGGCACGGCTGCCCAAGGCACTCTCTCACCCTCTACTCATTCCCCTTCTCCCTGTTGCAGGAGAAGAAGAGTGGGAGTCTGTAGCCCCTCTGGAGAGACTGAGCTGTCCAGAAGATTCCTCCATGACCTACTTCTGTCAGGAGGAGCTGTGTTAGCTGCTTGAATTGCTTATTTTGACTGTAACAAGACTGGAAGTTCTCCTACGCCTAACCAATCGAGTACATCAAGGGCTCAGCAGACACCAGAATAAAGGATAACCTAATCACAGCATGTCTGCACCCAGAGAAACAGCTGACATGGGCCATACAGAGAACATCTTTGAACTTCCACTTCAGAGCCATTCACAGGATGATCAGAAATGAACTGTTGGCTCCAAATTCAGTTCTGGGGGGACATGTAATGCTACCTCTTTGTCAACAATTTTGCCTCAGCAGAGAAACAAACTGTAGAATCCCAGACTGGTTTGGGTTGGGAGGAACCTTAAAGCTCATTCAGTTCCAACCCCCTGCCATGGGCAGGGACACCAGGTTGCTCAAAGCCTGAAAAGGTTGCAGAACAGAGCATTTTGCACTACCCCTGCCTGGGCTCTCCTGTTGTAGGTAAACCAAAGATTCCCAGCTGCAGTCTTGAAAAGCCAGGACTAACGTATTTGGATCTAGTTGGAGATGTTCCTGCTCATTGCAGGGGGGTTGGACTAGATGACCTTTGAAGGTCCATTCCAACCTAAACTATTCTAAACAAGCAAACAGGCCGGCAGCAGAAGTGCTCTGCTGGTACCTCAAGAGTTCTGCTGGCTTACACAACCCCTGCAGCATCAGTAACAGAGCAGTTGCTCTGAACAAAAATAACAGTCTAAATCAAGCAATGTAGGAATATACATGCCACATCATGCTTTGACAGCTACATCGGTTTTTGCTGAAAATTTTCTCTTAAAAACCCTGCCAAAATTAAAGAAATAGAAAGTAAGAATAAAAGAAGTGTCAAAATATGACTTAGATTCACAGAATCAACTCAGTTGGAAAAGACCTTTAGGATCATCAAGTTCAACAGTTCCTCAGCACTGCCAAAAACCAAGGGCCTCATCTATGCGGTTTGTGAACAATTCCAGGGACGGTGACTCCATGACTGCCCTGGGCAGCCTGTTCCAATGCCTGACCACCCTTTTGGGGAAGAAATTGTTCCGAATACCCCATCTAAATCTCCCTTGGTAGAACTTGAGGCCGTTTTCTCTTGTCCTATCCTTTGTTCCTTGGGACCAGAGCTCAGCCACCTCCTGGCTTCATCCTCCTTTCAGGCAGTTGTAGAGAGCGATGAGGTCCCCCTTCCCTGAGCCTTCTCTTCTCCAGACTAAACCCGCCCAGTTCCCTCAGCCATTCCTCATCAGACTTGTGCTCCAGGCCCTTCACCAGCTCTATTTCCCTTCTTTGACCTGCTCCAGCATCTCAATATGTCATCCGCAATCTCTTGTTATGAAGAGCCCAGAACCAAACACAGGATTTGAGGTGGGATTTTCAGATTTGACAGGAGGGGGATCGTCACTTCCATAGTCCTGCTGGCCACAGCATTGCTGATACAGGCCAGCATACTGTTGGCCTTCTTGGCTGCCTGGGCACAAGCTGGCTCATGTTCAGCTCCATCAATCAGCACCCCCAAGTCCTTTTCTGAAGAGCAGCTTTCTCTTAAGTCTCAAGACTTCCCTCTTGAAGGTCCAGTACTATGTCTCCTTCCTAGTGGAGACTTCCTGAGCACAGATCTGACCTTCCTGTGCTGGATGGGTTGCTAGCTGTGTTCCACAGGAGCTCTTCAAGTCTCATCCTTCACAGTACAAGAGAAAGCCTTCCTTGCCCATTGTGTATTTCAGACATGCCTTTTGTTAGCATTCATATAAAGGCTAGGGAATAAGAAATCCCTATACATTTGTCACAATTTTTTAATTGCCATATAATGTAGCACATCAACTAAAATCTGCTTTTACACTCAGCGTAGGGAGAAAATTGTGACTAACAGGAAACATTTAACATGCACATAATCTATAATACGCGGTCTTTGGGTCCAGATATGCACTGTGTGTCAGTAGACACTGTCTGTTCAGCCTAGAGAGGACTAAGGAGGAATCTGATCAATGTGTGTAAGTATCTGAAAGGAGGGTGTCCAGAGAGTGGGGCCAAACTCTTTTCAGTGGGGCTAGTCAATGGGACGAGACGCAAGGGCCATAAACCAAACCACAGAAAGCTCCACCTGAACATGAGGAAGAACTTCTTTACTGCTAGTGTGACTGAGCATTGGAATAGGTTGCCCAGAGAGGTTATGGAGTCACCTTCCTTTGGAGATATTCAAGGGCTATTTGGACACAATCCTGAGTAACATGCTTTAGGCAACCCTGCCTGATCAGGGAGGATGGACTAGATGACCTTCAGAGGTCTGTTCCGACCTCAGCTATTCTATGATTATCTTCCTGTTTCTTCAATATCACACTGGATTCACCAGTTATCTATGCATTGCTGAGGTGATGGTCAAGCCTTTAACATCCAGTGTATTCCCATCTGCTGTCTACAAGGACAGATTTGCTGGACCACAGGAAAAGGGAACTCCAACATTAAACTGCTTTATTTCAGAGGTAAAAATTAACAGAGCAATAAGCACAATAAGAAATGACCAAGCAACAGCCTAGAAAACTCCCAGTGAAGAGATTTAAATAAATCAGTGTTTTTTAATGACCAGAACTGCCTTGAAAGCATGATCATCTTTATAGAAAGCAGCACCACAAGTCATTATCACACCCCAGGGATCACAGGTTTCACAGATGAGCTAAAGCAGACAAACTGTGTAGGTCAGGTTTTTCCTCCCCTGCCTTCCTACACAGCGCTGGCAAACACACAAACAAGGAAAATGCTGGGTACCCTTGTGACAAAAAGCACTTGGAGAGCTGCCCGAGTAGGCGTGCATCGGCACATCTCTGTGCCAGGGCACGTGGGTGCAATTCTAGCTCCACAGTGCATAAGCTGTAGGTCAGAGAATGAATTTGGTTAGGTGTTTATCACCCCTGGACTGGCTCCAGAACCTGGACCACAAAGACAGGGATTAAGCTCCTCCAGTGTTCTGCTCTTTCTAACCCAATTTAAGGGAAAGATTTACCCTGATACACGCACAGTAGGAAATTCTGTGGATGGGATTTCAGCAAAACCTTAGCTGCAAATTCCTTACTGCTGTGTTACAAGAAAGTGACAGCATAAAGTCCTCATTTATATTAGATGAAATGTCTTCATCCCTCCATTACACAAAGAACATTTAACTACCTGCTAGTTAAGAGACAAAAAAGGCTGTAACCAAAAACCTCTGTGATCAACCTCCTTTGATTTCTGGAGGACTTGCATTTCTTTACTTAAACCAATCCACACAGTTTTCCTTCCATTTTGCATTCAGGGAGTCTACAGTCTATATCTAGCTGAAGCACATCTGACAGAGACAATTTATTTCCTAAGATTCCTGTTTGTTATGTTTCAGTGGTATTGACCTTTAATTGTAGTTTGCACAAAAGCCCAAACCTTCAATGCCTGCCAAGATCTAATTTATCTCTGAAATTTAATACACAGAATTGAGCTGACAAACTCAGCTAATAAGTACTTAAGTCTGGCATATAGTCATCTAAGCTATTTTAACATTATCCTTGAGTGGTTAAATGTACAAATCCCTGATCACAATAAATGTATTTTGGGCATTATTTGGATTTAAAGAAAAGAAGGCTGAAAAATTGGCTCAGCTTCTCTGTTTCTAGGTGTGTATGGTTTGTTTTATTGGTAAACCACCACCTTTAAGAAATCTAATCCTAATGCAAGAGCTGACCAAAAATAATATGGCATACATTGCTGTTGACATATGAAATGCATTTGCTTGCTCACTCATACTTCTGGGTTCGGGGTTTTTTCCCTACTGCTAGCTCAAGGAGCAGTTAGCGTCAGTTAAACTCAATTCTGCTCAAGAACCTGCTAACCTCCGAGTTATTTTCATGACCAATAAAACTAACAAAGACTGAATTCTTACTAATTTGTGTCTCCTGTGGCTTTCCCTTGTGTAGAGTTCCTCATGTTTAGTAAAGACTGAATTTTCATGGGAACCCTTTCTGAGCTGAGGCAGTAAGAGGTTCTCCTCTATCTGGCTGCTCATTCTTATAAACCTAGAAATGTACTTTCTCAGACTTCTGCATCTCTGAAATTTGACTTAAATATCTACTGGCGAACAGGGAAAACAAGTTCATGCTTAATTTTATGTTTAGACAAGTATATGCAAGAATATGATCATGTAAGTCTTCTCTCCTTGGGAAACCAGGCTAAATCATGATTCACTGAGAGAGTGAAGTGCTAGATCCTGCAACCTGCTGGATGTTTAAATTGTAGCTTGAAACATACATTACCAGCAGGGCCTTTTATGAGGAGGGATACTTTCACAGGAAAACCGCCTTAGCCCAGAATAAGACCCTGTTTTATGTGTGAGCCTCCTTCTGTAATGACAGGAGATCTTCAGGTCCAACGGTCAGTTCTTGACCATGTATGTGAATGGTGTCCTTTTGCCAGCAAATTTTCCCTTCACCTCTTAATGCTATCTTCCAAACAGGCCCATGCAGCTCACTGAAAGTCCTCTGAGTACAAGAACTGGTCACACAGCTCTTCTTCTGGATAAATGCTTCTGCTCTGTGCTCAGTTAACCTCTCCCTTTCATACCATCAGGGACTGATCACTCAAGCTTATCCCAGGTGATCCTGGAAAAGCCTCTGCTTTCTCTCTCACACCACCATTCACCTGAACGTCAAAGGTCATCCTAAAGAGGCATTTTCATCCTTAATGACCTCCACTCTTATGAACAGATTGATTTGAGTTGCAATAAAACAATGAGGATGCTTGAATTTTAGACTCCGCAGCTTGGAAACCTCATTTTCCAAGTCCACCCAGATTACCAATTCTCCTTCAGCTCGGAGCACCAGTTCCTAATTTTGAGCATCTGACTGACAGAACAAAGGAAAACAGAACACAGTTTGCCAGGATTACCTGCCAGCTTTCCACCCCAAAACATTCAAAGCCTATCTGCAAAACCAGCACTTGTGCACAAAAGTGAACACACGTCAACGTCATGTTAGGATGCCAGGTGGAGGAAATGAATGAATGAGGAAAAAAACACATAAGGGGAAAAAAAGTAAGAGGGTTGCTAGGTTGTTTTTTGGTTTATTTTGCCTGAATACACACACATTAAACAAGATAATTCGAGTCCTAAATCACAAAATATGCGGTTCCTTAGGTACACATCTACAGCAGCACACCCACAGCTGCTTGGTTCAAAGGATGCTCTATTTTACAGATAACCTCTGTATTTTAGGGGAAAAGAGAATTTTATGACTGAAGTCATGAGTTCAAAACAATCACTGGTGGCCACCTGGAAATTAAAATCTAGTCCATGTAAGGAAATACTTACAATCATTTTTCTTCCCTAAAAATCTATATTCTGAGCTCCATGTCTTCCTTCCAGACCCAGTGAACCTGCTGGCCTCAAGGCACAGGACAGCAATTTCTTTTCTTTTTTTCATAGTACTCTGTCTCAAGATAATTTATAACACTGTGTAGAGGAGGCTCTTAGTGACATGGTTTAGTGGTGGCCTTGGCAGTGCTGGGGAACAGTCAGACTGGATGATCTTGAAGGTCTTTTCCAACTTAATGGCATTCTATAGTGTCATTAAGTATTATATATATTTTTATCAAGATAAACAAATAGCCTCTATATAAGCAATTATTTAAAGCCTCTAAAATTTCACTCAGAATCACTCCCCCTCCCAACCCATTTATCCAATCTCAGCTTGGTAAATTATGTCTCGCACTGTTATTACGTTTCTGTCTTCATGAGCTGTTTGATCTTGTTAGGTTTTCACAGGCAATGCCACTATTTAGGTCGGACAGTCAGTACTACAGTCCTAATACTATACTGTAGTCCTGTGGTACTACAGTTTTATTTTCCTATTTAATCTTGTTATTTCAATCTGCAGGGACTGCTTTAGTGATGCAGCTAACCTATGAGATTTTACTCTGTTTACTTCAAGACAAAACAATCTGGTCCTTGATAGGCATGACTTCACCTATCTTTCCCATTTAATTTGTCACCAATGTGCCTGTCACATTGATTATTCTTCTACTAAGTTTCTAACACACCTGTTACATCAACAATCTCATTTATAACCAGTAACTTCAGTTTCAACTTTTTTTCCCAGACTTCTTACATTTGCACTGAAACACACACATATTTGGTCCAACTGTCTATGCTTCTTTGTGCTGGTTAAATGGAACTCTAGACAATTCCTATTTATTTGAGAAAATAGGATTTTTCATATACTGATAACTGTTTGTGCCACAGCACATTGTCCAAAATAGCAGACATTTTCTGCGTTGTACAAGAGCTTCTCAGTTTTTCAGTACTTCATTGCGGGTAAAGTACAGCTCAGAATGAACTCTCCCACAGGTTCAACAAGGAAACAGTACTGTTTGTGAGATGATGCAGCAGATGGAATTTTTAGGTAGCCCTTACTTCTGCTGACCTCAGAGAGTATTGTAAGGGTCAGTTTAAATTAGTGAAAATCTCAAAATTTGGCTCAATAAAAGTTAGCATGACTCATAGCTTAATCTTACCTATATCTGAACATGTCAACCTGCGACTGTAGTATGAGAAAAATAAAGCAGGTTTACTAATAACTTGCCTCATGAACCACCTAGATCATATCTAACATCATTTCTATTCAATGATTCTATATAGGGGAATATGAAAACCTGACTTTACGTAGGATATTAAGTTAGGAGCGGTTTTATAATTGTTTAAACAGAATTTAACCAAGAGAAAAATGCTCACACACATTGCAATAACTAAGAATGGCTTTCAAAATTGAGTCAGGTACAGAGGCATGTTAGAGACATTATAATCCAAAAGGAGAGGTACTTTGAACTTTTTAAGTTGCTTTGGAAGATAACTTATGGCTATATCTAATAGTCAAATATATATGAAATGTGTGAATGCAAAAATCACACCCAGCCTTTACAGCTCTTGTGATAGACTTGATGTGATATACACTATATACATCTATGTACACACATATAACGAAAAGTTCCAGTGAAAACGCACCCCTTCTCCAGATCTATTCTGGTATTTATCCAAAAGCAGGAAGAAAGGCTTTCACTTTTGTAGACTCCAATCAAGAATGGGAAATACAGGTAAGCCATTTCTAATATTAAACTACTGCTGCCACCAAATTGGCTCTGTTTTTGCAGTTTCCCCTTATACCAGCAGTGGTCCATTAGCGCCATACCTTATATTGCTCTTTGAAAAGAACTGCCTACATCATTAAAAATATCTTCATATATCCCTATATATGTGTATTTAAGATATTTTGTGTATATCTATATATACACATAGGGAGATACATATATATGTACAGGGCTGTTCAGCTGGGAGAAGAGAAGGCTGTGTGGAGACCTCATAGCAGCCTTCCAGTACTGAAGGGGGCCTATAAGGATGCTGGGGAGGGACTCCTCATTAGGGACTGTAGTGACAGGACAAGGGGTAGTGGGTTAAAACTTAAAACAGGAGAAGTTTAGATTGGATATAAGGAAGAAGTTCTTTACAGTGAGGGTGGTGAGGCACTGGAATGGGTTGCCCAGGGAGGTTGTGAATGCTCCATCCCTGGTGGCCTTCAAGGCCAGGTTGGACAGAGCCTTGTGTGACATGGTTTAGTGTGAGGTGTCCCTGCCCATGGCAGGGGGCTTGGAACTGGATGATCTTAAGGTCCTTTCCAACCCTAACTATTCTATGATTATATATATATATACATATATATATATATATATATACACACACACACACACACATACATATATCCATTCCCCCCCGCCATGTTAAAAACAAACAAGCTTCTAAAATCGCGCACATGTCAGCTGATCAAAAGGCAGCTGTTTCCATGAAGGTTATCCAGGTTTTGGGAACTGGGAAAGCTGACAAAAATCAACAATATTTAGAATGGAAGTGATTCTTTCCTCCTTAACTGTATCTTGATCTAATAGCTTAATAGTTGCCACCATCCTGAATTAGCTAGACACAAAACTAACAACGCTCTGCATTGACAAAGAAGTTTCTTAAAACTCCACCAAGGAGACACTATTCGTTCCACAGAGTGCTCACAATTTTAGTCATTTAAACAGTTGTATTCCACACAAAAGGCAAGATCCAAAGGGTTACTGACACATTTCTGATAAAAAACTGGCAGAAATTGTGTGCCTAAATTCCAGATTTTCATGCACAAAACTGCTACCAACCTGCTTAAGCACATGAGAGGCTGCAGGATTTTACATTTCACTGCAAACCCCTGCATATTCAAAGATTTGCTCTTCAATATACCCAGAGTCACCTTCATCTTTGCTAAGCAGATCTCCTCTCCAGGTTATGCTCTTTTGCCCAAACCAGATTAGAATATGCAGATCACATAACCCAAGCCAAGCCCTGCCGAAAAGCCACCAAGCAAAAAAACGTATCTAAGATCACAGAATCCCAAACTGGTTTGGATTGGAAGGGACCTTCAAGTTCATCCAGTTCCAACCCCCTGCCACGGGCAGGGACACCTTCCACTAGACCAGGATGCTCCAAGCCCCATCTAACCTGGCCTTGAACACTGCCAGGGATGGGGCAGCCACAGCTTCTCTGGGCACCCTGTGCCAGGGCCTCACCACCCTCACAGGGAAGAATTTCTTCCTTTTATTCTACCTAAGAGCACTACAGCCTCAATTGTCCATAGACATAAGCAGAGAATGCTGCTTTGTGTTGCTTACCCAGTAGCTAACATGCAAAAACCCCCAGGTGAAGAGACTCAAAGCCCAGGTCTCCCCAGCTCAAACTGCATGCCTAACTCCTACACATTAAGGTCAAGCTCCTGCTTCCTTCCACTCCTGGAAATTTCGTCCCTGGATTCCTGTCAGTCTGGTGTCCAGCTTTCAATAGGAATGATGATGGATAATCTCCAGGGAAATACAAGGGGTTGGTAAAGATGATTTCCTAACAGCAGGTAATATACAGATGATTTTCTCAGACAAAGCAGGAATCTTAACCTTAACCTCCCTGTCCCCTGCTGCTATCACTGTCTCACGGCCCTCACTGACTTCACAAAGGGACAAGCCTGCCATCTCCGTCAGATGCCTGTGGTGGCTGTGACATGCCAGATTTACATTATACCCGACTGAAGGCAGCAAATACATGCCTTAGTTTCAGAGAAATAACAGAAGAGAGTTTCAGAAAGGAAGCTCCCCTCTCTGGGATCTCTCTCAGTTCACTGTAAACCTCTGTCTCAGCAGGCTAGAGGTCATGAATTTCATTCTCTGAGCTCAAATTGCAACACCTCAAAGCCCGCAAGATATAACCCAAATTCCCTCTACATCATTCAAAATATGGAATCTCATGTTTTTCATTGACTACCAGGACAGGCATGATAGTGAAGACCTACCTATATGCATTGCTGGATCGATTTCTCTCCTGTATCTTCTTTCTGTTATTTAAGATGTACATAGCTACTTAGCTGACACCACTAGTCTTATGCTTGCCAAAATGCCTGGATTGCCTTTAGGTATTCTACTGGTTTCCCCTGGATAAAAAAAATCATCTATGTAAACCTAGAGCCCTCTGTAACATCAAAACTGTGTTACACCTCAGGTGTTGAACATGATCCAAGAAGCCTCCCCAAAGGAGGTGCTGAACACACACAGACTAGCTCAGCTTGCTAAAGAGCTGCCAGAACCCCACTGCTATACTCATTGTAAAGTACATATCTATACATATATACACATTAAAAACTTTATATATAAGTATATTTGGCACCAATAACAGTTCCGAAATTCCCTTAGAGGTGGTGGGAAGCATTTCTTTTTTGCATCCTATTTCTCACAGAACAACAAATTCATATATCCATCCTGGTATTTCTTCTGTTTGCTCAGTAGCTTCCAAAGCAATAGGTCCACCCAATTCTTCTCTTTCTGCCCTTTAAACAGGAGGGTCCATTCTAGAGCATCAGCCATGTGTCAAAGCTGAGTTTTTTCACCTCAGTTCACTATTCCCAGGATCATGTCTCCAAATTTCCTTAATTCTCTTTATCCTACCAAAGAACTCATTCTCTTGCTAAACATCTGATGTAATTTTAACCCAATGATGGATACTGTTAACCAGGTTTTATTCTGGTCTTAGCACAAGTTGAGTCATTTTGCTTTTCCCACACACTCAACATATGCGTTCAGTGCATAGAAATTCAGCTCTATAAATCTGCTTTTGTCTTTTAATCCTCCAGTGCCTCTGGCTTTTCTTTTATTGCTAGAACACAATTTGTGGCAATGTATTAGACTCCGTATAAGCACCTAGCTTAAAATAAACAGCCATGCTGTTTGCTTTAAGATCAATAGCCAATTCATCTTTTATTCTGTGTCTGCCCATAGCTACTAGTAAGAAAAGAAAAATAAAATAAAATCACACAAGGAATGTCACCTTTTTGTCCTTTTTGTGCACATCTTAAAGGGGATGACAGACTTTCTGCCCAGCTGTGCTTCTCGCACACCTTCCCATATGCTCAGGGCACAGGAAAATCGCTTCAGCCAGTGCCAGTTCACAGAACCATAAATCAAGCAGGTTGGAAAAAACTGTTAGGATCATCCAGTCCAACCATTCCCCAGCACTGCCAGGGTCACCACTAAACTGTTGGGAATGTTGCACAAGAAGCTGTGCCAGCAGACCTGGATGAGAGCATGAACATCCTAACCCTCATCAGCTGCAAACCATGGGAGTCAAGAGGAGTCGAAGTTAGAACACCGAGATAATCTCAAAGAACTGTAGACATTGAAACAAAGAAGTTACCGAAGACAAAGATGTGATGTTGTACTGGGGACTTTCCCAGGAGCTAATGAAAGTCTCCAGTGTGGACTGAGGGGACAAAAGAATTTGTGGTTAAGGGAAAATGGAAAGTAATAATGTAGGAGAAAGCAGTAACAAAGTGTGCTTATACATCTGAGAACAAATAAATTGTTCAAGCAAAGGCGTGAACAATAACGTGACTGGTTGAGAAAAGTATATGATGTCACAAAAGGTACTAAAAAGAAACTAAGAGATGCTAACAATTACTAACTGCTAGGCAGGAATCTACAAAAAGCCCATAAGCTTGCCCAATAAATTATTTCGGTTGCACCACGACTGGAGCCCGTGCCTCAATTGCCTCGCTAACCCATGCCACCAAGGGCCTCGCCTACCCGGTTTGTGAACACTTCCAGGGACGGTGATTCCAGCACTGCCCTGGGCAGCCTGTTCCAATGCCTGACTGCCCTTTGGGGAAGAAATTGTTCCTAATCTCCAGTCTAAATGTCCCCTTGTGCAGCTTGAGGCCATTTCCTCTTGTTGTACCACCTGTTCCTTGAGAGCAGAGCCCAGCCACCTCCTGGCTCCATCCTCCTTTCAGGCAGTTGTAGAAGGTGATAAGGTCTCCCCTGAGCCTTTTCCAGACTAACCCCCCCCCCCCCCCAGGTCCTTCAGCCACTCTTCATTAGACTTGTACCCAGGCCCTTCACCAACCCCGCTGCCCTTCTCTGGACTCGCTCCAGACCTCAGTATCACTTTTGTAGTGATGTGCCCAGAACTGGACACAGGATTTGAGGTGCAGCCTCACCAGCTGCCACAACAGAGCCCGTTTTGTTGGAACCAGACTTTCCACATCAGCGGTGCTACTGCCATGGGACTCTCCCTCTTGCCTGTCTGTAATTGCTGTCTGTGCTTAATGCCGAGACCTGTGCTGACACAAGCTGCCAAAGAAAATATTTCAGTATCATACTCAAATACCAATCACCTTCCTGAGAACAGTGGGATTGCTGGCTCCAAGAAGCGAAAAACAACCCAGCCTTCCAGATATGCTACGGGCTTCAAAATTGCAAGAGTAAGGAGAAAAGTGAAGTGATCTTTTACTTTCTGGGGGTTGTTTTTGCTTTCATCGTTCATCTCTTCTAAGCTTTTCTCTTCAAATTCAAGAAACAGATCTTCCAAAATAACAGCTGAGAAGTTCAGATACCTGCCCAATTCAAGGGATGGATTAAACCAAGTATTACAAAATCCCGTAGAAGATTATAAGCACTAAAGCCTATGTGGAAATTGGAGCTTTTTTAATACAATATCCTGCCTTTCTTTACAAGATAAATACAGCAAGTGGAGACGCTACTTTTGCTGATCCACAAGATAAGAACAATCCAACTATGGCTCATCTTCTCCATGTCCAAGACTCATTTCCCCTTTTTCAGTATTTCACCATAGCTTTCATCACAAGGAAGACACCAACTCCAAACGCTTTCATTTTCTTTCTTTTTAGTTCAACAATCAGCAACTAATATTACCTCCAGCTGGAATATATTGTCATTTTGTTTCATGCAACACTACAAGGTAGTAAGAGAAGCCTTCCAGGCTTCCCATGCCTTACACACTGTGCTCTAATGGGTACTAACATCTATATTATCTTTTCAAACTGCATGAAATAAGATAAAAGCGTATTTTTCTATTAGTGTTTTCACACCTTTGCACTTCATTTCAGAGATCTATGTACTTGCAAGAAAAGCAAAGGTCACCTGATAAATATTTCTAAATTGTTTTGTTACCAGGAAAAATAGGTGTTATCTGTCACTTCCATCCTTAGGAGCTGCCTGTTTGCAGCAGGCATGCAGGTCTGAGCATTGTCTTAAATACTTATGGTAACAAATCCTTCTAGTAGTAGGTCTTTGTTTCCATAGCAACTGTCTAATAATTTGCTAGATAACATCTATGTGATAAACAAGCCCAGAAATCACTGTTGACTCACATTAGAAGAAATCCTATACAGTTTTGTGCCGCACTCTCAGAGACAACAGTTGCACTGTGCGGCTCTGAGGTTTCCTATTTCACATTAGAAGGTACTCAATCTTCTCCAAGAAGTAATAGGATTAAGCAATTTCCCCAAGCATCATAGAATATTCAACACAACTCATTTTAATGTGATCAGGATAAAGGCAACATCCTCTGCATCTGTCACCACACTACACATTCACAATTAATTAAGAAACGCATCTGCAAGCGGTGCCTTGTTTAAAAGGGTTCCTTGAAGCAAACAAAACTACGAAGAAAGCAGCCAAGCACACATAAAATCCCCATAACTTTAAAACTTCATTAAATATATATATATACACACACACAAATGTTAAATAAAGTGGCATTGGCAACATGGCATAGCCATGGGACAAAGGAAGCCAGATGGAAATATGAAATCCCCTGCTCTCTTCACAAAGTGACATTTGGGGGGAGGAAGACTGTCCCAGGTAATAGCTGAGCATGGCTGAAGAACAGAGCCGCCCAGCACACTGGGAAAACGTGTCCCAACAAGGACTGAGTGAAGCATTGTGAAGATTCCTAGAATAGTTTGGGTTGGAAGAGACCTTCAGAGGTCATCTAGTCCAGCCCCCCTGCAACAAGCACAGCCACCTTCAACTAGATCAGGTCGCTCAGAACTGCATTCCAACCTGAACTATTCTATGATTCTACTTTCCCATTTCATTGTGTTAATGTTCCTATTGCAGTTTGCCAAAATCTGTTTGCTGTATTTTCTTGTTTCACCTTTTCAACAAGGAATCCAACCCCCATTTGGTAAATACTGTTGACTTTAGCAAAAATGAACAGCCAGTGAGGTCACTGACATGAGTTGCAACTCTTGAGAGCTCCATTCCAGGTTCCCTTCAGCTTCTGGAGTGTAAAACTCAAACCATTACACAGCTTGAGGCTGTTCCCTTGCCCGTTCCTCATAAGGCTTACTCTCCTTATTTGTTACCCTTTTCTGGACCCACTCCAGCACCTCAACACCTCTCTTGTCATAAGGGGCCCAGAACTGAATACAGCATTTGAGGTGCGACCTCACTAGTGTCCAGTGCAGGGGGATGATCACTGCCCTGGCCCTACTGGCCACACTATTACTGATACAGGCCAGGATGCTGTTGGCCTTCTTGGCTGCCTGGGCACAAATTTCTCATGTTCAGCTCTGTCAATCAGCACCCTCAGGTCCTTTTCCACAAAGCAGCTTTCCAGCCACAATTCCCAAGCCTGGAGCATTGCACAGGGTTGGTGTGGCCCAAACGCAGGACCTGGCATTTTGCATTATTGAACCCTGCACCACTGGCCACAGCCCATTGATCCAGCCTGTCACGTTCCCTTTTAACTTTTAAATCTGTGCATCTTTCAAAAAAATATA
Source organism: Pezoporus wallicus (assembly GCF_028554395.1). Taxonomy (NCBI): domain Eukaryota; kingdom Metazoa; phylum Chordata; class Aves; order Psittaciformes; family Psittacidae; genus Pezoporus; species Pezoporus wallicus. Next base: position 1,178,074 of record NW_026635101.1, on the reverse strand, counting down.
TGCACTTCAATGTGAAAATCTGGTTTATAACCCTTAGTGACTGCAATTAGAGTTGCATGAATTATTTATTAGGAATCCATAACCGCAAACAGGTTTCTCAACAGTTTAGCCGAGTTTTGCTTAGACCATTTTATCGCTTACCCAAACAACATAATTGTCCTTTGAATTTGAGTCAGAATCTCAATACATAATGTCAGGCTGGGTGTTTGCACAGTTTTGAACCTAGTCGAAAATATAATGTACATCATTCGATTTTTCCTCTGAATAAAGCAAAGCCACAATATACTCTATTTCCCAATTGCCTGGTTGCATAGCTTAGCACTCACAAAAAATCAAAAGGAAAAATGCTTAAAAAGCTACATATTCCTGGTTTTAAGTATACCTTTTATATAAATAATATCCTCGAATATTCAAGTTATCAATTTGAACTATATAAATGGCTTAGAAGTTGGCTTTACCTTCTATCGAAATCTGTGTTAAGACCAGCAGGAAGTATAATTTCAAGCAACAGAATCTCAATGCTCAATGTAACTTTTATGTGGACTATGCTGAGCTTTTTACAAGTGCTGCCTAGACCCCAGATAACCTGCTTCTATTGTTAGATGTGTTAAATATCTTGATCGTTGTTCCTATTTTGTAGTGGAAATGATGGATGATTACAAAAGCGGACAGAAAAAAGTAGGTATAGAAGTGCTACAGTTTTGATAGCACTTATTCATGCAATAAATGATTAGTGAGCAAATGGGTGAATTATTTAACTTCTTTAAGATATTATTTCCGTCTTTCCCTGTGCAGTTCAAGAGTTTGTTGCACACACACCCCGCTGAAAGCAATACACTGGATTCAGCCTTTTCCTTCTGGTCAGAGCTGATGCTTAGAAGACAAATTTAAAGAAAATTCAATCATCTTTCCATAGCATCATTTAAAAAATGCACAACATCTACTTGCACATGTATATCCACAAATCACATGGGTTGCTTTACGATCCCACAGGTTAAAGATACTGCTCCATTTCATGTCCTATGTCTCACTCAGAGTGCACAGAACTGTATAAGCTTACTCCACACAACTTCAGTGCTACAGAATAGGTTCCTATAGGTTTCAAGATTAAACTTTCTCTATTAAATGATGCACAACTCTGTGAGAGTGGAATCAGTTCTGTGTACTGCAATATACTTGGTTTACCCATCCAGTTGCAACTGCATTAGCTTTCAGCACCACCGAAATATGTAACATTTACAAAAGTAAGTAAACTGGAGTCAAAACCTGCCCTGACAAACTCAACCGGAGCTTATGCCTAAGGACTCTTAGACGTAAAAAGAAAATACAACTTTGCCACACTGACATGTCAAAAACTTATCAATACTTCTACATTTAGCAAACCAACTTCAACCTACTTTTCACAGAATCACAGACTGGTTTGGATTGGAAAGGACCTTAAAGCTCATCCAGTTCCAATCCCCTGCCATGGGCAGGGACACCTTCCACCAGACCAGGCTGCTCCAAGCCCCATCCAACCTGGCCTTGAACACTGCCATGGATGGAGCTGACAAAGGCATCTGCTATACAGGTATATATTAAGGTAAGTTTATTATTCTACATCTGTCTACCAAAGCGTGCACTTGACAGACAAATCACTTTGCGGTAAAACAAGCAAGGCAGAGCACTTCATAACCAACTGTTTTGCCTTGGATTGTCAACCAGTGTCAGCTAACAGCTGTGTTTCAAAACAAATCCCTTTGAGCTATTTCTTGCAGCTTACCTCCAGCAAGCCGCAGGTTCCCCACAGCAAGGTGAAGTCTCACCTACTGTCATCCATCCTTACCTCGTGTCACTAGTCAGTGAGCCAACATCTCCCTCTACTTCTGTTCACTTCTTTCTAATTGGAATGTATGCTGTTCATGTTGTCACTAACAGAATGTATGTGATGTTACAATCCTGAAACATTTAAATCTTTGAGTCCCTCTTTTAAGCCTCAATTCATGCATTTGAGTATGTGGGGTTGAAGCAAGGAAGAGGCAACTAGACAGTTTCACTTGGGCAGTACAAAGGTAGGAAAGACAGAATCCCAGACTAGTTTGGGTTGGAAGGGAACTTAAAGCTCATCCAGTTCCAACACCCTGACATGGGCAGGGACACCTTCCACTAGAACAGGCTGCCCAAGCCCTGTCCAACCTGGCCTTAAACACTGCCAAGGATGAGGGAGCCACAGCTTCTCTGGGCAACCTGTGCCAGTGCCTCACCACCCTCACAGAGAAGAATTTCTTCCCAATATCTAATCTTAATCTCCCTGCTTGCAGCACACATACAAAAAGCTCAAAAACTGAAAATGTTTCCCTTAAGATTTAATGGATTTGACCCTTCTTTGGATAATTTCAGAGACCTGGTAATCTAAGCCACTAAAACTTCTCACAAGTACGCAGCTATTTTGAATAGAATACTTTTTTTTCTAATTAATTGTGATCACAGGAGACAAAATGAGGGGAAAAAAAATAGGATGGTTCTAGACAGGCAATTTTGGCATTAAATCCAGGTGCAACGCAAATTAGATTCCTCAGATTTCAAATAGACCCTTCTGGTGAAGGCTAGAAATCTCTAACAATAGCGAGGTCTAACAGGAAGAAACTAGAAGAGAAGGAAACTAGTAGGAGAGCACCAAATTTCAGTTACCTCACACAGCTAACATCCACAGTGACATCTTCACACATGCTTCTATGCCTTAGCAGCCTCCCATTTCCAAACCTATGAGGTAACACTAAAAGATTTTACTCAACTGTTCAGACCATCAGAGCCCACCTATAAGGCAAAATGTTTGCGTGTGCTCTCAATCTAAAGCAACTGGACAGGGCCCTCGAGCAAGCTGGTCCAGTAGAAGATGTCCCTGCAAAGTGTAATCTATTTTCAAAATAATTAAAACATAATTTTATTTCACCTAAGCTGGCAAATTACATCTTTGTCAGACTTGCACATTTCCCCAGGAGTATCAGAAATCAGCCATCAGCCTTCTCCAATGTTCATGCCTTAATGAGTAAGCAGCAAACATCTTCTAGACAAAATAATCCTGAAAATACTAAACTGGCTTTTCAGTTTTCGAGCTATCTGAAGACTCTCAAGTTCTTTCTCTCTAGAGATATTTGCAGTTGCAGCATTTAAGTGATTCAAACATGCATGAAAAGAATATACCAGGGAGGTGCAGGCAATTTCCGAAACCCACGTAATTATCAAATTAAACAGAATATAATTGAAATGGCTGCATTTATTTAGCCACACATAATAATGGGATCTTAAAAGATGCCTGTATATTCTGCTTAAATAAAATATGATTACTGGAAGGCATGTGTCCCTCAGCTATGCTGGTGCAGTTCCTTGACTGATTTTTTTCTGAGTGGCACTGACTGGCATATTTTCTTATTAGCAAATTGCAAATCCAGATCTGCACTAAACAAATAACAGTAAGTGGGATTTTCTGTCACTGTAAAGAACACAAATCAGAGCTGCACATCACGTTCTCACAGAGTTTCACCAAGAGCTGGAGACCTGTGTGCCCTCTGAGCATTTAAAAATGTCACCCTGCAGCACAGACAGAATAACGCTGAAATTCTTCACTATTTCCGATTAAAATGCATCCTCACAGCACCTCTGCTCACTGAATCTGCTTAGTTATTATGTGTGATGCTTTGATTGCGATGATAGGCAACCAACTGGGAAACAGCAGAGAAAGGTTAACATGGCAATGCCTTTAGGATCTTTAGCACTACCATTCCATAGTTAAAAATACAATGATAAAAATAAATCTAATAAATATATTTATTTTATTTTAGATTGCCACATCAATCCACTTTCCATCGAAGACTCGAGTCGATTGGCTATGCTGAAGGGACGCAAGAGGAAGATCATGGAATGGAAGGGACCTTAAAGATTGTAAGATGCTATGCTACTTCGACTGCTTGTTCTTCCCTGTAGTCCTTGTTGGTATTTTGTGTTTACCTCCTGCAATCCAGCTATAGAAGGAAAAAAAGGCGACTTTGTGGTAAACCATGGTCCAATAGCAACTGGTAACTGATGAATACCAGAACAGGGGCAAAATCCCTCCAGACAAGACAGAAGACGAAGTAAAGGCTGTAAATATCCTGCAAAAATTTGCTAAGCTGACCAAAAGTCCTTTGAGTTACACTTACATCCCAGGGTACTCCTGGATTTTTAAGGGGTGCTCTATCCATAGCAGACAAAAGCTCATTCAAAATGACACTTCGTACAAGGTTTTTCTCCAAGCCCTAAAAAGTTCTGACTTACCATAACTTAAAGTTACATTATTTTGCATTTTCAGAGTCTGCACCAATGTTTGGAGGCTTCTGCATTGCACGAGTTCTAACTGCAGTCTTTACTGGGGCTTCAGTATTGGGGAAAATGGTCTTACCAGCACAGACAAGTGACAAATCATTCCAATAAGCTTTTAGGTGGTTATTAAAAGGCACAAAGAGTAAGATGATGCTATGAAGGAGCAATTTCCACTCCTGGGGGGAAAGATAATGCCAGCTGAATAATGAAAACCAATATGCACAAAGCAAATCAAGGTTCAACAATTCAGATATAATTTTTCTCTTATTACTGTGATAATAATGTTCTCTGGTCATTGTTTAGGGACACTAAGGGGTTCAAAACTTTTATTAACTTTGGGTTTTTTTAATGTTATTTACTCTCAACTATTTCTCTTTTTCTTTATGAAACATTTTTATCACTGGCTCAGCAAACAGAGGCGAAGCCAGTTCATAATTCTTAACAACACAAGTGTAGTTGAGAGTCTTGGGGTGAGATTTTTCAAGTGACCCAGTATTGATGAGCTGCTCCTGGCACTGAAGTCAGAGGCCATTTCTCCATTTATCTCCAAAAGAAAAGTTAGGGGTACAAAAATAAAATCTCATGTCTAAGAAATCATGTAGTAAATTGTCCCAGAAAATCAAAAATGCCCCAGCAAAGAAGGCCTACCACAATATTTCATTCCAGCTGAGTATGGTTTTGGTCTGTTAAGCTCGTGTGTAGGTTATATATTACAATTATTTCCCTTTTCACATTTAACCCAAGTTATCTACGAAATTAACAACTCTAAGCATGACTGAAATGACTGTCAGCCAATGGAACATGATCTTCTGACTTCATTTTCTGATCCAAGTCTCTGATTTCCTATGGTCCCATGTCTTGTGAGTTTAATATGAGTCTTCTAATAATTGAGAATACATTAAAAAGCCCATGTGCATAATTTCACTACCTGAAATTCACAGATGGACATTTGTGGACCTGCTTGAGTGAGTCCGGAGGAGGATCATGGAGATGCTCTGAGGGCTGGAGCGGCTCTGCTCTGGAGACAGGCTGAGAGAGCTGGGCTGGCTCAGCCTGGGGAAGAGAAGGCTCCTTAAGGGGAGACCTTAGAGCAGCTCCTAGTGCCTAAAACGGTCGACTAGAAAGCCAGAGAGGTGCTTGTCCTGTAGGGACAGGACAAGGGAGAATGGTTTTAAACTTACAGAGGGGAGATTTAGATTAAAAATTAGGAAGAAATGGTGGCAAGACACCAGCATAGGTTCCCACAGCAGCTGTGCCTGCCCCTCCCAACTGAAACCAATCTGTGATTCTATGATTCAGTGGAGAAATGGCTAAAAAACCCCATGAACTCTTAGAAATACAGAAACAAATGGTGTTGCAGCTTCTCCTCCCCCAGATATAACTGACTTGTGTGATACCCAGGATCTGGCTTGTGGCATTTCAGTGTTGAGTGGTGGCAGTTTTACCCAAGTGACAAGCAGAAAGAATCCCAAGCTCATAGAATTACAAGTTTTCTGAGAAAGCACATGCATAGCAGTTTGCAACACCTCACTCACAGCATGACATTTACTGGTACTTGTAAGGCAGCACCAATCTACCTTTTCTGTTGATTTCAGGGGAATTCAGGATTTTCTTCCCCTTTTATTTCTCACTGGCTCTTCTCACTGACAGCCAACTTGGAGATTTAGTGCCTGCTTACTTATTACATCAAAAAGAGTCACATCCCCAAATCACTGATATTTGCCTGTCGCTAGCACTGCTGAAAAACAGAAAGAAAACAGAAATCTAAAAATAACTTGTAGCAGTACAGAGGTTTATTATGAGAGTTTATTATTGGAGCAAGTAAAAAAAAAATAGGCGGGTGTTACTTGACATATCTTCTTTGCTATCCTTCCAATATAGCCCATAGTTTGAATTCTCCTTTCTGGAATGAACACTGAAGATATCCCTGCCTGTGGCAGGGGACTGGAACTAGATGAGCTTTAAAGTCCTTTCCATCACAAACCTTTCTATGATACTAAATAAGCAGTATTTCTACACCAAAAAAACCACTGCTTAGACAAACAATGAATTTCCAATGAACACATATGCAAACCTATGGGAATTACTGGGACTTCTGCTAGTGTATCTTCTCTAGGAAACAGCCTACTAGCCGCATGCTGGCTGCCTTTGCTTGTTATCTCTCTCGTTTTCTAGTAAGCTCACAAGATTTTGCAGGATCTGTAATGCCTGTTCAGGTTTAACTCAAATATGTATTGCTTGCATGATTATTTCATTCTTTTCATGCATGCAAACCTCTACGGCAATCGCCTTCTGTTGTTCAGAGCTTGTCCAGTATCAAATCCCGGGGCATCCCCCTGTTCAAAAGATGACACACTTTATTAGCTTTCATTTAACGTCTGCTGGTGCTGCAGACAGATTCTTAAAAAAAATACATGATGTGATTAGCTCTGATTTTACCGATTGCCTGTTGCTGTGTGTTACTAACAGCAAATTTGATAAGCCTCGTCCAAGAAAGACTGCAAACACTGCACAAGAAACCTAGAAAGTGACTGCCACCCATAGACTAAAACTAACATAACACAAAAGATGTCTGTAAGCAGCTACAGGACCAAGAATAAGAAACCACATCAGGAAAGCAAGAAGAGCTAGCTTGCACAGGCTTTCATTCTTACTGCCATTTCTGTCATCGCATAGAAACCCAGTGGAACAGGAAACTAAACATCTTTGATATAATTTTACGAGGTTGCTAGTAGGGTCACTTCCAAGGTGAAAAAATACCCAAGTTTGACCTGCCCTAAAGCTGTAGTGTTAGATGGAAAAGGCATTTTTGAAAACACACAATGAATTCTACCTGAAAGGAGGATGGAGCCAGCAGGTGGTTGGTCCTTTCTCCCAAGGAACAAGGGATAGGACAAGAGAAAATGGCCTCAAGCTGCACCAGGGGACGTTTAGACTGGATATTGGGAACAATTTCTCCCCCAAAGGGCAGTCAGGCGTTGGAACAAGCTGCCCAGGGCAGTGGTGCAATTACTGACCCTGGAAGTGTTCAAAAACTGCATAGACAAGGCCCTCAGTGACATGGCTTAGGGGTGGCCTTAGCAGTGCTGAGGAACAGTTGGACTTGATGATATTTAATGTCATTTCCAATGCCCGACCACCCTTTTGGGGAAGAAATTGTTCCTAATATCCAGTCTAAATTTGCCCTAGTGCAGCTCCAGGCCATTTCCTCTTGTCCTAGCACTTGTACATCTCTCCATGCTACAACCTTTACCCCTCTTGCTGACAAAAGCATGCAAGAAGGCAGTTAATCAGCTGTGGGGGAAGAGAAAGTTATTTAATCCAAAATTTCCTGGCACTTTCACTGAGCACAAAACCTGAGTTTGAGAAAATCTACCTTGTAAAGATGAAAGCTAGAAGACAAGAAGGTACTCTACATCTCTGATGATAGCAGATACCATCAGTCGCACTAAGCTTTAAACTTTTATATAACACTGTTACTGCATCAGCAATAAAATTATTTTTGAGAGATATCCCATTTCAACATTTCAGGATACTTGCAAATGATGTACCACAGTAGGGAAAATTAAGGAAGGATGGTCTTAGTAGAAATATCCTGCCTAGGAGCAAGTGAAAAATCTGTAGAGAACAAACAGCTTCTCTTCGCTTGAAGTGACACGTGCAAAATGAGCTCTCCTCAATGAGGACTAGTGCATGTAATGTGCAAAAGTGTAGAATGACCTGCAACTCCTGGACTACCTAACATGCAGTCAGTGGTTTCATTCTTCGTTTTGTCCCACACCAAGGCTCATGCCAAAGGATGATGTGTAGGTTCCCATTTGTGACCCAGTGTGTCTATGGACCCAACACTGTTGTGTCACCAAACGAAAGCAATCTACAGCGATTTTTAGTTGAGGCAGTAGCTGCCAGTAGAAGAAGCGTTCCTCTTTTTTTTCCCCAAAAGAAAAAAGCTAGGAGGGTAGAACTGGAATCTAGCACTGATGTAGATGATCCCTAGCTAGCAGACTTAAGGTTACCATCACAGCAACCATAGTGTGGATTGAGGAACCTGCCATATAGTTTTCAGGATGCTTTTCAAAACATTTAACAGCAATACAGAATACTAAAGAGGGACTCTCAATGATGGGAGGGAAAACATGTAACTACAATGATAAAGGAACATCTTTTGCATAGTTCCACTTCTTCTGGATCAGTAAAAATTACACCAAGAATCACATGGCACATCAAGATTTTAATTCCTAGATCTGATACCTAAGGCAATTCTGCTTGTATTTCTCTCATTTAGGGCCTAGACAATTTGTATCAGTGTTTTCATCAGAAAGGGATCTTAAACGATATACCATAGTTGGGATTCAAACGTGCCCCAGGCTCTGCCCCTCCTGGAGGTAGGAAATACTAGAAGAAGAAGAAAAGTAAGAATAATGGGAAAGGTATGTCAACTGATCTGGACTTTTTCTTCATGCTTTTGTTGGAGATCTAGTGCAAAGTGAGAACTGGAAAGAGAGAGATCCAATCCCCTTTGATGGGTACTAAGCCCATCACTCGCAGACAGCTAATACCCTGTGCAAGCTGAGCTGATGATCCCTGTACACTGTCCAGGTGACATATAATTCACTTCAGCAGAAGCATCTGGGACAAACACAACAATAAGTTTGGTTATGGGAACAACTCGTATAGTTTCAGTGCTTTTTGTTCTGCTTATGACCATGTTTAGTTTCACACTGCCTGTGCAAGTGCCATCATCTAGTGAATCTGATTCCCACACAGTGGGCTCCTCTGAACTGTGATCAACCTGAAGAAATACTTGTTCTACCAAAAGCTATATAGAGCAAACCAGAATAAAACAAAGACACATTTAAGGCACAATTCAGATATACATGCTGAAAATTGAAATAATATACTGAATATAACCACCATGGAATAGTCCCCTGTGAATTTCATGGGTACTTTAGCTTTCCATTTTCTCTTAATCCTTATTTGCAAACATCCCGTTATGAAACAAAGCCCAGAAATCCCCCCCCCCCCCCCCCCCCCCCCGTTAAGTTACCAGCAAACCAAAGAGAACTATGGGAACATAAATTAATATCTCCATTAAAGAATAGGATTGTCTTTTAAATTCTCAGCAGTCACTTTCTTTGGTGATGTTATTTACTGACAAGTTAGCCTAGTGGAAATAGAGACTCAAAAAAAACACTTCTCACTGGAGAGTAGTTCTACTGCCAGGAACGCCATCCTCTGTGTGCTCATATAGACAACTCCATCCTATCACATCCAGTGCTTGTCCCAGTAGAGGGGATTACCAACTGGGTAATCAGTTCTATGTTTGGCAAAAATGTCTGTTGTTTAAATATTGCATGGATCCCTTGTAAAATTTAGTTTTTCCCTTGCCACAGCACTGCACCATTTGCTTTCTAGCTGGCCAAACTGAATTATAACTAAGAGAGGACAGCTTGAATTGCACACCAGTGAGGGTGCAGAGGTGCAATTCAGAAGCTTTACTTTGGGTATCAAGGAGGAAAGCCTGCCCGAAACAACTGCAGAGAGTTGCAGTGTTGTGCAAATGGGGCATTACTTCATCAATTCCTGCAATGTATTTCTCCTGTTACATTTTAAAGCCAACAGTGATATGAGTCCAAACAAAGTGTTGTCAACTGTGTTAGCCTTTTGCCATTGCAGTGCTGCCTCCTGTATGAGCAGATAATCCTTGAGGTACCAGCAACCACACTGTATTTGTGGAAATAATAATCTCTGCAATTTCAATATGCTTGATCTTACTTGCAGGCACAAGTGAAAATCAACTGTAGTAGCCAGGAAAGTAAGCATTTCATATTCCATATGAAATACATTCAAAAAATGGGAAGTGGGATTATACACATCTGTTATAGACACAACAGTTCACACAATGATCGTTTTAAGGCAACTGCACCAGCAAGTCTTGCTTCTGCAACAGAAAACATGTTGAGTTTGTAAGTGAACCAAATGAGATGTTCAGATTTATCTCAGAAACAAGATTTTGCTCACATTTGGATTATTCTAACCGCTCTACTATTGCAAGATCACATGTCTTCAAAACACATTAAACCCAACCACTTGTTCTGTATGCAAAGTGTTTCATTTCTGCTTGCACAAATCTTCAAGTAATAAAGACAGAGAAAGGAAACGGCAGAGAGGGCTTGGGGTAGGAGAGGCAGCACTGAGAAGGCAAAGGTGAAAATCTGCAGATTAGTAGCGATGTCTGAACTAGTGATGATGACTGGTGCAAATGCAGAGTTGTTTCCCCACACATACAGTGGTGTAATTGGATCAGCTCTGATAAAAGGACTGAAGAACTGGGAGCCTGCTCATATCATACTCCCCAACACAGCAATGGAAAGACCGGGACCTGCTGGAATGAGTCCAGAGGAGGCCATGGAGATGCTCTGAGGACTGGAGCAACTCCGCTATGGAGACAGGCTGAGAGAGCTGGGCTTTGTTCAGCCTGGAGACGAGAAGGCTTCGAGAAGACCTTATATAACAGCCTTCCAAAACCTGAAGGGGCTAACAAAATATCTGGAGTGGGGCTTTTGAGAAGGGCCTGTAGGGACAGGACAAGGGGGAATGGCTTTAACCTGACAGAGGGGAGATTGAGATGAGACATTGGGAAGAAATTCTTCCCTGGGAGGGTGCTGAGGCCCTGGCACAGGTTGCCTAGAGAAGCTGTGGCTGCCACATCCCTGGCAGTGTTCAAGGCCAGGTTGGACAGGGCTTGGATCAACCTGGTCTAGTGGAAGGTGTCCCTGCCCGTGGCAGGGGGTTGGAACTGGATAAGCTTTAAGGTCTCTTCCAACCCAAACCAGTCTGGGATTCTATGACCTCACTTCCAGAAAGGAGCTCATGTCATTTTAGAGACCTTTAAAAAGAATTTTTAAGATCTGTTAAAGACCACTTTTTTTAAAAAAAGAAGTTATGTGTGGAAACAAAGACTTTTACAGAAACCTACCCAGAGCTGAGGCAATCCTCTGGAGGCAAGTCCCCAGTGCGACCACTCCTCAGTTCATTTACCCAGCATGACATGCAGGTTTTGGAGTATCGCGAGAGCAATAACCTCAGTCTTTTGGGCAGAGATGCCTTATCTGCTTAACAGCAAGGATAGGTGTCTGAGGTTTTCCTCATCTGCAAGATTGGCAGAGCTGAATACCAGTTATATTGGGAGGCTGGAAACAGGAAAGGGAATGGGTGAAGTTCAGGGCTGCAAAACAGTCCCCTCTGAGAGCAAGCCCACAAATAGAACAATTTCCCATGATAGCATTTGTGATACACCATGAATAAGACAGGTTATATATCAATCCCATCATACCTTTACAGGAAACATTTTGTTTTCATGGTACATTTAGCTAATACCAAATTATAACTGAGCTCATGATAATAATACTACCTATTATGCAAATATATTCATTATGATTCATGGTATTACAATAGGTAGTAAATGAATTGATAATTACATGACACTTAAAATAAATAGGATAACACTTTGTAAAATCACAGCCAAGTGTTACTTTTTACAACACATTATGTTCATATCCTACTCTTACAAGAGAATGCAAGAGGTCTGGTATCAGAGTGGCAATGCAGTATCTGCAACAAATTGACTGCAGTGTGCTTTCTCTTTATTAGTAAGGAAGCGCTACTGTGTGTTCTAGATGCAATGAAGATATTTAATTAGAAAGCTACCTAATGTACTCTTGATGTCTTATCATCCAGCTGTTGACTACAGGGAACTGCACAGGATATTCCACTTAACATGAACTAGATGACTTTTTGCCCCTCTGAGATGGTAACTACATTCCTGCAGAATGCTCCGTATAGCTCTCTATAGCACAGGCATTGTTACAAACAGTATCAGCTAAAAAGCAGAATAAAATTAAGCTCTTCCTGGATTTCAGAAAAGGCTACAGAGGTTAATTACTAACCCTCCTATCTAAATGGCATGAATTTGGAGACTGAAATGGAATTGGTGGTGTGGAAGATGTGTTTTTAATCAAGGGATGATGTACAACTGGATCTACAACTCCACTAAACCCCTGACAAATCAGGAAATACGACTAGGGAGAGGAAAGATGTTGCATCTTTTCCTAAATAGCAAAATCTGGGCCAGCAACAAATTTTATTTCATTTCTTTGGGGGACCAAAACAAGGAATGCCAAAATAAATGCACCAAACAAATCCACCACTGCAGCAGCGAGGCAGAGAGAATGCTAAAGGAGATTTCAACACTTCAGATAACTGAAGAACTTCACCTTCTAGCCCAGTGAAGCTTGCTGCTTTTGCAAGTGTAGCCCATATATTTAACTTAAGAACATGCTACATTTAGCTGGACAAAATCAAAACCCATCATCTCCTCAACGACAGAATTTCTTTGTCTCGTTTCCCATACCTGTTGCTAAGCGCTTTGGCAGGCTTTGAAGGATTTTAAATCATTGTCACTCCTACTGTTAGAAAAGTCAATATTAAACAAAACTATCCTGTTCCTAACAGAACAAGAAGCATCACAGATACCAAATCAGACCCTCAATGAGAGCTAATTCCTGTAACTTCTTTATAGCTAAACTTCCCACAGCCTTTCTCACCGATTAGTGCCATTGCACATGCAAAGACATACAAGAGCCCAGATTTTTTACAGGAAAAGAAACAAAACAGAGCAAGTTTGTGGCCCTCGCTGTTTCTGAGGTTAATTTACCCACAGGACCTGCAACAGTGTAAATATTTTGTCAAGCTTTCTGTTCATTTTGCAGCCCTCAGCAGTTTTAAATGACTAGCGTGCCCTGGCAGTTTCATACAGTTTTTAATTGGGTTCAGATCCCTCTCCCTTCTATGTGTAGGTGAAGCACCACCCTTCTGGTGTTTTAATAAAGATCATCACTGTTGATTTCCCATATGGCCATCTTAAATGGCTGAAGAAAGACAACTAAACTGGCAATCAGAAAGCAATCAGTGGAGGTTAGTACAGCATCTGTCTTTTCCTTGGGTGTAAGTGTGGCGTTTAAAGAGATACCACCAAGCCAAACTCAGCCCCAATTAAATACTTTATGAAAGAGAGCAATGTCAGGGCTAATACGAGATAGTTAGAAATTTTTAGGAAATAATTACATGGGAAAGCACTTTTTAAAGTAAACAAGGACTGCCCTGGTTTGCCACTTCAGGACTGCAACACCTCACTGGTGGGTGAAAAACTGACAGTGAAACTTGTCAGAAACTGATGGAAAAGGGCAGCAAAATGGCCTGGTTGCGTTCAGCAGCTGAAGTCATAGAATCCAAGAATTATTTATGTTGGAAAAGACCTTCAAGATCATCAAGTCCAACTGTTCCCCCAGCACTGCCAAGGCCACCACTAACCCATGTCACTTAAGGGCCTCATCTACACGGTTTGTGAACACTTCCAGGGACGGTGATTCCAGCACTGCCCTGGGCAGCCTGTTCCAATGCCTGGCTGCCCTTTGAGGAAGAAATTGTTCCTCATATCCAGCCTAAACCTCCCCTAGTGCAGCTTGAAGTGTTCCTTCTTGTCCTATCACTTCTTCCTTGGGAGAAGCCACCTCCTGGCTCCATTCTCCTTTCAGGTAGTTGTAGAGAGATAAAGGCAGACAGATGTCAAGCATAAGCCAGATCACAAGTAGAAAGGGTAAATCAGATTTTAAAATTCTTTCTCCATGTCATTTAAGGAGTTAGCAACATAAATAAGGGTATTTTAATATCCATTTCAATCCTTGTGAATTACTTCAAGATGCCAACGTTTTGTTACTGAAATCTCATCACTTATCCCAGAAGGACTGACCTTGCAGACACAGCCCTCAGCAGAATTAAGAGTTGAGCTGTACAAATCAGAGAGAAGAGCTCCAGAGGGGAGCTCTTGCTCTCTATAGTCACCAACCAAAATTGACTAATATGCAGAAAAAGGAGAAGGGGAAAGGGAGTGTGTGTGTGGAATAGTCCTATTTTGTTCAAACTTGCAGAAGCTATTTGGGTCTAACCCCTCATAATGCCAAAGGAGCAGCTTCATAACCTCCATACAAACTACAGTTCTCTAACAAACACAATTTCACAGAGACATTCAAAGAAAATAATATAGAATTCTCATGGAAAGGTCACATGTATTTGGTTTTTATAGATGCGGATTATGTAACAGCTGGGAAATCGATATTGCTCATTTCCGAATTCCTATGAACACTGTGCTTTAAAAGCTTCAGTCAACAGGTTAATGTTAACGGCTTTCTTTTCTGCCTAAAACAAGTAGGAGGCAGAAGGAAAACGGAGAAGAAACTGAGTAAGGCAAAATATAGAGTACAACATGGACAGGAAGGCAAGGGGAATGAAGCAAAACCATATAATAGCATCACAAGCATAACACAGAGAAGAAAATAATCAAGTTGCAAACAAGGGTCTACATAGTATCTGCTGAAGCCAACTCCACATATGATCAATATTCTTCTGTATTTAATTCTATATATAACATACACTTTGCAAATAGACATCTATTTGAAAAGTAGAACTGCATTAGCTTGGAAAGGAAAGACACTTAAATTAACACACACTAAGGTATTAAAGAGTCACATGGAGCATCTAAAATGAATGTGGGAGCTTCCCACACCCATTGCACCTTGCAAGCCATAACCTCCATAAATCCCAGGGCTTTTCAGGACCTGGAAAGATGGGCAAAGAAGCAAAGATCAGTGCAACTGCTAATAACACAGAGACTAAATTAAAAATCTGAGAGAAAAACATTTCTGTTTCAGCTCACTCCAAAAGTAAGATATGTGGTTTACTTAGAGATGTCTTCATGGTCCTGACAGTATTCAGGTAATACCTCACATATAGAGGGCCTACAAGAAATCTTGGAAAGAGGCTTTTGAAAAGCACCTGTAGGGACAGGACAAGGGGAATGGCTTTAACCTCACAAAGGGGGGACTGAGATGAGACATTAGGAAGAAATTCTTCCCTGTGACAGTGGTGAGGCCCTGACACAGGGTGCCCAGAGAAGCAGTGGCTGCCCCATCCCTGGCAGTGTTCAAGGCCAGGTTGGATGTAGCTTGGAGAACCTGGTCTAGTGGAAGATGTCCCTGCCTATGGGTCAGGTCCCTGCCAGCTTAAGGTCCCTTCCAACCCAAACCAGTCTAGGATTCTATAATAAGTACATTAGAGATTTCTTCTCTTCATGTAATTTGACAAAATACCAATGTAAAGCGAAGTAATACACATCCTGGTAGAAGGTAGTCAGAGAACTTGGAGTAAACACATGCAACTCCCACCATGCTGGTCCTTAGCAAAAATTATCTAAAAAAGTTTTAGGAGCATGAAGCTCTCTTCCCATTCCTGGACATCTTTACAACAGCATCAAAGGTTTGTCCCATGCAACCACAGACAAGGACATGAAAACAGACTTTTTCTGTGACATCCATAGTCTTACGTATGCTGTTCAAAGCTTCCACCTGAGATGTATATGCTAATACAAAAAGGTAATTAAGGAAGAATTAAATTAAGCTTTATAGAAGGTGATGATACTGGCAGTAGAGCAGCAAACTACAGCACTGCAAACAACCTAACATAAAGAGCATTTGGAGCTTACTGCAATGAACCTACTGCCTTATCTTGTGATGCTGCCACCGAAAGTGAAACAGGAAGGGCTGCGCGAGCAGCCATTCTGGAAAGCCCAGAATGGAAGAACCTTCATGAAAGGGAAGCCTAAGCCATTTTCATAGAATCCCGGACTAGTTTGGGTTGGAAGGGACCTTAAAGCTCATCCAGTTCCAACCCCCTGACACAGGCAGGGACACCTTTGACTAGAACAGGTTGCTCCAAGCCACATCCACCCTGACTATTTGGATAACTAACACAGCCAGAAACAATTACCAGAATTGAAACTGATGAGCCTTTATGCCCCACCAGAGGCAGGGAGGTGACCATGGTGGGAAGGCCAAGTAGGCAGTGCTATGCCTGAAGGAAGCTGTGTAAACACTCAAGTGACAGTCAAGATTTGGCCATGTTACCGAGTACAAACATTTAAGGCAAGAAAAAAGAACAGCAGGCTAAAGGCAAAGCAGAAATAAGTCTGAAGAATGGAAAACGCAGAGGGATTTCTTTCCACACAAACTACAATTCTGGCGAGAAGGATTTACAGAAAACTTAATTACTCTCATGAGATGCCTGGACTAGGTGGGATATTCTCTCCTTTCAGTCTAAGATAATGAATGGAAGCTGGAGTCACCCTGGTGTGTTTATTAGGCTGTTGCTGTAGACAAGCATAACGCACAAGCAACTCTACCAGGCCATTTCTGTGATCTTTGTGCATTTTTCTTTAAAGTTTGTATTCATTTCCCCAAAATCAGGATACAGTTTTACTGCAAGCAAGTAACTACTAAGAGGTGGAAGAGTGTAAAGTGAATGCATTCTATAATATTAGTCATTTATCATTTATATGAAGTGTGTAATTGCTGAAAACTGCTAACAGATTGCAGGTCATTAAGGTCAAAATGCGTACTTCCCACACCATTTGAGGAGAACAACTCATGATGTTTATGCATAATATCCTCATTTGAAGATTAAGAACAAGATACAGCTGCCAATATAAAGCACCATCTCCCCAGTCTCTTCAAAGGAGCAATGCTGATTTACAGGAGCTGCTGTTTCACTGAATAAAATATTCCTACTGAGATCTCAGGTTTTTGTCACTGGAGAAAACACCCCCTCAGCCATTTCTTTCACAATCCTACTTCATAAACACTACAGGCAAAGGTAACCAGGTTTAAGGCACCCAGAATGGCATCAGGGAGCGCACACAACTCCCAGTCCCTGTAGAACAGTGGATATCCCTGTCACAACCATCAGTAAATGTTTTGACATCTCCTCCTACTTGGCAGGGGAAGGCATGGCCACCAGCGTTTTAACAGCTTGAGGGCATGCAGTGCCTTGTGGGGTCATGGAGCTGTCAGACACCCAGCAATCAATCACCTAGAGCCCAAGACCTCAAGATGGTCTTGATGCTTTGGCTCAATCTCTTGCAGGCAGTAAAGATGAGGTGCTGTCTCCTCAAAGCAGATCCTCACTGTGATGTGATGTGACAGCAGCATGCCCAAGCACATCTGAACTAGAGTGTTACCAGATATCAGTGGTGGGCTTGTCACCAGAACCAGCATCCAAATCCCAAATGGGGATAGTACGTATTTAGCTGCACTGCCAATGGTTACCCAGGTAGCTCAGCTCTGGGCTTTCACCAGAGACCTACACTGAGACATAGCATTTGCATTTTATTTTGCTCTGACAGTGGAGCTATGTAGTGTTTTCTTTCATCTCCAGAATGTGTATAAACATAAATCTCCCGTGTAAAAACAAACCAAAACAAAAAGGAAGAAAAAAGAAGAAGTAAAAAGAAAAAAAAGGATGAACCCTGTCTCCTGTTGTAAATAACTTCCTAAGGCTGCTGACATTTTCAAGCGCTTGCAAACAGCAAGAAAGGGAACAGTTAATGCATCCAGCATATTTTATTTGAAACTGGGGGGGGGGGGGGGAAGACATTTTAAAGATAGTTATTGTGGCTTCCTTCAAAGATATCAAACAATTAAATACTGAAACCAGCTATGCACATTCATGCAGACACAAACTAAAGATGTTCTCTGCAGGACATTCAGCTGCTACTGGTTAGAGACATATTAAAAAACAAGAGGTAGTAAGCAACAATTGCATTCAGCTTTGGAGCCCCAACACAAAAGGGATGAGAAGCTGTTCATCGCTGACATGGACAGTGGGATTGAGTGCGCCCTCAGCAAGTTTGTCGATGACGCCAAACTCTGTGGTTTGGTTGATACGCTGGAGGGAAGGAATGCCATCCAGAGGGACCTTGACACACTTGTGAGGTAGACAGATGCCAACATCATGAAGTTTAACCATGACAAGTGCAAGGTCCTACACCTAGGTAGAAGCAATCCTAGGCACAGCTACAGGTTGGACAGAGAAGAGATTCAGAGCAGCCCTGTGGAGAAGGACTTCGGGGTGCTGGTTGATGAGAAAACGAACATGAACAGGCAGTGTGTGCTTGCAGCCCAGAAAGCCAGCTGCATCCTGGGCTGCATCAAGAGGACCGTGACCAGCAGGTCGAAGGAGATGATCCTGCCCCTCTACTCCGCTCTTGTGAAACCTCACCTGGAGCATTGTGTGCAGTTCTGGTGTCCTCAACATAGAAAGGACATGGAACTGTCAAGTCCAGAGAAAGGCCCTGAGGATGATCAGGGGACTGGAGCACCTCCTGTATGAAGATAGGCTGAGAAAGTTGGGGCTGTTCAGCCTTCAGAAGAGAAGGCTCCGTGGAGACCTCATAGCAGCCTTCCAGTATCTGAAGGGGGCTTATAGGGATTCTGGGGAGGGACTCTTCATTAGGGACTATAGTGATAGGACAAAGGGTAATGGTTTCAAACTTAAACAGGGGAAGTTTAGACTGGATATAAGGAGGACATTCTTTCCTGTTAGCGTGGTGAGGCACTGGAATGGGTGGCCCAGGGAGGTTGTGAATGCTCCATCCAGTGTTCAAGACCAGGTTGGATGAGGCCTTGGGTGATATGGTTTAGTGTGAGGCGCCCCTGCCAATGGCAGGGGGTTGGAACTTGATGATCTTAAGGTCCTTTCCAACCCTAACTATTCTATGATTCTATGAGTCCAGAGGAAGCCACGGATATGCTCTGAGAGCAGCTCTGCTCTGGAGACAGGCTGAGAGAGCTGGGCTTGGTCAGCCTGGAGAAGAGAAGGTTCCTTAAGGGGAGACCTTAGAGCAGCTTCCAGTGCCTAAAGGGACCAACAAAAAATCTGGAGAGGGGCTTTTGATAAGGCCCTGTAGGGACAGGACAAGGGGGAATGGCTTTAGACTGCCAGAGGGAAGATTGAGATGAGACATTAGGAAGAAATTCTTCCCTGTGAAGGTGCTGAGGCACTGGCCCAGGGTGCCCAGAGAAGCTGTGGCTGCCCCATCCCTGGCAGTGTTCAAGGCCAGGTTGGATGTGGCTTGGAGCAACCTGCTCTAGTGGAAGATGTCCCTGCCCATGGCAGGGGGATGGAACTGGATGAGCTTTAAGTTCCCTTCCAACCCAAACCAGTCTGGGAGTCTATGAGACTGAGTAGAGCAGTGACACCAGTCTCAAATTCAGGGACACAATTAGTCCTTGCAGATTTCCATCAGCTTTCTGACTCTCCCGACTGAAAACTATGGCACAGGGTAACATTTTTCTATTACATTTTTGGTTCTGTTCATCTCAGCAGATATTACTATTGATACTAACATTATTCATACAAAACTACAGCTTAAAAGGTAAATATTAAAAATAACTAAGTGATTTGCTGAGCAGTTTTTTGGTTTGTATGCATCTGCTCTGTTTTTATCTCTGTGATTGCTCCTGGAGCCCCCTTCAGAACAATTACCTGCTTTACATTAGTGGCCTTTTACTTTAGTTTAATAAGGGGGACAAGTAAGACAAAAGCCCAAGAATACCCCTGCAGTTGCTGTTTTGATTAATTAAGAGTGTGAATAACCACCCAGGATCAGCAAGACTGAGTCTTCCCACATTAAAAGCAGGCAGCAAAGCAACAGAGCATCAAGGATCCCAGAGCATTTCACTAACACTCCCTAATGCCACTACAAGAAGAATAAAGACATCCCTTTTTCAAATGTTTTGACTCTTTGGAGACTCAGTCTCCAAGCTACTTGTGGCTACACTGCTCTTCCAACTGCAAGGCAGTGCTACTGCCATACTTTTGTTTTCTGCTCATCTGATTATTCACCCATAGCTATCTCCTTGCTCAAAACACCAGATCCTGAGCTTCCAGGAGCTGGGACCAGCTTTGCGTATATCAGTCACTCAATGGTCCAATGTAGCAGGGCTTTAGACATTCCCCAACACCAGAGATGATAATATTGATAATTTTTCCTACTGCCTAGATGTGATGGTAACAGTTGTATTAGAACTATGTATGTACAGTAGACAGAGACAGACTGACCTTTAGTCTTTGCAAGGTCTTCACAAACAGGCATGTACACTGGAATGTGAGGCTCTTGCAAATATCAGTTTCACTGGACTGGAATTGGACATTACAAAATCAGTGCATCCTGGATAGACTTGTTCTAGTTTCACTGTCTTTACTGATTTATGCTGAGGCATTTCACCTTTACAGTGATACTGTTCCATTTACTCCCAAATCTCATTTTTGTCTTATTTAATGACCATCTCAAGCAATTCCTTTTTGTATTTCTCACCTAATTCATACTTGACCTTTTCCAGATTTCCTTCCTTACAGCAATAAGCACACTTCAAAAGGTTTAGCAATCAAAGCAAATAAGCTCCCAGGAGATTTTCCTGTGTTCCTAAACTTAGTTTCATTTACCCAAGCCTAATAAAGGGAGCATCCAATATCCCAGACAAAGCTTCTCTTCTTTCTCAATGGCATTCTCCATCATACAATTAGGATAACTGGTCAAAAACAAAAAAGTCACTGCCTGTACCTGGTATCCAGAACTTCCCTACTGAGGCCCACAGGTACCCTCTCACTCCTTCCAGCTTCTCAGCTCCAAGTTGAGAGTCAAAGCACAGTCTAGTGTTGACAGGGTGCTTCTGTGCTCTACAGTAGTTGTTCTCCAAGTACAGTTAAGAAGTAGGTGTCATGCACATACTAGACATGTAAGATATGACACAATAATAATCACTGAAGCAAAGAAAATTCAGAAATTCAGAGAACATAAATACAGTTCTTTAGTTCACAATATAGCTATGTATATACATTCAGGGGGATTAAGCAGTTTGGTGGTAACACGTAGCAAGATCCTACCATTATTTAATTAGAGCACACTTGCACAGCCAAATACCACCCCTGTGACCCACAACAGGTAACATGCTGCAAGGGGCACGAATAGAATATGGCTGCAGAATACTATTGACTCCTTTGCAGCAAGTCTCTATTATTCAACAGATGCAAATAACTACCGAAATACAATACCATCTCTGTGCTTACCATTGAGAAATGTGAAACAGTCAAATGCTTTCAGACAATGGGATCTTATTTTGGTGGTCCTTGATCTTACTTCAGAGCTTAGGTTCTTGCAAGGAATAGCTTGCTCTCAAAAGTCAACTACAGCCCAGTAATGAGAACAACCATCTATAGGAACATGTTAACCATCTTTAATTCCAACACTGCAAAGAAAGTGCTTCTGCTTCCTAGGTTAAAGAGTTCATATCTGTATATGATATATTACAAACACAACAGTCCATTAGAAGAAAGCTGTTGCCTCATTCAATGCCCTGATTGTAGACTACAGAGTATTTCTGTTCATCTGTCACCGCAGAGCTACTAAAGAAACCTGAATTCATTGTATGCCATCTTTTCTGCCTTCCATCAGTTACAGCAATAGAAATTAAAAGGCATTTTCTTATCATAAATGAGGCTCAATGCATTAATTTTACAGGATTCTTGAAGACGGCAACCAAACCTATGGAGAGCCTGAACAAGAAAAAAAATCATCTGCCAGAAAGTATACAGCAAGGACTGAAAACTAGAAAAGGAATGAGTGCTGATTAAACAGCAAGGCAGAGCTGCTGAAGAGTTACCAAAGCTAAAATCACGCAAAAGTAATCATACTAAGTCCAGATGAGTGCTGCACACCTCACTGGAGCCCAACAGCTGGTGTTCTAGCCCACAGTCAGATATTCTATAAAACTGTCCTCACATGAATAAGTATGTGCAATGGCTGTCTCTCACACAGAGCAAGCACTGTCTGGGGAGCAGGCATGAAATCCTGAAATACCACACCAACAAAATACAAACAGAGGAGCTTGAGGGCTTTGAGGACTGAATTCCACTTGCCTTGCTGTTTGTGGATGCCTTCACTGGGGGTCACTGTGGTCATCAGCTCTTGACTAGTTTTCCCTTTCAACGAGCAACAGATCTTGCATTGCTGGTTTGGGATGATACTGCATTACAGTGCAGGCACGGGCAGGAAAAATTAGAGTGATCTGGGTTCAGAGTGTGATTCCAGCTTCACAATTTGGCATGCCTGGCCATGAACATGGAATCCATGGTTATCAAACAGCTCTGGACAAGGGTCAGGGATCTGAGTGGATAATTCAGTCATGAATTCTTAAGAGAGCAGAAACTCCACCTCCTACCATACAGGCAGCGTGTTAAAACATGAACAACCCTGGTCTTCTACAACAAGGGGTATTATGGCATGAGCTTCTCTGAACTGGAAGTATAACCTACTGAAGACATTCAAATAACTTTATTAAGGTAGTTGAAGATTCTTAATCAAAAGCATGCTCCAAAAATCACTGTGTTTCCATTTCCAGACCTTCCCACCCCAACACATGATTCCTGTGAGCACTACTCGTAAGGTTGTTGTCATTTGTAGCTATTTATAACAAAACCCTGTAAACTAAAATCTTTTCACACTTGGACATGTTGCTACAGTATGCTTTGAGATTTGAAGTTACAGGATCGTCTCCTGATCTCAATTCTCCAGGCTGTAAAGCCACTTCCATCTGCTGCAGTGAACAGTGATAAGGGCCCCCCCAGAGGTGCTGTAGTAAGTCAGCATAAGGGGAAATTTTTAGCTGGCACCTGTTGTTTCATCCAAGGCAGACATATGGCTACTGAATGCACAGAATAGAGGTTACAGAGTATGATTGTTTGATGTTTCTCAACCCTAATCATCCAAGACTGTTTGCATCCCAGAGATTATTGGACCCAACTCATCTTCAAAATTTTAGAAGCCAGCAAAAATAATGCCCCAGTATACCACACATGACAGCATATGCCTCAACTAAGTTACTTGCTTCGAGTAGGCTTCTACACATGTCAACTAGCAATTTTCTCCTTTCTCCTTGCCCGGTACTCCCCTCAATTAAAACTAAAGCAGAGATACAAAAGAAATACTATATCTTCTCATTTCATGCATAAAGACATAAAAGGTCTCTGGGGATGTCTGCGGCTCCCACAGTCAAAGGCATACCTAGCAGTACGAATGTACCACCTTTTCACTGCATTCAGACATTGCACAAGGAAAACATTCCTGAAGAGCAGTACTTCAAGAAATAGAAGGTTTCTGCATTTGTTTTCACAGAAAGGAATTAAAATGTTACGAAGTACGAAGGAACATCAGGAAAAGAAAAAAGCTGAGAAACAACACCACGGCTCTTCAAAAAAGATTGTCCATGGTGCCTTAGAAGTCTTACTAACTGAAGAGCAGAAGCAGATTTATTCCTGAAGTTATACTTTATTTTATTCTTCCTCCATCATTTTTAACACTCTCACATGACTTTAGAAATATAGTTACACTCTTCCCTTTCACATTGTGGACTGATCCAGTCAAAAGAAATAAGAATGAAGAGGTTACAGAGACCATTTTTTCAGGCGCTAAATATTTTCAGATTACAATTCAGGCTGTGAGACAGACTGTCAGATGGGTGACTACTTCCTTTTCATGTGAATAGAAACCCTCAAACTGAATTGCTGGAGTGAAAACTGAACTGCAGCTTTTGCACATTTTATGGCAGTTATGCTTAAGTAATTTAGCTTGAAAAAGTCAGGAAAATAAAATACTACATACACACTACAGCTGCAGATACATACTCATGTATGAACCCTCTGTACATGTGGTTTTAGATCCTATGCGAAGAAGCAAAAATTCAGTGGAGTAATTGCATACAAGGAAGTCTTTCAGGAGCTCTTTTCCAATCTATGTGAAGTTTGGCTCACAGAGAACTTGACCTTTGGGGGAAAACTCTTCATAGCTTGAGGGGGAGAGATTTCTCACCGATTTTGAAGGCTACAATATAAAGCACTTGGACTCCAACCAACAGATCCCTACCATCTCCTTCTCAGCTATTCAAAGAAAGAAAAAGAATTCAGAATCATAGAATAGTTTGGGTTGGAAAGGACCCTAAGCTCATCTAGGTCCAAGCCCCTTGCCATCATAAGGGATGCCTCACCCTAAACCATGCCACCCAAGGCTCTGTCCAACCTGGCCTTGAACACTGACAGAGATGGAGCATTTACCACTTCCTTCCTTGATCCTCTCTGAAAGTACAATTCAGCAACAAAACTCTCAGAAGTGGTGGCTTGGTGACAGACTCAAAAAGTGAGGTCAACAGCCTTGTGAAGACATCATCAAAAGGGATTGTGGGAGCAAAGAGCAAACAGAAGGTTTTAGAGAATCGTATGTCCTCCAGACCTATCCATAAGCAGGACAAACAGAGCTCTCAACTAAGTACTCATTTTCAAAGAAAACAGTATTTCAGTGGGGCTTCCTAATGTAAAATTATCAAATTACAGAAAACTTGTAATATTACGCAAAAATCTTCCATGATTAAATAACAGACCAAGGAAACAAAAACAACCTGAGGACATAACACTGATTTTACTGCTGACATCAGGGATCGGGGCAGAATTCCAAGAGCAGCTTGCTCAGAGCTACTGCAGATGAACAGCATTAGCTTCCAATATCTTCCTTTCTATTATGGCTCTCAATTTAGTTACTTAAGCTGTGAAAAAGCAATTGACTATGAATTCTGTAAATATAGGTTTATGTACTTCATATTTTACCTACAAAAGATATGTGCCCCTGGAAGACGCTTACTGTGCTTGCTATTTTCTCTAAGACCTTTCACTTCTATAGGAGAAGAGAATATACTTACCTAGGAGGATGATGAGCACTTTCATTACAGACAGAACTGGTGGCAGGTTAAGGCTCCATGCATTTACTTACTAGAGAGTCTTTGAGAAACACTCCCTCACTGGTACATTGGCTGCTAAACAACTGCTTGAAGTACTGGCCCTCTCAATACAGTCCTACGGATGGTTGTCAAATGTGTAATGTTGTAGTGAATTCAGTTTCGTTTCAAAAAAGACATGCCACCTAAAAAAAACATGCCTAGTACAAGAAAACAGGGCCTTTTCTAAAAAAGTTTTACTTACTTGGTATCTACTTCCTTAACATTCTGACTAGCTGCCGTGTAGATGGATTTCCTGCATTAAATTAACTCCACCTTTTGTGCACTGAGAACTGAGAAAGAAAGAAGTAAGAAGCACTTTCATTTCATCACCAGGCAAATGGGGAAAAGCTACATTAGAAAGATGATTACAAAGACCACAGGCACAATGTGAACCTGTATTAATATTTCAAAAAAAATCTGCTTTAAATTTCCTCATTAAACCCAAAGCAATTTAGTGCAGTTTAATTCCATCCACAATCCAAATAGCTGGGAAAACTTTTTATAGTATCTTTTTAATGGCCCATGTAACCTAAATTTTTTTCTTGTATCTGCATTCACTCCCTTTCAGTGTTTTGTATTGTCTATTTCTTTAAGTCATTCTTTATAAGCAGAGTCCTTATAAGTCTAATTTTTGTATTTAATAATTTTAATGTGCACTATTGTTATCTTAAAAGAACCATCTTTGATGCATCCAATACATTTTCCTAATTCTGCTTTTCCTATATGCCTTTTCAATACAGCTTCTTAATTATTAATACCTATATCAGTATGTATACACATACACCTATATCTACTCCCAGTGTATGTTTCCACTCCACCATGGGAAGAGAGGAGCAGATGATTCTGAATTGGTTAATGGTCTTTTAGTCACTTTTCCCACTGTTCATTTTCTCATCATTTTCTTTCCTTACACATCCTGTTCAACCTCTGCCTTCTGCAGAAACCTCTTCCCTTTTTTCATTTTCTCTCATTCATTTTCCCCACTGTTGGACTGCTTCAGCAACTGCTATAAGTCTAAATAGACAAGAACTCCTCAAGGAGATAGATGGTCGTTAGGACTGCTTTAGTCTGCACAACTGTTCATTGCTTGGCAGTGGGTTTATAGGGTACAAGAGCAGCTGTCACAACACACAGCACTAGTACAGAGGCTACAAGGGACAGCTGATGCATTATGCAAGAAACTGCTACTGGCCAGGATACTGGAATATTAATGATGGTCTAGGTGAGCTTAGAAAGAAGTGGATAAACCCAGTTCAAACCTTGCCCCCCCCCCCCCAAACTGAATGGGTCTTTAGAGAAGATGCCACACACACTCTCAGATCCACATTTCTGCAGCACACTGAGTCAAGGACACAAGTCAGTCTGAAGGCTGATCTGGCTTTTATCAGTCTCCAGTCGTGCAAACAGCACTGCCATCGCACCGTGGGACCATGAGATCTGCCTGTTTCTACAGAGACCACTGAGCAAGGCACATCCCAGACCCATTTCCTTGAGCTATGCTCTCTTAAGGCCTCCCCACAACCGCAGCACAGAAGTCAATCAGTACTTTGGAAGCAGCATAAAAAATAGCATTTCTCATTTCAAACAAACCAGCCGGCTGTCTAAAGGACAGACGATAAAAGCATGCGATGAGGCAAGGAGATGAGAAGAATAATCTTCTTGGACCTTTTATTCTGAAGTAATAATTTTTCCTGTCTCCCCCTTCATCAGAATCAAAATAGCTGCACAGTTTAGATGGCAATTGCTCTCATGAGTTCAAAAAACTAGTGAACAAACCACCATTAATCTCAGTACTTCTCATTTGTTATTAAGATAACACTGAAGTTCCTAGAATTGGCGTATTATATCATAGTGTAGAGTCCTGAGCACATTAGCATCAAAACAGCATTGGCTTTTTCTGCCTCTTTTAAACATCCCTCAGACTGAAATTAGATGAAGCTTGTAAATACTGCTCAGAGCCACAAGCCTGAGAAATACTTAAAGAAACTGGTGTTCACCTAGCATTCACAAACTTTCCACAGCTTCCCAGAAACAGTATTGATCTTTATTTAAAAACTCTTCTTTATAGCAAGGAGAGCTATCTATTTCAGACATATGTACAGTTAACCGGTTTGTGTCTGAAGAGAACTATAGGAAGAAGCCTCGTTTCAATAGTTAGTGCTATCTCACTGCATTAACATGCATGGGGAAACAATCAGCAACCTCACCAAAGGTGACCCCCCCCCTTTGCTCTCATTTTGATGTTCCCTCAACAGCCTTCCTGCTTCATTTAAAAGTAATGGAAAAACAAAAGCAGAGATCAGCAGCAGGCTTGGAATCCAGATGTTCAAGGGATTGATTCAGTAGATCATCATTAAACATTGCAAAAAAGTCTTGTTCAGCCTAATGGGCAAGGGACCAGGGAGCTTCAAGAGGAATAGGAGTAAGTGAACTCTCCTCATCACAAAGACTGAACCCAGCAACTCCATACATTTCAAGGCAGCAGCCACTGACTGTGCCAAGGGACAATGGCCATTAACTACTGGCCTTGTTTGAACTCCTACTGGCAGGCAACAAGTAGCTTTAAGAGAAGGGCAATAAGCTACATACTGTGCCTCAGAGGTCACCAAACATACATTTAATGTATTTATCACCTGCATGTCCTCTACTGCGCACATACACATACTAAATATTTGACGCTTGCTCTTCAAAGGTGTTCCGTGACTTATTTCCTCACTCCTCTTCTAGAAACCATGAATAGACACAGGACAGCTAGCAAACATTGTCAGTACAGAAGTAACACCAAACCTAGGGTCTACAAACACACACTCAAGCTCTTCTGTAGTACTGCAGTATTTGAGCTGAACATCTAGAAGACTTTCCAATCTTCTTTCAGTGAAATCTTTTCAGTGCCACTGAGCTAATCCGGGAATGAAAGCCCAGTTCTGCAACAGAGCACTTCTAGCACATTCTTTACTTAACAGTTCACTGTGCCAAAAGTTTGTAGGTAATTGACTTGCTACGTTAGCAATTACCTTCTTGGGTATAGCTGAGTATTCCTTCTGATGTAATTAAACCTGTTGAGTTGAGGAGACTAATCTAAGCCTTTATAAAATAATGTAAGATCAGAACCTCTTAAATTTTCATTTAACCTGGTTTTGTAGATTCTGAGATTTCCAATCAGATCTTAATTTCTGACTCTGTTTGGACTTTAGCCTTAATCTTAAGTGCCAGTAGTTAAATACATTTCACTTGAAAAAGATGTATGAACAAAGCTTCTGTCATTGCCTGGTACTTTATTAAAGACACAAGAAGGAATTTCTCCAACGTGCAACTGAAGAGAGAAGAAAGACAACTTCAAAACATCATAGGCCTACTTCCAGACAGCAAACCATACAGATGAAGACTCAGGTGTAAGGAAACAGTTCTTTTTACTGATATTTTACCAAGCCTACCGTAAATACAAGATATGAAGCACTGCCTGTGCAAGATACAATCAGAAGACCGAGCAAGAGACATTTCAAATTTAGGCTTATATAATTAAATCCAGACTTGCATATCTGTGATCCCTGCCTCCATCTGTCTCAGTAAATGCATCTCTGAAATCACAATCAACATGTAAAATTTGTAGCAATCAGGCAACTATATGTAAGGCAGACAACACAGAATCCTTGTAAGAAGCCACTTCAAATACGTTCTGTCAGCCAAACCACTGACCCCAGAAGGAAGATACTTTGGCTTCCCTTCTACTTGTCCACTCCAAAGTGCAATTTGAAAGGAAACCCTGAAAATCCCTCTTCAGCCTATACAAGCAGAACTAGCTCTTCTGTCTCTTCTCGCACCATGCTTCATTCCCCAAGAAGTCCAACTTCAAAGCACCCAATCATCCACACACAGGACATGAACCATTTAACTTACCATGGCAGAGTCCATGAGCTGGGAGATCTACTGCATTCCTATATGGGAGGAAGAAATGAAAAGCACGTTAAGTGCACTGCAACAAAAGATTTCTTCATGAATTTTAATAATGTCATTAAAATTATTAATTAGCCGCAAACATTAAGCAACCTGATAATAGCTGAAGATGTCCTTGCTCACTGCAGGGGGTTGGATTAGATTACCTTTGAAGGTCCCTTCCAACCCTAACTATTCTATGATTCTATTCCATCATTCAGGTTAATTGCATTAGATCTTTCTCATTTCCATGAGTAGTTACAGAAGGAGATTTCTAGACCAAGGTGGCATATAAAAATTGATCTTAAACACTTAAAAACAGTAGCAATGATACTGCCCTACTTTTTAAAGCCAAATTCACATCCCTGTCACAAGACAAGAAAAAACATAATGGCCCCAACCCTGCTTCTGAAGCCCTGGACATGAGCCAGTATTCGCACAGCCGATACAAGCTGTCAGCCCCACCAGTGCCAGTGGATCTCTGCCAGTTTGTGTCAGCTACGATCTACTCCAGTATCCTTGCTGTTTTGTGTTAAGGATTTTGTTGTTTACCTATATGGTATCTAATAGAGGTCATTGCTGAATACACACAAAAGAACTTAAAAGAGTCTAAATGCAGCCCTATTTAATACCCCTTGCGTTTGCTGCTCCCTGCCCTAATGGGGCTGCAATTTCATCTTCCATCCACCTAAAGAATCAAGCCATTCTAACCAGCCAAAAAAAAATGCCTAGTTCTTTGTATTTACTGCTATAAGGCATTTTAGCATAGTCCAGCATCACTGGTGTTTGTTTAGATCATACCAGCAAGGATCAATCCTCTCCAGCAATAAGCAACAATCTAGTTGGCAAAAGCCTAGTATATCGTAGCGATTCTCACGTACTTTTTGTGCTACACATATGTTACCACAGATAAGGGACGGGCAGTTTTCCAGATCTGATGACAATCTGCCATGCCATCTACTTAAAATGTCCTAAACCAGTCCTCAACTTAGCAAAGCATTTCAAACATCATTATTATCCTAAGGTGTCTTTTCACACATAAAGCCACTCTGGGGCATTTTGAGGAGATACTTCCTCTTTAGAAAAGATTACTTAAGCCCAAAATCCACTACAGAAATGTAGCAGTCATGTAGGGAAACTTTTACTTGGACAGGCCCATGAATTTGTCAGTGAAATCATTTTTCTTTCCTTCTTCCCTAAACGTACCAACTCCTTTTATCCTAAAACTTCAGGGGAGACGGGGAGAAATGGGGGAAAAAAAGGCCAAGTCAGATGAGCTCTTCACCTTTTCCTGATGAAGACAAGCACTTCGGAAATTCAAAACTTTCTGTAGGCCAACACACCCATCTTCTTCCCAGAATTATTCATTGCAGTTAATCACATACAAAGATCCCTTAATACATTTAGAAAACCTATGTCATTTATATGTGATAATACTGTCGTTAGTTTTAGTAACTAAAGAGAATCTCCTCAAAATTTATTTGTCTATCACAGAAACAGTATTTTCTGAAGATAAGGCAAGTGTGCAGCATCCCGAGGCTGGGGTTCCCTAGCTCTAGTACGTGTCGCACGAAGTATCTTTTCTGGCTTTGAATCAATAAACATCTAATTGCCTCTAGCTCCTAACATGGGAAGAGGCACAAGCAAACACAATTTGTCTTGCCCAGAGAAGCTGTGGCTGCCCCAATTGCTGTCAGTGTTCAAGGCCAGCTTGGACAGGGCTTGGAGCAACCTCATCTAGTGGAAGGTGTCCCTGCCCGTGGCAGGAGGTTGGAACTGGATGAGTTTTAAGGTCCCTCTAACCCCAACTATTCTATGAAAATTAAGAAGCTGTCCACAGCTAAAAATACTTCACTGACTGATCCATATGGGATTGCCTCCCCTGCAGTTATCAACAATGGCCCATCACACAAGTGTAAACTCAGACCCAGATCAAAAAATAACCTGTGTGGAAGCTGAAACACTCCTGACATGAAACCACCTCCCAAATTACACTTAGAACTTCCCCTCTTAACACCCCAGATATGCTGCCCCACTGACCAACCATTTCAGTGGGGCCAATTAAAAAAGAAAATGAAATAAAACCTAAAATGTTATGGTTTTAAGTTCAAAGTCTTTCCTCAGTCTTCTAAGAAGATTTCAGAGCCCTCCAATACCTGCAAGGGTAAAAAGGAATCATTTAAAACCTCTTTCAAACAGGCTTTGGCATTTTAATGCAAGTTTGACTGCACTGGACTTCACTCTCAGGAACAAAATTACCTGGGTGACTAAAAAAAGGGGGGAAGGGAGAATATATATTCTAGGTGGCACAGCATTTAATCTGTAGTGTACTATAGCATACACTGTAGGCCATACACAAGAGCTGGTGAAGTGAAAATGAAAGTCAAGGCTACTCAGGAAGGAACCTTCTAAGTGATGGAAA
Source organism: Pezoporus wallicus (assembly GCF_028554395.1). Classification (NCBI taxonomy): domain Eukaryota; kingdom Metazoa; phylum Chordata; class Aves; order Psittaciformes; family Psittacidae; genus Pezoporus; species Pezoporus wallicus. The sequence continues at coordinate 1,146,607 of NW_026635101.1, read as the reverse complement.
CTAAAAGGCACCATTTGTTCATTTTCATTTCATAACTAATCTTTCATCAGCCCAGCGGAAGGTACCAGCAGAACAAATATTCTATAGCATTAAATGCAAAAGTGTGCTGTCACCATCCCTGGAGGTATTTAAAAGACATGTAGATGTGGTGGCCCTGGCAGTCCAGTTGCACTTGATGACCCTAAAGGCCCTTTCCAACCTAAACAATTCCATGACTCCATGAAAAGCATACGATAAGTGTTTCTCAAGAGTCAGTATTACATTCGATGTATATTTTTTACTGGCTTATTTATGTCTAATTTAACACGCAGCTTTAGGAGGACATCCAGAAAATACAGTGTATTTTCTGCTGCTCTGAGCACTTCCTCAGGGAGCCTTAATGGCAGTGTCTGCATAGTCCTTGGCACAGACTGCATCTGGGAAACTTCAATGGCACAGAACCACCGTTTTGCTTGCTGCTGCTGTGAATGAGGAAAACAATCTAATAGGATTAAATTACATGTATTAGGCCCCAAAAGCTGGTGAGTTATTTGCTGCAAACTATGCTTCCTGACAAAATTATGTTGCAAAACACCCTAGTTATGACAGCTTACAGTCCAGAGTTGCCACACAATCATGGCTAAGTGTACAGGATGTCTTCTGACACAACCCTACGCAGTATTTCTGAAGGCCTTCTCCAGGGCTGACTGCTCTTACGGCACCTGCACTTTGAAACTGACCAGTTCACAGCAAAGCCTGTGTGTGAGATCTGAACACCCAGAACACCCAAGGTCTTAAGTAACATGGTCCCTCAGTCACGAAGTAGGTAATTTTCCCCATTCAAAAGCTCTCAGAGATCGGAAAAGTAAGTCAGAATTACAGTTAATCTGCACAGTACTTCAATCAACCTCTCCCAGTTTCCATACTGGGAGTCACTTTTTGGTTTGGGGTTGCAAACATTCTCTCAGGATATTTTGGTTCCACTTAGATACTAGTTCAGACTTCTATTTTGGTGAAGCTTTGGCCAAGGCCTAGATAAACCCTGGTTGGAGATCTTTGATGCTATCAGGCACATAGCCACCAGACCAGATTCAGACCCAGCTGAGGACTGTATCTGAGCACTGCCTGTCCCTCCGCACCTCCAGCTGTGCAGTACAATATAAGTACTTTGTATTCATTTAGAAATAAACTGGAAAATGAGAGGATTCCCACCATTTGCCTTCAACTTAACATTTTAGTTGCACTGAGTAGATCTGTGATGTTTGCTAGACCAAGTACTCACTTTCTGCTCCCTGCACCTTAGCCTTAGAATGAGAGCTGCATTTGAACACCAAAGTATTCTCCATTCTGAACATAATCATTATTATTTACATGAGGTTTTTTTCCCCACTCAATTCATACATCTACACTGTTACTAAAGCCTTACCACATAAAAATAAACCACATTTCTCCATCTGCAAGTCCACAGCATTGAGACGCACAGATATAAGCAGGTTGTATCTCTTTCTGTTCATATCCTCAGCTGAACTCCCTCTGTTGGGCTTACCCAGCAACCAAACCCACCCATGGCATTTTGAACATAGCATTCAAAGGCTTATGCCAGCAGAGGAGACATAGTCTGGGCATTCCTGCTGGTACTTACTCTTCCAGCAATGAGAAAGACATTTTGAGGTGATGATTTAAGGTGTTAGTCTGATATGTTAGTATGCAGTACGATGGATACATCATATCCATCATGGGGATATATCCTTTTCAGGAACAAAACTATTAGGGACCTGTTCTGGCCACCAACTTCACTGGAAATCGCAAGTCCGAGAAGAATATTTGCCAGATCAAACATCCAGGTTTTGCCTTCACACCCGAAGCAATGTTTTCAGTCAGGCACCCAAGCCATGGACATCTGTTCTGACACCCATCCCTGGCAGTGCTCAAGGTAGCGCTGGACAATGCTTGGAACAACCGGCTCTAGTGGAAGGTGTCCCTGCCCATGGCAGGGGGTTGGATCTGGATGAACTCTAAGGTCCCTTCCAACACAAACCAGTCTGGGATTCAACACCTTCCTGAAAGGTAGAAAGCATCACTAGAAAAATAAGGCCTGACTTGCAATTTATCTGCAGAGATGGTTATTCTGTGTTGACTGACAACCTTCACTACTGACACAGCAGTGGACACACACTTGCCTGTTTTCAGGAGCCCATCTCAGCAGTACAGAGATGCCCTGCACTCTCCTTCACATCCATTCAACAGTGCACAAACACCAAGGCAGTCCTGAGGGTATAGTTGGACTTGATGATCTTGAATCTTTTCCAATCTAGTTAACTCTCCAATTGCTAACTTAAACCATTTGGTCACTGGCCAAGAAGAGCAGTGAGACCAGCTCAGAGGCTCTCACCTGGCTATGGTGGATCCTGTCTACCTGGCTCCCTCCAAGCACACCTTATTTTTAATATAGAAAACTTCTTATTCTGAAGACACATGCATACAAAATATCTGCAATTTGCAGATGCATATCGAGTGTTTCCCTGAGAAATTTATGCCATGATAAAATATAGTTGGTGCCTATAGTCAAGAAAGCCAGAGAAAACCAGATGTTATTCTCCATAGTGTAAGCAAATACAGATTTTTCGAGACTGTCACTGAAAGAAATTTCTGAACAACCTCTATACCCATCAAAAACTTCATCATATCCCATCACTTCCACTGGAGATGACAATTAAGAGCTAACTGTATGAGGAAGCATCCAGCACTTGATTTACTACGCAATTTAAAATGTTAAAGCCAAGATCATCATTACGTTATTTTTAAAGAGAAGACTCACTCAAGCTGTGTGATTTTCTTCTGAAAATTAGAATCACAGAATCCCAGACTGGTTTGGGTTGGAAGGGACCTTAAAGTTTATCCAGTTCCAACCCCCTGACACAGGCAGGGACACTTTCCACTAGACCACGTTGCTCCAAGCCACATCCAACCTGGCCTTGAACACTGCCAGCAATGGGGCAGCCACAGCTTCTCTGGGCACCCTGGGCCAGGGCCTCACCACCTTCACAGAAAGAACTTCCTGATGTCTCACCTCAGTCTTCCCTCTGTCAGATTAAAGCCATTCCCCCTTGTCCTGTGCCTACAGACCCTTGTAAAAAGCCCCTCTCCAGATTTCTTGTTGGGCCCTTTAGGCACTGGCAGGTTTTCTAAGTTCTCCCTGGAGCTTTCTCTTCTTCAGGCTGAACAAGCCCAGCTCTCTCAGCCTGTCTTCAGAGCAGAGGTGCTCTAGCCCTCAGAGCATCTCCATGGCCTCCTCTGGACTCACTTCAACAGCTCCATGTCCTTCTTTTGTTGCTGGCCCAGACCTGGATGCAGGACTGCAGGTGGGGTTCTGTAAATACTTCTCAAAATCTATTTTAGCATTTGATAAGATACATTAAAGTGAAGAAAAAGCAAAGTCCTGAAATAAATTTAAGTTGAAGTCAGCTTCCTTCACTAGCTGCCACTTTCAAACTAAATTAGTCTCTGCAGGGATTACCAGCAGCACAAGCACCAGGCATCCACCCACATGGCACATTCAGCTGTTACACTTTTAATTCATTAGTCTCTTCAGCTAGGTTAGAGAATTTTACAACCTCTCAGGGGGCAAAAGAAAGCAAGCTTAGATGACCTCCTGACCTATTTTAAAACCTTTAACAATGCTTTTAAAAATACAGCAGTTATTTCTTAACAATGTGGATTAAAAACTATTCTTATACTAAAACAACATTCAAAGCAAACTTGACAATAACTTTGTCAGAAGAGGGGCAGATTAGATTCAAGGCAGGGACCAAAGGCTTGATTTAACTGCTAGTAGCATCAGTAAGATCTCTGCTCACTGCTTCTGAAACTCATTTTACCCAGAACCTCTAGACCCTGAGTCCGGACCTAGGATTTCAAATACTATGCCTGTAAAGCTCACTGACATTATATCAAGATAACAAAAGCTTTAGGGAATGCTCCATCCTTGGCAGTGTTCAAGGCCAGGTGGGACAGGGCTTGGAGCAACCTGGTCTAGTGGAAGGTGTCACTGTCCATGGCAGGGGGTTGGAACTGGATGACATTAAGGTCCCTTCCAATCAAAACCATTCCACAATTTTATGATTTTACTTGCTACAAACCACACAATGAAGGCAATGGGGCCACATAAAATCAGGTCAGTCAGAACTGAACCCTTCTCAACCCTATCACCAAGGCTTACAACAAAACTGAGCAGTCTTCGGCAGTGTCTATTTTCTACCTTTGGACCATGCAGCCTTGCTCAAAGCCTGCTCCTAACTGAATAAAAAACATCTGCAGAAAAAGAGAAATCTGACAGCAGTTGTCCGATCCCCACAAAGGAATTTGACTGTGAGAAGGGAAGCTGAACAAAGAAATGAAAAGCTGTAACACAAGGCAGGCACAAACAAATAAACACGGAGCCCATGCAGTAAATTCACAAAATGGGAACCTTCCAAAGCATAAACTATCCCACTGCTTTCAGCTTTTGGCAGTGTGCTGGCATTAATGCCTTTCCTGCTCAGGTCCCAGACCTAAGCAATCTTTGTTTGCAGGACCTGTCCCATACAGTGGAACCACACAATGCACTGAAAGCTCATTGCTCTCACTGTAAACAAAGCTTCAGAGGAAGTCAATAGGAATCTCAACGGGAAACAAATGTTCTGGTGATGAGACAGCTGCTGCAGGATCATACCATGCAGCCAATGACAAAGGGAAAAGAAGGTAAATGCTTTCCATCTCACTTTACTTTTTCTGCGTGTCGTATCTTCAGCTATGGGCCACTATGGAAAAGATATTTTGAACCATGTCAAAGCAGGAAAAATTCAATTTGACATCAATAGAATAATTAGGTCTGAAAAGTAAGCTTAACTAAGTCAAACTGCACATTAGGAAATCAGCCCGCATCTGCTGTCTCTTAGAACATGACTACAGCAATATGAGAAAGTAATAAATTTGTTTCAATAAGACAGTATTTCCTTGCTTTGAGAATAAAGAGAAAATATGTACAACTCACAATCACTCCATGCTTGTGTGCATATCAGCATGCACATGTTGGTGGGTATTATACAATCACCTAGAACCAGGCTAAATTTTTCTCATTCTTCCCTGTGAGGATTGTGAGACAGTGGCAGAGGTTGTCCAGAGAAGCTGTGGCTGCCCCATGCCTGGCAGTGCTCAAGGCCAAGTTGGATGAGGCTTAGAGCAGTCTGGTACAGTGGAAGGTGACTCTGCCTGTGGGCTGGAACTAGAAGAGCTTTAAAGGTCTCTTCCAACCCAAACGAGTCTGTGATTCTATGAATCCTAAATGTATGTGCCAACTGGTATCAGTCAAGGATCCAGTCAGTTCCAACAGTTGGTCTGATTCTCTGTGGTTCAACAGAGGTCAAAATAATAAAACCAATTTATGTCACTTGAAACCTGGGGTTCACAATGCTATGTCTGTAGCCTACACAACGCTATAAAGGCAAAGCGAGGCCAATGGAGATCAAGCAAAGATCAATAGATCTTTCCCTGGCATAGAATCAGCTAGGTTGGAAAAGACCTTTTAGATCAAGTTCCTCCAGCACTGTCAAGTCAAGTCCACCACTAAACCATTCGCACATGCTCTGCAGCACTGAAAAGCATATTTGTCTCAGCTGTGACCTGTTATTAATACAGCTGAAAACCTACTGTCATAAACCTTTGCTTTAGTCTGCTGCCTCTTTGTCACTTCGTCCATCAGTCACAGATTAGCAGCTAACTACATACACAATTCAGCTCCATTTGTGGACAGAATACGATTTATGATCTGGCTATCATGTGACCTGTTTCAGAGGCAGAAGCAATTTTGCACAATGACAGCTTGCAACTCAGAAAACTCCTGAACATGACATTCAAAGTTCCATGGTCTGAAACCCTGGTCTCAGTCATGATTAGTATCTGCTCATGTGCTTAGCATCTGAATACAGAAATGACCCAATTAAGAGATGCCTACTAGGTGCATAATAAACTTATCAATAGCCAATGCTGGTATGATACAATTCAGCAAAACAATGGATTTGAGCAGCTCCATTCTTTATATTGCCATGTACTTGCTCATCTCTAGTATCATTTCCAACCCATGGAACAGCCTAAAAGAAGCTCTCTGAGTGACAAACCCATGCCCTACAACAGCCAGCTTTGGTCACAGAATATCAACAGTGATTCAGGATCCTCGGAGCCCCTTAAATACTGGCAGTGGCCAACAACAGGAGACAAGCACTCTGGAAATCAATAGTTCATGACATTAATTCCCACCCCATCTTTTACCAGCCTCAAAAATATGTGTATGCAAACTTGAGTAGCCTGAATTTTGTGTCTATATTTTACAAGTATTGGTGCTTGTGTGTGCACACAGCCCTCAAGTAATGCCTACATCTGTGGTAGGAAAGCTCAGGATACCTATCCCTACACATCATTAGCGTTCCCATGCTGCTTCAGGAGGTCCCACCATAACCACTCTAACAATATACACAGAATCAGCCAGGTTGGAAAAGCCCTTCAAGACCATCAAGTCCAACTGCTCCCCTAGCCAAAGCCACTAAACCATGTCATAGGGGCTCATTTACACAGTTACAGCTGTGAACACTTCCAGAGACAGTGCCTCCACCACTTGACATTAAATTTCTGTTTACATATCCTGTCAGTTGCCTGCTAATTATTTTAACTGGCTAATGAAGCTGAGTCACAATAGGCCAGATTCTTTCATTCTTAGCATTTTCCTAGTACTTTATTTATTTGAAAGGCCAGTCAGCGCAGTGGGGCAAATGCATAAAGAGGATGTCAGAAATGGACCTCGTATGTTTGCAATGAATTGAAATAATCTCTGCAGACTACTTCATCTGATGCCTCCCAGGTTTTTTGTGTATGATAGCACACAGATGGAAATGTTTGCAGTGCAGGAAAAAAAAAGAAGCACTAGAAGCATAATAAATGTGACAAAAAGTGGTTACTTGTTCACTTGCAGAAGGGCAAAGAGGACAAAAGCTTAAGGGAGAAGCACAGCAACAGCAATTCAAGACGTTTTCTCCTACACACACACGAAGCACAGTAACCAAAACCAAGCAAAACACATAAACAGGAGCCTTCCCAGGTGACAACACAGGCTTTGTTTTCTCTTAGCTTTTAGAGTCCAGCTCTTATGAAGTTCTCTTAACTTTCTATGCATACCAGTATGCATGTGCTCCTTATCTTTCATGTACAAATCACATACCCCTCAAAAATGAAGCAAATGCTCTCACACTCAGGGGCCCTGCACAAGCTGTCTTACAGAGGTCTAACATTTAAGCAGGACTGCCGGTCTTCTCCTTTCACAGCTCACAGGGACTTTCTTTTCAGGTTAAGCATCCAAAAACAGGAATGCAAGATTACCACTGCGTATCATTCAGCTGGTCTCAGACACCTATATCATGGGACTGAATCAGCCTAGAAGTGCCTATTTCTTCCCAACAATCACAGACTCACAAAATCAACTACGATGGAAAAGACCTTCAATATCAAATCCAACCTTTCCCCCAGCACTGCCAAGTCCACCACAAAACCATGTCACAAAGTACGTTTACAGTTTTTGAACATTAATATATACTGATAGCCTTAGTTCCAGTAGCCATATACTAATAAAACCAGAACCAAAATGTGTGATTTCAGCTGTGATTCTTTCTAGTCACACATCTTAAGTAATATGGCAAAAAACTGCAATGGATAAATCATGGGGTTTAATGTGAAGCTCTAAATCTTTATATGATCTGGATAATTTAGCTTGCATTAAACAATTTTGAAAGCAGAAAGTACTGACATGAAAAAGCAACTGAAAGCAAGAAAAAGGGAAAATAAAAGAACAGAAACAAGGACTAATGAAAGACAATTCAATATATGACAATCTGGAATAAGAAAAAAGCATTCCAACACTAATTTTGAAATACTGCTCTGGAGAACATAGCTGGAAGAAATATTTTTTTTTACTGAGAATACTACACAGCCATGGCTGGTTTCTTTATGATTTAATTAAGTACAACACCATTTGCAGATATCCAACAATTCAATCGAAGTGAGAAATAAAAAAAACAAAAGCTAGAGTCAAAAGGATCATACATCCTCCCAGTTCTAATGAGAAACATCATAATTATCTGACTGAATACCTGGAGCTGAAAGTAGTGGTGTTAATTTCCTCTGAAACTTGCTGCACTCCTCTCCTTGAGGTAACCTGCAGCCAGCCCAGCTCTGGGGCCCCAACACAAGAGGGACATGGATAAGGAGGAATGGCTTTAACCTGACAAGAGGGGAGATTGAGATGAGACATTAGGAAGAAGTTCTTCCCTGTGAGGGTGTTGAGGCCCTGGCACAGGGTGCCCAGAGAAGCTGTGGCTGCCCCATCCCTGGCAGTGTTCAAGGCCAGGTTGGACAGGACTTGAAGCAACCTGCTCTAGTGGAAGGTGTCCCTGCCGGTGGCAGGAGGCTGGAACTGGATAAGCTTAAAGATCCCTTCCAATCCAAACCAGCCTGGTATTCTACAGGTTAATCAGCTCTATCACATTTCAAAGAGCAGTCTGATGGGAGCAAGTCAAAGTGTCAATGTGTTACACCTCAGCAGGGTTGCAAAAAATATTCTGTCCTGAGAAACTGACATTTTTCAGCTAATTGCATGGTGATGCTATACAGACATTTGGCCTAAGCAGTAATATTTGTCTATGAAATACATTCAACTTACATATAAATTTGGTTCTTTCTCCCATGGTTTAAATAGCAACTGTAATGCAGTTCAAAGATCTGTACCTCTGCAAAACTTTATACAAGTGAATATGGAAAGAACTGTTTGCTTTACACTAACAAAAAATAAGGGAGGGAAATACTATTTATTACTTCTAATTGAAACGTATGAAACATCAGCATTTTTTCTATAAGCAAATTTAGCAGCCATTTCGTATGCATTTGGGCTACAACTTACAAACTACATTTGAGTTTCTGAACTCTGTTAGATTAATACGTATGGATGTGTGGATTGAATGAGGATAAGATCATTTATTAGAGGTGTCTTTTGAGATTATTTGCGGTGCTATACATATCTCCAAAACACTCACTTGGAGTTTCTTTTACTTCCCTGTTTGCTTCATGATGTTTGCAGTTAGTCAAAGGTGATTGCAGTTTCTTGCAGCAATTTACTGTTCTTTTCTAATAGGTCTTTTGTTTTTAACAGGCTACTGAAAACTGTTTTAAATGTGTAATTCAAATAGTCACAAAATAATTTGTTTGGAAGAAAACAGAACAAAATAACACTCTCTGTTGTTTAAAACCATGACAATTGCTTATTTTACTGTAACAGTTGAAGATTCACTTGTACCATTAAGCAGATGGCCGTGTGATCGTCACTCCCACTTATTCCTCTGTCCTTTGGGAACGCAGTCCATTTGTGCTCGCATGTCCCTCCTACTGAACAGCAAGCTGCAGATGCACTTACAGACTTGCCCACCAGTGATAGCTTTCAGGTGAACAACACGTTTTAGGATCAGCAGCTACTTAGAGGTACGTGTTGATAACTACACACCAACTCAAACATCACCACCTCCACCACCACAAACACAGCAACATCTCGCCTTTCATTCTTCCACATAGCGCCTGAGGCAGGGAAGGAATACTGCCTTAGGGTAAAATGTGTCACAGCATGTAGGAGGATCAAATCTGTCTTATTCCCTCCTCTCAAGTCTACATTAATGGAAATACCCCATGCCAAACAGTTCACAGATGGAGGGTTTGAATGAAATAACAGTGTCCTTGCAAGCAGATGATGGGGGAGGGGGAAGGGGAAACCACAAAACACACACACACACACACACACACACACCCCCCATGCTTAATAAGCTTCTTCCCTTCTCTTACTAGGCTCCATCACTCAAGTTTCATGCCTGAGCCAGAATAGTGAATAACCACTTTGAAACAACCTCCAGAAAAATTTCTACATCTTTCAGTAATAACATGAAAGTAGACCTTTAATTTGATATTAGCACCACAGAATCCCAGACTGGTTTGGGTTGGAAGGGACCTTTAAAGCTCATCCAGTCACAATCCCCTGCCACAAACAGGGACACATTTCACTAGACCAGGTTGCTCCAAGCCCTGTCCAACCTGGCCTTGAACACTGCCAGGGATGGGGCAGCCACAGCTTCTCTGGGCACCCTGTGCCAGGGCCTCACCACCCTCACAGGGAAGAATTTCTTCCTAATGTCTCATCTCAATCTCCCCTCTGTCAGGTTAAAGCCATTCCCCCTTGTCCTGTCCCTACAGGCCCTTGTAAAGCCCCTCTCCAGATTACTTGATGGCCCCTTTAGGCACTGGAAGCTGCTCTACGGTCTCCCGGAGCCTTCTCTTCTCCAGACTGAAGAAGCCCAGCACTGTCAGTCTCCAGAGCTACTCCACCTCTCAGAGCATGTTCTTGGCCTCCTGTTGACTCACTCCACCAGCTCCCTCTTGTGTTGTTGCTCCCAGAGCCAGACACAGGACAGAAAAAAGCACAGATGTGCAGGACTAAAGGTATACAAAAAGTTCAAAAGTATTAAGATATATTTAATAAGGATTCCCCTTAGCTTTTAAGGCTGTTTGTTCTTGGGGAAATATGAGAGCTATGTCCTTCTTGCTTCTGTTCTGAAACACGCCTAACAAGAGGTAAGTAGAAGTCTCACTGGATCATCTGCTGCTCTTTAGCCCCAGATAAAAAGGCTTCGCTACTCCTTTCTTTATCTGCCTTCAATTCCTGCTGCTGGGCACTGGAACATAGCCTGCTATTGCAGGGATTAAGTTGCAGGGATTAAGTTGTTTTCTTCTCAAGGTCCTTTGAAACACATACACCTTAACTGGTTTATTTCCAGCTTCATCTTTGTAACTGTTGGGGATTTTTTTGCCTATTTATTTTAGGCCTTTTCAGATAAAGTAATAAAATTTTACAGATTTTGTTATAACATTTGCTGATTACAAAGGTTTTTTTAGGCACTGCTGAAACAGTTTGGTTTTTGTGATATGTATGTTTAGATTACATCTTGGATTCTCAGCTAATGATGAGAAGAAACCATCCCCCTCGTGCATTTTAGGGGACTTGTCAGATGGGGTTGCTGTGGTGTATGTTGGCATGCTCATGCATTTGTTTTGTGACGGGGAAGCAAATTGCAACCCATCATAATAACAACATTGGCTCCCTACATCAGGCTGAAGATGCAGAACAAAAAAGAAGAGATGGGTAATAATTAGTAAACCAAAAATAGTGCATGGCTAATATTTTCACGGACATGCATGGAAAATAAAGTGGGAATTAACCTAGTCCCTCAAACTGCTAGGGTATGGAGAAGCAGCAACAGTATAGCTTCCAGGCTTAATGATTTTCCCACTGCACTGAAGCCTTTCAGCAGAAAGTCAGCCCAATACTAAACTTCTCTTGCAAAACATGCAAAGGGTGGGGTTTCATCCATACCTTTGTCAAAGAATCAGTATGAATGGGGAAGATGATGCATGTGATCATCTCTAAGTTCAGAAAGTCTGATTGCTTGATAGTAGTGTGATGTTACAGCATCAGTAATGGTAAGGAGATGGGTGGACACCTGCACAAACTGCACTGGCTCCTGTTTGAATATGGAAGAATTTGTCTAAATTTTCAGTAGTACTATTTAGCAGGTCATGATGAATGAAGAAAGTATTTTTACCATCACCTTGGCTTCACTGAAATTTTGGGTTAATAGAAAATGCATGATCTTTAACTGACTTCTTTGTGATTTCACTTATTTAGCTGTGGCTGATATATATATATTAAAAAAAACTACGTTATATATATATGAACTACTTTTTATATATATATAAATATAAAACATTTATGGCTTCCTGTTGTGAAATTCAGGATGTGTAGTATCTACAAGACTTGATGTTGCAATAACTAGCATGAAATGATGCAGAAAATAGTTGACAAGACTTAAAATAATTTTATGAACATCCTGTGATAATGAATTATCAACATCTCTTTCCTTAGAGCGAAAACTTCAGTATTAGCATCAAGTAATCCAAGCAGGGATATAGAGGAAATAGTACGTACATATTAATGTTTTATTGAAACAGCACATGGATCTTGCATGCTTTCTGCATATAGAACTAGTGATGGAGAAAAGGAAGAAGATGCTTTCTCTTTTCAATAATGGGCAGACAAAATAAGACAGAAGCTTTTCAATGACAGGTATTTCTCAGTTTCAGTTAGCATCTGTGCTCTTCCAGAAACATTCCAGGCACAGAGAGGACAGTCAACTGCTCCTTCACTGGAAGTTTTATAACCCCAGATTACAAGGACAGGCAAGGGTTAAGAAATAAGCCTTGCAGAATCATCCTTTTAACCTGTTTCCCAACCTTACTTCAGAGAACACAGAATAGTTTCTCAACAGGCTGAGAGAGCACAGGAGACCTTAGAGCAGCTTTCGGCGCTGAAAGACCAAGAAAGCTAGAGAGGAGCTTTTGACAAACCAGTCTGGGAGTCTATAATGAATCTATGCTTTAAGTAAGTATATATTCTTTCAATCATGTCTCACAAAGCAGCTTCCTCAGAGCAAGTGCACAAAAGATGTGCCAGGGCCGTGGAAGCAGCAGTCCCCAAAACTATGGTCCTGCAGCCCATGTAATACACTGCTTGAAGAACACCAAAGGAAAGCCTGTTCTCAACTTCTGCCTGCCTAGCAGAACAAGAGACCAAGGCAAGTACTAACAGGCACATGATAGGATCGTGACGGCAGCCCTAGAGGGGACGGTTCTACTGTCAGAATTCTAGGAAAGGTTAGGTTCATCTGGTATGCCACCAAATTCAGAACAGCTCTTCTCAAGCTGTGCCTCCCACAGCTACAGCTTGAAAGCAACTGTCTGCATACCCTGCTCTCCTAAGAAGCGCAATAAAATAAGTTCTGGTACATGCTTTACAGTTCCATAGCATTTCTTTAAAACTTTACAAAGCCATCACACATCCTTTTATTAGGATATGTTAACAGCTTTTAGCAGAGTTTCTTTAGTAAGATTATTCTGGGCTAAGCAGTCATTTCACAGATTTAATACAAGTTCTACGCTTACAGTATGCTAACTGAGCTGAATTGCTACCAGGAAGTTAAATGTATTGCAGAAGATGCTTTGCAGAGTGAAACAGCAGTAAAAAAGCAGCTATTTTGTTGAGGTGATGCATTTTATTTCATAGTCAGAAGCATATTAAAGTATGTAGAGCATATAAAAGTAAGATTGTTGAGATTTCATCTAGGAGTGTTTCAATTTGAGATAAAGAACCCAATTCCTTAGACTTCTTCTCAAAGAGAGGAAAAAAATGAATACATACCAAAATGTAAAATAAAGAGGACTATTCTATAACCACAATTTGAAGGGCACAAAGATCCTTTCAGCTAACAACAAAATGCTCTACAGAAGTGCTCCCAGGTCAGCATGATGCCCTTCAGCGAAGAACATCCTAGAAATACAGAGCAAAATCTCACAAGGTACGAAATATAAATTCATATACATATATTCAAGCCACGGAAGAATACTGGAGAATATCAGTTCAGAGTCTGATCTATTGTTTTCTAAAGGGACTGCATTACAAATGACTTTACTCACAAAATGTCTTATTTAGTTCTTTATCACGGTGGTACCTCAGAGTCAGCAGCCCTGAACTCCCAGTGTCATCCAAGCCCTCACTGAACAATACTATGACCACAGAATTCTCAATAGATGCACAAATCCCCCAGACATCCTCCATCTTTCCAGTAACATCATGAATTATACTTCCACACAAAACAGACACACCTAAACCCAACTTCAGTTTTACACATTTCAGAGCATCTGGTGTCTAAAGGGAAGGTCTTTAATGAAAGGGTCTTCACATCAGAGTTCACGAGTAAACCTACTGAAATACCCGATACTTTTGCTCATATTCTCAAACAGCAAGTAAATGAAGGGAAGACACTGTCATCTCTTTAAAAAAGTATATATATATTAAAATATAAATATCTATGAAAGTATTTAAACTGTAATGAAAGGTTCATCACTGTTCACTACACAGCCTGTGCATACTGAACTTGACCTTTTAACAGGCTTCTTTTCACATCAACAGAATCGGGTATTTACAAAGATAACACATACACAAAAAAAAGGACTTTAAAGTCACTCCTAAATTGAGAAATTCTGCTTCTGACTGGAGGAAGCTACAGACAGTTTTTCTTGTCTTCTGCCAGTCAGGAGCAATGTAGGATCCTAATGGTTATATGACAAATTTCCTTATCCTGCAACTATTCTGCAGTTGCAGTTCATTTGCAGGATTTTACCTCCAGGGTGCTGTCTCTCAGCATCCCAGTTTAACAATCACTTCACTTTACATCCATTTCCATTAGGTCTGTTGGGCACGCTTCAGAAGTAGAGTTGTCATAGAGCAGAACACCTGCTATCTAGCAGCATAAAACCCATTAAGACAACTTAGGCTTAAGCTGCAGACTATCAGCTTTCCAGAGGGAGTGAACTAATTCTGTTGCTTTTTTTTCCCCCTGCAGTGGAAAGTACCTGTCTCTCACAGACGCTACAGTTAGAAGATAAGTTTCTTCAGCAATTTATTGAAAGAAGAATGGAAGTGAGCAAGAGCAGGAAAGAGAAGAGCAACCATGGAAATTCCTAAGACACTATTCCAGGGGTCTGGCTATTAGCCAGCATCTTTATGCACTTTAAACATGCATCTTGATATTTTTTCCTACAGAGTCTGCAGTTCTCTGGTATTAAGAAGAAACCTGTTGCATTAGTGTGTGCATCTTGACTGGCTTACCTTCCATGCAACCACAGAGTGGTTAAGTTGGAGAGAACCTTAAAGATGTCTGACTAGCTTCACTGTACCATTCAGTCTGCGTTTCTCTCATCCTCCCAATGTGCCTCAGAAATTTCCAGCAGACCCACCCCCCAAAACATCTCCAGAAGAAGTCACTATCCGCTTACAATACCAACACATCACATCACGTCTTTGACTTACCCTAGTAACTCTCAAGTTACACAGCAAGCTTTTTAGTCACATTTGATTAGAAGAATTTTTGCCCCAAAGAAAACATAACTAAAAAATGATAAAATGCCCATCAGCTTTCTCATCACTTTTTCCAGGACACTTGCTGGATAGATCCTCAGCTCACACCAGCTGAAGATTCGTAATTAAGACAACAGCAAGAGCCAGGTAAAGCTGGATACTAAGGGTCTAAAGCTTTGCTATAGTATCTGTATTGCTATCACTGGAAATTTATGTTTATAAACAAGGGGCCTGTGTGTCAACAACAATTTTTTCCAATAATTGCTGATTTACACTAAGAAAAGAAAAAGCTGTAACTATCATAGAATCAACAAGGTTGAAAAAGACCTTTCAGATCAAGTCCAACCACTACCCCAGCACTGCCAAGCCCACCATTAACCCATGTCACTAAGGGCAAACTGATCTCCCCTCATGGCTGCCCCTCATGATCTCCACTCACATCCAGCCCTCGTCTGCCCCCCACTGCTGCCTACACTGTATCTCTGCTGCCCCCATACTTCATGGCTATCCCTCATGCCACACAGCTGCCCTTGCTCTCCCCTCATGAATGCCCCTCACCCCTCATGGCCACCCCTTGCATCCATCCCATGGCTGCCCTTCCTCTCCCCTCACAATCTCCCCTCATGGCCGCCCCCCCTCTCCCCTCACGATCAACCCTCATGACTGCCACTCCTCTCCCCTCACAATCTCCCCTCATGGCCACTCCTTCTCTCCCCTCATGATCAACCCTCAAGACTGCCTCTTCTCTCCCCCCACAATCTCTCCTCATGACATCACCTTACCCCTCACGGCCATCCCTCCTCTCCCCTCACGATCTTCCTTCATGGCCGCCCTTGCTCTCCCCTCATGATCTCCCCTCACAACTGCCCTTCACCCCTCATGGCCACCCTTCCTCTCCCCTCATGATGTCCCCTTACCCCTCCATGGCAATCCCTCCTCTCACCTCATGATTTCCGCTCATGGCCGTCTCTCCTCTCCTCTCCTGATCTCCCCTCATGGTCAGCCCTTCCTCCTCCGCCCTCACAATCTTCCATCATGGCCGCCGCTCCTCTCCCCTCATGGCTGCCCCTCTCTCCCTCCCCCCACCCCTCCGACTGACGCCCTTTGGATCTGTAATGGAGCAGATGAGGACGCACCAGCTCCTGGGTTCTCCAGGTGTTTGGGACAAATTCAGACCCAAACTCCTCTGATCCAGGCCCGGATTCACAGCCATGCAGGGAAGTTGCCCTCAAATTGCCCCACACTCACCCTTAACATCGGCCATGATGTGTGGTGCCCAGGAAGGAAAGGCTGCGTTAGTGCTGCAGGACGCGCACGTGGCTCCTCTGGGAAGAGCGCTGCGAATTCACAACGGTCACTTTGCATTTGCCTTTCCTGTCTTTTTTAGTGGGTTTTTCCCCCTGTGGTACATCGTTGTGCCCTGGTACTCAGCCAGCTCACCCAGCTAACAGCGAGGTAGGCGACAGACAAAGCTGCCTGAAACCTGGAGGCAGACACCCGGCAGGCAGCCCTTCCTGCTTCAGGCATCTGACTTCTGGCTGCAGCTCCCCTCAAGCCTCTGTGGCTTTCCCTGGACTCATTCATATTTCCTTGGGGGGAAAGTAACTACACTTGTGCATTCAACATACAATTCCTAATTAAAAACAAGCAGCTACATATCCTGCAATAACAGAGCTTCAGTGTGCTTCCTTGTAACTCCTGACTGACTAGAGCTGAGAAGCTGTACATGAAAAGGGTTTCCTCTTTCTTTCCTTTCTTCCAAAATAAAGCCAGAATGCCAAGTCATCAACTGAACACTAATTATTTATGAAGCACCCACACTCCACACTGCTCCTTGGGTCTAGTGAAAACCTGCAAGGGACTGACAGCCAAACCCTGCATTCAAGTTTTTCTCCATATTGCTAAGGGGCTTCTCTGCAACATGACTCAAAGCCACTCTGTCTTCAAGCTGCAGCAACACGGGCATCCACAGAGCTTCTCCAGAAGTCACTTGCAGGTCAAGCAGCTAACATCAGTCACTGTGACAGCTTAGCTACAGGGTTATAGAGAAACAATGGCTTATGCACAAATAAAATAAATCCAATGGAAGCTACATGCAGTCAGATAACTAGCACCTAAAGAGGCCATACGAGAAATATCCAAGCAGGAAATTGTTCTCCCCTTAAGAGCCAGATGCATCTTTTCTTCATATATGATGTTATTTCACATTGCTAGGATAAATATTTATAAACAGTATAGTTTCCCTCCTGCAAAGAACCAGATTTTCCCAATTAATTTCTTACATTAGGAAATAAAGGAGTGAAGAGAGCTATTTATGACTCTTCCTTCTTCCAGGTAAAGAGCAATACAAGGGCTAAACTGAGAAAATTGAATAGCGCGCTCCAGCTACACAGGAGATACCATCTTCTGAAATACAACCTCTTTTAGCTGCCTTGAAATCCTTTTTGCAGTTACCAACATTGCAGTGATATACCAGCAGCCTCCCTAAGGAGGCTTTGACTGCATTTCACTAATACTGTGCTATAGCTCAAAACAGAGACTGCCAAGTGAGTGCAACTATTAGAACCACAGACCGGTTCAGGTTGGAAGGGACCTTAAAGCTCACTCAGTTCCAACCTCCTGCCACGGGCAGGGACACCTTCCACTAGACCAGGTTGCTCCAAGCCCCTGTGTCCAACCTGGCCTTGAACACTGCCAGGGATGGGGCAGCCACAGCTTCTCTGGGCACCCTGTGCCAGGGCCTCAGCACCCTCACAGGGAAAAATTTCTTCCTAATGTCTCATCTCAGTCTCCCTTCTGTCAGGTTAAAGCCATTCCCCCTTGTCCTATCCCTACAGGCCACTGTCAAAAGCCCCTCTTGAGCCTTCTTTTCGGCCTCTTAAATTGCATCACAGGCTCATGTAGGCGATTCAAATTATAAGGCTGCTAATGTACAACACACACCCCACGCCAAGTCTGCAGCTCTTCTGAAGAATGAAATAGCTGAGAAATGGGTAGTTGGAGACGCTAGATCCCTTCCTTACTTCCTGTCTTAATCCAAGGATGCAATCTGCTTCTGATCTGTACTTCATTCCCGCCTTGGACTAAGTTTAATATATTGCATTTCTGTGGCAGGCAATATACACACCAGAACTGATCTCTGTAGATGCACATGTGTAGCTACTCTGCTTTTAGGTAGGGGCCTCTAAATCTGCCTCTAAGCAGTAAAAATAATTTGTGGCAAATACCTCCCTTAATTAAAACCAGAAACACCTTGAGTACTTACTTTGATATACATTGGCACTTCTTTCATTCCGCTTGCAGATTTAAAACAAAACAAACGCATCTTGCAGTTTATTACCACACTCTTAATTTAACCTACTGCAATAAAACTCACAGGAAAGTTGACTTGGCAATATTCATTTCAAAAATTCCATTTCTGCTATGGTAATAGCACATATTTCCAGTTCGTTGTAGCAACGATATTTACTGTATGCGCCTGAAATGTTCAGATATATTGAAAATGCTGCATCTCTGTCGGCTCTTACAACGGGCACAGTCAGATTTCAACTAGAAAAAACACTCTGCGAGCATAGCATTTTCCATTTGCAAAAGAGAGTTTTGTTAAACAACCAAATCACATGGAAAGTAGAACCTAGAACCCGAAATTCCTCTGTTTTAACTTAAAAGCCTCGAATGCCATGATTTCAAGCATACCTACTTGATTCTGATTGCTCAGATGTGCTTTCTAGAATATGCCTTTAACTCTGGGGAGTAGGAGTGCATGTTGGGGGAAAAAGCATGGAGAGAACATTTCCACTGCTTTGACCTCCCAGTTACCTACATGGAAAAACAGTTCTGTGTTATGATAGAAAATACAGCACTGCAGCTGTTGATAGAGTGTTCCTCTATATTCAGACCCTCACACCCTGCTCCGTGCCTCTAAACACAATGAGCAAATCATCATGGGACTGAGGGGTGCAGGGCCATAATGGTACAAGGAAATTAAATGAAGCAACAACAATAAACCCTGGGAGAGCTCCCAGAAAACATCATTCAAATCATCCTGAGTGAACCCTGCTCTTCTGCAGGGTGCGCCCAAACCAGCTCCCGAGAATCAGGAATCCCTGAAAGTGATCCAAAAGCCCTCTCAATTTTATATTCCCCATCATCCTCACTTACTACCAGAACATCAACAAAACATAGCAACCTGTGAGAAGTTCTGGGAAGGCTGGAGTGTTTAACTGCTTGACAAGAAGGCAGAGAGGCATGATGCACAAGAAGAGACATCAACACTAAATATTCCCCCAGGTTCTTAAATGAATACTCATGTGCTAAAAAGCAAGTGTAAAGCAACATTATGGGCAGTAGCATTAGTTATTGTGCTTCCCCCGCTTGTTGTGTAAGTGCTGCCGCTACCATACTCTGCTGGAAAGGATGAGGCTGCATAGCAGAAGCCACACTTAGATACAGGGCAAAATCTTCTCTGTAATGGGGAGCAGGATGTGCACCCACAGGGGCTGAACTGATCCAGCACAGAGAGCTTGTGGGCTTTAATACTGCCAGGTAGGAAAGACACTGCCAATCACAGAGCTTGCAGTGTAACTATGGATTTGTACATCTCTGAGAGGAGCAGGGTGTGTACTTCAAGGAGCACAGAATCCCAGACTGGTTTGGGTTGAAGGGACCTTCAAGTTCATCCAGTTCCAACCCCCTGCCACAGGCAGGGACACCTTCCACTAGACCACGTTGCTCCAAGCCCTGTCCAACCTGGCCTTGAACACTGCCAGGGATGGGGCAGCCACAGCTTCTCTGGGCACCCTGTGCCAGGGCCTCACCACCCTCACAGGGAAGAATTTCTCATAGGAAGTATGTCTCATCTCAGTCTCCCCTCTGTCAGCTTAAAGCCATTCCCCCTTGCCCTGTTCCCACAGGCCCTTGTCAAAAGCTCCTCTCCAGGTTTCCTGTAGCCCCTTTAGGCACTGGGAGGTGCTCCAAGATCTCCCTGGAGCCTTCTCTTCTCCAGGCTAAACAAGCCGAGCTCTCCAAGCCTGTCTCCATAGCAGAGATATTCCAGCATCTGGAGCATCTCTGTGGCCTCCTCTAGACTTGCTCCAACAGCTTCACATTCCCCTTTGTGTTTGGAGCCCCAGAGCATATAGCCATAGAAGGCCCAAAAGAGATGATGGTAAAGAGAGGTGCCTACAGTTCCTGAAGGCAGCATGGGGCAGGGTTATTTCAAACAACAAAGCCACTGATAACAGGTCTTCTCAGCAGCTGTAGTCAGAAACAGTTAGAAGAAAGCTCCAACCTTTCGAGGACTGCCTGGAGAAGGGGAAAATTTGCTTTCAGGACTCATTTAAAAATGCCTGGCCCAACAGATCAGTGTATTCTCTCCAAGTATTTGTCTTGTTCTATCTTATTAATTTGTTTTTGTTATAATAAAACAAGGACCAGAGTCTGGGAGTCACTTTGAGCACTTTGGCACCTCTGCCATGCAAAGAAGTAGAAGCTGTTCTGCCTCACAGCCCTGGCAGGCTCCAGGTCCCACACAAATGCCTTTTTAAACAACCAGTTTATCTTTCGACACATAAAAATCGGAGAATCTAAATCAATAGCTGGGGTTTACAATGGATGCAGAGCAGAGCAGCTGTGGTTTTAAACAACGTGTGCAGCCACACGGGCTCCAAAACAAGCAGCTGCAGGAGAGGAGAAACCCTGCCAAGGCAAACCATTATGCAGACAGCTCATCAGACAGGTATCAATCTCCACTGTCTGGCAAGTGCCCATTACAGGGCTCCCAACTACTGTATTTTGTACAATTGGACAGAGGCTAGAAGAGGCACCACCTGATACTTACATTTGGCAATACATTAGAAAAATTGGACTAAACTATCGGCTGAGCCTTGGAGACCGCTGCAAGATGAAGCACTGTGCTTTCAGCAGGGACAGAGTCTCTGAGAATGCAAGTCAGAATTAAAACATCCCTGTCACAGGCAGGGACACCTTCCACTAGACCAGGTTGCTCCAAGCCCTGTTCACCCTGGCCTTGAACACTGCCAGGGATGGGGCAGCCGCAGCTTCTCTGGGCACCCTGTGCCAGGGCCTCAGCACCCTCACAGGGAAGAACTTACTCCTTACATCTAACCTACATCTCCCCCATTCCCCTTTGTCCTATTCACCTCAGTCCCTGATGAAGAGTCCCTCTCAGGCATCCCTGTAGGCCCCCTTTAGGCACTGGAAGCTGCTCTAAGGTATCCCCATAGCCTACTTTTCTCCAGGCTGAACAACTCCAATTTTCTTAGCCTGTCTTCATATGGGAGGTGCTCTAAACCCCTTTGGTCTAAAAGCTAACATTAGAATTCAGGATACTACTCTTCTTGCCCAACAATATTTCTTACATCCAGATTTTTAAGCCAGGGTACCAATGCTGTGCTCAAAAGCATCTCTGCACACTGCCAACCATTTCTGTTACTGCCAATAAACACATCATTTTAGAAAGGAGGTGATTATGTAGTTCTATGTAGGGCAGTATAATAACATATCTCAACAGCAATAATCATTGTTATCCATACTTGACAAGTGCAACATCCAAACTTTGAAATGAAACAGCCTCCTAATGATCAAAGCTTTTGTCAACAAAAGACGTGCTCTTCAGAACTTAAATACCAGCTAGAAGGCAGGCGGAGCACCTGCCTACAACAAGGACGAGATCCCTTTCAGATTTCCCCTTCCAAAATGTTGTGTCCCTATTTTACATGTATTAGTTTACTTCTGACTAAACACAGTTATGGCCAAAAAGAATTTTCACTGGCTGGAACAGAAACCTTCAAATGTACTTGGGTGATGCAAACCCATCTGTACTCCAGCACTGATTTCAAACTACTTCTTTGCGAATTTCTTGAGGAGCCAGTATTCAATCCTATACTAGGGCTTAAACACGCTTTTCAGAAGAGGATTCTAACCCCAGCACAGGGTAAACTTAATACTTTACACACCTAAAGTCCTTCCATGAGGCACAACAAGCTTATGTAAACCTCAGGGCATGCCTCTTCAGTATCAACAGAGGAGAATTTGGAAAATTAGGATGAGGGCACTTTGCAAATGAGACTTTCATGAATTGCACCTCTATTTCGAAAGTTGGATCTCCTGCCATAAAATTGTGAAGTTTATTTCCTCTGCATTTCCAACACATTCTTGATGTGACCTCACTGACACAAAGATCCTAACAATCTGCATACCTTAAAGAAAAAGGGAAATACTCGCTTTCCTCACTGTCTTCCTGGGGAGGAAAGGCAGGAAAACAGAAGAGGAAAGAAAAAGAGAATGTTTACTAATACTGCCTTAGCCCAGAAGATTACATCACCATTTCTATAAACCACAAAACAATCAGAAACCAAACCCAGTACATACACTGAGTCACAGAATCAACAAGGTTGGAAAAGGCCATTTCCTCTTGTCCTATCCCTTGTTACTGTTCAAGGAAAGCAAACAGAAAAGCAACAGTCACTAATGAACACGTGAATTATGTCAGAGCTGTTCTGAGCCTGGTTATATTACAGCAAGAGTCAGGTAACTTAAGAGAAAAACTTCTCTCTTTTTCTGACTGTTTTTATTTTTTTTCCTTGTTTATTTTTTTACATTTATGTTACTTCATTATAAACAGATATAAAAATAAAATAGTTCCAGCTATGTTTACTTGCCAGTTAAAGTCATTATGCCTATAAAGAACAAATGTAATATGCAATTTTAGAGGGATCCTTGGGAATTAGACATTAAAATACCGAAGTAACAAAGATGCTCGAAGAAATGATTAAGGGAGCAGTATGTTAAGCAACTAAATCATCATACAACATTACAGAAAGAGATGGATTTGTCAGGAACAATCTGTATCAATCCAGATCAAATTCATTCTCTGACAGGGCTACAGCAAATAGAAACAAATAGCTGCACTATTTCCTGACTTTAATGTGACATTTAAAGACAGCAGAAATCGCATCACACAACCGAACTAGGCAAACCCAATATAGCAGATGATTTTTCAACCTTTCCTCACTTATGCATCAATAACTATTTTGCAGAAGAGGTATGGGCACACTGCAAGCTCTACATATATAAAAATACTGACTGGCATTGCCTGTTGCAAACTCTTTGGTAGTAGTGGATCCTGTCTCTCACGGAACACAGCTCTGTGATGATATTAGAGTTGTCTACATAGCCACCAGCGCAAGCTGAGTATCAACACTTCTGTATCCAGGGGTTATTTAAACTTAAGAATGTATTCAAGGCTTGCTCCC
The DNA here is from genome assembly GCF_028554395.1 of Pezoporus wallicus. Classification (NCBI taxonomy): domain Eukaryota; kingdom Metazoa; phylum Chordata; class Aves; order Psittaciformes; family Psittacidae; genus Pezoporus; species Pezoporus wallicus. Next base: position 1,123,261 of record NW_026635101.1, on the reverse strand, counting down.
ATTCAAAACTTCTATTAATAACCTGGATGGCAAAATAAAGCAACTCTGTGCAGGTCACCAAGATTTCTGCAAGCACTTGGAGCACTGGTGGAGAATCCTAAGTGATCCTGATAGAGAAGTAGCCTGAAATCAATAAAGATTTAATAAATAAAAAGTCATGCCACAGAAGAGGATGGAGAGAAAACCGAATAAAAATAACAACATGAGGAATAACAACATAGTCAGCTCTACCACCCAAAAAAAGAATGTGGTATTTAGAGCGGGTGCAAACTGAACAGAGGCCCACAACGTGATCCTGTTCCACAACAAGGATATTTTAAAACAGGCACCCTGAAACAACACTGAGAGGAGCATCACTACTGCATCCACTTCTATTTTTTTCTTTCCACATCTATATGGCTTAAAAAGCTCTCCTGCTCCTACCTATTTTCTAACAGCTTTAACACGGCAAAGAATCACTCCTTTAGAATTTGGCACAGAATTCGGGTAAAAAATAGTGATTTCTGTCAGCTAATTCCAGGCTGAATTCTGCACGATCTCTCTCAGTTTCACAGTGCTTCTGAACCACACCATCAGTACCAAAATCAATATATATTTAGTCACTTCACAGAATCCCAGACTGGCTTAGGTTGGAAGGGACCTTAAAGCTCACTCAGTTCCAATCCCCTGCCACAGGCAGGGACACCTTCCACTAGACCAGGTTGCTCCAAGCCCTGTCCAGCCTCGCCTTGAACACTGCCAGGGATGGGGCAGCCACAGCTTCTCTGGGCACCCTGTGCCAGTGCCCCACCACCCTCACAGGGAAGAATTTCTTCCTAATGTCTCATCTCAATCTCCCCTCTGACAGTTTAAAACTATGCAAGTATATTTTCTATCAGAAAAGAATACAAAGGAAGGCTGACTTCTTGCTAGCATTTGGTTTAAATTACATGGTCTGCGTCTAAGAGCTCAGACTGGCTTTCACAAACAGACCTTTTCTCCATAATTTTATTATGACAAAAGAAATTACCTACTTCTTCTGTCTACACCATAATTTAGAGGAGCAGCTGCTGGGACAAAGAGAAATGAGAGACGCAATGAGAATGGATGAGGCCTCTCTCTTTGCTCCCCGCTCCCACCCCCCCCCCCTTCTTTTTCACGCAGTGCTGTTTGATGAAGCATCAGATTAGAAATACTTTCTATCTGTACCTTTTTAAACTTGCCCAGGTTGTCATCATTAAAACACAAGGCTTCAGTGCTATTGTTAAAACCTGGATAAAACTCAGATATGAGTATTTCATGGCATAAATTTATATGCCATTGTCGGATCTGCTGTACAAATAAATCGCCTACCAGTGTCACAGAAGAAGCAGACCCAGCTTTTTCACAATTATGTTAAAGATTCCCTGTATATTCCTGGAACACTGATCAAGAAACACATGATGGCTACAAGAATAGTTGCTGCACTTCCCTGTCAAAATGAAATCAACTTCTGCAACCACAGAACTACCCTTTATTTGAATTATGATATACACCCATCAACTTATTTTCACTTGGCCACCTGCCACATGATTATTTATCCTTGATCAGAACTTTACCTTACTGTCATCTAAAGACCTTTAAAAAGGCGCTTTTTTTCCTTTCCAGAAGATGCTTTATAAATACTATCTTTCTTAACAATAATTATGAATTAACATATTGGAATAACATGCACAGCAGGATATCTGTATGTATTTGCCACTTCTTTGATGCTGATAATGTGATAATTGAACAAATAAGAGAACATAATCAAGAGGTCAGCAAGATATCACCATGATCAGAGTGTCTGACATGGTACACACCACATGCTGTCCAAAATGTAATCTGTGTTGAACCAAAAGCTACAAAAGTGCAACTGCATTCCTCTGTGAGTGCCAAAAGGTAAGATTGCAGTGTTTGCAACCCAGTGAGCCCAAACAGTTACTTAAAGGATTTAACGCCAGTTACACTGAAGGGAAATAGCATTGTGCAAACTGTAAACTAAGGTCAAACTGAAATATTTTTAATCATTAACAAAAACCTAGCAAAGCCAATCTGAAGATCTCTGCAATACATATGGATGTTTAATACTATCTATGATTGTTACCAACTGACTATTGTCTAGAAAAAGGTTGTTTTGTTTGGGGTTTTTTTTTTTGCATTAAAAGCAATAACAGCTACATCCAAACACAGCTGCAGGCTGGGGGAGGCTGGATGGAGCAGCCCGAAGGAGAAGGACTTGGGGGTGCCGGTTGCCAATCCCCATGACCCGCCTTCAGTGTGTGCTTGAGCCCAGAAACCAACCGTGTCCTGGGCTGCATCCCCCCCAAGTGTGACCAGCAGGTCGAGGGAGGGGATTCTTCCCCTCTGCTCCGCTCTGGTGAGACCTCCCTGCAATCCTGGGCCTGGCTCTAGGGGCAACAACACAAGAGGGACCTGGAACTGTTGGAATGAAACCACAGGAGGCCACAGAGACGCCAAGAGGGCTGAAGCAGCTCTGCCCTGGAGCCAGGCTGAGAGAGTTGGGCTTGTTCAGCCTGGAGAAGGTTCCTTAAGGGGAGACCTCAGAGCAGCTTCCAGTGCCTAAAGGGGCTACAGGAAACCTGGAGAGGGGCTTTTGACAAGGGCCTATAGGGACAGGGCGAGGGGGAATGGCTTTAACCTGACAGAAGGGAGATTGAGATGAGACATTAGGAAGAAATTCTTCCCTGTGAGGGTGCTGAGGCCCTGGCACAGGGTGCCCAGAGAAGCTGTGGCTGCCCCATCCCTGGCAGTGTTCAAGGTCAGGTTGGATGGGGCTTGGAGCAACCTGGTCTAGTGGAAGGTGTCCCTGCCTGTGGCAGGGGTTTGGAACTCCATGTGTTTTAAGATCCCTTCCAACCCAAACCAGTCTGTGATTCTAGGACTCTATGAGCTATGGCATTATAAAACAACAAGCTCCAGCCATCATGTCACATACCTTTACCACCACACAGACTTACAGAAGAAACCCACCACTAAAATCTGCTAAAGACCTATCAGCTCAGATACAACACACACATTTTATACATTTCTCATCATGCACTTACTTTGTTCAAGGACTCAGAGCAACAAAACTAACAATTGTTGCTAGTTTATATACAAAGATAATAATCCCCCTTGCACTTAATTCCTTCCCTTCATTTGCCCGGTTTCTTGACACTACTGCCTTCAACTGAACTAGGTGCCAGACCACTTTAATGCTGCTGAACCAAGCCCACCGTGTAACAACTGTGTTGATTTAACACTATCCTCATCAAAAATGCTCTGTGCAGTCTTAGGATTTTCCAAGACACAAACAATGCTTGAAACTATGCACAGTGTTTTAGGATATAATTCGTGGGTAATAAAATATCTGATAAAATATGCAATGTTTATGCTGATTTGGTGGTTCTAATACAACAAGACAAATATTTTGTGACAACAGCAACATTAGAGGTAAGAAAAAGGGATTTTTTTTCCCCCTCTCTTTAGCAACAGAATCAACAAATACAGTTGGTCCTCTGCAATGTAACTCTAAATGTACACATACATTCACTTTGGCTCAGCAGATATCTTTGCTTCTGAACTAAACTTCATTTCAAAGATAAAATTAAAATTGGAGACTCTGTAATGTGATTTTTTCATTCCAAGCCCTGCTTCAAACCTACAAATAAGGAAGCTTTGAAATGGCAAAACAATACATTTTGTGTTTGGGTTGGTTGGGTTTTTTTTTTTGTATTATTTTTTATTCATTATCAATATAATTTAAAAAGAATTTAGTTACCAAGTTGAGCCAATGTGATTCTGAAATTCATTGCAGTTACTGTGGAAATTCATTTCCAGTCAAGTTACTACTCGGAGAAAAAAGTGTCCACATCACTTGGTGGAAACCCATTTGCAACCATAGCCAATTTATCTCAGAAATAAGAATGGGAACATTCCCCTTTCCTTTTCTGCAGCTCTATTTAAACACGTTGTTCGGTTTATGGAGAAATAATCTCCTTTCTGTGGCGAAAGTTCAATAGCCAGTTCAATTTCACCTTTTCCACTATGAACACTGCTGCTGCTGCTTAATTTATTACCACACAAATTTAGAGAGTATAGACACTCTGGGAACACAGAAGAAATACATTTATTCAGATACACATCCACATATTTATCCTTCCTGAATAAAATAAACCAGTCCTAAGCCCAAGAGAAATCCATTTTGTAATTTTCATTAAAGAATAACTTCAAAGACATTCCTGTTTGGCTTCTGTGCCCCACAGCAGCAGCACTCCTATCCAACTCTTCTCCCCCCAGAGCAGGTTGGGATAAGTTATGATTTGACAGCAACTCTGCAACTGGGTCCTCTGCAGTAAGGCTGAGTCTTCACCCAGCAAGAAGATGGTGCATCCACTCTGCAGCCAGAGATCTAGTAACTCTGACAGAAATCACTGCCTCTCTCTGCAATGAGGACCAGAGATTGGCTTTGCTGACAAAATCCTACAAGCCCCCACAAGCATTGTGTTCAGAACAAAACAAAGCATAAAGAGTGAGAAAATACTGCAGCTCACCTTCTCACCCCTGCATTTTTATGGCATCTGCTTTAACACCTCAGTGAGACAGTAGGTCAGAGGAGTATCAATCGCCTCCACGTCTGCTCTTACAATCAATATATCCCAGGATTACAGAGCACAGATGTTAATATGCCTGAAATCAAAGTGTAAGTGAAGCTGTACACAAAGCCGAGTTTATTTATTCATTTAAAAATACAGGTGTGGGGTTTTTTTATAACAACGCACAACCAAAATATTTTAGTTGTCCAAACACACAACTCTCTGGTTTTGGATGACAGCAATAATGATGCTAAACACTCATGCTATATTACATAGCAATAACCATGTTACATACTCAACAAGCGCAAACACGCACTTGGCTCAGCAGCCCCAGTAGTGAGCACAAAGCGAACTGCATGAGGATGAGGCAAACCTGTAGTAACTTACCCCAAAACAGCCTTCTGGGTCCAGCAGTGATGGACTATTTAATAACCCTCAGAAGATGTGTTTTTTTCCCCCCCCTTGACATGTCCAGTAGGATTGTTTTGTTTTGTTCTCTATTTAGTTTTTTAACACCTGAAAATTCTGTGAGTTCCACAATCCAATCATCCATTAAACAATGCCCATTGTTTCTTGTATGGGGGCAATCAAACAATTATTTAGTATTCACTCCCTTTGATCCCCAAACTCCTTGAAGCTTTCATTGCATCCCACTTGTCTCTACAGCCGCCCCACCCCCTTATTTTTCTTCCTATAGCAGCTGTTTTTCATCCTTCCAATCATTTTTTGACACTCTCTTTTGACCCTTTTATGATTCTGTGATGTCCAATCTGACATGGAAGAGTCCGAACTCTAGACAGTATTCAAGATGCAGCTAAATCCTGGATTTATACAGTAGCCTAATAATGATCTCTGGTTTGCCCTCCACTCCGTTTCTAGTAGTTCCAAACCTTAATTCACTTTACCTGAAACAGGATGATAAAGTCAATGGTGGTGTTCAGGATAACACCAGTATCTTGTTCTTGAGCAGTAACAGTCTGTTCAAAACCCATCATTTTATCTAAGATATTTTGCCCCCAGGGAGCATCATCTAGATTGACTTTCATCTCCCAGCTCTACCAATCTACCTCTGCTAGGAAATGCTGAAGTAACCCTTATCTCTTCTACTTCACAGCCTGTCCCCACTGGCAAGGATATATTCCCTGTCTGGCACCAAACTTATCTCCCTCACTGAACCACCAAGTCACATCATGGGGATGACAGCAAACCATGGGAGATAATGCTAGCTTGAAGATCTCAGTCCATAAAGGTGAATAGCAACACATCATCTAATGCGTTAAAACTATCAAGTGGTCCTACTACAAAAGCTGAGGATGACAGAGAATTATATCAACCTAGCTTAAAGCAACATGTTGTCTATTCTATGGAAAGATTTTTATCCAGTCTAGGTTAAAAGCAAGTCTTGAAATACTGTCAAATCCATTCTGTGGGATGGAAACTGTAGTTCTTCAGCAGCTGTGCTGGTTACAGTCAATAGTACATACACATATCCTTATGAACAAAGGTACAACTGCCACAGCTGGGGGGTGGCTGGGATTTTTTGGTTTGTTTTCTTGCTTTTAAAAGCTGTGAGGAGCAGCAGTTCACTGTTCTCTCAGTTGTCGCCAACAGTGTTGAACTTCTGTATTTCTTTACTCCAACGTTAATCAGAGAATCATTTAGGTTGGAAAAGACTTTTAAGATCATTGAGTCCAACCGTTAACCTACCACTGCTAAGACCACTGCTAAAATCCAATATGGTTCCTGAAAGTAATGGTTACTTTGTATTAGCACTATTGTATTGAGATACAATGACAGCAGCTCACCGATTTTCTTCTCACTTTTACCCTACTGTAGTAGTATTGGTCAAGCATGTTAGAGACAATTGTAGTCAGAACGCTTCAAAAAAGTGAGCTGAATAATGTTTCTCGATTCCTCTGATCTGCAGCCTTGAGCAAATTACTGTAACAGCCCTGTATAATGCTTTCAATAGGAAATTTTATTATGGTTTAGATATTGTAAGACTCATTCAATGCAGAGGCCCTTGATCAAAGAGAGCTTTATAAATATAAGGGCTTTAATTTTACATTGATTTCTCTCTCACAAAACCCTATTGTAATCGGTGGAACTGCACCACTGTGAAGACACATCAGTTTCTCCTAGAGTATTTTTCATGATTTATTCTAAGCTGATAATAATAAGTATAGATATATTAGTCACCAAGGATTTTCAAAGCTTCCCCCTCTCCGTGCTCCAAAACAACACATCCATGAACAATACGAGATAGCATTTACTATGGATATAATGAACCAAAGGGACAACAAAGCTAATGCTTGGGGTCTATTTCTATGAGGATGTCTCTTTCAAGTTTCTGTCCTAAAACTCTCACTCCTTTTATTCGGTGAACAAGTAATTCCTAATTACATTTATCTTATTCTAGCACACAGACACTCCCACGGAAAACCTTCTTTGAGAAGAACTGTCACCAACTACTACAGAATGAAATTCATATGCATGAATCCTCTAAACCACAGATACATAACCTGAGAAACTGTTTCAGATCATCAAATCCCATCCCCAGTGCATATGCAATGCAACCTCAAATCCGTTAACAGTCACCATAAATTAGGACACAACGACCATCTCCTACAATTAGTTGCTCCCCTTGTACTGGCCACTGGTGAGGCTGCACCTTGAATCCTGTGCTCAGTTCTGGGCCCCTCATGACAAGAGAGACATTGAAGTGCTGGAGCAGGTCCAGAGAAAGGCAACAGAGACAGTGAAGGGTCTGAGCACAAGTGTGATGAGGAACGGCTGAGGGATCTGGGGGGGTTTAGTCTGGAGAACAGAATGCTCAGGGGGGACCTTATCCCTCTCTACAACTGCTTCAAAGGAGGATGGAGTCAGGAGGTGGCTGGGCTCTGCTCCCAAGGAACAAGGGATGGGACAAGAGGAAATGGCCTCAAGCTGTGCCAGGGGAGGTTTAGACTGGATATTGGGAACAATTCCTTCCCCACAGGGCAGTCAGGCATTGGAGCAGGCTGCCCAGGGCAGTGCTGGAATCACTGTCCCTGAAAGTGTTCACAAACCATGTAGACGAGGCCCTCAGTGACATGGGTTAGTGGTGGCCTTGGCAGTGCTGGAGAATGATTGGACTGGATGACCTTGAAGGTCTTTTCCAACTTGGTTGACTCTATGATCCTATGAAACAGCATGAGTAGCTCCAGCAAACATTTTCCAACTTCACTGATTCTATGATAAATTTATTTCCTGAGATAAATTCATAAGCGTAGCCTCCTTGAGTATGCCTAGCTGAGGTGGTAACAAATGAACAGACAGGAATCTGTTAGTAAAATGTAACTGTAAATACCAGAAAATTTAAACGGTAGCTTAGCAGAGTTGTTGACTGCACTGATCACCTCCAAGCTGCCCCATGTCAGTGCAGAGACAGCAAGACAGGAAAACTAGTATCTGCAGTGCCATAGTGGCACAGGTTGCCCAGAAAGGTGGTGGATGCACCATCCCTAGTGACATCCAAGGCCAGGCTGGTTGTGGCTCTGAGCAACCCAATCTAGTTGCAGGTGTCCCTGCTCATAGCAGGAGGGGCTGGACTAGATGAGCTTTGAAGGTCCCTTCCAACACAAATTGTTCTACGATTCTATGATTGTGCCAAGCTAAGTCTGCCCCTACTAAAGTCAAAAATAACCTCAGTGACTTAAAAATGAAGCTGGAGTCCTAACCAGGGCAGAGTGCTTTTGACTGTAAGAGCTGTGGGAGAAATGTCTAGTTTTCCCTTGATTAAAGAGTCCACTACATCAATCCTGCACTTGCTACCTCTTCTCTTGAAGTCAGAAACGTGTTCATCTCCCCCAGCTTCCAAGACAACTTCTCTGCAGTGCAACAGCCTGCAAAACTAACACCTACTAACCTGGTGTTTATTTGGCACGGTGCTTAAAATAGGGACAAGAGAAACCCTTGAGCAAAATGAATGTTAATCAGAACATATGTTGAGCTGTGTATTGTAAATAACATAGCTAGTGAGGCTGTTAATTTTGTTACCAGGAAACAGAAGACATCAGATGCACTCCTCCCAAAACTGGAGCCATCCACATCAGAACCAGTTACTTGCCTGGCTCACCTCCCTCACCATGCAACTCCTGTGATTCAAGACTCCAGAAAGCCACCCACAAACCTTCCCTCTGTAAACACAGGCACAGAGCAATTAATACTGTCATTCAGTGCCCCAATCCATGCCTTGACACACCATTTCAAGGATGATTCTATCCTTTCCTACAAGTCTGTTTTAAATACTGCTGCCACAGCTCTACACAACCTTTCTAAGGCCTCCTTCAGAGATACCAAAGCACGCACTCACTACTCATCTTGTTGGTAAGGTCTTGTACTTGTCCATTTTCACATGTTCTATGTTCACAAGAGTTTTTGTGCCTGAGCAGATTTGGAAGGATGCTTCCTCCTCTTTTGTTCCTCAAACAAAAGCAGAGGGGAAGAGCATGTTAACAGTACTGATCCCTAAACTCAGCTGCCAGTAGGATATTTTATCAGCCATTTAAATGAATACCACTCATCACATTGAATCCTCTGTTATCCCACGCTTGACTGTTTGAGGTACAAAAGTACCCAAAAAAACAGAAATGAGGCACATTTCTGTGGGAAAGCTCCATCAATGCTGCCCCTTCAAGCAGTCTGGGAACACACTTGTTCCCAGGGCTGAATAAAACACACCCTATGTGCTTTGCACAACTTCTTATCCTGAGGTTTAGCATTCAGGAGGCTGATGGGCAGTTTTTTACCCAAGTCATAAAGTCCCTTTTCCGCTTCCCAACTGAATGGTGACAACCACTGAGAAAAGGAAAAAAAGGAAATAAATAATTAAGTGAATAATTAATAGCAAAACATGAATAGCAAATGCTCCAGGATGTGTATGAATGCAAATATTCATATGCTGTTGCTGACATTTGCTAATCAGTGTATGAAAACAAAGCAAGCACATTCATATCAATAGCTGCAGCCAGAAAGGAAATGGAATGAGGTTAATGGCACTGAGCAACAATCCAGAATGCAAATGAATGTTCAAAGACATGCTATTTTGCACTCCCAGTATTGTAGATATGTCCTTTTTCCAACTGCTACACCTTTCTATAGGGAGGGGAATCTTGGTAGCAGTAAATTGGTAAATAGTCTGGCTCATTCACGGAGGTAGATGCTATCTGATGTCGCGTTTGGAGTGGAGATTTAGATATTGTCCCTCAGTCTGCAGTCTCCCTAGTCCCATCCAAAGGCACCCAGCCTAATGTGCACCTGCTCTGGCAGCTGCATGAAATTTCAGAGTACAAGTATCCAGCAATTACTCATTTTTTGCATAATTTATGAGTGGACTTTGGGCCTTATCCTGATGCACTGAAGAGTAAATCGTTCCTATGGGTATGACCCTGACCACAAGTCCTACTTCTCTGCTGTTACTCACTGTTACCTATCAAAAGTGTAAATTAAAACCTCTTTCCCTAAAGCTTGATTTCAGGGTTTCTATTATTTCAGTTCATCTTGATATGGCTAAAGTCTACTTAACCTTGATGAATTAAACAATCTTTATAAAATCAAGCTCAGTACGCAGTAAGTGAAGGGAATTGTCTATGAAGTTATGAGACCTGTCAACATGACTATTACAGAGAAATATGAGTGTATACATTTACGCTCCTATGAATATTATTTCAGCTGCTGGATGAATAGGAGTCATTTCTCACAGGGAAAATTCAAAGGATAGTAAAGGAGAGCTGTGGGCTAAACCCGGAACATCTCCCCTCGTATTTAAACTATAAATAGTCTCAACAATAGAGTAGAGCTACTTGAAGGGGTAATAAATTGGTGCCAGCCTTTACAGGGCAAGCCTCTACATTGACATGCAGGGACAGTCTGCTTGCAGACACAGTGATCTAAAAACATGTCATGTGCTAAGTGACAGACCATATGCTTTGCCTAGAATAGGAACTTGCATAAAGGACCTGAATTAATGCATCAAGTAGGTGACAAGCTCTTAAACTGATGTATACATCAAGCTTCTCATAACCAAGCTGTCATCCTCAATTATGTTTTGTGAAAAAGTCCCCCAGACAAACATAACTTTGCTTATTAATCCCAGCATATTGGCTGTGGCCTGCTGAAGAAGATTGCCTCTGTTTTTCTGAATGTATTTCCATAAAACACACCTCAGAATTATTTGGATCAGTGTTACTTGCAATACCTGTGAAAAGCTTGAGATAAATTCTTAATGGTATATATGAAACTTTGCACAAACCAAGTAACTGTTGTACACGTCAGGACAGCTTTCCTAGCATCAGAAATAAAGTGAACTGTTTAACAAAGATAAAATACTGATTAAGAGATCATTTTATGAAGTTGGGAAATACTTGTGTGCTTACACTCTTCAGGCCACAGCAAACAGGAAGCTGAAAATAAAACTGAGGTACAGCTAAAGGGGGCCAACAAGAAATCTGGAAAGGGGCTTTTGATAAGGGCCTGTAGGGACAGGACAAGGGGAATGGCTTTAAGCTGACAGAGGGGAGACCGAGATGAGACATTAGGAAGAAATTCTTCCCTGTGAGGGTGCTGAGGCCCTGGCACAGGGTGCCCAGAGAAGCTGTGGCTGCCCCATCCCTGGCAGTGTTCAAGGCCAGGTTGGATCTGGCTTGGAGCAGCCTGCTCTAGTGGAAGGTGTCCCTGTCCATGGGAGAGGGCTGGAACAGGATGAGCTTTAAGGTCCCTTCCAACCCCACCCAGTCTAGGATTCTATGAACGCACCCAGAAAAACTATGTGAGAAAGAATGAATGGTATGGATCAGACTGTAAGGCTGATCTGAGAAACGGAGGAAAGCACCTCTTTTGCCTGATGAAGGTCATGCCCTCTAAGAAGACCTGTGGTAGCAATACAAACAAAAAGGGGAGTAAGAAATAAGAAGGGAAAGGGAAATACAAAGGAAATCTATGATGGGCACGAACTAGTTAGAAATGCTTATAGTATTCAGGGCACAGCCACTTCCCTGACTGACAGTCACCAGCTCATACAGAATACGTGATATTTTCAAGAAAACCAGATGCAATTTTAGAGTACAGTCTAGCTAACACAAGAGAGTTGTTAAAAGCGCTGGTTCTTCAGCTCAACCAGATTTTCTGTCTCATAGTAAAAGAGATGACCTCTGTGGACCAGACAAAGCATTCTCTGGAAAGTTTTCTGGCTTAATGCATGTACGGAAAGTGATCTTTCTATCAAAACAGTGTGCTAAGAAACAGCCTTGATGTGGCAGAGGGCTCCCATTTTCCAGGTGAATACTTGGAGACTGACGATGCGCTGGTGTGAGGTGTCATCTTTACATTCAAATCTCACCACGCTTCTTGCTTACAAAATAAAGAACAAACAAACAAACAAACCCCAGCACACACTGCAATTCTGAGCAGGCAGCTCCCACACAAAGTGAGATGCGAGACCTCCTCCCATCTGGAGAAAACGAGAAACAAAAGCCACCAAAAAACCCAAACACAACACTATTTGAAAACCTCTTTACAAGGCAAAATATTTTAAAACCCCGATCACAGCAACACACAGAAAATCATAAATCGACCTCAGTACATTTATTTTCTTAATTATCAACAATTCAGAGACTAAGGAAAGCTCATTGCCATTCTAAGCAGGAATAGCGGTTTGTTTGTGCTTGTGCCAACCAAATAAAAAACAACAAATGAGGTGATTTCTTTACTGGATTCTACCTTCACTGCCGTTAATGAAGTGTGTTGAAATCCTGAAAGCTTTCATTGTTACTAAATATCCACATTGTCCATGAAACGAAAGAACATATTAGCAGAAATAATAGGCAGCTTGCATACCAGCTGTGGATGAATGAGAAATTACTTTGATGGGTCCTGGTAGTAAATCTCTCATATTTCCCAATAAAAGAAGCCTTGGAAACACTCATGTACCTCTAGCAGAGTGCACGATCTCTGAATCCAAGACCACCAGTTGCATACTCTGAGGCCATATTCACCTTTTTCAAACTGAATTAACCATGTTTAAGTCATGCTTACTGAGAAAACAATCTAAGCTGTGGCTGCCCCATCCCTGGAGGTCTTCAAGGCCAGGTTGAACGGGGCTTGGAGCAACATGCTCCAGTGGAAGGTGTCCCTGCCTGTGGCAAGGGGTTGGAACTGGATGAGCTTTAAGGTCCCTTCCAGCCCAAACCAGTCTGGGATTCTGTGATTTCTGAAGTGATAAATTGGAATTTTTATTACTTCAAGAGGAGGAAGAACGGGAGGAAGACAGAGACACACAACAGCACATTATCATAAATGGCAGTTAATGAGTTTCTAATTAATGTTACAGATACCAATTTTCAGTTTTAATAGTGCCTTGCTGTCGTGGTTTAAACCCAGTCAGGCAACTCATTCACTCACTTCCCCCCCTTCTTGCCCTCCCCCTACTCCTGGAGGGACAGAGAGGAGAGTTGAAAAGAATGCAACTCCCACGGGTTGAGATAAGAACAGTTTAGTAACTAAGGTATAACACAAATCACTACTGCTACCACCAATGATAAAGGAAATAACAAGGGAAGAGAATACAACACCTCACCACCAGCTGACCAATAACTCACCCCCCCCAAGCCCAACCAAGCACCATCCCATACCTCCTCCAACCCCACAGTGCCCTAGCCCTTCCGGCTAACTCCCAGTTACATCCTGGGCATGATGTGCTGTGGTATGGAATACTCTTTGGCTAGCTTGGGTCAGGTGTCCTGTCTCTGCTTCCTCCTGGCTTCCCCTCCTCCCTGGCAGAGCATGAGGCTCACAAAGTCCTTGGACAAACCAAAACATCCTTGTTATCAGCTCTGTTCCCGAGCTGAAAGTCAAAACACTGCACTGCACCAGCTACCAAGAAGGAGAAAAATGACTGCTACTGCTGAACCCAGGACACTTGCCCTACTTGCAAGTTTACCCTTATGTTTTTGCAGTGTGCAACTGTACCTCCAGTAACTGTAACAGCAGTTAAAGAGCAGGTACAGAAAGCAGACCCTATTAATTAGGTAATTACTGTTGCTTTTTTTCTTCCCCTAAAACTCTCAAATGGAATTAACTCCCTTCCAGGAGTCAGAAACCTATCATGCCACTGAGATTTCTGTTTCACCCTTACCTAGTTAGTTACTAATTACATTTTAATCACTGAAATCATCATCGCAAACAAAAATACGGATTTATTCAGAGAAACACTGATTTCCCTGGGAATTTGGGAAGCTCATTCATTTATGACTGCCCAACCTAAGACCTCTCCATGAAAGAGATTCTTCCCCGATATTTACACTGATTATAAGAGCATTGGAAAGAGATGCAGCAGTACATCCATATGGAGCTCTGGAGAACACAGCACTGAAAAACAGTGGCAGAAACAGAACAAGCCAAAGAACAGCGAACTGAGGTTATCACACCATAGGGACTGCTCTGTCTTCCCCAAAGTAAGGTGCCAACGCTTGCACAGACCTGTGTTCGCTCACTGGTTTGAGCAAATTCTTCCTTTATTACCATTTCTATGCACTCGTAAGTGTATTCAGGAACTCGCCTGGAAAGCCATATTAGCACTTCCAATGAGAAACTGAAAATCATTTTAACAGAAACACGGGGGAGCAAAGAAGTTTCCGGCCTTTCTGAGAAATGAGGGAGGAGCTGACAAAGAGATACCCCAAGTCATCTTCAAAGATCATACCAGCACCCATCAGCTGGATGCCCAGAGAAGTTGCCCCATCCCTGGCAGTGTTCAAGGCCAGGTTGGACGGGGCTTGGAGCAACCTGGTCACACAACTACAAAACACCTGAGAACTTCCATAGGAAGTAGTAATGTAAGCAGAGATCTCTTCATGGCCCGTACTGGCTTTTCCACAAGTTCAGCTATCCCTCATGCAAATAAGCTCCTTGAGTGCAAAGTTAGAAAGTGCCCATTAGACGGTGTGTTGAGGGAATATTTTGATCTTCTGCCAAGGATTGATCCCCGAGGAACACCACTTGTCACCTCTTTTTGTCTCTCCACTTGGACATCAAGCCATGGACCACACCTCTTTCAGCATGACCATCTAGCCAATTCCTTATCCACCAAATAAAACCCATCCTGCTCCAATTTAGACACAGAGGTCATGTGGCACCTACTAGCTTTACATTGATTCAAAGCTTTTGCCATTGCCCCCGTTCACTCAACACACATGTGCAAGAGGACAAGAATACTCCAGCTGCACCCATAAAACACTATTTACCTCATAGTCTGCTCTGCTGTGGTTTCCACGTTCACCAGGTTCCAGCCTAGAACATGAATTTTCCTCTCCTGTGTCCAGATCCGTATGTGAACGTTATTTATGAGGGACTACAAATAATAACTACCAGAGATGGATTTTTTCTATGCAGATTGACTTTCCAGATGTATTTAAGATCCCGCTGAGAAACATATTGTTAGGAAAATTTACTTACCTTGTACTGCTAATTAGAGGTTTATAGTTAAACTGGACAAAGCCATAGAAAATGTACAATAAGCAGAAAGTCTGCAATTGCCAGAAGCAAAGATGACTTAAATAGTCCTTTTTCCTCTCTAAAGCCACGGCTGGTAATTAAACTGACATTGAACACAGGTTTAGTTTTTGTAATGATTCCTATTTGTGAGTCCTACTGAAAACAGCATTTACCACATACAAACTTTACATTTCTTCCCCCAAAATATGTTCACAAAAAAAAAAACAAACAAAAAAACCACCAACTAAACACTTCCATAAAGTCTTACTGGAAAATCTTTTAGAGACAAATGGAATTGCAATGGGAAACTCATATTTTAAAATACCCTAAAAATAAAGCAGGTTTGGTCTGGGGGAGGGGAGGCAGGGAATTATTTTAATCAACTATGAATATACAGTCAGCTTATAAAACAGTTCCCTGAATGAACCATTTCTTTTCCTGAGGAAGCTGACAGAAGAAACCGAGAGGCTGGATACCATCAAAATTAATGACCCATGACTTGACATGTAACTGCTAAGCAAATGGGACTATTATAATATCTGGGGAGGCTTGGTCCACCCCAGTTGTGCTACATGCCCTTTCCACCTTGCTCCATGAGGACTGGCCCTCAGGGCATTGCTGGCTGAGCCAAATCAATCATCAATGCAGTGACGCCACTTCAAACATTGCATCCGAAAGATGAATACTAACCTCTATGCAGGGGAAGTATTGCAAGTACTTTTCCCTTTGCTTTCCTATAACAAAAGGGACCCTCATTATTTTTCAGTTTTCACACTTGACTTTTTTAAGCAAGAAACTAGCGTGTAAATTGCAAATAAGTACCAGCACAAACAGCTGAGGGATCTGGAGGGGTTTAGTGTGGAGAAGAGAAGGCTCAGGGGAGACCTTATCACTCTCTACAACTGCCTGAAAGGAGGATGGAGCCAGGAGGTGGCTGGGCTCTGCTCCCAAGAAACAAGGGATGGGACAAGAGGAAACAAACTCAGGCTGCACCAGGGGAGGTTTAGACTGGATATTAGGAACAATTTCTCCCTCAAAGGGCAGTCAGGCATTGGAACAGGCTGCCCAGGGCAGTGCTGGAATCACCGTCCCTGGAAGTGTTCACAAATCATGTGGACGAGGCCCTCAGTGACACGGGTTAGCGGTGGCCTTGGCAGTGCTGGGAGAATGGTTGGACTGGATGGTCTTGAAGGTCTTTTCCAACCTGGTTGATTCTATGATTCTATCTCACCTAATTACAAGCAGCAATCAAATGTTGACAGTTTAGCAGCAGCAGCACCTCAGAATGGTATTTGATGCACACATTATGCAAAAAACAAAGCCCACACAGGTTTTCAAGGGTGAGAATTTTCACAGAAACTATTCAAGGAAATACAATTATTCAGAATACTCTTGGGAGAAAAAATAATACACCAGCCTTCTGCCCAATCGCATATTTTCTATGTACCCAAGTGTGTACCTACTATTGGGCTGAGTAACCTACACTATGCGTACCATATGCAGTGCCTTCACCTCCCTTTACAACCAGAATAGCTACTTCTGGCACCCATCCTTCTGTCCCCTGAACACTTAATTCTCCACTGACTATTCCATGAATCCTTATAAAGTAAATATATTGGTATCTATATATAATACCAGAATGTTACTCTAACAGAATATTTCCTTAGCAGATTTCAGCACTCCAAAATGATGCCATTCCAGAATTATGCTTATCTATGCAATTTTAATTTGCCATCCTTCCATGCATGCTTTATGGGCGGCACATTATCCCACCACCAGAGCAACCCACAATTTGTTATAGAAGCAATTAAAGCACTATTTTGTCATCCTTTTTCATGCACATCTAGCCTGCAGATAACAATACTGCACGAGTGGCAATCTTCTGGCCATGGCAGATTGAACCTCTCTCCACTCCTATAATGGAATGCCCAAAAAGAGTCATGCCCTGATGCATGGGATACCTGTGCTGGGTTCCCAAGGGAAGCGTGTGCCTGCTGAGGGCAAGAAAATGGCAGGGAGAAGGGTTTAAGAAACGGGAACAACTTGCCTACTTCCAAAACCCACTCTCTGCCATTAGCCTGAGGATCCACTGGAGAAGAAAAACTGCTGTACAGATTTATTCCAGAGGCCATATCTGTCCACAGCTGGATACCTCTGCAACTTGATACCAACTTCAAGATTGCTTATTTTGTCCTCCTATGGATATATTAAGCTCTTGCTCATATGAGTCCCATTCTATTGTGGTGTAGTAGCTGAATGATGAAGATTAAATGGAAAAGGGAAGGTTACCTGGAGGCAGAATCCTCCAGAGTAGGTAGAGTTTTTAATCATCCACAGCATCACAGGTAGGCATGAGGTACTGAGAGTATCACACAATAATGACAAATAAAACAAGGTTCATAAAATTTGGTTTCAATCCGGCTGTTACTTTACTGGTCACATTTAAGTACATTAAATTGAAAAGAAATAAACCCAGATTAGGAATTAAGAGAGACTTCAAAGTCAGTTCTTTACTGTGAGGATGGTGAGGCCCTGGCACAGGGTGCCCAGAGAAACTATGTCTACCCCATCTGGTAGTGTTTAAGACCATGTTGGACGGAGCTTGGAGCAACCCGGTCTAGTGGAAGATGTCCCTGCCCATGGCAGGTGGCTGGAACTGGATGAGCTTTAAGGCCCCTTCCAACCCAAACCAGTCTGGGATTCTATGATTATTCCTGGCACAGACGAAATAAGTAACAAAAAAAGCTTCCTCCTATGCTTTTTTGGAAAGCCATGACACCAAGTGAAAAGACCCCAACCCAAACTCCAAGCTTTTATTTCATGGGTGTCGTGGTTTAAGTCCAGTCAGCCACGCAGCTCACTTGCTCACTCCCCCCTCTTCCCCCCCACCCCGCTCCCAGAGGGATGAGGAGGAGAATCAAAAGAATGTAACTCCCACGGGTTGAGATAAGAGCAGTCCAGTAACTAAGGTGTAACACAAATCACTACTGCTACCACCAATGATAATAATGATAAGGGAAATAACAAGGGAAGAGAATACAACCACTCACGACCCACCGACCGATACCCAGTCCGACCGAACAGTGATCTCACCTTTCCAGGTAACTGCCCGCAGTTTATACATTGGGCATGATGTGCTGTGGTATGGAATAGCTCTTTGGTCAGTTTGGGTCAGGTGTCCTGTCTCTGCTTCCTCCTGGCTTCCCCTCCTCCCTGGCGGAGCACGAGACTCAGAAAGTCCTTGGTCAGAGTAAACATTACTGAGCAGCAACTAAAAACATCGGTGTTATCAGCGCTGTTCCCAGGCTGAAAGTCAAAAACACAGCACTGCACCAGCTACTAGGAAGGAGAAAAAAATGACTTCTACTGCTGAACCCAGGACAATGGGAATTCCAGTACTCATATCCTTGTTTCCTTCGTATGTTAGAAGAGAAGGTCAGTATGACAGCTTTTTGTGACCAGAAAACTAATGGGAGTTTTAACTGCGAAATACAGAAACAAGGAGGGGAATGACAGACACGTTCAAAAATGTATTACCTCATGCCAGTATCTCAACAGGCCCTTATGCAAGCTGCACCCTATATTTCAGCCAAATTTCCTTACTTTTGCTTACTGAGCAGGTTCTGGATGCACAATAAGCTTCTAGTAGGTGCTACTAAGCACGCTGAATGTATTTGTCCCCATTTTAATTTAGTTAAATATTCCCACTAGAAACACTACCTAATTAGAGCATACATTACAAGTGTGTAATGATAAGTTAATGGAAAAAAAATCTACTCTAGAACTCAATTAACTTATTGCTGTTAGTAACTGGTGAAAAGCTGTAAAAGGAACTCTTAAATACATACTGAAAATCTCCATGCAAGGTCATTGCCTCATAAATACACTTCAATCGCAGCTTTAGCCTTTCTTCTATGAAGGGAGCTTGAAATACCTGCTAGATAACGCAATCTGCTGTGAACTCTGACATGTGAACATCTAGTCTGGTTTTAGGAACAATCACAAGCACTTCTGCAGCAAATGCAGAGCTGTTAGCGCTGCCAGTTGTTACAGCATCCTGCATTTTGTCACCCCAAACTGATTGATTACCATTGCCTGGTCATCTCAGTCAAGAGGAAGCAATCAACTGCATTTATTAAATCCATTTGTATTCCAGCCAATTTATGGGTTGAGAAGGTAAAGGTGAATGGAGAGTGACCCATAACACTTCAAAGCCATTCACGAGCCAGGGAAAAGTGTTTTTTCAAGCAAAGTGAGGAATTAAGAAGTTAATCAAGAACAGGAGATGGTACCTGATCTGTCAGAGCAGCACCCATACACCTGAAGAGACATCTATAACTAAATGGGAATAGTTTAAGTCTATGCAACCTTTTGGGGAGACAATGTGAATATGCACAGTCCCCATGGACTTCAAAAGCCTCTAGAGGAAATGTAACGTGCTTCAGTTCAAATTAACGTCACTGGAAACTATGCATGAAGGCAGACAGCGTATGTGCCACCCAGGTATACCTGCATATGATTACAAGTTTGAGCTTTTCTACTTGCTCTTGACACAACCAGATCATGGCTGTAGTCCCTCTCACTTGTCTTCTGTAAGCATCAGTAATGACACTGATTATTTCTGATACACAACTATGATTTTAGTGAGACTTTACAGTATCAAGGAACACCAAAGCAATCTTCCACATCACAAAGCGTAAGGTTCCCATCAATACAGTTCTGTACTAACTGATCCCACCAGGGAACCTCCCAGGGAAGAGAGCATATGCCACATCCATGGTGTCCCACTGTTTGAAAACAGGCATTAGAAGGTCATAAGGACTAAGCTTCTCCCACAAACACACTCTCAGGCAAGGGGCCCCAGCTCCTGATAGTGCAAAGGGAGCTCTCCCCACTATAATATGCCATTACAGACATATTTTTAATACTAATATTATACACCAATGACACTAAAAAGCATTTTGGACTGTGCACTATAGCTAATACTCCCAAGTATGAGACAACACAAAAACAACCTGTAAGTACTCTGCTCCCAAAGCTTATATGATGTATTTTTTTTACTATTGCTTTCTTTCTTTCATTGCTGATGTGTATTTTCCCTACAGACACAGTGGAGATAGAATATAGCTCTGCAAGAGTAAGGTACATTTCCACCTGGCTCCTGTATTGCTTGATGTTTAAATACATTTTAAGAAGAAAACCAAAAATTACAGAATCAATCAATATCAAACTCTGCAACATACATTTTACCTTAGGATTTTCCAGAGTACATGATAGGAGGTTATCTTATTTCACATCACATTTCAGTGAAAGCTTCCTGTAGACTGGTAAAGACCAGGAAAAATCACCTCATTGTATACATTCCAGAGGAAAATAGTAGATTTTATGGGACAAGGATTTTACTCCTGACTTTCAAAAGGGGTTTTCTTGAGATCACATTTTGTTCACATTTAAGGGACAGACCTTACACTAGGGCATACACTGGATACCTTCTTTAGTCAACACAGCAAGAGTCCAATCCTTGTTTTGTAAAGCAACAGCAAATACAAAGTATGGAAAGAACACATACATTCATATATGTGATACAATCTCTGCTTTTAGTATAACACTAGCTGACTTCTAACATGGTTTTAATCCAACAATGAACTACAATAAATTTTAACCACCTCTGTCAACCACCTCTATTTTTGTTTTCATGATCTTTGCTCTGGAACTGTGACCTATTTGCTTTGGAGGGAAGTGAATGTGGACATTATCTTAAATCTAGATCTCTAAACCTAAAGGGGCCTAAAGAAATCTGGAGAGGGGCTTTTGACAAGGGCCTGTAGAGACAGGACAAGGGGGAATGGCTTTAACCTGACAGAGGGGAGACTGAGATGAGACATTAGGGAGAAATTCTTCCCTGTGAGGGTGCTGAGGCCCTGGCACAGGGTGCCCAGAGAAGCTGTGACTGCCCCATCCCTGGCAGTGTTCAAGGCCAGGTTGGACACAGGCACTTGGAGCAACCTGCTCTAGTGGAAGGTGTCCCTGCCCGTGGCAGGGGTTGGAACTGGATGAGCTTCAAGGACCCTTCCAATCAAATCAGTCTACGATTGTATTTTTACCTGCATCCTTGTAAATGGCATCCAGGTTTTTGCCATTTGATGTCTTCTCTGGAGACTGACAGAAGTTAAAATTTAGGCAGAAGTCTTAAAATTTCACAAGATTTTTAAAAAGCCTCATTGTCCTTTTAAATCACCTTTTCAGAAAACACATTTGTGCGGGTTTTCTTAGTCTGCAACTCTCTCAATGAACCACACCAATAAAAATGTTACAAAAATGTAAACAGAGAAGAAAGGAAATGTATTCAGCTTAGGAAAAATAAACTGGTTTATGTTCAAGTTGAAGAACAATCATGGTATAAAGATCAGCTCCTGCTCCCAAAGTCACCTCTATGAGGAGACAGAGTCAGGCCCTGTGAAGTCAGTTGTTGCTATAGCAACGTATGAATCAGGGAGAAGACGACATGTCTGAATGCAGGAAATTAATTTACCAAAGATCATGCAATTGCTCTTTGATAGGATGCATACACTTGCTTGGAAGGGAAAAATCATCATATTTTAATTACTACATATCCCTTTCAGTTACACTGCAAAAAGCCCGGTATAA
This sequence comes from Pezoporus wallicus, assembly GCF_028554395.1. Taxonomy (NCBI): domain Eukaryota; kingdom Metazoa; phylum Chordata; class Aves; order Psittaciformes; family Psittacidae; genus Pezoporus; species Pezoporus wallicus. Next base: position 1,101,488 of record NW_026635101.1, on the reverse strand, counting down.
AGCAGTTGAGGCTAAAGGGAATTCACCCAATACACATTACCCTTGCACTTCGGTGGTTTGATTTCTATTTCATCTCCTTCCCACAACAAAGCAGTGAGAAGTGTAACACCTTCTTACATATTCTCTTTCTCTGCCATCAAGATACAAAATTAGATCCATATGTTAGGAATTTAAATAGGTCTACACCATGGCACACTGCAATAAACCTAATTACTGTGCAGTGGTTTAGCAGCTTAACCATGGCTGTTAAGACAAAAAAAGCTCAGATGCAAGAAATCCTTATTTCTATACATTTTTAATTAAAAATAAAAATTTGGTTTGCCTTGAAAGCAAGAAGTATCTGATAATGTAACTTTATTCTACTAAAACCATTAACAAAAAATACAAGATGGGAGCCAAAGGAGAGTAAGAATTCCTGTATTTGTGTTTCTCAAAATCTGTTGAAGATTAAATCATACTGCCCCGAGCTGGAATTAGTATGTTCAGCATCTGAACTAAACACTGCAGTGAGAATATAATCCAGAATTTCCATCCTAATTATCCAACAGCTTTTAAACCTCTTTTCTTCTCCTAAAGGCACTACTGATAAGGTTCCAACCCACAGACACTATGCAAAATACAGCCTCAGATATCACACAGTTCTCCCGACATTGATTCTGGTAGGTGGGTCACACACACAGCCTGCTCTGAGACCCCAACAAGGCTTCTTCACCCAAATCACACCATCTGTAAGCAGATGAACGAGGGAAGGAAGAGTAAATCAAGTGCAGGACTGCTGCAGGAAGCATCCGAATTACATTTGGAAGACCAAAGAATGTAAAACCCCCTTTACGTCTGCCACCATTAACCAGACTGAGTTGCTAGTACAATTAATACCACCACAAAAGGCACAGAACACCCTAGAAAGCAGCCAAAGGAAGCTACTAGAAATGAGCGGTGACATTTCTTTGTACCAGCTGGGCTTCATAAACTTCATCTAACCCCTTAAAAAAAAAGCTTGCATAAACCTCAGGACAGTTAAACAGTTTATTACAAAAAGAAATGAGCTACTGGCAAATTAAAATCGGCTTCTATCTTACAAAAGCAGAAATGGGACCTGTAGATCTACCGCCTCTGTTACCTTGTGGAAAGGCAAAACCACAACAGAAGGTAGAAGCAGCAACCACAGAGGTGGCTTCTAAGTACTGGGCAGGAAGCCACAAGGATGGGCACCAGGTATGACGCTATCATGGGAATCACCAACTCTGCCAGCATTTATTCTTTTAGGAAAGGATGCATGACTTTTAGCAAATCACACCCTGAAAACGAGTGATGTTACATGCCAAACAGGCACACGGTATACCAAGACCTGGTCTGGTGGAAGGGGTCCCTGTCTGTGGCAGGGGTTTGGGACTACATGAGCTTTAAGGTCCTTTCCAACCCAAACTATTCTGCGATATATGGTACAATACTATGACATGGCAGCAGGAATATAGTGGGAAATGGACTGAAATCAAGCGGTACCAGGGGAGGTTTGGAAAAACTTCTGCACTGAAAGGGTTAACTAAGCACTGGAACAGGCTGCCTAGGGAAGCAGTGGTCACCATCCCTGGGAACAGCACACACACACATTCACAGCAAACAAGAGAACAGCAGAGTCCTTCCATAGCCAGCAATAATGCTCAGGATACACACTCTTGTACTTGGAGATAGGGGGTGAAGGAGAAGAAAGATTGGTTAGAATTCAGTATGATTTGGTGCTGTGATTCCCAGATGTATCTCTTCACATGGAAAATTAGCACAAATAGATTTTACAGCTTTGTCCCTGTGGTCAGCCATAAAGAATCACTGCCACAGACCTTCAGTACAAACCTATGTGAGAGCTAGAGGTGTTTAGGGTCCCTCGGGTAAAATAACTGCAAAACAAGGAAATAAAAGCACAGAAGGCAGAGGAGCCACGCTAACCAGCAAGGAAGGAAGATTTCCCATTTTGACACTGTTTGGGGGAGCTTGAGAGTTGCTGCATAAAAATATATTACCCTGAAGAGAAACCTATTGCAGCAGTAACATAGTATCACTGTGACCAATCAAAAAGCAAAATAAACCACAAGCTAATATGCCAGAAGGCTGGATCAATGCCCTCACTTCACAAACATGGTGTGGGGGGGTCCCCTTCTCCAAAATATGTTAGAGAAAACCAGTAGTGGCAGTTGTAACCAGGAGGCATACAGGCCAGTGAAACTGAGCTACAAGAGCAGTTCAGATGATTTAAAATCCACTATTTTGACAATGATTCAAATTCCACTATTTCCTCCAGCACGCCCTTTATTCCCCTCATCAGCCTACCAGTTCTGTTTCCACTTGCCCACATTTTTTCACCAGTGAGAGGAGAAAAATACCAGCATGAAACAAAGTGTTCTGATTCACTAAAATGCTGAAGCAATACATAAAGTCTGATAGCACTGCTGCATAATCCCAATTTATAATTAGCAAAGCTCAGTCCTATTTATGGATTCAAATATGTATAGTATTGCACAAGCTAAAGAACCCCATGTCATTATCACAGGGACAGGACAATATAACACATGGGAACAGCCTCTCATTGATCAGCTAATCAGACATTTCTAGCTGTTGGGTTACTACAAACCAACTACAATACAGCCAAACCCTTAAATCCTTTCTCTGTTAATAATTCTTTATGTCTGTGGTTTCACAGATTAAATTAATACTATACTTCAGTCTTGTTCTAAAGGACCAGATTGTACTGTTTATAGCCCTTATCTCCTAAAGTGATGAGCATTAATCTTACACGGGGCTGTCAGGTGGTCATTGCCATTTCCATTTTCCATCACTAGCATTACATTCAGTCACTAAAAGAACATCCAGAAGTGTTGTTATTGGGAATGGGAATACTTTTAATTGTTTTTCCACCAGAGCACAGGAGAAACAACAGGGCACAAAAAGCCACAGCACTCAATCACCTTTCAGCCCCTGTTAGAATCAATAAGCAGCTGTGAATGCTCACTTTCCTGACAATGCAGCCTCAAAACAAGAAAAGAGAGAGGGAGAAAGAAAACATTAATCACTATAAATCAATAGAGTAATGAAATTTTCTTGCATTGGGAACAACAACGAGGGCACTTCATTTAATCATAATTTGCCACAGTCCAGACTCACTTTCTACCCCTATTTCTGTACACGCATACAGAGAAAGAGCAGCTGTCCCCACCAGCACCGCACACATTCATCTTCCCTTTTTTCATCTTTTTCTTTACCAGATATATCTTTCTCTTCTCTCAAGGATATTTTCAAAGACAGACCCAAGGCCTTTTAGGAGACACCTACCTCTCACTGTGAAGTCACGTGCTTCTCACACTAGAAAGTTGTGACAAGGGGTTTTTGCCTCAAGAAATCTGAATGGTAACAGCAACCAGTTCTGTACGAAAGACCATTCCGCGATTCCATGATTTGCATCAGAGCAGCACGCCGTTCCAATTCAGCAGGTCCCATAACCTTTTCCAAAAGGTTGCTTCATTCGTTCTTAGGTCAAGGATTCACAACTTCTGCACACAGGCATTTTATTACAGAAAAATAAATAAGTTCTGCCACGCTCTGAGGTTAGGACTATGCTTCTTGCTTTCTCTGTCAGGCAACAAGCCTACATGATCGAGTAAGCAAAGGGAAAAGTCATTCCCAGCGTACGTTCAATCAGAAAGCGGACCTACCTGGAGCACACTCATCATGAATCTGTCACATAAATATCCTCCTTGAAGCAGGTTTATACAACAATAGCAAAAATAACTTTAAGTGTGTCAAAAGACAACCTACTTTGATAAATACCAGCAATAAATATCAGCAATCCATTTTTACACATACACACACATCCTCAAGTCATGCTGAATTCAGTATTTCACTCCAGAATCAATTAATTGCATTGAGGACTTCTGCTGACCTTAAGCAATAAATTCATTAAAAATTACCATCACTCTACAATATTTGGAAAGAGCAAGCTAGATACTAGACATTACAGATGCTGACATTTCATCTTCGTCTTCAGTCTTTTCTCCGTCATGAGAAACTTGGTACATGAACAGTAAGGTCCTGGACAAGCAAAATCCCAAATGGCCAGAACTGCCCTGCAGAATTACTAACTGAAAGCTTCCACAATATTTAGTATTTTCCATTAGGTGCCAGCTGCTGAGATCAGGTGGCTTCATTAGAAACCTCAGCTTTCACAGGGGCAACATCTCTTCCCTAGATCCACACAGGAGAGCTTGAGCTGATAACCCAGTTTAGACTACAAAGGAAGAAGAAAACACCTCAGTCTATCCTAAAAATACATTTTTAGTATCACCACAGCATAAGACTTTTCCCATTTGTCTGCACACAACACCTAGTTCAACACATGCTCTATAAAAATACAGGCATTTTTGTAATGCACCATCTTCAGTGCCCCTATTACAATTAGGAAGGTTTTTCAATCACAACTGTATTACATCATCTACCAAAACACAGGTTTGCATCTTTGTACTTGGCATCCCTTAAGCAAACTCGTAAGTCTATAGCAGCTTGACCAAGGAAGAACTCCATAAAGAAGTCATGATCTGGCATGCTTATTTTAAATAAAGTACTGTTGTATTATTTACTGTCTTCTAGAGAATTTCCAAGCTAAACCAAAGCCCACAGGTGAAACATCAGCCTCGCTTCTGTGTTAATTTCTTGGCTTCTTGCTAAACCAAGGATGGGATCTAAATCAGTTTTAGGCAAAGAAAAAACAGCCGTAACAGCCAATGAGGAGAGAAACACATGAAGAATGAGGGGGAGAAGAGATTCATTCCATCCAGGCAAATTACTTAGAACATTTCAAAGATGATGTGGTTAAAATATGCTTTCAGAGGACGTGATTTATTTCTTGAGCACAACATCCACATATATTTTACCATACAGCTTAAGAACACACACACCCACAGAGTACTGGTGCATACTGGAAACCAAACATACCCCAAAGATGCATTCCTAGTTGGCTAGAAGAACAATGCGAGTTCACAAGGGTTTACTATGCATAAGGCATTCAGCTAGAACAATTCCATCCTCAATTTCCCATATGCTACTTACATTTCCTCATCACACACACACATGAATACAGTATTTAGAGTCTTCAACATGAAAGACCCATGCTGAGCTGCGGTGACTTTTTGTTACACTCTTGCCTTTATTATTTATGCATCATTTATCAAAGAAAGTTATTCTTCTTTAAACACTAACACCAAAGTAATGCAGGATCAGCAGCGGTGACATAGGCTGGGTTTAGTACAGAAAACTCCCTTGAGAGAACCTCAGAGCAGCCTTCCCAAACTCCAACCAAGCCTCTTAACTTCTGCCAAGCATTCAAACTACACAACTTTTCTTATCGAGCCTGAAGAAATTTTACTGCATCTGCCTCAAGAATTTAAGAGGTGGAAAACTGACAGCGTGCAGCATAACTGGAGCCAGTATCTAATATCCTGTCTCATGGGGGAACTAATTCTGAAGGCTATTTAATTCCTTGTTCAAGGAAAATTCCCACTGAAGTCAATGAGACCGTGCGGAGTGATTTTAGCATGGTAACATAAAACAGTACAATAGCAGCTAGTCCTCAACATAAAAGGCTGAAAATATCAAAAACCTCACCTGGGTTCAGATTTCATTTTCATTAGAAATAAAGCAAGTTTTAAAACAGTTCTGGAGGTACGTCAAACTTTAAAGCAATCAATCCTAGGTTTATTTCCACAAGCGGTCACCAAAGCCAGCACAGAGGTTTGCACAAAAAGAATTTTGAGGAGAATTAATGGCTTCTGCTTCCTCCAGTTGTTTTGAGCAAACTGCACTTTGTTAGGGGAGATCAAAGGAACCAAAACAACCATCACAGGAGTTGCTATCATCTGTCAGCACCCAGATGAGCATCCCAGAGGCAATGTGAAATGTTTCAAAGAAGAGCGAAGACACTGGGCAGTCCAGTGACACTTGAAGGCATGGGCTGCCAGAGATTCTGCTTCATTTCATGACCAAGCTGGAATAGTTACAAGCATGGCACAAGCCTCCCACGTCATCTAACAGACTATTTCTCTTTCAGAAACCTTGCAGGAGATAATTGGGAATAGCTTGTTCAAGGAATATTCATCTAAAACCCCAGCACTTAAGCAGTTGGCTTACATGCAAAGCATGAAAATGTTCCCTCTTCAAGTAATCCCTCCTTTACCATAGTGTTTAGTTACAGGACAACTGTTGGCACTACATCATTACAAGCTGCATACAGAGTATTTCTTGGAGTTTGTTGCTTGGTTGTTTGGAGGGTTACTGGCACTGGTATCCGCTTTATTGGCAGCTAACATTCCTGAAATACCACTACTCATTCCTACTTTACTTTCTAGAAAGAACCCTTTCTTTCACATAGCTATCAGCTCTTTCCTCAGTAGTTGTTCTCAAACTCTCCTGCCTTTTCAGAAATTTTCTCCTCCATGCCATTAGATGCTCTTGAGGCCACCTGAGTATTGCATTCCCAAAGGACAGACTGGAAGATGCAATACAAAGGTACTGGGAAATTTCCTTTATTCTTTATCCTATTCTTACTGTGTCCTCATCTTTCACCTGCTTTGTTTTGGAGTCTGATGCAGTTACTCCAAGGGAATGAGGAATACACACACAAAAACTTCATAACCACTTAAAAAAAAATACTTTCTGACACCCACAAGTCATTACCCCTGCCTTTACCCTCTAGCCATTTTCTGAGTAAAGCTCCACTGATGCACAGCTTAGCCGATGCAGGATTCTGACCCTGGAACAGCTATTTATCTTTCCTTGTTTCCGAGGTTTTAGACAGTAACTGACCCATAACACTACTTTGTTCCTCTTACTAGGACTACTGGCATCAGTAACACTTCACTTTGCCAGAGGAACCAGACTTGAAGTCTTCCAGCCTGAGTGACCACAGCATCAGCAGCCATCTACTGCACCCAGAGCAGTGCGTCAGCGTTCAGACACCAGCATTAGCACAGCCATAGAAATCCCCAGCAAAGCCAGCCAGCTCTGCAGAGTTCTTAAAGCAGCTGCACACTGCTGCTCCACTTCTACAGCACAGCACCTCTGTGCATCACCCTGTGGCCCCATGAAACATCCATGTAACTGCATCAGATGCTCCATCCCTGGCAGTGTTCAAGGCCAGGCTGGACAGAGCTTGAAGCAACCTGGTCTAGTGGAAGGTGTCCCTGCCTGTTGCAGGGGGCTGAAACCGGATGAACTTTAAGGCCTCTTCCAACCCAAACCATTCTATGATCCCTTTCCAATGCCAAAGCAGCAGCACCTGACTTGCCTTGGTAAGGAGCAACACTCTTCCTCCTACACATTACTCTTCCACTCATTAAGTTTCCCTAGAAGCATGAAAAAGCCTCACTTGCTCATTACAACAGACTCTGTGGGGTGCTAAACACCAGCATGACTCCAAACAGCTTTGTTTTCTGACATCAAAACAATAGGCATTTCTGTCTTCTTCTCATGAAAGAGGAAAATAAGGATCATTATTTTAAGAATGTATTTTAGTAGCTTCATGCCTTCAGAAGCCAGCAGAGCAGCCCTGGGTAACACTCTGGAGAACATCCCACCCTGATTCCTGCTGGTTTCCTCAAAGACGGGATCACATCACAACCTTATTCCCCAGGCACATTTTGTCACATCAGCTGCATTCCTCTTCATAACATCAGTTATTTTGCTCAGCAACAACCAAGTTGAAGTAAAAGCCTGGGGCAGGACATTTGGCTCCATTTCTCTATTCATCAGTGTAAATAATTACTACTGAACCTGCAATGAAATAGCGTATCTCTATTCTATTACTAGAAGAGTAAAACACCAGCCTGACTCCTCAGCATCCTCAAATATTTTCTGGAATATCAGCTCCTCTATATTTAAGTGTCTTACCTGCACTAATGTCAGCTATGCTACTGCAAAATCCATTAATTCAGGCAAAGACAATAATTAAAACCAGGAAAGGCAGAGCTGAACTTTTTGTACAGTCAGAGCACAGCAAAGCTGACCGTATTCCTAGGAATTGAGGGCTTGTGGTATGCATGAGCTGTAGCGACTGATCAACTCGAAAAAGATAATTGGTTCAGGGAACAAAGGGGTTTCTTAGTTCAGATGTACAACAGCAGAAAAGAGTTAACGCTGGAACTTCTGAGGAACTATTATAAATCTGAGAAATGTCACCACTTCTTCACAATCTGTGAAAAAGTCCCTTCCTTTTGCTTCTGAGGCCACATTACGCTTCAGCAGGCATCAAAAACTTGAAAGTAATGGAATTGGATCAACATCACAGCTCTTTCAGGAAGCTTTGCTTTTTGCCTCTGAGAAATTTATCTTTTTGGCAAAACAGTACTTTAAATAAAGCACCCATCTCACTGAGACTCAGCACATCACAGTCAGTGATATAAAAAGTCCATCTGTCCTCATCAAAATATCCATTTTTGAAAGGGAGGGAAGACAAAGACCATTTCCATCTCACCTACTGGTTAATCCTCAAGTCTTAGAAGAGACCTTTGGCATCTGCATACACGTATTCAGCAAAGGGTTTTCTTAGCCAAGCTAAGAGCTACCCAGTTACTTCACAGATATTTTGCTTAGGTACTATATTTAATTTGTATTGAGGATCACAACAAACAGATAAAGACTAGAGATACACCCAAGTTTTAACAGAGCCCTCATTGTAGGTACTCCAATACAATGAGAATGCAGCATCTAAATAGAACTGCAATGTGGGGAACATCCTCCAGTGACAGCAGACTCGAGGCTCCAGCAAGCTATGAGTTTTCACAAACTGCAGCTGGCAGAAGGGGCAGCTTTATGTCCTGGGAAACATTTCCAATACACAGTGTACAAGGTACACAAGTAACAAATTCCTGTCCTAAACCCTGTGCCATTAATCAAGCCTTGCAATGACTCCACCAGATGGTTACCCTGCAGCATCTAACATCTATAAACTCAAAAGACTTTTAATTCCCAGAGTGGAAATACCCTGAATGTTCAGTATGTAACATTTGTGATTATTTGGCTTTGCTACAACACATCTCAAGGAAGCATCAATCAGGACACCCATAAACTTCTGTGAAGCTGCAGTCTAACTACAATTTTCATAAAGGAGTAACTCCAAACACGAGAGGAAAAACAAAGTAAGACCTCAGCACTAACCTCCAACAGGCTTAAGTTCTCATGAACTGCTGCTACAGATGAGTAGAGTAAAGCAAGTTTACCTGTCTCTGGAACAGCATCTTCTGGAACAGTGAGGAGTAAGACTGAAGGCAAGAGATCCCACATGAATTGGCAGGAAGAGCGCACACACTGGGCAGCAGGTCCATAATCTCTTTCACTTTACAGTAGCCTCCTCTTCCATTCATTTCCTGCTACTTCAGATCAGCTGCAAGTTTTATTTCCAAGATTTTTTTTTTAAATAAAAGTTCATGGAAAAGTTTTCTACTTGCAGAGGTTTAGCACTTGCTTCTTCCAGACCAGCTGACCTGTTTGACTGTTTTTCCCAAGGTGATCTTTAAATGGCTAGAGCCACACACCAATCCATCAAACCGATGCCGACTTTTCTTCTATACCCAGAAGTCCAGAGCACCCAAGATTTTCCAAGCCCGGAAGTCAGTTTTGTCTCAAGTATTTGCAGATTTTCTAACGACAACTGTGTTAATGCTGCAGGATGAAAGGATCACCACTCCTTGCTACTGTTAACACCTTGCAGGAATTGATAGGGTTGACTCAAAAATCTCTCCTGGGACTCCCAGGTCAGAGGCTCTTGCTCAAATAGCCAAGAGCCGATTATTTTGTTCTGCAACCTTTGTCCATCCATCACACCTTTCATCAAAGCCGCAGGAGAGCTCTGAAGAGTGAAACAGACTGTTTATCTAACGGCTGCTGTTCCACCTTTATCCTTCTCCAAGCAGGATCCAGGAATGTCACAGATTCTGTGAATAATCTCATGTATTAAAGGTACATCTGCCTGTGGGAAAGGAAAAAGAAAAAAGTGTCTGATGTCAGAAGAGACTTGCATCATTGCTGTAAAATTATCCAGTAGTAGTTTATCTTGTCAGTGGTAGCAACTGATGGGCTGAGAGAGTTGGGTTTCCTCAGCCTGGAGAAGAGAAGGCCCAGAGAAGCTGTGGCTGCCCCATCCCTGGCAATGTTCAAGGCCAGGCTGGACAGGGCTTGGAGCAACCTGCTCTAGTGGAAGGTGTCCCTGCCAGTGGCAGGGGGTTGGAAACTGGATGAGCTTTAGGGTCGTTTCCAACCCAAACCAGCCTGTGATTCTATGATAATCTGTAGCCAAACCACCCCAGGAAAGATGCAACTACCAGCAATACAGTGACAGTGACCCAGGTAGAAGAGTTTAGGTTACACACAAAAATGCTCTCACAGCTTGCTATCTAGTCTGAGCCAGGTCATAGAACTGACTCAGACGTGCAACTCCTACTCTCAGATAATTAAGACGCTCAAATAGGAGGAATACACGTAAGAAACCATCAAACCTGGTTTGTCGCCTCAAGATCTTTCAGTACTAATACTCTTTCATATTCTTTTTTTCTTAAGCTATTCATCCATGGATAAGACCAAAAAGTGGCAAACCTCTCAGAGCTGTATTTGTCATTTTAACAGGACAGATCACTATCAGATCCCCTGGCTTAAGTGATGCTAAAATTTCTGGAATATTTTATTTCATAGTCCATATAGTCAGTGCTTCTTTTGATTTCCTAACTATTTGCAGCCAAGGAAAAAGCTGTATTACAATGCTAATCAGAAAATAAAGACACATTTAAATATTGCTTTGCAAGAAGTTAACTTTTTGGTTTATGGAATGAATAATTAGGAAGATGGAGGCAGAGTTGAGTCCATCTCCGTGTGGTACAGCAGTTTTGAGCTGCTACTATAAACTTCTTTCATATCAGCAAGTCATTTGCGCAGCCCATGAATTGCTTTAGGTGGCTGGGCACACAGACCTGACTGAAATTTACACTAAAAAGGGCTATTAATAAATCATTCTTCTCACCGTTTAAATTTATATAAGGATTTCTGTTCCATAATTTCAGGGTCCTTCAAGCACAGATTGTCACAGCTGAACTGTCAAATTACTATATTCATATAACAGCCCCCCCCCCCCATTGATATGAAAGGAAGTATCACTGCAATTATTTTATCAAAATCAGCTAATAATATGTGGCAGAACTAGACAGAGAACATTCTGGATGCCAGTAGACCAGCTTCACACAGGGAAAGACTATCCTTTCTGTAGGTATGCAGCTCATAAAGCACTGTAAAGAGACACCCAAAGAAAGTTAAAGAGTTACCTACAGCCCACCCCAGTTTGTACAGAGAAATAACAAGCCGCTTTGTTTATTCCGTTTATACCTCCTAGTTAGATGTTTTGGTTTTAAATATCAGATACAGATCCACTGTGTCAGGAGACTGAAATGTGAAAGTGATAAATGAAGCAGAAAGCTCATGGCAGAGATTAAACTCTTACTCATTACATGGAGACACAAACGGATTTCCCAGACTTCTAAAATTCTTCAAAAGGAACAACCTAGGAATTTCATATGTTCCTGAACACCTACAAGAGGGCAGCAATACAGCTGACAATACCAAAACTGAAAGAGAACGTCTCTCCATAGTTAACTTATGTACATGCCATATTACATAGCTATTGCGGAAAAGACATTAAGTGCCTGAAATCCCATTGGAAATTATGTCAACATTGAAATAATTCCTTCCACTGTCAGAGTTTTGCCATGCATTTCAATCAAATTGTTCCATCGATAAAGTACTGTACATGAAACATTGCCCTGTCACTTTGCAACTAAGCCTGAACAAGTATTTATGGAGTAGCTTATATTTAGCTGGTAAAGAAACTCCACAAATAAACCACATTGAAAGCTACATGGCATTTAAAACACAACATTTATGCTGTATGTAGAAACTGTGTTCACTCTTAAGTGACTACAACCGTCATAAGATTTGCTTCTGTTCTATGGAAGTTTTCTGTATGAAGAGAGTGTTGGGCACAACAAATTACCCTACAATCACTCTGGGAGTCTTTGCAAGCAATGGCAAACCCAGTAGTTTAAGGGGATTCTTTGAAAAGCATCTACGTGAAACATTTATTTTAATGCAGAATTGGCTTCATTCTTCATCCTAAATAACCAGTTATGTCACGACTGACCAGCAATCAAAACTCCAAGCATTAAAAGTATGTGAACATTGAAACATTGAGATCAAAGCACACACACACTTTACCACCCTGGCACTGTTCATGGCCAGGTTGGATGGGGCTTGGAGCAACCTGCTCTAGTGGAAGGTGTCCCTGCCTGTGGCAGGGGGCTGGAACTGGAAGAGCTCTAAGGTCCCTTCCAGCCCAAACCAGTCTGGGATTCCATGATCTTTGGCATGTACTATGTACACTTTTTACCTTACTGACCTGGCACCACAAGATAACCTCCTTACTGACTTTCTCAGTTAAAGCAATGGGAATGCTGAGGCAAGAAACACATCAAATACTTAAGTGAAGGATCTGACTCTAGTTTTTCAGCCTTTTCACATTATGTAGACACTAAATATAACACAACAGTATAGAATACAGATTTTTACATTTCAAATAAAGCATAAAGCTTTCTGGTTTGACTGAAGAACCACATGAAGCCTCCAAAATTTGTATGGAAAGAATGACTTCCTTGACAATTCACAAGTAAATTAACTTATGAATCAGAATGGTTAAACTGATCCTTCAGGAAACACAGGTGCACAGAGTATGACATTAGATGTCACTTCTCCAAACAACCTACATACAGCAAGACATGTGAATCAGAGTATTTGGGGGGGGGGGGGGGGGGGCTTAATACAAGTTTTATTTTTCTTTATCCCTCATAAAGAGCTTAGCAGTCTATACAGAATCCACAGAATGATCGCCAGTCTCCAACAGCAATCGCAGAGTTTTCATCTTTCAGAAGGGATGTCATCTTATTTCCATAACCGATTTGAGGTCACAAACTCCCACAGGAGAAGTAGCTATGCTGTATCATTCATATGGTACCAGTCACCAACAGGGGAGGGCCCCACAGCTTTCCCAGGAATTCCTTGGCTTCATTCCTTGAAATGGTAAGAGGTAGTCTACTATCCTAAAGGCTTGGTAAAGCCAGATGTGCTAATTCTGGGGGATTAGCACCTTGGGTCCATAACTCGTATCAGGTTAACCACAAAACCATGGTTAAAATCACGGTTAATCACAAAACCATGGTTAAAATCACGGTTAATCACAAAACCATGCTCAGAAGATACTAGCATCCTGCCACTATCACTCTACACATCACACCTTTAGCCAGCAGATGTGCTAATGAAGCTACAGACCTTTCAGACTTAGAAGCACCTGCCTCTTCTTGCATAGTTGATCATATCCCTAATATTCCTGAAGATATCTGTATCTCCTGGGACAGAGCACACACCATGGTAACAAAAAGGCTCACGCTTCCTCAGTTCCTTAGTAAAAGGACAGTAAAACTCACCTTCCTTCTTAATGCTGCTCCAAAGCTACAGGTGAATTTGTGCAGGGCATACTCAAACAGTATTTTCAGTGTCTTAGTTTTATTTAAGAGATACTCCCCAGGACCCAAAAGGCACATACCTGCACAGAAGCACTAGAACCAAAAATACCTACAGTCTTAGAACATCAGGGTTTCAGATGAGCAAAGCAAATGCTGATGCATGTGTGTGTAATGGAGAAACAACTTTTAGTAGTCTTTCTCCAAAATATTTGGCAAATACTTATCATATTTAAATTGTGAATAAGCTTAAGTAAATTGGAGAGACACCTGGAAAATTTCAACCTTGAAGCTTAAACGGTCACAATGTTACAGCTAACAAACTAGCAGAGCAAGACAGAGCTGCTTATGTGGTTTCAACAGAGGCAGTTGCCACCACAACCGAGGCAGTTACCACCACAACCTAAGTGTCATTTTAATACACAGAGTCAAAATCTTGTTCATACTGAAGTCAGTTTAAGTTTAGTTCCACTTGCTGACAAATAGCTATGAAACAGGAAACACAGCAAGCCCAACTGAGCTTAATTCAGCCATTCCTAAGCTACAAAACACCCAATAGGTATCTGGATAGATACCAAACATATGTGACATGAATTCCGAGATTCCCTTCATCAATGACAAAAATATAACTTAATGGCATTTAGGTCATACAGGCTATCTGCTGGAATTAAATAAAGGGTGACAGGACAGTTCATTATCCCTTATACTTTCAGCTATTCAGTTTCCAAACCAGGAACTGAGATACTGAATTTCAAAACCATTCAGAAGTCATAGGGGAACAATTCATTGCCCGGTTAGGACATTGGAGAAGAGACAACACTAGGTTCAGTCAAATGGGAAAATAACAACATTGGTGCTGGCTTTGGATGGTATTTCTGGGATTGTCACTTAATATGTATGATTTGTGTACAGACACAGGACTAGCGACAGGGAGTGCTCCATGTCACATGCCACAGACCCAAACCATCCCTCTCTCCCTGCCTCTCTACCTGTCTTGTCCCTGGCAAAACCCCTACCCCTGTGTGCAGATGGGTGCGATCTCACAAGACCAATTTCTCTCTCTGAAGTGGCATGGTCCAGTGACAGGAGGAAGGAGAGGTCCTGAAGAGCTCTCCTTGCTAGAGCTCCCAAACATAAAGAGTGCTTTGGGAAAGGATGAACGGGGACAGCATATTCCCATTTGTCCTCTTCTATTAGCTTTACTCCACCCCCACATACACTGAGCAGTCACCAAGGCTCCTTGACTATTAAGCTGCAGTAAAAGCAAGGTAATAATTCTACTAAATGGGAAATAGCCTAATTGCATCTGACAATCACTCTTTCCTAAAGCCACTGTCACCAAGACTGTACCTCAAATACCCCTGGGACCAGAACACAGACTTATTAAAACGCTGTGTGGCTTCAGCAGCCCTTTTGCTGTACCACGACTATCTTGCATGACAGAACTCTCATCAAAAATATATTGGTTTTCAGTTTATTTTATCTACATAAACTTGTACAAGCACGACATCGCATCTGACATCAGAATCCTAGAATGGTTTGGAAGGGACCTTAAAGCTCATTCAGTTCCAAGCCCCTGCCATGGGCAGGGACACCTCCCACTAGACCAGATTGCCCCAAGCCCCGTCCAACCTGGCCTTGAACACTGGCAGGGATGTGGCAGCCACAGCTTTTCTGGGCAGCCTGTGCCAGGGCCGCACCGCCCTCACAGGAAAGAACTTCTTCCTGATGTCTGTTCTAAGTCTCCAGTGCCTGACTGCCCTTTCAGGGAAGACATTTCTCCTAATATCCAGTCTAAACCTCTCCTGGTGCAGCTTTGTAAAAGTCTCATTGCTTGCATACGAGGCTGATCCACAAGCTCAGACATCTGAGGCTAAATGATTTTGAACAGCCCTCAAAATGATTTTGGAATGAGACCTGGTGAAAGACCAGCAGTCCTACCACTCCTGTACACAGTGCACCATCACCTCATCTGCAGGCTGGACAGTATCTAACACTGAGAAAAAGATCAAAATATCTTTTATTATGGCATTAAGACCACCCCCTCAATGTCCTGTACTTGAGCCAACACCTACAGTATGCCCAAATCTAAATTCTGTTACTGTAAAAGCAGTTAATAGCTCCTGGGGACTCACTGGCACAGCCAAGGTTTATTGCAAAATAATATTTAAAATGTGATGGGAAATAATTTTTTATTTCTATATGACATTCAAGATAATAAAAGCATTAAGCCACAAGAAACACTCAAGTAAGGCCCTTTAATATCTATAAGCACAGGTGTATCAGCAAGACAATTGTAAGGTTATTTTTGACTTCCCACTGGTGAATACTATGCCATTTTATTGGTATATAAGGTAATAAAATGATAATTTTCAATTATTATCAGTTCATCATAGAGAACCTATAATATGATTTACTTTTTAATTAGGGAGCAGTTTCCAAAGCTGAAATAGCTCATTTTTAATCAAGAAGAAAGTCATCATCTTTTTCCTATAAGCTCGTAATCCTTGAAGAGCTTAACAAGCTAGAAGGCTGACATTTCAACCACTGAACTTTGACTAAAACCATAAAATAATAAGGTTTGTTTCATTTAGTGGTGCAGCTAACATAACTTTGCTGGTGTTGTTTTCATGCATAATATGGGTTGGGTTTTACAATGAGCGAGAAAGGCAATGCAGCCTGATCAAGGCTTAGGAGAGAACTGGGGAGGGAAGGGGGGGGGGGGTGTAAGAAAGCTAATTTATATATAATCACAGTTCTTGGTCAAGTCCAGTGGCATAAAACTCCCTCTCCTACTTTTTCTACAGGTTAACAGAGGCTTTGCAGATAGACGGTAAATTGATTTCCCAGTGCAGAGAATGGCTTAATTTGGGGCAGTCAGTGCCTTCATCTTGCGGAGATAAGGCTGCACAGAAGGAAGGCAGATTCTGTTCCCAGGTGAGTGACCACCCATACAGGAGCAGAGACCAAAGTCCACCTCTCCCTCTGCCAGTTACAGACATTGGGAAAAACACAGATTACATGAGAACGAAGCACCAAGTAAAGGCACAAACCACCAGTCACTAATAACTTTATGCAGTAAACTGAAAAGGTCACTCGGCCACCAGAACAGAAGTGGGGGTTAAAATGATGCTTTCCAGGTAGATACCTACAAAGCTAAGATTACCTTATGGGTTAGAAAGCTATCAGTGGACTATGTGCTTCTACTTGGAAATGAGGGAAGTACAATGTTAAGTGGGAATAGATTCATGAAGAGGCTTCTTGGTTTGCCATTCCCTCCCTCCCATTTACTTGTCTGAGCTTTATCAGCTGTCATGCATTTGCAAATGGGGCCTTTTTAAACATGCATTTATACAACACCACTTTAAAAAAAACCCAACCTGCCATGTGAAGTCTATACTCACTTTCAGTTGGTCTAATTGAAATCAGTGGCACTATCCACAGAAAAGTCAATACATTCCTTTCTATAATCAATTTAAAAATGACTTGGCAAGATTAACAACCAGAAGAGCTCATCAAAACAGGGAGGAAAAAAATATGGGAGAACTCAGCAGGCATCAAATTAGCCTGGTGCCATTAGAACAAGCTGTCCCAAACATAGAGGGTTTAGGGAGGAACTGAGCCAACATAACCCTTTATTGGGGGTTTACTTTTATAAATGTCAGTAAACACAATTGTTTGTTTCACCCTGATAAAGGGATTCTGTATATTTATACATGTTTATTTACTCCACCTGCAGTCCTGCATCCAGCTCTGAGGGCAACAACACAAGAGGGACCTGGAGCTGTTGGAGTGAGTCCAGAGGAGGCCGCAAAGATGCTCAGAGGGCTGGAGCAGCTCTGCTCTGCAGACAGGCTGAGAAGAGATGGGCTTGTTCAGCCTGGAGAAGAGAAGGCTCCGGGGAGACCTTAGAGCAGCTTCCAGTGCCATTCTGTGATTTTTAAAATATATTCATATTGCCATATATATTTATTAATCAAAGCCATATTTACATATATATCCAAAACAAGAACCTTGGTAGCTATACAAAGAGTAAATACCTCTTTCCACCTCTTCCTTCCCCACTGTGACTAGCCATTTCTGTGGAGCATTTCAAGTTGCATGGATAAAGAATTATGACTAATCTATTAAGTGGAAGCAGTCAAATACTTAGAGGAGAGTAGACAAGGTTCACTCCCTTCCTGGATCAGAGGGAACACAAACTCTGTTTCCTCATCTGATCTGCAATCCAGATGAGCCCGTCCACAGGCTCCCCATGAGGTACCTTCAGCTGAAGCTAACTCACTCACATCGACTACTGAGTACTATAGTACTCAAGGCCTTATTACAAATTACATTGCATTATATAATTAATTATTTTGCTAATTCAGGTGTACTATGAACAATTGGTAACTATTTACCAATACATATTTTGCAGAGATATATCATGTAAGTGTGCAAGCAAAGCCAGTCTAAAGGAGGGGGACAAGTTCAGAACAAGCCTCACATTTGCCTGGAATAAGGCTGACAGCCCACAGGCAGAAGATCTGATACCATGTTTCATTAATTATGCACTGGCTTCTTAAAATTATTCAGAGCAGGCTGGACAAGCCTTGATGGATTTCAAAGGCCAGCCTATGTACTAAAGACCCCACATTTATTAAAATCCAGCTTTCAGCTATGCAGAATGCACACAGCCACTCCAGTAATTTGCCCTAAATGGAGAGACTTGCAACTGTAGATTAACTGAGGCAATGAAAGAGCAGCTAGAGTAAAGAAATTAGATATTCCCTTTCATAGTTTCTTCTCTTGAACTTTCAGATTTCACAGGGGTGGGCAATTCCCCAAAATAAGCCAGCAAGGGAATACAAACTCAAACAGCATTTATTAAATCCAGCAGCAGACTTGGTCAATGGCTGCACACAGACTTTGCTTTCTGCCACACATCTTTCTGAAGCAAGCAAATAACACATTTGAGGGCTGTGGCCAGGCACTTGGCTTGTAATAATAGCAAAAAAAAACAAGCATATTTTAGCTTAGTAGCACTCCATTGTTAAACCACAGATGAACTTGGGATAAAGGTGTTTGTTTCATAAGAAAACAAAAAAAACACACAAAACCCACCAGGCAGAAAGAATAAACCCAGCAAAGCCCATTGGCTGTTGAGGTTCCTGAACAGACTTTGATGCTTTAAGCATGCACGCTTAATGCATAAGCATTTCCTGGGTGATTTCTTACTCAGATGGTTCAGGGTGGTTCTAAACCGCGCAAGCAGTTACTGAAGAGCTTTTTTGATGCAATGGTAGAGCGGTACTGAATAGCAGAGACATTAAAACCAAGAGTCCTCAATGGGGGATGCCATAATATGTTCTTTGGCAATCACATCTACACTGCTGCAAGTAAATCTGGCACTTAATAAATTGTCAGGAGAGCGCAACTTATGAAAATAGCATGTGTCTAAAGCCACTGCTGGGCCCCCAAACTTTGCACAGGGACTAGAATGGCTGGAGAGTCCCTCCTGCATTTGGAAAAGCTACAGTGAATGGAATTAAACATCCCCTGTTCTCCTCCCCGACTACCAGCAATCTGGCCATGAGACACTGTCAGCTTAGAGCCATCCCATCTTACTCTTCTTTTACATCCTGCCCAGAGACACACCGAGTCTGCCCTCAGCATTCAGAAAACACAACAAGGGGTGAATAAACCACAACTGCTTCAGTTGAACACACTTTGTACCCTGCCTTTCATAGCCAGCCCCATTTTTTCCACACAGGGTTATGCTGATGCATAACAGTGCTCATTTTAACTTAATGTGTCTGCTCAAAGACACCCACAGGGCACCTAGGGCTCTGCAGAGCCCAACAAGCTTCTCCCTCTCCCAAAGCATGTAAGAACTTTATTCTCACGCTTCTCTTCCCCTTCCACAAACCTAGGTAGATGACACTACAGCCAAGAGAACTGCATTAGCCTAGATACAGAATTAAGAGACTCAATAATAACAACAGAAAACAATAATGATGAATCCACTAAGATTAGTGTTTGCACTTCAAACATGAAACCACCCAGCTTCAAATTAATTTTTTTAAGTAAGCACCAGCACATAAAGGAGCTTTTTTCCCACAGCAGTTTCCACTGCTAACCCTTTCAGCCACCTTAAGTCTTTAAACTACACACATTACCTGTTTAAACTACTTCAATTTTTGTTGAAAAGTCACAACTTTTCTGGAGGGGGTAATTCTACTCTTACACCTGGCTTGTATCTTCTTAGCTGTCATAACTCTTTCATTTGCGCTGCATTTTACAGAAGTTCTTCAGAGTAGAATAACAATATTGAAAATACAAGCAATTAGAGAAGTCACAGAGAGTTTCTCACCTGCAGGGACAGGGCAGCTCCAAGTGAGAAGGTGAGCTGAAGGCAACCATAGCAGGAACAGCAAGACATCCTACAGGCAGTTCAGGAAAAATGAAGGCAATAACCTGGCAAATCCAAAGACCAAATCAGAAAGCAGAGCCAGAAGCAAGCACACCTACATCATAACCCAAAGCACATTCCAGAACACAGCTTAAATAGTGCTCCTACAGTAATGAGCAGAGGGGGTTTGTGGGGTGGGTGCCAGGTGAGGCTGGTCAGGACAATTAAGGGTTATTGGTGCCTTCAGGGGCCCTGAGACAAGTGTTTTGCTTGAATAAGCTTTAATGAACAAGGTCTCTTAGTGAGCCCACTGTGGCAAGTGAATATGCATTTTAAGAGGTACCAACTGACTGCCTGCTTGAGCCAAACAGTCATATCATGTAGATCGACAGAAATCTCTCCTATCTTACCATGAATTCTGCATACACTCACATGAAATCCATATGAAACTCAGCTGGAAACACCAGGCTGCAATTAATAAGCTCTGCTCCAAACTGTATGTTCTGATGTTGCTGTCTTTTGGCCTGCTTTCACCACATTTTCATCCTGAAAATGGACTGAGGTCAGCACTTCTGCTGGGATATTCTGCTGCCACAGACTGCATCCAAACCCAAACCTGGAAGAGGAAATAACACAGAAAGGAGACAGTTCCAAGAGAGCACTTTCAAACGTGAGGAACACTGAAAGTCAGGGGAGTGCCTCATCAGCAGCCTGATTGCAGGTTGTGTGCCCACACCTGTGCATGTCTCTGATCAGTCACACATGTGAGCTACCCTCAGACACTCTAGTTTAATCAGCTCTGCAGCTGAGCTATAAGGTCCTTCCAACCCAAACCACTCTGTGATTCTATGATACACTACCTTTATGACTGAGAGCTTGGGCTTTTCTCCCATCTGTGCCTTTACTTGTCTGCCTCACTGCACACTCACTGCAGGCAGAGCAAGAATCACGTGGGCAATTCTGGTTAAAAAAACCTGCAGGAGTGAGTAAAGGCTCTGATCCCAGCTCATCCAGGGAGAGTCAGCAATAGTGGGAATTTTATATGCTGATTTATACACTGATGACTGAGGCTGGATAGAGGACAGCCACTGTGTATTACTCACCAAGGGACAGGTGACAAAATAAGTAATTAGCAGCTACTGCATGATCTGCACAGCAGAGCAATGACAAACATCCTAGCAAGAAAAACTCACACTTTAGCAAATCCTATCCTGTCAAAACACTGGATACAAATTCATAAAACATCAGGCTTCGTTGGCTCCAGTGCTCAGACAACTGTTCATTCAACACTATTTCCTGATGTGAATTTAACTCTCATGTCATTCGATAATTTGGCCAATGTGTTCTTTGCACTGACAATTTGACGAGACAACTTAGAATGATCAGCAGCAAGCCTCACTTCAGACATTGGTGCTGAATCGTGTTGGACAGATTGCGATTCTGAACAACTAAGCGACCTGCTAACATGTTTGTTGATGGTCCTTCTCCCTCAACCACATACACACAAATGCTTTGTTAACATTAGCTTCCTGGGATTTTGGGAAGTGTAGGCCTGGCAGTAACAACACAAGTTTAGCATTCACTGTGCAGATTCCCAAGCACTACAGCAGCCCTCTGCTCTAACTGCTTCCCTGCTCTCTTCTAACAGTGACAATTAATCACGTCACATTGTGCCAGATGTCAAAGCAGTTTTTTAATGTCAATAAATATTCAGAGGAGACTCGCTTCAAATGAAGACAGAAATTCATTTCAACCGGTGATCTAAGCAGGGTTCAGACCTAGAGGTAAAAGGCTGTTGGACTAATTTACTGCACATCCTCTTGCTTCTGCAGCCCTGGGAATATGAGGTCATATTTTAGGAATGAGAATTAACGTATTTCACTGATTTTAAGACATGCTGGTCTCATCCTGTCATCTGTGTAAGTGGGAACAATTCATCGGCTTTCACGAAAGCACATATGCCCCACAACTCCAAGACAGCCTATCTGCTATATAAAAACAGGAGCAAACTTTCTCCTTCTGTTTGTTTGGGGGTTTTTGTAATGCTAGTGTACATTACAGTATGTAATTAAATAGAATTTATTTCTCATACTGAACTGTAGACGCAGGTCAGCAATTCCCATGACAAGGTATTCTGTATTTTTTCCTCCTCCTTCATCTTTGCAGCAGATAATTTTAATTCCAGCTGAGACTGAGTGAAGCAATGCTGATTTCCCCAGATGGTTCTGCTTTCCTAGACAGAACCCCGATGGAATGATAATTACAGCTGAGGAGACAGGCAAAACTGTGAAATAAATGATAGAGAAAACAATAACTACATTTCACTGGCATGCACAGGTTAACTGAAATGACCATATGATTTGGCACTGGCCTCATGCATGATGCTGCTAGGTTGAGGCATGTCTTTCATTCCTCATTACATTTCACTAGTCTCTTCCACAACTCTTTTCTATAAATCCACAATGATTGACAAATGCCTAAATTAAGAAAAACACTCTTCTTTCATACTTCTCCCATGTGAGAAATGAGCAGTATCAGCAGGGGGAAAGCCATTTACTGGATTATCAGAGATGTTACTTCTTGATACTTCCTTCAGGAACATAGGAAATTCTTTTTATTTTAGAAGCAGCTTTGTTATGCTGCCAATGGGAGCATTATGCATGAACCTAGCAGCCAAAACCAAAGCAGCATACATAGCCAACTGACATATGGGTGAGGTCTGGCGGTCTCGCTACCACTGACAGCACAGAATAAATGCATACGATATTTGCCTTATGCAAGTAACCCTGCAAGGCCTCAACACCTTAGAACATACTCAATAATAGAAATGCTGCATACAGTCCCCATTAGTGGATGGGAAGCTCCCCATGACCCGGTAGCGTGTGCCTGCAGCCCAGAAACCAGCCATGTCCTGGGCTGCGTCCACAGAGCGTGACCAGCAGCTGGAGGGAGGGGATTCTCCCCCTCTCCTGTGCTCTGGTGAGAACCCCCCTGCAGTTCTGAGTCCAGCTCTGGGGCAACAACACGAGAGGGACGTGGAGCTGATGGAGCGAGTCCAGAGGAGGCTCCGAGGGCTGGAGCAGCTCTGCTCTGGAGACAGGCTGAGAGAACTGGGCTGGTTCAGCCTGGGGAAGAGAAGGCTCCTTAAGGGAGACCTTAAGAGCAGCTTCCAGTGCCTAAAGGGGCCAATAAGAAATCTGGAGAGGGGCTTTGGACAAGGGCCTGTAAGGAAAGGACAAGGGGGAATGGCTTTAACCTGACAGAGAGGAGATTGAGATGAGACATTAAGAAGTTCTTTCTGTGAAGGTGGTGAGGCCCTGGCACAGGGTGCCCAGAGAAGCTGTGGCTGCCCCATCCCTGGCGGTGTTCAAGGCCAGGTTGGACAGGGCTTGGAGCAACCTGGTCTAGTGGAAGGTGTCCCTGCCTGCGTCAGGGGCTTGGAACTGGATGAGCTTTAGGGTCCCTTCCAACCCAAACCAGTCTGGGATTCTATGAAAAGAGACTGTTTTGGTGGAAGAAACTTGGGGAAATCACACTGTACAATCCTTTGTCCAGATTCTCAAATATTTTCATTTCCTGTGGAGTTGCTGCCTCAACACATCATTTGTAACAGCTCTTTCTGCTTGCAGATATCCTGTGATAATGATGAGGAAGGGCAGTAATCACCCCAAGATGTGTCCATGAGAGCTCCTCTGATTATGCAAATTGCTTTCTATTAAGAAATTTTCCATAAGGCATCCATTAGCAGCATGGATCATGGAAACCAGAGTGTGTGCCTGCTTTCTTCTGCATTTCAATATAATGGAGCACAAAACCATCTTAACAAGGAGTGCTCATGGCAGCCAAGTCAGCAGAGACACGGCTTTGCAGATATCCATGTGTGAAGCATCAGCACAGAGTGGGTTGTCTCATATCCCCCACTGACTTTAAACTCCTAACTAGAATGTACTACAATTCATCCTACCCTCCAGCTGAGCTAATGGAAGGGCAGGCTCCTCCTGGGATCATTATTATTCATTATTATTTTATAAAGCCTGCTGGTGTTATTTTAACAGCTGCTCACTTGTAGGAAAACATAAAAGATAGGCCACATTTGTGACACCAGCACTAGGACATGCCTAGGGAAGAGAAAGCAAGGACAGGACGGTGCTGAGTCTCAGTGGCAGCACAAGCATTATCTCTCTTTAACATTCGTGATAATACCATGGAAATTCTGTGATTAAAAGCACCACCTTTTAAAAAAGGAACTGAGGTAAATTACAGTCAGCACTGGGGTTTGGGCATGCTGGGGACCTGCAGCTCCAGCTGAGCTCGAATCACAGAAGCTTTAGCAGAGAGAGGAGAATTACTAGAAGCACAGGGGGAATGGCAAGTCTATTACAAGGGCAGACTAAAAAACCTGGTTTTCTTAGCCTAATAAAATGAAGGCTTAGGGTGAGTAAGATTGCTAACCACGGACCAAGAAAGCAAGGCAATGGGAGGATAAGCACTGGGGAGGGAAAGGAGCAATATGAGCTGAAGGACAAAAGCAAATAGCTGGCCATGGCTAGAAAGTACTTGTCAGAACAGCATAGAGCCCAATAAAACCTGTCAGCAGGAGAAATCCCAGCAAAACCTTAGGGTTTTTACAACACGGTTTGATCCACTTCCACCAAGGCTTTTCTAACTCAAGAGATAGGATAGGAAAGCACCAATTCAGGGAACACAGGTGACCTGTCCTACTCTGTGCTCCTACTCTACTCCACACACCTCAAAATTCCTCACAGACAGGTACCAACTGGCACAATCTCTCTATTGCTCTGTCCTTTTCATACTGCCCTGCAGGTGAAGAAATCCAGAGACTTCTAGTAAGGAAACAATCACTGATCAAGTGAGGTTGTGTAATTGGAGTGACAGGACAAGGGGAATGGTTTTAAATTGAAAGAGAGGAGATTGAGATGAGACACTGGGAAGAAATTCTTCCCTATGAGGGTGCTGAGGCCCTGGCACAGGGTGCCCAGAGAAGCTGTGGCTGCCCCATCCCTGGCAGTGTTCAAGGCCAGGTTGGACGGGGCTTGAGGCGACTTCATCTAGTGGAAGGTGTCCCTGTCCATGGCAGGGGGTTGGAAATGGATGAGCTTTAAGGACCCTTCCAGCCCAAACCAGTCTGGGATTCTGTGATTCTATGGTTATATGCTTTACACTTACCTTCAATAGGGGAACTATACTCAGATTCTTAGCTCCAATAAAGATAGCAGTCTCAGTACTAATGGGACCTATGGTGTGATTCCCCCCCCCCGGAAGCAAATGGATTTCAGCCTTCCAAGAGGCAAAGACAGGAGGAAGACACAGAACACACAACGCAAATGCACAATCCTGCTGGGATGATGATATTTCTGACTGAAAAGCACTTTTCTACAAGCACTCTAAGTTTATGCTTCTTTTTCCATAACATGAAATTAACACAATTTTAAAGAAAAAGAAATGTAATTTGCTCAGTTGGAAAATCCCGTCTTGCACAGGGAATTTTGGAGGCTGCAGGCAACGGCCTGATAAATGCCAAGTGAAGGTATAAAAGGTAATATAAGAAAGAAGCTAAATAATTTGAAACAGGAAAATACACCCATACTACACACACCTCTGAGGAACCAGATGTCTGGGAACATGCAGCACCAGAAAGAATCACCTTTTCCACCTACCATACAAAGCAAATATTGTAGCAAAGGAGCAAAAGGAAGACAAATTAACTCAATATATTAAAATCAGCAGTTCAACTCTTCCCTTAGGTACACCAAGAGTAATGAAAGTCACTAAAAGGAATACCAGGAGGAGGAAAAGGACCAAGCAAAGATTTCGCTTCAGGAAAGAATAGTTGTGCAGTACTCTAAGCCAGAAACCTTCAAATTTAGGTCCTAATTCCATGACCATCTGAGAGTTTTCTGTACGTGAACTTCATGTCAAGTAGCTTAGCACACAAACTATACTAGCACACAGACAGTATAGCCTTGACTTTACCACTCCAGAAAGGAGATGCATCGCCAATACAGTTTGCTGTTTTGTACTGCAGTGCTAAGCACCCCTTCTCAAAACATCTGCTTAGATCCATGTCCGAACCCAGTAAACCCATTCACTTCCTGTCAATGGAATTTGCTGGATTGTCTGTCAGCAAACTCATATCACTTCTGTATGAATGCATCATGAACCCTTGCTATAACCTCTCTCCTAATGAAAACAAACAACAGAGGTTTTTTCTTATTCCTCTTGTCTGTTCACATTCCTAGCTCTTCTCTGAATCCCAACATCTTCCAAATCACAACCCGTCACATCTACCTCTATCTGATGGATAATTTGTGAGTCTGGCTTCCTTCAATCTTTACTAAAAATAGCCATTGATCCTAAAATCCCCAAACATGAAAGGTTTGTGGAAAGTATTCTGTATAATCTCTGGGAGGGGGAAAACAAGATGACTGAAACACAGCATGACTTCTGTTCTCTCTTAGAGTAAAGAGATCGTCTCTTTCTTCCTTCAAGCTGCATGGCTGTTCAGAAGAACAGAGCCCCTGCTGGGTGACAGAAGAGACACAAAAGACTTGCCAGACCTTCTCTGCGTGTCCCTGAAGGGAGAAGCTGCCCGTGTGCAAATGTGGATGTGCAGAGCAGAAGGGAAGGGCATCAACACCATGTGAAGAACAGCGGGCCACAGATTCAGGCAAATGGAACAAGCATCAGATTTTCTTTCTGCTGCTCTGTTTCTTGTTATTTGGCATTACTGGCATTACTTGATCTATGTGCAAAACAGTTAACAGCAGAGTATTCCCCCAGCAGTGGTAGCATATGGGTCATTAAGGAGTATAGGCTTTTATTTTATAGGCATTAAGGTTTTGGCTACTCTAATCAAGAACTGCTACAAAATGCATTGGATTACCAAAAAGATCAATCATCACTCCCTCTGCACTCACCAAAGGCACTTTTCTTTCCAACAGTCTTGTCTGTGACTCTGGTTTAAAATCACACGCTTTGTCAGATAGCTTGTCTTACTCAATGTCATTTCTCCTTCTCTCCAAGGGTACCAGAAGAAAGGACTGTGACATCTAAATCTATGCAAGAATAGAGGTGGTGTCAGAAGAAAAACCTGTAACAGGTAAAGACTAAAGGGAGTTGAGAAAAGAAACCGCAGAAGAATCCACCCAAAATGTGTAACTCTGATGCCCTAAGGCCTCAAAAACACATGCAAAAATCGCATGCAAAGATAAAATATGAGGAGTTTCACCCAAGTTAAGTGCAAGACAAATAATACTTAACAGATTTCAACCATCCCCAGGGTCACCAGAACTCCTTGGGTGGTAGCAACACCCACTGGGTATATGGAAAAGGACTTTAAAACCCACTGGATTTACAGCACATGCAGTGGCTCTGAGAATAGATCTATCAGCAATCTGAAGGGGTGAAGTACAGGACAGATGGGCCCACATTGCAGGGTAGCACCAACAGTCAAGAAAAGAGGAATTCTTTCATGAATTATATTAATTACTTCAACTTGTTATAATAGAAAGATGGAAAAATAAGTAAAAGCAAGCTGCTGTCATGCACCACAGATTCCTGAGAAAACAGACATCACTGACAAACAAGGAAAACACAGAACTGACTTAAGGTGTTACAGCTGTTTCATTAACAGAAGTTTTTTAATCCCCACTTGGACCTTCTCATTTCCTCCATTCTCGTTCCCTTCTGTCCTACCTCAGCATTCCACTGTCGTCCTGCCAGTGACAACAGACACCACACACAGCATTCCAGCTCCTCCACTGTGTTGTGCTTAAATCACTTCCTACAACTCATTCCAAGCCTTTGTCACAGTGCAGTCAATACAAAACGTTGAACATCATACCAGGAACTTGTTTCCACAGCTGACCAAAGTGTTCTTTGCATCTCTGTTCTGCCAAATGCCTGGGAGCTCTGTCACGTCAGAGGGTCTTGTAAGGCCAACCTGAGCCCTTTCCAGTCACTCGGGAGCACGGAAATGATCAGAGGGCTGGAGCATCTCTCCTATGAGGAAAAGCTGAGTGAGTTGAGGCTGTTCAGCCTGGAGAAGAGAAGGCTCTGGGGAGACCTTATCATGGCTTTTCAGCTCTTAAAAGGGGCCCATAAGAAAGATGGAGAAAGACTTTTTAGCTGGGTTTGTTGGGCTACGATGGTGATGGTTTTAAACTAAAAGAGGGGAGATTCAGGCTGGATGTGAGATAAAAATTCTTTACAATAAGTATGGGAAAACACTGGCACAGGTTGCCCAGACAGGTGGTGGATGCGCCATCCCTGGAGACATTAAGGCCAGGCTGGACATGGTTCTGGTCAACCTGATCTAAATTAAAATGTCCCATGCTCATGGGATTGGAATTAGATGAGCTTTGGAAGGTCCCTTCCACCCAAATTATTCTGTGATTCTATGACTGTAGGAGAACAGAAGCATAATAAAAGAATCTGCAGACTATTCTGGGAGTGACAGCACTGCTGTGGGATACATGGGGAATAGCTCAAATCTTCATTCTGCCTCAAGGTTATCATCCCAGCCAAGGCAGTCATGAATTCCAGAGATCTCCCAGGCCAGTTCCACACTCTGGGATGTACTGATCTTGCCCCAAGGAAGAAACAACAACGAAGTCTCTTAGCTGGAAAAGATCTAATTGCCCCTCAGTCAATTTCTGCAACTTAGCTCAAATACATTTCTGCTAAACCTTCTTAGCTTCTTATAGCAACAACTTCTTGAAATCCCTTATTCAAGTTCCCTTGTATCTCAAGAACCTCAGTCTGCCTGGGCTGGAGAGAAAAAGGCAGAATCAGTATATTCTGGCACTTCAGTAAGTGGAGTCATCTGCAGAATGACAAATGACTGCGTTCTAATAAATGGCATTCACAATTAATACACTATTGACTGAGTTGCTGAAAAATATTTAAATGTTTGTTGGCATCAATAGCTATTATGAAATCAGCTTTATAGATATTACAGTAAAAAGAACCTAATTGCATAAAGCCCTGAATAATTACTAGTCCCTGTCAAAAAGAGGGAGATATGTATTTACTACACATAGCCCAACAGAAGACTGTAACAAGCCAAAAACATCCACTTACAGACAACATAATGTAACACAGGCAGTGTTAATCAGAAAGACAGCACTCTCCGAGAGATACTCAGGGCAAACCTTTTCCCTGAATCAGACATTGTTACAGGTGCCACACAGATCATTTAACTTGCACCTCAAAAGCAGAAGGCTTGTCCAGACTTCACTGAAATTCTGCTTCTAACTTGTAAATTATACACTGCAAGGACAAAACTGATGTCAGATGCTGTAATGTGTGTATATTTTGCTATGACCTGAGATAGGTCATGCAGTAATGAGATGACGCAGTGTTCAAAATAATGAGTAATCATACACTCTAAATGGAGGAAGCTATACAATGCCAGTCTTTTCTTTTTCCTTTTCATATTTCCTCTCATCTGACTTCGAACATAGTATCTTTTCATACTGCTTTGTACTATCTTCACCCAGTTCTAAAAGTATACATGATACATTGGGCACATAACAGGGTTGGTAAGAGCCCTTGTCACTCCTTTAATTACCAGAAGGTCATTTCATGTTCCTTTTTACAATG
The DNA here is from genome assembly GCF_028554395.1 of Pezoporus wallicus. Taxonomy (NCBI): domain Eukaryota; kingdom Metazoa; phylum Chordata; class Aves; order Psittaciformes; family Psittacidae; genus Pezoporus; species Pezoporus wallicus. The sequence goes on along the minus strand of NW_026635101.1, from coordinate 1,071,881 downwards.
AACACAGAGAAAAGGCAGGACATCAAACCACGTATTTGATATCATTGTGTGTGTATGTTTAGTGTAATTAAAACTATTCCAGTTACTACAACCTGTAGAGAGATGATCAGCTTCCTTCCCTTAACATGTGACAACAAACGGCTGCACATACAAACCTCTACTTTCTGCCAACAGACACAGTTTACACATACAGAGGTTGTTAACAGCCCACAGATACTCCAGAGTTAGGGTTGCATCCAAATAATCTGAAAATAAGGCACACATTCCCACTTTTCTCCAAAAGAGTAGATTCATGTCTGGAAGTTTACTTTTTTGATTTTAAGGTTTTACTGGGCAGTGGAGTTTTATTCTGCATTCAATGCAGAAGGATGAAGTAAATGGAATACTCTTAAAGCATGAACTTTAAGACTAAAACTAAGAGAAGAAACCCCCTCCTGCCCACAATGATTCCAAAGGGTGCAAGTCTATTCACTGCTAAGAGCTTAGGTTCTACAGGAGTTGAAAAAGGTGGAAAACACAGATACTCCAAACAGGCACTGCTGTGCTCTGAAGTTGTCGACCACTCTTTTCTGCTTACATTGAAATAAAGCCATTTACTATTTCTGCCCTCGTAGTCACAGGGTTTATGAGCTCTGTCTTATTTCAAGGTACCTGCGGTTGGGTGCTTTTCCCCTAGATTGAAATACTTTTTGTGACCTTGGTTGTTCCCAAGAAAACTCAGGTATACCTTTCCTTTGTTTGTAATCTAAATACAAGCTGGGGGGTGAAGAAAAAAGGGGGAAATAACAACATAATAGGAAAGGTACAAAATGGTCCCCAAAGGTACAAATGTATACTCTGAGTATATATTTCTCATTTGCCTGCTCTGCAATGTCCATGTGGGGAATATTTACTTCTTTTTAATACTTCAGCACAAGTTTTCAAGTCCATCTGAAGGCTTTTCAAGCACACTTAACGCAAGTTACAGCTTTGAGATCAAGGCAGTTGGAGCCAACTTCATTTCTTGTAACTATTCAAAAATAATCTGTAGCAGAATCAAGTTATTAAAAATATCAGAACAATTTTTAATATATTAATTTAATTTTTAATATATCAATTTAATATAAATTATTTAATATATATATAATTTCATATATTACCTGAAAAGGGTAGTAATACAGGCCACAGATAAACAGTGGATTGTGAAGAATGTTCCTGTTGTGCTGTTTGGGGCAAGAGATTTATAAGCCCCTTTTCCTACAGACGAAGGTTTACTTAGCATTATTGTCACAGAAACCCACAAAAGCAAAGATCTAAGTGAACAAATACACCTAATGCCAAGGATGTTGCTGTATGCTTGCTGCTGATACTTATTTCTGTTGTGTTAATACCACACACCTAGAACAATGCAGAATTTATCTGACAGTGCTTATCAGTAAGACGCACTGCCATCATTAGAAAATATTTCACGAGACTTCCAAATGAGGTTTTCATCCTTGCCTTTTTCACATTCTTATCTTCTCAAGCTCTTCATTTACTTTTGTTTTATTTTACTGCAGTTACTCTGTTTTCCTTTATTCTAATGAATTCCATCTGACTGCAGGAGAACTCCAGTTCTTCAACTAATTACTGCCTCCCTATACAGGAGTTTCATGGCAAATCAGAGACTCACAGCCTGGTTTGGGTTGGAAGGGACCCTAAAGCTCATCCAGTTCCAAACCCCTGTAACGCACAGGGACATCTTCCACTAGACCAGGTTGCTCCAAGCCCCATCCAACCTGGCCTTGAACACTGCCAGCAATGGGGCAGCCACAGCTTCTCTGGGCACCCTGTGCCAGGGCCTCACCACCCTCTCAGGGAAGAATTTCTTCCTAATGTCTCATCTCAATCTCCCCTCTGTCAGGTTAAAGCCATTCCCCCTTGTCCTGTCTCTACAGGCCCTTGTCCAAAGCCCCTCTCCAGATTTCTTGTCAGCCCCTTTAGGCACTGGGGGCTGCTCTAAGGTCTCCCCTTAAGGAGCCTTCTCTTCCCCAGGCTGAACCAGCCCAGCTCTCTCAGCCTGTCTCCAGACCAGAGCTGCTCCAGCCCTCGGAGAATCTTTGTGGCACAGTGTCCTGACACAGTGCTGTTAAGATTCACAGCCAGTCAGTTTGACTCTAAAATAGTTAACAACCAAGCTACACGAACAGACTGCATAAAGAAGAGACATATACACTGAAATGAGAGTTCTTCTCACGCAACTCTCAACTCTCTGTTTGTTCCATATTCGCAGCTCGCTAGTTGATTCAAACCCTTCTCAATTACAATTTAATTATAGGATTATAAATGTGGTGTCATTTAACATTTTGACAGTCAAATTAACAGAATCCATTACATAACACATCAGCTTACACTGGTGAAGTTGCATGCATAAAAGACAAATTATACTTAACCCAGGGATTCCTTACAGAGTCTGTTTGGTGTCTATAGCGGTTCATGAAAAAGCACTGAGATTCTACTCCAGTGCTCCCAGTTCTCGAGCAGCTGGGGCGAGATTTTTGTCTTCTAAGGGGAAATATGTTTAGAGTTAATCCTGCCCATTTTAAAAATTCACAACTAGTTCCTTGTGGAACAAGCTGTGGCGTCACTAACAAAAATGGGGCTGCATGACAGCGAGGGAAGGGGCTATCCAAGATCCAGAAATCAGATTGCTTCTCACAGAAGCGGAGATCTCACAGTACTTAGAATCTTAGGAATATTAGGAAAAATGTCTTCCCCGAAAGGGCAGTCAGGCATTGGAACAGGCTGCCCAGGGCAGTGCTGGAATCACCGTTCCTGGAAGTGTTCACAAACCGCGTAGAAGAGGTCCTTAGTGACATTGTTTAGTGGTGGCCTTGGCAGTGCTGGGGAATGGTTGGACTTGCAGAACTTAAATGTCTTTTCTAACCTGGTTGATTCTATGATTCTATGAAATACTACTTCAGTGCTAAACATTATACTGAGCAATTCTCTAATTATTCTAATTGAGTGTTCGATATCCTTCATTAAGCGCATTTCCAGAGTACGGTCTGAAGCTTCTGTTCACTACTGGCTCAATAGCACATCCCCTAGCTCATCAATAGACTTGTCAGAGTTGGCTTTGCTTTCCAGAAGGAGACAGATACAATAATATTTCTGTCATTGCCCCAAAGGAAAACAGAAGAATATGCACCATTTCTATTTCCTGACAGTAGGGCATTAGCTTAGGAACATAACTGAACTCCAAAGCCAAGGCTCCACCAAACCCTGTAATGAGACCATCATTTAATGCACCAGCTGCTTTAGCTTCTTTCAGACCACTCCCTTAAAGGCTTTTTAAAATCCATAGTTTGAAAGCTAAAGGCACCTGCACTCAACAAACTTGTGCATGAATGCTGCCCACATCCCATTATTATTTCATCCCCTGATGGTCAGAAAATACTTGTAGCTTGCTTTTAATGTGACCTCCTTTTAGATCTTTTCTTTTAATACACTCTGAACTTGTGCTGACTCACCGTGTTTCATTACAGGAGATGGCAAGCAGAGCTTCTTTATCATTAGTGTCCTTTGATCCTGCTCTCTGTCTTGCCTGTCTCTCCCTCCTTCATCCAGTACATCCTGTAAGCACCCTTTGATCTCATGCTACTCTTGCCTCCCTCATTCGTTCTTGCAAAATGAAAGAAACTGGCTACACCAGATTTACAGGCAGACCTCTCCTTTGGAAATAACCTGTGCATTTACTAGAACTTAAAATAGTTTCATGTTGCTTGTTTTGTCTCTAGTTTCTTACTGGCAAGATGCATAACTTTTATTCCCTTTCACCTGTAACACTATTTCTTTTGTGAAGGCAGGTTTAATCTTCCTTTATATATTCCCTAATCTTTGACTTTCCTTTTTCTTATATATGCTGTCCAGCACTTAGCTCTGGAAAGACTGCTGACACTCCTGTAACTCTATACATTCATTCTCGTACATCAGAAGGCAGGTGGAGCATTACTTTATTGCTGTTCAACCAAACCAACCAAACCTAAAAAAAAAAAAAAAAAAACAAACCCAAATAAGCCTAAAAGAACCCTGCAAGAAGCATGCCCCTTAAACTCAGAGTAGTTTTCAGCTGCTTGGGGAATTTGGTTTAGAACCTGGTATCTCTGCTGGATAACAGGTGCTGCACATCACAGAATCCCAGACTGGTTTGAGTTGGAAGGGACCTTAAAGCTCATCCAGTTCCAAACCCCTGCAAGGCACAGGGACACCTTCCACTAGACCAGGTTGCTCCAAGCCCCATCCAACCTGGCCTTGAACACTGCCGGGGATGGGGCAGCCACAGCTTCTCTGGGCACCCTGTGCCAGGGCCTCAGCACCCTCACAGGGAAGAATTTCTTCCTCATGTCTCATCTTAATCTCCCCTCTGTCAGGTTAAAGCCATTCCCCCTTGTCCTGTCCCTTTAGGCCCTTGTCCAAAGCCCTTCTCCAGATTTCTTGTCAGCCCCTTTAGGCACTGGGGGCTGCTCTAAGGTCTCCCCTTAAGAAGCCTTCTCTTCTCCAGGCTGAACCATCCCAGCTCTCTCAGCCTAGCTCCAGAGTAGAGCTGCTCCAGCCCTCAGAGTATCTCCTTGGCCACCTCTGGGCTCGCTCCAACAGCTCCATGTCCCTCTTGTGTCGGAGGCCTCAGAGCTGGATGCAGGACTGCAGTGAGGGTCTCATGAGAAGATGGATGTGGAGCCTGCATTATGCCAAGGGACTACTCTCCCAGCACAGAGAGGCACAGGGGGAAAGACAAGAGTGGGACAGAGATTCAGCCAGCCACAGGGATGTGCAGAATGGGGATACCAGCTGACACCCCTCCTGCAAGCCAGCCACCCATCCACAGCCAGCCCTCCCTGCCTCCCTTGCTGCACTGGGGACCATTCTGGCTCATCAGCAAGATCACAGACATTTTGCCACCTCTGATCATTCGCTGCTTATTTTTCCTATATCAAGCACTAGATGGCCTACTACATCTGATGGCCTTAGAAATATTAGCAATAATTGTCCTATGGATCCAAACCACGAGAGACATTCAGACTACAGTAACTCCCACAGCGATCCCTGGCAAAACAGGGACACTCCCTATTTGTCCCACTGATTATAAGATGTTGGCCTTTGCTCTTAGACATTTCATACAGCAGGCTCAATCTCCATTTCCAAGCCTCTGTCTCTCCAGGCATTTGCCTGTTTCTTCCAAAGTGATTTTCACGTACTTTCCTTCAGTATGCGTAGGTGCTTAGTGCATGCTGGTAGAAAAGCCTGGGGTTCTGCTGACATTAGGAAATAGCCAACTGCCTAAGAATGACAGGATCATGGAATCAACTTGGTTGGAAAAGCCCTTCAAGATCATCCAGTCTGACCATTCTCAGACGGTCACCATTAACCCATGTCACTGAGGGCTTCGTCTACACAGTTTGTGAACACTTCCAGTGACAGTGACTCCACCACCGCCCTGGGCAGCGTGTTGCCTCCGGTGTTGCCCTGACCCAGGCAGAGACAAGGTGGTCCCCGTTATGGCTGGGAAGTTGTGGGGGTGGTTTTTTTAACAAGAGATAGTGTGCACTAAATGGTAGCTGCAATTCAAGCCTTTTTAACAGCAAACATCTCCCTTTCCCCATCACTTTCTGCTTTTTCCCCCCTTTCAAACAGCTCTTTTGTCCATTTTATACCCTTTTTGCAGCTTTTTAAGTCAGCTGAAAGTGTTAAATTCAGATTTTTCAATGCCAGCAAGAATGAAATCTCCAACTGAGTCATTCAAAAGTCCTTTTTAAACGGCAATCTGAGGAGATGGCTTTCAAACTTTTGCATGCCACATACTTCCTGTAATGTCTGACAGAGAAAAATGTGCATTGGCAACAGTGCTTAATCCACATTGAAAAAGAAAATTGAAGCCATGTTTCTAGCAAGATTAGTTAATGATCAATAGCGACAGGTAGCTATAAACACAGTAATGGAGATCTTCTCATATGTTCTCTCATCTTCTGGTGCAGCCCTCCCGTAACTACATTTCAGGAAAATGAATTTGTACCAACTCCCACTCTGGGCACGTTACCACAAAAACAACATGAGACAGGAAAAAAAAGCCAAAGAAATGTCCCATAAAGAGAAATGTCAACAGCTGCAATGCTAGACAAAACCAACCTAACCCATCTGTAAGGAAAAAGAGGTAGGGGGAAGATGGGGGTTGCGAAGGGTTGTGCAGTCCATGGTGTAAAAGAAGAGCCTGCTGATGATGGAGTCTTCTCTGTTGGAAATCGGTAACTCAAGAGACAGGAAGACCAGTGAGAGGAGGCAGAAGCAAGTTTATGTACAGGCCAGAAAGCACTTTTTCTGACAAGTGCCCACAGGTTTGGCTATTAAGAAGAGTCAAAGTTCTGCTTATTCCTGACCCTGTTTCTCACTTAGTAATTCTGTGTTCCCAAAAGCATTCCCGAGAAAAGCAGAATCCCAATCTTCACCTTGAAATTTCACATTTCTTGACTTCTTCAATAAACTTCCTCTGTGTAAGAGGTCAAATTTCACACTGCTCTGAACAAAGGCAAGCACAGAGTAACTCAGACATTGCCTAACTGACAGCAGACCTGAGCAAGAGCCTGCAAGTCCTACAGCTGTGGGGTCAGGTACACTCAGAGGGCTGGTGGGTTCTGTCTCCCATATAGCCCAGGAGTACCCTAACAGCAGCCTGGAGCAGCTTCTTGTCCACAGCCAGAAGCCTGGTAGCTTCCTGCCGTGTTACTATAGCTTCACGTGAACTGCTGAAGTTGTTTTATTCTCTCACTGTGATGTTTTGATGGGAATTCTAGTTTTAGCCAAGTGATACAGCAGAGTATTTCACCATCCCACATCAGCTGTCCAACTCAGGACCTGCTCTTCCAGGGTTCACCATATCACTGGTGGAGAGAGGGTTTTTTCCAAACGGGAATTTCAGACCACTTGCATTTAGTTCCTTCTCTCTTGCCCTCTATAGGAGGGTCCTTTCCCCGATTGCACAGCCTGTGTGCCTAGAACAAGGAAACAGGACTATTGCCTACTCCTTTACAGCTCAAAGGAGCTGGCCTCAAGAGATCATGTCTCAGAGCTTGCAGGGATCGATGCCTCATGTAAGTCTAACTAGTGTGCTACCACTGGTGGGCTAACTGGACACCATGCTATCACTACACAGGACACCCTCCCATTGGTGACAATCAATGAAGAACTTTTTACACAACTCCTCTGCTTATGAATGTATTATCAAGAGGCTTCCCTGTTCCATATTCTTAAACTATAATGGGCAGATTTCTTATTCAGTGTATCAGACTAATGATGGTGATTACATTTAGCATTAGTAAGGCTGTCAGTTCTACTTCAGTGAAAGTCTCATTAATTCAGGGTAATTTATATAGGACTTAAAATGTTCTTAACTAGTTTCCTGCAATGAGAGCGATTTCTAAGCTTCCTAGAGTGATTCTGTATCCATTATCACTTTGTGCACGCTCTGGCATGTGCAAAGATCCTATTCCTTCAAAAAACAGCAGTTGAAGGTATGAATTTTAAATGTGGGAATATTAAGCACTTAACATAGAGATAACTGCAGAATCAGGACCACGGCACAAATATCAACTGTGTCTCTGAGGGGAAATTCAGAGCTGCTACTCTGAGCACTCTTAGACGTAACTTAAAATACAAGAGCACCTCAGAAAGCAAACTTGCACCTGCAAGTAACATGGCTTCTCAGTGCAGGAACATAACTGTATGTTTATGGGAAGAAAATAAACACAAGCATATAACAAATCTGCATGTCTTAACTGAGCTACAGAACATTAAAATGCACTAATTAAAGGAAAACTTTATTAGCCTTACTAGATGTCCAGAATATATGGGTACTAGCATAACAATGAAGATTAATAATGCAGCTTTATGTGTATATGTAAATTATATACACACACACATTTATATGTATATAAACTCATAGAATCCCAGCATGGTTTGGGTTGGAAGGGACCTTAAAGCTCATCCAGCTTCACCCCCTGCCACAGGCAGGGACATCTTCCACTAGACCAGGTTGCTCCAAGCCCCTGTGTCCAACCTGGCCTTGAACACTGCCAGGGATGGGGCAGCCACAGCTTCTCTGGGCACCCTGTGCCAGGGCCTCAGCACCCTCACAGGGAAGAATTTCTCCCTAATGTCTCATCTCAATCTTCCCTCTGTCAGGTTAAAGCCATTCGCCCTTGTCCTGTCCCTACAGGCCCTTGTCCAAAGCCCCTCTCCAGATTTCTTGTCAGCCCCTTTAGATACTGGGAGCTGCTCTAAGGTCTCCCATTAAGGAGCCTTCTCTCCTCCAGGCTGAACAAGCCCACCCCTCACTGCCTGTCATATGTTTAAGTCTTGGTAGAACTGATGAAGCAGCACTATCAATTCAAAAGAAAGTAGTTTTCCACACTCAGATTAGAACAGACAAGGCCCAACTCTGTACCTCTTAGGACGTAAAAATTACAATTTAAATTAAGATGTGTATGGGCTGATAGAAGCAACATCAGTCTCTTAGGAATTCACTTTTGCATAAAGAGGACTACGGTGCCTAATGCTACCTTGAATCCTAGGAAATGACAAGATTTCTTCTCAGTAAAATTAGAGCCGAATAGGTCGAGTCTGTCCTTTATGCCTCAGAGCTCCAAAAGACAGATGAAGAAGGTGTACCAGGCAATCCTCACAAGTAAAACCTTTATTCCATATTGCAAATGCTGCACCTGTTTGAATATCAGTCAAGCCTTCCTCTCTTTTTCTGGATACTGAGAATACAAAAAATACAGAATAGATTAGTTCTACCCTATAGGTGCAGTTAGCAAATTTGATTTACTCTGATAGTGATTTTTCTTCTGGATTTGTCCACTTCTCAGCCTTTAAAATCTGATAACCCTGCAATAGAGGTGCCATGCTGCTACAACATTTTGCTAACAATGAAAGCCCTTGACAAAGACACTTCCTTTGTTCACAGTTCCTAATCCACTTCTGAGGAGATGTTACCATGCAGAAAATTCTTGGCTAAACAGCCCAGAGCTGCACTGCTTTTGCTTTGCAGTCTCCATTTCAACTCGTATCATGAGTTTCCATGGAGATTTGCAAAGGCAGAACTATCCCTGCTATGTCAAATCTGGAGATCACAAACATGTTCTTTCCAATATTTAAGGAAACAAATCCAGAAGGAACATCTTGCCCTTATGGTCCACACCTTGATTCACAGTTCCAGCCTCTTGTCTGATCTTGGATAAAGTTAACATCTTTGAGCTTCAGTTTCCTGTAAATTAGTTATAACGGCTCTTCCCTTCTGCCACACTTTGCCTGTCTTGTATACTTCAAAGGTATGATCTTCGGGACAAAGAGTCTCCTACTAAAATTCTGCACATCACTTAAAGAAGAAAAAGAAAAAAGAAGAAACATTCTAAGTTTGAGCTCTCTAAAGCAGTACATGCTGCTGTTCACACCATTTAATGCCAGTTTTATACAAGCCTGGTAAAAACTCCCCCTCCAACTCCAAGTTTCTCTAAGATACTCATTCCCCCATTTCACCAGTGCTTACAACTACCAGTGATTAGACCTCAGCCTCTGAGCTGGTATGTCTCAAGTTCAAAGCAGAATGAGCCTAATTATGGTGATATGACTGCATGCTTAATCAGATACGGCTAAATAAATGATTAAAACAATTAACTGTGTTTTGTAAAGACACTGAATACACACACAGCAACATTAAATCGCTTGCAAACATTGCAGGTGATTTGGTTTCTTATTATACTTTGGGGAAAGCCATATACACTGGCAATGAACTGATGCAAGGCTTCTGTCAAACCACATGGAAACTTTGAGTTGCAGGGACTGAGGCAAAAGAAACGGAAACATGTAAAGATAAATCATGTGGCAACCAACCCGTTTTCCAAAGGAATGTAACTCCTTCTTCTGCCTTCAATTCTTTCTAGACCTATGTCAACATCTTACATTTTGCAGCCATGTAAAAGAAAACTGCTTGCTTTAAGCTTGAAATGCAACTTCTGTAAGGTTGAGCATCAGCACATTTTTATCATTTGATTTCTTTTACATAACTTCATCAAAGTAGGATTCAGTAAATTGAGCCTAAAGAGCAGTGTGAAATGAAATGCTGCAGAAAACTAATATTCTGGTTTTCCCCTAACATTCCAATATATATATTAAAGATGAATTGGAAGAAAAAAGTCATTTTATTTCCCATGCTTAGCCTTGATGTGTTAATATCCCTGATGGTGTTTTAAATTTAAAATAATGGAGACCAGGGGTGGAAAGGCAGTAAAAAATATAGGCTTCAGTTTTAAAATATTCTAACTCCATTTACCAGCCTTTCATGGTATAGAATCACAAAATCCCCAACCGGTTTGGGCTGGAAGGGACCTTAAAGCTCATCCAGTTCCAAACCCCTGACACAGGCAGGGACACCTTCCACCAGACCAGGTTGCTCCAAGCCCCGTCCAACCTGGCCTTGAACACTGCCAGGGATGGGGCAGCCACAGCTTCTCTGGGCACCCTGTGCCAGTGCCTCAGCACCCTCACAGGGAAGAATTTCTTCCTAATGTCTCATCTCAATCTCCCCTCTGTCAGGCTAAAGCCATTCCCCCTTGTGGTATCACTACAGGCCCTTGCCAAAAGCCCCACCCCCTTTCTTGTGCACCCCTTCAGGCACTGGAAGCTGCTTATGTATGTATGCAAAGTTTGAAATCTACCAGCCAAAAATTACAAATCCACTTATTCCCCTTCCTCTTTAAAACAAAATTCTTTGGAAATTAGGATTATTCTTTAGAAATCAGGATTATTTCCTTTCTTTCCTGTTACCTCATTGCCAGTACCTTTCTTCCCTTTCATCCTCATTAATGTAATGCTGTTCCAGTCTGAGGTATATAGGGCTGACAGCAAAAATCCTGCAAGGGAAACACTGGAGGAACTCTGGAGGACACAAACTAACAGGAATCCTTTGAGCACTATTTTTCACCAAGGTTCACTGATAAACTGATCACCGCAGGGCTCTGCAGCTTCCAAAAGGAAAGACAGATGAGAACGGTAAACCAGTTCAGTGTGTATTTTAAACTGTAGCACAGTACATTTATTTTGGCATTTAAATCCCTCATTTCCCCAGGGACAAACTGTGCGTATCTCAAGTAACGATGCCCAGATGGCTCTATGGATATGGCATAGCAGTCAAGTGTTTTGCTGGTGTCAACTGGCAGTTTCACTGATCTCCCATATGTCTTATTGAAAGCTCACAGGCTATTTCATCTAAGGGTAGCACACTAACTTCAGTAGGTCCTACAGCCTGCTTAGGAACCAGTTTTACAGCAATAAGATTGACCATTTTGATTTTGAAAATGTGCCTTCTAGAAATTTGTTGTATTTATTCAAGAGACATTGCTTTGCAACCATTCATGCCTTTTAAGAGCTTGCTAGTAAAAGAAAATCTCCAAGGGGTGCGAACACTGCCAAAGCAAATATGCTTCCTAAGTCAAATAAATATTTGCATATTTCTTTTCAGCACTCACCAAGTTTTAGTGTCAACATATCTGCAATCACTGCAATTAGCAGCAAGCAAGGCTTCAAGACTGTGATGTAAGGAAGCATCCTTAAAGAAGGAGGGGACTTTACTTGACTTGCTAAAATGATTAGGAAAGAGACTGAAAGTGAACAAGCAGCACATGGCATTTCGGAAGAGTTATACAAGTTGAGCAGAAAGAGCTGCTCCATTAGTTCAGTTAATAGAACATTCTGTTACTCCCAGCTTCCTGTGTTGCTGTGCAGAAGAGAAGAATATATTATTTTCCTTTAAATAGAATCAAAGGCTAACAAAAGAAGACTGTAGAAAATAATTACATTATTATAAGACTGGATTTGTTGCCAGAATTGCTAGGACTCTGCCTTTCTTTTAGACACAGTTGCACTATCAATTTAATGCCAGAATCAGGATATATATTCAAACACAGGGCAGCTTATATAGGAATTGGACAGTAAGGACAGGGATTTTGTTTCTATTTCACCTGTAAGCATCACTGATGAAATTCATGTGTTTATTTTGGTCACTGTATCATTCAAAGATGAAGATTCCTCCATTTTTCTTTCTGTCTGAGCCCACAGCAGCCAAAATAGATCCAGCTTTTCTAATGACATAATAAAAAGGAAGGAGAGAAGGAAGCAGGGGGGAGAGAGTGGAAAAGAAAGAGTAAATTAAAATTTCTTTCTTTGCAATAAAGCTTAAAAAGGCAAAGCTCCCCTCGAATTAAGAACCAATACATTAAACTAAGTAATAATTTCATTTTCTCATAGGAAAAGCATAATTACTCACACAACGCAAACTACTGGAATCAGTGAAGTTGCTTGTATCTCCTGTGATTTAAAGCTAAACAGCTCATGAGTTTTCAAATGACAGAAGGGATTTTTTAATCACCTGCAAACAGAATCTTGAGCATCTAGCGACCCAGTGAATGGGCACAGCACATCAAGACGAGATTCCCTTCCCTCTTATTTCCCTATTATCAATTTTCTCACAGGAAAATTACAATGGAAAGGTCATCATACTGAAGAAAGTAGCTCAGGATTTTCGACCCCAATAAAACACACAAGCTTGCCATTTGCTGTTAAAATCTACACAAGTTTAACAGCAATCCTTCTAAAAGAGCTGGTTTTAATCTTGATGCCATTATAGCTGCTGATTTTCTCCCTTTTTATTGTTTTTTGATTTCCATTCTGATTATTTAATGAAAGAATGATAAATTCTTAACCTTCCTCTCACAGGCTGTCATGTCTGGCATTTGATAATGTTCTGTGACAGGACACTATGCCTGTGGGGTCTCCATATATTGTATATTAAGCTTTTAAACGGCACCCATTCAAAGAACATGAACAGTGCAAGTTCCCTTGCTATCCTTTTACCTTTTGAGAATTTGCCATGGATGAAATTCCTGAGGCTAATCAAGAGCCAGAAGCTTTCTTTTCCACATGTAGAGCATTTTGACTGTTTTCAGATACGCTCCAGGGAGACTCACAAAACTGTGTTTGCTCCCAACTCTTGCTGGATGTTGTATGAGGCAATTCAACAGTATTTTAAGTTTTTGTACTCGTGAGGTTGCTAAACCAGATCTCAAGGCCAAGAGGGACTGCTGTGGTCTGTGATTGGCTTCGTGCATAAGGTATGCCATGGGATGCTACTGAAATGATCCTGCTTGGATTAGCATGTACACTGTTCAGGACTGGAAAGAGGAAACCCATTCTTCATTTTTAAAGGTCCTGAAGATGCACAGACAACCACCATGCTTGTCATGCTAAGAGAAAAGCTAATCATCTTCCCTGTTCCTATGCTTAATTTCACCTCTGAAATTTTCACCTTCAACTCCCAGCTCCCTGACTTTGTCATTCTCGTACCTGCCTGACTAAAGAACCATATAGCATGGATCCTTTATCAATATATCATTTGCTGTATCCTACATCTATACCTCTCAGAGGAGGACGGTGTAAAGACCTTCCAATGACACTGTGGTGGCACAGCCAAACGCAGTAAGTAAGCCGAGCAGCTTTCAGCTCTGGACTTGGCTGGGTCAGTATTCATGTACACTTCAGTCCACTAGTGACCATATGTACCAAACGTACAGCTTCTGTGCACCAAATGTTTCACAATTCCCCATGTATACAGCCAAAGCCACAGAACCACAGAATGGCTGAGGCTGGAAGGGACCACTGGAAGTCATATAGTCCAACCTCCCTGTTCAGGCATGGTTGCCTAGAGATTGTTACTCAGGATTGTGTCCAGAGGGCTATTAACTATCTTCAGGGAAGAAGACTCCATAACCTCTCTGGGCAACCTATTCCAATGCTCAGTCACCCTCACAGTAAAGAAGTCCTTCCTCATGTTCAGGCGGAACTTCCTGTGGTTTAGTATATGCCCCTTGCTTCTTGTCCTACCACATGGAACCACCTAGAAGCATCTACAACATTACACTCATTTCACACTTGGGTGATAATCCGCAGGAGTTTCAAGCCTTTTCCAACATCACTTACGAGAAGAGAATTTTCCATCCTTACTGTCATTACCTCCACACACAGAATTTTACACTAAAAGGCAGTTTTCTTTGCCCTTTTCAGTGTACCAAACCAGATCATTACACATCAGCTGTCTTCTCCCTTCCAGGAACTGCCGTATTCCCACTTCTTGCATCACATTAAACTTCAGTAGTGCTGCATGTCTTCTTGTTAAACTAGTTTAAGAAAGAGACAAAGAAACAGGAAAGATTGCAGACAGGAGTCAATTCTTCCTGTTTACAGTTCAGGCTTGAGACATAGCACTTAGCTGTTTTCCATGCATATATAGTACAACAGTTTGATTTTGTGTCATTTTTATTCCTCATGAGAAAGCTGCATGGTATTAATGCAATGTCCTATCAAAGTTTAATTATATTGCCCTTAAATTATCAATGCTTTAGACTGAATAGTAACAATAGTACCAGACATGCCTATAAAGTCCTACACTGTCTACCAATATTTTGTCCAGGACTGACAAGCCAAGAACTGCCAAGAATGGTCTCTTTTAGTTTATTTAGATGTTGGAAACTTATTTTTGTTTATTTCAGGCCCGTCTGTCATGATTTTGAAAACTTCCTGAAAACCCAGCATCCATGACCCAGGAACACTCTTTTAAATTATTTAGATTTGTAGATACAGAATATTTTCCTTTTCACAGCTGTTGTTGAATAACCTTCTGACCTGCTCCTCTCCTTCTCTCCCCTGTGAGAGATGTGCCTGCAGTATTCATCTGAACACAGACTCAGTAAAGCACAGGGGTCCATGCACAAAGTTCTGTGGAAGCCCATGAAAAACTGGACTGAGGGGGGCTGTCAATTAAGTTATTATTTATATTCTCTTAGACCCCTGGTGTCCTCTAAAGACTGTTAATGTATTAGTAATGTGCTCATGACATTGCTCTCTGCTGCAGTCCTGCATCCAGCTCTAGGGAGAACACCACAAGAGGGACGTGGAGCTGCTGAAGTGAGTCCAGAGGAGGCCACAAAGATGTTCCAAGGGCTGGAAGAGCTGGCCTTGTTCAGCCTGGAGAAGAGAAGGCTCCACAGAGACCTAAGAGCAGTTTCCAGTGCCCAAAGGGGATGACAAGAAACCTGGCTTTTGACAAGGGCCTGTAGGGACAGGACAAGAGGGAATGGCTTTAAACTGACAGAGGGGAGATTTAGATGAGACATTAGCAAGAAATTTTTCCCTATGAGGTTGGTGAGGCCCTGGCACAGGGTGCCCAGAGAAGCTGTGGCTGCCCCATCCCTGGCAGTGTTCAAGGCCAGGTTGGACGGGGCTTGGAGCAACCTGGTCTAGCAGAAGGTGTCCCTGCTCGTGGCAGGGGGTTGGAACCTCATGAGCTTTAAGGTCCCTTCCAATGCAAACCAGCCTGGGATTCATGAAGTTGGCTATGTTTAACTGAACTTACAACACATAAGCAAGCAGTGAACCAAGTGAAGTACAGATGTCGTATAAAGTGGCTAGCATCTGTCCACTGGCCAGGGAAACAAAGTATTAAGTTTGCTTTCATTTGCTTTCTAGACATGTCATTTTTCTTTAACACAGGCACTCTCATGTTCAGTACCTTGATCATGGGTTAGATCATCGATTTGTAGGCGTTTACTGAAATATTCCTAAGTAGTTCCCAATTATCATTCCTATTTTTGTGCCCAAATTCAGTTCTGTATGGCTGATAACAGTTTCAGCTTTGGGAACCTGGCAAGTGCTGAACATGTTTTGTCTCAGAGGTACCAGTCATTTGGCAACAAGATACGCCATTTTTAGTGCAATTTGACACTTCCAATTTTCCTCACTTGATACTTCCTGATTATCATTTTTACTCCAATAGTAAAAACCTCCCCCTCAGGTGTCATTAACAGTAACTCAATCAAATTAATGTCTACGAATAAGCAATCGTTCTCTATTTTGCTACCCATGATGCTAGCTTGTTCAACTTCTTTTACCACTGTTGTAAATGCATGGGTCTGTTCTGGGTTTGTACTTCTTGGGCTGTACCATCCACTTCCCACCTTCTGCTGTTGTTTAACAACTTTCTAATGCCTTTCTGGCTTTGTTTGCAGAATGACTGCAGTAATGAACCAGCCTCCTTGTCAGTTTGGTCAGCTATCCATCACCCTCGTTTGGAAGGTGGTTAGCATTCAACGACTAATCACCATTCTCTGAGGGCTTCAGCTGCTAATAACATGCTCCATTACTCACAAGAAAACCTGAAGGGTGGTGGAATAAGATTTTCAGAATGAAGTAATGTAACTTTTATCCAGCAAATTCTATTAGGTGATTTGGTTTCAAAATAGCCATTGGGACCCTGGAGATTCAGCACATATTGATCATTCTTCCACCGATACCAGGCATGCCATTAGTCAGGTGGTGAATATTATCATGGGGATATATTTCTACAACCATATAGCATTCAGTATCTTAGCAAAAAAAAAAACTCATTTCATTGTGATGATCTTAAGGTCCTTTCCAACCCTCACCATTCTATGATTATGATGCAATAACTGTCAGTACTGTCACAAAAACAATCACAGTTAAGTATTTTAGATAGAGTAATGCTTATGTGGACAATCAAAGACGAAGGATTCGCTGCTCTCTGACTGACAATGAGACTTATTCACAGATGTCCTTCCAACAGTTACTTCAGATGAGCTGGGGGAAACTCCCTGAACTTTCAGCTGATTTAAAGTCTCTTGCAGCTAACCAGAAATGTCTTCAGAATCAAAAAATTCAATGACTATGAGGATCTCAAAATTCAAGTTCTCGGATGAAGTAAGATCCTAAACAGCTCAGAAGGTGTACGGATCATTTATACAGAGCAAAAAGTGTATACTACCATTTAAAGGATATACTATAATAAGCATATATTGCTGATTACAGCAATTTTCAAGAAGCATTTAGTTCCTTTCCTTTGCGCATCTCTAGCAATGTATATGGCTATTGTTACATACAAATCTAGCAATTTAATGAGACAAGTTGCCTATGATTCCACACGACATCAGGTATTATCACATGTTCTTCAGCCAAAGTGGCATTGTATGGGTCTGTAATACCATTACAATCCACTGTAGAAACACCTGAGCTGAACTGGAGAGTGGAAGCAGGCTCAGAGAGCACTTCTACTAACAAACCCAACTTCCCCGATAGCTCTCTACACTGTACAAGAATCATGAAAACAGCCCTAGTGTGAACGTATTCCAAGTACATCTAAGATACTACAATTAAATGATAAAACTGCATGAACTTCACAGAAAAAATACCTCTCTGCTTTGCTTATTTGACCAACTATTCCTAACAATGCAGACTGAAGGCTGACACTGGCAAGTATTTGAAAAATGCTGAATGTTGTGGCTTTGTCTCAAAGCAAAATTAAACCCCACTAAAATTTCTCTTTGAATGTTCTGGCTGGTTCAGTACACACTGTCCTTGTTTCAAAATGAGGACACTTAACTGCAGACACACAAAGCAATTATCAACATTAAAAATGATGTACTGCAGAAACACATAAAATATTGCAATATCATAGTAAGCCTCAGATTTACACCTAGCTTTTGGTGTCTGGTAGGCAGGGAGGAGACCACAGCTATGTATTAAATTACTACTGAAGATCATTATATTTGACAGGAAACTTTAGGGAAGTCTGAAGGGAAAAGCTGAACACAACCACTGTCAAGTCTGAGCCACTAAGGAACGACCAAGTCCTGGAACAGCCCCACCAACATGGGGATCTGCGCTTGCTTAGCCACCTAAATCTCTTCCTGTGTACAATGACCTCTGGGAAGCCTTCTGAGGCTCCCCAGAGCCCAGCTCCCAGAGTAAATATGCCCCCCATCATGGGTTGGCTCAACCCCAGCCAGTAGCAGGTCCATCTAGGAACTGGCAGGCAGTGGCTCTACCAGACACAGGGGAAACTTCAAGCAGTTTCTCACAGGAGCCACTCCTGCTGCCCCTGTGGTACCAGAAATAACCAAAACTGTCCATCCAAATTCAAGGAGAAGCTAAGGAACAGGTACCATTGGGCTGCAGATCACAGAATCATAGAATCAACCAGGTTGCAAAAGACCTTCAAGATCACCAAGTCCAAATGTTCCCCAGCACTGCCAAGGCCACCACTAAACAATGTCGCTAAGGGCCTTGTCTACACAGTTTGTGAACACTTCCAGGGATGGTGATTCCAGCACTGCCCTGGGCAGCCTGTTCCAATGCCTGACTGCCCTTTGGGGAAGGAATTGTTCATAAACTCCAGTCTAAATCTCCCCTGGTGCAGCTTGAGGTCATTTCCTCATCCTGTCCCTTGTTTCTTGGGAGCAGAGCCCAGCCACCTCCTGGCTCAATACTCCTTTCAGGCAGTTGTACAGAGCAGTAAGGTCCCCCCTGAGCCTTCTCCAGACTAAACCCTCCCAGTTCCCTCAGCCATTTGTGCTGGTATTTATTGGCAGGAAAGGCACAAGGTGTTACAGAAGCCTTGAGTATAAGAGAAGAACTGAGAGAAGATCTCACCCTGGGTGTGCTGTTCTGACAGCTTTCTGAAAGTGGACTTAATGCCAAAGTCAAATGAGGTGTATTCCTCACCAGGAATAGCAGCAGAAACGATGTACACAATAGACCTTAACACTGAAAAAGAAAGAATTATTCAATCTCCAAGTGTTCATTTCACTCTCAGTAAGCAATAAATCCAGTTGACCTCATGTTGGAGGTGGGTATAAGTGAAGCTACACAGGGGTATTAAAACAGAGTGCTCTGCCTGCATGCCGAACTGCATGGAGGTGGATCAATCTGGTTTATTACACCTGCAGTCGAAAACAGACTGCTGTAATTTGAATCCAACATACTGCTGCTTCTTGAAGAACTGTCTCTCTTCTCCAGGCACATGTCCAGTCCCTATTAGGCTTATGAACTCTCCTGTCACCATCTGTGAATTGGTGTCTTTCCACTTGTCTTCCCACTGTTCCTTATGCCATCTTCCCTCTAAACTGTATATTGTCCTCAGCAGCAATATAATTGAAAGAAGGTCGTATGCTAAGATGACAACGTATCATTGTCCTGTTTCCTTACAGACTCTCAGGTAGCTGCATATGCTCACCTGTAGCCTCTAGTCTATACTGAGTAGAAAGTTCTCTAAAGCAAGATGTTAGGTTGCGTTTCTGTAGTCCCAAACACAATCAGAACTCATCGGAGCTCTCAGAACTCATCAGAGATGAAGGCTGTGGTGTGGTGCAATACAAGGTAACTGGTACAGTAATACAAATGAACGGTAGCAGCAACATCACCACAGTAAGAGGTCATGAAGTCTGTTCTTTGCCAGTTGCTTTTGCCAACATCTGGGTAAAAAAAAAACACCAGCAGAGATCAGCAGTAGGTCCAGTATGAAAGTGGAAGAACCATCATTTCTGCTGTAAGGGACACTGGGACTGCAAACGGATTGTGTGCTTAAAAATATATGACAGTTCACCAAATTCAGACGAATAAAAGTGAAGCAATAACTCTGCTGTGCCTTGTTGTGACCTCCTCTCTTTACAAGCCTGCAAACTTTATATTAGTCTGATATGATCTATGTCTTTATTACTTACATTGTGGCAGCACACTCTTGTACGTGGATGAGGACCCCAAAGCCTGAGGGCTCTTCTGACACAGAACCAGATGGGGAGTAGCTTCTCAACTACACCTGGGTCTATCCTGAGCAGCATTACAAGCCATGTCTTCAAAATTTACTCTGAAAAATAGTCTGTCAAAAAAAAAAAAAAGGAAAGAATTTCTGTACTAAGTGCAGATCGTTTTGCATACCATCTGCAGAGTGCTAATTATACACACCGTCGTTATTTGTCAGTGTAAGATATTTCAGAGTGATATCTGTAAGCCATCTGCCAGCTCTCACTCACATTCTTCAGATCATCAGCAAGAAACCTTACAGAATTTTTCCTTAGGTAAGAAACTGCACTATGCCAGAGCAGTTAAACAGGAATGACTTTCTAAAAACGGCTCCTTAACAGATAACTGCAGTCAAGTGAAATCCAAATGAATTCTTTTGAATTGTTTAAGAATGTCATGGCTTTGATATTGCATTCAGGTATTAGATCGGTGTCTCGCCACCCTCACAGTAAATCATCATGAACCAAATCATTCGGGTAGGCTCTGTCCCTCTGCATAGCATATTTCCCAACAAATATATACAGCAAGGGAACACAAAAAAAAAAAACACTCATGAAACCAGAACCAGCTCAGGGGAAAAAAAAAAAAAATAAAAATTAAAAATGAAAAACAGGAAAAAAGAAAATGAAAGGGAAAAAAAGAAAATACTACAAAACAAACAAAAAAAAAACAACACAAACCACCCACCCTTCAACAACACAACCAAATGGGATACTTTCTACTCCCTTCTTAAGAACATGAGCTTCTACCTTCACCACCCTCACTCCATCTAATGAAGTTCTTCTACCGTCAGTACAGTCAGTTTATGTTTTCACTGCCAGAAAAAATCTGGCTATTTGACAGCAAGGCAACTAACCTGATTTAGCTAGAACATATTATAAGAGAACCAGCTGTATATATGTATCATCTTAACATAACTGGCTGGGGTCAACTGCAGTTGAGAAGACATATTACTATCACCTAGCTATGTCTATGAGGATGATGAGGCACCGGCACAGGTTGCCCAGAGAAGCCGTGGCTGCCCCATCCCTGGCAGTGTTCAAGGCCAGGTTGGACGGGGCTTGGAGCAACCTGGTCTAGTGGAAGGTGTCCCTGCCTGTGGCAGGGGGCCGAAACTGGATGATCTTTAAGGTCCCTTCCAACCCAAACCAATCTGGGATTCTATGATTCTATTATTTTTTTCACTCACTGTCTACAAATGACTGACTGCTGTTCATTCATTCAGTACTGGGACTGTGCTTTTGGTGCTTTCTAAGCAAGATGGCATTATCAATCCTTGCCAACTGTTTAACTGATTTCCTCTAGGTAATCAAACTCTACTGTGGCTTTGGTGCTTCATTACCTGTATCATATGCTACAGTTTTCTTACATCTTACCGTATTCTCTTACTTTATGACTTAACTGTTATGAAGTATTCCTATAATTTATCCATTTATAATTTGACAATCCTCAGGATCTCTCACAGGAATCTATCCCCTGCATCATGGTGTTGGACTTGATGATCCTGAAGGTCTTTTCCAACCTAGCTGATTCTATGGCTCTATGGCTCACAGAGGCTTAGTCATGATGATACGAGACCATGTGCTTATCCTAAAGAAGCTTTACCATCAGGATCACAAGACATCTCACTGGTTCTTTGGCCTTCAGCACATCAAGGTCAAAAAATCATTCTTCCAACTTCTATCTGTAATCAGTATGAACCTAGACTTTGAGGCTAAGGTTGCTCAGAACAGCCACCTCAAGCAAAGCTCAGCTTTCAGGCATGTAACAAGTTAACTGAATTGGTGCTCTACATCACAATCTACATACCACTGAAACATCTGCCAAGGAGCTTCGCAAGAAATAATTTCCTCTTAGAAGAGCTGAACCTTAAAGAAAATGACAGTGCTTTAATTTGTGTCAATATCTGACCTTTTCAAGTGCAGGTGCTCTGATTGTGCTCACCCTCTAAAACTATGGCATTGTTTTGGAGGAAAGAAAGAAGAATATATGAAAGGGAAGCCCATAAAAATAAGTACTCCCCAGGAAAAAAAGAAACAAAAGAAAGAAAATGAAGCCCAAACACTGAAGAAATAAACAGCATAAATCAGTAATATAATCAATATGTAAAGTCAGTGTCTATTTGGTGTAAATGAATTAAGCTTCTTCGAGCTGTTACTGTTCTTGCTGACAAAAAAGCATGGATTATTTCATTCCTTTTCCACTCCATGGTAACTCAGCATCACCGAGCTCTTCCCCCAAAACAAAGGAGTTTTGTGTGGACGCATCCACCATCTTTCATGCATGCAAATAGCTAACAGATGTCTATTTATATTTGGGATTAGAGTTTTGCATAGTAAAACAGCAGCTCAATGTGTACCCTCAGTATGTAGGTTATATCCTTTAGGAATTAGGCCTTATGTTCTTTCCATAGGAAAAAAGAAAGCTTTGAAGATGCAAGAACATGATAAATGAGCTTACTTTGAAATATGTCAATAACGATGTATTGAACCAGTGCCACAACTGCCATTATAGGAAACATCAGAATCTCAAAGTTTGGGGGGTCTGGCTGGTTTGTCAGTTGGATTTCTCTGGTCTTTTTGTTTTGCCTACACTAGTTTCTGTATGGCAACTCTGACAATTTCTGGCACTCCAGAGAGGCTACAGGAAGCATGATCATCTTGCATCAGCAACTTCAAAACTGGAAGGCAGCAAAAAAACAGCCAACAAGAACACGTAAAAGCAAAGCTCAAGGCCAAGACCTGAATTTCAACCTGTGCTCTTGAGCACTCTGTGTGCCTTGAAGTCTTAGATCACACTGATCAGCTGTCTCACTGCAGGGCCTTCAAAGCACTCTATATATTCTGCTACATGAAAGGATGGTTTTCAGTGTTACTCTCGGTTTGAGCACGAGGAGTATCTTATATATACCTTATATTGGCAAATAAACTGAGGTGAAAAATGGCTGTAGCACAGATGTGCTTGAGAGCAACCATAGCTAAATGAATGAAAGGGAAACCAGCATAGCAGCGAGTCATGTATAACAAAAGAAATCTACCTGCTTGTCAATCTGCAAGACAGCTGTTTGTCTAGATATATCAGCCTTCTTGCTCCCTGGTCATTACAGGGGACTGGCAGCACACTATTCACCTATTTATTTAACATCAGGTTCAAAGAAGGGCAACGGAGCTGGTGAAGGGCCTGGAGCACAAGTGTGATGAGGAATGGCTGAGGGAACTGGGGAGGTTTAGTCTGGAGAAGAAAAGGCTCAGTGTGGACCTTACTGCTTTCTACAACTGCCTGAAAGGAGGATGGAGCCAGGAGGGGGCTGGGCTCTGCTCCCAAGAAACAAGAGATGGGACAAGAGGAAATGGACTCAAGATGTGCCAGGGGAGATTTAGACTGGAGATCAGGACCAGTTTCTTTCCTGAAGGGGCAGTCAGGCATTGGAACAGGCTGCCCAGGGCAGCAGTGAAATCACTGGCCCTGGAAGTGCTCACAAACCATGCAGAAGAGGCCCTCAGCGACATTGTTTAGTGGTAGCCTTGGCAGTGCTGGGAATGGTTGGACTTGATCTTAAAGGTCTTTTCCAACTCATCTAATTCCATGATTCTAATTTTTTGTAGCAAAGACCACACAGATGGGCAATTTCAAAATAGCCTCGAAATGACAGCTCCTCCCAACGGAGAAACTAACTGTGGACAGACTGACCACTGCTGAAAGTTGGGGGAAGCAAAGAAACTAAAGGAGTGCCATGCTAGTCAGTTGGACTGCTCAGCACACAAGGATATATAAAGATTTTCTGCAAGAAAAGTGTATTATTTGGAATTTGTTAATTTGTGATTTGCCTGCTCTGTAACTTTTCAGTAGCTGAATCAGGGCAATTCATCAATCAATACATTGAGAGTCCTGGTCCTCATCCCAGGCTTACCAATTTCAAGAGCAAAATTCCCATTTAGATTCTCTGAATCCTTGTTTTCACTGTGACAGTGAGGGCCTCCAGGAATATCACATATTTTGCAAACCCTTTGCAAATAAGTATTAACAAATACTCTCGCAGTTCCCCAACAATTTATGATGATCTGCATTAAGAGAAATAAATAATTCAGCTTGCATTACTCCCAGTGCAAACCACTTTATGAACCCTGGTAAAGGTACATAGAGAGCGTGTGCTCACACATAGCAGGTAAAACCTGGGCTATGGTGA
This sequence comes from Pezoporus wallicus, assembly GCF_028554395.1. Lineage (NCBI taxonomy): Eukaryota > Metazoa > Chordata > Aves > Psittaciformes > Psittacidae > Pezoporus > Pezoporus wallicus. The sequence goes on along the minus strand of NW_026635101.1, from coordinate 1,047,982 downwards.
ATTGACCTTCTCTCCCACTCTAAAACACTGTTGCACTACTGAATGTGAGAAGTAATTTACTGGCATTCACCCTTCTCATTCTCTCGTAAGCTTCTGCTTATGTAGCTGAGGTCAACTTTAGAACAGTGCTGGAGAGAAGAGAGAAGAGAGAGAAGGGGAAAGAGTGGAGAAGAGAGAAGAGATGCTGTCTCATTCTTATGTGACTTCATCAGCTTCTCTGGCTCCCTCCATCAGAGCCTGACAGCTTGACATCTCCCAGTGGCTTGATGGCTGAAGAACACAATTCTTGCTCTTCCCCTGGCCCCCCTGCATGAACCAAAGTGAGCTTATGAGATAAAACTGACAAGTTCAAAGGACCCAGATTAGAGTTTGAACAGTGTTTTCAGTAGCAGTAATGTTCTTTAGTTTTTACTAGGGGCTTTCACAGACTATAAGGAATGGTGCAGCATTTCTTGGTTAATATTTTTCCTCTATTCCTATTCCCAGACCACAGTACAACAGGGATCTCCGTGGTTTCGTTGGAAACTGAGATCATATCCTTCTTTGTACAGATGCATCTTAGTTGCTACCTAAAGTCCCCAGGCATCAGTCATCTAAGGGCTTGGTCATGGAGGAGGCAATGCTGCCCATACCCCCAGTCATGGGGGGAGTCAACCCCAGTGAGGTTCCTGTGGATCACAGCTGAAGAATGAGGATCAACAGAAGTGCTTGTCCCAGATTAGGCAGTAAACTTTAATGCCAGTGCTATTTACAAAGTGATCACTTGGATCTCCATAACTTGTGATCTCCCCTGGTCTAAATACAAGGAAGATTATAAAAGAAATATGTCCACAACTATTTATTTGGACATTTTAAGTCCTTTTTCAGCCCTTCTTCAATCTTTTGGGTTGGATCTCTAACAGTTTGAATTACCTTGTTTTTCTAATGGAAGGCTTTGGAGAAATTCTAAAACCCTAAGAAAGAGTGTTGCTGGTAATCAAGCCTCAGCTTCACCCACACAGTTATTTGTGCTCGCATGTTTGTCTAATCAAGGAGCAGAAAAGCCATTATAAAATGCTTCTGATCAATAGCCTGTAGGCACAGAGCTCATAGGCACACAGCTCAAACACTGAATATTCACTGACAATCAATAGAGTAAACAGTCAAAAATATCTGCTGAAAAAAATTCAAAACCTGAGTAAACCACAGTCTGCTGACAAGTACACTGCAAATGCTGAAAGGGACTTTCTCCTAAATGCTGTTCTCTGCAAACTACTCATCCCTTTCCAACTATGCGTTTAAGTTGCTTAATGCTTGCTGTATATTATGGAAATGTTCTGGGTTTAATATTTTTTTTTCCAATCATGAATGAGAATTCCAATTAGAAAACAATAACAGATACAGAGATCTAAGAAAGGAGGATATCTGGGAAAACCTTGACATTTGGACTGTCACTTTTAAACCAGCCACATATGGCAGGAGTCAACAGATCTGTGCTATTCACACAAGCAGAGCAATGTGCAGGGGAAGGAATGACAGACTATTATATTTTTTCCTACTCAAGAAAGAATTTTAACCCAAGAGGTGAAAACTTGCTTTGCAAATGATACATTAAGGACAATTTATCTTTACTGTATTTCTGAAAAAAAGAACATGTGAGAAGTCATACATGGACAACATAACACTGCATCTCACTTGCAACACTTAAAATGTGGGTATGAAGCCTTTCAAGGAGACAGTCACCTCGCAAGTAAACATTTCATTCATTTCCTTCTGTGTACTCAAAAAAAAAAACCCACCACAACCAAAAAACAACAAAACACAAAAAAAAACCACAATAACAACAAAAGAAAATGTTTACCCTTGAGCACTACAATCCCTAGGGATATGAAGATGATTCAGCAACAGCTGGACAGTGTTCAGCTGTATCGTTCTTCAACTAATAGCTAAAGGGGGCCTACAAGAAATCTGGAGAAGGCTCCAGTGAGACCTTAGAGCAGCTTCCAATGTCTAAAGGGGCCAACAAGAAATCTGGAGAGGGGCTTTTGACAGGGCCTGTAGGAACAGGACAAAGGGAATGGCTTTAACCTGACAGAGGGGAGATTGAGATGAGACATTAGGAAGAAATTCTTCCCTGTGAGGGTGCTGAGGCCCTGGCACAGGGTGCCCACAGAAGCTGTGGCTGCCGCGTCCATGGCAGTGTTCAAGGCCAGGTTGGACGGGGCTTGGAGCAACCTGATCCAGTGGAAGGTGTCCCTGCCTGTGGCAGGAGTTTGGAACTGGATGAGCTTTAAGGTCCCTTTCAACCCAAACCATTCTATGATATTCCTCAGGGCTTCTTCAGTTTGCTGAGCCATAGACTTTCATGCAGTGTTCACATTTTGCACTTCTATGATTCCATCCAGATGACAATGTCAAAGTATTTCTGAAACACAATTAATCCTCATCAACTGAAGCAAGAAGAGTTCCGTGACTTCCTCAGTGACACAAAAAACAGCCTTGAGTCAACTCTCAGGCTGCAGTCCTGCACACAGCAAAATACTGAAGTCCAAAAATTCACCAGAAGTTTTCAACAACATTGCTCTCTACTGCCCTGCTCTTGCTAAGGTAATGCAAGTAAAGGAAGGAGCTCTAGCTGCAGAAATGAACTAGTTCACAAATCGTTGCACTGGGCCAGGAGTCAGATCTCTCTGTTCCTCACAGTCATCACAGCAGATTTTCTGATGTCTGCAAATTAGCTGGAGCAGCAGAAGGATCTTTTAGCATCCCAAGCTAAATATCACAGATAAAAATGAACAGCAAGCATCGCCATATTGTCACATCATTGCCCAACTAATACCAAAAAGACCGACACCAAGTTGCAGAGGAAGAGCTAACAGCCTTGCAGTACAAACAGCAAATGTCCTTAGAAGAGACATGCCCTATAAACTTAAGCCAGTTTCATCTTTTTAAACTAAACAGACAGTTAGAAAGAAGACCTAAGGGTTAAAACCACTAATGCAGTTCAAAACTAAAACTAGAAACAGAATCCCAGACTCAGTTGTGTTGGAAGGGACCTTAGAGATCATCCAGTTCCAACCCTCTGCCATGGGCAGGGACAGCTTCCACTTAGACCAGCTTACTCTAAGCGCCATCCAACCTGGCCTTGAACACTGCCAGGATGGAGCAGCCACAGCTTCTCTAGGCAAGACTTTAGAAGACATACTACCTTTTGGAGAAAACATTCTTTTCTCCCCTTCTCACTAGAGAATTCTAAAAAGCATTTAAAGGAAAGAGATGTTGATAACCAAATTGAAAACAAGGCAGAACTTCATTTCCCCTTGTACTTTGAAAGTCCCTCTTTGAGATACTCATGTAGGCAGAAGAACATCATTATGCAATGAAATACAGTATTAGCTGTCCAGACAATAACTAATGGGCTTATTGCAGGACTAGGGAAACTATCAGTTCTCCAAGTGCTTTCATTTAGCAGTTTGTTTTCAATGATTTTTTGCAAAGCCATTTTATTCAAACTCAAAATACACTGAAGGACATGCAGCTGAAAGGTAGGATTAACTGAACAAGGTAATATTAACTCAAGTATCTATTGCTTCAGTACACACAATTCCTCCCAACTTGCAGGGATTATGAGAAGCGTTGGTATGCACAGTCCATCTTGAAAGATTTGTTTTTCTTCAGTGATGACAGACCAAGGTATCAAATTTGCTGATTCACCTCTTAGCTCCAGTTGTGTGCAGCATTCTGGTTAAAACTTTAAGCTTCAAGGCTTGATCAAGCATTAACACATGACAAAAGCAGAAGCCCTTGGTGCTTGAGAACAAACACTGGAGTGAATAATGTAGCGTTAGAGATCACGCTGGACATTTTTACAGACACTGAGCGCATCTACCTCATTGCATAGTGAAAGCATCTTTTCCCGCTCAGTTGCTTTGATCTGTTTCCATACATGCAAGATGTTTGTGAAACAATGTGGGATATGCTCTCAGGTCAGAAAACAGACATAACTATTAACTTGAATGCAACTAGGTAATACACACAACTGAGGATATGACCTCTATTTTCACTGAGGTGACAGAAGCCTCTTCAAATGAAAGAACACAGTGTCTGAGAGGATCCTTTGCTTCACAGCAGGAAGACAAGTAGAACAGATTCAAAAGGTCAAATTATCCAACTTTCTGATCTTACACTGAAATCAGCAGAATTATTCACATAGATAAACAGAAGGAGCTTTGCAGCAGTGCACGGTCAGACTAAAACCCATGGTGTGATACCAGTCCTTTCCTAGTTACATTTATACATTAGTAGAAGCTTATTTTAAATCAATCACATTAACTGAAATTAACTTAAAGTTTTTTATTCATCTAATGCTGATGTAAAATCATAATTGGAACCCACTTCACTTTTTAATTCACGTGAGAAGAAAATAAAAGCAGAGTTGAAATGTCACTCTTTAAGTAAGGCTTTACACTAAGGACGTTAACACCACGGAGCAGCAGTGAACACATCTGAAAGCAGTAGGATGTCACGCAAGAGCAGGTCAGTGGCTACAGTAGCTCAGCTAGCATTTCCATGGGACATAAACTAATGCCTCGCTAACAAACTGGCCACACATTAATGAGCTTTTCTAGTAGAAATTGGAGGTAAAGCTGCTATTTCTTTGCGAAATCTGCTTGGTTCTCATAAAACTATCTTTTGCACAGTTTCCCTTCTTAAGAGATATATATCCCTTGTTACCATGTACCAGCTCTTCCATTTCATTTACAGCTGTTTCCAGTTTCTCACCTAAGAGGATCCACAATGCGATACCAGACCCAACACTTTGCAAAATGTAGTAACAACAAAAATAAACTGTAAGAATGGGATGAGACAGCAAGAGCGTCACTCAAAGCAGAAAGGGCTGAGGTAGCCCAGACCTATGTTATCACCACATTATTGGCTTTTTAAGTTGCTGAACACCGCTTCTCTTTATAATGAGATTGGGATTTCATTACAGTGGCATTGGTTTGAAACATCTTCACTGTGACCAATGAAATTAATTCATATTAAACAAGATCAGGATTCAGTCTCCATTGTTACTTCTGCTGTTGTCACACTAATTCCTTGTCATGACCAAAACGCATGCCACCAAAGACCCAAAAGGCTTGCTAGAATATACAAGAAATGCGCTTCTAGTTTGCAAAGCATATTAGGCCTTTTAGACATCCTTTCCTCACTGCCTTATATGCCAGGCTCATTATGAACCTCAGTATGGTACCTTAGCACTATGTTCCTAGAATCATAGACTGGTTTGGGCTGGAAGGGATCTTAAAGCTCATCCAGTTCCAAACCCCTGCCATGGGCAGGGACACCTTCCACTAGACCAGGTTGCTCCAAGCACCATCCAACCTGGCCTTGAACACTGCCAGGGATGGGGCAGCCACAGCTTCTCTGGGCACCCTGTGCCAGGGCCTCAGCACCCACACAGGGAAGAATTTCTTCCTAATGTCTCATCTCAGTCTCCCCTCTGTCAGGTTAAAGCCATTCCCCCTTCTCCTGTCCCTACAGGCCCTTGTCAAAAGTCCCTCTCCAGATTTCCTGTTGGCCCCTTTAGGCACTGGAAGCTGCTCTAATCTCAGCCTGTCTCCAACTATATGGAAGATTCAGAATTAAAGATATAAATATTTATGCAAGACAAAGGGAGACACAGGGACAAAGAGAGGAACAACACTTGTGCCAAACATGTTGTGCCAGATGCTGAGATCAATTTTTCTACAGCATTGCCAACTGTCCTCAGCATTTGCTCGGGATATTCAGTGATAGTGGGTTAAGGCCAAGGTAAAAGGAAATCAGATCGTGCACTAACTGGGACATCTGACGTTGCTCAGAATGGCAACTGCCTCTCTCTGTAATGAGCAGAACACATGCTAATGTGCCACAGTGCACTGCAGCCAGGAGGAAAGGTCAGGCTTAACAAAGGGCTGCAGGATGTGCTGCAAACCCAGCATCTATTTAATCATCGCAATGAAGCCAAGAGCATTAGCCACGGGTAATCTTACGATTTCTCAAATACACTTTGACATGTTAAAACAATATTCCACCAGAATGAGAGGCTGCTTGTGCCACTGTGGGATGCTCTGAAGCCATGCCTGTCAATTTTGTGGATTTATATCAAATGTGCAGGGCATTAAACAACACGAGTGATACCCCCTTTGAGCTTTCCCATTAAATGAAGCCCTGTGACAAAGTACTTCAACAAAGATATGCTGAAAATATTTGGGCAATAATTTCACACAAGTGTTCTAAAGATTTCATATTAACGACATTACTGTAAAAGGCACCAGACAAAGTAGAATAAAATCACTTTATCCAGCAGGTCTTTGGTATTATTTCACAGGAAAAAAACTATAATCACAGAACCACAGACTGGTTTGGGTTGGAAGGGACCTTAATGCTCATCCAGTTCCAAACCCCTGCAACACACAGGGACACCTTCCACTAGACCAGGTTGCTCCAAGCCCTGTCCAACCTGGCCTTGAACACTGCCAGGGATGGGGCAGCCACAGCTTCTCAGGGCACCCTGTGCCAGTGCCTCATCATCCTCACAGGGAAGAATTTCTTCCTAATGTCTAATGCAGAAAATCAAAGAAAAACTAAGTGAATGTATTACAGTGAAGAGCAATCTTTAACGCATTTGCAATGAGTTTTATATTATTTCCTTTTTCTGGGCTTAGACGCAGTAGGTACCTACAAACATGTTTATCTTATGCATAGTTACAGGGGTAGCTTTATTAGTAGTAGAAACTAGCATTCACTTAAGTTTCTACAATGAGATATGATCAGGAGATTTAGTCAAATAAATTGACTCAATAAATACAGTAAGAGCACATCACCATAATTCTCAATGACTTCTAATACATTTGTCTTAATAAGTATAAATATGCCAATGCACTCTAGTTAAAAAAGCTCTACTACACTAATTCTTAGCCAGGTCATTGTTATAACCACAGTCACATGGGCCAGAGTGTACTGCTGCCATGAAAGTATGGAAACTGGGTAGAATCTGCCACTGACGGAGCCAAGTAAGTTTAACTGAGAAAATCGGATGGTATTTCACATTTCAGATTACTGTTCCCTCCACTACCCTCTGCTCTTTCCTTACAACCTGCTGTATTCATTACTGAGAAGCTCAAACTTTTCCTTCCTTTTGTCCCTGAGCACTGCCACAGTTTGTGCTCAGTTTCCAATTAGGATTGAGCTGTGGAAGGCTGATCAGCTGGAGACAGTCAGGAGAGGTGGGGGACTTGCGGGAAACACTGGCCTCTTCAGATGAGCTCTCAAAGCTCTAGCATCATGTTTCCATGCCAACAGACAGCTCATGCAGAGGCACTGAAGAAGCAGTCATTGTGAAGACAAAGTACTATTAATTTTACTTCACCTGCCTTCTGGAAGGATCATTACAGGGACAATGAACATTTTGATACAAGCAAACTTGATTCAGAAATTAAAAAATTGAGGTTTTCACCTTATTCTCCACAACATCTGTGTACCTTCCAGTCAGTCTTACTTTGCAAAGCACTGGAATTAGGCATCCAAGGTACATCTGCTTCAACACCAGTCTGTTCCCAGTGTCTGCTATACTCAGGTCAGGAACTAGCCCGTTCTGTGGTTTAACCACTCAAGCAAAGCTCTGGCCTTGGACTCTCTTGACCCGAGATTTCAAGACCCTGCTGCCCAAGTAACAGCATGTCAGCAGGGTGCTCTGGACTCTCAGAATGTACTGGCCTCAGGCCAACCCCTTTCCAGCCTCTTAATTCTGGGGTTATTAGAAGTCACTGTTGCGAGTCTCTTCTGCTCCCTTGCCAAATGCATTTGGCTCACATTAAAGGATAACACAGGCACCAGACGTGGGGCTGAAATAGCAGGCTGAAGCGTAACAATAGGTACAACTACACTGCTAAGTAGATGTCAACCTCACATCTCCAAAATGGGTCCTCTTCAGCACAGGATGGAGCTCATATCCCTTGATGCACCAACTCAGATCCGTTAAAGAGCCTGGTTCCCTGAAGTAGCATTTTCTAAAGCCCCATGGCCCCTTGAGCCTCACCACTCTTTCTGCTCACAGGGTTGTGCTCTTAGCCCTGTTCAAAGATTCTTATTCCCTTATTATTTACATCAGTGACTTGGCCCTTGCCTATCCCATATCTCTGGAGCCTGCCCACTGAGTCTCATTTTGGTCTGAGGTCAAGATCTATTTACGTGCCCAAGCAATAAAAGCAAAGCAAAACATATTCCAAGATAGAAATAAAAGTCTTCAAATGTGTCTTGGGAGGAATTTGGAGTTACACATTCAAAAGCAGAATCCACAAAAAACCCTGGCTCATGTTCAGGCCACTTCCACTGTGGCCCAAGCAATGCTAATGCATTGTGCTATTTCTGGCCTTCAAACTAGGTTGCCTGGCAGCAGCTTTGCTCATGTGTTGTACTTACCACTCTGCCAAAGATCCACAATCGGCAGCTTCTCTCCCCAGGACACCCATCTCTCCCAGGTTCCGCTGGGTGCCGCTCACAACTGGAGTATTGAGGAGGCAGCCACACTTTGTCCATGGTCACATAAAAAAGATGGAGTAAGAGGCAAAAGAGGCAGCAGCTCGTAACACATGAAAGCTGTCTCTCTGCCTCCTTCCCAGAGCAATGTCCAGGGCACAGCATTCTGCTTTTGCAGTGTTTCTGCTTCCTGAATTACACAAGCAGCCAAGAGAGTGTGGTCCTGTCACCTCCATGACTGAGCTACACAGACCTAATCCCTTTACCTTCCCACTGCCTGGTTCTCACACTGAGGAAGGGCTCCTATTTGAGGTTCCCTGCTTGCTGCATGACTGCACTTGATGTTCAGAAAAATTGGGTGGTTGCTCTGCCACCTGTGGTGGTACCTCATAAGACATGGATCAGACCCATTAAGCATCCCTATCTGCAATGATGGCAGCAAGGGAACCCTCTTACAAAGGCCATGACTAAGGGCCAGGAAGTCACCTATCTTTGAGAGAGAAACTAAATTTCAGATTCACCTCCCTCTGCTGGTTTAGGACTGGTCACTCCCCACCACCCTCCCCTCCTTCCTCACCTCATGTGCTTGCACGCCCTTAAAAACAGAGCTGAACTGTTTTGAAAAATATAATCTCTGCCTTCTCATAAAACCTTACAACATATTTAAGGATTTTGGATTTGTGATAAGCTAAGTAAGAGTTGTTATGGAGTATAAACAACTATACTGTAAAAGAGACTATGCACTGGTTGTGCAGTACACAGCTATCCAGTTATCCTCTGAGACAGTACACCCCAAGCAGGTCAAGGAAGGGGTTTTTCCCCCTCTACTCTGCTCTGCTGAAACCCCCTTTGCAGTCCTGCGTCCAGATCTGAGGAAACAATACAAGAGGGACGTGGAGCTGTTGGAGTGGGTCCAGAGGAGGCCACAGAGGTGCTCCGGAAGCTGGAGCAGGTCTGCTATGGAGACAGGCTGAGAGAGCTGGGCTTGGTCAGCCTGGAGAAGAGAAGGCTCCAGGGAGACCTTAGAGCAGCTTCCAGTGCCTAAAGGGGCCAACAGGAAATCTGGAGAGGGACTTTTGACAAGGGCCTGTAGGGACAGGACAAGGGGGAATGGCTTTAACCTGAGAGAGGGGAGACTGAGATAAGACATTGAGAGGAAATTCTTCCCTGTGAGGGTTGTGAGGCCCTGGCACAGGGTGCCCAGAGAAGCTGTGGCTGCCCCATCCCTGGCAGTGTTCAAGGCCAGGTTGGATGGTGCTTGGAGCAACCTGGTCTAGTGGAAGGTGTCCCTGCCTGTGGCAGGGGGTTGGAACTGGATGAGCTTTAAGGTCCCCTTCAACCCAAACCATTTTGTGATTCTATGTTCTATACAGCAGCTTCAGCACAGCTACATAAACAGAGATCATGAGATTGCAGAGCCTGAAAATCCATCACTTCACTTTAAAGGGTTAAGCTGCAGATGGCCCACCTCCCATTGGAATAGCAACAGAAAGCTATGCCTAAAACCTGTAATTGATCTACTCTGTTTAACAAATACCCCTTAATTTCAAACAAGATGGGCATTACATCCCTACTAATTTTCAATGCTATTTCCACATCTCGTGGACTTTAATACAGTAATAAATTGAGCATGGTGGCAATTTGTCCCCAAAGTTTGCATCTCCAATCTACTGGCTTCACTAATGATCTCAGCTCTGTCTATTTAAGCCTGTTTAATGACACCATTCCTTGTATTGGTCATTAATGGCTTTACAGTTTAATGCAGCATGACAAAGGAACACAATGTATTTCATATAGCTGCAACTACAGTAATGCCTCATTTGGTATGCCTACCAAATGGAAGTAGAACAAGCAGACAAAAATGTGCTAGAAATGCAAACTAGCTTAGGGAAAATACTTGGAGTTTACAAGTTGCATGCTGCTTCAAGATTTTCACCTCCCTGTACACAGCTGAATTGAGTTTTCGTTGCAGTTTAGGTCACAATTGAATCAATTCCACCAAAAACATCTTTAGATTTTGCTGATTGCTTACTTTCAATTCAGTACTGCTGCAGAGCTGCTTCATCTGGATACACATATCTTAAAGGTTCCCAAGTCTGGAAGCTGGTTTGCATGTAAAAGTTTGTTATACTGAACAGCCTAGTTTGGGGTTTTTGCATGTCTTCTCAGTGTTTCTGACTGTGATATTATTTACAAACTGAATGCAAGGGCAATGTGTCAGTAAGATAAGGGTGAATCACTCAGATTTCTTTTCTTATACTACTTAGTTTAGTTCTGTACTTCTTTCTGACTATTCTTCTGTCTTCTGCTCACTAGTGGCTTCTTCTCCTATCCATGTAGCATTTCTTTATGCTTTTTGTCATATCTAATGGCTATGATCCTTTCTTTGCCTTGATGTGAACCAGGGGTTATGGCTTTGTTGAAGGTGTTCTTACTGTATTGTAAGACAGTCGGATACAAGATGTTCACCTCATCTTCTTGAACAGGTCCAACACCCCTCTCCCTGGGGATGACTTTAAAAGTCACACTCAGTTTAACTCATCTCTCTTTAAACTCCCATCCCTATTAGTCTTCTCATCTCCAAGGCAGAAGTATCATCTTGGAGTAACTACATGAGCAGGCAAAGGAAGAGCTACCAATGTCACCTATCTGGACTTCTGTAAAGCCTTTAACATGGTCCCCCACAACATCCTTCCTCTAAATTGGAGAGATACGGATTTGACAGATGAACTGTTTGGAGGATGAGGAATTCCTTGGGTGGTCACATCCAGGGAGTAGTGGTCAATGACTCAATGTCAAGATGGACATCAATGACAAGTGGTGTCCCTCAGGGGACAGTACTAGAGCCAGCACTATTTAATATCATAACAACACAGTATGATCAAATGCACCCTCCAGAAACTTGCAGATGACACCAAGCTGAGTGGCTTTTCAATCTTAAAGGGGGCTTGTAAGAAATCTGGGGACAGACTTCTTAACAGGACTTTTGAACAGTGATAGGACAAGAGGTAGTGGTTTTAAATTAAGAAAGGGTCAACTCAGATGAGCCATAAGGAAGAATTTTTTTATAGTGATGCTGGTGAAACACTGGCACAGGTTGCCCAAAAAGGTGGCAGATGCCCCATCCCTGGAAACATTCACAGTCAGGCTGGAAAGGGCTTTGAGCAGCCTGCTCACTGCAGGGGGGTTGGACTAGATAATCTTTAATGGTCCCTTCCAACCATTCCATGATTCCATGACTTTGTTTTTACACCTCCTTTTCTGCATCAAATTCACAAGTTCATCTCTGGCTCTAGCAAGAGATGCTAGATTCATCTCAATGATCTAGCTTCGTTTTTCCAGTGATGCATTTTTCACTCTCCTAACTAGCTCAGTAGTGCACTGAATGTTCCTCAAATTCCTTACCAGACTACCCCATTATACATAACACACTCTCATGGATCCCTCTGCTGTGTTTCCAGAATACTACTTCCAGAGTCAGCTTCGGAAGGCAGCAAACCCTCAAGTATATTCTTTCCTAACAAAAATTATTATCCAAAAAAAGAAGATATAAGCCCAGTGGAGGTGGCTGTTCCGTCTTTCACTGTCTAAGAATAAACTTCATTATGCCATGAGAAACTTGTTAGACAACTGAGTGACAGAATTATTGAAAGATTACATTTAAGAATTCGCTGAATGTGGTATAAGGATGAATACAGTCTGCATATAAATTCAGTATTATAAAAGATCTGTTTTGGCAATGCTTCACGTAGACACCTTGTAACTGGCTACTGGATGAATGCAACCTCTAATACGGTAGCAATTATTTTAAACAAAGATTATTTAAGAAATTATAGTATAATACACAAGAGCAACACTGACATCCCCATATAGTTTTTGAAGCACTTCAGGAAAACTTACCTAAAAAGAGTCACATACAACCCTCTTCAAATGAATTGCTTTCAAGGGCTGGAGCACTTCTGCTATGGAGCCAGGCTGAGAGAGATGGGCTGGTTCAGCTTGGAAGCCTCCACGGAGACCTTACAGCAGCTTCCAGTGCCTAAAGGGGCCAACAACAAATCTGGAGAGAGGCTTTTGACAAGGGCCTGTAGGGACAGGACAAGGGGGAATGGCTTTAACCTGACAGAGGGGAGACTGAGATGAGACATTAGGAAGAAATTCTTCCCTGTGAGGGTGCTGAGGCCCTGGCACAGGGCGCCCAGAGAAGCTGTGGTTTCCCCATCCATGGCAGTGTTCAAGGCCAAGGTGAACGAGGCCTGAAGTGAGCTGGTCTCGTGGAAGGTATCCCTGCCTGTGGCAGGGGGTTGGTAGTGGATGAGCTTTAAGGTCCCTTCCAACTCAAACCATTCTATGATTCTACTACACTCCTACAGCTATTCTTAACTGTATTAATCTATAGCAAGGGATGCAATCCCTTCCTTTCTGTTCCAATCTCCTAAAAAGGACTAACCAGTGCAGTTACTGCAGAAATAAGCCAAAGGAAATTACTGTATAGCGAATACTTTTGTTCAGCAGAAAACTGCTTTGACACCATGCATACTCAGCTTTGCAGCAGATGAGTCTTCTCACGGTCACTGAACCCACAAACTTTGATTTTTCTCTCCCCAGAGGTTATTATAGATTTCCATTGGTTTGTGCACTGAGGAAGTATTTTCAATCGATTCCAGTCCTGCAGTATTTAAATAACAATCTCAAAGGAGTGTTTTTTAAAAGACCCTTTGTGGGCACTGCTATTCCTGTTCACATATTTTACCCATTAATTATAAAACACTGTGCAACCTGGGGGGAATGGGAGGGTGGGGTGTTGAAGGAAGTCAGTTTAAAGGCATCGCTGAAAGGGAAACAAAGCATTCTGCAGCCAAAGAGCTTGAAAATGGTGATGTTCCCCCAGGACAGTTCATGATGTCCAATATAAGAAAGAGAACAGCCTTTGCACTACTTCACTACAGGAAAACATACCTTGGCACAACATTCCCATAGCATCCCAGAGCTCTAGCAAGTCTTCTCTCTCTTGAAACAACATCCTGACTCCCTGAATTCTTCTTTAATCCAACAGAAGTTTCTCTAAGGAAGAGGAAAAAGTCAGCAGTTATTCATTCTCTATCCAAAGCAGGGTCAAAGCAGAATTAAGTTAGACTTTCAGTGACAGAACGAAACACTGAATGGGTATACATTTCTCGAGCAACATTCATTTCTATGCTACGAAGTAATCCTGGGTCTTGTTGGGGAAGAAAATAGCGAAATGGTCCACTGAAAAAACAATACTCCTCTCAGAAAACACTGATTCAGTGCAACACATTTTCCATGGAAACATATCAATACCATTGAACAGTCTGACTGAAAGACAGTAAGATAAATCAGAGCTTATTTGTACCATCTTTGGTTTCAGTCCCAATTTCTCCCATGTCAAATAACACTGACATTTTTGTTTACTGGTTCTCATTTTGCATCCCCAGTAAGCACTGCTTGTCAGCAGCCTGTCTGCCTGCCATCCACACTTTACTGTTAAAGAAGGAAAGCTTTCCAAAGTGTATTTTCTTTTTTTCACTGGCAGGGAAATCCTCACTCTGGTCATTTATGAAGTGTAAACCAGCTGCAAGGACCATTTAATCGAGTTTAACAAGAGTCTGACTTTTAGCATGGTACTTCTAAAGTAGTCCAGACTTACTCAGAGACTCGGGATACATAACAGACAACCAGAAAAAAATGACCATTTACCGCAAGATCAGCATTTGATAGTCTAGAGTTATTAGTAGCTTCTCCCTCCAAGGTTGTGTGACAGGATATGATTGCCAATATCTTCCCAAACAGTGCTGGGTGACAACAGAATGATAAAACACTTCACAGAATCACAGAATCAGAGACTGGTTTGGGCTGGAAGGGACCTTAAAACTCATCCAGTTCCAGCTCCCCACCACAGGCAACAACGCCTTCCACTAGAGCAGGTTGCTCCAAACTCTGTCCAACCTGGCCTTGAACACTGCCAGCGATGGGGCAGCCACAGCTTCCTTAACTGAGAGCGTATTTTATATTTCATTCCCCATGGTTCAGCATCAGAACCTTACCAAATTAAAGATGTATATTATTTTCATTCTACCCTTCTATCCACCCCAGCACAAAAGGTTAGCTTTAACTTTGCATGGTGCTTGTTCCTGAGTCTCTCTACCAACGCACAGGAATAAAAATCACAAACTACTGGCTTAAGGCTCATTTTAAACAGATACTTGAATTTCCTTGCAACATTTCCTCATGCAGGCAAAAGCTAACTGCAGCAAGCATGGCAGTAACTCAGCTCAATTCCTGCCAAGTCTGCCCTGCTTGCCACAAATAGGATCTTTTTTCTGTACCAAGTAAAATTAACAGACTACCTCCATGGGATGTATAAGAAAGAATTCAAAATGCAATGACAGATATTATGCAAAAAAAGAATTTACACAAGCACGCTAGAAATTAAAAACAAGGAAATTACTGATAAAGTACTACCAGGAATACTATGTTCCAAAAGATGCAGGAGAGAATCAGATCAGAGGTTGCCACAAGCACTGAGGCTAAACCAAATCAATAACAGCCTTTTGTTTGCAGATTACTGAAAGTGACAGGACAGCAATCAAGACCAACAGACCCACAGAAGCAGGCCAGGGTTCTTCAGATGCTGTCTTAACCTATTTTCAGGTTAAAGTATTAGTTATGGTGACTTAGCTATCAGAAATTGCTTGAGTAAGGTAGCACACTTGCAGTATTATCCTTGTTTTAGTAGAGGTGAATGTATAAATACTGTTCAGCCTGGAGAAGAGAAGGCTCCTCGGAGACCTTACAGCAGCTCCCAGTGCCTAAAGGGGCCAACAACAAATCTGGAGAGGGGCTTTGGACAAGGGCCTGTAGGGACAGGACAAGGAGGAATGGCTTTAACCTGACAGAGGGGGGATTGAGATGAGACATTAGGAAGAAATTCTTCCCTGTGAGGATGCTGAGGCCCTGGCACAGGGTGCCCAGAGAAGCTGTGGCTGCCCCATCCCTGGCAGTGTTCAAGGCCAGGTTGGACACAGGGGCTTGGAGCAAGCTGCTCCAGTGGAAGGTGTCCCTGCCCATGGCAAGGGGTTGGAACTGGATGAGCTTTAAGGTTCCTTTCAACCCAAACCAGTCTGGGATTCTATGATAAAAATTGATGTGGATACACTGCTTAGGAAATCCATATTTTTCAGATCACATAGTAATATTCAGGTATACTTCTAGATTCTGATTCTGCTGGTATAAAAACTCAGCATTTGTATTTATGACACACAGACCAAAGACACACAGGATTACTGAGTATACCCTAAGTTTAAAAAGTGAGTTCACAATAATATTCCACAGAATTTTATTGTATCCAGAGATTCTTTCATGCTTTTCATGCAAGTTCCCCAGGACTTTCATAGTATAAATATTCCACTGTAATCACACTTACCCAAATAATACATTTTTCCTAGCCTTGGTATAAAAATCCAGCTCCAGCCTTCATGTAGACACTGGACATTTGTGGAGGGACACTGACTCTTGCCAGTGGTTTTGCATGCTGAATTCCCACAGGTTTTCAGCCCCTGATCATTCAGCTGTGAACTGAGTTCTTCATCTTGGTCTCCTCCTTGACATCATTCTACAGAAGTAAAATCTCAAGAGACAAGTAGGGGAAAAATCACTCATCACCACTCTTTATTCCCCACTCACCCTGATGAACACAGATAAATCAAGGCCAAAAGAAACTCATCTCATTCTGAACCCACACTTCTCTCAGGTTTAGGATTATTTGTTCAAATGGACTATATTGTTAGATATTGCCAAGTTTGAGTATTTATTCTATCAGATTAAAGCGATCTGAATGTGCACATATATAATACACATATATACACAACCTACTTAGCTAGAACAATTCTTCAGCATTAAGTAGCTTTATTACCTTTTCACCAGACTCACATTTCACACTGACAGAATGCACCAGTTGTTAAGTTGGTATGTTACCTTTCTTCTTGTCATTTCAAACACAAGTGTTTTGCACATATTATACTGCTCAGTGACCTTTTGCAGAGTCTGTCCTTATCTCCTGCCTTTGAAACAAGCACAACTAAAGTAGTCTCAGGAGACACAATAGCCAAGATCAGCTTCCACATTTCTAACACAAATGAAATGTGAAAATAAACTTGGGTCAAACTTTATAACCTTCATGGAACAATTCTATTATCCTCTTCTTGCAGCTGCAGAACAATAAAGTTGCCAATAAAAAACATCAAAAAATCATCATATATAGTTGTGGTAGGATCAAACCTGTCAGTATCATATTGCCGTCGTTTGGCTTCCAGGGTGCTGAAAGTTATGTGCATGCTCCTTAAAAAACAATCTAGCTGCTCAAATCTAGAGAGGTAGTTGATAAATAATTAGTTTTGCAGCTTAAATTCCCACTGACTTCATTACGACCTTTGGGTTTGACATGAATACCAAAAAAACAGGAATTTTACATGCAGAGATCTTTCACTGAAAGGAAGCACAAAGGGTGAGATTAAAAGGCTGGAAAAATACACCAAAGCTGATTTTGGAAAGGCTTCTCTAAGTTGCTGGTCTGCCTAGTTTAGGCAGAAATTTGGCAGAAGCCAAGCTTCCTTTTCCAGTCCAGATACTGAAGCCCATTTAGGCAGAATTTGCCATAAGGATATTTTAATGTGTTCCAAATGCCTCTCCTACAACGAACAAGAGCACTGGGTCACCTCAGCAGGTGCCCATGCAGCAGAGCACATTACCAGGCAACACAGACGACTGCAACTGCCCTCACCTCCAACGACAATCTGCTTCCCAAGTGGTGCAGGCAAAGAATGGAATGTACAGCAGACTCTGA
Source organism: Pezoporus wallicus (assembly GCF_028554395.1). Taxonomy (NCBI): domain Eukaryota; kingdom Metazoa; phylum Chordata; class Aves; order Psittaciformes; family Psittacidae; genus Pezoporus; species Pezoporus wallicus. Next base: position 1,030,617 of record NW_026635101.1, on the reverse strand, counting down.
CAAAATCAAAAAATACAAGGACCAAAACGAGTCAGAAGTCTGCCTCCAAAGCTGAATCCTGCAGCTCTATTCTTCTATTTAATTCACAATAGATTTGAGAGATAATGGTCAAATATCTATTGATTTTACCTTCCTATTCCAAATACACCCCATTTCTTTCAGGAGAAACTGAGGTGAACTGTGAACTTATTTGGAGCAGAAATCCCTCTGACCTTCCCACAGTTACTCTATTCAGCAAAGTTCTCCAATTCTATCTATCACACAATATAACACGGTATTAAAAAAGTGTTCCAAAAATGCCAGCAGTGGTAAGAAAATGTATGTAAACAAGTAACTTTTACACTGATAGTATTTTACAGTAAGAAACCGAGATGTTATCAAACTACAAGTATGACGAACAAAACATTTTACAAGGCATGCTAAGTGACTTTCCAAACTGATGCTATTTGTCACATATATGCAAACTGATAAAAACATTGCGTGCTTCTCCCCTCAGCTTCATGAAATATTTTTATCAAGGTATAAACATGAGAGGCACATTCTCTCTTCATTGGCAGTACATAAGCATACTACTGAGAGGAGACTCCTTCTCAGACCATGCATTTATACCTGAGCCAGCAGTAAGAGGAAAAGAATAGCTCCTTAAACATCATAAAGAAAACTCTAAACCAATCTTAACTAATCCTTCCTACCTAGCTTAATGAAGATAACAGTCCTCATGAATGAAGGCATTACGGAACACTTCTGTTTCACATCCTGATTTTTTTCTAGGACTTGGGTATGTCATATTATTTCATCCCTTCCTCAGTCACCCTGCTCAGGAAGAGAATTTTTATCAAGTTCATAGGATATCATTGCAAGCCCAAAGCATTAAGCAAACACAAACCACAGGGTCCTGCAAGAGACCGTAATAAAGACAGATGATAAATGATGCTACTGCAGCTGCATTTTTAAAAAGCCAGCATTCACCACAGACAACTGGTAGTAGAAGCAGTGCACAAATGTCTATCTACACTGAGAATTCTTAATGCTTCCAACATTCCCCTTCCCATTCCATTAAAGCTAATGGAAATATTCTCCCTCGATTTCAAATTGAATTTAAGAGCTAAGCTGAATTTAATAGGTGACACCTTTCAAAAGATGCATTTCTTTCTTAATAGAAAGTAAACTCTAAAATGGAACGAGAGAGAAACTGCACCAAGATACCCCTTTAAGCTACTAAAGCAGCATCTCACAAACCTGTCTGGTTCTGTAACATGGAATCCATGTTCATTTGTCCTAAGCATGCACCTGAATGGAAGTTTAGGCTTTATGGCCTGGATCAGTGATTCCTATCAGTGAACTGTCATGCATTATTAAATTAGTGTTACTTTTCCTGACACCTGTAACAAGAGCTTATTAACATTTAATTTGTCCAGAAATTGTTCTTTATTTATCCAATATGAACATCAGAAAGTCCCAACAGACAAGCTATATACATTAGGAAGAGGATATGTCACTACTATGGTATCTCAGAGATAAAGCCTCTGTTAATAAGTGTAAGGGCCTATGACTTAAAAAAAGTGTTGTCCCTCATTTTTCAAACACAGGAAAGTGTTTGAAGTGTGCAAGAAGAGGCAGCATTTAAAAGTAATGGTCAACTAAAGCAAAAGCTGAAAATGACTAAGATCAAAAATGGACTCAGGAAAACCTGGCCCTCAGCAGCAATGGTGTCTATGTCTATACTAAAAGACAGATTCAATCTCTATGGTTTTAGAAAGGATTTTTGATTTCTTACTTGCCTGCAACTGTCCCCTTCTATATCACTGCTTCCCAACAGCCAGCCCTCCTCCTTGCTGTCCTCAGCAGAAGCCAGGCTCACCCTTCAGACTAAATCACTGTCAGTCAAGAGCATCAATACAAATGTGTAATTAGTGTGCTTATTAAATCTTAATTTTAACCAGACAGAAAGTGAACAATGTGATGTTTATGTGTAAAACATGCCCTTTTTCAAGTGTGGGTTTAAATATTTTTGATGATATTCTTTAGGTGCCATCAAAAAGTTCCTAATGGCAATGAAACGGGACCACAAAGGTGAGGAATAGCAAGAAGGAAGCTCTTTCTATTTCGGTATTACTCATGAACAGACTATTAAAGAACCCCTATCTAATGTTATATTAATTCTGGGTGTATATACAAGATGTAAGACAACTGAAGTCACTGAAATAAGCCAAAAATATTATTTTAACGACACCCTCTTTTAGTAGGAATAGTCACAAACATACAGAATATCCTTACAGGACTCAGATTTACTTCTCCTTATCTTCCAAACAGAACAAGTCCAAATCTTTGTACAATGTTCCCTGAAAGATGCAGAAATTAAAACCATTTTTTCTCTTAAAATGTCTTTTTTGTAATCTCTTGTCTCCCAGACACACTGGATTAACACAAACATTAACATGGACCTTGCAATAGAAAACATTTAAGAGGTTTCTTCTAGCCAATTTTGCCAGCGCTGTGGCATGGACCTCGTGCATCTGTCCTAAACCTAAAATTGAAAGTGCAGTTCAAGTAAACGGAATTATCTACAACATATGTACACTGAGAGTGCTGGGGTACCCATTAAAGCCAGTTCAGAAACAGAGGAAAGGAGGGCTTTTAAAGATGCCTGTAAAAGGCATGGCTTATTAGCAAAGTCAGAAGATCCAAACAACACTGCACAGCAGTAACCTGATAAAATTCCTTCAGCTGGCACCAGCATTCCGAATACACACTCCTCCTCTTGAATGGAAACCTGGGCATTAAATAAAATGATTCCATCACATCTAAAGGAGGCATATGTGAACAACTCATTTTGGCAATTAAGAAAACCCAGGTGGCTCATGTTTGTTGGTTTAAAAAACACCTTCTCATTTAGTGGTATAAATCAAGAGTAATTGCATTAAAAATTAAGAAATCAAACCAGCATGGGAAGAGCAGCAGATCCATTTAGAGTTATCTAGAAAACAGAATTTCAGTCTCAGGAGAATGTCTGACACTTCAACACTAATTTCAATGTCAAAAGAAGAGGCAAGTCAATATATAATACATTCTAATGTAATAGATAGGCCTCACATACTAAGCTAAAAATGCTTAAAATTAAATTGTTGCAGTGGGGGTTTCTTTGCAATACTGATTAAAAACAAACCTCCTCCAGTTGAAATGTTCAGTGGTTTTAAAGCTGAAGAGCTTGAGGTGTTTGTTCTGAACTCTCTTACTGAAAGGGAAAGTTCATTCACAAATCATCACTTATTAAGAAAGACATGCAACTATCCATAGCTCGTATCTTAATCAGGAGGATTCTTATTTAAGCTTAAAGACTACTCTGTGGCTGGCTTTGTTAATGAACTCTCATTCTACTGTCCCACAATGTAATCAGTCAACTGTGTTAACAGTTCTCGTTCTTGTCACACCAAGCCAATTTATCAGGTGAAACGTGGCTTCCCCAGGTCCCAGGTTTTGTAGTAGCTTGCTCAAGGAAGGAGACTATAAGAATTTTCTTATTATGAATTAACTAAGATATAATTATACAGCTTTCCCCTGTGTATAAAAAAAAAAAAAGGCATTCATGAGTCATCTTCCAAGACAGTGTCCCTTCATCCCAGAACTCATTTATATTTATGGCATATTATAAATGTTCCTTACAGCACCTACAATGTATTTATCAACAGAAACCTTGAGTTTATTCAGACATATGCAGAAAAACGTGATCTATTCTGCTCCTTCTTCTACACAAGTATGGCAAGAGTTCTCTCTTCTCTGAGGCTTCTGCACGATGCAGGATCAATGGCAGCTTTTGCCTTTGCATCAGGCCTACAGGGCACAGATATAAATAAACCTGTTCTGTTGTCAGATGATGCGTAAAATAGTTCTTGGGAAAATAAAAATCAGCTTAATGCTTCATTCAGTATTTTTAATATTTGTATCCCATTTTCTTGAGTTCTGTAATTCCTCACAGAAAGCCTAAACCAGCTACTAACACAAAATCTGTGTGCCTGTGCTCTAGGTGACCTTGCATGATCATCAGGGAGGTTGGACTAAATGACCTCTGGTGGTCCCTTCCAGCCTCAACCATTCTGTTAATTCACACCACGCAGGAGTCATGAACATCACATCCCTGGTCTTAGGACTTCTTTCTGCAACGTTCTTGGCCACTTTCTGCTAATGGAGAAAGTTCTGGTAAAACCAGAAAAGCTTCACAAAATCTGAATACTTAAAGCCTATCATCCAGGCTGCTCTGCTATGGCATGGTGTGCAACCTGGGATAAGACTACTATGAAATGAGCTGTGAGAAGCCTTTCTCTGCATGAAGAGCTGTCACCCTTGATGTCTTGCTTTCCCTTGCAGAAAAGCTCTGTCTTTTTGCTCCACAAATCTTGCTCTTGTACTTCTCAGAGATGTTGGGTAGGTTTTTATGCTCTGCCTTAGGCATCCTAATTAACTTCAGTCAGCTGACAACGACATAATGCCCTCTGCATCCAAGAAGACGGGTTATCTCTAGGAAGACAGATATAAGCTGGGGAGACTTTTCAAACTCATTAACTCCACATGAAGGAAAAGCCACTTTTATCAGAACTAACCCCCAAACAGGCAAGAAAGCTGCACAATTTTTGTGATGTATGTGAGCGGTGTGTGTGTGGCTGTGAGGAAGAGTTTGCCTCGCTGAATCCTACTTGCCAGCATTATAAGAAATCTGGAGAGGGGCTTTTGACAAGAGCCTGTACTGACACAACAAGGAGGAATGGCTTTAAACTGACAGAGGGAGATTTAGATGAAACATTAGGAAGAAATTCTTCCCTGTGAGGGTGCTGAGGCCCTGGCACAGGGTGCCCAGAAAAGCTGTGGCTGCCTCATCCCTGGCAGTGCTCAAGGCCAGGTTGGACGGGGCTTGGAACAACCTGGTCTAGGGGAAGGTGTCCCTGCCTGCAGCATGGGGGTGCAAATGGATGAGCTTTAAGGTCCCTTCCAGCTCAAACCATTCTATGATTCTATGATTATGCACACCATGCTAGCTGCTGATCACTTTCTAGGGCAGATCAAAATATCAGTTAGGAAAATAAAGCAAAAGCTTTAGCCAGCATGTAAAGCAATCTCCTAATTAAAGAGGTTAATCTCTTCCTCCTATTTACATAAGGAAAGAAAATGGCAATCATGATATCATCTTACTACTGAAGGAAGAAAATGCCAGTGTCACCAGTTTCCCAGGGTAAAGTCTGGGGATAACAATTACTGTGAAAATCTCATTTACCTTTGTTTTTTAAAGAAGTATATATATATATACACACAGCATGTGTGCCTGAAAACAAGCTTTTTTCCCTAACAGCCATTTTTCTAGCAACATCTGCTGGTTTTTCATCTGCTATTTGTGCATGCAGCCTACTTATTCGCATTATGTCCTGTAAATAATGCATATCTTCCTATTTATTTTCACTTAGCTGGCTGAAATGGGTTTTCTTGAATAAGCAGCATTCACTTATGAAATGCTGCAATAAAATTTAAGACATCTTCCTGATAGCATTCTGCATCTAAAGTTGTGTGTGTTAACCTTTATTCCAGGTAAATTATAGAATCATAGAATAGTTTGGGTTAGAAGGGTTACTATGGGTTACTATGTAGTGTAGATACTACATAGTACATAGAAAAAGTAAACCAGTCCCTGACCAAAGGTCTAACAGTCTGATTATACAAAAGCAGTAAAAATAAAGAGAAAAGAGATCTAGAGAAGGAAATTGAAATGGAACAGAAAACAAGATTTCTGATCTTTAGGTTATCAACAAAACCATACTGCTTCCCCATGCAAACTTTAGTAGTTACTCTAACAGTTTATGGGTAGCCACAACATATAGACAATGCTAATTTTTCTCAGAGTCTCCAAAAGAATTCCTTGAAATCAGTGGGGTCCCAGTGCTTCTCTGAGGAATAGAAGCCTTTGAAATCATTCTGTTTCATCTCTGCTTAAAAACAAACCAAAAATCAGTAGTTCTACATTATGCCTTAGGGAAGAATTTTTCTATTTTTCAGAAAATCAAGATCAAGGAAGCAGATGAACCTAAGAAAAAAAATCACCTAAATCTGTAAGTTCAACACTTATGTTAAAAATGGAGGATTCAGAATCTTGATTAGATCTATTATATATACTTACCATGAATTCACATTGAAACCAGTAATCATTATATTACAGGAAGAGAAACAGGGTATTTACAGAAATTGAGGAATACATTTTGATAAATAAACTGCATCAACTGAAAATTAAACCCCGCAAACTCCCTTTTTGATAATTTTCAGAAAGATTTCACAATGCCCAACAAGTTCTTGCAGTGAAGCATGAGACTGCTCACCTAGGAAATCAAGCAGAATATTCTTTACAGGCTTCTTGGTACTCTAACCATGGCTTTTACAGAGGGAAATGAATTTGCCAGAGAGAAGCCCACTAGACAAAAGAAATGCTTTTTCCGGTGAGTACTTCCTAGTTACTGACAGTGTCAGTCATTCACCTCTTGCCAGAAAAAATGAATCATATCAAGTCATTCCAAGATCAATAGCATCCATTGTTATCTGGCAGTAAAAGACAGCTCTTCATTCCGGGGTTTAATAAGCACTGCAATGTTAGTTCCTATTTCCTGGCCAAATTCCAATTCAGGTAATTGCCTCCTGCCTCCCTAAATTCGCTCTGCAATTTCCTTAGGCCAGATACTCTTCAGCCTGCTCTAAGTTGCCCATGCACTGTCAAACACTAGAAGTGACTACTTGCAATGAATGAATTACACTGTGAGCCAAAATTTCCAGTTTCCCCAGACCAGAATTCACAGAACACCTGGACATGACAAACATTACCTCCCACACTCACACGTGGGAAGCATTTTAATAAATGTTACTGGGTCACTCAGAATGTTTTAACTAATCCTGAAATCCTTGAACAACTGCCTTATTGGGTGCCCAGGTGTTCTGCTGGCTTGCCGGCTTCAGCCCACAGGATCACAGTAGAATTAAAAGTGTTATATACTTAAGTGCATTGTACCCAGATGGGCATTTTTCTCTTCTCTGACACAAACTGCCACTGTCATGAGGTCTTCCCTAAGCCGCCTCTTCCCCAGGCTCCAAATGTTCAACTACAACACTATAGGGACAGGTAACACTAGAGGTACACGCTTGAGCGAGTCCAGAGGAGGCCACAGAGATACTACAAGGGCTGGAGACAGGCTGAGAGAGCTGGGCTTGTTAAGCCTGAAGAAGAGAAGGGTCCAGGGAGATCTCAGAGCAACTTCCAATGTCTAAAGGGGCCAACAAATACCTGGAGAGGGGCTTTTGACAAGGCCCAGCAGGGACAGGACAAGGGGGAATGGCTTTAACCTGACAGAGGGGAGATTGAGATGAGACATTAGGAAGAAATTCTTCCCTGTGAGGGTGCTGAGGCCCCTGCACAGGGTGCTCAGAGAAGCTGTGGCTTCCCTACCACTGGCAGTGTTCAAGGCCAGGTTGGACGAGAACTGGAGCGAGCTGGTCTCGTGGAAGGTGTCCCTGCCTGTGTCAGGGGGTTGGAACTGGATGAGCTTTAAGGTCCCTTCCAAACCAAACCGTTCAATGATTTTAGGATATATAAGTGTTCAGCCCTAGTGCTTCTTCCCTGTCCAGTTTCAGATCCTATGATCTTGTCATACTGACCTTTACGTTGCAATCATAAATCAGTTTTTGCCTCCTGCATTGTTTACTGTCACTGTATAGGTTTTTATTAATTGGAGCACTTTGATAATGAAACATCAATACTATAACTTTCAAATAATTTCAAGTGCTGTACAGACACTTGATTAAGTCTCTGTTACCGGTAAAAGAAATGGAGGAAAACACTGCTGCAGGAAACAGAATATTCCTAAACTCCAGTTTGAAGTTCGGTTTAAGTCACCAAGACATGTGCTCTGTCCACAATACACCCTCATTGACTTCTTATTTCATTTCAAGGTTATCAATATGTGAGTCCTTTTCCTTTTAGGATCACTACCTTCTTTGGTCAGATTTTCGAAGTTTTACAACCCCTTTCCAAATTCCAATGTTCAATTTCTATATACACTAACTCTGAGGGCAACAAGCAGATTTCTGGAGAGTTGCAGAAGGAAACCCCAAAGAATATATTGCCATGAGAAAACACCATTTCCTTTTGATAACGACAGTCCCTCACAGAATGGGACTGGCACAGCAGCTTGTCTTCCTTCAGAATTAATGAAGGATCAAAGCCAAAGGATGTCCAGGTGGATGAGAGAGCCCAATCAGCTCATCATGACATCAACTGTGTGACACGCTCCAGAAGCCATCGCAACACTTACCTCATTCACCTGCAGTTTCTGCCAAGAAATGAAATATTGCCACTGGAAAATATCTTCCATTGCCTAGTATCTTGGTGTTCACATTTCTATTGAAATATAAAGAAGCAGGACAGGAAATTTAATTTCTGAACAAAGATGTTTAAATATGTCAAATGTAGCTTACAGAAAATCAGACAGAAGCTCAAAAAATTGCAAGGAACAGTATCAAGTACATCCCTCTAGAACCTAAAATGCATTTGTCAGGCCAAGAGCTGAGTTCTGTATTACCTCATGCAAAAATGCCTGCAGAATGTGTTCCTTTTAAACTGTCAATCTGTTACGACACAGATCTCATTCGTTTCCTTCAATAACAAGGATGGTCAGTCCAAGACAAGGTCTGAAGCTGCCCAGGAAGTGCCAGGGTGCCTCAGTTTCAGAGCTCCCCTTAAAAACTGGAGACGCTCACCAGGTAGTTTCCAAAGCAACAGCAGGTGGCAGTGGTGCTCAGGCTGGAGGTATCTGGCAGAGTTCCCAGCTCTGATAGCACTATTACACTGACATCTGGGCCAAAAATAATCATGTCACACTATTAGCATCACTCCCTCTTCTCACAGACAACAATCTCCAAATTTTTTCTCTCTTATCATGTTATAAACTCTTCATGTCCAGAAACCCCTCACAGTGTAGGGGTGTTAGATACAGCATCTAACCTAATACTGCTCCAGTGGCTACCGGATGGCAGATGCAATAGAAATAATAAGCAGTTCCTGTGCATGCCAGAGAGCACCAAGTAAGAAACACACTAACTTATCACTTAAGCCCCTCAACATGAATTTAAATAATTTCAGCAGTGATTATGGGACACAGTATTTTACAAAGTTTTTTTCTGGTTATCTATTTAACATCATGAATTCTCTTAATCTCTTCTGTTTACAAGGGCTTAGAAATACATCTCTTAGCCAACAATTAAAAAGAAATTAAACCTCTCTCTCCACCTCTCATGTTTACGAAGCTTAAAGGTAACTAACAAAATGTCCAGAATGAAATAGTTGATTTCTAATTATAAACAAACATGTTTCCCAAAGTAAGAACAAGCATCCACCTACAGATGCAAGTACCTGCTGCACTGAGGACACCACCAGTTAGGTACTGATAAAGGCCTTTATGAATTGAGTTCCTCTATTCCACAGGTTTTAAACCTGGACCATGAAACAAAAAGGAAGAAAAGAAGAAAGGGCAGATTAGATTACAGGATTACGGAATTGCAAACCTGTTTTTTTCAAAGGGCATGGTGAAGACATAGTCCTAAGCACATCCTTGAGGGGCAGCTTGTGTCTGGCTCCGCTTTCCATGAACTACAGAAGCATATCATTGGGGAAATGAAGCAACAGCCAGGTTGGACGGGGCTTTGAGTGCGGTCTAGTGGAAGGTGTCTCTGCTCATGACAGGGGGATTGGAACTAGATGAGATTTAAGGCCCATTCCAACCCAAAACATTCTATGACATTCTATGATCTCCAAAGATGGATGTTGCATTGCCACACTGCACAGATATAATGCCCAAAAGTGCAGCAGCCCCTTTCCAACAAACAGCAGAAAATCCTAGAGCAGTAAGACTTCAGGGAAGAGAGGAAGGTTTGCTCTTTTTTGCGTTGTTTTTGGTTGGTTTTTTTTTGTCCCTGTCATTTAGCTGCTTGCTCCATGTGCAGAGCCCTTGTGCTATTCACTATGTTCCAGCTGGAACAGTGCTGTTGCATCTATATTCAAAACAAAACCACCATGGATTTGGGAGATACTGAAAGGCTTTCTCTGGTAATTGAAGGTAGGGAATATCTACTCTGTGTTGCTGAATTATGCCCCATATCTGCTTAAAAGAAAACAAAAAACGAGTTACTAAAGTCACTGTTTTTTAATAAAACTAGAGTAAGAAATTAGCATCAAAAATCCTTCACTGTCAAGGACAAGAATGCTTTCAAACTATGTGATACCATTTTCCTTTAGTTCTGTATGAGTGTGATATATCTAATCAGGCATGACGCAATGTGACATGCAGGAACAGGGTGACTAAGCACAATACCCATACCTTTCTATCTTTTGTTAGCACCAGACCTACAGTTTTCTAGTGTGGGAGCTGTTTGTTTTGTTTTCAGCCTTCTATAAACATTTTCTGCATGCATTTGAGAAGATTTCAAGACCTCTGTATCCTACATTGTAACATAGCATAAAGCCAAATACTTTCCTTTTTATTCACAGGATCCTACACTCACAGAATAGTTTGGGATGGAAGGGACCTTAAAGCTCATCCAGTTCCAACCCTCTGCCATGGGCAGGGACACCTTCCACTAGAGCAGGTTGCTCCAAGCACCATCCAACCTGGCCTTGAACACTGCCAGCGATGGGGCAGCCACAGCTTCTCTGGGCACCCTGTGCCAGGGCCTCAGCATCCTCACAGGGAAGAATTTCTTCCTAATGTCTCATCTCAATCTCCCCTCTGTCAGGTTAAAGCCATTCCCCCTTGTCCTGTCCCTACAGGCCCTTGTCAAAAGCCCCTCTCTCCAAATTTGTTGTTGGCCCCTTTAGGCACTGGAAGCTGCTCTAAGGTCTCCCTGGAGCCTTCTCTTCTCCAGGCTGAACAAGCCCAGCTCTCTCAGCCTGTCTCCATAGCAGACCTGCTCCAGCTCCCGGAGCACCTCCGTGGCCTCCTCTGGACACACTCCAACAGCTCCACGTCCCTCTTGTATTTGGGGCCCCAGGGCTGGACGTAAGACTGCAGGGGGTTCAACAGTTACACAATGCATCATTATACCTCAGACTTAACAACTTTCTTCATCTTCCCTGTTAAATAAATAAAACTAAAAAAAAGTACATATAAATGTAATAAAGAGCAGGGTACATCTTGTATTCCAGCAAAATTTCGGCACCTGAAGAAAGCTCACCTCAAATGCACCAATCATACAGAAGCCAGAAGGGGAGAAGGGGAAAGGAAAAGAAAATGTGAAGAATGGTCCCTGATACCAGGAAGATCTACTTAGCACAAAGTCTGCTTTACTGAAACCTGCTTTCCCCTTTCAAAATCAAGTATTTGAAAAGTGATCTGTGCTACACATGAATTGAGCATATCTGTACACTTCTGTCCCTGTGTTTTGGCACTGAAAGAGTAGAACAGCAATGTAAGATACATTAGCAAATGAAAACTTAGTTTGCTGGCAGCAAAGGATGCATCCAGATATTTAGATCTTCCTGGTATCAGGGACCATTCTTCATATTTTCTATTCCTTTCCGTTTTACCAAACTGTAAAAGATCAGCCATCAGCTATGGTTATCGCAGGTACTATCACAATAGTACGCCTACACCAAAATACTCAAAAGGAAAACATTTTCAACAAGCAAGGCATGTCTGTACCTCAAATCCAGCAAATTTATCAAGAATCCTAATTTATGATCAGAGTCCTTTTGGTAAAACAACTAAATGGTCGCTCTTTGACTTATTAGCTGTGCTCCAGAGTATAAACTGTAATTTACAAATGAAATCAAGGATTAATTTCTCAGGGAAACCAGGCCTTGCTCATTTTCATCAACGTCATTGGCAGTGATCAGTGCTCAGTGTTTCTGGGAGAATGAAAAGCCTGCCAGTCTCAGGCAGCTGTCACTGAAATCAGCAGCAAATTAAGAATGTATAAGCTAGAGCTTTGAGTTCAAATGGCGTTTTTATACCGCGTCCTTGGAAGGCAAGAGCTCAGCTCCTTAAGTATGTAAACATCCCATCCATGGTTGGAATGGTTTTAAACTGAAAGAGGGTAGATTTAGAGGAGACATTAGGAAGAGGCCTCCATAGCAGAGCTGCTCCAGCCGTCGGAGCATCTCCATGACCTCCTCTGGACTCACTCCAACAGCTCCATGTCCCTCTTGTGTTGTGGGCCCTGGACTTGCTCGAGCGAGTCATCAGCAAGACAGGTGATGCTTTCAAAATGTTTTGTTAAAGCAAACAAACAAACAGACAGACACAAAAAAAAAAAACAAAACACCACAAAAAAAGAAAAAAAGAAGTTTCAGGGTGGAGGTGTCCCTGTTACTCAATCTTTAGCTTGAAAACACATTTAAATCTTGGAATAAACATTACCTCACTTTGGCAACTCGGGTCTGGACAGGATTCTCAGGGGTTCTCAGAATGAAAGCTCTCTACTATTCTCAATTTCTCTCTACACAGAAGTTGAGAGCTAAGCTGGGTCCTGGAGCAGAGCTCAATTTGCTCTCTAGAAACAATGGGACACTTGGCCTGAAGCTGATAGGTGGGAACTGCTGAATAGGCAGTTTAAGTCCCTCCATGAATTTCAAGTTTTGGTTTATAAAAGTGGTTAAAACTTACAATATTACACCTCATCACACCTACTGCCACTTGCCAGAGACACGAAACTACTTTTATATAGTATTTCCTATTATATACTATTCCTATTGATTATGGCAACATACAGTGAGAGCTTTATGAAGTGGAATTGAATTTGCCTTTGATCATACTGTGCAAATAAGGATGCACTGTGCCATTTCCTATTGGATGAAGACAAACTCATCTCACCAGGGGTAATAAAGATTATAAGGCTCAGAAGTCTGAATGCTTTCTATCTATTTCTCTTTGCTGCAGCGGCCATTCACACTCCTGCCTGGCAGCCAGTTAACTCGGTGGCCCTTGAGAAAGAACTTCTCTCTGCACGGATGGACACAGACCTCTAGATTCTTCAACAGACTTCAACATAAAAAATACTTTAAGGTTAATGTTAAATAACTTTCTTTATTAACTGCTTTTATGGCTTTTAGACTGTTTTCCATCTGACCATAGTGCTACAATGGCTGCACATTACGGAGTGCTCCTGTCAGCAAGAGCTCATGAGCACACCAAGGGCAAGCTTTTATTTAAACTTGTTACACTGAGACTTTATATTAAAAAGCACCTTCATGGAGAGGTGCTCCTCAGAGTTACACAGACTCTTCAGTGAGCACACAGGACAAAAAATAGTACCTACACTTTGGTCCAAGTGCCTGAGGCCCTGGGATACTCACCTTTGTTAGTGTATGATGCCAGGTACATAACACAACATTTAAATACACACTGATCCCAGGATGCACAAACCTTTCTGACGACCACTTACCTGGGCCAGGTTTGCTTGTTTAACTGCACTAACCTCATCTGCAGACTGAGATCAGTAAGAAAGGGCAAGCATAACACTTCCTCAAGAATTGTCAGAAATCGTATTATGCGTAAGAGTTTAGATAATCTGGGAAGAGATTTACAGGCAAGATGTTGTATATCTAAAACTGCCTTGTCGTAGAGATGACAGATGTAGATGAGTACTGATGTAGAGAGTACCAGGAAAAACCTACAGTAAATATGCAAAAATATCCTCATTATATTCTGTGGAAACCTCTGTTTTGGAAAACGGCTACTTGAAAATTCTGTCACAGAGACCTGTCACAGTTTCCAGTGGGAAGGGGATTACACTGATGACATTTGGTGGGTGGGTTGGTTGGGGAGCATTCATAAAATACTACATCCAAGCTGCTAAGTCCATCAAACTGCTGTTTGCTCCCCTGCTGTGTCTGACTTGACCAATTCAAGCCCTAAACTTGCTCCAGGATTTGTGACTCTTCTGCAGCCCAACCCACCTGGAATTTAGCAGAGACTAAAGACACCAGCTTGGGGAATACAGGACTTTAAATAAGCACATATTTAGAGCAATATATATATATATTTTATAATGCATTGTGTATGTTTAAAATTGATTAGAAATGACAAGCAGAGACCACCAGCATCACTCAGCCAAGTGGTGCTTTTTTGTAACGCCCTTCACAGCATAGCAGGTATTTTAAACAGAAACGACATGCAAGTACCTCATTTTCAGTGGTCATGGACTCTAACAATTATATTCTTTGCCTTTCAAGCTGTCTTTTTATGACCTGTTTCATCCCAAATACTCAAATTTGGGGCCAACATTAATCTGAAAACATATGTCGCTGAAATTAACGTGTTAGTAGATAATAGGAGTCCAATGTATCTGGAATTTAAAGAAAGAGTTCCCTAGAGTGATAAAACTCCAACAACCACCCACATCTAATTTATTTTAGATGTATGTGCATGGTTCAAATTTTACAATATCCCAGCAGAATAAGGCAATCTTAACCTTGACTGGATTATTGTAATTTCCAAATTGGCTGCCCATCTTGCTTTATGCCTTAGGGAAGTTTGTATCAAATGCATTGTTAAAACAGGCAATCCTCTGGAGTGGGATTTGCTTTTGCGGAAATGATTAAAAATGCGGAGAACATTACAGCTTCAGTAATGTATTTTTAAACTATATAACTGACAGCTGTAATCTCAACTAAGCAACTGAATGAAAGGTTTGAGCGGACGCCTAAACTGCTCCTTTCATTATATCACTTCCCTTCATGTCAAGGTGCATCATGTGGGTACTCTCAACAGTCATTTTGAGCCTGCATAGGCTCCTATATATCATGAGCCTACAGGCTCATATATATTATTCTATAAAGAATATGACGCTGCTGAATTTGTATTATTTATATATTGTGCATATTCAAACACTGATGAAACCTAATTTAATGTTGCATGTTCTCTAAGCATTAAAAACAAAAAATACAAACTTCCATGGTATCTTTCTCCACATTTGTTAGTAGTGCACTCTGCTTCACCCCATCCATCCTCTATGACCAGGACCTTCTGCCAGCCTCACAAGATGCCTCTTATATGCAAGACTATACCAGAATTAGTATTTTAGTGCACACATGTAGATTTCTATCACTGTCATAGCAGTTGCAGAGAGTAAAAACAGTCATACAATTAAGTTTCTTAGCACATCCCTAAATACAGACACGTAAAAACTCTTTCTATAGGTTTACAAGGCTACCAGAGCTTGGTAAATCCAAACAGTGCATGCATCTGCCTTTCTGTTAAAGACTTGCTGCATCTGTGAAAGGGTTTTGCTTTGGAGGACTGAGAGTTGCTTTTAATTAACAAAACCAGTATCACAGTTTCTTATTCATATATGCCAATGCTACTCTCAAAAAAGTGTTATTATGTAGGGGCTCCCCATCCATCAGGCAATATACTGGTGCCCACTGTTTAAGTATATGAAACTGCATCCTGCAGAACTGCAATAGCGCATTTGAAAGATGACAGGCACAGGACAGGACAGGATTTACAATCTGGCCTCATCAGGAGTAGGCACAGTGCTGAAACACTTCAAACACAGCTTTGGAACGTCAATTAAGTCTCCCTAGGAAGCAAGTCAAACCTCAGGTTCACAGGGGAATTCATTTATCCCCGCCGTGCATTCAGGAAAAGCAGCACGAAATACCTAGGAAAGGAGGCAGTTTGCAGATACCACTACTAATGTAGCAACAACTTCAGCAGACATATATCACCAGCTGAGAGTTTACTCCCATGTGTATAGTTGAAATCTGTAAAAGGCCATCTATCCTGTCAAAATTCTTCTGTTAAATTT
This sequence comes from Pezoporus wallicus, assembly GCF_028554395.1. Taxonomy (NCBI): domain Eukaryota; kingdom Metazoa; phylum Chordata; class Aves; order Psittaciformes; family Psittacidae; genus Pezoporus; species Pezoporus wallicus. Next base: position 1,014,792 of record NW_026635101.1, on the reverse strand, counting down.
TAAACTACATAAGCTAAATTGCATGCAAATTGCATGTACGTGAAACCTCTTATTCATACTAAAGCCAGACTTTTAGTATAGCTCAATTCAATTAGGAGCAGCCTTTCTTAATTAAGTCTGAAAGCAATTTATAGCGTGTTAACCAATGTAGTGAAGTGGAGTAAATTTGCGCACAGACAAATACTACCTTAACTCTCCTGTTATCACTGATCAGGAAACAGCAGTGTACGCCTAAATGAGTATTCATGTAGCCTTCTGCCAATTCTAACTTTAGCAATTGTTTCCTTTCATAGAATCATGAGATGGTTTGGGTTGGAAGGGACCTTATTAAAGCTCATCCTGTTCCAACCCCTGCCATAGGCAAGGACACCTTCCACTAGACCGCGTTGCTCCAAGCCCCGTCCAACCTGGCCTTGAACACTGCCAGGGATGGGGCAGCCACAGCTTCTCTGGGCATCCTGTGCCAGGGCCTCAGCACCCTCACAGGGAAGAATTTCTTCCTAATGTCTCATCTCAATCTCCCCTCTGTCAGGTTAAAGCCATTCCCCCTTGTCCTGTCCCTACAGCATTTATTCATGATGCCAAATTTCTCAAAAAGATTCTTAGAAATTTTGTCAAAAAAAAAAACCCTAGCAGAATTTAAAGTCCATTAGAATACACTTTAGCATTCACAGATCATCTGACCAGAGAAGATTCAAAGGTAATGATCCTAAATTCCTAAAATGTTTGTAGGACTTTAACATTAAACCTACAAATATGATCAATAGGAGGCACTGGTTATCACATAACACCAGAGATTTGGCCAAATAAACTGGCAAACAAGGAACTGCAAAAAATTGAACTTGTAGGAAATAAAAGTGTTATTTTGGTTGAACATGGTTTAATGATGACAACTAGATGAAGGCAGTCTAAAGAACAGAAAAAGAAGGAGGGAAAGCAGAGCATCAGCTGTTTGGGATAGGGATGATACAGCTAGATAAAAGAAATTCTTTCTGCATGGCCTCTAGCAGGTTATAAAAAGAAGACTGATGTGATAGAATTGCAGAAAGAAGTGAACACTGGAAAGATTCCTCACCTGAGAAAGAGCACGACCATCAGGATTTCCCTACAACGCGGTGCAAAACCTAGTCAAATTTCCATACTGTAGACACAGAGTTAATTTGACACATACAGTTTTCCTTCCTGCTGCAGGTCTGCCTGAGGAGAGACACAGGGCCTCAGCTGGTGTGCAAAACCACTTTTTCCACAAATTAATATGAACTAGGTAATTTGTAAGAGAAACAGCCGCTCTTGATGAAAATTTCTGGCAATGGAAAACACACGAGGGGATGAGGTGCTCCTGCATTTCCCTACCATGACTGCAGTATGATAAGCAGCTTGACTTTTTCCACTTCAGTCTTGTATTTATCTGCTCCTAAATCCAACTGTTATATTATCAACACGAGAGGGACATGGAGCCATTGGTACAAGTCCAGAGGAGGCCACAGAGATGCTCCAAGGGCTGGAGCAGCTCTGCTATGGAGCCAGGCTGAGAGAGCTGGGCTGCTTCAGCCTGGAGAAGTGAAAGCTCCTTAAGGGGAGACCTCAGAGCAGCTTCCGGTGCCTAAAGAGGTCAACAAGAAAGCTGGAGAGCAGCTTTTAACAAGGACCTGCAGGGACAGGACCAGGACAAGGGGGAATGGCTTTAACCTGACAGAGAGGAGATTGAAATGAGACATTAGGAAGAAATTCTTCCCTGTGAGGGTGCTGAGGCCCTGGCACAGGGTGCCCAGAGAAGCTGTGGCTGCCCCATCCCTGGCAGTGTTCAAGGCCAGGTTGGACGGGGCTTGGAGCAACCTGGTCTAGTAGAAGGTGCCCCTGCCCATGGCAAAGTTGGAACTGGATGAGCTTTAAGGTCCCTTTCAACCCAAACCAGTCTGTGGCTCTATGATTCTACGATTACCCAACCTTTGAGAACTAAACTAACTGCTGATCACTGACAGCACATAAAATATCACTGATTTGAGGACAGTAATATAATTCAAGATGTTACAGTGTTCATCCCACACTCACGTAGTCTTATTCTAATGCATTATCCTAATGCAATTCTATCCCACACTCACTACACTTATTCTAATGCAATTGTAGACAAGGTTGGCTCCAATTCATAAACTAAGAATCTTACAAAGCTTATACAGTAATAGTCTAACTTGCTCTTGCATTACTATGCCCTGTTCTCAGTGCTTTTGACCAGGCTTTTAGAGCTCATACTATGGCCAGCCTATGCACCACAGCCAAAGCTTAAGTCATTTGCTAAGTCCTCCCCCTCAAAACAACAGCCTTACAATACTGAACACCAAACATCAACAAAAAGCAAGTCTTTCACACTTACAAGACAGAAGAGAAATCAAGACCTGCCACCCTCTTACTAGGCGCTTTTATAATAAAACTGCTAAAAATAAAACTTCAAAGCTTGAATTTGCCACTCAGGAACTTCCAACATAGTCTGATGGAGTCAAGTAAACTGGCAATGAGAGCAATTTATCTACACGAGCTCCACAGGTAGTTATCTCTTCGTGTGGCAAAAGTGGGCAAAGCTACTTACATTTTGGAAGAGGAGAATGCTGTTAAGGAGGTCGATGTCAGACCCATACATGAAAACAGGCTTGGCAGAAGAACACCTTCGACAGCCAGCAAGCAAAGGATAGCCACTGCTTGCACCAAGCAGCAGTCAATAACTGTGGCACAAATTTCTGTAATAAATTCTCCTTTAACTGCGTTCACATTTTAATTAAATCCACAGTTTAATTACCATAAAAAAAAAAAAAAAACAAAAGCACTGATCAGGGCCACAAATCCACATGAAATAACTAAAACTGCTGTTTCAGGTTTTAAATTAGGTGCTGAAAAATACTCAGAAGAAAATTAAACCTTTCTATAATAAGCCTGCGAAACAAGTTGTAGATCTATTTTAAATCAGCACAGCTTCACGTGAGTAAGAAAGCAGGATAAAATCTTGACATTTTCTGGTAATGTTTGAAATATGCTATGGTTATAATTCACTGAGACAAGCAGGAAGCTATTTGAAATGTGAAAGTATTCTGAAGTCATTTCTAGGCTTTGGGTTTTGACTTAGAGCTTTTCAGAGAAAACTCTACTAAAGAAGCTTTCACTCACATAATTTATGTGAGAGATGACATAAGACACTGTTATTTTAGGGTTCTCAAAACGCAAACCTACATCATTGCAATCAAGAGCAAAAGGGGGAAAATATCAAAACAAAGAACAGCTTTTATGGGGAGCTGATAACAATCACCAGAGTTCATTGATTTTGCTGCTGTAGCCAACAAATTTATATGAAAATATTGATATTAAACCATAAATATAGCTTTATAGAAACCACTGAAATATAGAAGCCAGAATGAGATTCCTTAATAAAATAGAGCAGCTCTCAATATGAGCATCTGTGATGTCCTGACAGACTAAGTAAAATCTTAGCTAACTGCATGCACAGCTAACCCTCCAGAGCTTTGTGCAGCACTCACCTGCAGAAATATTGATTCAAGTGAACAGTGATTTTGACTTGCAGTTGACACCTTTACGCAACTGTACAGTCCCCTAAGGTTCAGATCCACATTATCAGCTATAATACAGGATCATAGAATCATAAAGCTCATCCATTTCCAACCCCCTGCAATGGGCAGGGACACCTTCCGCTAGACCAAGTTGCTCCAAGCCCCGTCCAACCTGGCCTTGAACACTGCCAGGGATGGGGCAGCCACAGCTTCTCTGGGCACTCTGTGCCAGGGCCTCACCACCCTCACAGGGAAGAATTTCTGCCTAATGTCTCATATCAATCTCCTCTCTGTCAGTTTCAAACCATTCCCCCTTGTCCTGTCCCTACAGGCCCTTGTCAAAAGCCACTCTCCAAGTTTCTTGTAGCCCCTTTAAGCACTGGAAGCTGCCCTAAAGGTCTCCACAAAGCCTTTTCTTCTCCAGGCTGAACAAGCGCAGCTCTCTCAGCCTGTCTCCATAGCAGAGGTGCTCCAGCCCTCAGAACATCTCTGTGGCCTCCTCTGGCCTCACTCCAACAGCTTACATCCCTCTTGTGTTGGGGGCCCCAGTATGTTTCAGCAAATTAACTCTCCCCTTCTCACAAATTTCAGAGGGTTAAAATAAACACTAACACTCCTATGAAGGCAAATGGGAAACCTATTAAGAAGTCACCCTATCCTGTGCCGCCCTTTACTACTACTCTAGTAGCCCATCTAATTAATGACAATTTATATTCCAGTTACACTCCTGATACACAGGTTGTAATGAAAGAAACTAAGATTTCTGTCTTGCTAACCCAGGATACAATTTTTTTGCTTTGCTGCACACAGAGCTTCATAGTTCTTATTATATTTACTGAATTGAAAGGAGGTTTTTGATTGTTTGAGTTACTCCTCAGGACAGGCTCGATATCACACTGAGAATTTACATACAGCACGAGGAGATGGTAAATGTGCTCTATCTTCTGAGCTGGTGGTGGAAAACAGTCTCTCAAACTGGATGTAGAAAAGGCCTTTCAATGAGTGGAGTAACTTCTTCAGGTAAAGCTCTGAACGTTAAGTTTTATATGCACATACATTTTTGTCCACGGTACTTTAATGAAGCAGACCACCCACAGCAAGGCTGCAGAGTAGTTGCCCTATGTCAGTTTACCATGTGTTTTGATTTTTGGAGACTCTAAACAGAAAGTGTATGTTGGATTCAGTTTTGCCAGTCAAAAAATCAAAAGCAAAAAACTAGCACTGCCATGAGATCAAAATCAGGTCTCAAAGCTACTAGAGGAATCAAAATTAGTCCAGTTAACAAAAGTGGACCGATTACTACTTGGCATGTATAATTGGCACGACTCATTGTATTCCTCATTATCTTAGACTGTGGTCTAGCTTCTGATTGAATTTACTTTGGTCAAGTCAACTTGTACCAGCAAAAGGTCTTACACCTTTTAGACAGTCTTTTTTTTTTATTTGAAAGAGTATCATCTATTTTAATTAGTGTTTCATACAAGCTACATCATCCTACCCATTTGTGCTTCAGCTGCTAAGAAAAACCAAGTAAACCTCAAAAACTGAGAGATCTGAATGTCTCAAACTGCAGTCTAATAAAATCAGCTCTTCTCAGAAGTTAGGTTCACTGATTTCATCTTCTTTAGCATTTAGAGCCTTGGGCTTCAATGGGCTTGGTTTTGTTAATGTCAAAAAAACCCCAAACTTTCTTTTTTTAAGGCCAAGCATAAAACGTTACCTTTAACTTGGGACAAAGGGAAAAATCTCACATCTGATTGAATACCCTACAAACGGCCTTGAAGTGCAGCAGTTTCAATATACGTGTTGTTCCCTAAGGCAACCAAGAAAAACCTAATAGCACATGATTTCTTTAAAACATACGCTGAACAACAGTAGATTCAACGAAGTTCAAAGTTCTCATTATTATACAGAGCAGAATTCTTTGTGCCTGAATCATGAAATACGTGATTACTGCTGCTGGCATTACATTTTCCCTTCCTCAGTTTAACATAATGTTCATAGGCTTCCACAGAGATCTAATTTCAAGAACAAGCTAGAGTGGTGTGCTTCATGCCTGGAAAAGAGAAGGCTCCGGGGGAGACCTTGTAACAGTCTTCCAGTACTTAAAGGGGCCAACAAGAAAGCTGGAGAGGGGAATCTGACAAGGGCCTGTAGGGACAGGACAAGGGGGAATGGCTTTAAGTTGACAGAGGGGAGATTTACATGAGACATTAGGAAGAAATTCTTCCCTATGAGGGTGGTGAGGCCCTGGCAAAGGTTAGCCAGAGAAGCTGTGGCTGCTCCATCCCTGGCAGTGTTCTAGGCCCGGTTGGATGGGGCTTGGGGCAACCTGATCTAGCAGAAGGTGTTCCCGCTCATGGCAGTGCATTGGAACAAGAGGAGCTTTAAAGTCCCTTCCAACCCAAACCACTCTGTGGTTCTCTGTGGGCAACTCAATTTTTATATTCCTGCTTCTGTAACACATCCCCATTTCTCTCTGTCTCCACTCTGTCCATGTTCGCCCTAGCTGGTGTCTTGGTTTGCTCCTCCATTAAAATCACTCTTTGGCAGATGCACTGCAGGAGGACAAGGAGGAACCTATACAGCTTGTCTGGACATTTGTACAAATCTCAGGAGTTTTTCTAGTATCGGAACTACCCAAATTTGATAGGATTGGACTAGAGTGGTTTCAGGCTGCCTCACAATTAAAAGGTGTTGGGATTTGAGACCAAATCTAAAGGGGTCTTTTTATACTCTCAAAGCTGTTGCAAGTTCCATATTCCAACATGGGGCCCACCCGCCCCTGTCATCTCTTACTTATTATGTTCTTATTTCTACATGAATTGTTAAGATACAACAGCAGTAATGTCAGTGACACTAAGCATTGTGACTACCTAATGGTTTACTACTTTGCCTGGATGCTTATTTTCTATAATTTCCCACCTATGAATTAGCATTTATCTTGCTGATAGGGACTATTATCCAGTTGAAATATATATTCTACTGAAACAAATCATTTAATTAAAACCACAGTGCAGCTCTCATTGTGTAGGGAAGTATTTTCCCAATCATTTACAGTACACTGAGTTCTGTTAGAGCTACAGAAGCAGTGTGGTATAATGATAGACTCTGGAATAATAATTTGCACTTATACAGTGTAAAGGTGGTTAATGTTTTTTGAAGAGCACCACAGGAAACCCCATCAAACTTGAACTTGTTTCATTCAAATCCAGCTAATATGGTTTGACACCTAAATGTGTTGTCAAATAACATTCCTACTAATTGCATCAGCTCTTTTCTGACCAATATTTCAAAGAAGCTTGTAAGAAAATGTTCAGACTGAAAACCCTGAAACCGTTCAAACAAAATAATTATTGTTTTTCCTGCTTTTAAAAGTGTGTTTTTGATGTGTGGATTACAGGATTTCAAAATCAGCAGTTTTGCATGCTCTTGAACTCCCAGTGGCAGCGGGGTTTTTTCTCTTGGACAACAAAAAAGGGTTAAGACTCCCCCTGATATAGCAGGAAATGGGAACAGTCACAGGGAGGCAATGGATTTTTTTTTTCCTTACAGACTGTCCTGAATTCCAAGCTGCCAAGACAGTCTCTAACAGTGCAGACACCGTTTTAACACTGCACTTTGATAAAAACTACAACAGTCGCTGAAGTGGTATGTGCTTTTCAATAGGGGAAAATACTGACCTTTATGACAGAAAAGGAGTGATAGAGAATAATACATTTGCTGTGCTAAAATAAAATACTTGCACAGGAAACTTCAGAGCTGTGCAACCCTACCTGAAACAAAATGCAATTAAAAACCTCAGTTGGATCAGCTTTGTACACAGCCTTGTCCCACAGCCTTAAAGTGAAATTTCTTCTTTCATAGCTATCCCCAGAAATTTGGGTTTTGCACCTTATTTTAGTCGATTTTATCAATAGAGATTAAAAACCATCATGATCATCATCTAATCATCACAGACCGGCTTCGTTGGAAGCGACCTTAAAGATCATCTAGTTCCAAGCCCCTGCCATGGGAAGGGACACCTTCCACTAGAGCAGGTTGCTCAAAGCCCCATGTTGAGCTTTTCATCACCCAACACCCCAAGTCCTTCTCCTCAGGGCTGCTCCCCATTCAGTCTCCACAGCCTGCATTTGCCCATAAAAGTATAGACACCATCAGTAAATGAAATATACATAATAAATATCGTAATGTATTTCCTAGAACCTCAAGTTCATCTGTTTAGTTATAAAAAGTGAGTTCAGTCTGTTTCTCCAGCTGAATTAAGAACTCAAATCCCTTCAGAGCTTCAAAAAATCCTGACAATTCCCCTTCTTCCCTGCCCTACTCCTGGCATTTCCATGCCTCGTATTGACAGAGCAGCATGGAGATGCTGTAATTCAGCTGAAGCCCAGCCTTTGCTCCATTACAAGCATTTCAAACCACCCAGCTCCATGTGAACTTTTTTGCCAACTCTTCCTCAATCAAGAGAAAGACAAAGACTGTAATCGCCATTGCTTTATGATTGCTACCATCACTACAACATGACTACATCTTTCACTGGTATCTGAAGGGGACTCCGTGAATCATTTAATGTGGCACAGCAGGAAGGATCTTAACCATGATCTCAATAGGACTTCTCAGATTTTACAGTGAGGGCAAACTACTTCTCTGGTACACTTCTTATGAGTAGGAAACAGGCCACTCAACAAAGACCCTCCCTTTATTAGAGGATGATTCTTTCCTTCACCTGTATCTCTGAGAAATCATAGTTTAATTCCAGCACTTTGACTATTTCAGAGAAGCTGTAAGTAGCTTTTAACCAAGCCTTTTATTAATAGATGTTCTATCTTAGGTGATAGAAGAGTAATTTGATGCAGAACGTCAAAGAGCTGATGCTTCTTTAAAATTAAAAGCAAATCAAATGTTTATGAAGAGTCTTTGTGTGATTAAAATCTGTCATTACTAAGAAATTCATTTCCACATCTATATTTGAACAACTAGACTTAACAAGTACCAAGGTGATCATAAAATTGAGTGAGAGCTTTTACTGGCTTAATGATAATAAAGAAACCTTTTATTTACTTAGTCTGCTCAAGTAAATTGATTTATTTATATAAACTGCTGAAGTAAAAAATAATACCTAGCAGTAGCAGGAAATAACAGCAGTATTGTGCAGCTACAAGGTCACTTGTGGGCTATATATGCTTCATAAAGCCAGTGAAAATCTGATTAAAAACTTGTAAAGAGAAAACATACAACATTACTAGTTAAACTTATTTCAGAACATTTCATACGGTTTACAGTAACAAGATGTCTTAAGAGAACACACAAGTAGTTAAAGGTATTTCTAGCTTATATATTGGTTGCTAGAAACAACAAATTCTACCTGTTTGTATTACAAACATAACAAAAAGTCCTGACTGCTAGGGAAGAAAAGATGATCTTACCTCCTGTGTAGCTAAGTGCTAATAATCTGGTGCTATTTCACAAGCCCAACAGGGTACTGAATTTCTAGCCTATCTTGCAGATCTTGACATATGAATGATTCAGTCTCTTGTACACCAGAATTTTATCTCATGCCAGTAATATCCTATGTGCTAGTCCAAGGTCAGATTACTGGGGTCAACGCATCCAAACTTAAACTGCCAGTCCCCTCAACACCAAGCCAAAGCCACATTGAAGAGGGAGGGAATCAGCAGAATGACATGGAGAGCAGGTCCTGCCTTGAGGTCCCTACACATGGGACTAAACCACAAGCAAGTGGTTTAGTAGTAAAAATGATTTTCCAATGTTTCAACCACATTGCCACCCTGCTTTTATGCACGGATACCACATGCTCAAATCTGCCAGCTACCAGGTCTTCATAATACTCCCCAAAGCCTATCTTGCAGGGCCATTCTTCCTGAGAATTCCTGGTTATCTCCTTGTTCTGTACAGGCACTATGCTGCAATGTCTGGGTTTTAAACTTGGCTGAAAATGCTTTACATTCAAACACTCCTTTTTCACTGAAATGAAATAACCTGAGTCAACCATCTGCTTTCTACTGGGTTGATCACCATCCAAGTTAATCAGAAGTGCTTTGCCTGAAGTTTGAAAGACCTACAGAGCCCTATGCCTGAAAGTTTTATCTGGAAGGTGCTTGCAACTAAACGCAATCATGCTTTGCAAAGCAATGAGTTCATAAAAGACTATCATTTTGAGAGTGGCCAGCTTTCCATAGCAGTCAAGTTGAACCAATACCTGTGGTGAAGCAAGACGGGAAAGCTCACATATGTAACTTTACATGTTTACATTTTTCCTTTGCAAAATAACCTTCAATTATAAATTGATCTAGAGTTTGACAAAGGACTGAAATCTGGGGATATAGCAAGGGTTAAAAGCATTACCTGACTTGGAAATAAAATGGTTTGTTTCCAATGCAATTATCTGACCCATATGCAACTTGATGTTACAGACAACATAGCAGATCACAGTTGTGGCATTAATAAACATGGTACCAAGGAACCACGCTAGATAACACTTTAATTCCACAAAATACAATGTCAGAGAGCAGTGGCTTTCTTTTTAATGTTTTAATATTGGCTGAAGTTAGTGTATTGTAGTTATGAAAATATTTTTAAAGACCTTTTTTACAAAGTACCTTGTTTCATCCAAGTATCTACTATCATAAAATCTCCTTGAATTTCCATTTGCATGAGGAAGGCTTGCCAGCAAAGCTGCACCAGTACAGAGAACCGTTGCTAACTTAGTCTAAGACTAATCCAAGCAGTTTCCAGCAAACTATCTAACATTCATTTCATAGAATCACAGAATAGTTTGGATTGGAAGGGACCTTAAAGCTCATCCACTACCAACCCCCTGCCACAGACAGGGACACCTTCCACTAAGAGCAGGTTGCTCCAAGCCCTGTCCAACCTGGCCTTGAACACTGCCAGCGATGGGGCAGCCACAGCTTCTCTGGGCACCCTGTGCCAGGGCCTCACCACCCTCACAGGGAAGAATTTCTTCTAATGTCTCAACTCAATCTCCCCTCTGTCAGGTTAAAGCCATCCCCCCTTGTCCTGTCCCTACAGGCCTTTGTCAAAAACCCTCTCCAGATTTCTTGTCAGCCCCTTTAGGCACTGGAAGCTGCTCTAAGGTCTCCCTGGAGCCTTCTCTTCTCCAAGCTGAACAAGCCCAGCTCTCTCAGCTTATCTGCAGAGCAGAGGTGCTCCAGCCCTCTGATGATTTAATTCTTAACCTCTAAAACTGTATTGGGCACTTCCCTTTATTTTTACACTGTAGCTGTTTCTGGCTATAAAGATGAACTTGAAAGTAATTCAGAATGAGCTAACCAATGTTATCTAAAAATAGGTAGGACAATCTCAGACCATATTAAGCAGAGGAGAACAAAAAAAAAGGGGCGGGGGGGGGGGGGGAAGAGGGGGTAGAGGAGGAGAGAATAATACTTCCTCTACATCTTCCCAAAGGCAAAATTCTGAGAGGCTGTGAAGTCTTTATATCATAATTCAGTAGGTCAACCCTACAGGCAGAAGAACTACTCATTTTTAATGACCTGTGTGGCAAAGTTTGCCTTTTCTCATACTGCACACAGAACAGATTTTCATTTCTCTATGGGTTTTTATTATAGAAATCATTCAAGCAAACAAACATTCACATGAAGGCATGGTACATATGCTTTGGGGCTTTTCCTCTAACCTTGAAAACAAAGAGAATAATAATACGGAGATTGAAAAGCTTAAAAGCTTTATATTTAATCGCATCAAGCATTTAACTTCAATGGAATCTTAGGCCAGTCCATGTACCACCAGCTATTTTAAATCCAGTATTTGCAGAATATTTTTATATTAAAAAAAAAATAGAATTTTGCAAATTAATAACCATTAAATTTATTTTTTAAAAGAGCTTATGAGCTATCTAACAACTGGTTTGCAAAGCTTGAGGCAAAATCTTGCTCACTAGAAGGAAATTAAGTATTAACCACTTTCTGTGCCACTGTGTGCAATCTCCACACTTGTGCATCTCAGCTCAGACTTCCCAAGCAACTTGGGGTCTTAGGTTTAAAAATCATTCTTGTTACTTTTACAGCACCATTCAGCAGAATTAATTTTGATGGGTTTAAGTATACTTTCGCAAGAAACGTTTATGGAGAAATGATCACACTGAAGTTGACAATCTGATTACCTAGTTTCAAAACAACATAAATTAAAATGGCTGCACTAGCATACAAAGCTTTATAAAGGAAAAGCTGAGTGAACTTTAATTACAGCAGCATTTCCCGTGCTGCTGTGTTACTGACAGGTCTATTGCCTCTTGCTTCAAGCTAGGATTACAGCTTTACTCAAGGGCTTTCTGTTTGAGAACCTCCGGCATAAGCTTTCTATGACAAAGTGCATGAGGAAAGCGCCCAGAATTGCACTGTCTAAATCAGCATAGCTCAGGGCTTTTAAAAAGGAGAATCTGGCATCCTACAGGAGCCCTGACCTCTTCTAGAGAAAGCTAAACCCAGCAATGGCACAAGAAAGGATACAGTGCTGAAATCCAGGGAGTGGAAACCATGAAGCAGCTCGATGAGACTATTAATATAGAAAAAAACATTAAAGCAACATCACAGTTGAGAAATCAAGCACTCAAACACCAGGAAATTCAAGTGTTATGATTCTTTCTTCACCATTAGCTCAAACACCTTGCACACAGCCTGCTTTCAGGGGCATAAATCAGACAAGAAGTCTGGCCTAGGTAATACTCTCAGTCCCACTCTCCAGCTGCTACAAAACATCCTACCTACATTAAAGCCACCAACTTTTTATAATGTCTTTAAATCCCCTAACAGAGAGGAGATTTGAATGAGACATTAGGAAGAAATTCTTCCCTGTGAGGGTGGGGAGGCCCTGGCACAGGGTGCCCAAAGAAACTGTGGCTGCCCCATCCCTGGCAGTGTTCTAGGCCAGGTTGGATGGGGCTTGGAGCAACCTGGTCTAGTGGAAGGTGTCTCTGGCTGTGGCAGGGGACTGGAACCAAATGAGCTTTAAGTTCCCTTCCAACCCAAACCATATAATTCAGTGCCTCATGCTGCTAAGGATGAAACAAAAAGTCTTCTTCCCTCATGCTCTTAGTGATAATCATCATAAAGTCACTGAAGGCTATATGAATTTCAAGGAAGAGCTGACACTAAATTGGTCACTAAAAGTGAAGTTGAACCTTTACAGACCTTTATAGCATGACAATCTCACAACTTCCACTGTGCTTTTAGGGATTTCTTCAGACTTACATAAGGCTATCATGAGACCGTAGCTTGATGGGACTGCATGAGAGAGGAATAGAGGAAGGCAAATAAGCAAATTCATTTTTTTTTATGTTTTGGTTTTTTTTTTCAATCAGGAATCACCTTCTGGACTCCATTCCAGCTGCAGTCTGTGCACATACAAATTCTGCTGCCAGACAGCTTTAACTCCAGCCATTCCTTTGAGGTCATTAAGGATTTTTGTACCTGCAGGACAGTCAAACACACAAACATAGTCTGTACCCATCTTTGCACATCTCTCTTCCAAGAAGGCTCTACTGAAGCAAGAAATTTTCCCAGCAGAGATGATTTTCCTCCAGGCATGTGCTGCAGAAAGTCAGAATGTAGCTGCAATATCAAACTCCTTGTCTTTAGCTACACAATACACCAATTTCTACCTCACAGAAGAATCTCAGTACACACCTACCAAAAGCTACAAAGAAAATGTATCTCCGCATGCAAAATCTTAGGTGATGCTGAAACGTCCTCCAGTTATTATGTGCAAGTGCCAGGATAGAGTGGGAGAAAATCAGAGTTTTATAGAAATTTATAAAGGCAAAGTGGAGGGCTTTGACAAGGTACTGAATATTGGCTCAAGTCCTGTAAAAATCATATTCTGAGCCTCCTGGAGAGTCATTCATAGGCTCAGAGCACAGAAAAAACAAATGGTTGAACAATTCCCTTGCTTTTTCTTATCTATTGTATCCTAGAAGAGTATTTCCCTTTCTAATAATGCATGCTTACTAATCTTGCAATCTGAAATGAATATAATTAAAACTATGCTGTGGAGGGATACCACTCTCATAAGAATATAATCCATACATCTATAAACATAATAAACTGTCAGAACTAAGCCACCAAAATAAGAATGAGACTTTTCCACTTATTCTCTTGACCTCCACTTTTGCCATAAACAGAAATATCTTACAAGGACCATGCCAAGTTTCCTCACTTCCCAAAATTAAATCCCTCTTGGACAGCAGATCTGATCTGACTACAACCCTGATGCTGTAAACATTATGGATGGATGAAGTTTGGGGCAAGATGGGAGAAGAACTGGTAAGACCGCTGCCAGCTCAGCCAAGACTCCACTGGTGTATCTGCAAAAGAGGCAGTTTGAAGAGATGAGCCCAAAGATTAATTAGAAAGATCTTGCTGACTGTTCCTGATCTTTATAAAGTACTAGTCAAAGCAGCATGTAGTGTTTCCAGTATAAATCCAGTGTATTTTTGCATCCCTTGTCCTCTTACTTCATCAGAGTTTCTTTACAGCTATTTCCTCCTCTACAGCCTTGTCCACTCTGTTACTTTTAGCTCTACCCTTATTCCTTGTCTGCTGTTTTGTCTTCCCTCACTGGTTATGAATTCTTACCTCATTTACGGAAGCTCAAAGCCTACAAAATACTGCCAGGATTACTCTGCACCCAGTATTCCTACCTGAAGTCCCAGGAAAATCCTCAGCGTAAAACATTCAAATAAAAAAATCATTTCAGGATCCCTGGAAACAAGATATTTGGAAAACTCTTGAGGGTTGGTGCTGGTTTTTTTTGTTTAGTTCTATATTTGTGTATCCAGGCTCTGCAACTACAAGAAAAGCTGCTGTTTCTTTGCTGTAGCACTAAGGCTGTATGCATGCACCCAGGACTGCTCATGACCCTTCTCACAAATCTATGCTTCTCTCATGTTGCACAGGGATGCCCACCCTCGTGCATTCAGTCACAGCCAACTGCAACTACTCCAGGCTTCACGGTTTTTGCTGAGATCAAGAGATGAAGTGGCAGGTATCTGGCCTCATGTTGCTCAGTAAAGAGCTGAAATTAGCAACGCTGAGACAGCTGTAATTCGACCCACCATTACAAAGATGTTTGAGCCTTGTTGATAACAGGTGTATGACACCAAAGCAAACAGCAGCTAAAAATGGGATGGCTGTAACTTAGGAGCCCACAGTGACATCTACTGGCACGATTCTCTTTGAAGTACCATCAGAGGATGCCATTAATGGTCACAGAAGACCCTTTTTTCTTCCTTTCTATATCAAAAGCAAGGAAACTGATACTGTGAAATCACCTATAATCTTGAAAGATGAGTGCCTGCATATAAGGCAGGTTACAGAGTACTGAACTTGGCTCACACTGAAAAATGAATCCTAAACCTTTTGGCATTCCCCTCTCCTATTCAATTGTTTTCTTCCTAAAAAACACACATCCCGAGCACTCTTGGAGTGTAGTCAGAGATAACACATACACAAGCTGGCATCTTCTTTTGCTTGTTTCATTGAGAGCAGAGCTCCTGATCGGAGTGGGAGCATCGCCAGGTTTCTCACAGTGTTAAATCCTTCCAAGTTTTTCCAACTGCCAATTTTTTTCCCCTTCTTCAAAGAAGAGTGTTAAATCCTCCAAATCTGAATTGCCCAACTTGAACATACTCCTAAAGCATATAAACCGCATCTGAAAACTTGGAACTGCTTTTCAGTAACATTTGTAATAGGATTTTAACAATACTAATTCCATTCAGCAGTTCTACCTCCATGGCTCTTTTCCTAATTTGCTGCTGCTGCTGTTGTTAACTGAAATGTCTTTCTTTAAAGCTCAACTGCTTCACAGCATTAACAAGCAACTTTAGCACTGTGGGTCAAGCCTTTTCAGGTCACCTTTCTCTATAATGAGGTAAGAGAAGGGACACACAAGCAAGATGCTTTGATTATCCTATAGGTGAAAGCATGTAGTTCAGGTCAAGCAAAGGGATTCTCTGCCCTGGTGAGACCCACGCTGCAATCTTGCATCCAGCTCTTGGGCAACAAAACAAGAGAGACATGGAGCTGTTGGAGCGAGGACAGAGGAGGCCACGGAGATGCTCCAGGAGCTGGAGAACCTCTGCTATGGAGCCAGGTTGAGAGAGCTGGGCTTGTTCAGCCTGAAAAGACGGCTCAGGGGACACCTTAGAGCAGCTTCCAGTGCCTAAAGGGGCCAACAAGAGAGGCTTTGACAAGGGCCAGCAGGGACAGAACAAGGGGGAATGGCTTTAAACTGACAGAGGGGAGATTGAGATGAGACACTGGGATGAAATTCTGCCCTGGCACAGGGTGCCAAGGCCCTGGCACAGGGTGCCCAGAGAAGCTGCAGCTGCCCCATCCCTGGCAGTGCTCAAGGCCAGGCTGGATGGGGCTTGGAGCAACCTGGTCTAGTGGAAGGTGTCCCTGCCTGTGGCAGGCATCGGAACTGTATGTTTCTTTAAGGTCCTCTCCAACCCAAACCCACAGATTCCATGATTCTATGATTTTAGGATATATATGAGTGTTCAGCCCCAGTATGCAGACTGTGAGACCTGCTAAGACAGGATTTTTAACAGCAACACTGAAGAGAAAATAGGTGTTGCTGTTAGTAACAAAATCTGAGAAGGAAAACAGAGAAGTCCACAGTTCACCTGGCAGGACTCAGAGTAGCCATGAGGGTGGGTATCCTGAGGCTTCCAAGAGGTGGCCAGCAGGAGAGAGAGGGAAGGACAAACAGGCCTCACCAAAGCTGGACAGGGAAGGAAGCACTTTGACAATTCCTGCTAAGTAAAGCAGTAAAAGGTCTTACATGCCTTTCTGTATCAAAAACCTGCAGAACCACAATGCCTTCCCTCCCTTAAAATAGACCATGAAATAGGAAAGTCAGCAGAAGTTGACTCATGAATCTTTTAAATCCAAATTACGTTGTTTTTTTTTTTAAATTTAGGTATCCAGTTACAAAGCCTTGACCCATCTACTGTCATAAGCATAAATCTGCTCCTTATCTGGGCATGCAAAACATATCAGTACAAGCATGGCACTATCTAGGGTACCCTCAGCTCTAAAACATGCTACCCATCCATCCACAAATGACAAAGTAGGACAGCTCGTATAATGAAGAGTGTCAGGATGGAGCTGACAACCTGCCTGGTCAATCTAACAGGGAAGGACACATGAAATGGGCAGCATGGACAGCCTAACATGGCAGGCTCAGTACTCTGTGCTATGAGGACTTTCCTGAAGTTTAGGTGTGCTGCTCAGCTGTTTAGACCACCCACGTCAAGTCACCTAGCCCATCTGAAAACCTAAGACAAGACAAAAAGATGGAAAAAACACTCCAGAACTACCAGTAGCCTACTGGTTACATCATTCACCGTGCCTGTGCAAGACTAAATTTCAACTCACAATTACTCAGGTCAAGGATAACTGCATTTATAAAGAGCTTTATCGTATTTTGGAAGCCTGGACACTTCAACTATATCAAGACCTAACCAGAAAAACCCGTCAGGAAAGAGATGTCACCAGTCTACAGGATAATATTTGTGGACAGCCAACTGCTGAGTGGTAGTTCAGAATGTGAGTTGGTGAAATGGTCAAAGGGGCAAGAAGTGGTTTAAATCAAGATTCAAAAAAGGCTTAAAACTGCAGTTCGGTTATCACATCCTTGAGTATTATGGATGCAAAACAGGACACGCAGAATCGCAGTATCAGTTAGGTTGGAAAAGACCTCCAAGATCATCAGGTCCAACCACTCCCCCAGCACTGCCAAGGCCACCACCAAGCCATGCCATGAAGGGGCTCGTCTACACGGTTTATAAACACTTCCATTGTTTACCCTGCCCTGGGCAGCCTGTTCCAATGCCTGACCATCCTTTTGGGGAAGAAATTGTTCCCAATATCCAGTCTAAACCTCTCCTGGTGCAGTTTGAGGCCATTTCCTCTTGTTCTACAACTTGTTCCTTGGGAGTAGAAATCAGCCACCTCCTGGCTCCATCCTCCTTTCAGGCAGTTGTAGAGAGTGATGAGGTTCCCCCGAGCCTTCTCTTCTCTACACTAAACCACACCCAGGTCCCTCAGCCATTCCTCATCACACTTGTGCTCCAGGCCCTTCACCAGCTTCATTGCCCTTCTCTAGACCCGCTCCAGCACCTCAGTGTCTTTCTTGTCATGAGGGGCCCAGAAATAAACACAGGATTTGAGATGCAGCCTCACCAGTGCCCAGTTCAGGGGGATAATCACATCCCTGGCCCTGCTGGCCACACTACTGCTAATACAGGCGAGGACACTGTTGGCCTTCTTGGCTGCCTGGCCACAAGCTGCTCACATCCAGTGACCATCAATCAGCACCCCGACATCATTATACAGCTATTCAGTTAAAAGACAGAAGCAGGGGAGAAAAAAAAAAACAACTAAAAAAAAACCCCAACAAACAAAACAAACCCAGACAGGACAGCCCTTGAGATATTTACATCAACAGACTAGGACCAAGTTTTCCTGCTTTAATTTCAAAGAGCTGTCTCTCCCATGGAAGAGGCGGCCAACATTTCCAGACTGTATGAAATTTTAACAAATTCCAATTCATGCGAAATGGAATGTAAGAGCTTTTATTAAATTCTGAATCTGCTCCTAATTCATCAATCTGTTCTGCAACTGCCAAATATAAAACCCACATATTTTGAGGATAAAAATTTAATGTTTTGCTTTTGATGAGACTATTCATGTATTTGAACATGTGTTTCAGGGGTGTTCTGGCTGGAGGCGTAACCACAGAGCCTTTATTCTTTAATGTTACTGGAAAAGAAAACAAGCACTAATCCCAGTTTTCATTTCTAAGAAATTCTAACATTTGGCTTTTAACAGGTGTTTCCCTGGGTTTCTCAGAAAACACTAAAACTTGGTGTCACGGTTTAAAACCAGTCAGGCAGCTCGTTCACTCACTCCCCCTACTCCCAGAGGAACAGAGAGGAGAATTGAAAAGAATGCAACTCCCACGGGTTGAGATAAGAACAGTTTAGTAACTAAGGTATAACACAAACCACTACTGCCACCACCAATAATAATAATGATAAAGGAAATAACAAGGGAAGAGAATACAACATCTCACCACCCGCCAACCGGTAACTCACCCCCCAGCCTGACCAAGCACTGACCAATACCTCATCCAACCCCACAGTGCCCTAGCCCTTCTGGGTAACTCAGTTACACCCTGGGCATGACGTGCTATGGTATGGAATACCTCTTTGGCTAGCCTGGGTCAGGTGTCCTGTCTCTGCTTCCTCCTGGCTTCCCCTCCTCCCTGGCAGAGCATGAGACTCACAAAGTCCTTGGCCAGGCTAAATCATTTGAGCAATAACTAAAAACATCGGTGTTATCAGCACCGTTCCCAGGCCGAAAGTCAAAACACAGCACTGCACCAGCTACTAAGAAGGAGAAAAAATGACTGCTACTGCTGAACCCAGAACACTTGGGGAACCTGCAAACCCAGGGAGGGGAGGCTGGCGTGGATTTAAAACCTGATCTGTAGTAACACAGGTAAAACCCATGGGATTTCTACTTGGTAGAATTGGTCAGGCCGGAGATTTTAATGTTTATTGGTGGTCTGGGGAGGAGCTTTGCATATCTGGAAGAAAAAAAAAAGGATCTGATATGTAACTCCCACAGTATACTGCAGCAAGACAGAAAGACTTAGTTTAATGCTGAAGTGATGGAGAAACCATTCTGAATTAATGAAGCAAATGGAGCTATTTCTATTCATGTCATCTAATACAAAGTTAAATATTTGGTTTGTGGTTCCTGGTGAAAAAGGGATATTTTTTTTTCCAAATTAAAAGTTATTTAAAAATTATAAATTGGTCATAGTTTTCATTGAAAATTCACTTATGCAGAAAATGTGCCAGACCATCAACTTACTTGTATGGGTTTCAGCACTACAAGACACCTCAGCTGCTAACACTCTTACCAGCTCAAAACATTTTAAAGGCCTGATAACATTTCTGTTAATTTCATCCACATGCAAGCTGGTGTCTATTTAGATGATGCTGAAGAGAATTCTCACTTGATTCAAATCTTGGATCCTTAGTTCAAAGTTCCTAATTAGTGGAAAATCCTAAGACCCTACTAAAAGTAGTCTGACACAGAATCATAGAATAGTTTGGGTTGGAAAGGACCTTAACATCATCCAGTTTCAACCCCCCTGCCACAGGCAGGGATGCCTCACACTAGCCCATATCGCCCAAAGCTCTGTCCATACAGAATGTGTCCTATTTTCTAATCCTTCTTTAAAATTTTATTAATGAAAGTTGTAGATTTGCGTTTATTTTCCAGAACGTATACGATCTGACTGTGAACACTCCCTTGAATTATTTAGGAAAGACTCCATATAAATAAGAATCAATATTGTCACTAAAAAACTCTTGCGTGCCCTGACTTACAATTTCTGAAATTTGAGATTAAGCAACCCTTCCTGACTCATTGTTTGATCAATCTATTCAGCATATTGAAAATAATAGTCTGATTTTCAGTAACTTTTTTGAACTTCTGTCTATTACAAGTATTTTACACAGCTGTAAACAACAGTTGAAATACAAGGACTTTTGTTTTCTCCAGGCCAAAAGGACCACAACATAAATACTTCCTCAAGACACCTTGGTGATTTCACTGACAACTTCTATTAACACCATGGGAAGGACCATTTCTAAACAGCAAATCCTCAGTCCCTGACTCAGAGGATATAACCAAGCTAAAAGAGCTGAGCTTGCTCAGCCTAGAGAATAGAAGACTCCGCGGAGACCTTGTAACAGTCTTCCAAAACCTAAAAGGGCCAACCAGAGATCTGGAGAGGAGCTTTTGACAAGGGCCTGTAGGGACAGAACAAGGCGGAATGGCTTTAAACTGACAGAGGGGAGATTGAGATGAGAAATTGTGAAGAAATTCTTCCCTGTGAGGGTGCTGAGGCCCTGGCACAGGGTGCCCAGAGAAGCTGTGGCTGCTCCATCCCTGGCAGTGTTCAAGGCCAGGTTGGACAGAGCTTGGAGCAACCTGGTCCAGTGGAAGGTATCCCTGCCTGTGGCAGGGGGATGGAACTGTATGAGCTTTAAGGTCCCTTACAACCCAAACCAGTCTGGGATTCTGTAAAACAAAATGGAATATGAGCAAACTATTAGAGAAACACAAATCGCTTATCATTAAGAAGAGGGTGGAAAAAGAATCTGTCATAAAGCAATATTCTATAAAAGCATTGAACAGTCATTTAGTCCAGCTGACAGCTATAACACTTCAAAAGTTCAATAATTTCTCAACTAGAAATGTGGTAGTGCCAAAAACACATCAAATGGACTTTTAAGAAGTCATGCCATCTGCTATGTTAATACTGCAATTTCTGATCGCTGGCTTTAGTTCCAGCAGTTTATGAAATGGGTGAATTCTTTTTCACCCTTTCCACCAGCCCTACAGCACAAACTTACCTATTATCATGTCCACACAGTAATACAGACAAGAGGCAAGGGACATTCTCTAATTAGACTGCAATGTCATTAGCTCATCTGGAAATCACTTGGCAGTGTGTCATGCAGGAGAAGGTAATTATTCCTCTTTTAATCATTTCCATCTGTTTGAGCGCTGTTGCCATTCCTTTGCCATGCTTCAGACCAGTTCAAGCATTCTCCTAGCATCCCCCTAGCCCTGCCCCCTTGCAAGTATTTATAGAAGTAGTACAAGGAGGTGCCCACTCACTGCTTAATATATACACAGGCTCAAATACCCATTCTAATTTACAACTATTAGGTAATCAGACCCTTCTATAGAATTAGTGCCACAAGACACAGAAGCAATTAATGTGATGCCAGACTTAGTGGCAGCACCCTTCCTGAAGCCATGCAACAAAGCACCTTCTTCCTGGGCAGGCCAGCATACTCCATCAAACCTTGGTTATTCAGTGCTAATCAGTAATTATCAGTCTTCTCCATTCATACACTCCTACAACCAGCTGCTGGCTCTCCTAGTCAGCCCACAGAACCACCGGCCATTGCAATGAAGCATTCGACTCAGCATACAGTCGGCTGGAACTTGGCCATGGATCTGTCTGTGGCCTCATAAATATTCATGCTCTCACAAAATTTCAAGCTTTTCTCGCATGAATATCATCATGTTTTCTGCCAAAAAGTCAAGGAAGGGCATTATCCAGTCTGACTGACTGCTTGGGTGGGATAACCCCGACAAATGCCTTCTGATTTTACTGGTGGCCCTCTTACTGATATATCCCTTACCTTCAAGACTCAAATAAGAGAATATTCAGCATCTCCCAGGATCCCTTTGACGTGGAATCATAGAATCCCAGACTGGTTTGGGTTGGAAGGGACCTTTAAGCTCATCTGGTTCCACCCCCTGGCACAGAGGCAGGAACACCTTCCACTGGACCAGGCTGCTCCAAGCCCCATCCAACCTGGCCTTGAACACTGCCAGGGATGGGGCAGACACAGTTTTCAAACCTCATAATTAAAAAGCCTCTACAAAGACCTATGTAAAGTTGATCGGCTACAAAACTTGACGAATGACAGAAATGTAAACATAGATGATACTGTATTACCAAACACATACTTGACCTGAGGGGAAAATGTAAACAAAAAAAATCAAACCCAGACTTATGTATTAACACGTTTTTTGCTAAACCACGAACAACATTACTGCCCCACAGGGCTAAGTCTCACTGGGAGCCAGTCCACTGTCTAACTAGCAGTACAACAGCCATAACAAATTAAATGCAGGCACTAACCACCCCCAGCAACCCAGCTGTTGTTCACATTGTGCCACGGTGATACACTTAGCCCAGAAATTCATTCATTCACTTATAACCTGCTCTCTCAAGTAATTACTTTGGCAAAGTGCTGACAAATCAATGAAACATGGTAAAGAGTGGAGGCACCCCTGCTACTGGATCTGGTCATTCAAATTCTTTTCTGAATGTTGCCGATTTTAATCTGTATTGTTACAGGGTAACAGGCTTCTCTTCCATCCCTGCCAGTGGACTAGGGAGGTACATTTGAGATAGGTTTTATGAAGAAATAATCATCTTTCAATCAGTTCAGATTTCATCAGCTTTCAACCAGCAAATTCTCATTCTATTTAGCATCTGTTTGAAGCACCCTGGTGGGATGGAAGTGGTGGATGCACAGCCAGCTGCTGCCATGGACGCAGAAAGATGACTTCAGTTTGTAAGGCACGACACTGAAAGTACATGTAACAGCGCAAGACACCTCTTAATCAGATGAGACGGTAGAGAGAGCTGTTCCAAAGCCTCCCTCTGCTAAGTTGTTGCTTTACTCATCCCACTTAAAAGGCACTCATCCCCCCTACAGCCTCTATAAATTTTTTTCCATAGATTTGTATGTCTTCTCACTACACACAGACATTGCTGGAGCCTACAGGAGGAACTAAACATATTCTCACTATACTATTTCAGAAGACATTCAAAATCAGCTATCTATAAAGCAGTTTATAAAATGTAAACTGCAGTAAGCCCAGCAATAAATATTACTATCAACATCCTTCAATTTTTCACCCTCAGACACATCAACACTGGCTCCTGAAGCGGTTTCTGATTCAAATAGGATCTACAAACCATAAAGAGTCACGCTGATGTACCGCCGCCCAAACACATTTAAAGCTTCACAATGATCAAAGGCAGCAATGACAATACTTGCAGAAGATATTCTTTAAAACACTCTGTTTCTGACACTCAAATTCTTTACATCAACAGCCTTCTTTCCAGGGTCAATTGCAAGAACACTTTAACGGGTGTCACATGTTTGCAGGACAGTTTGTATTTCCTGGTTTGTGTGGTATCTCATTTCCTCCTGGAAGTACCCACACCGGCTTTTCCCTCATGTAGTTTCTTGCTTTGGCTCTAGAACTCATGTTTATAGAGAAAACTCAATATGATGAATAGTCTCCAAAACTGCAGTCAGTGAGTGCTGTGTATCTCTCTTTAGACAAAAAAAAACCCTACACCTCTTCAGCACTCTAAGGAAGTAAGTGTATCAGAAAATTTCAGGGAATCACAGACTGGTTTGGGTTGGAAGGGACCTTAAAGCTCATCCAGTTCCAACCCCTGCCATGGGCAGGGACACCTTCCACTAGACGAGGTTGCTCCAAGCCCCATCCAACCTGGCCTTGAACACTGCCACAGACTGGGCAGGTACAGCTACTGTGGGAAACCTATGCCAGTATCTCACCATCCTCATAGTAAAGAATTTCTTCCTAATGTCTAATCTGAATCTCCTCTCTGTCAGTTTAAAGTCATTCCCCCTTGTCCTGCCCATACAGGCCCTTGCCAAAAGCCCCTCTCCAGATCTCACATTGGCCTCTTTAGGCACTGGAAACTGCCCTAAGGTCTCCCTGGAGCTTTCTCTTCTTCAGCCTGAACAAGCCCAGCTCTCTCAACTACAAAACTTTCCAAAAAAAGACCTGTGAGGTTAAAAATTTCAAACCTCTGGCCCACAACAAAGAATATTTCCCATCAAAACAGTACATTTATGCAACATTCATGTGTATGTTATCACTAATTCACATGGCACAGTCCCAGCTATACTGAGACTGACAGTAACTTCCACAGCTTTAACAAGAACAAGTATTTCCTGCTAGATTTTCAAGATAGAAAGGCCCAATTAAAATGGTCTACTTGAGCTACCCTAGAAAGTTATCCAGTGGTTTCCATGTCAAGTCAAAATAATTCGTAGATGCACTAGCACATCTATCTGTCAAAAAACATTCAGCTCCATTTAGAGATTTTGCCAAGGGAGCAATATATCCCCTTTTCTGCTTTTTGTTTTTCTCATCTTGCTGATCTTTGTATGTCTTTTCATAAAGAAACTTCCAGAGTTAGGTATCTTTCCCTCACACAGGAGATTTTAAGCGTCAGTAGTTACTTTTTAAACTTTCTCTTCAGCATATTAATATTTATGCACTGTATTTATAAATTAAAAAAGAAAATCTCAAAAATACGCTGCTTAGTCATTGGGGATGAATAGCATGACTCATAAAGACTTAGATGGTAGCAAAGATAATACGAATCATGCACTGTACCAAATGTTCCCTTACCCACAGTGGAACAAACCCCAAATTCCTACTTTCTGTAAAGAACAAAACAGCAAAATGTGTTTCATGTAGCCTGGCTTATAAAGCTGGTTTAGTCATGGTGGTTTTGGTTATTTCCAGATAGAGGGCACATTGATGAGCATCAAAGATACCTTTTCATCCATTTTCCAAGCAACTGTCAATGGCCCATCATGCAGGGCACCCATGAGTCACAAAGCAGGCTGCTCACAGTCGAGCGACGATGTACAGAGATTCCCACACAGTTCTCAGCACGCTGGGAAAAGATTCGGTTTCACTCAACATACATTTCAAATAAAAGGTTTTCTGCAATTTCAAACCTTTCAAAATCGTGATTCCAGTGCTAATATTATAAACCTATCCTTTTGGCAAGCACTATTTATCCCTGCTCAGCTCATTAACACTTCCCTCTAGTGATTTAATTTTGGACGAAGGACACGTAAAATTCTTCCTGCTACTCAGGAGATGCTGTAACGGCAGCACAGGATCCCTTTAAGGGTCTGCAGGTCATACGCATTCTAACAAGGGTCCATGGCTTCCTAAGGTGTGCTCGTACCACTAAATAAAAAGGGCAGTCAAAGAGCAAATCTGAGTACCAGATTTATTTAGCAATAATTAGTCTTGCCTTTAGCCACAACTATAGGAATATTCCTGAATGAGACAGAAGGGCAAAAAACAAGTCCTTCATTTTGTCTCAGTCAAGACTTAAGCTGAACACAAACAGAAATTTTTACGAGGTATGTACAAGAACAAAACCTACCAGTTCTGTTCATTTCTGCTAACTGGAGAGATAGTATGTTTGAGAAACCACCTGTGCTGCTTGCAAGGTCTTCAAGCACAAAGGGAAAAGCAAGGAGAGAAAATGTTTGGATGTATAGTCATAGAATGGTTTGGGCTGGAAGGGACCTTAAAGCTCATTTGGTTCCAACTCCCTGCCACAGGCAGAGACACCTTCCACTAGACCAGGTTGCTCCAAGCCCCATCCAACCTGGCCCTGAACACTGCCAAGGATGGGGCAGCCACAGCTTCCCTGGGCACCCTGTGCCAGGGCCTCAGCACCCTCACAGGGAAGAATTTCTTCCTAATGCCTCATCTCAATCTCCCCTTTGTCAGGTTAAAGCCATTCCCCCTTGTCCTGTCCCTACAGGCCCTTGTCAAAAATCGTTCTCTAGATTTCTTGTCAGCTCCTTTAGGCACTGGAAACTGCTCTAAGGCATCCCTGGAGCCTTCACTTGTCCAGGCTGAACAAGCCCAGCTCTCTTGGCCTGCCTCCAGAGCAGAGCTGCTCCAGCCCTCAGAGCCATCGATCAGCACGCCCAGGTCTTTTTCCACCAAGCAGCTTTTCTGCCACTCTTCCTCAGCCTGGAGGGCTGCATGTGGTTGTCGCAGCCCAAATGCAGGATCGGCTGACCATATGTTTATGAACTTCAGTCTTCCTGAATACTTGGACATGACCTGTAGTTTCCATTCACTTCAACTAGTCCCCTTCAATCACTTTCCTCCAACCAGTCTTCCCTGATGTTTCTTTCTTTAAAAGGAAAGAAAAATAATGAGCCAATGTTTTGAACTGGAAGCAAGTCAAGCAAAAACCTGTTTGCAGCTCCTGCTCAGAAAGCAAAAACATGAGACGGAAAATGAAATAAATATAATAAATTATTCCACGAAAGCCATGTAATGCTCTGAATTATGCTCATATATTTTATGGCTTTCATTTTATGGACATTGACCAGGAAAGCTATTTATGCAGCAACATTTTCACACAGCCTGCAATTTGCATGCCATCAGTTTTGCTGCCGACTTTGAAATGGGAACTAGAATAAGACTGACATCTATGGTGAGCAGATCCTGGTGTGTTGGGCAGGCCACAAAATTTGCTTCTCAGAGTCTCTAAAGCTGAAAAAAAAAAAAGTTAATTTGTTCCTGGGACAGTGCATACTGAAAATACTAACAGTGCTAGTGCTACCTCTAAGAAAAACAGATATTTTCAAGTGAGATTATGAGATAAAATTCTCTTCTCCTCTCCTAACATGACAAGCAAAACCATTGATTTTTGAAATCATTTCTAATCTTGTGGGAAGCAATACTGGTTTACTGTCATTTATAAATGAGAGAGAACCCTCAGTAAAACAGAAAACAAAGAGAAGAAAAATTTGTTTATGCCTTTGAGCTTCTCAGAGCTGAGTATGCTATAGTGATGGTCTGATTCCTTCTGCAAAGGAGTCACACTGGTTTGGGGGGGGAAGGGGGTGTGTTTAAAAACATGAGAGTGCTTGAACTGTTTTGAAACTGGGACAGTCCTTGTGCCAGCTTCACTGTCAGTGGAGTGATTGATTTCTCATTGACACAAATGGCGTGAGTAAGCTAGGGGTGGTTGCTCATTTCCTGCTGACAAGGAGGTTTTGAATTCAAAATTACCAGACTTACCTTGTTTTGGAACGATTCTCAAAGTAAACCTGATAGGATATATTGTGCATCCTAAAACCAAAATCAAACATAAAATAACAGTATAAAGGAACCTGGCTACTTACGAATGTCACAGCACCTGCAACAGAGAGCAAGGATGACTATTTGTACCATACATCTGAGTGGATAGGAGGCTAGAGGAGTTAAGACCAACAATGATTAAAATGATACTGCCAAAATGTAACACATAGCAATTCTCTGGCTGAGTACAAAAAAAATGAAGGGAAAAAAATATACTGAAAAATTGGCAATAAGTAACATTGTCAATTTTGTAACACCAGTGATAGAACTGCAAACAGAACGCCCAGGCTCTGAATTTGAATGCTAATGCCCAATACTGTCAACTGAGCAAACCTGCAGCGGTAATCTTATCCATTAATATTGGTGGTTGCGGAATATCACTTCAACCCAACACAATACACATAGCTACATGTTATTTCTACATTTAGAAAGCAAATCTATCAAGACATAAATAGGAGACTTGGATAAAGTGCCTCCAGTGACCTGCGCACATACTAGATTCCCGATGTTGGAACAACAGTCCTCTCTCTACATGCAGCCAGTGAGCAGAACACATGAAGCATCTAAGCCAGGGCATCAAAGCAAGCCTGGATTCAAAGCAAGCCTCATCTGGCCTTGCCTCTCTCATGTGACTTCACCTAAATGACAACTTTTTACCTTTAAACTTTGTTGAATATTATGTATATTCTGGGTACTGAAGATTTAATTAAATGCATTTATACATGACTGCATTTAAAGAGACACAGCAAAAGGATCAGAGAACTGACACAATTTGGCACATGCAATTTCAGATGTCAGACACTCCAAACAGTACCTGGAAGCACTATTTCACAGCCAACCCAGAGCAGAAATGTGTCTGAATAAAACATATTTCAATAGATTCTCCAAGTTGCGAGGTGCAGTAAAATTACGCCCTGACAAAACATCCATAAACAGCATCAGAATCAAGCTTTTGATATCAGAATAAAAGACAGGGCAAGAGCCAATTAATAAATGATTATTAGTGAATAATTCAGGCAATTAATCTTTCAATCTTATTGTTGTCTATCTGTACACCACTACAGATTTTCAGATGCTTCCTTTCTCTTAAACCAGACTATAAAAAAACTGCAAGTCTTTAAAATGAGCTCTTCTTATACAAAAGCCATTATTACACACACACCCCCAAAAAAAAGACAAAATAAAGCTTACATTTTCATCGAAGCTGTGAAAATCTACCCAGTGTGTAAGAAACTCCTATAACACAAGAATTTTTCCATCATTAAGATTTTGACTTGCATTCTCAAAAGATAAATCATAGAAATCAACACAAGTTTTGACTCAAACATAAGCTTAATGTCTGAGTGTGAACTTCCAAGAAAGCATAAATTTTAAAGAGAGAACTCGGCCAAAATCTACCAGTTTACCTCTGCCAATTCTCACACACTAACCAGACCACCACACACATTACTCGTTTTTGCTGAGCTTGCACAGAAGCATCTTTCAAGCTCTTTGACAGCATGATGTGATTCAAGCAGGTATAATTCAAATATTTACAATATGATTACTTACATCAGGTTTCAATCATTTCTGTAAGCAATTTCAGGGGGAATGAAACTTGGGAAAACATGGAAATTACTACATGTCCATGCTTCCAGAAATACCATGTTTGATGTGCAACATGAATCATTTTTAGCCCTACTAAGACCCTGAAATAGAAGGAAGCTAACTAACTTTAATCAAAGACATTTTTGAGGATGCAGACTGCTCCATAAACCAATAAATAAACAGTCTGAATAGACAAAACACCAAAAATCAGACTGCTTCAGGATAAGCATATGCAGCTTGCTAAAATACTAATGGTTTGAGCAGGACTCAACTACTCAAACCTATCTCCAAAGCCACTTGTGCAATATTCATATCTGTATAAGAAAATTATATTTTCTACAGCCAATTGCTTGACTAGCTTCAGCATGTCAGATATACAGCTTCCAACTGGGTACCCAGGTCTGCCTGCTTGGCTAAGAGAATATAAAAATCAGATTTCTGATCTACTATAATCACCTATCTAGCTCAGGAGATGCTGCAGGAAAACATGTAAAAGAATATAAAAGGAGCATCAAAAGGAGTGTAACCAACAGGTTGAGGGTGGGGATTCTCCCTCCCCTACTCTGCTCTGGTGAGATCCCCTCTGTAGCCCTGCATCCAGCTCTGGAGCAACACCACAAGAGGGATGTGGAGCTGCTGGAGCAAAACTAGAGGAGGCCACAGAGACGCTCCAAGGGCTGGAGCACACCTGCTCTGGAGACAGGCTGAGAGAACTGGACTTGTCCAGCCTGAAGAGAAGGTTCCAGAGAGACCTTAAAGCAGCTTCCAGTGCCTAAAGGGACCAACAAGAAATCTTGAGAGGGGTTTCTGACAAGGGCTTTTTGGGACAGGACAAGGGGGAATGGCTTTAACCTGACAGTGGGGAGACTGAGATGAGACACTGGGAAGAAATTCTTCCCTGTGCAGCTGGTGAGGCTCTGGCACAGGGTGCCCAGAGAAGCTGTGGCTGCCCCATCCCTGGCAGTGTTCAAGGCCAGGTTGGACAGGGATTGGAGCAACTTGGTCCAGTGGAAGGTGTCCCTGCCCGTGGCAGGGGACTGGAACTGCATGAGCTTTAAAAGTCCCTTTCAACCCAAACTATGCCATGATTCCTGGATAAAAAGCAACAGCTTCAACCAGCCTACTCCTATTTTATTTATACCAGTTTCGGTCAGAATCTCCTTCTATCCACATAATAATCTATCTTCCTGACAAGAAGGCTCCATAGCTCTGCAGGCCCACTGTTCCACAGTTGCTTCAATCCTACAAAGATATGTTAACTTAGCTCTGCTGACTCATTCTTAGCATCGATTTATGTCAGACAGCAGTAACAGGAGACTGAGCAGTCTGAGAGAGGTAGAATTTGGCTGGGTAGCTGTCAACTGGGGAATGACTTTAGTTCATGGGTCACCTCTGTCCTCACTAAACTGTGTCACTATCCCCCCTCTCCTTGGAGCCTTTCCTTAGGGTGTAGCATCCACAGTGCTGTGTTAAACCTTAAAGGCAGGTACGGAGAATGGAGGTTCAGAAGAGCAGATTAATTGCGAGGGTTTAATATGGAGATTAATCCAGGGGAGACCTTATTGCTCTCTACAACTACCTGAAAGGAGGATGGAGCCAGGAGGTGGCTGATCTCTTCTCCCAAGGAACAAGTGACAGGACAAGAGGAAACAGCCTCAAGCTGCACCAGGGGAGGTTTAGACTGAGGATGAGGAGCAACTTGTTCTCCAAAGGGCAGTCAGGCATTGGAACAGGCTGCCCAAGGCAGTGGTGGAATCACCGTCCATGGAAGTGTTCACAAACTGTGTAGACAAGCCGCTTTGGTTTAGCGGTAGCCTTGGCAGTGCTAGGGGAATGGCTGGACCTGATGATCTTGGAGGTCTTTTCCAACCTGGTTGACTCTGTGATTCTATGAACTCTAATGGCACACCTTCCAAACCAATCCACTGTTTGCATTCACACACTAATTAGTGTTTATATTTGCCTCTAATCTACATATGTATTTTAAACGATCCACCAAAAGTGTGCTCTTACAATTAAGAGTAATCTTCAATTACTTCCAGCTAGTGTGTAGTCTTGCCTGCCAATTAATTACGGAGTTCACGAAAAGTGTTTACAAATGAGGCAACTGGAAGGCTAAATACAGCAGAGGAGGCATGCTGATGAGGCAGGAAATAAAAATGCCCTCAAGTAATTTATGATTCTGTTCTTTTGTCCACAACCAAAGTCTGACGGGAAAGTACTAAAACCCAGCTGGCAATTTTCCAGGGTGCCAAAATGATGGGTTATACATAATAGGTCTCCACAACTCCTAAGATTTATAGTGTATTCCAAAAGATGAGGCTCTTAATGGCAACAATAGATCAGTCCTTGTTTTACAAGTTACAAATGCTTTTTAAAAGCCTTTTTCCTAACAGTCTTTTGACTTCATAACAGCTGTAATTAATGTTGACAGGAGCTGTGCTCCCTAATTTTTCATGCTTTCCAGCAAGAAAGATGTACCATCAGTGATTCAAAAGTTAGAGAAAAAGGAGAACTTATGCAGGAAAGTACTTGGGTCATTAAGTTCAGTCACCTACAAATACATTTTGTAATTGGTCTGATAAACTTCTGTTCTTTTTCAGACTGTCTGGTTGGAATTGCTAGGTTCTAATTTCTAACCTTAAATTTATTCATGCCAGTTTATACCCACCTGCTCTTGTGCCAACATGGTATCCTAAATTAAACAGGCAGGATTTCTTTTCAGAAAAGAGGTAATCATACTGGGGAATTCAGTGCCACAGGTTGCTGGAAGTATAAACGAATAAACTAGAAAGTGTGGATATACATGAGAAATATGTAAGATGAAAAACTGATCAAATAAATTAATGAAAGTTCATCAAGGGCTATTAAAAATGCATAAATAACTTGCTAACATTCCTCAACTTCAGAGTGAGAATGTTAACTACGAAAAACACAACTCCGGCCTTGTCAGTGCCTACGTTATTGCCATAAGCATTCAATACTAGCTACTAACAAAGAAAAGGCACTGGGATAGAAGACAGTTCCTTGACTATCCCTGAATAGTATTTTTCATGTAAATATAAAACAAGCAGAAGCCCTCACACCAGAGTCTTTTCCACTTAATTTTTAGTCACTTTATCTAAATTGCAGAGAAAAAGAAAATAAAAGAAAAACTTCACTATAATACTGAAATATGCTGAAGGTAACCAGTGCAGTCATTGCTAGAAACTTTGATGGACTATCATTTTACAAGAAAATTACAGAAAGCAGTGATTAAACACATTTTCTCCTATTTTTAAGGAATTCTTGAAAAAGCCTCTAAATATAAGAGCAGCCCAAACCAGGACCGTGATGCAACGTTTGTAAGCGATGCCTTAAATGGCAACTTTTTGATTAGCCTTGGCCATATGAAGAAAGATTTACTTTGGATTAACTTTTTCAGTTACTATACAGAACACTGAATGGGACTGGACAGCACTTCCTATGAAAGTAACAGTAAGAGCTATCTTTGCTTCTGATACACACACTCTAAATGTACTACCATGGAAATACTTACTCCTTTACCCCTTTTATGCTGAGATTCGGTCCCTTGAACATGTCAGATACATAAGGCTGTTAGCTGGTATATTTTAATAGTTGCTGAGGGAAGGCTGGGGGGCCATAGGAATGGACACAGGATGTTACATAGTCTCGAGCAAAATGTTGATGAAAATCCTTTCACAAGGAACTACATCCCTGCCTGAAGCAGGCTTTCAGTGTTGCCCCTAAACTATGATTATATACAGTTCGCAGGCAGGTAAAAAGTCCTGCCAGAAAATGCTATCTCCTGGCACATCTAGTACATCAATGTCTTCTTTAGGCATCTTCAATGACAATTTATTCAGGCAACAGGTCCAGCAAAAGCAGTCTCTGAAAAACTGATTCCAGCTACAATCCCCAAAAAGCAGTACATACTTCTCCAGAGACCAAGGTAGGGAAATGATGACGCTGTGACAGAATTAAGGACTAAAGGTTGTTTCCTCCTCTCAATGAATATGTTTTATTATCTATAAATAACAGGATTGTGGATGTTGGGTTTTCACAGAGAATAAAATGGTATAGTGCTTAATAGAATAGAAAGTAGGTCAGCTTCAGTTTACTTATAAATGCTACTGTTCTCATTAACATTTTTTATAAGGGGAAAATAGTCTTTCCTTACGTTAAGTGACCATTTCTGGACTTTAAATCCTACCCAGTATTTTGCACTCGCAAAGGTTTTTGTAGTATTTTTTATCTTGAAATCTCAACCTTATTGGCTTTATTTTTTGTATCCCCAGAAAGTGCAGCTATCCAATTCAAATATTTTGTGGCTCAGGTATCTTCTGTACATGACTTTCATGACTAGAACCTAAATCAAAGCACTAAAAACTGGTCTGCACATAGGGCTTCCAGCTCAAACTAAGGACACTCCCTTGGATGCATGATATCCATAGCATTGACTAGCGAGAAGCACAACCCCTCCTAAAAAACTAAAACCATCCCTGCATCAGCAGAGTGCTTGCTGGTCATTTCCTATCAGACTATCTACACATCCACCCTCCATAAATTGCAGGCTAAACACCTCTAGCACTTAAACCCAGGAATTCATAGGTTTAACTGTCTTCCTTTCAAGTTTAAAGATTAAATGCAGAACAGGAAGTGCAGTATATGCTGTATCAGAGGACAAAGATACTAAGCTAGATCCACCTGTCATTAAAAAGAACAGGAAAGCTCCTGCTGACTGTCTTCGGATTAGACACTTGTTTTGAAACTGAAATCACATGTCTACAACTCTAAAATATGCTTCAAGAACCAAAGCTTCTCTGGAGAGTAATGAGGATTTTGCAGGAACATGTCTGGGAAGATTCTGGAGAAAAGATGACAGAGTTTTGAAAAGTAACTTGAGTGAGGAATTTTAATTACACTTCTGCACTATCTCAATTTTATAAATGAAGCCTTCGTATGTATAAGTGCTCTGCAGTTAAATGGTATTGTTACAAAACCAAAAGGAAAACTTAAAGATGATGAAATGTGGAGAAGCTTATCAAATTGCACTTCTAAGAGGAAGAAAAATGAAATGAAAATTCACCACAAAGGAGCAGATGCTACTCCATGTAGCAACAGTACAGGAAGCAAAAATTTACAACCTGAAAGGAGCTTAGCTCAGAGCCACCATTTTAGGTACTCAACACATACAATTAAGGTCAGATTTAAAGTAAGTTACCTGATGTGTGAAAGCCTAACACAATATATTGGATTTCTTCCTAGTTAAAACCTACTTTCAGTATGAAACTCTGAACAAAAGGAATATGTACTTATGGTTTGGGATGCTGAACAATCATTGGTTGAGAATTTTCAAAAGCATTATTTTGTATCAGGATATGGAAACTAATTCAACACCAGTATCTGCAAAAATAGGACTTCTGTCTGCAAAAATTTCCCTCATGGCTTGTTTTAATATAGAAACACATGTATGTGTCATTTCAGTACTATCTTATATATGAAACTATTTGTTGGTTTGGTTGTTTTGTTTGGTTTTTTTTTTACTGTATTATCATTGCTGCTAGAAAGCTAGTTCAAATTAAAATTAAACAACTCATAGAATCCCAGACTGGTCTGGGTTGGAAAGGACCTTGAAGCTCATCCAGTTCCAACCACTGCCACAGGCAGGGACACCTTCCCCTAGAGCAGGTTGTTCCAAGCCCCGTCCAACCTGGCCTTGAATACTGCCAGGGATGGGGCAGCCACAGCTTCTCTGGGCACCCTCTGCCATCACCTCACCACCTCACTGGGAAGAATTTCTTCCTAATGTTTCATCTCAATCTCCCCTCTGTCAGGTTAAAGCCATACCCCCTTGTGCTGTTCCAAAAGGCCCTTTGTCAAAAGCCCCTCTCCAGATTACCTTCAGGACCAGGTTGGACGAGGCCATGGGTGATATGATTTAGCGTAAGGTGTCCCTGCCCACGGCAGGGGGGTTGGAAATAGATGATCTTAAGGTCCTTTCCAACCCTAATTATTCTATGATTCTATGATTCCCTGTCGGCCCCTTTAGGCACTGGAAGCTGCTTTAAGAGTCTCTCTGGAGCCTTCTCTTCTGCAGGCTGAACAAGCTGGAGAGAACTGCCCTTGGGTCCATAAAGTTTTACCGTAATTAAAAGAAAAATATGTGATTGTTTTGGAGGCCAGCTGTTGCCTAGGCTTTGCAGAATCTCTCATAGCAATTATCCTGTTATGCATCACGAGTTACAAGTTACTTTGATTACATGTTTGCTAAATCTGACTCCCACCTACAAATGTGCTTTACTTCATTAATTTAAAAAGTACCTTAGCATACACACATCAAAGCTGTTTTAAGAGCTATGAAAGGATCATCCACTATAGAAGATAGCTGCAAACTAAACTGGGAGGGGGAAAGAGGATGGAAAATTAGAATGGGTGTTTATATAAAGCTGTACAGAAAAGGAGAGTATTAATTCAGAAAGGTACATTTACATTCTACAAGAGCATGTAGGGATAGGACAAGGGAGAAAGGCTTTAAATACCCTGACAGAGGGGAGATTTAGATGAGACATTAGGAAGAAATTCTTCCCTGTGAGGGTGGTAAGGCACTGGCACAGGTTGCCCAGAGAAGCTGCGGCTGCCCCATCCTTGGCAGTGCTCAAGGCCAGGTTGGACGGGGCTTGGAGCAACCTGCTCTAGTGGAAGGTGTCCCTGCCCATGGCAGAGAGCTAGAACTGGATGAGCTTTAAGGTCCCTTCCAACCCAAACCATTCTATGATTTAAACTAATGTAGGTGTTCTTTCATTTAAGAGCACTAATTAGGATTAACTCACTGCTAGATTCTGACTTGGCATTTGGCCTTATTTGTGGAAATAGCAGTTTGGATTGCCCTTAGGTCAAAGAACATGGAAACCTAATGTCTGCCATTTGGAGACCATATGCTCCACTCCACTCAAATCAATTGGGCGTTAGTAGGTGACCACTTTGCTGAAGCAGCATGCCTTAAAATATCCTAGTTAAGTGAAATCTCTCTCCTCAGAGACACTCAGCTGCAGAGAACTCCACCTCCCTGAGGTTTTGAAGAAGCACAACAGCATGAAGATACAGATAAGTCCTGGTGAATGAGATAAGCCAAAGACAGAGCATGCTAAATTTCAGCAGTGGATATTATCACCTCTGGAAGAAACAGAAGAGCTGGATAGCGGACAGATCTTTATATTTCCAAGAGCTTCAAATCACTGCCAGTCAGAACAAGGAGAACTGACTGAATAAAAGGCACTGTTCTTCCAGAAGGACACAAAACAGAAAACTCCAAACTGGTAACAGAGCAAATAAAAAAAGAACTGATGATCCCACACTATCCTCAACCTTTGAGAAAGAATTATTCTACTTATTATTTAATATAAAGAGATTTATTTTCTTTCCCTCTTATGTAAGTAATTCTCTGCTTAGGGAATTATCAAAAGTGAGAATGACCGGTGCTGGAGTTTAAGGAATTTGGCTTCTAATGATTTTTAGTAGCTCCTGTGCTTAATTATTTCTGAATCCTTCTTAGGAGAACTGGATTCAAATCAGACCGCAGAGCACTAACTTGGGAAGTGAGTGACCATGCCAGCCTCACTATGCGAACACGATACTATACATTGTCAAGCAACCACTGGCAGTAGCCATGTTGGAAGAAACTGAAAGGGAATTTCACATTACTCAAGGTGCAACAGGACAGAAGGCAGCACTATGATACTACCGATTTGCATATATGTGCACACCAATACAGTAACCTGAGAGACAGAACACAGCCACATTAGATGAGGCTATGTCAATAATGTGTTTATTTTTAAAGATGATTCTTTTGAGTTAACTACTTTCCCTATATATCCCCACCTTGATGATTAGTGCTAGCCTACTACTAAGCATAACAATTTACTAGATAAAGCACACTGATGATTTCTCCAAGTCTTAAAAGAAGCTGAACCAAAAGTGAAGAAAGACACTCCAGAGAATTCCTGGATGACTGGTTTTTGCAACCAACTTCTACCCTTCCTTAAGTAGCCATGTTTTCTGAGAGTACACCTGAAGGTGAGAGATTATTTTGTTGGGGAAACTGAACACCATGCAACGGAAGATGCGGAAACAGCATCATAGAATCATATTAATTACATTAATAATTAGAATGGAAATAATATTATAGCCCTAGCTATAGGCTTCTGATCAGCTGCCTCAGCAATTAGAGATTAAAGAGAAAGCAATTTAAACAGACACCAGGTAGACTCATTGGTGTCATTGCATGATCTCCACAGAACTCTACTGAATATAAAAGGGTGTGCTTCGAAGCAAAAACTCTTTGTGCCATTCTGAATCTGCACCAGCAACAGTGTCTCTGCACAGAGGGACACTGAAAAGGAAACTTCTGATGGAGCAGAGTAATAAACTCCACCAGCTTCCCTTCATCATCTGAGTTTTGGTGAAGAGGGTCCTTTTCAACAAGAAAGATATACTGCAAATACTAAACAACATACTGCACGCAATCATGGCTTTGTGATGCTGTCACACAGGTTTTAAACATTAGTGGGGACTGTAATTTTCCTTGCAGTGCCCACAAATATGTGTATTTTCAGGGGAAAAAAAGTAGACAGGAAGTCGCATCTGACATTGAAAACAGAGAGCCTGTGCCTAATGGGCTGGAGACAAAGTCTAAAAGCAGTTCATCTCTCTGAACATACTGAATGACCCCTGCAATGCAGTCGTGGCTAGCAAGACATATTGCCACAAAGTGAGCAAGGGACCATTGTGTGAAGGACAGTTAAAACTTGCACACTTGGTCAGTTTTCCAAAATGTTTTGAGGCAAGACATCAGCTTGCCTCCTCATTTATCTGAACCGCCTGTCCTGTTCATGTATTAAGCTACATTCCAGCAACTAGCTTACAGCTAAGCACAAGGTGCTTAGCAAACAGAGCTCTAAATGAGACATATTTTCTGCATTCAGACTTCATGTGCAAAACACAGACTTGTGTAACCCCTGCAGTTATTACCAACACACTGACTACATAATGAGTGGAGGATACTAGCCGTGAGTAGAAGGACTTTGAAGTGCTGGGTGACAAGAAGCTCCCTGTGACCCGGCAGTGTGCGCTTGAGCCGAGAAACCTATCGTGTCCTGGGCTGCATCCCCAGCAGCATGACCAGCAGGTCAAGGGAGAGAATTCTCCCCCTCTGCTCCGCTCTGGTGAGATACCCCCTGCAGTCCTGTGCCCAGCAGGTTTTAATACCTGGGGTTAGAATGGGGTTAAATCTTTACTCTTCATAGACTCAGAGGGGAGAAAACTTCAGAGACTTTTTATCAATCACAACTTTTCTCTTCATCCTAAACCTAGTTTTGTCTCAGTGGTCTTTAGGAGTCACAAAGTATCTCAGTACGTGTCACGATATACATTTATACATGGAAACACTGAGGACAATTCTACTGCAATCTACTCTAATTCTGATTTCAAAATAATAACATCCCCTCTCACTTAACAGCCAGCTCCTTCCTGTATTCAATTTTGAGGTTGTTATTACTGTTGTTCAGGTAAAAAACTGGTAATTTTACCCAAAAGCAAACAGAACAGACAGGCATGGCAATTTTTTTTTCCCCTTTCTTTCTTATACAAGAGTAGAGCAGCAGAACTTCACAAACAACTAAGGCAGAGAGAAAGCACCAAAGTCTTTACTATCACTTGATTTGAAAGTAGGGCAATCCCCCCAAAGCCTTCAAATCCTGGCACCCATGACTGAACTCAACTCCAAGATGTATTTCCTGCTGCAATGGGTGGAGGAGCTGAAGGACAATGAGATAAATCCATGTACTGTGACATAGTCACTTACCTTGAATCAACAGTCATGAAATGAGCACCACCAAGCTCTCACCTAAATGTAATAAATAGCAGAGACGAGGTGGACACGTAACTTGCATTCACAGTAGTGCTATACATCACCCATTTACAGCTGTGCGGTGCTGAGAGAAGAAATTAAGGGGTTTTATATGATACTGTGATAATTCTAAATGATATTATTTTTTACTTCCTTTCTTCTGCTGTTAGCAGTATCAGTCTCATGAACCAATAGGCATTCTATGAATACTAATATGGGTGGAGAACACATCTATTTGATGTAAATAGTTGATTTTACTGCATTTGACTTTTCTGCAGGGCAAACAGAAACACAGGG
The DNA here is from genome assembly GCF_028554395.1 of Pezoporus wallicus. Lineage (NCBI taxonomy): Eukaryota > Metazoa > Chordata > Aves > Psittaciformes > Psittacidae > Pezoporus > Pezoporus wallicus. Next base: position 975,817 of record NW_026635101.1, on the reverse strand, counting down.
AAGGCAGTTACCATAAGAATCAGGGCAGAGACCAATAGAGGGAGCCCCTGGAGCTGCTGAGGGAAGGCATGTTGCCACCACCAGCTTTGCCACTAGCCAGCTGCCTGACTTTGGCCTCTGCATCTATAAAATATAGATAAAGGTGTTTACTCCAATTTAAAACAATTTGGGAAGTAAAGCCTGTACATCATCTGTCTTGCAGCTTTGCTGTTAACAAACCCACTGTTTCCAGTTCTCTGAGAAAGAAGCAAAGTTATAGCTCCCTACTTAACTTAGAAAACCACAACACATCTCTGGGCCCTGAATGCTCTACTCATCTCCCATCTGCAGTCCTGCATTCAGCTCAGGGGATGACAACACAAGAGGAACATGGACCTGTTGGAGTAAGTCCAGCGGAAGCGATGGAGATGCTTCAAGGGCTGGAGCACCTCTGCTATGACCCAGGCTGAGAGAGCTGGGCTTGTTCAGCCTGGAGAAGGCTCCAGGGACATCTCAGAGCAGCTTCCAGTGCCTGAAGGGGCTGACAAGAAATCTGGAGAGGGGCTTTTTGACAAGGGCCTGTAGGGACAGGACAAGGGGGAATGGCTTTAACCTGAGAGAGGGGAGATTGAGTTGAGACATTAGGAAGAAATTCATCCCTGTGAGGGTGGTGAGGTGATGGCACAGCGTGCCCAAAGAAGCTGTGGCTGCCCCATCCCTGGCAGTGTTCAAGGCCAGGTTGAACAGGGCTTGGAGCAACATGGTTCAGTGAAAGGTGTCCCTGCTCATGGTAGGGGGTTGGAACTGGACAAGTTTTAAGGTCCCTTCCAACCCAAACCAGTCTGTGATTCTATGCTTCTATGATCTCTGCTCATCATCCCATTACTACCAAATTCCATTTAATACTTCATTACTCAACTGGATGATAGACTGGAGCGTGTACTTGTAAAAATCAGCACAATGAGACAGGGTGCAAGCAGGCTGAGAAACAGGATAAGTATTCAAAACGCATGTGAAAAATTAGCATCATTAAATCATAGAATAGTCAGGGTTGGAAAGGACCTTAAGATCATCTAGTTCCAACCCCCCTGCCGTGGGCAGGGACACCTCACACTAAACCATTTCCCCCAAGGCCTCGTCCAACCTGGTCTTGAACACTGCCAGGGATGGAGCATTCACAAACTCCCTGGGCAACCCATTCCAGTGCCTCACCACCCTTACAGGAAAGAATTTCCTCCTTATATCCAATCTAAACTTCCCCTGTTTAAGCTTGAACCCATTACCCCTTGTCCTATCACTACAGTCCTTAATGAAGAGTCCCTCCCCAGCATCCCTATAGGCCCCCTTCAGATACTGGAAGGCTGCTATGAGGTCTCCACACAGCCTTCTCTTCTCCAGGCTGAACAGCCCCAACTTCCTCAGCCTGTCTTCATACGGGAGGTGCTCCCGTCCCCTGATCATCCTCATGGCCTCTTCTGGACTTGTTCCAACAGTTCCGTGTCCTTTTTATGTTGAGGACATCAAAACTGCACACAATACTCCAGGTGAGGTCTCACAAGAGCAGAGTAGAGCGGCAGGATCACCTCCTTCAACCTGCTGGCCACGCTCCTTTTGATGCAGCCCAGGATACGGTTGGCTTTCTGGGCTGCGAGCGCACACTGCTTGCTCATGTTCATTTTCTCATCAACCAGCACCCCCAAGTCTTTCTCCACAGGACTGCTCTGAATCTCTTCTCTACCCAACCTGTAGCTGTGCCTGGGATTGCTCCTACCCAGGTGTAGGACCTTGCATATGGCATGGTTAAACTTCATGAGGTTGGCATCAGCCCACCTCACAAGCGTGTCGAGGTCCCTCTGGATGGCATTCCTTCCCTCCAGGGTATCAACCAAACCACACAGCTTGGTGTCATTGGCAAATTTGCTGAGGGCACACTCAATCCCACTGCCCATGTCAGCGACAAAGATGTTGAACAAGACCGGTCCCAACACCGATCCCTGAGGGACACCACTCATTACTGCTCTCCAGCTGGACATTGAGCCATTGACCACAACTCTGTGTGATGCCATCCAGCCCGTTCTTTACCGACCGAGTGGTCCATCCATCAAATTGATGTCTCTCCAATTTAGAGACAAGGATGTCATGTGGGACAGTGTTGAACACTTTTCACAAGTCCAGGTAGATGACATGAACTGCTCTACCCCTGTCCATCAGTTCTGCAGGCCCATCATAGAAGGCCACCAGGTTGGTCAGGCAGATTTCCCCTTAGTGAAGCCATGCTGGCTGTCACCAAGCACCTTGTTGTTTTGCATGTGCCTTAGCATGCCGTCCAGGAGAAGATTTTGCTCCAAGATTTTACAGAGGTTAGACTGACTGGTCTGTAATTCCCTCGGTCATCCATTTTCCATTTTCCATCCATTCTGGAAAACGGGGGTTACTGGTCTGTAATTCCCTGGGTCATCCATTTTCCATCCATTCTGGAAAATGGGGGTTATATTTCCCTTTTTCCAGTCGTCAGGAACCTCACCTGACTGCCATGATTTCTCAAATATGATGGCCGGCGGCTTCGCAACTTCATTTGCCAGCTCCTTCTGGACCCATGGATGGATCTCATCAAGACCCACGGACTTGTGCACATTCAGATTTTTAAGATGGTCTCGAAGCAGATCCCTCTCCTACAGTGGGCCTGAGGTCTTCATTCTCACAGTCCCTGTATCTGCCTTCCAAGACTTGGGTGGTGTGGTCAGAGCCTTTGCCAGTGAAGACTGAGGCAAAGAAGTCATTCAGAATCTCAGCCTTCTCCAAATCCTGTGTAGCCAGTTCTCGAGAGCTTCCTGAGGGGGCCAACGTTCTCCCTTGTCTGTTTTTTATTTGCTATGTACCTGTAGAATCCCTTCCTGTTATCCTTAATACCCCTAGCCAAGTTTAATTCTAACTGGGCCTTAGCTTTCCTAACCTGGTCCATAGCTTCCCGGACAACATCCCTGTAACTCTTCCCATGCCACCTGTCCTTGCTTCCACTTATTATAAGCCTCTTTTTTCATTTGAATTTTCCTCAGTACCTCCTTATCCACCCAAGGAGGTCTCCTGGCCCTCCTGCTGCACTTCCTTCTGGTTGGGATGCAACACTCCTGAGCTTGTAGCAGGTGATACTTGAATATCAACCAACAGTCTTGGGCCCCCCTGCCCTCTAGGGCTATATCCCATGGAACCTTACTAAGCAGGCTCCTGAAGAGGCCAGAGTCTGATCTTTTGAAGTCCAGGGCAGTGAGCTTGCTGCACACTCTTCTCACTGTCCTGAGGATCTCGAATTCGACCATCTTGTGATCGCTGCATCCAAGGCTGCCCTGGAACGTCACATTTCCAACCAGCCCTTCCCTGTTCGTGAGCACGAGGTCAAGCATGGCACCTCTCCTTGTCGGCTCCTCTATTACTTGCAGAAGGAAGTTGTCTTCCACACAATCAAGGAACCTCCTGGATTGCTTGTGCCGGGCCGTACCGTCCTTCCAACAGATGCCAGGGTGGTTGAAGTCACCCATGAGAACAAGGGCCTGTGAGCGTGAGGCTTTTCCTATCTGTCTATAGCGTGCTTCATCTGCAGGTTCTCCTTGATCAGGTGGTCTGTAACAGATCCCCACAGTAATGTCTCCCATAGCTATATTCCCTTTAACCCTGACCCACAAACTCTCTGTTGACTGCTCACCTGTCCCCAGACAGAGTTCCATACTCTCCAGACTATAAGAAAAGAGTTTTAAATCTATAATATACAGTTCTAGAAAGACAAGCTCAAACTGCTACACACAGCAAAAGAAATAGAAAACAGAAACATAAGCAAGTGGTGATTCAGTCATGCAACAGAAAAAAGATGAGACCCAAGTTTGTAACACAAAAAGGATACACAGCAACCACATGACAATGCAGACAAAACATCAAGCCTCAGCTCTACGTACATTAATACTCTGCCACACACCCCAAGAGTTATTTCTTCCTCATTCGGGGTGGCCAGTTTTGAATGGAGGGCTTAAACAGCACAAATTTGCTTAAATAGCAGACATATTTGACTCAAACCAGAGGAAAACAACCAGGAAGGGAGGGAAGAATTCCAGAAAAGACTGAAGGAATTAACAGCAAACACAAAGGTTTTCTATGAAAGGAGGGGAAAATGCAGTTTACCTAGAATAGGGTCATTATACAGATTATAATGACTCTAATTATCAGAATGGTGAAATACAGAAATTGGCTGGGTAGTGTCATTGTGGTAGATCCTTAATTGCAAGCTTTAACAAAAAGTTTAGGTAGGGATAATGTATGCGCATTTGCCTGGGCATGTGTAAAACATGGTTTGATGACCTACTGCAGTCTCTTTCTACCTCGCTCAAGACTTAAACTGGAAAATTCACGTTTTTGTCATGTACTGAAAATATACTTCATATGACATGAGTTAAGTGTCATCAAATTTTGTGCTTTCATTTTATTTTGGGATTATTTCAACTTCTGAGAAATACCACTTCTTTAGAGCAGGAAAAACAACAGAAACAGCATATTAAAGCAAAGGTAGGTTGAATCTTTACATAATCCTGAGATAGTGATCAAAGAAAATGTGACGGCAAAATAAGCAGGGAAGGAGAAGCTACATAATGTACAAATCAAAGCCAACAGCCTGTTAAACTGGAACTGGCAGATTACACTGACATGGGAACTCTGGTCTGTTTGGTGTTTCTTCATTCTTTCCCTCACTCTTGCCCTCAGTGCAGAAAGCACTCAGCCCTTGAATCTTTAGCCCTTCTTCTGATTGCTGCTTCTTTGTTTAAATTACAAGCTCTTAGCAGCAAGCACCTTGTTTCACAAAACACCCACCACTGTGCTTGATGTTCTAACAAAGACAGACAAGACAATGGCAATTCAAAAGGCTGATTTAAGAAAAGCCATAACTCATATTCAGGGTCTCATACAATTCCGCTCAGGGAAGATAAACAGTGCTACAAATTTGCCTTTGCAAATAAGGCACTGACATGATAAGAACTTAATTTCCATAGGAGTAAAGATATACATCTGAGTTGTAACTGCTGTTATTCTTGTGCGAGCTTCCAGCCAGAATTCAGCTGCAGCATCACTAGAACAACAACAAAAAAAAAGGTAAGGTAGTGGTTAACTCATATTAAAACATATGGCAGCTATAAACTACCGAAGACAGACTTTTGTGAGTAACTACCAAATGATAAGAGCATGCAGTTAATGAAGAAGTCCACAGGACAAGTTTGTAGAGATATGTGGAACTGTCTGGCCCAACCAACCTTTATTACATGAATCCTCCAAGCTACAGCATCATGTTGCAGAAGCCAGCCTCAAACAGCTAAAGCAGAGGCTTGCACTGGAAGGAAACTAGACAAAACACAGAGTTCATGAGTTTCTAGTGACTCCTGAAAACGTGACTGCCCTTAAAGATTTACTGGTACTACTGGAAGTTAAACACATGCACCCATAGGAGAAAAGGACTTTGGGTGTATAACCTGCAAAAGTAATGGATCAAAAAGACAGATGAACAGTTTGCTAAAGGGAGAATGGGAATGTTCTTTCATGTTTATGCCATTGAAGTATTCTGCCTTCTGGTTTTAAGAAGGTCTATCTGGACTGTTGAGCATTTCAGGCAAAAAAAATATGTACTGTAAATAAAAGCTCTATTTTAACTGACACCTGTATGTTTTACCTTGTTTGTGATCTTAAAACTCCATCAGGGAAGAAAGTTTGCATGGTAAGTACACTTCCTTCACACAGCTGGCTTTTTTTTTTCTTCCTAGAGGTGAAAGATGTAGCCAAATATAGTAATTCCCATATGCACCCCATATAGCACTGCAATACTTCGCATACTGCGTGACATGCTTTACTCAAGTTCTTCTGGAAAAGACTTTTGTTCCATCACAGAAAACAAAAAGTCAGTCTGAACAGCCCTAGCATCTTTCCCATTCCAACCTGAGAAGCTGGGAAACAGACACCATTCCCAACAGAATGCAGCTCAGAACAAAAGCAAACATTGGATGTGAGGGACTCCATGAGGGACATCAGGTTGAACTCCTCCATTCTGACAGGAGAAAAGCAGTGATTCCCAGGTCTTCAGTTGGATTCAAAAGGTAATCACAGAAAAGCTAATTTTTAAGATGCTTTCTAGTGGTGGATTACTTTATTTAAAGACAACAAATGCCACCACCAAGCACATATGCCTGACTGCCGACACCTTCAGAAACGAAAATCGCTGCTGACAGTCCAGACTGTTTCATTATTAAGACCTATAAAAAAGACCTAAGGATTCCTTGGGGGGAGTCGTTTCCTAAACAATTAAATCTCAATTAGCAATTCCTTCTGCGTTTTAAAACACTTGTTTAGAAGTGTTAGAAATACCTATCAGCTCCCTGGTTACTCAACCAGAAATGTCAGAATAAACCTCTGCAGACTTAAGTTCTTCTTACTTAGAGGAGAAAAATACTCAAAAACTAACTTCAATTCTAGTATGCCTTATACTGTCAAAGACCAACAAGATCCAGAAATATGGATTCCCTGATGGCAGAAAATATGTAGGCAGCTGTTACAACAGATGGGTTATTATAAAAATTCCTTTTAAAAAGAAGGAAAAAAAAGAATATAAGCCACTCTCAAGCACACACCTCGTCTTGGTGTTCATCTCACCAAACGCAATTTCTACTATATTTTCTTTTTGCCCTGAAAGGAAATACAGGTCTCAGAGTACCTTTACTGTGGGGTCCTTTTAAGCCTGCTGAAGTAAAATGGCAGAACATCCATACTGGAGGAAAATAACTGTGTAAACTGCCAGCATGTGGAGCGGGTGGATGGACTTCTCCTAACAGCACAAAGCCTGTGTTTAGATTTACTTCCATTTAATATTACAAAAGGTAGAGGCTAATAAATCCAGCATGGATCTGCTCCATCCAGCACTGACTTCTCCAGACACGTTAAGCAGCAAGGGGGAGAAGGGAATTTAAGTTGCTTTTTCTAACAGCAAATATGGAAAATGACATTAATGTTCAGGCAAAGGATCTCCCACAACGTAAAAATTTTATTTTCCTACTCATCAGGCTCACGTCAGGATTGGAGATTTGAACGACAAAAAGGGACACACAGCTGCTACTTGTTATTCTAATGAGGTTTGTGAAGTAAGCACAGACAAGGAGAATGAGCCTCATCCTCAATACCACTCCTAAGAAAGGCTTATTTGTTCTCTTTTGTATGGAAATTCACCAAGATCCATCTGGAGTGAGGTAGGAAAACCTCAACTATTTTTGATAGTTAACTCTGGGATTTTGGTAGGCTTTACAACACTCAAAGGAAAAAGAGCATTTAATATCTAATTGTATAACTCCTACATTCTGTGTCTCAACAGTCATTCCGTGTCTGTCTGTCTGCCTATTACATTCTCAGTGTCATGGGCCACTGCATCACCAAAACTCTTGGTATGGGAGGGATGGAAGTTTTTTCTAGGTTCCCCAACATCAGTGATGACACCTCTCAAACTGCTTTCCTCTCTGATTTTTAGTTTTCCCCTGTATTTACAAGTTTATTCCATCAAATTCAGCCTACTGCTGTGTGTGCAGGCTATTTAACCTGAGGTTCTTCTGACTATGAAGCTCAACAGCACAATGAGTATGTTTCTGCACAGTAAGTAAAAAAATATAAGTAAAACAAAGGAAGAAACAGTGCTGCTACTTAGGCTTCCAGTCAAGAGAAAACATGGAAGCCCTTCAACAATAATAAAATCCATAATATACTTTCTACAAAAAATACACTTCCTTTTGACAGAACTGGACTTCCAGGCTTGTCTGTACTCTGCATATTTAAAAATTAATATGAGACTTCCCTGTAACTTTGATGCTTCTTATAAATGCTCCCTATAAGAGGGAGTTAGCCCCAAAGTACATTATTCACCAAATCACTCAAGGGAGTAAGTTGTTCAGAGCCATCCATGCATCAGCAAACACAACACAGAGATGTCTTAATGCTCTTTGTGGATCTAACTCAATCACATTTATTGATAAAGATACCAAGTATATCATTTGCATCCCATATACTAATAATGTCTGAAAATTTTTCTACTAAAAAAAAAGAACGTCTGAAATAAGTCTTTAACTTACATGAAGTAACTAATATGGTTACTATGCACTATTTTAATGAAACGGAAGTTTTATTTGCTTTCAGGCACCCCAGCCCTTTCCTAAATTTCAGGTTAAAAATTAATTGAAGTTTCTATTTTTATACCTACAGATAGATGTGCCAGCCAGTGATTCAACACAAATAGTGAGGAATATTTAATTAACTGAAGCTACAGGAGGAGTTTCATGTAGGCAGAATGTAATTACTCGAACTAGAACTTACTCTCAAAGTTAGGATTAATATCTGTAGCAAACAGCAGAGTTTTAAAGACAATAAATCAATGCAATCTGAACTTTACATCACATCTGAAAGACAGCACCTTCTCTATTTGGTTCTTCCAGCAAATAAAGAGACCATTTGGGTCACTGTGTGTGTATGCATATAGATGTACACATATTCTGTGCGCAGATGCGCATATTGTTAAGTACTTTAGAATAAAGGATGACCACCTAAAAAAACAGCTGGTATCACTTGTGATTTTCCCTAGAGTCTCACTGAATTTTTAAATTATTGTGACTTTTTCTAATTTCTAACAAATTATGTTTGAAACTAAAAATCCACATAAAAATGTACCGATCCCTAATTTTCAATAAATACAATCCTCATCCATCTCGAGTTACACCTCCCACATTTTTCTCTTACAATCACATCAGTCTCTATATGCTTTCAAGCATGAACAATATTATTTACTAGTTTGGGTTTTTTTTATAAATCCCAATAACCCAAGATTCTTCCTTAAAATCTCATAATCCTCTCTTGTATGTATCATCGACACCAATAAAAAGATACACTTTAAGGCAGATTCTGGGTATCCCAATATCCATTATATTTACCCTATACAGCCTTCCATACCTTCTTACTTTAAGCAACCACATGCCCAAGTCCTCTGGTAGAAATCAACAGGAATGCGCTGTGACACAATCCCAAATGTAATGATCTACTGTACAGGTGGGACAGCTTACCACTGAGACTTCTTCATAGAAGATAAGAGGAACTCTTGTCATTACTGGGACTGATATAATATTTCAAGGAAAAATGCTCCAGGGAGGTTTGAGAATTATGCATGCCAGTTAGCCAACAGAACATGAACTGCACCTGGGGGTTGTATTTGGCAGGACACCATGAAACTTAATTTGGTAGCTTCCCCTGCTTCTGCATTTTAGGCTAAATGTTGGGAGAGCTACATTAATTTAACACCAAAACTGATCACATACATGCATTAAGACACTGGCTCCTACCAAAAACATTTAAAGTGCTCTACTCCAAGCAATGAGGAGGAGCTGCAATCATCATCTCGGGGAAAAAAAACACAAACAATGAGCCTAAAAATGCCTTCCTTTTACTAAGAACTATCATAAATTTTCTATGTTGTGATACTGTTTCTTGCTTGTACTAATGCAGTATTCAGAATAACTTCATTTTGCATGTCAGCAAGTCTGCTATTAAATGTTATACACCTATTAGTATGAATTTTTCGATACATTAATTAGTACATTTTTATTCCAACTGATAATTTTCATTACACTCTCATGAGCAACAATGTTTCTCAGCTTACAAATACTTCAAAATCACTTGAGCTGCAACATTTCTTTTGAGGTAGCCAAACTCTACTGAGCTAAGTACTGTTTACTAAGGGCCCTGCAGGCAAGTCATAGTAAAGGGGTTTAGATGCTCACCTGCTAAATAATTAGAAGGTAAAAGGCAAATGGAAGTTAACGTCAGTTCAATCAGCCTTTATCATTCTGCAGTTTTGCCTAGAAAGATGTCAGATGCTGATTAACCAGGGCTGCTCAGAACTGTTTTGATGAGGTAGTCAGAAACTGGGGAGGGTTACAAAAGTAAGTAGATGACTTTGTTAGGTAAAAAAAGTAAAAATTAATAAATGCTGCTATCATCATAATTTTGGACACATGTCTTCTGTAATTAATGAGCATTATCAACACCATTTGATATAGATGATGAAAATCAAGTAAGTCAGCCTGTCAAAAGCAGTAAGATAAAACCAAAAGGTAGTTTCTTACAGCAGAACCATGTATGGGCACCCTATAAGCTTGAGCTTGTTAACAGCCTGTGTTTTTCAGAACCTGTAATAAAGACAGACAGATAATTTGTCTCTGATGAACCTGCAAAATTGCTTTAATCAGTAAAAGCCAGGTGGATGAATAAAGCAAGTTAGACAGCTGTATAGAACCAACTCCTATTATAAGCTATTATTTCTACTGTTCCTGAGAGCTAAGAAATTGAAATATTATTATCAAAACCCACATAGAGATAAAAAAAAAAAAAGATCTATCTTAATGATTGTTTTAAATAAAAACTAACAAGCATAAATGGGTAGACAACTATTCATATAACTGTGGAAGGAGATGATTATCAGATGTGTTTTGCTCTGTGATGTTAAGGATCACTTTTAAACAATTCTTGTCCCACAGTGCTACAAGAAAATCATATTTCTTTCATATCCTGTTGCAGAAAGCTACAAAGGCTACAGCAAAGCTAAGAGATAGAAATGCTAAATATCTTTCTGGTAACTGAACACAAGTAACAAAACTGGTAAAGCAGAGTTGTGAAGGAAGAGATAATAGGTATCTGTTAATTCATAGAATCCCAGACTGGTTTGAGTTGGAAGGGACCTTAAAGCTCATCCAGTTCCAACCCCCTGCCCTGGGCAGGGACACCTTCCACTATACCAGTATTGCTACAAGGTCCATTCAATTTGGGTTACTTTAGAACCACTTAATACCAAACAGCAGAATTCTTAATTTCTCTTCACAGGTTTAGGGTGTGAACCATTTTCCATTAATGGCAAAATCTCACTACATCATATTGAACAGAATCTATCCTATAATTGTCTCCAACTTTAATAGCACTTGTACCTATAAAACAGGTGTACAAGGCACCCAAGGCAAAACAGCAAAATACTGAGAGATTATCATAGTGAAGGGTAACACCACTGAGATTTTAAAGGACAGGAAGAGAGAATGCTTAGACTGGGGAAAATTAAGACAGAGGGGAAAAAAACCCAACCCTGACATGTTGGAGGTTATATTGATTAAGGTTAGAAAGCCATTCCCCCTTGTCCTGTCCCTACAGGCCTTTGTCAGAAGTCCCTCTCCAGGTTTCTTGTCACCCCTTTAGGCACTGGAAACTGCTCTAAGGTCTCCCCTTAAGGAGCCTTCTCTTCTCCAGGCTGAACAAGGCCAGCTCTCTCAGCCTGGCTCCAGAACAGAGCTGCTCCAGCCCTGGCAGCATCCCTATGGCCTGCTCTGGACTCGCTCCAACAGCTCTACATCCTACAGCAAATTCCTGAGGAGCTGCGGAGGCCTTACGTGCAGTTTCTAACCCCATCTCTCCTCAGGGTCATCCTTTCTTTCGGGGCCACCGTGCCTGCATAACAGCATTATGTGGGTACCTGAAGTGCTGTGGAAAACACTAGCTATTACTTGCCTTACACCACGACCACGGCTGGGGACAGCTCCGCATCTCGGGGCTTCTGCGGCAGCTCCTCCCTGAGGGGAGGGCCGGGTCTGTGGCGCCGGTTCCAACAGGTTACAGCCGGTTCTTAAGCAGCAGCCCCCACCCCGTTCCCGCGCAAGCCCCGGCCCGGCCCCTGAAGCTGAATTCGTGAGGGAAGGTGTTGCTTTAGGGCACGTAATGCTCCCAGCGTTTGCCTTTTGGTTTCTATCTACTGACGTGAGGGTCGGGATGAAAATATACAGAACTATCAGGCGGGTCAGTTACTAATTTAATTTTCACTGAGGTGATCACTGCGTTTGGCTGAGGGATGTAGAGAGTGGGGCTGCTGAGGCTGCAGCTACAGTTAAAGCCGGTATGTAAACGCTTGAGTCTCCTTTAAAAAGGGGCGAGACAGTAGTTAATGATACTCCTTGAATTCTCCATGGAAGTGCTGTAGTTGCAAAGGGAGGGTAGGTTTTCAAGAGGAAGAGGCATGTGCAATGGGAGGGAACACGAGCTGTAACATCATCCTTCTGAAAAAGTCACTAAACAGCGTGAAGGCATCTATTTCACAACACATAAATAATGCCATGGCTACTTGTTTTCATTAGGTTCAGAGCTGCCTACCCATTTGACAGTCATCCGACTTCCATTTCAGTTTGATTACATTAAGGAAGTGACTGGGGAAAACTCTGAGAACACACAATAAGCAATAACAAAGAAAGCAAACTACATTTATGAAATCAGGCAACTTATGCCAGATATTTAAGGTGGTTTGTCATGGGGTTTGCATTTTAAAAAGGTCAAACTAAATTAACCATTCATTTATACCAGAGTTGCCCACAACAGTTGTCTTGGAAATCTAATCTAAACGGGCTGGTATAGAACATGAATTTGCTCAAGCTCTCTCAATCGCTATCTTCCTGGACATAAAACAAGTGTAGTGAATGAGGAGGCTCATTTTCGGATGATTTGTGTATCTGGGAGAAGGAATTTTTGCAATTAATTTTAGGCATGATCAGAACTCAATAGCCTGGACACAAACTGCTTGTTATTGTTTCCTTGGGTGAAGTTACAGAAGGCAAGAGAAAACGGGTTTAGTTCTGTGAAGCAATGTGTTCATACAGTATTTAAATGGCTCAGTTGAAATACCTACAAGCTTCACTGACAGAGGGAGTGTTAGATGAGACATTAGGAAGAAATTCTTCCCTGTGAGGGTGCTGAGGCCCTGGCACAGGGTGCCCAGAGAAGCTGTGGCTGCCCCATCCCTGGCAGTGTTCAAGGCCAGGTTGGATGGGGCTTGGAGCAACCTGCTCTAGTGGAAGGTGTCCCTGCCTGTGGCAGGGATTGGAACTGAATGAGCTTTAATAAGGTCGCTTCCAACACAAACCAGTCTGGGATTCTGTGACCCATATCAAGCATCTCCAGAATTTGGGGAAGATTACAGAGATGTTGAAAGCAGTGCAATTGTTTCACAAGTCAAGCCAAAGGGACTGTGGAGGCATAACAATCTTTTTAGGGCTGTTTCTTGTGCCACAAGGTGTGTGGTGTCCTGCTCTGCCTACTGTGTTGCATCTTGGCTAATGCTAAAATTTCATGTGCTCCTATTTCAAAAGTTTGCCCATTGTTAGTTTATTCTAAAAACCCTGTCAGACCTGGCAGGAAAACTGGAAGCTTTCTCAGCAAAGAAGCCAAAACTGGAATTAGGACAGAGAAGGAAGAATCCCACAGATCGAAAACATCTTAGGCAGGTTCATGGAGATTGTAATGGCAGGGCCAGCTTGGATGCACCAAGAAGTGCTCTGTTTGATTGTGAAACAAAAAGGTACTAAGCTTTCAAAGCTCACAAACAAGTTGTTCCAAGACAAGTATAATGAAAAGTGACACCTTTCCCCATGGATCTGTGTGATAAATTCCATACTGTGTCCTCAAAAATACCATTTAAGAGAGTTAACGATGTCCGTGCTCCTTCATATCCATGTGCCCTCTCACCTTGGTACCTGTTAGTCCTGTTCCCCAATGTCATGATTTAACCCCAGCCAGCAACTACACACCACAGAACTGCTTGCTCACTCCCCCAGCATTTGGGTGGCAGAGAGAGTCCAAAGAGTAAAAGTGAGAAAACTCATGGTTTGAGATAAAGACAGTTTAAAAGCAAAAACCATGCGCACAAATGAGACAAAACAGAATCCATTCACTACTTCCCATCTGCAGGCAGGTGTTCAGCCACCTCCAATAAAGCAGCACTCTATCACATGCAACGGTTACTTGGGAAGACAAACACCATAACTCCAAATGTCCCCTCACTTCCTTCTTCTCCTACCCCAGCTTTATATGCTGAGCATGACGCTACATGAAATGGAATATCTCTGTGGTCAGTTGGGATCAGCTGTCCAGGCTGTTTCATTTCTTAACTCCTTGTGCACCCCCAGCCAACATGCTGGTTGCGTGAGAAGCAGAAAAGGCCTTGACTCTGTGTAAGCTTCTCAGCAGCAACTAAAATATCCCTGCATTATCAACACTGTTTCCAGCACAAATCCAAACCATAGCCCCATACCATTTTCTTCATACACTATGAAGAAAATGAGCTCTGTCTTACCCAAAACCAGCATAGCTACCCATGACAGCAACATCTCTAGCATACCCCACTTCTTCCCTCACCACTTGCCCTTCATAGCCAATGCTTCCATGCCCTGGTTGCAAGCTGCCATGAGGCTACATTGCTGTAGGTGTTTTGGAACTACACAACTATGCTAATGGCTAAACAATGTGTGTTGGATGATGAAGTGGTAGACCAAACAGAATAAATACCCTGTCTGGCTATTTTTTCATTGAGGATGCAATGGTGAGGGTCTCTTGCTTCTACAACACTACTTATCTTCATTAAACTTCTAGAAACTTAATTATCTTTCAGATCTTTAACCTTTCCTCTGAAGCTGTTAAAACTTGCCATCAGTTTCTAGAGATTTTGCTGGGTGGAGGTGAATGCAAGGAAGGGAGGAACTCCATTGACAGACACCAAACTTAATTCTTTCTTCAGAAAAATAAAAAGAGCTGAAATAATAATACCAGCAAGGTACATGCTATTAAACTTACCTTTGACCAACTGATATGTAAATTTCTGAGATGGGAACAGCATCCATCACAACAGTGAGGTCCCTGAGTTCAATATATGCTAGGGCCCCTATGTTCCATTCTTGCAGTTGTCTTCACAGGGGGTGTTTTATTCTTTAGTTTTCTCCAGATAACCTATACAAATGGAGAAGGAAAGAACATTTTAAGGACAATCACACCTGAATTCAGGGTTTGGAAGAAAAAGGAAATAGGAACATGACAGTAACAGTCATCCCTGCATTAATGAGTAGGAAATCCTGCTGTCAGACTTTGACAATTGATTTAATCTAGAATTAAATTTAGCCTAATCAGTTTATTTTTAGTTGCTGCAATTAGCGTATCTGTTAAAAAACAGGGAATTAAATTTAAGATTAAATGCACTTCCTGGAATCAATCAGAATAAGCACAAAAGAGTTATTCCCATGGGTATTACACCTGCTTGTAGGTCTGAACCTGCAGTATTGACAGAGTCAGTGGGAGCCTGATGGCTGGTGTACCCTGGCACTGTTTTATCCCAGGTTTTGAATATGTGAACATTAGGCTTTCAGGTTTTTCTGTAGTTGCAAAGTGAATTGCATAATATGGGCTACCTTACTGCTGGTGTAAGCAAAACCCATATAGACTGTCACTACCGGTTCACCTGCATGAAGGTGCTAGTTTTGCTGCACATGCCCTAGGGCATGACACAAATACATCAGACCTATTGCAGATGTACGTCATTCCTGCCTCACTCCTGCACACCAAATCCAGCACTTCACACAGTGCCAGCCTTCTGCACATCACAGAACAGCTGAGTGCTTTCCTCATGGGTAGCTGGACAGACAGCAGCCTGGCCAGACCTACTGAGCAGTCATTCTCCCACTCAGGTTGCCAAACTTCCCAACAGGTGTAGGAAAGGGCTCAGAATCCACACTGGTGGTATTTCCAAGTACAACATGATCAGCACCACACAATATGAAAAGTTCAGCCCTGCAGCCCCTGGTGAAAGAAAAAAAGATGAGGTTTGGTGGGAGCCACCCAGATTCTCCCTGCTTCCAGCATCCTTAACCTCACGTGGCATAAGTAATGAAATAAAGGTATAAACAAGCTGAATATTTATCCACTAGGGAAACTGCAGCCAGGGAAATTAACACAGACAGCAGATATTTAAAGTACTTTCTTGCTCATCCTATTTTTCTCGATACACACTTGCCAATGTTCCAAATGTGAAAATTCAGACAAATACAATTTATGTATATTCACCAACTTACATTGGTAAGATTCAGGGTGGTGGTCAAATTTCTGCCTTCAGTTCAATAAAAAACTAAAAGGATAAAAGCACAGCATTAAATGTGAGTTTATTCATATTGATTTAACATTATTATAATCAGCAACTCTCAGCATTAATGCAACAGATCCACCTAATCTCAATGAGATAAATATTGAAAGTAAACCTTCTCTTTTGGGCAGAGCACAACTGAATATACTCAAAGTGATGCCTTGATTTTGCAAGTGTAAATCTGTATGCAATAGAAAATGCAAGATGTTTAGGACACAAACTGTTGCACATGTGTGCAATAGTTCTATCATACTGAGAAGTACCTGTGTACAAAAAGTCTGTATTAGCATACTGACAGGCTTACTTTGCTTAAATAAAAGAAAATAGGAATTTAGAATTGCAGTTCATAACAACTTGTCATTCCTTAAAGTTCAGTGATTTAGCGCTAGCTTCTGTGCTTGTCCGGGATTTAATTCCATATTAACAGCCACAATGGAGAAAACTGGTCCACACTTACTTATTGAGAGAGTTTTCTTTTTTAACTCAAAATTTATCCTGTCCAAATAATACACATTGTCAAAAGGTGAGTTTGCTGCTGGAAAGAAATACATACATTTAGTGATTGGCAGTGTTTCTGACACAAGAACCAAAATAACACACTTCATATGGAAGGTGTAAAGCACTGAGCTAGATGATGCTACATTACAATGGGTAATAAAGAAGCTTTTCCAAAGCAAAGATGTAATTCAGAAATTACTCAAGATCTTTCCCCTTAGTCTCTAGAGAGTATGTACACATTTTATTTATATGTATACATATACCTCTTTATAAATAAGTGTATTAACATCACACTTTGCCACCCCCCCTATACTCCCATTAGAACATAAAGTGAATGAAAATGATAGCATCATTAGAATTAATATGTAATGTAATATTTCAAAAGTGATCTACTTGCATCAAGGCTAAAATTATCAAGGAGACTAAATTAATTTGAGCTTTAAACTTAAGAAGATTTCATGCCTCTGGTTTGTCTATTCTTCACTATTTGGGATGGCAAAAGCAAAGAGATTAAAGCCTTGCAAAAAAAAAAAGCTAATTTGTTTATACTATATTTTGGCAACAACCCAAGGGGGGGGGGGGGGAAGAAGAAAAAAAGCTTTCATAATGCATAAATAAAAAAAGAGCTCAATTGTCTTCTTAATAGTGAGAAATTCTCTGAGGTTCAGGCTATCCTTGATCTGTTCCCTTGTGATACTTTCCAGAGAAAGCCCATCCACAAAAAGTTCCAGATTAATATGCAGCATTCACTTTTGTTTGGCAACTGTGAAATATTCATGTGCAGTACCATCTCACCACAGAGGATTACAAGGTAATTACTGTGCCAGAGGTATTCCTTGTACTGCAGCTGGGATGATGTAGCTGAGATCATAGAATAGTTAGGGTTGGAAAGGACCTTAAGATCATCTAGTTCCAGTCCTCCTGCCATGGGCAGGGACGCCTCACACTAAACCATTTCCCCCAAGGCTCTGTCCAACCTGGCCTTGAACACCGCCAGGGATGGAGCATTCACAACTTCCTTGGGCAACCCATTCCAGTGGCTCACCACCCTTACAGTAAAGAACTTCTTCCTTAACTCCAATCTAAACTTCCTCTGTGTAAATTTGAACCTGTTCCCTTGTCCTCTCACTACAGTCCCTAATGAAGAGTCCCTCCCCAGCATCCCTATAGGCCCGCTTCAGATAACTGGAAGGCTGCTATGAGGTCTCCACGCAGCCTTCTCTTCTCCAGGCTGAACAGCCCCAACTTTCTCAGCCTATTTTCATACGGGATGTGTTCCCGTCCCCTGATCATCCTCGGGGCCTCCTCTGGACTTGTTCCAACAGTTCCGTGTCCTTTTTATGTTGAGGACACCAGAACTGCACACAATACTCCAGGTGAGGTCTCACAAGAGCAGAGTAGAGCGGCAGGATCACCTCCTTCAACCTGCTGGCCACGCTCCTTTTGATGCAGCCCAGGATACAGTTGGCTTTCTGGGCTGCAAGCACACAATGAAGCCAGCTCATGTTCATTTTCTCATCAACCAGCACCCCCAAGTCTTTCTCCACAGGACTGCTCTGAATCTCTTCTCTGCCCAACCTGTAGCTGTGCCTGGGATTGCTCCGACCCAGGTGTAGGACCTTGCACTTGGCATGGTTAAACTTCATGAGGTTGGCATCAGCCCACCTCACAAGCATGTCGAGGTCCCTCTGGATGGCATTCCTTCCCTCCAGGGTATCAACCGAGCCACACAGCTTGGTGTCATCGGCAAACTTGCTGAGGGCGCACTCAATCCCACTGTCCATGGCACCGACAAAGATGTTGAACAAGACCGGTCCCAACACTGGTCCCTGAGGGACACCACTCGTTACTGGTCTCCAGCTGGACATCAAGCCATTGACCACAACTCTTTGCATGCAGCCAACCATCCAGTTCTTTATCCACCGAGTGGTCCATCCATCAAATTGATGTGTCTCCAATTTAGAGACAAGGATTTCATGTGGGACAGTGTCGAACGCTTTACGCAAGTCCAGGTAGATGACACCAACGGCTCTACCCCTGTCCATCAGTTCTGTAGCCCCATCACAGAAGGCCACCAAATTGGTCAGGCAGGATTTCCCCTTAGTGAAGCCATGCTGGCTGTCACCAACCACCTTGTTGTTTTTCATGTGCCTTAGCATGCCTTCCAGGAGAATCTGCTCCAAGATTTTGCCAGGCACAGAGGTGAGACTTACTGGTCTGTATTCCCTGGGTCATCCATTTTCCCCTTCTGGAAAATGGGGGTTATATTCCCCTTTTTCCAGTGGTCCGGAGCTTCACCTGACTACCATGATTTTTCAAATATGATGGCCAGTGGCTTAGCAACTTCATTTGCCAGCTCCTTCAGGACCCACGGATGGATTTCATCAGGCCCCTTGGACTTGTGCACATTCAAGTTCTTAAGATGGTCTCAAACCAGATCCTCTCCTACAGTGGGCCTAAGGTCTTCATTCTCACAGTCCCTGCATCTGCCTTCCAAGACTTAAATGCTGAGACATAAGTATCAAAGAGATGATGTGTTAGTATCAAAGTAGTATTTTTAAAAGCACCCACCTGAACTGTGCTGTTCATTTCTGTACTGGTGGACTGCAGATCAGATGACCTCTAAGGTTTGGACATCTCAATGACACCAAAATACTGAGTTGAAGTAAGCTGCCAGAATTAAGGAATATCCAGCCCAGACAGCAGTTAAAGAAGAGAAAATCCTAAATTTCTAAAGATGAGGTTCACTACTCTCTTGACTGCTGCTCAACAGTACTGGAATGTAGACTGAAACTTTCCTGGCTAACTTTTAGTCTATAAATAGCCAAGGTCAAAAGTCTTCTTGGGGGAATATGCTCAAGGAACAGTTTCAGCAGAAGACTGTAGGATGCATATCTAGTGGCCACAGATGTGGAGATCTGTGGAGATCCTGGCAAAGACAACATTGAGCATGAAAGGGAAACTGCAGTGAGCTGAACTCACTTTGAGCAGACAAAGCAGACATTAAGCATGTGGCTGAGGAAGAAAAAGTAAAAATGAGAGAGGACTTCAACTGCTGGGAGTCTGAAGATAAAACAGAACTACAGTTTCCATTTGAACTGAACAAAAACAAGGCACGGGGGACACTTATATGTCAGGTCAGAGGGATTTTTAGGCTATTGGCTTATTTATGTCCTAGTTAAAACGCAAAATAAATAAAATGGAAGTTAACACACCCTAGTATTTAAAGAGTAATTAGAAATAAACCTGACTGAAAGGTATATGCCTACCAAAAAAACCCAACAGCCCTGAGAAAGCAGCAGTGCAAAGAACACAGACATCAAGTCATATTAAGCCAGGCAATCCAAAAAGTAACTTTTGGATTTCCTTTTAGATTTCCTCTTGGATGCTCCAGTCTCAAGTCATTTAAACTAGAAGATGTTGCAAAGCCTAGAAGCAGCTGACACACTTTATTACATATATATGCATGCATACATATGTTTATATACATACACACACACACGCACACATATAGAAAGACTTGGGGAAAACCCCTTGCTTGTCTTTTACTATCCAAACTATCAACATTTGTTAACATGTACATCCTAATACAGGTACATCCTTCTAGTTCCCTTAGCTGAACTAAGCTGAGAAGAACTCCAACCGCATCTCCAAGTCAAGAGTCTGCTTCCAAGAAATTTGAAAATACGTTCTTTTAGCTTTAAGGACTCAGAGACAGGAGCTGTCAAGGATATAGAGCAAAGAGCCTTTTAGAAAAGCAAAGGGCAGAGGGTTGTATGGGTACTGTATATGAGAACAGAATTAGGTACTATAAGATGAAACACAAGCACAGTTGCACTACAGCAGCTACTGCACCCACAAATAGACAATTTTTTTTTCACTCATTCCATGGAAAGCTAGTTGAAAAGATCAAGAACTGCTAGGAAACTATTTCATAGCACATACAAGAAAGCAAGTGGAGTAGCAGCCAGCACAGATTTGTCAAGAAAAAGCAAATCCCATCAAATCAATTTAATATCCTTCAATGGTAGAACAGATTCTGTGGACAGAAAAGCAGCAGATGATTTCCTACATGATTTCATTGAGGTTATTTTCTATCATTTCACATATTCTCATAACTGAGCTACGTAGCACAATTTACACAAAAGTACTTATTATGAAATGGGTGTAAAGCAGGCTGGAGAGCAACACTCAGGATGGTATCAGGGGTTCACTGCCAAAATGAGTGTGCTTTGCAAAGCTCCATGAAGTTCAACACTGCATCTGGTGACACTCAATACTTAAGTTACCAGTTGGACAATGAAATAGAGGGCAACTCCAGTGACTGTGAAGAATGTTGGGAAAACATAGCTGAACTCAAAACATGGTAGAGAAAATACCTAAAAATTCCAAGTTTTCTCCATCGTGTATGACTGTGAATAAACAATACATACGAAGAGAGCAGGGATATTAATTTAAATGTATTATAAAGAGAATACAATCTAATCAGCAGCTCGGTTAAAGACAGCACACTGTCCCTGACCCTTTAGGCTGTAGAATATACACAAACCGCCTCTTGGTGTTTCAGAGGAGTCCAGTCTGCTCTCACTGTGTGGAATGCACCTCAGCAATCAAAATTGCATATCCAAAATGGACACTGCTAAATACCTCACTCTCCAGGCCTAATAACCAAAGCTTTTCCATTTAAGTGACAGTCCAGCATACACCCAAAACATTGCTTTTCTTTTTCACTTCTGATTTTATGCTTTTTCCATCCTGTAACAGGAGATAATTGAGTTTCAAGCCAAAATAAACAGCACATAAAATAGAAAAGGTGTAAGCTTAAAAGCATATGCTGAGGATGGAGATGCAGATGGTTTAAGTGACCTGCCAAGGTCAGAGATGAAGTCTGATGGCAAAACTAATCTATGCACTTTCCTTGGGATTAATCCAGTTCAGGGAAGGAATTTGTATTTTTATCCCAAAGACTGTGTGTAGGAGAACTACTTTGCTGAGAGATCAGATCAGAGTAATACACCATGCTTTTCCTCTACGGCCACCAGCACACACAAAAACTTTCATCAAGAAAGCTAAATTTAAGGTCATGGACTAGAGCCATCTTAAAGCTAAACACATACTTAAAATCTTAGCTGGAGAGAGGTTCAGTTAAGCTTGCAAATCAGTGCACAGCCATCCCCTGATTTCAAACCACCTGTACTTCTGCAACAACAATCCCTGTTCTCAGATATGAAAGGGAGTTGCATGCAGATGTATCAATAGAATCACATTCATGTGTCAGCAAGGTATAATTTACTACTCTTAGGAATCAATGGAGTTATTCCAGATTTTCATCTGCATAATAAAATGAAAATTGCTGTTCAATTTCATTCCCTGATGTCTTGCTGATTTTTTTCTCCCACTGAATAGATAAATTATTTTACAGCTATATTAAGTTCACTTCTCCCAAACTTTTTTTTCCCCAATACATTTTCTGCCCTTTCTTCAGCTTCTAAGTGCCTGTGCAAAATTAAACTTGTCCATTCTCACCGGCATTTACGTATTTTTCTTGTTTAGCTGCCTCTGGGGATTTCCATTTTATTTCTCTTCCAGATCAATAGCAAAGATACTTGGTAATATCTGAATGTTGCTCAACTAAATATTTTTCCTATGTATCTATCACCAGATCTCTCAATTTTCAAGCCATGTGACAACACCCTTCAGGTAAGATAATCTGAAAAAGTTTTCATCTAAGCATTCAGAAGGCATTTAATCTCCTGTCTCCAATCTCCTGTGAAACAGAGTAGGCATAATAGAGGTGTTAGTATAATGGGATATCTGTGGAGACTAAGAAGGATATCTGAATAGAAAGAATAACTTACATGCACAAATAGTTGCACACGAAGTCCGCCACAGCTCTCTAACCTCTTTCATTCCTCTCAGCATCTTTGCTTGTGATTCCCTCTAGGTGTGAGCTGTTAGCATTGTAAGGGAGTTTTCATTGAATGCACTAGTAGAGAACTAACATTTTAGCCCTAGCACCCACTGGAATCTGTATTATCTCACTTAGTGACCCATTTCTGCTTTTGTTCTTCAGAGCACTTCAGAAGATGAACATATACATTTTTGCCTTTCTTCAGAGAACACAAATATTTCCCTAACAATTCTAGCACTTCAGTTTCTGCTTTCACATCCAATATTTTTCTTCCTGCTGACGTGCAATCTCACAATGACTGGCACAATCCTTTTAAATTATGAACATCCTCTAAACAGATCATTTGCTGCCAAAGCACTTTATTAAACCTATCAGCTCCTCCCTTGGATTACTAATTTGATGCTAATATTGAAGGACAAGGTTATGTATGTATAACAAGGTTATACAGCTCTTGCAGCATTTATTATTTAAGAAAAACTATTATAAACTCAGGTAGCACCAAAGCCACTTGTGAAGCATTCATGATTGAAGAAAAGCAAAACCTACCAAAATCAAAACATATGACCACTTAGAATCATAGAAGAATCATAGTATAGCTAGAGTTGGAAACGACCTTAAGATCATCCAGTTCCAACCCCCCTGCAATGGGCAGGGACACCTCTCACTAAACCATGTCACCCAAGGCTCTGTCCAACCTGGCCTTGAGCACTGCCAGGGGTGGAGCATTCACAATCTCCCTGGAGAACCCATTCCAGTGCCTCAACACCCTTACAGTAAAGAACTTCCTCCTTATATCCAATCTAAACTTCCCCTAAGTTTTAACTCATGACCCCTTGTCCTGGCACTACAGGCCCTAATGAACAGTCCATCCCCCAGCATCCTTATAGCCTCCCTTCACATACTGGAAGGGCTGCTATGAGGTCTCCACACAGCCTTCTTTTCTCCAGGCTGAACAGCCCCAGCCTTCTCAGCCTGTCTTCATACGGGAGGTGCCCCAACCCCCTGATGATCATCGTGGCCCTTTCCACTGAAGGCTTGCAGCCCTCAGCCCATGGAGGGGAGGCTGGGACACACAAACTCCTGCACACACTGCTGCCAGCCTGGTGTGGGTGCCACCCAACTCGGGGAAGTACCTGGCTGTCTCGCTGTCCTGAACTACAGCGGACAACATTGATAGTGACTCCACATCCAAGCTTTTTGCCCCATCTGGCTCTTCCACCTGCTGCTGCCGTGTTCCCTGGATGACAGTCACAGCCTTGCCCAGGTGTTTCCTTAAACAGCGTCTGACCATACCCTGCAGGGTAGCAAGAGCATAGTCAGGGGATGGGGGCAGTGTCAGCCATTGACTGCAGTTCTTTGCATGATGCCATCCAGCCAGTTCTTTACCCACCAAGTGCTCCATCCATCAAACTGATGTTTCTCCAATTTAGAGACAAAGATGTTGTGTGAGACAGTGTTGAACACTTTACGCAAGTCCAGGTAGATGACATGAACTGCTCTACCCCTGTCCATCAGTTCTGTAGCCCCATCATAGAAGGCCACCAAATTGGTCAGGCAGGATTTCCCCTTAGTGAAGCTATGCTGGCTGTCACCAACCACCTTGTTGTTTTTCATGTGCCTTAGCATGCCTTCCAGGAGTTTCCTCAGCAGTTCCTTATCCATCCAAGGAGATCTCCTGGCCCTCCTGCTGCACTTCCTTCTAGTTGGGATGCAACACTCCTGAGCTTGTAGTAAGTGATCCTTGAATATCAACCAACAGTCTTGGGCCCCCCTGCCCTCTAGGGCTATATCCCATGGAACCTTACTAAGCAGGTTTCTGAAGAGGCCAAAGTCTGCTCTCTTGAAGTCCAGGGCAGTGAGCTTGCTGCACGCTCTTCTCACTGTCCTGAGGATCTCAAATTTGACCATCTCATGATCGCTGCAAACAAGGCTGCCCTGGAGAGTCACATTTCCAGTGAGCCCTTCCCTGTTGGTGAGCATGAGGTCAAGCATGGCACCTCTCCTTGTCCGCTCCTCTTTTACTTGCAGAAGGAAGTCGCCTTCCACAAAATCGAGCAACCCTCTGGATTGCTTGTACCGATGCGTACTGTCGCTCCAATAGGTATCAGGGTGGTTGAAGTCCCCCATGAGAACAAGGGCCTGCGAGCATGAGAACAAGGGCCTGCAAAGGATGGCTTCTTTTTTCATATATTTTTTTTTTACCTGGAATACAGGTAGTGAACAGCATGACTTTATAGATATAGATAGATACAGATATGAAAATAACATCCCTGATTCATTTCCATAAGGATCAGCAATATTTACCTTTCCACATACAGTTGTGTTGCCTACAGAATTTTATCTAGGTCATCCACAAAACGCAGGTATCAGTTAGCAGCCACCTAAAGCTTCAGCACAAAATGGTCTTCATAAAGCAGACTACAAGATATAAGCACAACTTCAAAATTTCTAGGCAGAATTTCCTGCATCATGGGCCATACATGTCACCCCTATTAGAAGATGTCAAAACCTCTCAATCCAATTCTGGTTTATAGCGGGTAAAGGAGAAACAGTCTTAGTTCCTGAGGATCTTACACTGCCTTCTTCCTTTCTTACAGATGCAAGATCAACCCATCAGCATCCTGGTATCAAGTACCATAAGACATAGTTATGCCTGGTGATTTTCTTTATTTTATCAATTCTGTCGTCTTGACTTTCATTTGTTTTCTTCAAGCTTAATATTACATGGAAGCTTCTTCTAAAAACTTCTTCTTGGAGACATT
This sequence comes from Pezoporus wallicus, assembly GCF_028554395.1. Taxonomy (NCBI): domain Eukaryota; kingdom Metazoa; phylum Chordata; class Aves; order Psittaciformes; family Psittacidae; genus Pezoporus; species Pezoporus wallicus. The sequence goes on along the minus strand of NW_026635101.1, from coordinate 950,622 downwards.
GAACTTTCTTGGGCTGCATACCTCACATAAAGCAATGTTTGGATCGTATCACTACCATTTACAATTCAAGACATGATTAATTCAGATCTCTTGAAAACAATTCACAACTGCACGTTTCACAAAATACTGTAGTGGGAACCATCCTTTTATCAGATCTCAGTTCTACAAAGAGCTTTACATGTGCTTAAGTCTCTTTGAAGTAACAAAAAGACTGAATCAGTCTCACTTTCTGAAGACACCCACTGCTAATACAGCAAAATAAGTATGCTAGATACACTTGCACCAGTGTGATACAGCTTTGCCTGTTTCTTTTATTATTTCTCTTTTTTTTATTCTTTTATTTTTATTTTTTAAGAGAACCTTTGAACTCATCTGCAATAGTTTTGTCATTCTTATAGGCTCTGCCTATTCTCCAACTCTGTCTTAGGAGCCCACAAGTATGTATCACCTGAACAGTGTAACTGCTGCATCTGAAAAGGGATACATTTTCTAATATCAGTGATTTGCACAATGGACCAAACATCCAACCTGAGGCTATAAATTGGAGATGAATTTATTTATTTGTTTTGCAGCTAAGCCTTTCTGTATTCACAGTGTAAATGGAAACTGGTATTTGTTGATGTAACTGATTAATTTTCTAGATGCTATCCATCTATGCACACAAATCTGGTAATGGGCATGAATATGCAACTTTTGAATTATGTACACTTTTTAAAAGACTAGCCCATAACATCTCCACCACTTTCTTCATTGCCTTTAATCAAGTGCCTTGTTTAGTACTTAAACACAATTCACATAACTATCAACAATGTGAAACTGAGAAAGCAGGAGGAAAAGATGAGAGCTTTTGCACAGGAAATTAATAGATTTATGACAACAGCAACCAATTGTGCATTAATATGTAATAATGGTGCCTTTGAGGGCAGATGTGACAGAAAGTATAATGCCTTGAATTTAGGTGGTTGGGACCACAGAGACAAAAAGGTGTAAGAGGAGAAAGGTCTTCAGTTATTTGCTTTTGTCACTGTATGTAAACCTTGTCATTAATTTTTCTCCTCAAAGGGTATATCCATAATTTAGATTTCTAAAGCCCAAACTTAAAATCTATGAAATGTACATTTAAACAGTGCAAGTAAATTATGCAGAGGCTAAAGATGTGTAGATGTAAATCCACAAGGACCTTAAGGATATTGTTGCCTTGACATTAATAAATTTTGGATTAGGAAAAGTGAAATTTCTCCAGCAACCCAAAATCCAAACCTGTCACAACCACTTACTTGATTTTAATTCGACTGGGTACTGGTACAAAAGTGTGTTTAGGACTTGGTACTCTTCTTTGCACTTGCTAGCCATAAAGTCTCCCATTGGTTTTACATTCTTCTCTCTTTATCTTATTTAATATTAATTAATATTCTCTGAAAGTGTATATAGAACCATGGAAATCTAGAAATTAAGGCAGGCAGTGGTCCCTAAAGCATACCTTAGCTGCCCTGGCAAAGAGGTAAAGATGTCTCTAAAGGGTTGGAAGAAGTTTAACCCCTCATTCATAAAAGGGCAAGAACCAAGGAGCAGGAGGCTATAGCTAATGGGGGGGGGGGGGGGGGGGGGGAATAGCCTTTGCAAACGTCTTCCTGTTTTGTTGAGAATCAATGATTTATTGAACCTTCTATCTGTAACTGTGCCTCTTGTGTACTTCTGACCAAGCAGAAAGAATAATTCATAGTCATGTAAGGCAAACAAATGTTAGAGCAACCTCCAAGTTGGTGTCCATAACAAAAACTCTTTCCTACAATTTTCCTACAGTCACCTGGTAAAGGAGTTGCTACAGTGTAATATTGCATTGACTCACAGGAAAAAGAGATTAGAGGATGGATCAAGGCCATCACTCCAGGATGGAAAAGCTGCCTTAGTAGTGAAATAACTGATCCCAGGCAGAGATCTGTTCTACCATGGATGGATTATTACAGGTATCATTCCTAGCTAGACTTAAATCCAATTAAGAAAAAAAAACCTAAGTGCATGAGAAATGCTACATTGCACTGGACAGGTCGTTCTGTGAGCCCAGAACTCTTTTTGTCTGTGGAAGCAGGGGACCACTGCTCAGAGGATGTCTGGGCAGGCCCTGCTACTGGTTCCCCCCACACTCCCCCAGCATCCACAGCCGTACCATCTGGATGAAGGAGGGCACATCTCTTACCTTTGTCCTGCTTGAGATGTGGACACCGGGATGGCACCAAAGTCACATACCCACCACATCTCTGCATAAGAGTGCTATGATTTCCTCTCTCTTTTCACACTAAGTGTTCTGCTGAGCAAACACTGCAAAAGATACTACTGACTGAATCCGAACAACATTATGCAATTATTTCATGTCCTAATTCTCTTTTCTGCCCAAAGCACAAGTAAAAGGGCAGTTTTTACGGCAGATGCTAATACTTTTAAGCCAAGGACAATGCATGCAGAAAACACGTGACTCTTTTTTACTGGATTAGGACCATTTCCATGTTTACCGTTAGATCTTTCCCTACAAATGACTGTTTAACTGTAGCTTCTTTATGATCTAGCTCCAGTATTGTCAAGACAGAGCTGTAGGAGCAGACCTTAAAGCAATTTCCCATTCAGGGTCTAAAGGCAGAACAAATCATTTATTTTCGTAAAAGCAAGCAAAGATTCAAACACCCAGAAGGGAAATGTGTAAGTGCATTCCCAATATTAGACACATTATTTAAACAACAGCTAGAATAAAGGCTTAAATGAGCTACACTGGCCACAATGTTGATACCAATGCCTATGTTTATTAATTATATCTTCATCTCATCCTTAAATCAGAATTTTTAAAGCATTTTTAAAGCATTTTTGTCCCAAAGTCTGTTTTCTGTTTCTCTGTAAAGAGATTATGAAATGGCATATATAAGTAGTATAATATAAAAGCAGAACATAGTATCTTTTGAAAGTCATCATGCCAAATTAATAAGTGATTAATGTTTTTTGCATACCCAGCCCACTTTGCTTTTCAAGTGTTATTTTCAGTGCTTTACATATGTACATGCCACAGGTTTCTACATCAGGCATCTACAACCATCAATGCACTGTGACCAGTGAAAAATAAACAGCAAATATAAAATCCAAGAGGAAACAACTAAATAAACACCAGCTATAAAACTTGAAATCAGATTCATTATTAGGAAGTTAGCATCAACTGTATCTAATAAAGGATGAAAGGAGTACACTGCCATAACGTGGGCGGAGAGACACTGCCACAGCAAGATGCAATGAGATATTACAATGTGTCACAGCCTCTGCTGAAAATTAAAAAGCTAAAATTAGCCGCAGTATAGCCTTCTGAGTCTTCTAGATAGTCATTGGCTTGTCCTTCAACCAGAGAAGGCTTCGTAACCAAAGAAAGGCTTTCCCTTTCCTACAGCCAAAGGAAAGATATTTTCTTTCTCACTTGCACCTTATCTGAACTCTGCAGGAATGACTATTGATGTGACTATGACTAAATGATGGAAACTAAGGTTCAACTGTCACTGCCTCCTTTCTGCGCAGAATTTGGCATTGCTATCAGGATGAAGAAACAGGCTGCACTTTCCCAATTCAAATATAATGAGAATCGGTCATGCTTCTGTTGTGAACCTACCTGTGATATTGACTGAAACGATGTCCATGCCAAAGGATTAAAAGCTAACAAAGGCCTATCTATCAGCATCTTATTACTGTTCAGTGGGTTTAGGTTGGTTTTGGTGGGGATTTTTTGGGGGGTGCGAGGAGGGAGGGAGTGTTGCTTGGTTTTGGTTCAGTTTTTTGTTTGGTATATTTTGGGGGGGGGGGAGGACAGGGGTTGCTTGGTCTTGGTTTGGCTTTTTTACTGCTCCTCTCTAGGTTCTTAATATTAAACACATTGTTTTAGCAACTGCATCTCACAAGTCTCAGGTTTGATGAATGAGTAAATCTGCATAGGCAGAGGTCAGGTTTTAGTAGGCTTTTTCATTACTGTGTAAAAAAAAATATTCCATGAAGGCTGACAGCATTGGTGGGAGTGGTTCACCTGACTCTTCACATCAGGTTGAGGTTCAGGATGACTTCTTATTAGGCACATTATCAATGCTTCATCAGAGAACATCTCTAGATAAAACAGGTCTGTAGCATTCCTCCTGCTCTCAATTTTTTTTCACCTGCCTTATACTGCTACTCTTCTCCCCTTTAATTTTCACTTTTCCAAGTTGTTGTATGTCTACATTGTCAGAAGAAGATATTTTTGCTTTAGTCTTCCAATACTATACTTAATGACACACTAAAGCTCATACCAATGTTCACCGTATGCTAAGAACATCATTTCCCCTGCCTTTGCAGACTGGAGCTGCAGAAGGATGTTCCTTCTCTCTCTGTGAACAAGACAATACTGGCTTTACCTGAACTGCTGAAATCTAGATATTAATATGTCAGACATGAATACTAAGTGTGACCACAACTGAGTGCTTCTTGCAAGCAGAGATAACCCTTTGAAACTGCAGTAAACAGATTGTAATCCTTTGGTACTCGCTATATTTACATTAACTACACATACATTTTAGTCACAATTAGTCATGTATCTTTCCCTATTCTTCCTGAAATATCTGTCTTCTCACAGTAAGTTATGGTTTTAATAAATATAGAAGAAGATTTTCCATTTCTGTGTGGAGAGTCAGTAAGGATATTTCATTGCTGATTCAGTATTTCTCTGTGGTATGTGAATATATTCACAACATTTTTTCCCCTTGCTTTTCAGGCTTTGTAAACACATGTCTACCTGCCTCAGACTATTTAAACAAAAGAAACCTAAATAAAATTTCAGACCTTTAAGATCTGTGACAGCTATGCTACCACGCACTTCTCAATGGGCATTTTGGATCTAATTAAGGAACTATGCGTAGCTTATGTATTAATGCATTTTATACACCTTAAGGAACACCAACTAAAATAATCTATTTTAAACCCACACCCTCAAATACAGCCTCCATTAAGGCCAGTGTTTCTATATTTAGCTACTGAAGCTTCTTCCTCACTGTCAGGCAATCTTGTATGCTCGATTAACTTGCACCCAAAATATTACACCTCTTCTTTGCCACTGAGGAAACTCAAAGAACTTGATTCTTTTTGATTAACAGTTTCATTTGTCAAAGGTGGTGGGAATGTATCTCAATTTTTTTGAATAAGTTAATTTTAGAGCTGCTATTTTGAAACTTTAGTCCCTAAATTTATTAAAATCATCATATCTTTTAGGATTCTGTCTCATAACAGCTTGACAGAATTCTGTTACTCATCTGCTATTTCGGGGGGTGGGAGGGGGAGAATCCTTCTGTAATGAAACCTAAAAAAACCCTCTTCTTCATATACAAGATAGAATTCATTTAGACACGTGAAGAAAGGTATATTTCCCTCCCTAAATAGTAATTATTCATATGGAAAAAATTCTCCACAGCTACCAACATATTTTTCCCCAGAATAATTATGGAACTGATTCAGTCTTGGATTACTTCAGTCCCAAAATACATTGAAATCAGCTGACTTCAAAACTGGAATTATATTGCAATGAATCAGTTTTTACATATATTTAAACCAAACTATTTTCAGATACGTGTCCTTTAAATTTTAAGCATCCTCTACTATGCATGTTTCTGCACCTGAATATCAAACTACTCATGTGTACTTTAACTAACCCTTAGAGATTCCCTTACCCGCTTTCTGTTTGGACAAGACACACATGATAAAGTATTGAAAAATTATATAAAACAGTGAAAAGCAACAGAGCCCTGTTTTCTCATCTTCCCTCACAATGGCCTGCAAATTCTTCTCTGCACTTGGCTTCAAGAAGGACAATAAACCCCTTCCCCTGAGAATCCCCTCCTTGGCCAACTAATGTGAGGTGCTCCAACTACACGTTCTCTGCACTCTCTTTCCATCTCTTGAGTACATTTGGATTTCCAAACTAGAAGAGTCCTTATACTGTGAATTTTACAAACTATGAAAGTCTTTATTTTGTCTGTATCTAGAGTGATATAGGTATCTCTCTGTATCTCACTATCTAGAGTGAGTCATTTTCACTGAGAAGTGATTGGACTGAAGTTATACATCCTTAAAGGAGGATGGGCAGAATACATAACATGCAAAACTACCAGACTCTAGTTCTACTACTGATTTTTTATGGATACCTCTCTGTGCATCTTGAAAACAAAAGTATTTTATATACCAGAAAGGAAAAGGAAAAGAGGGGGAAGAGCTCTATCATTGCCTTTTCCAAAATACACTTTCAAAAGCACATGAAAATCACCCCTAGAAAACTGAGTATTTAGCAAATTCAAATGCATGACTGAAGTGAAGGAGTTAGGCATCCAGTATCATGAAATGTCACACACAGATGATTCAACTGAAGTGTTTTTTGAAAAAGGATGCAATTAAAATACACATATGCTAGCACAGAAAGTAAGCCCAGGGGAGACGAACATAAGCAATAGTTAAAATCTTTTCAGGTGTTACAAGGGACATCAGTAAAGCAGTGATCTTAAAAAAAAAAAAGTTAAGCAGAAATTTTTTTTTTTTAAGTATGCTTGCCAAGTGTAGCAGTTAGTTTTAGAAGACAAAATTCCATGAATAAGAAAATTTTAAACCCCTACTATAAATGTTGCTGCCTATAGAGCACTCACTCAAGCCATGCTTGATTTCACGGATAAATTCACTGATATGTTACAACTCAGTATCAAAATTGAAATTAAAATTGCACTTTATTCATCTATACATACATGGGAACATATATGGGAGCTGTGTATTTGCCTGTGTAGGCATGACTCCAGATCCAGGTTTCAACCTTAACCATTCTAAAGTGTGAACACCTGCCTCGGGTGTTTCTACTGCTTAAAGATTTTAGCCTTCAGTCATATTAAACTAGGATCAAGCGTTATTGCAGATGTCCTTAGATTTCTTACTGGATTCCTCACAGTGCAGTACTATTAAAACTTTGTCTATTGTTCCCCGTAACACCAGAGATATTTACAGAAGCTCATTTGACTTCTAGCTGTCACACACTCAATTGAAATAGTCTTAAAACGTAGGTTAAAAATGTGTAATCATCAATAATAGCCATCAACAGGGACAATCATTCATCTGTCGTTACATTTTCAGCATCTTTCAGTAAAGCCATTGCCTGGTTCCAAGAAAACACCCAAGACTTACACAGAATCAACTAGATTGGAAAAGGCCTTGAAGATCATCAAGTCCAACCGTAGTAGACTTTACACAATTCTGAATTTATGTTGATTTCTTATTTATCCAGATTCAGGGTTGGGGGGTGTGGGGTTTGTGTGCATTGAACTTCTAATCAACATGTGTGTGACTATGTCAGAAGAGCCTCTTAAAAAAAAAAAAAAGAACATACTTACTGAGAAACTAAGAGATTTATAAGAAGAGACAAAAGTTACAAAGATAAATTTAACTTGGAGGTAAAATCTTGCTGGAGCAGGGATTTTTCACCTTAACATTCATGCATGATTCCCTACAATGTTCCATGGAAATACTCCCCAGTATTATTTTTCTGTTATTTTGTGGGGGAGCATGGGGGGGGGGGGGGAGGTGTCTGTTATTTTTCATTAGATTTTTCCCCTACATTTTCTTTTTCATTGCATCCTGGCAGATGCAGCGCAGCAGAATCCGTATTAAATGTATCAACTCTTCACCGAGTCTGTAGACTAAACAAGCAGACCAAAACTATGCAAATCACAAAAGCACTACTTGATGATGATTTTTTGCCAATGGATGTCTTAAATTGACATTGTTATTGGATTAAGTGCTAAAGAAGACAGGACAAAATTGGTTTTTTCCATACAAGAACAAAGAGCATCATTGAGATTTAGCAGCTTCCATTTGAGTCTCTAAACCATGCTGAAGAAGCACAGCATGGCCATCCTGTGATAATGGCAATGATAACAGAGATCTACTTCCTAACTTCCTTCTCAGGCACTTGTTACTGTCACTTACTGTTAAGCAAGGACATACATCCTGAATTTAGATCAGACAAAAGAACCAGTCAGAAATGTGGTGTGTTCTGTCATTTCACAACATGTGAAGCATTTGTGCTTGTGATGTGTCTGGTGATGGTATCTGGATGACGGTATCTGGAAGTAGTTAACAGTTAAAACCAACACCCAGCATCACTTCCCCCTCACCCCCACCTCAACTGCACAATAATACAGATGCTAGAACTGTTTAGAGGTTCTGTCTCCCTTGCTTCATATATACAAGTTTCACTTAAGTGCTACATCATTAGGACCATTTCCATGGTCCTCAAATATCTGTGAACAGTTTCTGGATGGTTCAAGGTCTCCAACAACTTACTGGTAACAAAGAGCACCAGCTGGTAAACTACAGCTCCCACTGATGGGGCAGCTATGTCGAGAAATAAGCTGCCTGGTTTTGTCCACATTAAGACGACTGGAGGAATTTAAGAGTATAGGGAACTGGGGACCTTAAGAATCTGTAAGTGTGCCAAATTGCACTCTGCTGCATTACTGCTACTGCCATGCTGTAAGCAGCTTGGTCCATAGGACACTAGTAATGTAAGACACATCCAAAACACTCTGGAGTCTGCAAAATCCACCAAAATAACTCAAAAGAAATCTGGAGGCAATATTTTTATTTAATGTGGTTCAGGTTAATGTACCACACTAAGAAGATACTACACAGAGCAGAGAGCATCTGATTTATTCATAGGAAGCTGTTAGGACCTCTGCTTTAAATTTCAGCAGTTCAGAAAGAGGTTACTGCTGTATGCAGGATATGTGATGCATAATAAAAATGTACAAGCAAACACCACAGGGCATGGAAAACCCACAACATGATTTTTTTAAAGTAGTAGATGCAGTTTTTGTTTGATATGCAAGACAGTGTGAAATGTCAGATAAAACAGCACCCCAAGGAACATGGCATTGATCAAATCTAAGACTTTAAAAGTAATGATTTCTGTTGCTGAGCAGACCTGCCTGATTTATAAGCAAACTGCATTTAAAAAGCCCACTTTAACTATTCAGTGGAATTTGAAAATAAAAGCAGCAAGCAGCTGCTAAGCCAAATCAACATGAGTTAACTACGCTCAACAACAGATTTGCTTTCAGTTTTAGGAAGGATTGTGTGTAGTGCCAGCGACTGATAAAGAGTACAAAGAACTCTGGGTTGTTTAAGGGTACACACAGTTTATAAAAATGCATGGGGCTGCTGGAGCAGGTACTCTTGGAACACATTTCTGGGCACATGAAGAAGAAAGTACTGAAAACAGCACAGATTTACCAAGAGTAAGTTACACCTGAGCAGGCTGCTCACCTTCTAGCTGAAAATGAGTTTGGGAACAAGGGGAAAGCAACAAAGACAATTTACCTCAACTTTCAAAACTTTTGACACCTTCTCCCAAAACAGCCTTGTATCCAAATGTGGACATTACAGTCTATATACATAGACAACTACATGGATGGAAAATGGTAGGATAGGCAGGCATTGGTGTGTCATACTCTACCTGGAGGTAGCAAGCAAAGCAATATTGAAACCTATCTTGGGATTTGCCCTCCTTCACATCTTCATCTAGAAGAGATCCAGAGAAAGGGAACCATGGAGGCCACTCTCATCAGGCTTACATGGGGCACCAAATTGGTCATGGCATCATGATGGGGAGCAGTTAATACACTCGAAGGCAGAACTGCTGTTAGGAGTATCAGGAATCATGTAAAACTCAGCAAGGACCAATGCCAAGTCCTGGACCTGGGAAGGAGGATCCCCTCACAAGGGCGTAGCCTGCAGCTCTGTGGAAAAAGGACATTTGGTCTCAGAAGACACCAAATCAGATGTTGGTCAGCAAGGACCCCTGGCAGCAGTGAAAGCCAAGAACATCCTGGGCTGCATTACCAGCAGCACACCTGGTACATCCAGGGCAGTGATTCTCAGTGCTTGCTACACCACGTCTAGAATGTGGCATCCAATTCTGGGGCCTCCAATACAACTCAGGCACCAGTAAATGGGAAGAAGTACAGTGGAGGGCCGCTGTGATGATTGGTGCCTGGAGCACTTGCTCTGCAAGGAGAGCTGAGGGAGCAGGGCTTGTTCAGCTTAGAGAAGAGGTGGTGTTGGTGGGAAGACCAAACTGGAGCATGATAGTACCTTTGACAAGGTTATGGAAGACACAGAACCAGGTTCTTTGCAGTGGTGCAAGGTAGGAGGATGAGAGGCAATTGGCATAAACAGCAAGTGCATTTAAGGAAAAGCTTTTCGATCCCGAGAACAAATCAAACTGTATAATTCAATGAATCAGCTATGTTAAGAAATAAAGTCCAAAGTCAGAGAGTAAATAAAATTAAAAAGGCAAAACCTCTCTATCCACTGGAAAGAGTAGCTCCTCAGGTACTCCAAAACTCTGAGATCAAAGTTTAGTGGTGGACTTAGCAGTCCTGGGAGAACAGTTGGACTTGGTGATCTTGAAGGTCTTTGCCAACCTAATTGATACTGCTACTACATCCTTGCTGATTTCCCAAGGAAGGGGTTAGATTTAAATATGACTGCCCAGAAGTTAGGCTTCTACTCTAAGCTAGTTATTTTAGCCAGCAAGGCATCTCCAGGGCTGGTTCTTGTTATTCTTAGTTGATTTGAAGGTATCACCTTCAAGAACCACAGAAGTGCTACCATTAAACTGGCCACCAGGATCTACTAGAAATAGGCAGGTATCATGCTGCTGTCTTGTAGGTAACACCACCACTGCAGCAACACTTCTGTGTTAACCGACATACTTCCACCTCACGATCACCTGTACTTTGGGGATTTAGCTGGCTTTTGTTGTTGGGAAAACATTCAGTTTCCCTATTATCACTATAGTGTAACAGCTGGAAAATATTGCCTTAGTAATTTTTATCTCTGTACCGGCAGACATGTATAATTGTGCTTGTACAATGAAGTATCTGACTGCTATGTGCATACATACATATTACCATTAAAATGCCATTACTTTAATGGTTGCAGTGTGACAACAGCCATAAGGATTAGCAGGAGAAACCCTGGAATCATTTTTTGGAGTATATTTAAAATATTTTATTGTTAATAAGTTTGGAGGAGAGAACCTCCTAATAAATTAGCTAAAATGTTTATGAGCCTTTGCAAGCTATATATGCATTAGACTCTGGGTTGTTAACTCAGGTTAGTATTTTAGGCTTATTGAATCTACATCATAATAAAGCTTTGTGTTCTAAAATTAGTTGAACTCTGCGTATCCCAAAAATAACTTCCAATTCTGACAGCCTTACACGATCAATAATGCTGATATATCTAGTTTATATTAAAATTATTTTAAGTATGAAAAAAAAACCAAATGAACAAAACTACTCTGTTTTCTGAACTAAGTCTAAGACCTCTAACCTGATCATACATTTAACAACATGAAAATGCAACCCTGTCATCAGAGATCAGTAGCAAGTCCACCCTTGGCTGCGGTCATGGCTCACATGCCAACTGCCAGAAGGGACATTGAAAAGACACCCAGAAGTGCAAACCATCCTGACCACAGTAGGAGCCTCTCTAAACAATGTATTACTTGAAGTAAGTTCAAGTAATATCCAACATCACACTACTTAATTTGTATTGTTACTTCTTTGCCTTAATGGGGATAGAAGCATGGAGAAGAGGTGGAAAAGACAGATTTTCACCTGAAGGCATGACTCTTCCCCGCTTACCTCCTAAGTTGTTTATTTCTGACACAGTAGTTTCTCACTCTGCATACACATAGCAGCTCTTTAATTCTCTGGATCTTCTGTAAAGTTTTGGGTTTTCTGATGGTTGGAACTAGATGATCTTAAGGTCCTTTTCAACCCTAACTATTCTAGGATTCTGTTCTATGATTCTATGTATCCAAACAGATAAGGACTTCCATTCAGAAATGAAGACAACTAGACACCTCTGACAATGTGCTCTGGGCACACACCAACTCTGAAAACTGGGCTATTACTATCCCAGTGTCTGACTACAGAAGGACAAGACAAATCATTTTAGTCAGTTAGCATTCATTTGCCTGTTGCATTTGCACAGTTATTGTATGATCAGGAGAAATTGCTTGAAATTATTGAAGAACAGCATACACATGTCCTTTTTTAAATGAGTTTTGTCCAATGCTGCCTGCATTTTTATGGTTTTGTTTAGGTTTCAGTATTGGGTTTTTTCATAATACATCTCATTTTGTGTACCAATTCAGTAGGAATAGCCAAGTTCCTAGTGCAGTAACAGCCTTAACCTGGCAGCTGAGCAGCTTCACAGACCCCCAAAACTCTGGCAACACAACACAAGGACTGGCTGCTTCCTTCCAAGTTCTTATCTCCACATTTTAATTTTTACTTTCTGAATTTGTCTAAAGCAGGTTGCTTTTTCCAGCTGTTTTCAATAAATCTCTCCCTCCTCATTGCACTGGTCTATGATCTCTCCCCATCCATGGCAAATTTTCATATCTCACTGTTCTCATTGAGTACCAATTTGCAGTAAAAAACTCAAAAGCTATGTTACCGCATAACATTTCTTCCATGAAAGTTCATGCAATCTATATAGTATTGAATTAAATTTCTAGCCAAAAATGATTCCTTATTCCTTGTATTTAGAGACAATACTGGGAAATCACAGAACTGTTTAGGCTGAAAGGGACCTTAAAGCTCGTCTGGCGCCATCGGCAAGGACACCTACCACTGGACCAGGTTGCTCCAAGCCCTGTTCAAACTTGAACACTGCCAGGGATGGGGCAGCCACAGCTTCTCTGGGCACCCTGTGCCAGGGCCTCAGCACCCTCACAGGGAAGAATTTCATCCCAGTGTCTCATCTCAATCTTCCCTCTGTCAGGTTAAAGCCATTCCCCCTTGTCCTGTCCCTGCAGGCCCTTGTCAAAAGCCCCTCTCCAGCTTTCCTTTTGGCCCCTTTAGGCACTGGAAGCTGCTCTAAGGTGTCTCCAAAGCCTTCTCCAGGCTGAACAAGTCCAGCTCTCTCAGCCTGTCTCCATAGCAGATGTGCTCCAGCCCCTAGAATATGTTTGTGGCCTCCTCTGGACTCAGCCTGTGTTACTAGAGTCCAGCCTTACTGGTGCTATAGTGCAAAATCCTAGAAAGGGCCAGAAAAATAAAATCAACAACAGAAAAAACCCACCTTTGAACAAGTCTGGGCAAAGCACAGAGCTCATTGAAGTTTTCTGATGGATTCAGAGGGCTTTTGGATCAAGACCTCTGAAGAGAAACAGATTTTCAGCTTTGCACTATACCCCCTCCCTAGGATAGAAAAATAATTTTTAGTGAAAAATGGAGCAATATTTACCACCCCCACCACTCAAAGACAAAGAGATAAATACACCAGATGCACATGAACTCAGTCTCTCCAGTGTCATATCACTACCAGAAATCCCACAGAGATATTGTGAGCCCAGTCAACACAGAAAAATATTTCTGAATTATAATATTAGGTGGTGACATTTGTATTTTTTCAGTCCTTTAGGAAAAGTATTTGATGCACCTGGAAAGCTGGATATAAAAAACCCCAAGCCGTTATTTAGCCAGATTTTCCAGAAAGCCTCCAACCCCCTCAACTAGAACCAGCTGCAAAGGGACCAAGTGCACTAATTTATATCTGTAAGGAAAAGGGGTGTTTTCTGGGTTTCCTTTTCACCATGAAGAACAGCCTTAAGGGGGCTGTCATTTATACCAGTATTTTGCTGATAACACAGAACTGTGCTGTCTTTGTTCTGGAAGCCCAAAAATGATTTTATTCTGTGTTCCCCTGACACTCAGGAACTAGATTAAATGACACATTGAAACAAGGGTTAGTCTGGCTTTATTACTGCTCTGTGTATCTGTGTGTATCTATGCGCACAGCAGAGCAAATTAAAGTAAAACTGCCCAAGGCATTTTGGGTTTCAAGATCTTAAAACGACCAACTTCTGAGTCTTTGTCTACCAGCGTTATTGTTATATTAAAACTACACTGCTCCTAGAATATTACTCAATAACATTGCATTTACAAGCTGACCTTCTCTTCCTTTTCCTCTCTTTATGCCTATGGTTGCCTTTCTCTTTCTCCACAGCCTGCAGTATCCCTCCAAGGAGCAAAGCAAAGCAGTTCTGTATTGCTCAAGAAAATGAATCCACCTCCTGACTCCCAGCTGCAATACGAAACAGTCTGCACTGAACCTCACACACAGAAAATCTCTCCAAGCAATGAGAGGAAAAACAATGCCCGATAAAGATATTCCCACTAAAGCAACAATTAGAAGCACCCATTATAGACAGCTCTCTAACAAGACACAAAATAGTACAGCTGAAGAAGCATCAGTGGAGAATAAAATGGCTGTGGAATATTAGTATTTCCTGGCTGGGTTGTGTTCTCAAATGTGACTGAAATCTGTTTTTATTTTCCTCAGAAGGATGCTGTCACTACCTTGCTTTTACAACACCATGGTTTTATACCATGGATTTTGTACTGATCATTTTCAAGCTTGTTCCTTTTCTTTATGGCACCATAAGTTCCCTCCAGTTCCACACGCCTCAGCCTGGGGCTGCTCAGCCTGAAGCCTGCTTTCCAGAGTCTATTCACCTTTCTGGACACCAGTACAGTTTAATCTACACAGCAGGTCCTGCTTCTTTCTTTCATTTGTTAGGCTGATTATGTTTTACTTCCCTACTTTCTTAGCAGCCACTTAAGGTTATGTATGCTACCAAAAAATGAAAGAAAATCCAGACCTACTTCCAACAAGTGGAGGATGCTGAATGAAGGCTTAAACCTTAAACTCTTTTTATTCAATACTACTTATACGCAGTCTGTGGTCATGTCAAGGAGAAAAAGATGGTCAAAGACACCACCTAAATAAAAACTATTATTCTCACAGAAGAATTAAAAAAAAAAAATTTTGCTACCTAATAATGAACAGGTATTTTAAAAACAAAGCCACTGTTGAAATCCACTGGGGTTTTTCACTTTTTGTTTGTGAGATACTTTAATAAAATGTTGCCTTTAGAGACTGGTGATAGGCTCTTCTGATTCCAGCTTTGGAGGTGGGCTGAGGCAAGGCAGGGGGTGGAAGAAGAAGATCTAGGATGGTAGCTCCACTATTTGAACTCCTGTTTTTCTTGGCATAACCTGAAAGCCCTACACCAGCATTCAGCCTGAAAGAGGACTGAATAAAATTCATCTAATAAAAGATTGCCTACATGTAAAATTAAATTAGACAGGCAGCTATCCTTTTGTAGAACGTGAGCTGCAAGTAAACCAGATCAGACTTTCTGAGAAGGTTCCCACCCCTTATCTGAGAAGTGGCAACTGGTGATATGCACAATATTAATTATCTTCAAAAATGAAGCTAAAAGGTTAATTTAAATTCATTATTATTCTAATACTTCAAATACCACTTTATTTCCACATCTGCCAATGGGTATTAATCTAATACTTCAAATACTACACACTTCCCCATCTGCCAATGGGCCATGCAGGTGCTCCTACACAGAGCAAAGCATGCAGATCAGACTATTAAGAACAAAACCCCTCAATTAATTTCACTAGCATATGAAGTAACCTCTTTTGCTATTGAGGGTCTTGTATTATGCCTTTTACCATCCCATTCAGAACTTTATATTCCTAAATCTTTCATTGATACGAGTAGGATTTAGCATACTGAAGAAAATGTTTGCAGTGATGTAATGAAAGAGAAAAGTCTTGTATACAGATTTTTATAGAATCGTAGAATAGTTAGGGTTGGAAAGGGCCTTAAGATCATCAAGTTCCAACTCCCTTGCCATGGGCAGGGACACCTCACACTAAACCATCTCACCCAAGGCCTCGTCCAACCTGGTCTTGAACACTGCCAGGGATGGAGCATTCACAACCTCCCGGGGCAACCCATTCCAGTGCCTCACCACCCTAACAGGAAAGAATTTCCTCCTTACATCCAATCTAAACTTCCCCTGTTTAAGTTTTAACCCGTTACCCCTTGTCCTACCACTACAGTCCCTAATGAAGAGTCCCTCTCCTTCCTATAATAGCTTCATAAACTACAAGCAACTACACCTTATAGTGTGTGCAATGCCATAACTCACTGTATTTATTTTAATGCAGTAACTCGGTGTTGCTCCTTGGTTCCTCACCTCTATATATCTTCTGACAGCAAAAAGCAGATCCTTTCGTTCTCAAGCAATAAAATACAACGTGAGAGCAGTGACCTGAAGTATTAATTGTCTCTGCCCAAGACTGGTTGTCTTGGTTGCAGTGATTACTATAGGAAGCAATGATGGAAAGTAGAGAGATCTCAGACGGTATCACTGCACAGCGATGCCAGTGGAGGATACAAGAGAGAATAGCAGAGATTAAGTTGGCCTCCTCAGAGATTCAAGTATAAGAGAGTGAACAACTCTCCTTCTGTGAAGGAGTTACTCCCAGCAGTGGCACCCAGAGCTGCCCCACACAGTCTGTGGGCACTCCAGGACGAGTCCTGGGAATCTGGCATATCCCAGGTTCAAGCAAAACCCAGTGGGCTGCATGCAGGAAGACTAAACAGAGGTTCTGCTTTTAAAAAACCCTGGCCAAATTTATCGGGATTATTCCATATCAACAATTAATAGAATTAACAGAGTATAAGCCTGTGCTGAATATCTGCCAAAGATGTCACTATTGCATTCATGATTCTTTCTTTGTTTTGCCTTGAGGTGGAAAAGAGACACTTGCACCTATGATTTATTCATTATCTTCCTTTAAAGAAATGGGAGCATTTATAAGTCGAAGAATGCAAGATAAACAGTTAAAGAGGTAACTGCTGTTTGCTATTGCTTTGGGGTGATGGAGCATGCAGTGCATGACATGAGTGGTTACAGGACTCTGGTGAAAGTTTCTGTGCTGACATACAAAGGTCTCTGTCTTGATTTGAGTCAACCATCCAAAACTAAAACCTAAGAATTAGTTGCCAAATCTGCCAAAGCCCCATGCTTTGATACCTGCTTTTGATACAAAGCCCCAAGAGCAATACCTACAACAGTACAGCCCACATTTAAGTTTACATGCAAACAGCAAGACATGAAGCTCTTTACTCCAGAATTATGTTAGACACAGTGTGCATATTGCAGCTGTGGTGCTAATGTAGGAACTCTCTCTGTTTAGATATAGAGGAAATCTATTTTTTTCTTTCAAACACTTCTCACAGCCCTAATTCTAATCCAGTTACTCTTCCGTTCTTTCCCCATGGTAACTCAAGTCATAAAAGAACAAACTTTCAAAATCCCCACTATTCTAATTAAAAAGGGCTTGTCTTCAATTGCTATGACACCTTCTACCCTTTCCCAGGAAGCTTGATGGTCTCTATTTTGAGAGCTCAAACTCAAACAGGACAAGAATGAGTTTCTGAGTCTTTGTTCCTCTTTTTTTCCTCTCTGGTAATTAAAACTGGCAGACAGGAAGAATGCTCAGGTTGACTTTTTTTTATTAGGGTCAGCTAATTAAATCATCATATTTGGAAAATGCCTGTTGCTTTCATATCAGAGCAGGAGATATTCAAAATATCTTCAGGACTCAGGGCTTCAAGAAACAATGATTAAAAATCTTACATATTTAGGACCCTAAGTCTGACTGACAAGGGACATGTCTCCAGCTCCTAAGTCATGGAGCTATTTTGAAATCATTGGCCCGAGTGCAAATTTGTGATTTGCAGCCACTAAAGGATAGCTCATAGGATGTTCTAAGTGCAAGCTTTCCCCTTGGGAAAGACATACCATTCCCATGTCCACTGGGAGGGTAGAGGTCAGCATCTAACCGCATCCTGCTTGGACCCCATACAGATCCTTTCCTTTTCTACCAGACCCTGTCCTGCTCTCCAGCAGCTCTTTATGACAATAGGCAGTGACCCAGCAGAACTGTTCACAAACCAGGCTCAAAGTTAATTTATAAATTGTGAGAGTAAATTTACATTCCAAATATTGCAGAAAAGCATTTTTGATCTATTAACAGAACTATGCTGAGTTTACTCAACACATTCAGAGTAGGTCTTTTCCCCAGCAGAGACGGAGGCACAGCTCCACTGAAGTTAATGGAGCCAGACTGATTGACACCAGTGGAGAAGCCAGCTCAGGATTCAACTGTTTTAATACCGAACAGATTTCACGTGGATTCCAATTTCAACACAGTACACCTCCCCTCAGGTACTCATTTGGTATTTTGCAAGGCTAATTTGTACTAAACATAAAATATGCATGCTCGATATTGTCTACGGCACTAAAGTGTCCAAACTACCCATGCATGCCCAAGTCAGGCTCCCCTGTACACTCTGGAGTCATAAGAAAATGCTATAATAGGCATACCTGTGCATTTGGGAACACACCTGAAAACTTACAAAAACATTTCCAACTGCTTACTGAGCCTTTAATTGCAGGCACTGATGTGTTGACTCCCCATGCAACTGCACAACAATTAGATATATTTGCACGCCTACAAATTCTGAGTTTTAGCACATTTTTATTTCAGCAAGAACTCAAATCCCACCTGAGCAGGGCAGGAAAACTTCTTGCCTAAGGTTTGGGTTTTTTTTCTAAAATGGGGAAGACTGGAAGTAAATGACAGTCAGAGCTCCTGAGTTCCACCTTTCCTTTCCATCACACCAGCAGAGCACACTCTAAGCCCTGGGAATTACATTTCTATCTGAGGCAAAGTCAAATGACACAACCTAGTGCCAAGCAGCACTGCTTCCTTGCCAAGAGCTGCAGGAGGCTTTCTGTCTGTTGTAAGGCAAAGGCAGGTTGCCTGCTCTTCCTGTGTGCAATTCTCTGCATTTTGGTTATACTATGTTAAAAGCAAGGAGGGTTACACACTGACATCTCAAACAGAATGTACTGCTGAATCTGGGCTGGGTGAGCAAGAGAGTAGAATTCAAACTTGTAAATTAGGAAAATTATTATTTTGCACCAGATTTGCTGCCTTACTAATTCCCTCCCAACGGGAGCCATAAAAATTCTGTCTGAAGAAAATACAATTCACAGGTCAGATAGAAAAATCAAAAGCTTTAAACCCTCAGAAGCAGCCCCATCTGGTGAGCAGAGGAGAGGCCAAGGCGAATCCATTCCCCATTCTTTCTGGTGGGTAACCTGACATCACCTGAAGCCGTTAATAGCCCTGAAGTTCCCTGGCTATTTCTTGCCTGGTAAACAACTTCTGGAAGATGAGATTTCTTCTTAGTTTAAGATGCAAAATCTTTTCACTGGCCCTACCAGCCCTACTGTGCTGTCAGGAAGCCCTATCATGTCTCTGAGCTCAGGAAATGGAGCAATCTGGGGCTTGGCACATCCGTAACAAGATGACTACCTCCAAAGCACATACTTCAGTTTGGATGCCTAGGGAACAAGGTAAGTCACCGCTGGCCAAAGACCTAGACTTTATAATCAACTTCCTGACAGCCTCAAGAGAGTAATTTCAAGAGCAGTCTTAGGCTCCTTCCTCTATTTCAGCTTCCTTTTTTCAAATCTCATATAGCATTAATTCTGAAGCAGGAACCATACCGCTTCTAGGTCAATTCCTTGCAATAAAAACACAGGTAAAATTCAACAAAGGGTATTATGTTTATCCTGGCAATAACTGGAAACTGCTTAATGACTAAAATGTTAGGAGTAGCAAAACAAGGCAGCCAGAATAAGGAGTTAAGAAGGGCAAATTCAAGAGAGGAAGGCCTCAGCATGAGAGGCAAATCTGCAAAGGTGGACAAGCAAGTGGAGAAAGCTCTCTGCCAGCTCCGACTGTCTGAGAGCTCAGGAGCAGCCAGGGACCCAAAGGAACAGTGTGACTTCAAACTGCACCAAATTTAATGTGATAGAGGCAGAGGTCCAGCTTGGACATGTAGTTCATCATTAAATGAAGAGTGGCACCAGCATCTCACCAGTGCAAAGGAGCACCAGAAAACAGTTTACTTTATAAAATGGAACTAAACAGGTTATGGGGGCTGTTGTGACTGCTGTATACAACCTCACCGCATCATGTGAGGTTTTTATCCTTCCAAGAGAAAAAAATATTGGCAGACAGTGAGATGCACACCCTTAGCCTTCATATAAGTCATGACATCTTGCACAATAACTTGTCCAGGGGAATTATTTCAGCCTCCTGTCATGGGGTTAAACTTATCAAAGACTTTGCAATACAAGGTACCTGACCATCTCAGCAACTCAACAGTATTAAGACAAACTGCTACAGCTATATTCCACTCTATATTCAAGCCATAGCCTACATAATTTTCACTGTTAAGAAGCCTGGCTAGAAGAGCCCTCTGATCTTGTCACTATGATCTATATTTATTTTTTTTTTAAAACAAATGTTCTATGATTAATTCCTCTCTCTTAAAAAAGCATGATGATGAAATCTGTGATTTAATTCCTCTGCAGTTATAGCTCTGACTACAGCCTAGAGTTCAAAATATTCTTTGTCGACTATCACAGGTTCTACTGAGCATAGATCTTTTGCTGCCAAAGATTTCATGTGAAGTTGAATTTTAAGTACTAGCAGTAGATTAGCTTGGCAAAGGGAAGTACTATTAGGCATTCAACAACTGTTCACACACAGCCTGGAACATAAAAATTGAGCTGATGAAACCGACAGCTTGACAGAGAAAGAAAGACCAGGAACACATCCCCATCATCAATTTTTTTCCAGAGAGAGCTCCGAGACAGCAAGCAAAGAAAATAGATCACCCCCCAGTAATAACAAAGAAAGCAGGCTGGATTTAGGTTCGGTTCAAAACCAGTGCAGGCTAACACCACACCACATCTGTGCAACAAGAGATTACTCTGGGACTGATCCAGGGAATGGCAGAGGTCCATGCTCACAGCAGCTCTCGGTCAGTAACGAGCTCCCCTTTTTCTCAAGGTTCAGACCTCAAGTGGAAAGTTAAAATGCTGTAAAGAGACCTTTTAGTTGTCTACAATTCATAAAATACCTTGCAAAAAAACATCTTTCATGTTCAAATCCCTGAGACATTGATGGATTTTAAGGGTTTAGCATTCAAAAAGAATTTAAGGGTCTTATGTTCAAATGGAGAAGCCCTTTTTGTAGGCATCCAGAATTGCCTTTGTATTTTGGTGGTTACAGTATGATCATTAACTGATGCACACGTTTTAAAAGTATAAAATACAAAACAAAATCAAACTTTCCAGTTTTGTCTTTAAGCAGCATTTTACTTAGGAATTTTTACTAATGCAGCACACATATTTTTTTCTCCTCAAACTATTTTGCAACACCTTTGGTAATTTTTGGTGGAGGAAATAACATCTGTAACCAAAAGAATACCAAAATCCTCCTTGCTTTTTAAGCCTGTATAATTTCTGAGATAGTCCCCAAACTTTTGGTTCAATTAAAATAACTAACAGTGACAAAGCTTTATCTGCAGATGAGAAATGTGGATGATGAGGCCCATCTAATTGATTCAGCTTCACAGACAAAAGCACTATGCTGAGATTTAAAATTGCTCCTTACATAACCATGGACCCATGAAACCAAAAAAAGTTGAATCATGCTTACAAGAAAGAAGGCAGGCCCAGATATACAATCCAGAAGTGGAGAGTTATGGAGCAGGGATGAGAAAAGGCTGGTTGCCAAAGCTAGTACGTAGAAGGAGAGAAGCACAAAGAAGAGCCAGGACTATTATATGACTGTAAAAGGTCATGCTAATGGAGGTCAGGTACACCCACACAGGAAGAACATGTCAAGACTCTACAGAAGTCCTGTAGTGAGGCTGTCATAGCACAGGGTGAGGAAATGTTGTCTTAAAGGCAAGATTTAAGCCAAGGAGAACCCACAGGGCATCTTCTGCAATATTTATGAAGAATGAAGTAGTCATTTTTAGCCCTTAAGAAAATTAAGTATCAGTATAAAGTGAAACTTCATGAAGTTCTGTTCCTAATAGAAAAAATATGTGCTTTCAAAGTACCAGTTTATTGCCCTGATTTTAGGTATATATTTCAGAAGAAATAAATGACACCAGAAAAATCTGTTTCTCCCCATTGACTACAACAGGAGCCTTAACTTATCCAGCCTTCATCCAAACGTCTGCAGGGTCAGCTAAACTCTACCCATTCAGCCTGAAAGGAAATTAAGAGAATAAGGAATAGAACTACCCATTTTGGATAGTTTCAAGTGTCCTTTTCCAAAAAGGACAGAATCATGTTTCTCTAGTAAATTTTTTTTCCATGTGTTTTTCAACAAAGGGTCCTTCAAAATGGAAATAGCTCCATGATGTCCACATGCAAATGTCTATATGCTTAGAGTGGATTAAAATCTGCAGGTCATCAACATTTTACCTCTGACTAGTTTAGACTAGACAACTGTGAACAGGTCAGAAATGAGTACAATGCAGGTATGTTAATATCATCAGCTACTAATTTCTAAGCTAAGAAAGTTTAAATTCAAAACGCTTTTTCTGGATCTGTAGCAAAATTTAGGCCTTCAGAATAAGATACCTAACTCTCACTAAATCTTACTCATGCACACTGATTCTAAAAAGCAAAATTTTTTGCCATAAAATGCACCTAAACCAGATATAGTCAATACCACAAACCTTTGGTCAAAACAGGTGATGCACTAGCACCAATAATGCAAATTCCATCCTGTATGGGCAACAGGTAGCTTCCCTGTTCTCCGAAAATACATCTTGAAGGAGTATTATCTTCTGTACCCATATGGGGTAATGGTTGGACTTAATCTTAAAGATCTTTTCCAACCTGGTTAATTCCATGATTTTATGCCTGGTCTCTCCCGAGTTCAACATTAACATCATGACCTCATTTTATCTGTGAAGCTGATAATTGATTTATCTTTACTGAAACCAGGAACCTTGCTGCTATCCATGCTAGACTGGCCTGGATTTAAACTACTGGCAGAGATGATGATTATTTCTCACTCCTATTAACAATTTACTAAGCCATGCATTGCTTCCCCTTCATGGTTGAGATATAGCTAATGTATTTTAGGTACACATCTAACATTGTCTTAGAACCATGCAAAGAGCAATAAGAACATTAGCAGAAAGTGTGTGATTAAGTAGAGACGCCTCTGCCTCTACATGCTCATTTTCAGAACACTTTAATTGAATTTCCTGATGTGAAGAGAGATAGTTCTGGTCATCTACTCTGTGCCTGTTGCCTTGGAAAAAAGCCTGCAATAGGATGCCATAGTCTGTTTTAACAGCAGATATGGAGTGATATTGGAAGAATAAAAGGGAAGAGTAGGCCTGTGTAATGTTCCCCTCTTACAGAGTTACTTAATACAGCACAAACAGATCATCACAAAGGTTATGATTTCCAGAGAAATCAGACATGCAAAACCAACACAGATCTCTTGCCCCAATGCAGAGTGCACTGCCAAACCCTTCATGTGACAATAATACATTTTCCACTCAGGCTACAAATTCCCTGTCACAGTCCTACTGCCGTGGTACAAGATGTTCCAGGGACATCAATAGATTTGGTTCTGCATTTCTAGAACTCCCTGACTTGTCTACTCTTTCACTTTGAAACTAAGGTCCTTTCCAACCCTAACTATTCTATGATTCTGTGTTTCTTAAACTAACTCTCACTTTGATGCCTGGTGAAAACAGAATGATCAAGCTAAAAGAACATCTCCAAAAACACTGGCCACTAAACCACTCTGCAGCAAAAATAAGGCAGATATTTCAAGACAAGTACACAGACCTACAGGCAAGATTTGTTTTCTCAGCATCTCTCATTTAAATGGAAAAGTCTGGCACCATTACCAGAAATACAACAAATTCAGGCTATTTGAATTGTTGAGACAGGAATAATGCACTGCAAAGGAAAGAAGCCTTCTGCAAGAGCTTCCCAACAGCAATGCCTGATTTATAGTAACATAGGGTACCTTGTTTGCCTGTGGACCTTATATAAGCCAGTGTTTTGCAGAGCAAAGCAGCACACCAGAACTCCAACAGTACATTTGTTCACAGGTGTTATTTCCCATATATAAAATTGACTCACAAAAACACCTGCAGGACACAGTACCAGAGAACTGAAGCCAGCATAATGAGAGTGTAGGCTCAGGTGATGGGAGATGATGTTGAAGAAATCAAAGGACAAAAGAATTAGCATTCCAGGTCCTTCACTCTACCATTCAACAACCCACCAGCATGTCTTGTTCTCTTGTTCTAGCCATGTGCCAGCAAACTCAGGGCTTGGGTAAGTGGCTTCTCAACATGCTTTGGTCCTGGTTTCCTCCAGCATTCAGACTTCAGTGGGGAAGGGGGAGTCTGTACAGCAGAAATTTCAGGAACAGCTAAGATTGTTTTGCTGTGCAAAAATATTTGTGCTGGTTTTAAGTGAGTTCTGGAGAAGCTCCCCTTCTTATTTCAAAATTTATGCTCTCTGACACAACTGAAATTATATATTTTCATACAAAAACGATCCGTATTAAGCTTTAAATGTTATGAAATGTGCATGGAAGTGATCAGATGAGGGAACAAAGCAGCTTCCTCTGGAGTACCATAATAAGAAATGAAGCACTTCTCATTTTGCTCAAGAAACACCTGCTTCAGAAACACATTTGCATCAGCAAAACAATCGAATACCTTTTCCACTGTCTCAGAGGTTGGCTGGGAGTAGACACAGAAGGATACTAAGTCAGCGGGGACTCAGAAGACACCTCACAGCTGAGCCATGGTGCGTTAACGGGGTCTTACCTGAAGCAACAAAAACCTGCCTGCGCTTGGGATTTTTGCATAGGCAGACGCACAAACCCACCATGAATAATAGATACCTCTTTCTTGCTTTTAATACTAAGCTCATGCTTTTCATGTATAAAAAATAACTGTGTTTCAGCAGTGGCTGTTGCAGTGACCTCCACAAGACTTTTAATCAAATCTTGTATATAGCTGAGGCTTCAGAGATTATTTGATTTCTTCTCAGCAAAGAACAAGGCAGCTCTTGTTTCAATTAATAATTCCAATCTCGCACAACACTGTGTAATCAAAAAATGAAAGAGGCCCTACAATGTAAAAAAAAAAATTAACTCAGTAATTAAAATAAAGATTAAAAATATCCTGGAATCCTTATGTGGCCATAGCAGTAGAAATACACCTCAAGATACCATAGCAACACTTCCTCTCTTATTATTAAGTATATTAAGTCTCTGGCAGGCTTATAAGATGCCAGTCAACACAGACGTATTTTGGGCATCACTCCTTATTCATTCCTCCGCTCCTTTCTTGAACTTGTCATATTGAAACACTAGAGGTCAGCCTCCCAAAGAAAACTAACCTCTGCTCTGCTTCAAATCCGTGAGGAATTACGGGACTCGGACTTCATCACGTTCAGAAGCAGCACTGGAGATGCAGTGATCAGCAGAGTGCCAGGCTTAAACCACACAAACAAACACAAGGGCATCAGACCAAATGAATGGTTTTGTTCCTAAAGCCCATCTTTGAGTACGTGCCTGATGGGGATTGAACCGGCTAAACAAGTATGAATTTTGCATTATATTCCACAGACACCTGTGTGAAGCTGGGAGCTGTCAAGCACACAGACTGAATAAACAGAAGGTTCTGTTGTATTTTGCCCAAGACAGGGAATTCAGGTTCCCCTTTTTGGCCATTTTTGATGTACAGGAATCTCCAAAAGGTAGAAGGCTAACACGAAAAGAAGTGTTTGTTAAAGGTAACAAAATGCTCACTGGCCCATAGAAAGAAAAGCTGGGTTTCTTGCAGAGAGAAAAATACTTTGTTTCTTTGTTTGTTCTAATTAGCACTGTTGTGTTTCCAAAGATAAATCACACATAAACCAACCTGATCTCCCACCCAGGTGAAAATGAATGGATCTGTGGACAACAGGAGAGCAATGCATGTCATTTACTTCAGCTTTAGTTCTTGACACTCTCCCCCAGAGCAGTCATATATTCAGGTTTTACACCTTACATGAAATGCATGGATGACTACATATACAAAAACAGCAAGATGGGCAAGCTCATAGGGCAGATTGGTGGATCAAACTCCACCTGGAGGTAGCAAGCAAAGCATTATTGAAGCCTATCCTGGGATTTGTCCTCCACATCTTCATCTGAGACCCAGAGGAAGGGAGCCATGGAGGCCACTCTCATTAGGCTTGCATGGGCCACCAAATCAGTCATGATGTCATGATAGGGAGCAGTTAATACACTCAAAGGCAGGACTGCTGTTTGGAGCATCAAGAATCTTGTGAAACTCAGCAAGGACCAATGCCAAGTCCTGGACCTGGGAAGGAGGATCCCCTCACAAGGGCGTAGCCTGCAGCTCTGTGGAAAAAGGACATTTGGTCTCAGAAGACACCAAATCAGATGTTGGTCAGCAAGGACCCCTGGCAGCAGTGAAAGCCAAGAACATCCTGGGCTGCATTACCAGCAGCACACCTGGTACATCCAGGGCAGTGATTCTCAGTGCTTGCTACACCACGTCTAGAACGTGGCATCCAATTCTGGGGCCTCCAATACAACTCAGGCACCAGTAAATGGGAAGAAGTACAGTGGAGGGCCGCTGTGATGATTGGTGCCTGGAGCACTTGCTCTGCAAGGAGAGCTGAGGGAGCAGGGCTTGTTCAGCTTAGAGAAGAGGTGGTGTTGAGGGAAAGAATAGCAGTCTGCCACCATCTCTGACAATGTTCCAAAGAACGCAGATCAAAGGCCTTCACAGTGCTGTGGCAGCATGAGGGGCAATAGGTATAAATTGAAACAAGAAGGAAAAACTCTTTTACCCTGGGATGCTTAAGCAGTGACAGAGATTGTACAGGGATGTGCAGACTCAATTACTGGACATTTTTAGGGTCCTGAGTAGCCCAACTTCTCTGCCCAGCTGACCTTTCTTTAAGCTCGAGTTTGGGTAAGGAACTCCTGAGGTTCCCCCCCAGTGTGAACGGCTTTATGATTTTTCATTTCAGGATATGCTGTTTGAAAAGTTTGTAACAGACATTCCCTTCTTTCATCCTCAAGCTTCGCTATGAATTTATATAGTTTCCCAAACTGGAGAATTATAAAATAGGCTATCTCAGTTACTCTACCATTACTCTAACACCGTCACTCATTCTATTTCAGGTTGAAAGGCTTTACACAAAAGTAAAGCTTTATTAGATTGGGCTGACCTGTGCTTCTCATCCATGAAACAGCCATAAGCACTTTAAGGTGGCAGAAGACACTTCACCTCAACATGCAACAGTAGTTCAAGAGTCCACAGCAGCACTGCACAAGACAGCAGGATAGGAGGTGAGGCAAAGTAATGAAGCCATTAGAAAATGAAATATGAGCACAATATTAGGACAACCACCAGAACAGAATTGCCCAGACTAAAAATGGGCCAGAACTCAAGGTGACAAATCTCTGCTTTGACAAAATTGGTCGTTAAGGTCTCAAATAACTAAGTGCAGGGGAAGGGCAAGCTGTGCTGAACCCCAGGGTCCCTGCAGCCTCCTGCCACCTACTAACCAGCCTCAGTTTTGCTCATTTTTCTCAGTCCAGTGAAATTGCTGCCTGCAGCATGTCCTCTGTTTGCAATTTGCTCACTTTGCTGAATGGCCTTTCCATCTCCAGCCATTTCACACCCTGCTTCTCGTGCTGTTTGCCTTTCCCATCGCTGTTTATACACTCAATTAGCTCTCCTTTCTCAATTCCTCTCCCTAAGCAGGCATCACTGCACTCCTTGCTCAGCCATAACCACCTCCAAGTCTCTCCGTCACCTTCAGCTCTTCCAGAGCTAATGACCAGAACGGACCATGTGGCAATGCAGGTGACACCCCACCTCACCTGCAAGCTGGTCAGACAAACAGCAGGTCTTCTGACAGCAACGTGGTAGAATAGGTATATCCCCTAGCTGCTAGATATCCATCAAAACAGTTAAGCGCCCTTCAAGGGCCTGTAGGGAAAGGGCAAGGGGGAATGGTTTTAAAACTGACAGAGGGGAGACTTAGATGATACATTAGGAAGAAATTCTTCCCTGTGACGGTGGTGAGGCCCTGGCACAGGGTGCCCAGAGAAGCTGTGGCTGCCCCATCCCTGGCAGTGTTTAAGGCCAAGTTGGATGGGGCTTGGAGCAACCTGCTCTAGTGGAAGGTGTCCCTGCCCATGGCAGGGGCTTGGAACCGAGTTGGGTGAGCTTTAAGGTCCCTTCCAACTCAAACCAGTCTGGGATTCTAAATGCTAGTGACTGCTTTCTAGTGTAAATCCAATTCTTTTTTGGTTTCATGACTCAATGAAGATAAAGGGGGGGAAGATAAAGAAAGAGAGACAGGAACAAGTCTAAATAAATGGAACTATTTTCACAGGCTACCTATGTCTAAAATTAGGATGTAGGAGAGAAAAGATGAAGAATGAGTGAATAATATTTCATACCCAAATGGAAATACAGTACATTGCAACTTCTAGCCCAAAGTAATGAAATGCACTGTTGTGTTGCTACTCTCCAGCTCTCAGTGGCAAACAAAAAGCAGCATAAATCCACTGCAGGCACAGTAGCTTACATCAGCAAAAGTACCAGTTGTTTTATTGTAAGAAAACTGTATTTTTAGAAAGGCAGAAAATCTTTGGGTTTGGGGTTTTTCTGGTGATTTTTTTCCCTTTTTTTTTTAAGTGCCTTCTTCCCTCATTTTACAAAAGCTTATTACTTAAAGTGTGCATTTTGGATCTGTATTTGCGATCCAGAGGCATAAAAAGCACAACTTCAGTGAGGCTGCAGCTCCTGAAATCCTCTAAAAACTGGGTCTTACTGATCCTGCGTGACATGAGGGACAAACTACATAAATGTGTCTCAGGCTTGGCAAGAAACTGTCTGAATAATCAGGTTTAGCACACACAGTGGGATCATCTAAGACAGAGCTGTGGAAGTAACGGGAAAAGACGACAGGAAAGTGCTACAAGGGACGTTTCTTCCCTCCCTGCATAATTTAAGCCATGTATTTATGAAGCATAGTGAAGGTCTAATTATGTTAACTTGTAATGAATGCTTAATTGTAATTAGCCACAGTTTCAAGCTGGAGGGAACAATTATTTTCATTACTGCTAATTAATGTACAGGATGCTGTGTAAGATATTTGCTTTTAATTCTAACAAAGTGACCTCCACTTTGTTCCTTTTCTCTTTTAATACAGCAGGTTTCAGCTCTGCCCTCTCTGCTGCTCATCCCAATCCCATTGCATTTATTCTTTTGCTGCCTTTTAAATTTTCAAGCTGTGTCATCTCTATCCGTATCACAAGTACGGCAAAGCATTGAAGTATTTGGGCATTTTCTTAGCGTAGGTGTATATGCTAAGAAAATGCCCAATAAGAAAAAACAGAGGTTTCTCAGAAATGGATTTGAAAGAGTCTCATTTCAGCAGATATTTCTTGAAAATTGTGTTTCTTATCCCCCCCCCCCCCCCCCCCTTTTTTTTTTGATTTTCACATTTAGAATTTTTTGGCTGAAGCATTTTGACTTTCAAAGTTAGGCTGGGAAAAAGAAAAACAATCTTTTTCACAAATAAGTGAAATGATCAAATGAAGTTATTCATATGGACAAAAAGTAGTTGAATATGGGCCCTTATTTTTTCTATACTTGGTTTTTGTTTGGCACCATCAAGAAGATGATTTCCTGCATTTTCCCCACTATTTTTACTTTATCTTCAAGTCAGTGGTGATCTGCCACCCTCCCTGAATCAATTATCAGCTCTTCCTTTTGCTGTTTTCTCCTGAATATCAGAACCAGGATTATGGAGTCAGGTTCAGCTTCACATCTTTGATATCTTCTTGGTATCATTTCAAAGCTGTCTGCTGTATGATCATCCAGCAGTTACCTTCTTATTCCTCTTTGTCTTTAGGGTTGAGAAGGACTATTTCTAATTCCTGGGGAAGTTGGTATGAATTTGGCTACCACATAATTCCCAACAGCTGTATTATTATTATAGCAGAAAATTACAGTCTTTTAGCAAACCTAGCGCATTTTGAACACTCAGAATGCAGGCAGCACTACTGAGCACAATTCCAGCTTGGCAATCCTTTCAAAAAAACAAAATTTGCATTTAAAATTGGCATTGCATGATTTGTGGCATAATGATAGGCCAATGAGTGAAAGCTTGAATTCCTTTTGTGTTCCATCTAGATTGTATAAACAGAGAGATGACATTGTCCAAGAGTATTTGTGAGAAATATTAAAATCCACTGAAACAGCCATAACTCACACATAGTGTCAGTACCACATCAAGGCAAAAGGAGTGCAGGTTTTTCAAGCACATATGCCAGTCTTACATGTTACTCTGCTATTTAATTCAGTTAAACAACAAAAAATAGGAAGTATATAAACCCCAATTTCTCAAGGCATAAATGAGACTAATAATTAGAGATTAGAATGGCATCAAAGGAGAGTGCATTACTTTTCTTTATATATTCATCTCAAGTGCCTGGTACTGCCTACTGCTGTTGGATGTTGACACCAGGGCAAATGAACTGCATGGTTAATCCAGTGCAATGATTTACAGAAGCAATTATTATCTCTCTATAACTACAAAACAATAGGAGCAACAATCCCTGACATAATCTTATCACAGTCTGCTACTCCATTATCTCCATACAGGTAAGTCACAGACCTGGTTTTCCATCTACAACAAGATGCAAATCATCAAGGCTGACACTTGAATAGCTTAGTGCTTGTCACAACTCAGCGAAATGAGTCACTGAATATTGAGTTGTATGGATTACATGGGTTACTACTAGGAGACAGCAGGATCGGAGAAAACATTCCTCATGGCTCAGCTCCCTCAGTTCAAGTACAACCTACAGACCTACCTAAGGAGCATGTTTGTTTTCACAGAGTAGGACCCACCACTTTAGAGACACCCATCTTTCAGGGCAGCCTAAAAGCCACTGTGTGAAAATCAGCTCTATGTTTTTCCTTACAGATTAAATGTTACCTTATGTGATAAACCCACAGCAACCTACCAGAATGCAGATTAATGTAAAGCAGAGTTTTAAGGTTTTGTGTTTCCTTCCTGCTGCATCTCCTACCTTGGCTTTTGTTTGTTTGGAGTGTCTTTTCAAACCCGTTTCCCCACACTGCTAACAGTAATGAAGAATGAAGAAAGAAGAAACTCCAAACATGATCAAGAGAGATTTGAAATACTCCATGGCAATATGCAGGTACACTAAAATAGCTCACAGCACTCAGACTATCACCAGGAGGCATGTTTTAATATGACAGATACACAGCAGTTTATCCTCTCCAAAAGCAGGGAGGAGAAGAAACACCAAGTTCTGTGAGCACTTTGCAACATCCTTTTGTCATTAACTTGTGAATTACATCAGTCAGGGAATATGCAGATCCCTCTCATGAAGTCCCAGGCAGCTGATATGTCCCTCTTTCTATAGTTCTTTAATTAAAAGGGGGAAAAAAAAGCCAACACTGGCCACTGAAGATGCCATTACATTTCTCTGCAGCTTCTGGATAAGTTTTTGATGTTGTCCTTGACAGGAGGTAATGGAATAATGCACATTGTGAGGGCCAAGCCTATTTCAAGGAAAGAGGCCATTTCTGTGATTTTTTTCCCCACAGTTAATTCTGAA
This sequence comes from Pezoporus wallicus, assembly GCF_028554395.1. Classification (NCBI taxonomy): domain Eukaryota; kingdom Metazoa; phylum Chordata; class Aves; order Psittaciformes; family Psittacidae; genus Pezoporus; species Pezoporus wallicus. The sequence continues at coordinate 919,033 of NW_026635101.1, read as the reverse complement.
ACCAGAATCTTTGAATTAAGGTCAGCAAATCAAGTGACATAAAATGAAATCATAAGCCTTGCAGCTCTAATTCCTGAAGTGCAATACAGCACATCCTGCCCTCAAAGGATTAACACCAACATGCACAAAGCATGAGCAGCAGAAAGATACTTTAGCTATCGGCTTGAGTGTTACCATGCTGAAATACAGCATACAAAAAAAAACAAAACCAAAACAACACAAGACGGATGTGGAGCTGATGGAGCGAATCCAAAGGAGGCCATGGAGTTGCTCTGAGGGTTGGAGCAGCTCTGCTCTGGGGACAGGCTGAGAGCTTGGGCAGCCTGGAGAAGAGAAGGTTCCACAGAGACTTAGAGCAGCTTCCACTGCCTGAAGGGGCCAACAAGAAATCTGGAGAGAGTGGCTTTTGACAAGGGCCTGAAGGAACAGGACAAGGGGAGATATAGATGAGACATTAGGAAGAAGTTCTTCCCCGTGAGGGTGCTGAGGCCCTGGCACAGGTTGTCCAGAGAAGCTGTGGCTGTCCCATCTCTGGCAGCGTTCAAGGCCAGATTGAACAGGGCTTGGAGCAACCTGCTCTAGTGGAAGGTGTCCCTTCCTGTGTCAGGGGGTTGGAACTGGATGACCTTAAAAGTCCCTTCCAACCCAAACCAGTATGGGATTCTGTGCATTTATCACTATATGTTCATCACAGTGATGACATAGTCTCTGGTAGAACAGAAAGAAAAGCCACGACACACAGCCTAGAAAACAACATTATCTGCCCCATGTGAAACCATGTCGTAAAGGCATCCTCAGCTGCTTGAAGTCTGGAATTCAATAAATTTTGCAGCCCCGGACAGTGGAGCAGCTCCTCAGGAGCTTCTGTTCCCAGCACAACCTGGCCCATAGCTGATGAGCACCCAGGGTACCTTACTGTGGCCGTTTAAAATGCTGCTATCTGCTCAGTATCTCAGACTGTGCCAGAGACTAAAAAAAGAGATTTGAACAGAGGCAACAGGTTTTGAGCCAGACATGTTTCAGTATCAGTCTGCTGCTCTGTACTGGGGATAGCAGCTCTGACACATGTCAATCCTCAGGGGGCAGGAGAAACTTATACTGCTGTTGCTGGATGTGTGGCACCCACAAAAGCCTTAGGAAGCCCTGGGCAGAATTTGAGTCTTCTATGGCTCCCCTGACACACTGTCCTCCAGATTCATTAGAAAGTGCTGTGACTCAATTAGCAATGTAACCCATAAAATATGAGAGATCTTTCTGCCTACAGCATGGTTGTGAGGGTAATAGATCTGCTCCTTCTGATTCTAAGCAATGTGAACAAGAATTATGATTTTGATTTACTTTTCCTGTTTGCCCCTTTATTGCAGCATAGCATAAGACTAAAGGAAAAAAAAAGCAGCAGCTTTAGATGAGTATCAGAGAGTATGTCAGATCATGTACTTCGATCAAGACAGAATGACAGCCAAGATGAAAAGGGGAATTCCCTGAACTGTGCCACACAGATCCTTTGTTTTCAAGTTTTCTATGATTCTAATACTCAGTCCACAATAATAGAGGCATCATACAGTTAAAACTGTTACATACTCAAAAACCACTCTTAGTAGCATCTAGTATCTGCACCTTTTCATGATATTAGATTCATCCTTCCAGTGTCCATCTGTTTGATGCCTCCAGTTTTCTTCAAGCAGAGTGAGAGTACGTCAACATCCTGAGGTCTTTCTTATCAGGAGTTCCATGTTCACAGAGCCAGCCCCTTCTTCCTCCTCAGTCTTCAAATCTATGAAGAGTCATTTTCATGTTTTCTTGACAAAGAGTCTGTCTATATGATCTTTCTTTCCTTTGGCTCCCGATTATTTGTTGGGGTATTTTTTGGTCATTCGCTGTTAACTCTGCACTGGCTTCATCCAATGGTAACTCTTCACCAAAGGCAACTCTCCTGTAATGACTGCTGACTGGAACCCCCAATATCACCTTGCCTTTTCACTCTGCCACAAAATCTTTTATTTTTACAAATGGTTGCTTGCTCTTACTGTAAAATAAAGCTAAAGTGAAGCCAAATGATGCTGGAATCACCTGACTGCTGGACTGCTAAAGGCAGCCTGGCTGTAGCAATCCTAGAGAGTCCCTCACATCATCACGTTAATACAAAGCCTGCAGCCTTGGACTAGGAATGTCACAAATCCTATTCACTGGGCAGTGACTGTTCTGATCAAGTCTGATCCATTGGATGTAAAGCTTCAAAAGCTGGGAAACAGAAGTTTCTTTTACAAGACGTGCCAGAAAGATGTTACAGTCCATGATTTAATGAACTTTGGAGTAGGTGGCATCCCTGTGCTGTGTCTTTATATCCTCATCTTATTTAATTAGGCTGTAAAACCTTGTTGAAAACTCAGATCTAGCAAGTCATACTTTCCAAGGTAAATTGGGGTTGAAAGATTCCCATTTGCCAGTAGGAAGGCTGGAAGTTCAACAACAGTAACAGCAATAACTGTGACCCAAGTTCTCCCAGATAATTCTGAGCCTCACTCCAATTTTAAGCCTCCCACTTCTCCACGAGCTTTTGCAGATAACGATAAGGTCCTGTTACAGCACAGTATTTTTTTTACATTGCTAATCCATAAAATACTATAGAGGAGACATAAAAGATAGAACTTTATAAAGTGTTCAACACAAAGAGCTAAGTATGTGGTTAATGTAACAATGTCCTTTTAAGTTCCCCTGATAATATATGACTGAAATATAACAAGAAAAAAAATAGTCTTTTTTTTTTATTAAGGAAATGTCCCTTGCCCTTCACTGCAGGATTAGTCTAACTTGTCTGGCTCCACAGGATCTTACGGCTGTCTGGGATACAGAGACCTTTTAAGTTGCTAGGCAGTGTAAGATCTAAACCTTTTGCCTAGCAAATGGCCTAAATAATTCTATTCTGTCAGTTATGAAAGCCTAACAGTCTCTCCTGATCTCATCTGCTCACAACTTTAAAGTGTTTGAACCCTTAATAAATAAGCCTTCTGATTCCCACACACACTATGTTAACAAAAGTGCCTCAACGATCATGTCTGCAGTGAGCTTCCACAGCCCAAGATGAGAAGGGATGTGTGTTCGCTCCACCTTCCTGCAGAGTGAAGATACCAGAGCAACATACTCACTACTCATCAGCACCCTGACTGAGAGACCATAAAACAAGGACAACCTACATTGCTTCCAACCAAAACAACTAGGGACCTCTCTCAGCTTAGTGTCACCTCCCTGAAAGATCCAATGTCTCAGCAAGATTTCTTTCTTAGTTAAGATCTGTGTTGGGTACCTCCTTTCAAAAGTAGTTGGGGGGGGGGGGGGGGTTGTTAATGATCTTACTGGATGACAGGCATTAGGATCTTATAGCACATTCAAAGGTAAAGATATGATCAAGGTTTAAGTGTGTGTCAATAGAAGGCATCCAGCTATTTTTGAAACAACTGTTGTTCACCCTGATGAGGACTTCTGGCAGTAAAATTTCTCTGAGGTTCTGAGAACAGCAGAACTAACCCAAATTTTGTTGCTCCAGGATAATCTAGCTCCCATTCAGTTCCAAAAAATGGAGGATCAAGCCTGCATTATCTCCTACCTCCTCAGGGAGGTTAATACACCCCAAGATTCTTTTGACAGCCTCAGTCTTCACTGCCAGAATTAAGTAACTTCCTGTAGCAAGGGCATTGATAGCAAGCACTATCCAACGCAGTATATACTAACAGAGCCATTCCTGAGACTTACCTCCTTCAGATGCATCCTCTGTTCAAAATGAAGACAGAAGACACTTCGCACAATGACAGTTTATTGGTCTTTCACATCCTACAGGGTCAGCAAGACTTTCTCCAGAACCTAGGGCAAAATCATACAGCTCAATTAAGGAAAATACCCAAATGAATCCCAGAAGATACTGACTATATCCATATCTGCTTGTCTATTGATAAATCATAGTGATATTACAGAGGCAGAGCATACAGATGTTTTATTTAAGCCATTATTAGAACTGAAAATGATTCTTTTGTTTCCAAGGATTAGTGATTAGGCTATAGACCCAGTTGCCGTAATGTCAGCTTCAACAGCCTAAAAATTTTACCTGTTTTGTAATGGTGGTTTTCAGAGGCCAAAGAGCTAAATTTACGGGTAAATCAACAGAGCCCTGCTAAATTACAACTGCAAGGAACACAGCACCAAAGCTTAATGAATTGGCTTTGACTCGGGTCACAGAGCTGACAGCTTCTGTTTCTCAAATCACCTTTCAGCAGATCAGCAAAGAGGCAATGACAGAGCCCAGCAGTATCCCAACTCTCCTGTGCCAGAAGGAAAGGGGCACCAAGAAGGAAATGAGGATGTGAAAACCCATCAGAGTCACAAGAAATAAAGCTCAGCCCGTCATCATGGATATCTTGTTACTTGGTAAATCAGAAGTAGGTGCTTTCTCCTGATCAGCATCTCTGTTTCACTTGCATGATCATCACCCATTTATTTCCTCCCTATCTCAGAAGTAGACAAACTCCTGCTGCTTCTTACAAAGCACTTTAAAGTCTTACAGGATAAGGCATAAAATCTTATTTGTTATTACTGTATAACTGTCAGGGAGCTGCGTTACAAGGTGATGGTGAGCCAAGAGCTAGCAGTGGCCACAATGCAGGCTGGGCAGTAAACCCATGGGCAGGCACCACAGCACCAGAGCTGGGCAAGCAGAAGGGGGTGGTGATAGCAGCATGTCCTATCAACGGTCCTGTGATCACCAGGCAGATGTAAAGGACCAATTCATGTCCAAGGTTAGTTCAGGAAACCCAAACAACAATCCAGGAACAGACCTAGGAACAGCTATATCCACAACATGGTGCAAGGACTGGGTGTCTAAGCCTGAGCTTCAATGAAACCCCTAGGCCCTTAGGCAGAATATGTGGCTTGGGGTCCCAGACGAGGTTAGGCAGAGCATTAAAAGCCTGCTGGTGACAAGGTGTAAGGGCCAACAGCAATTCCAAGAATACCTTCCCACCAAAGCAAAGCCTTTCCCGCAAGAACTCGAGGCTTCTTTCACATGACCAAGCTGCAATAAATTGTTGATGGGTGAAGAAGGTCAAGAAAATTTTTCTGTTCAAAATTTGATCCTTGCAGATGTTATCAGCTAAGAAGGGACTAAACTCAAGTTAATTATTTGGCGCAAATTACAGGCAAAGCAAGTCTGCGCTGAGACACTGTGCTTGAACCCAGTTGGCCACTGCAGTGTGGCTGAGATTGACTGCCCGGATCTGGCTCCAGGTTCTTTAGGACGGAGCTGCACGCTCCAGAGTCAGAAGCAGTGGATCAGTGCCAGTGTGGAGCAGCACTGTCCCTGAGAGAGCAGAAAGGGCCACACTGGGTAAATTTCACATAAATATTGCAGAGTATCCCAAGACTGGACAGTTTTCCCCATTGCCTGCACCAATCCACATCAACAATCAGCACAACGGACACATCTTTATCTGTCCCAAGTTTTCTTTGGGACAAATTATGCCCCAGAGTGCATGGGAAGGTTGCTTCACAACAGACCTTTTGCCCCTAAGCTCTAAAAGGGGAGATGAATTCCAGTTCTGATTGAAAACTGACGTTATGCTTTAGCAGCTAGTGATCTCAGAGCAAAATCAAAAAGTGATTAGAAATCAAAAGCTGGGCACTGGCTTGAAGTTAATGAAGTTAATTTATCATAGATCCTGCTTCAAGTAAAAATAACAGACTGTCTCATGAAAATCTGGGATAATGGTTGCTCTGGCACCAGTCAACGCTTCCAGAAAGAACAGCAAAATTAGTGGTCAAGGAAATGAAAAGTGAAACAGTGATTTATATGCAGCCCTAGGTAATAGCAGTGAAATTAGTGAAATTAGCTCCAGATATTATTTCTGCTCCTTAGGTAAATCATTTGAAACATGTCAGGCAAAAGCTAATTCTTGTATCAACTGCAACTGGCCTGAGAATGCATTTCCAGGGGTGTAAACCTAGGGAAAAAGGGAACTGCAAAGAGAGATTAATGCATCATAATGCACAAAGCAAGGGAAAAGGTCTAAACAACATGAAAGTTTCCATCATTAAGGATTTGTAAGGGAATTAATTGATGGCTTGCTATGCTAAAGCTCCAGAGCCTACTGATGGAGTGTTCTATCAAAGCCCATGCCCACTTGCTGCTCCATTCCCGTCAAAACACATCCTAGCATAATGCACTGCAGAAAAAAGTCAAATGCGTGCTAGAGATGGAAATTCAACATGGAAGCAAGACAATATTTAAGGCACAAGTGTTTCTTTGAATGCGAATGTAAGATTTGCAGTATGTGCTAAAATGGGTAAAACAGGCAGATAAGCAGTAGAGTCAGAATCAACAAGGTCGAAAAAGACCTTTCAGATCAAGTCCAACCACTACCCCAGGACTGCCAAGCCCACCATTAACCCATGTCACTAAGGGCAAACTGATCTCCCCTCATGGCTGCCCCTCATGATCTCCACTTGCAGCCACCCCTCATCTGCCCCCCATAGCTGCCCACACTGTACAGCTGCTGCCCCTATACCTCATGGCCACCCCTCCTCTCCCCTCATGATCCCCCCTCATGACTGCCCCTCACCAGTCATGGCCACTCTTCATGCCCCATGGCTGCCCTTGCTCTCCCTTCATGATCTCTCCTCATGGCTGCCCCTCCTTTCACCTCACAATCTTTCCTTATGGCCACCCTTCCTCTCCCCTCACAACACCTCCTCACCGCTCATGGCTAGTCCTCCTCTCCCCTCACGATCTCCCTTCTTGGCTGCCCTCTTCTTTTTCCTCACCATCTCCCTACATGACCGCCCCTTCACCTGGCATGGCCGCACCTTCTTTCCCCTCACGATCTTCCATCATGGCCGCCGCTCCTCTCCCCTCATGGCTGCCCCTCTCTCCCTCCCCCCACCCCTCCGACTGACGCCCTTTGGATCTGTAATGGAGCAGATGAGGACGCACCAGCTCCTGGGTTCTCCAGGTGTTTGGGACAAATTCAGACCCAAACTCCTCTGATCCAGGCCCGGATTCACAGCCATGCAGGGAAGTTGCCCTCAAATTGCCCCACACTCACCCTTAACATCGGCCATGATGTGTGGTGCCCAGGAAGGAAAGGCTGCGTTAGTGCTGCAGGACGCGCACGTGGCTCCTCTGGGAAGAGCGCTGCGAATTCACAACGGTCACTTTGCATTTGCCTTTCCTGTCTTTTTTAGTGGGTTTTTCCCCCTGTGGTACATCGTTGTGCCCTGGTACTCAGCCAGCTCACCCAGCTAACAGCGAGGTAGGCGACAGACAAAGCTGCCTGAAACCTGGAGGCAGACACCCGGCAGGCAGCCCTTCCTGCTTCAGGCATCTGACTTCTGGCTGCAGCTCCCCTCAAGCCTCTGTGGCTTCCCAAATATTCACTGGCTTGTCTACATCATAAAGCAAGGTCTGCAACGTCAAAGTAACCAATGAATTACATTGTTTGCTAGGCTAACAGCGCGATAAGGGCAATGATGTTAAGATCTCACACTGAACCCACAGAGAGATATTATCTAACATTCAGTACTTGAACACACTAAAAACTGAAGGAAGAGCACAAAGGATTTTAGCTCAAAGCCAAGCTTCCAAATGTCAATGTCAAACAACTACAGATGTACACTTTTGCCTCACTGATTTATGGAAAAGCCCGCTACAGAAAGAAGAATACTTAAGAGAGAGCAGGTGTAACACTGAAATCCATCCTGGTCAAGTTTAAGGGCAACAGAAGCTGATGCAGTTCGATAGGAACATAAAAGCAATAAGCAAACGCCTTCTAAAAATACAACCACTCTCACAGGCAGGATTGAGAGCTGTAAAATAGAAATTAAGAAGCATAAAGAGAAACAGTGAATTTCACATGGCAAGGACTGTCCCAAATAACTGCTGGGGTTTAAGAACTACAGTCACCTCAGGAAAAAAAATAAAACCCAGACCACAAAAGATTGCGTTTATAGAGATTTTATAGAGATGATAAAACCTACGGACCTCTAAGCCAGACAAATGACTACTTGAAAGTGCCCTAAAGAAGTGGCTCTACTCTTTTCGCTTCCAGATGGAAGCAGTTATGAGCAGAATGTGATTAATGTGATTAATCAATGCAAAACAGTGGAGAGAAACCAGTGTAGGAAGCATCCGCCAAGTTTCCATTATTTTCCTATGCCAACAATTCTTTTGTCTTTATCTTCATCCAGCCACTCTTCCAAATAATCATCTTCAACAAGTTTGCTTTCCAAGATGCGGAAGCACTAAAACCATAACCATTTACTGCAACAGGAGTAGTGTGTCTTCAGCTGTGCATGTCCAACTGAATGACCTACATCCAATGGCTGCATTAAGGCTGGATTGCCATATTTCATAAGCAACGACAGAATGTCACAACTCGCATCTCAGAAGTGCTGCTCTATTAGAGACAGGAACATCCTCCTAACTCCTTGAATGTGTCTTGAAAATTATAACCTGTATCAACCAGAAAAGCATGATCATGGGTTTTGTCATGCATTGAGATGAAAAAAACTAAGCCAAAAAAATCTGTTCTACAAAGATGCTTCTGTCAGTGAAGTCTGTATTCAGGAGCTAGTCCTTGTGCTACAGAGCTTATTCTGCAGTCATCAGTAGCCTGCTCTGTAGAGGTCTTTGTGAAGAGCCTGCATTTCATCTATCAGCAAATGGCACAGAGTAAAAGACAAATAATGTGCGTCCAAAAGAATTGACATGACAGGTGAGCAGAAAAACACATGCTCCCAATGCTGTGAGAGAGGTGGGCAAGAGCTGCATTGTCATCACACCTCCTGATTTCAATATATATATTGGCATCTCCATACTTACTGTTAACTCGTTTAACTAATAGCAGTGATAACGGGAAAGCAGTATCTCAGTATAGCCTGGCATCCCACACCCAGGATCAGCAGTGAGGTTTCCAAATACTCAGGGCACTTTCATGACCATTATCACCACTTCTAACTGGGGAATGTAGAAGGGGAACAAAAACAGGTTTTAAAAAAATAAATAAACTCGCTGCAATAGGAGAAACAACAATATCCACCAGAGCTTCTTAAAGCTACTGCAATTGAGCATATATGTGCAAACACACCTTACCATGCTTTAAGATACAGCTTCAGATGCGGGAGCCAGAGAGACATGTATCACATACAAGGATAAGCATAACCATTTGGGTATCAGTAATTGAGGAATACTTTCTGAAGCAAACACTTTATGATATTCCACACAGACTTGCATAAAGCAGATGGCGTGGCCAGCTCACTAGGAGCAGGCTGACAGCATGCTCAACGTTCCCAGATGGTTCTGAAGCCACCGGGTATGTGGCAGTCCTTTCTAATAAAGGCTTTCTAGACAGGATCAAGCTTTATTTGAATGGCAGCAAATGGAGAAAGTCTGACAAGCGGCACAGCTTTCTGCAGACCGATATCGCTGATAGGCAAGAGTGCATGGTAACTATTTCATGATTCTATGACATTACCCACCAGAAAGCAGCTTGGCTGAAAGATCCAATGAACAGCTTGGAAAAGAGAGCCCAGAACAGTCAATGGCAAAGGTAAAGCAAGAAGGGGACAAGGAGCTCCCCATGCTTTGGATAAGAGTCTGTTCACAGGAGAGGGTGCCAGTATGAAGAGGGCTCCAATATGAAAACAACTCAGAAAAATGGGATGGGAAGGTACTTTCACAATTTATAGTAAAGTATAGAAAGCAGAAGCATGGGCTTTTTTCAGAATTTAAGGGTTGTAAAATAAAAGGTCAGATATGTTATTTTTTAACCATCCAGAAAGCAAACTTCACTCCGTAAAGACAAGGCTGCAGTTCAAAGTCAATGCTGAAGTTGTTAGCATCTGCTCAGTCCCCTGCATCCAGCATTGCGGTTAAAGGTCCTTACTGACAATTAGGCAGTTCTAGCCCCATGCTGTCCCTGCTGCAATAGCATCTGTCACGAGCATCAAATTTCTATTCATCACCCTCCCACTGCATACCCCTGCATTTTCCCTTTCCTGCCTTCTGGTCCTGGACTGTGCTCCCTGCACTGGAGCACTGAGACCTAGCATAGATCATCTTTTTGTCTCCTATAAGCCCTTTGGAGAGGCCTTGTGAAGGAGGACTGTCATTTTAAGAGTTTTACATTATGTAGGTTGCCTCTTCCCCAACTGCATCATCATCTTTGGAAACATCCTTTTCAAATATGTAAACTCTTAAGCCTTCACTTTCTGTCACATACCAGCATTTTCTAAATGCTTCTAAAAGCCCAAAACACTTCTTCCCCATATCTCATACTAAAATAGCTGCTGTCTATATACACAGACAATGTGTCAAAGAAATCACGTTGTCACAAGTTTATTCATATTTTTCTGTGGTACAAATAATCACTCTGCACTAATCACTTGCAGCACTAGGGGCCTAATTTTCAAGTCAGAAAGACTTCAGTTTAGCAGTGCAAGACTCCAGGATATGCAGTCATTCTGCAGAACTGCAGCCTCAAAGCAGTTCCTGCAGATACAACAGAATCACTAATACTCAGTATCATTAGCTGAAAGTGTAAGGCAACTGAAGCACAGCCCATCTGTAATTACAGAGACTGTCCTGTCAGTAAGAGTAAAAACATTTGATTCATACATCACTATTCTCTTACAAAAATTATTCCCCAGTCATCCATGAATGAAATGGGAATTTTGCCTCAGCTGATAGTGTCCAATTCATAAGCCAGAATGTACCTCCTATTTCTCTATCATTTAAAAGCACATCCTTCAGGCTGTACGGTGGTTCAGTTAAATCTTCAATATTAGTGTGTGATGCTATCATAAGGGGGTAACTACCTAATAACTGCTTTTCTCTTCATCTAGAGCAGAGATTTCAGCCCAACCATATCATGGAAATTTGTGGACACCATGGCCCTATTCAAAGTCGATAAAATAGTTTGGATTCTGGTTACTAAATTCCTTTCTATAGGATGGAGGATTATCTCCTAGAAAATTCTTGTAACCATCTGGATTATCAGCATACCCAGCCAAGCACACAAGTTCCACGTGCTATAGGACCAAATGCCAGAGGTGTCCTGGCAGTGCTCATTTGTCAAGGCACTAGAAGGATATTCCCATTGTCCCTATATCCACATCCCTATTATTCTTAATTTAAAATACTTGCCAGTGTGAGAATTTTTTTCTACCCTTTTCCAAATGTGAAATTTTAAGGCAAAGCTTGTTGGGTACATCTCTAGGAAACCGATTATTCAGGTTACGAGTCCTTGACATGCAACAGGGTTATCAGCATGAGGCAGCAAAGTAGCTGCACTCCACAGGAATAACAGCTAAAAAAGCTTAAGATCAAAGTTTGGACTATTCAGGGCAGGCAATTCTCAGCTTGTAACTCTCGATATAATTCGTTACCAGAAAAGCTGAAATGAGTGAAATAATTTCCTCTCTGAAAATACCTTATACCAGTGTCCAGGGTTTTGAGCCATCTGGAAAGGTGCAGCACAGATAACACCCAAGGGTTCCAAAAACACTTCCTCTTTTGGAGTGCACTGCCACCATCAGCATGCAAGGAGAACTTCTTCTGAGAAGATACAGAAGAATGGAGAGCTAAACCCAGAAATCAGGATAGACCACTGACTCAAAAGAAGTAGATGCTAAAACGTCTTGCATTTCACATAATCGCCAGAGGGACTAGTAACCCATAAAAATGAACCAGTAGATGATTTTAAGATAAACCCACATAGTTCCTGTAATGGTCAGAGACTACTACTCCGACATTTCTGGGTTTGATGGTATGAACAATGCTTGCCTCTCAGAAACATACACAGACACACATACTTTCCAAGTTTCTGACCTTCTGCAAACCATTTCCAGAGTGTGGCTGAACCAAGAGCTCTAACCAAGATCTGAATGTGCAGCCCTGCACTACTGCCTTCCAGAATTTTCCTAACTGCTCAGGAGGTGTTACTACCCTCCATCCCCACTCAAATTAATATTATATCCAATGCTTCCAAAGGATATTTCTGCTTCTGCTCCCAAGATATCTCTGGCACAGATTAAAGCCTGCACATCAGACCTGCATTCAAGAATCAGAATCCCAAACTCAAAGGGCAACAGTTCTTTAAGTGTTGTATGGAGAGCAGAGCTCTTTGTTCCATTTTCATTGACACAAATAGGTAAGTCATTGCCCTTTTATTACATCTACCAGAAGAACACATCTTTCTCTCAACAATATTCTCTCCTGAAAGGCAGACACCATCACAGCTTTTCCTCCCTGCAACGTATACAGCCAGAAATAGCTCTTTCTTGTACCCATTCATGAAATGTGGCTGATCATCAAAACCTTTCAACTTCTCATTTTCAAGCTTTTAAGAAATCACAATACTTTTGTAGAATCACTGTCAGGTTCTGCCTTCTCCAGGATGCAGGATTATGCCTATCTTACTTTGCTGCTGAACTCTTCAGTACTTCTATTGCATTTCAAAGCAGCTATTCTTGACATATTGCTGTACCTCATGCCCTTCTTGATTATTAGCCAATACTTCTTTTTAACTTCATTGGTGGATCAGTCAAGACTGGATTAGGGCAAAACATTCTCAGCTGAAGGTCTCAAGTGTGAAATTCAGGCAAAGAGCACAGCACACGGTCCCTGGGACAAAGCCCTTCCAGTGCCTCTGCAAATATTTCTGACAGCTTTATTCCTAATGGGTTTCTGGGAGCCATTCACTCTTTTGATTTCATTTCACAGGCAGTGTGTTTCTAATAGGGGTCTTCCAGCCCTCTGGGATCCCTTAAAAAGACTTTGGTCTCATACTTTTCCTCATACAATCTGTTACTTTCTCAGATTTTTGCATGCAAGTTAGCTCTTTATTGTGGGAGTTGCTTATTCTGGAATTAACACTACATGTTTCTGGCACTGAATTTGCATGCTGACACCTATGAACCAGGAGCATACTGCAGAAATATTAAGCAAGGATGATAGCAAGAGAGAAGAAGCTGTAGATGGAAGGGCTTTACATTAATATTGCATGACCTAGGAAAACAGACTGCACAAACCTATATTAATTCAGCAGGAGGGGGAAGGAATAGAGGATGAAAACATGCTTAAAGCCAAAGCTTTATGGCATGAAGGTCTAAGGTTTGTCTATTAAAAGCAGGTGTGCACACACATACAGATATCCCAAGAAATCAATTTTGACTTTAAAAAAAAAAAAGGTAAATGGGAAAAATGCCAGTGAGGCTGCATGGCTACTTGATATGCATGACTCATACAGCAGTGTAGACACCTCTTTCTCAATGTCATCGGATAAGTTTGAATCTAACCTCATAAGGAGATGGGAAGTGTATTTTATTTGGAGCATGAACAGAAAACCTGAGTTTCTCAGCTGGAGTATTTTCTTTGCCACAGAGAGAAGCTATCTCCTCTGTCCCCGTTTCCTTCTTCCTCGCATCATCCTAGCCAAGCTGCTTTTTTTTTTCAGCTGGTTGTATAGAACTCCTTTACAAATCAGTTCCTCCCTGGAAGGTATACAGATATACATAGAATTTTTATGAAGACAGACAAAGTGCCAGAAAAAGAATTGTGCTTACTTAATTTAAAATGCTTGGAAATACAACCTGCAATCTCAGTAGGTTCAACATATTCTTCATCAATCACTGATAAAGATTTCAAGTCCCTACTGGAAGTCAGTAAGCACACCTCCTTTCAAATTATATTAATTTGGAAGTTTGCTAGAGGAAACAGTTTTCTATCTTGCTCTCTTAAAGAAATCCTCTCCTGCTCCAGTCAGCCCTTGGCCAAGCTTCTGTTGCTTACACAGAACTAAATAATTTGTTCTTTCAAGAACAGTCTCTTGCTCAGTCCCTACACCAGAATGATTCAGACAAATGCGCACAGTTCTCGTACCAGCTGCACAGAAGTATCTTTTGAAGTCAGTGCTATGATTCTGTGAAATCATCTTTCATAGAGCTCAGATGCACAAAGGTATACTAAAACCTTTTAGTTTGGTTTCCTGTGCTATAATGCCAGAAACACTTGTAAACAGCAGTTACCACTAATAAACAAAGTGGCTTCTAGATCAGTTGTAAGTTAAGGAACATTTCCTCTTAACTTTGTTATTTTTAATATGCATTTAAGCATAAACTGAACTGTGGCTTATCAAACTGATTTGTTCGACTATCATTGTACATTGTACAGCACAATAATGATACACAATTCTACTGTAACAACATGTACTAGACATCTGATAAAACAGACATTTAACTGTCTACATAATAAACCAATGTTACAAATAGCTGTATTTTTCTAATACTTCTTACAATCTAAACCTCAAAATATTATGCAACACTTCAGTGAAGCCTCCAAAAGGTAAAACGCCACCATTGTGGAAATCATCACAGAAATAAAGTAGCTACATCTCACAAGAGGATCCCGAAATGACCAAACAGCAACACTTTAGTGCAGTTTTCTAAACTTTGAACTGATTGACGTGGGGCTTCAAATCTTCCCAGCCTGGATCACACATCTCCAGGGCCTGCTCCTGCACTTACTAACTAGATTCATTTGTTTCAGTAGGAACTGGGGAAGTTTTATCATCATTAAGCTTCCATGCAGAGCAAAGACACAATCCCTTCTTCTGCTTCTACTCTGAACTTTAATCTCTCACCAAGTAGAAAGCTTCAGTGACCCCAGAGCTAAGTGTGACAGAAATGCAGGTCCACATTCAGTAACTTTGAAATGTAAAAACACTTGTCTGGTTTAACCCAGTTTCATTAGGCCCTAAAGCACCTGGGTTTGCCCTGAAGAAAACTGGGCCAGTCATAAAGATCAACCAGCTTCTAATATGACAGGACTAGGAATAACCAGTAAATGGTTTTAAGGTACCCAGGAAGCAATTGCATCTTAAACAACTCTGTGTGTTTGCAAAGACAAGTCATTTCTACTCTCAGACATGCAATCAAACTAACTAAAGTGTTTGGTTTAGTTCACACTGGCAATGGACACACGCAAAGCCACAGACTCATTACGCCACAGCACCATGATCAGGTACACAAGTCCTTTGCATCCTTCCAATGGAAAAATTGACATACCAATGGAATTGACATTCCAGTGGAAAAATAGAATTGATGTACAATTGACATACCATGTAGTTCAGGAGAGGAGAAAAACACTGAGAATTATGGCAACAGCAAAAGATGGCAGGGTTATGAGTACACCCAAATGAGCTTCAGTTCCAAGTGGGACAAGCTTAGCTTATGCCATTTGCAAGGGCACAGAATGCTTGAATATGGAGGAGTTGAGGCTACAGAGAAAACTGGGAGAAGAAAGAAGCATCTCTCGCACTAGGCAGTGTTTATTAGGGCAGCACCAAATCAGAAAGGAAAGAGGAAGCTGCAAGGATCATGATGAGCTCAGCCAGTGGAAAACAGCAACAGTGTTCCTCATTCCTCTGAAAATGCCAGTATTTTGGAGCAAGTCCCAGCTTGTACTCTAAAACAGAATGAAAGGTTAGAAATATTAGTATTTCTCTGAATATCTATTGTTTCTAGGGCAAATAAAACTAATTAGCTAAAAATTGCCTTTAAAAAATTCCAGCCAGATCATCATCTTCAACTCTCGGTGGTTTGTGCCAAAGCCTCTCTTTACCCAAAGAAATTAATGTCAGACAAAAGCACTCCCTGCCATGGACCACAGATCTAGGAGCCTTGTCAGCCTAAGCCTGAGTATAATGCTTTAAGCAGTTTGGGAACTCTGCAAGTCATGCTGCCATCCACAGCTAAGGGAGACATTCTGCCCTGTGCCCCTGCATCTCTGCTGTGCTGAGAAAGCCTCAGGAAAAAGCCTCAGGAAAAAGCAGTGAATATTGCAGGAAGCACCTTCTTCACAGCAACACACAGAGGCAGCAAAAAGACGGGATTTTGGCTTTCTAAACATATGTCACTGTTTTGAAATGCAATTATTAGTAATAAACTGAAAGAAAACATTTTTGGACCAATTCATTTCTGTACATTACCTTAACATCACAAGTCCACATAAACAAGCATGCTATTCTAAACTGGTTTTTTAGTTAGCTGAACACTTCATTTTGCCTTTTGGGTTCACTGAGTGTCATCCCCATTCCTGTTCCCTCACTCCCCAGCCCCACCTTCTTTCTTCTTTTTCGTTTTACCCCACCTCTGAGCACCCTTCAAATGTAAACAGGGGAGACAGAGATAAGACATTAGGAAGAAATTCTTCACTGTGAGGGTGCTGAGGCCCTGGCACAGGGTGCCCAGAGAAGCTGTGGCTGCCCCATCCCTGGCAGTGTTCAAGACCAGGCTGGACACAGGGGCTTGGAGCAACCTGGTCTAGTGGAAGGTGTCCCTGCCCATGGCAGGGGGTTGGAACTTGATGAGCTTTAAAGTCCCTTCCAACCCAGCCTGGTCTGGGATTCTATGACTTTGTGACACTTTTTAATTTCATGTTGAACAGCACACATATATTAGACCAATAGACATTTCTTTATGGCTCTGACATGATTAGCAGTAGCTGAATCACCCTTGTCATGCATTTATTAGCTTTTTAGAAAACATCTCTCTGACTGCATAAGCTAGCTGTGTTCACTGGCATCATTCAGCAGTTACCACTGTGGTAAGTAACGGGACTAATCAAGCTGAGCATGCCACATGACTTTCTGCTGTTCCATAGGAAGGACTTCATGCAGTGGATCAGTCATCAGGTAACCACTGGTTTTCAGGCACCAAACAGACCTAACCTGCCTTTCAACAACATAAATTTGTAGCTCAAGGGTTGCTAGTAGGATTGAAGGACTGTAATGCTCCCTTTTGTACAGCTATGGATGAAATATAGCCCAACCCACAGGACCCCATCAAGAATATGTTACAGGAAAGACTGTTCTAGACAAAATAAAGAGCATTTCAATACCTATAATACTGGCTTCAGAGTCCCTTGTTCCTATTCAGTCACATACAAGAGACGTAAATGTTGGGAATACAGCAAAGAGAGCCCTGTGCAGGCTGTTCACATTGCCAGGGAAAGACACAGCCCAGTTATTACTCCATCTGGGTTTGCAGACTGGGAAGCTTGCTTTTTAACCTGCCCTTATGTTTTTCATTCTGTCCAGTTTATGATTTGCTGAATCTTCCTGAAAACATAAGAGTCTTAATGTCACATAACAAACAATTGTGCCTGGGGATATTTTCTTACCCACAGGGTGTTAAGCAATGCCTTCACATGATCCAAATTGACTGAAGAACTCTGCACCCAGTCCTACCTCACACCCAACCCTCCCAGTGTTCACTGGGCAGAGGTGACACACTTCCACTGGCATGACAGAGCCTTTAGCTTTGTGATTAGACCTGGTCACTGCAGGAGAACTTCCTTGGAAAGTTGGAGCTTAGGTGGAAATCTGCTTGCTGTCTGCTTCAGTTGTACAGCTCACAGGAAGGAAGATCAGCACACAGAAGAGAAAGAAAGGAGCGTGCATCACTAGGAAAACTGTTTTATCAGGTAACTAAGTGCGCTTACATCTAAACATTAAATTAGCAAATTAAACCAGGGCCGACATTGAAATACTGGAATGCAAAGAGGAAATCTAAAGGGAGAATCTTGCTGCTTTAACTACCTCCCTTAGGAAGGAGGACCTTGATGCGAATCCAGCTTCACGCTCACAATTGCCACCCTGCCTGATAGTGGAGTTTATGATAGTTTTGTGTCTTCCCTTTGGCCCTCTGCTCCTGTTGCAACTACAGTAGTTGTGTGCATGCTTGTACTTCCAGTGTAAACAGACTGAAACTGGGTCCTGTTTCTATACAGGAGAAAAGCCAACACCACCCCATAGAGCTTTTTTTTTTTCCTGTTTGCTGTACATTTACACACCCAAAATAATCCCAAGCAGTCAGTCCCATTTGCCTATCTCTGCCTATGTACCATTCATAACCACGCAGAGATAAATGACTCCTACACATCAACATTTCAGAATGCGACATGCTTCAAAATACCAGGAGCATCAGTAAATAAAGAACATCACATGTACAGGGCATCAAGTTCTTCCTGTAAGGCAGAACTTTGAGCACATTGGGTGAGAAGGTTGTGCTGATAAATACAGAGAGGCGGCAGTTCTGAACACTCCTGAGGAGTTTTGAAATGCAGGCAGCGCATGTTGTCATTGACACACAAATGACACATTTTGTTTCTCAAAGAATAAGCTCTTGATAGCCATTGTCAAGGGATGTGGCAATCTATTTAATAAAAGAAAACGAGTCCAGATTTCAGCTGCAGTAAATCCCTGCTGCAATGCCCTCAATAACAATAGGGCTATGCTGGCTTGGTGCAGCACGAGTTTATAAAATCTCCCCTGATAAATTCACAGTGCATGAGAGCATCACCACCCTCCATGAGAAGCCCAGTGAAGCCCAACTTTGTTGTCCAAAATTACCTCAAAAAATGGAAGGGAACTACACCTTTCCTCTCCTCTTTGGAAGCTCATGGGGCTGATGGGCAATGAATGGAAATGGGACATGAACACAAATCATACATTGTTCTATAAAATCCAAAACACCACCAAAAAAAAATAGGGATTTATTTCTTAAAAGACCCAAGGATTTCTCAGTTGAAGCTGGCCCTTTTTTTTAAAGTACTGTTAGTAAACTAGCACATATGAGAGTGAAACAGATTGGAAAAGCTTCTCTGAGCATTCTGCTGTTGTCCCACTTTGAAGGTTACAAGTACAAGCAATACTGCCATGAGTTTATCTTAAAGGACATAAACACTTAATCTGTTCAGCCTGTTATTCCATTTAACTGGGCCTGAAATCAGTATGGTTCCTCTAAATCTAGCTCTAAAATCCATTCAGAAAAAGATCTTTTTATATACAGTGCTTCTCACACAGTTTTCCAAGCATTTATCGTCACCTCAGAAATTATGCACTGCCTTTCAGTTATACTTCCATAACTGTCAGTGGATCTACCATAACTTTTCCTACTTGGAGGAACAAGAATGACATTCAATGTAGTCAAAACAAGGAACTTGCTACAGAAGTACAAAGGAAAAAGTCCCTTGATTCCATCTTTTCCTCTTAGAATCCATAAGAGTTATTTATTTTTAACTGTAATGGTGGTCAAACACAGGAACAGGTTTCCCAGGGACCATATAGATTTTCCATCTATGGAATCGTGGGCAGCCTGCTGACCCTTCCAACCTGAACAATGCTCTGATTCTCAGATAAACAAGCACAAAGTCTTGAGCTCTTTAATTTTCTTGTTGTCAAGCAGTGAACCAGACAGATGTTTGTTAGGTACATTCAAGTTTCTGTATCCCTTTTGTACCCTAAATGCACTACTATCTCTAACACGCTGTTGTGTAAGCACTTGGCAATCCAAGACAAATCATAGGTACTTTTACAGTTTGATTTTCAGTAAAGAAAGACTAAGTAAAGCTGGTTTTACTTTGATCTGTCTGGTAAGATTAAGATTCAAGCAAAATATGTGTTCACTTTAAGGAGTTACATCTATGGAACACACAGCAGCACAGCCCTTTAGGGATGGAGCTTATCAGTCTGCAGACAACAGCACAAACTCTCCCTGTGCACAGCTAACACAATTGCACATCAGAAGTAATAAAGACTTGCTGACTTTAGTACCTTGTGCTCAT
Source organism: Pezoporus wallicus (assembly GCF_028554395.1). NCBI lineage: Eukaryota > Metazoa > Chordata > Aves > Psittaciformes > Psittacidae > Pezoporus > Pezoporus wallicus. The sequence goes on along the minus strand of NW_026635101.1, from coordinate 899,367 downwards.
ATAAGAACCCATAAAAAACACTTAGAATCACAGAACTGTAGAATAGTTAGGGTTGGAAAGGACCTTAAGATCATCTAGTTCCAAACCCCTGCCATGGGCAGGGACACCTCACACTAAACCATGTCACTCAAGACTTTGTCCAACTTGAAGGCAATATTTTATCTTAGAATTCACCTCTGACTAGACTTTCTTGGTTTACTGCAAGTAAAACTCTAGGCAGTTTTTTCACCTTAGACAGCATGCACATGTTGTCAGGTGAGGTCTTTGTGACAAACTTCAGTGTTCGAAGTTTCTGAGTAACGATGCTACTCAAAGATTCTTCAGCCTGCCCTTTTTAAGCTACTTTGATAGGCGTTAATTAACTATATCATGTAGACTTCCATTAATTTAGCAGGAAAGAAAAATAGTTAACACAATATACAATCCCTCAGAAGCTGCCCTTTTCCATTCTCCTAGTGATGGGTATTTGCCTGTGTGTTCTGCCTCATTTAGTCACTTCCTACATTAAGGTTTGAGTCTACTAGAGCCGAGTCCTGTTGTGTTTGATAACCAGGCTCAGTGGCTGCAAAAACTTAGAGCAAAAACACGAGGATGATGACGTAAAACAAACACGCCCATTGTTTCATCTAGACCAGGAAGAGATATAGAAGTGGAAAGAAGCAGCAGCAAAAGCAATTTGCCCAAAAAGTAATGGTGCCCAAGAGCCAGCAAAGCACCCTTCTGGCAAAGGCAGCCAACAGCAGCCTGGGCTGCATTACCAGGGCTGCCAGCAGGTCAAGGTAGGTAAGGTAATCCCATCTCATAACCCAGTGCTGGTGGGGCCACAGCTGGAATGCTGGGACCGTGCACCTACTGGAGCAATTCCAGCAAAGGGCCACAAAGACGAGGAAAGGACCGGAGCATCTCCCCTGCAAGGAGGGGCTGAGAGAGCTGGGACTGTTGGGCTGTGGATCTCAGTTTTTATTAACACCTGACAAGGGGGAGCAAAGAAGAGGGAACCAGGCTCTTCTCAGTAGTGTCCAGTGACAGGACATGACATAAGGGGCACAAAAGACATGAAATGCCATCTAAACACATAAATTAGTTTTTACTGTGAGAGTGGTCAAACAGTGGAGCAGGTTGCCTAGGGATGCTGTGAGGGTTTCACCCTCTGAGAAATTCAAGGCAAAAATAATATATGGCAACATAGATAAATTATCAATAAGATCAAACCCACTTTTAGCATGTAAACAGAAGTAATCCCACTTTCAAGGAGTAAGAAAGAAGCAGCAGCACAAACAATCCTCATCTATCAGAAACTGTCAATGACAATCCTTCCCCCAGCTTAGTTTTATATTTCAGCTGCACTCCTGAGGGGTCACTTCAGAGATGAGGCAAATTGGCAGAGCTAAACCAGTGATTTTATTGAGTATTTTTTCATTGTCTCCATCCATGCATTATCTGGAGAAGGCTGAGTTAAATGCCTACAAATTAGATTGAGAGGGGCAGGAGAAGCAAAGTAGCATTTTATAGCCTGTAATTAATGAGTCACTCAGCTTGTAGACAAACATTTTGCATACCAATTGCAGCAACCATCATTCTTCCACCCATCATTTACACCAGCAATAGTGTCACAGCAGCAAGAGCTCTGTGGTGCCCCACAGCCTGAACTCAGCCCTGCAGAGCCAACTTAAAATGGCTGGAGAAAGAAGAGTTAAGGGATGGGGACATCACCGTGGTGGGGAGCAGGAAAGGATATTGAGGGGTCAACTTCGAGCATAATAATTGCTTAGTAGGTTTATCAAGGTTATTTGAAATGGAACTAGATGATCTTAAGGTCCTTTCCAATCCTAACGATTCTATGATTAGTCACTCACATTGGATGTGTTCACTATCACAGAATCAGTGTGGTTTGGGTTGGAAGGGGCCTTAAAGATCATCTAGTTCTGTCCTTCATTGCCAGGCCAGACCCGAAGGGCCTGATTCAACCTGAAATATGTATATGCACTGCTGGCAAGCAGCGCTCAGATCCACACAGAGTAATGTCAAGCTTTATCATTTCCCCTATAATCAATGCTACTTCTGTTCTTAATTTACACACAGAATCTGGCACAGGAAGGGCATCTGTTGTACCGCTGATTTAGGAGCACGCTCAGGCTGAAGCGGGAGACAGGCACTCACTCTAGCAGGCCGTTTATAACTGTTTAATATGGAGTAGCTGTTTTCCTCCACAGCAATGTCTCAAATGTCTTCCCTCCTTCCTGCTACCTTATAGACAAAGTATGCTAGCGGGGATGTGACAAACATCTGGTTGTCACAATTGGGGTGTGCTGTACTAATCACCTAATGACAAATCAGGCCATTAATATCTAATAGCTATTGCTTCCATATACAAGCTGCATCATCTCCACAAAGCTCTTTGGGGCCATTTCACTGTAAGGTGAGGAATCTCATGCATTTTAAAGGAAGATAAACACAAAAGACCAACAGCCAGATATTCTTTAGCATCTGTTTGAAAGACAATTGATTTTACTATTGTTTTAAAAATACAGAGTCACAGACTGGTTTGGGTTGGAAGGGACCTTAAAGCTCATCCAGTTCCAGCCCCCTGCTATGGGCAGGGACAACTTCCACTAAACCAGGTTGCTCCAAGTCCCTTCCAGCCTGGCCTTGAGCACTGCCAGGGATGGGGCAGCCACACCTCACCTCCTGAACAGCCTGGAGAATATCAGCTGTTGCAAGAAGACCATAGGCTTGTTTTATGGAGCACACTTCTTCAAAGTCTCCCGTCATGTCATAGCCCTCTGATGTATGCAATCTTGTAAACACTTCTCATGGCAATTAAAAATTGGCTGTTACTTGCCTGGTTGACCACTTACCTCTTATCTGAATTACCCACCTCATTAGGCAAAATTACTGCCCAAGACATGCTGATCTGCTACACAATAGCAGCCATTGAGCATTCAGCATGAAACGTTGATGTCTGGGTGAAGTGCGACCTAAACCAAATACAGCTTAACACGTATCGACCCTGTTGTTTTTTCACTTTTAATTAAAAATCGACTTTTTCAGTCATTTTGCATTAGTAACAGATGGGGATGAAATAAAGACAAGCAAAGATTTGCTTCTTGTACCTAGAAGACCCAATATTGCAGCAGTATAGAGAAACGGGCTTGAAATAGTCCTGTGCATGTGCCTGCCATAACCCCCAATAACAAAATATCTAACAAAGTGACAGCATCAGCCTTGGGGAGGGAAAGAGTGCTGGTGAAATTCAGATTCACAATAGCCCAAGCAATTGGATTTCTGACAAGTACTGGTATATTTTAAACCCAAAGGAATGCACACACAAAACTAATAAGGGCAGCATTACCAGCTACCCCCAGTTTTATCACACCTCATGATATTTTGTGTCTTCCTTGGAGGCCTGTTGTCAACCTATCTTAGTTTTTTCCTTTCTTTGTTAAGAAAAAAAAGGGTATATTTGTAGACCTCATTGTTTAGAAAGGCTAAAAATTCAAACCAACCATTTGTTATGAGAGAGCTCTTGGGGCAAAAAAGAAACAAAAATGAAAAACCCACTACAATTGTATTGACTTTAAAGGTGTTCTTGTGATCTGGGAAAGCCTGATGTTGGCAGTACTGTACTGACATGGAGGTAATCCTCTTGGTTTCCTTCAGAACTCTTCTGGGAAAGGCATGTAGACTAGGGTTCTGTCTTGCATTAACCTATTGAATATATGTGCTCATAGTTTGTGCTCTTGGAAAGGCAGCATTTTTAGCAGCTTCAAATTCCTCTTAAATTAGAAGGAATTGTTCTGATTTACATTACTGCCTCCTTCATCTGCCTTTATTGGAATTATATCAAGCATAATACACTTGCACAAATTTATTACAGGATTACTGCATTACATGTATGGAATCCCAGTCTGGTTTGGGTTGGAAGGGACCCTAAAGCTCATCCAGTTCCAACCCCCTGCCACAGGCAGGGACACCTTCCACTAGAGCAGGTTGCTCCAAGCCCCGTCCAACCTGGCCTTGAACACTGCCAGGGATGAGGCAGCCACAGCTTCTCTGGGCACCCTGTGCCAGGGCCTCAGCACCCTCACAGGGAAGAATTTCTTCCTAATGTCTCATCTCAATCTCCCCTCTGTCAGCTTAAAGCCATTGCCCCTTGTCCTGTCCCTACAGGCCCTTTAGCATAACCTGGCTATGAAAACCTCATATCCAAAGGTTATTACCTATTCCGAAGTATTATGTAGCAGGGGACATTTGTTTGTAAATAAATAGCAAGGCCATTACCTAAACTTCCAAAGGATCATCTGTCTCTTCCCTAACATAAACAGGCCACAGTATGCATAGCAGCAGTTGGATTTGGTTTTTTATCTGTGCATTTGTCATGATCTCCCTAATTAAATATACCAGAACTCAGGAGGGCTGTATTTCTGGAACACAGCCATTGGCAGCACTGGAAAACACTAGAACCTGCTCTGCCCCAGCTGTGTCTGCTCAGTACTAACATTCATAGAGCTGCAATGTCACAGCTCCACATGCAGCATCCAGCAGAGATGCAGCAGTGCCAGTCTCACCCCAGCCAGCAGTAGACAAATGTAACCCCTTCTGGGAGCATTAATAATGCAAGGTAGGCAAAGTACAAGGCTTGGCACAGCCTCATGTGTGCATTAGCTGAGGCAACCAGGATGAACAAAGTTAAATATGGCTGGATGAGTCACCAGCCTGCGTGGATTTCTGGTACCCTTTTTCCATCACCCTCAAGGGCTTCATGAATAAAGATAAGCTGCACACTCTCCATTTATCACACTCACTCCCCTTGCCTTCTTCCATCACTGTATGTGCACACTTAATAAACTGCCTTATCTTTTTTGGTAGCAGTGACCCGAAAGATTCAACAAACCCAAGCCTGAATAATTTAACTATAACCAAACAAATAGCTGAGCAAAATGATAAGGGAAGGCTTAGCTGACAATGGTGCATGAAGAAAAACTTATCTTTAGCTGACAATGTGGTCAGTGTATGATGTCAACACAACAAAAACTGCATCAGGTGAATAACAAAAAGCTACCTTGACCTTTCCAATTGTCATTCCGTAATTTCAAGTTAAACATCTGCAACAATAAAAGACAAAGAAATGAGGGAGGAAAACATTTAAACTTGTTATGGTTTGCATTACGAGGGTCAGGTTTGGAAAACCCATGGATTTGGTATGAGATTAAATGCAAAGTCCTAAATTTCTTCCACTATGGTTTCAGGGCTTGTGAACAACTCCTGCGCATTTCCCATGCTGCAGGCAGCAAGACAGCATACCATTGTCCATCAGAAAAGGAGATTAGAAGATGCTATGCTTTCCTACAGAGTTACCACCCCAAGGCATTTAATCTTATTTGCTGAGTTGCTTGGGTTTCACAAACCCAGCTAAATTAATGCAGCCTGTAAGAACTTGGAGTGACTGGTTTATTTGTTTCTAGTATGCTCCAAGCAGACATAAGCAGCACACTTAAGGACCCAAGCACTTACTGTATTTGGGACTTACCTAAGCAATTTAATTACAAATGGCCTTGGCACGTTAACATTTCAAACAAGCTGCCTCACTCTGGACTTCCAAATTTGCTTCAAGTTAAAGAGGCTCCACTATACAAAAAACAAGGGCATGAAAGATGAGCTCGCAGAGCCAGATTGCAATAAGTGAATTCCCAGAACCACCAAGCCATACTTAGAGCAAATGCATTGTAAAGCATTAGAAGTCTGGCCATACGTGGGATATGCACAGATCCCTTATCCTCAGTATAAGGATAGCATATCTTTATATGAAGAGATATATATGAGAAACTTAACATGAGCCGGCAGTGTGGGCTTGCAGCCCAGAAAGCCAACTGTATCCTGGGCTGCATCAAAAGGAGCATGACCAGCAGGTCAAAGGAGGTGATCCTGCCCCTCTACTCTGCTCTCGTGAGACCTCACCTGGAGTATTGTGTGCAGTTCTGGTGTCCTCAACATAAAAAGGACATGGAACTGTTGGAACAAGTCCAGAGGAGGCCACGAGGATGATCAGGGGACTGAAGCACCTCCTGTATGAAGATAGGCTGAGAAAGTTGGGGCTGTTCAGCCTGGAGAAGAGAAGGCTGCGTGGAGACCTCATAGCAGCCTTCCAGTATCTGAAGGGGGCCTATAGGGATGCTGGGGAGGGACTGTAGCGATAGGACAAGAGGTAATGGGTTCAAACTTAAACAGGGGAAGTTTAGATTGGATATAAGGAGGAAATTCTTTCCTGTTAGGGTGGTGAGGCACTGGAATGGGTTGCCCAGGGAGGTTGTGAATGCTCCATCCCTGGTGGTGTTCAAGGCCAGGTTGGACAGAGCCTTGGGTGGCATGGTTTAGTGTGAGGTGTCCCTGCCCATGGCAGGGGGGTTGGAACTGGATGATCTTAAGGTCCTTTCCAACCCTAACTATTCTATGATTCTATATACTCTGTGCTGTTTTGGGGGATTGGTTTTGGGGTTCCCCCCCATCTCTGTATAAAGCCTATAGAGAAGACACCAGAGAATTCCTACAGGAGTTCACTTTCTACAAACCCCAGATAAGAGTCCTTAAAAAAAAGGGGGGGGGGGGGGGGGAGGGGAATTCCTTGGAATATTCCAGATTTGGAAACTCTTAAAATGAGGATTTCTTAGAAACATGAAAAGTTCCAGGAACACAGGAATTCCTACAAAGCTGAGCAGAAAGGTCATACAAGAGAAACTCAAGAATCCTGGAAAGCACTGCACAGCTCCCGAGAGGCAAACTGAAAATTCCTTAAAAGCACAAGGGAATCCCTAGAAAGCAAAACAGGACGTTCCTAGAAAGAAATCAGGGAATTTTTAGAGAGGATGGGGCACTCGCAGAAAGCAGATCTGTCATTCCTAGGAAGCTGACAAGAAATTCCTGAAAGCAAACAGAGAATTACTAGACACCAGGAAAGGAAACTCTAGGAAATAATCAGGAAATTCCTAGAAAGCAAATGAAGAACTCTTAGTAAACGAGGAATGAATTTCTAGAGAGCACAGAAGGTTTTGGAAAGCAGATGGGGAATTCTTAGAAAGGAAGAGGGGAATTATTAGAAAACAGATGAGGATTTCTAAGAAAAGCAAGCAACGGATTCTTGACAGCGGCAGGGAATTCACAGCAAGGCAAAAAGAAGGGAAAAAAGAACACCACATTCCAACAGATGCTGTTTATAAAGACTAGAGAGAACACAGGGACCTTCCAGAAAGCACTGGGGAACTGCTAGAATGGAAAGAGAAAATTCCTTGAGCAAGCAGGGCTTTCCTTGAGAGCACTGTAGGGAATTCCCATAAAGCAGAGAGGAATTCCCAGAAATAAGACTGAATTTGTCTAAAAGAGGGGGTCTTCCTAGAAATCAAGCAGGGGTTCCCTAGACTGGGGGATTTCCTGTAAGGCCATGGGGGAATTTTGAGAAAGGAAGAAATGCCAGGAATCAAATCCGGGTTTCCTCAAAACAAGTGACCATCCATAGAAAGATGAGGGCATATTACTAGAAAGCAAATAAGGCATTCCTGCAAAGCCAATGAAGAACTCAGCCTAAAAAGCACAAAAGACTCCTTCATAGTGTAGGCAGGCCTAGAGAGCAATGGGAAATTGCTTAAAAGCAGAAGAAAAATTCACAGGCAGCAGGTAAGGACATTCCTAAGAGGTAGATAGAGAATGCACAAAGGAGACATGAGGATTTCTTAGGAACCAGAGGAGAGCCATTCCTAGAAAGCCAAAGACTGGTATTCCTAGTAAATGAATTCCTTTCAAATGTGGAAAAGTCCTAGGAAGTGTTAAGGGTCAAATTGTAGAAAGCTAAAGAGGTGAATTCTAGAACACAAACCAGCTGCATCCACAGAAATCATGGAAAATTCCTGTAAAGCAAGAGGAATTCCTAGAAATTAAACTTGCAGAGTCCTAGAAAATGTGGATAATTCCTACAAACAGGTCATGGGAGTCTCGGAATGCTTTATGTTTCCTTAGAACGCACTAAGGAGCGGCGCTGTAAAGCAAAAGGGGAGGATTCATGGGGAAGCAAAAATAATGGGTTCCTACAGAATGTGAAAGCTCCCTAAAAATCAAAAAGCAGGGAGAGAATCCTGGAAGAAACAGATAGAGCCCTAGAAAGCATTAAAAGGCAAGTACTAAAATAGTGCACCCATTTCCTGGAAAGCAAACAGGTGAGGGTTTATGGAATGGCGAATAGAGAGGGTTGTGGTCCTAAAAGAGCAGGAGAAGCTTCCTTTAATGCTTCTAGAAAGCATTTTGAGGAAACCATTCTTGATTTTGAATGAGAGAACACTTAGACTGCAGGACAGGGCTTTTTCCACACTACACGTGCCTGTGCCTGTCAGCTGCAGCCTCATGCAACAGAGACTTCTTCTAGAGAGTGCATTTAACAAAACATCAACAGAAAACAGCTCCATCTAAATCCTTACATCTTTGAACTGTGAAAGCCATTGAGCCATTGAGCCTTGGGCCTCAGAGAAGTTGAGGGTTGGGCAGAAGGTTCAGAGCTAGAATCCAGCTCTAACGCTAAGGTCACACGTAGCAGATTTTGAGAAGCTCACCATAGGACGTTTACCTTCACCATCAATTTCCCCTTGAACAATTGTGTGGGCTTATCTGCAGAAAATGGCAGTGGTGCACCTGCAAACTCTGGGGAAATTAAAAGAGAACAGCTTTCCATAGGAAAGGCAGAATGTACGCACAGAGGGTTATTTTACAAGTCTTATCTGTACGCCTGTAAGGGATTACTCAGCAGCCCTCTGTGTTAAGACACGGGGTGATTTCTTCTTACAGCCTTACCCATCTATTAATCTGTATATTTTATGTAAACTACTACTCCAAGCTGAAACACAGCAAAGCAGCTACAGCCACTTCATCGTTAAATGGGAAATGGGCAAGAGAAAAATCTGTGATTCCTTCCTCCCTGCCTGGGGAGACGTTCTCCATCAAGTTTTTAGTCCCATAAGCTAAAATGTTGCACCAGCTGGTGACCAGAGCATCGCAAGGTTTCAGTGCTGGTCTAAGTGGACTGACCCACCTTCCACGGACATCAACTGGAGCTTTGCCACAGAATCTCAAAGAGAGCTGGATGGAGTGTCCATTTTCTGCTTTGTTACCTGCCTTTGCCTCTGTTTACACAGTGCCCGGCTCCTTCCCTAGGGAAATAAACTCCCCTGAGCCAGGATTTGACTCCCCCATCTTTCCCCTCCCGCACTTCCCTTTTATTTCAGGAATTACTTGCATGCTTTGTATTCAAAGGAGACCACATCAGAATGCCATATGTTTATTCATCACCATACCCTGTCAATCTTTCAGACATGATGACAGCCTGACAAGGCAAAAGCGTGCGTTTCCAAACCCACCTGAATGCTCCTGCTTCAGGTGGCACATGGGAATTGCTCACAGTCTTCACTAGCAGGAATGGAAATTTTAAGAACTGCTTAATTTTCGCGCTCATCTTAGGTTGGCAGCACTAGAAAGCAAGGTGGCTTGTAAACAAGGAGAGTTTTAGATGGGATTTAGCAAATAGATATGGTATCACGCAGCACAGGATCACTTTAACTATCTCAGCCTGAGAAATCCAGGGAGCACATTTTAAAGCAATGGTGAATATGAAATAGCCGAGTCTACCTCAGGCAGGACAGACCTGCCAGGAATCCCAAACAAGCTACACTGGGTGCTGAGGGCACAGAGGGTATGCTACTGCACAGCAGATCAGCATCATCTGCAGCTTCTGCTGTTTTTCACGGGTAACTGAGCAGGTGCATCCAAAAAAAGTTTCTTCCTAAACTAAAACAAAACACTACAATGAAAAAAAAAACAACAACATCCAACTTCCAAACTTTAAAGCTTCTTCTTTCCTCTCCTCCAAAACTATAATAATTGTGAAGAAACTCAGGTTTAAAACATTGAGGTGACTGACTTAAGGTCATAAAGATCCAACTGGAGAAGAATTTCCCTTTAAGTTAAAATAAGGCCATATAACAAAGATAGCTCTCACTTCTATGTAATTAATACTGCCATAACATCAGAAACATACTGAGTGGAGCATACTGCATGGAGCATAGTGCAGGAAGCAGGCGTGTTTTCATTATTTTTTACAAGACCTTCATGCTAGTGGCATCAGTGGCAGAGTACATCGGTAAGATGACTTCAAGTCTGTTTGGCAGAGCTCCGAGCTGCAGGAACACTTACAGTGAGAACTGTCATCACTGAGATACACGGTCATATTAAAGGTCTTTTTCAACCTACTTGACTCTATATCCACAAGTAGAAATCTATGCCTGCCTAAATAGATCTACAAAGCCAATAAGGACAGAAGTGATATATCAGTTGTCTTGTGTATAAGAAATTCCTACGCTAATTAGGTGACTGTAAATACAGGATGAGGAACAGTGCTGTTTTGAGGCAACTCAAACGCCATGGAGATAAAAGCCTCGTACTTAAAACACACAGACAAATGCATAAATCAGGAAAGCTTATTAACTTGTTCATTCACCTGGGGTGTCAGCAGTTCAATACAAATGCCTAAACTGTGATGGTTAATCAGTTCGCTATTAGAGGCACTTAACAGGGTTTAGGGTAAGGTGGCCAGGGCTTATCTCCAGCTGCCTCGGCAGTGCTTTCTTCATGTGCTGAGTGGTTCAAGGTTTTGGAGTAGGCAATATTTGCCAAACCCAAACTGGCACAGAGCTTCAGATTATGCAGTAAAACCGAGGCTTACAGTTTGTCTGAACTTTGCATGTCATGTGCACAAGCCCAAGCAAACAGGTCACTCACCAGAGCAGGAACTCCTGACTTGTGACACACTGTCATAGCTAGGACTGTGCCAAACCCATTCATGCCAGTACTTGGAACAGGCTACCCAGGGCAGTGGCGGAATCACCGTCCCTGAAAGTGTTCACACATAGTGTAGAAGAGGCCCTCAGTGCCATGGGTTAGTGGTGGCCTTGGCAGTGCTGGGGAACAGTTGGGCTGGATGAGCTTGAAGGTCTTTTCCAACCTCACTGATCTTATAAACATTTATTTTTGGCTGATGGGTGATCCTGACCACCAACACATCTGTGTTAATTATTATTCCATACTACACAGTTAGTACACAGAAGCTATAAGCATGTATATGACCAAATTTTCTTCTTAGAGGCTCATCAGAAAGAGAGATTAAGCTAGGTTTTGGAGGGTGAGGCAATGAAGTGGTGATGAGGGAGGCACGAGGAAATAAAAAGGGGTACTATACAGGAGGGCAGGATGTCAGCAAATAGCTCGGGCAGGAACCAAAAGATGGGAAGCAAAGGAAAGTCTCAGCAGCAATAGAGAACAATAAAGCCCAGGATATATATACCTGAAAAACGTCCTGGAAAGACTACAGAGATCAAAGGGTAGAGGTCCTGATTGCTGTCCCTTCATTTTTCTCTCCCTGAGGAACAGCTCAGCCCATCACAAGACCCATGCAGCTGCAGGAGATCCCAGAGGGGTTGGTCTGTGTGGAATATCGTCTCCAGCTCCTAAAACAGATACTCAATGACATTCATCTCAAATACTTACTGCAAAAAATTGCAGGGTTATAGGAGCTATCAACTCTCAATGCAGAGCATCGAGGGGGCTGTTCTATGCAAAGAACAATTACAAGGAATTAGGGGGAAAAAAAAAAAAATAACAAAATCAGAGTTGTTTCTAATTTCCTCTAATTTGCTTTCTAGCAATTTAGAGGTATCTTGTTTTCTGTACAGAAAAGGCCACTTATACCCTAGGAATAATAGGGCAGGCAGTTTGTGAAAGCAGGAGACTCCCGTCGGTTTGGTGGAGTTTCAGTAGCTAAAGGAATGAGCTGCAAAATCAGCCAGCTAGGAATGGAAAGCAACCCTTGAATAATTGCTTCAAGTAGTGCAATAATTAGTAATTATTGCACTGCTAGGAGAAAAATAATGCAAAGAAAAATGCTGAGCAAATGCCACTGTCTGCTTCTCTAACAATTATGTTTGAGAATATCAGATACATGCAATGAATGTGCCTGAAAGAGAATAGTAGCTTTGGAGTCAAGAAATTGCTCCAAAACTGATGACCCAGTAAGATAAAATGATTGCTTAGAAAGAAAAAAACAAGTAAATGGAATCCTAATGACTTACTAATAGCTACAGCCTTCTAGGTAAGCCTGTGAGTAGTTTACTCTTAGTTTTATGCTTAAAAGACAAAAAAAACCAACCCTGAATGTTTTAACACATAGGTAGATAAGCAGAGTTTTGTTCCCTTTACATTACATCCAGTGACGTGTGACAAATTAGCCTGCTGAGTATAGAAATAACCTGTTTTCAGGAAGAAGCCTCTGCCTCTGTCCTACAGAGCAGCATGCCAGGGCTCTTTGAGAAGCGAGCAGAGCTGATGTACAGCAGTAAGGAAAAAACGCTGGGAGCCAGGATCAAATCATTGCCACAAGTGCTACTACTGCTTTGTTACATGCATCAGCTAACTGGAAGGAACTAGGCTGAATACAGAGATATGAAATCAGTAAGTAAATATTAGGGTCTTTATCAAAGGCTGATGAAAGAGCTGCACGGCCCAACAGTCCTGGCTCAGCTCGCTGCCCAAGACCAGCTCCCTGGTAAAAGCTGCTGTGCAGAAAGTGCCAGGAGATTCCCTGGTTGGGTTTCTCCCCTTTTGCCTGGGAACTGCTTAACACTGATGCTCATGTCCTTGATCTCCCTTAACCTACACTGCAACTGCACTGCAGCCATCCTTGTGCCTGAGAAGGCACCCCACTAATCTGGACCAGCTTTAACATTCTAATTGGAGCCCTGCAAGCATCCTGCCCCACACACTGGCTACAGAAAGAAGTCAAAGAATCAAGCAGCTTGCTCCAAAGGAAGAGCATCCTCCTTGCATGCAGAGATACAATGAGGAGGTAACATTTCTCATTTTTCCCTGCTCAGGCAAGATACAGCCTTAAATCTGCTAAAAGCAAGTAACTAAATGAAAGCTCCACAGACACTCTTACACTTGTAGGCAGCAGCTGGGAGAGGTAACCTCAATCTCGAAATCACCTTCATGTCTTTGACGGACAGGTGACATACAGGCAGCCAGGTCATCACAAACTTCGTAACTGCCCAAGTGCTGGATATGGAGGGACAGCATTCCCAAGTTAAACAGGTTTGCAATAAACCCAGCTGCAAATGCACAGTGCCTTTGGCATCCATCATTTAAAACTCCTTCTCCTACAGCTGTTCCAGGATTGGTTCTTTCCTAGTAGTTTTTCTCTCTTCCTGTATTCATTTGCCAGTGCAGATGAAGGTCAGGGGAAAACAATTCAACACAAGCTGACTACAAGTTCAGAGCTCACCTTGCTACACAGACATAATCAAGGCATCAAACCAGAAGGACAGCATCCACTTTCTGCTAGGAATGCATGCCAGGCTTCAAAACTCAAACCAGATGGTGATCTGCTCCTTTCCAAACACACTTTATTCATTACAAAGACTATTTCAAGCAACACTACGTCACCTATCAGGCTAAACGCAGGTTAGCATTCACAAATTTCAGTTTCAAATTGATTCACATTTCCTAAGCAGGGAGCTATAAATGTAGTTGTGTGTTTGGGGCAATTTCCAGCCCAAAAGCCGTTGGTTTAATGTGACACACAAACACATCAGAGGACTACGGGTAATCAGGCTGTCAAGCAGCTCCTAAGGTGTAGGCGTCCATACAAATACATACATTTGCAATCCAAGCTTCATGAAGCAGCAGCCTACCAAGGATGAACAGGAAAGCAAATCCCACATCTCCCTGCCACCCACCTCTCCCCTGTTCCCAGCACATCACATACACACAGTCACACTGAACTTGACATGGGGGTTCCCACTGAGCTCAGCAAGCTCTGGTCAAGCCTGTGCTTCCCATCTCCAAGCCCAGGAAACCTTCTCAATAGAGAATAGACCAAGTGACAGGAAACAGCCCAAAGTATCCTCACCAACAGAGTATTATACTGAAAAAAAAACAAACTACCACACATCACTTTTGAAGACTTCTAAATGCATCGCAGCACTATAGCCCAGCATCACAGACTTCTTTAAGGACTCTACTACAGCTATTCCAGGCAGAGATGTGGGCCTGCTTGAGCAGGTCTAGAGAGGGTCATGGAGATGCTCTGAGGTCTGGAGCAGCTCTGCTCTGGAGCCAGGCTAAAAGAGCTGGGCTGGTTCAGTCTGAAGAGGAGAAGGCTCCAGGGACACCTTAGAGCAGCTCCAGTGCCTAAAGGGGCTACAAGGGATCTGGAAAGAGGCTTTTGAGAAGGGCCTGTAGGGACAGAAAAAAGGGGGAATGGCTTTAACCTGACAGTGGGGAGATTGAGATGAGACATTAGGAAGAAATTCTTCCCTGTGAGGGTGCTGAGGCCCTGGCACAGGGTGCCCAGAGAAGCTGTGGCTGCCCCATCCCTGGCAGTGTTCAAGGCCAGGTTGGACACAGGGGCTTGGAGCAGCCTGCTGTAGTGCAAGGTGTCCCTGCCCATGGCAGGGGGTTGGGACTGGATGAGCTTTAAGGTCCCTTCCAACTCAAACCAGTCTGGGATTCTATGATTCTACGACTTTCCCCCCTCCCCACACACACACAGATAACACCTAATACCCTGCACATTAGCAGTGGAAGCAGGCACAGCTCTAGCAGGCATTGGGGTTTTTCCTCCCCATTTTATAATTCACAGACTGCAGCTGAGGCTCCCCGCTGGAAGCAATCCCCATCTCCACCTGTGCTGCAATGCCCTGAAGGTGCCACTCACTCACTTGAAACACACACCTCATACCGGGGGGCTCCCACCAGCATACGCACACATCCCACACCTCAGAGGTCTCGAGGGGAGGCATTGCACCCAAGCAGATGCTGTGTTCAGAAGTGACATCCTTGGCAGCTGGCATTGTGAATATTCCTTAGAAATCCATGCCATTCATCTACCTGTTCTTCTGTGACAGGCAGACCCAAAAGCAACTCAAATATTGATCCATCTGGGACAGGGATGCGTCATCTTATTTAAAACCCTCACAAGCCTATGCCAGAGGAAATGGAGTTTGTAAAACCTTTTACAGGGGGATGCCCAGGAAGACACTGCATCCCTGACAACCTGCAGCAGTCACAGAAGGAAGAACGATGCCACCGAAGTGGGGAGCTTGGTAGGGCATCAGGAAGGCTGCTAGTGTGCATGGGGCTGTTTGAAACCAGCGTCTCAGTACACAGTGCCCTTACAACAGCTGCTTTGGTCTGAGAAGGTGGGAGACCTTCACACAGTGCGCAAGGACATCAGAGAGGTGGTATCACAGGCTGTGTTGACTAAAACTGCAATGGGACCAGTGAGACTACAAGAGGTTTCCAAAACAAACCAAAAACCTGCTGCTTATGATTTGTTCTGAGTATTTACTTCACAGCTCTTGGATTTGAAAGGTATCCCAGGAACTTCAGACTACTCCGTAGGCGCAGAAGATGTGGTGGCCACACTTAAGTACTTCTTAAGTTGATCTAGAATTCAGCACTGAGCTTAACCTAAAACCTGGATATCCTCCATACTTCTGCAACTTTCATTACTCTATTTCAACCATTCACCACGTCCACAACTCCATTTCCTTCACTGCCTGTTTCACCACCACTCCCCAAAAGCCAGGTAAACACACAAAAAAAGGTAAACCTGGTCTGCTCTTTCTTCCTAAGCTCTTTCCACCCAACCCCTGATGGCTCAGGCTCCCGAATCCATCGTGTTGTTTGACTCGGAGCCCTCACACCTCTCTCCAGAGCACTTCCTACCTCCTGCCTCTGATCCAGCACCAGATCCTCTAGCGATCACCTCCCACCACTTGCCCTCAGCTGGCACTGGCCAAACTTGTGACCAGAGCAAAGCTGCATCTCACACACACACAAAAGCCATCCTGAGCCACAAAAGCCATGCCGAGCCTTCCATCTTGCCTCATCAGTTTATCTACAGTTCTGTGTACCTGCCATTTTAGGTCATGTTCCTCCTTTTCCAAAGCCTCCCTCAGCCTCCCAGGCAGAGATCTGCAAAATCCACAGGTGGTAACAGATCAGGAAATACAGTGTTAGGACATAAGAAGGAAAAAAAACCCAAAGTGCTGGAGAATCACAGAAACATCATAGGACAGTGTGAGAGAGCTGGGCTTGCTCAGCGTGGAGAAGAGAAGGCTCCAAGGGAGACCTTAGAGCAGCTTCCAGTGCCTAAAGGGCTAACAGAAAGCTGGAGAGGGGCTTTTGACAAGGGCCTGTAGGAACAGGACAGGGGGGAATGGCTTTAACCCGACAGAGGGGAGATTGAGATGAGACATTAGAAAGAAATTCATCCCTTTGAGAGTGCTGAGGCCCTGGCACAGGCTGCCCAGAGAAGCTGTGGCTGCCCCATCCCTGGCAGTGTTCAAGGCCAGGTTGGACACAGGGGCTTGGAACTGGATGAGCTTTAAGGTCCCTTCCAACCCAAACCATTCTGTGGTTTAAAAGAAGAATTCCACCATCCCAGTCTGCCTCAAAGCTGGGGCTCAGGGGGAGCTAAAGCTATAGCAGCACCTTAGAAATACAGCTGCATGGGCTCTTCCCCTCATTAGCTAGCAAGGCATCATATCCTATATTCACCACCCTCATGGTTCAGTAGCTAATGGCACAGTTCAGTGGAGCAAGTGCCTAATTGCTTCAGCACACACCATGATGTGTCAGCCTCTCTTCGGAGGCTCAGATGACTACCGAGCTATTTTGGTAGCTATTTAGTGTGGCATTTGACAGCCGAACAGTGAAGTGATTGCTTTGCTTTCTCATGAGCCAGAGACATCAGGGCCAGATTCGTCCCATTATTTAATTGGCATTGCCTTATATTTGACTCTTTTCCTCTGTCTGGTGTCTTACTCATGGGTTCCTCGTGGGGCTTGCAAACCCCACACAGGCAGTATCAGCAGTGGATGTGAAGTCATACCAGTCCTCGGTGTTCCAAGGATCCAGCACAGTGTGAGGCAGCCCAGGGCTTCCCAGTTAGTGAGAGCCTGCCATCACACCTCACACAACAACCAGCTCTCGCAGCGTTACCCTCTGAGGCACCACAGTGCCAGCTGCTGTGTCATCAGCAATAAAGCTTGTGAAGAGGCAGCTCTGAGAGTTATTTTTAACATCACTGCACCCTGGAAGACAGCATACCTTTGGAGTCTCATCACTCGATGCTGACACAGCCTCAAACCCGAACGGACCTACTGCTATTTATCTGATCATGTCAACTGAGGGAAAAGACAAAGAGATGACTGCTTTAAATGGTAGAAATTAGTACCTGCTAATGATGGTAGGTAAACATTTGCTGATTCCTACCTGTCATCAGCTGCTACTATTGGATGCTTTAGCCATAGGCTGACTATACCTTTTCCTTTTGAACCTAATCCTTCTCTTTGCAAACCAAGCAGAGACAGCCCACAGAGCATTTCCTTTTTATCTCTCACATGCACAAAACACTTGAAAAGCAATAAATTATACAAAGCAGAGCCACTCAGAGGAGCTGTCTCCTATGGCACTGTCTACCAGCCCTCATTCTACTCCCATTGCAATCAGTCCAAAATGAGTTTAACCAACAAAGAGGAATAGTTGCAGAGACGCAAATGGAGGTAACTGTGAGGGACAGGGACAAGCAAGCTCTGAAAGTGAAGGAGTCTCAAGGAACTTGGGCTAAATGAAAACAGTTCAGTTCAACCAAAAATTGCTAAATATTTCCCAGGCAACTTCCTGCAAAATCAGAAAAAAAAAAATGTCCCTGAAACTTTACAGAGTTATTGGGAAGAAAACAAAAATAATGCCTTTTTTCAATGGATAAAAGGGATGAATAGCGAGGGGTGGGACAGGACTATTCTGGTGGCCCTTGTTTGCCGATATGAGCACAAAACACCCCAAAACCAAAATACAAAGTGTGAATTCTACCATTACTTGCCACCTCCTTCTGACCTGTAATTAATAATTACTTTGCTATATTCATGAGATGACTAAGTATTATACTGCCAAGAATGGTCACTGGATGTTACACAGACTACTCCTGACTCTCGGGGGAATCCAAGGGCCACCAGTAGGAAATGTAATTACAGGAATACAGAGCAGAAGAGCAGCACCTATCAGAAGCATTACCATGGGCTTTTTAACACGCGTGTGAGGTGCAGTGTCCCAAGCACCTACCAAATAACACATCTGGAAACAGTATTCACCTGTGGCAGGGGGTTGGAACCAGATGAGCTTTAAGGTTCCTTCCAACCCAAACCACTCTATGATTCTATTACCCTAGGCATATATACTCCTTTTCCTCAGCAGAGAGCCCCTAACCCAATGGATTAAACATCTAAGGTCTCTCTCCTGTATGACTATCCTTACTCTAGGGAGAAATAGGTCAGGCAATCTGCTACTC
Organism: Pezoporus wallicus; assembly: GCF_028554395.1. Lineage (NCBI taxonomy): Eukaryota > Metazoa > Chordata > Aves > Psittaciformes > Psittacidae > Pezoporus > Pezoporus wallicus. Next base: position 880,928 of record NW_026635101.1, on the reverse strand, counting down.
AAAGTTACTCACATTAGATGATTTCAATCTATTAAGCACTGTCTATCTCGAACCCAAGTCAGAGATCAAACTGAAAATACACTATAACCTGTGGTCTAGATGTCTTGAAAGCATTAGAGGTACAGTCTAAGTAAACTGTATGCAGACTGATCAAATACATATAAAGCGCACACCAAAATAAAGCACATTCACTTGGGTAAATAGTACCTCCATCAAAATAACACTTACAAATTTACACAAGTCTAAATGGTGTTTATCCAAGAGTCCAAAATAGCTCCCAAGTTACTACAGTATTCCACCCTTTCCCAGATTTCATTAAACCACATACAAGTGTTGATCCATGTTGGTGGTGCCTCACCGCTTCCAAACAAAGCCTTTCATGACTACAGAGGTAGTGCTGGATTCTCGGGGAATATTTACCCTGCATGTCAAGCGTGGATGTGACACTGAGTAGGAGCACCCCACAGTGTTATTCCTTTGCATCCCAAAACCCTGAGCATACCCATGCTGCTGAGAGATGCATGACAGCATCAGCTAAAGCTGGTGTATTTTACACCACGTGCTCATCTTTGCTGCTTCTGCTGCACGTTTTCTCTGCTCCCTGCCTTTGCAGCACACAATATCCCTGCAGCAGCAGAGCTTGGCACTTAGCTCCTGCTTCGCACATTGGCAATGCCCTGTAAAATCTTAGTGTCACTAAGGCTCAGCAGATACTCGCTGGAGAGCTGAAAATAAGCAGTAACCCGCCTGGCAGGGACTATGCAAAAGGACAGCAACGCTTTACCGGGTGCAGAAAATGGCTGACAAACCAAAAAAGGCAGCTATCAATAACCTGCAAGAGCTATTCATTTGAAAAATCGACCAGACTGCTCATGTCAAGGGTTTGCAGTAATATAATCCCCAAAATCCTTCCTTTTCACTGCCTCCAGAACCAGCTGCGGAAGCACCAGCCTTTTGAACTCAGCCTGTAGCCTGCTAACGCAGCAATTAGTTTAAGCCCCAAGAGAAGTAGGTGGAAACCAGTAATTATTTGTAGAAGGGATTACATTGTACTAGCGATAACCAAAATAGCTTTGTTCCTTCCTTGCCTGTACTTTGTTCTTTGGAATATAGATGACCCAAATAATTACCTATTCCATCAGGCTCCACAGAGGCGAGCCCGGTGCTCTGGTTCGAATCCTGCATGCAAAATAGCCTAGAATTGTTAACTGCAGCTTGTAATTGCAAACAATGAATCGAAGAGTAAGAAGCAGTACAAAATATACCCACTGTAATTACAAGCCAAATTGATGCTTCTGCAAGGAACATACCCTCCTTTTTCCACCTGGCTTCAAACACCATTTCCTCTCCTACTCGTATCCCTAGATTCAGAGGTTCACTTTGTTCCCAGCTTATCCCCTGCCTTGCAGAGCAGCTCCTTCACAGGCAGAGCCACAGAGGAGAGCCTCAAAATCCACAATGAACCTCACAGAAAGTTGTATTCCCTTTGCAGAAGAAAACATCCCCAGGTTTTATAGGTGCTACAGGGACCATATTCACCTCCTCTAAAAGTCTTAGTTCAGCCCTTTTAGGTACTCAGAACAATCCACCTACACTTAAATCTAAGCCTAATTTCAGAACGTAAATTCATCTGACCCCAGCAAAAGACATGAAGCACCTTTTGCTTCCAAAAGGATGGCAATAGATGTTTGACCAGCATGAGGATGATGCATCATCTGCACTTGAAAGCAGCGGCAAAATGGATATAGTGCAACAAGCCCAGCAGCATCAGTAATGTGATAAAGGTGGTCTTTCCCTTAGGTTAGATATAAAATTAATTTAGTCCAGCTAACCAATCACCTGCACTTAGCCATGATTTTTTTCTTCACATATCATTAAGAAGGGCCAGGAGGAGGCTAAATGAGACTCGGCAGAAGATCTCCTTGCAAGCACAGAGCAAAAAGCATGGTTATCTGCTAAAACCTAAGTGGTGAAAAGACATCAATGACCAAAACAAGACTCAGCCTCTCCATTTCCCATGAGGTGTAAGTAGCTGTAAAGCTTAGGATGAGAACAGCTTTGTTGGAAGGCTGATATTTGCATAAGCACTAGGTCAGGCATATTTGGGTCACTACCTACTCCAGTTTTGACAGAAAAACTAATGGTGGTAGACAGGGATAAAAGGAAAAAGGGGGTGGACCTTGCATTGTAGGTGACATGCTGCTCCTGCTTTCCCATCAGGCGATACCAGTGCAGCACTGCACTGAGCATGAGCCCTCACCACCCATATTACAGCCCCATCCCTACTTCTCAGGCCAGTAACAACCCTTAGCTCCCAGTTTCAACACTGCCCCTCTCGAGGATCATACTAGGTATTAAGGGGGGGCTTTCTCCATCTAGAAGAGAGAAATACAACAAAAGCAACAGGCCAAATTAAGTCAGATTATTCAGATTACAGACAAAGCATTTTTTACAGATAAGGCATTATCCACTAGAAAAAGCTTATCCCAAGGAATAGCCCAAATTAAGTCTGGCACCAAAAAGCAGGGTGCTTTCTGAATGGCAGCTTTTAGCTCAACTAAGTTACTGAGCTCCAGATACAACAGGGAGAAATTGATAGGAGTGAAGACTAAATGAGGCGAACCAACAGTTTGTTTAAACAAAACCTAATCCACCATTGCAAAAATAAAACGTAGCAGCTGTAGCATTGAAAACAAGAGTTATTTCCTAGAGCATCACAGATAATTTTAACAATTGAGCACTGTGGGAGTTATATAAAGAAAACCAGATTATTAAATTAGTGCAGACAAAAGGTTTACTGCTACATTACATTAATATGGTGGCTGGAAACATGAAATACAAGAGGATAAAAACTCTGAGACTACAATTCAAGAATCAGATGTTGGACCTCATTGCTAACCAAAACCAACTTCTGGGCCCATCCCACTTTTTGAGGCGTTTTGGGGAGCACAACAGAAAGCTTGAGGGAAAGAACAGCTGTGCCAAATCATTCAGGGGAGCAGAAGGAATTAGAGGAGCAGTTTTTAATCACTGCTTGCCCCTCCATTGCTCACTCAGATCAAAGACGTACTATGCCATCTCCTCCTCCCAATCAATGGGTGGCAAAAAGCCTGCAACGGGAACAGAAGCTCCACTTCCTGTCTTTGGCTTATCCTTTCGCTCCCTCTTTTGTATTTTACTTGTTTCTCTTGTTTTGGGCTCAGAAAAGCAAGGTGGGATTTTAGCATCAGGTGCTTCAGCTCACTTTCTTCTCGGTGCTCTGCAGACAAAGGCAAGACATAGCAATAGCTAATAGCAGGACTTCAAAAAGCTGCCAAACAGATCTCCCTCCTCCCTTCCCCCAAATGAATTCTCTTCTGCTTTCAAGCACTTTTTGTTTCTTTTCTTCTTCCATAACTAATAAAAGGTTACAGAGGATTTTCATGCAAGCAGAAGCCATGGGACCAGGCAGGCAACCACATCCTCTCTTTGAATCCCAAGCTGTGCTTTACTGTTTAGTGCTGTACAGCAACCTGAGACAAATGCTGCAGGCACCGTGGGTTACACCACCCACTTCTTGAAACAAGGCCTATACACAATTGCTCCCTACCCAGATACTCAGTTCCTAGTGGCACTCGTTCCATATTTTAGTCTTTGGTTAAAGAGACAAGTTCCTAAGGACATTGAAACCCTTTCAAAGGTATTGATAGAGCTAAGCAAAGTGACAAGTACAGGAATACCCGTCCGTGTTTAAAAGCACAGGCACATGTTCCTTCATGTCATAATTTCTTTTCATTACATTGCTGCAGTAAGTGTGAATACAAATGAAAACCTCATTTTTATGCTCAGGTATTTAGTAAAAGCCTGTTTTGACGCTGTTTCACAACTCACATGGGGCCAGAAGTCATTCAGCAAGGGAAACTCTCCTGCTTTCCAAAACCAGAAGTCTTAGCCAGTCAGTAGAGATTTCAAACTCTGAGCCTAAGCAATTGGCTCTTCTTACACAAGAGAAAGTGAGACCTGATCTGAAGAGGTCAAGAACACTTTCAAACCAATGCAAGGAGCACCCATCAGATGAGATTCAGAGCTTGGGAATAGAAAGGAAATGTGATCATTTTTAAACACGCCAAAAACCCCAAAACCAGCACATCTGAGATTTGTAAGGAAGCAACTTTAGCACCTGATTTCAAACACATTTGGGAGGCCTGAATTTCAGCACGTTATTGCTGATCAGCTTCTGGAAAACCAGTTCACTCCCCAGCTTGCTTCTAGCTTAGCACTCTCAAACAACGTTAGAGAGCCACACAGTGACTAAGAATACTGTGCATCTCTCCCCAAGGCTCCCACACATCAGCCTGCCATCACATGCTGGAGGTCAAAACACACATTTCACATTCATAGCTCACTTCTGTTTCTAAAACTTATACCATGATTGACAGCCTCAAACACACATGGCAAGTCCTCTCAGAATAAGAGATGGAAATGAACAAACAGCCATATGCTAGTACTAAAGGGAAAGCTGTCATATTCTGGGCTTCTACAGCCTATGGCATCAGTAAAGGGAGCCTTGACAACTTTGCGTTACTAATTTGCTGTCACTGATAACAAGGCATTGCTGCTCCAAAACACACATTGCACTGTCACTGCTCGTGACAGACTTGCAGCTGGAGGTTACTGCCTTCAGGATGCAAATCCACCTATAATTCCCATAGTTTTTCTTCCTTCTGTAGATGAATGTATTTTATAAACCGCTTTCTTCCACAAGCTGGTGTTAGTATAGCCGAGTATTCTACTACCTATAACAAACATTGCACCAGCCAAAGCCAGACCTGTGCTGTCTGGGCAGCAGGTCTCAGTGGAGGAGCAAGGCCCTCTGGAACCACACTTTGTAACTAGCCGAGATATTGCAGGTTTTCCATTTGAAGATGTGAAAAGCATTTCTGGAGTGTCATGGTTTAGCCGCAGGCAGCAGCTCAGCACCACAGAGCTGCTTGCTCACTCCCCCCGTGTTCAGATGGGGAGAGAATCAGAAGTGAGAAAACTTGTGGGTTGAGATAAAGACAGGGTAATAAGTAAAGCAAAAGCCATGCAGGCAAGTGAAGCAAAACAAGGAATTCCTTCACCACTTCCCATCAGCAGCCATCTCCAGGAAAGCACTGATCCATCACGTGTAATAGTTACTTGGAAAGACAAACACTGTAACTCCAAATGTCCATCCCCTTCCTCCTCCTGCCCCCAGCTTTATATGGCTTTAAAATGACAGAGGGGAGGTTGAGATGAGCTCTTAGGCAGAAATTCTTCCCTGTGAGGGTGCTGAGGCCCTGGCACAGGGCGCCCAGAGAAGCTGTGGCTGCCCCATCCCTGGCAGTGTTCAAGGCCAGGTTGGATGGGGCTTGGAGCAACCTGGTCTAGTGGAAGGTGTCCCTGTCTGTGGCAGGGGGTTGGAACTGGATGAACTTTAAGGTCTCTTCCAACCCAAACCATTCCATGATTCCATGATATACTAGAATGATGCTACATGGAATGGAATATCTCTGTGGTCAGCTGGGATCAGCTGTCCAGACTGTCTCCTCTCCCAACTCCTTGTGCACACCCAGCCTACATGCTGGGGGGTGGGTGAGAAGCAGAAAAGCCCTTGGCTCTGTGTAAGCTGCTCAGCAGTAACTAAAACATCCCTGTGTCACCAGCACTGTTCCCAGCACGAATCCAAACCATAGCCCCATAGCAGAAACTATGAAGAAAATTAACTTTATCCCAGCCAAACCCAGCACACAGGGAAATCAGTTTACATCCAGTTCTCTAGAAAGCCAGTGCAATCTAAGGGGTGGGAGAGATCAGCAAGGAAAAGCAGGTGGCAACTCCAGAGGGGTAACACTCCTACAACTCCAAGAGGAACTAAGGAGGATCAGAATACACTTTAATACCCATCCTCATCTGCCAACAGGGGCAGCAGCCTGGAAGGAGCATCTTCAGAAGGAGGGGAGGGAGGGACGGGAGGAAACTCTGCTCAGGCCACCGAGCAGGGCTTTTAAAAGCGGTACCGAGCTGCATTAACCCTGCAGCCCGCACCTCCAGCGCCGGCAGGGAGCTGCCTCGGCAGGCTCTGAAGCCCTGCAGCTGCCTGCCAAGCCCTCACTGCTGGGCTGAAGGCACCACCTAGTGACAGCAGCACCTCCGAGGGGTTCTCCCTTCTGCCGCAGAGCCCAGGGCCCTGGGGACAGAGCCACACAAACTCCCAGCTCCAAGGAAACAGGCAACATTCAAGCCCCGGTCCTGCGCTCCCCTGTAATCCCCTTCGTTACCTTCAGCGCTGCGGGATGCGCACCTTGTACCCTGGCAGCTTGTTCTGCTGTACCAAAGAGCCTCAGCCACGCGGTTCAGAACCCAGGGAGCACACAGTCACACTGTGTGTGTTTAATTAGTGGCAGAGTCTAAGGTTGCCCCCAGGCTACAAAGCAGGGATTTCAGTGCCATTGCATATTATAATTCTAATAATCTAATAACTCAATCTGCTTGGAGCCTGGCAGAAACAAGTGAAAATTATTGAATATCAAAATCTATTCCCTCTTGCTGTGCAAGCTTACACGCTTTGTTTTCAGAGAACAGTTATAAACATCACACCTTCCTTGGAAGGACTGCATGTATCACTCACATGCATGTCACGTATCATTCACTCACAAACACGCAACGATGCTGAAAGTGAGAAGTGACCAATGCAGATGTTTCCTTTGGATCAGACAGTTGGGCTTGAAAGGGATGCAGTAGGTGGATTTGATAGTTTATTCATTCTAAACAGAAGTGTATAAACTTACAAGGTTATAAAGTTAGCATTGGTTAAATCTGCATCATTTGAGTAATGGAAGAACTCTCCTGAATTACATCTGTTGATTCCACTCTATGCTCAGAGTCTGACAAAAAGAACAAACTATATCACAGAAGTAAACTTGGCAGAAAAATGCCATGAAATAACAATAACATGATATTACACTTTATCTCCCCCAAGCATCTCCCTACGATTATTTTCTAAAGTCATATATAAGTTAAGGAAAATGAGTGGTTTTAAAATAAGTGATTCTAAATCTGCAGCCTGAGCCGGAAATTGGCCAGGCACAAAGAAGTCATTCTTCCAGAATAAACACGTGCTTGGGAATTCAAATCACTGCTAATAGATGAGGTGTGGTGTGGTAACTTAAAAGACAAAACCCCCTCTTCTTATACTGGCCAACGAATATGGCTTGAAGCTTAGGGTCATGGACCACTTTCAGATTGCAGAGAAAGCTTAGCAGGCAGCCACATGTGGCTTGAGCTGAAGCCTGAAGCAGAAACTCTGTAGTAACAAGGGAGAACTTAAACCCTTTTATTCCCTTCAGGTGTTGGCTCAGTACCCAAGCAACACAGCCAACAAGATCAAGCAAAGGCAGCATGCTACAAACAGGAAGTTTCCCTACTGTCATCTCCTCCTCATTCCTGTTCCATTCCTCTGCATTACCTCCAAATCCTTCTTCATATGGACTTCAGTTCCTGCACTAGAGCTGCTAAAATGTCAACATAAAACAATTGCTGAGTAACTGTCAATAGGAGATGACAGAGGAGGCACACAGAAGTCCTACGTCTCGGCATCGATACAGATCATTCCCCACTCCTAACAAGAATGGAGACACCAAGGTCATGATAGGATATGGCCATGGTGTAACTAACTCACTGTTGGGGAGTTAAGACACATACTATAACATGCACCCTATAGCTCAGAAGACATGGTGTAAATCAAGACCTATTGATGAGCATTTGATCCATTAATGATGAAGAGCTGCATAGGCAAGGGCTGGCACATATTAGCCCCATACTTGAACAGAATTCATATTATTGTATATTTTTACCTTACCACAACACACCTGCAAGATAAGAAATGCCAGTTCCTCCTGCTTCATGCATAACAGCTCAGGTGCTAGAAGAGCATTTCAGAGAAAAACTGCTTGCAATAAACATGCACATCCTCCCCCTGAAGCCATCATTGCTATTTTATCTCCCCCACTCCCCAAAATGGTACAGCAGTTCCAGAACGAGACAGCAGCACAAGTATGCAAGTGACAAAAGACAAATGACCATAACACTAAATAACGCCACATAGATGCTTTTAAAGCTCTTGATTCTCCCAGATCTATTGTTCAAGGAAGTTCTATAGACAGCAAGAAACCCAGTAATGTTTCTCAAGGCTCTCTCTGAGCAATCCCAATTTGGAACTAACTGTTCATAGCAGCATTCTTCATAATATGAAACAGAAAGCCCTGAATATACAGCCTTTATTGAAAGGGTTTGGTAGGTGTTCTTTTTCTAAATCCAGAATAAATAAAACCAAGTAAACACAGCATAGCTTTAACCTCCTGCTTCTAACATGCATAATCTTATTTGGGAATGGCTTAAATAAGATACAGTAGGAAAACTGAAATAGCAAAGAAATGCAAACACCGGAAGAGAGGAAGAAGCCCACATGTATTTTAATTCCAATTTTTCCCCGTTTGTTGTAAAACAGGTCTTTTACAATCAACTGTGCTTATTACCTAATGTACAAGTGACACATTACACACAGGCTTCTTAATGTGCATTTGAAGACACAACCGGGGCGCTGATTAAAAAACAAAGGGCATTTCTTCACTAGCAGAACAGAGCTCCCAGACAGCAACTACAGATGCCCCTACAGCTACAGTTCTGCTGCAGGAACAGCGACTGCCCAGCCTGGCACCTGGATTCTATGGTCATAGCTTGAAGAACCAGAGGAGGAGCCAAGGATAAACTATATAGACACAGGCATCAGTTGGTCCTGGACTGGGATCATCCTCTGCAAGATGGTCCTGTGATGACTTAGGTAGCCCTTGGTGCATTTCCCAACAAGAGGCTTGCTCAGCCTGGAGAGGAGAAGACCTTCTAACAGTCTTCTAGTACCTAAAGGGGCCAACAAGGAATGTGGAGAGGGGCTTCTGACAAGGGCCTGCTGGCACAGGACAAGGGGGAATGGCTTTAACCTGACAGAGGGGAGACTGAGATGACACATTAGGAAGAAATTCTTCCCTGTGAGGGTGCTGAGGCCCTGGCACAGGGTGCCCAGAGAAGCTGTGGCTGCCCTATCCCTGGCAGCGTTCAAGGCCAGGTTGGACACAGGGGCTTGGAGCAACCTGGTCTAGCACACTGATAGATTTAACTTGTAGACTTATTTGTTCAGTGGACAATCTATACAACTAAGACTTTGCCCACAAACCAGTTACGGTATCCCCAATCTCTTCCTCTCTACTGTAACTCTGCACCACTTGGAGATGCATCACAGGTTGCAAAGAACAGTAATGGAGTTTTACGTTACTGCAAACTAAGAGGGAGAGAGGACAAGGGCAACAGTTTTGAAAGTCAGTGCTTTCCACCTTCCAAACTGGGATAGCAGTAACATACCCAAAACTGCAGGATGTGCTACTGCTGGGGAAGAGTGAAAAGCAAGCCTGCAGTATGGTGGAATTAGAAAAGAAAAATGCTCCTTAGAAGAAATGCCCAACTGGCACCAAGGGAACTGTGGGTGAAAAACTCCTAAGTGTTCCAACACCATCTGCCAACACATTAAAAATGCAATTCCAGGCACAAAGAGCAGGATAACAAATTCAAGAACCTGCTGAGCACAAGGGTTCTGAAATCCTAGCTCCAAGAGGCCAGGAAGAAAAGAGTTGACAAGAAACGTGTTTCTTGCTGCAGACGGCTGGTCACCAGTAAACATGCACAGTTCTAAAGATAAGCTAGTCAAAACAAGAAAGCTTATTTCTGAGATTCAGTACAACAGCTGGTTTTGGAGTACTTGTACTTGCTGGCAGAAGCTATTTACTGCATACTCTTCTTCAGTATGGAGTCGTTACACAGTAAATATCCTAGCGTCCAGAAACACATCCAAGCATTTATTCATGGCTGCTCCTGGCTTCTCTCCCATAAAGTTATTTTCCTCAGAGGTAACTCTGCTCTGCACTTCAGACAAATGGTCAGTGTAGTGCACCGCCAGCACTGCTCACTTACATGGATTTAAAATGCAGCCCAAGACAGCAAGCACTGGGCTCCAGGAAGCAAACATGCCCTGATGCAACTTTTTCTTCCCATTATTTGGGATTTAGGAAGGTTGTGATAACTAAAATTACCTTGTGAGTGCTAAAGTCGAAGGATCAAATGTATACCGCCAGTTTCAGAAAACATCACATCTGGAAGACAGATAAACAACAGGATGTCTGCCCTGCACTGAGGATGCTCTGAGCTGAAGGTTACCTACAAAGCTGTTTCCAAAGCAAGCAGGGGTAGGCAAACAAAAGATAAAACCCCAAAGCACAAACAGTTCCAATACAGCAAGCAGCAAAATGCCCCTAGGTCATGGGAACGACTAAGCCCTGGCTGCTCCATGGGGCTGGCCTCATGGAGGTATCGCATACCTCCTGACAAGCTAAAACACTATCTGCTATAGCTGAAATGTATCTCCTATAGTAAAAATGTTAAGGTCACATTTTAAAACTAGACCTGTAGCATTTTGGGTGGTCTGTTAAGCATGCTGTGGTTGGAGATGGCCCATAAAGGCTGCAGTAACTGTATTCAATGGATTCTTTCCCCCCTCTCTCAAGACACAAGCAAGCACCGACACTGGCAAAAGCAGGACCCTGTACAACACATAGGACACAGCAGCATTCACTCACAGACCAGAATAATTTTGTTCCATGCCTCTCATATGAGGATGTCTGCAGAACAGACGTTACTCTTCATTTCCATCCCAAATCCTTGGTTTGGGAGGTTGAAAGGGGTGGGGAGCCTTCGTTAACAGAAATGGCTGAGAAAATAAGGCTTATCTCTTATACTGGTATTTGAGCAAGTGTTTCAGCCGAGAAAGGGTTTGAGTGAACCGCTGGACTCACAGTGAGGCTTTTAATCAATCAATCACTAATTCATGAAACCTAAATAATTGATTCAGCACAAGGCAGCAGAACCCTTGGAGAGAAGAGAGAAAACAATGAGATCAGCTCATTTGCTCACACTCCCCATGCCTGGTGAACCTACTCTCCATCACCCCATGGGTGGTATCCTGAGTAATACCTCTGTGCTCCTTGACACAGAAGGGGGTACCACACTTCATACCGAGATAGGCTTAGCATGAAATGAGAGCACAGGGATTTGGTGCTGAACTGTCTCATCACTTGGCTGAATTAGCTGACCTCAGAGCCTCAGCTTTCTGGGCTCAGAGATAAACAGCTTTAAATGTTTCATCCAAATTGTTACTGACTTTCCCTCCAGGCATACTGGGGCACCTTTTACCAGGGTTACTTGTCTTTTCAGCCACCTCAGCAAAATAACTGGATAATGCAGGAGGTAGTGTGCAGCAAGTGATCAACATTATAATGTCAGAGCATCTTCTCTCTACTGCTTTCACCAGCAAAAGAGTGGTCTTTTTACTCCAGAATTGTGGAGAAGTAGGTATATAGCAGGACAAACTCTTTCTGCCAAGAAGTAACCCCGTGGTCCAAGCAGTCTGTAAGAGCAAGTGGATGGATGCAAGATCCAGGTCCTGTGCGTGGCATATCCTGCATTCACATTCACCACCACCTTCTTGTCTTAAGGCAGAGAGCTGATGAGACATGCTGGAAGCAGATGAGGCTCCCTTCCAACCCGAACCAGACTGTCATTATATGATTTGGAGCTTTGTATTTCTATGGCTTAGAAGTGCTTTTTGTCCTCCAGAGGCTCCATTTCCGGCAGGGAATTGCAACCCCTAACTTTGAGGTACCACAAAAATCTACAGGAATCCAGAAGTTCCACTTTTGGGGCTAAATCCTGTCTCAAATGGACATAGGAAAGGGACTGTGCAAGACCCACGAAACTTGGCAAGCAAGTTACCTTGCCATTAGGCTCAGAGTGGAACTCACTCTGGACCAGAGGGAAGCAATCATCTCTGCGTGGGATTCACAGTCAGATTTATTCACAGATTTACTCCAGTCAGAGCATCACCCCCATTTATTGGGCATGCAGGAACCATACATTCCTTCTTTTCCTGAGGGGTCCCGACTCCCATCTCCAGTAGGGTACCGGATGTTACAGCCCTGCAGCTTTCTTTCTCATTGCCCCAGGATTTGCTTCACTCTTGTAGCATACCAAAACAATTGTAGGGACCTTCCTGTAAACCTTCCCTCTTCTGAGGGGCTGCCTGTGCTCACAGCAGCAACCATTGAGAACCCCTTCCTCTCCAAAAAAAAACCCTCTAAATTAAATAATGTCTGTAATCAAAGTGTCTGTACAAACACCGCTCTCGATTTAATGAAGTATTGATGCTCGCAGATTCGCCTGTGCACATCTGCAGACGCAAGCTGTATCTATCAATTGATTGCATACTGCTTGCTAGTTGTCTTATTCCATCTGAAACGCAGAGTGAAGATCGTTATTTCAAATGAGGGCAGATGACCCTGTTGCAGCACAGAAAGCATCTGAGTGCTGTTGCATCTACCTGCCTGCACCATCTTCTTACAATTCCTTTATCTCCCACACTTCAGCTAGCACTGCTGTCCATCCAGGAACCGGTGCTCACTGAAGATGGGAGACACCAAGCACCTGTTTCTCCCTCAGTGGGAGAGGGAAACTGACTCCAATGCCTGCTGATTGCCATCCCTACTATGGAGGATGGGAGACCTGGCTTATTCCCATTCACTCACCAGTTCAGAGGGCATACTGATGGGTTTGACACAAGGCTTTCCTTTCTCTAGGGAGCACCTGAATGATTCAGCTGCCTAGTAATTCTCTTGCTATGTGGAGCAATTGGTACTTAAGTACCCTGGAGAAAGAGCTCTTCTCAGTGAGAAAGGGAGTACAAGAAGCCTACTTTAGGACTCTTTATGGCCAGGTTCACTTAGAAGTGGAAAACATGTATTCAGAGTCCTCCAGCAGACAGAAAATTAAATCCTAGGACTGCCTTCACTGGCTGAACTCTCCACCTGCTGTGTACTGCAGTAAAGAAGCAAGGGCAGGCAGGAGGAGAGCTTCTGGATCACTCTTCATTTGCGTGCTTAGATGTCTATGTACTTTGTTATCAGCCACTTACAAAAATTTTCTTGTGCAAAGAAAATAGCCAGAACAACCTCTGGACCAAAGGGGGAAATGTCACTGCAGTTATAAGGAAGCATTAGCAGCCTAGGCAGCGACACTACCCACATGAAATCAACACCAAATTCCTAGAGGCTACAATAGACAACACTTATGCACAAGCCTTACTGCCAGAAGAAAGAAGTGAAAGGGCCATGATTGGAAGTAAAGTAGCTTTTAATGATTAACCACCCCCACCCCCCCAACTGGTGTGTTCACTATAGACATCAGCAGAGGCCTGATCCTGTCAGCTTTGTAACTAATTCAGCTCTTTGAGGATCAGACCTTGCAGCTATTGTCTCCCATCCTGTAAACACGCAAGCTGAAAGACTTCCAGGCCTGCTAACATATGCAGAAGTAATTGCTTCAGAGACCAGAGATAATGCAAACAAATAACATGCCAATTTAATGTCTGCTTCCCTTGGTTGTGAGCACAGAAAGTTATCTCAGGGTTTTACATCCAACTCTCCTAGATACAGAGGAGGAAATACTTAATGAAGTTTGTTCAGGTTGAAGCTACTTTAGTGTCTCCATCTGTCCTGGGTTCAGCAGTAGCAGTCATTTTTCTCCTTCTCAGTAGCTGGTGCCTTGCTGTGTTTTTGACTTTCAGCCTGGGAACAGTGCTGATAACACCGATGTTTTTAGTTGCTGCTCAGTAATGTTTAGTTTGACCAAGGACTTTCTGAGCCTCGTGCTCTGCCAGGGAGGAGGGGAAGCTGGGAGGAAGCAGAGGCAGGACACCTGACCCAAACTGACCAAAGAGGTATTCCGTACCACAGCACATCATGCCCAGGATGTAACTGAGAGTTACTGGAAGGGTTAGGGCACTGCGGGGTTGGACTAGGTATCGGTGGGTGCTCTGTTGGGCTGGGTATTACTGGTCAGCAGGTGGTATTGTATTCTCTTCCCTTGTTATTTCCTTTACCATTATTATTACTGGTGGTAGCAGTAGTGATTTGTGTTATACCTTAGTTACTGGACTGCTCTTATCTCAACCCATGGGAGTTACATTCTTTTGATTCTCCTTCCCATCCCTCCAGGAGCAGAGGGAAGAAAAGCTGCAGAATGAGAGAGAGACTGCCTGGCTGATTTATGGCTGACTGGGTTTAAACCACGACACCATCTGTGCCCTTCTAATTTCTCAGAGTCAAGTGTTTGGGTGGTTTGTTGTTTTGGTTTCTTTTCAAACAACCTTGATATATTAGATCAAGACATTGTATGATAAGTCAAGAAATTAATCTTGTTATTTAATGAATGCTTTTAAGTGAATTACATTGGGAATTCTTTACAACTAGAGAACAAAAAGCTATTTTTATTGCCACAGGATCTACCAAATATGTCCTGCTCAAAGGTCATAATGTAAGAGTCTAACAGTTTGGAAACCCTCCCTTCCAAAGACTACAGCTGAATTTAGGCCCACCAAGTCTCTACTTTCTTTTGCTGGGAATAAATTGATAAGAAGCCTACTGGCAGGAAGGGAGTGTATTTTGTCTTCCTATCATTGAGTCAAATAGAGTGAGCATTCAATATCCCCGTTACCATTATTCATTGTTCAAACATCTCTTCAGTTACAACAGGACCACAAGGGCCTCCTGACCCTGCACAGGTTTTTCCTTTATTTGTTGTTATTTTGGAAATTCTCTCCAGATCAAAAGTCTTGATTTTAATGAACATCTGAGTGTAGATCCAGCATCAAGAGATGACAAAACCCCTCACTGCATATGCATCACACCAAATTCTTACTACATCAGTATCTCTTTTTCAACAGAGCTCCTGCATAGCTAAGGAGTTGCTCTGTTATCTCTTGCTAACCAAACTTGGGAACTGGTTAATGAATAGGGGAGTAGATGATCTGAGCCCTGCCGAGGTGCCCACATGGCAGAGGAATGGTCAAACACCCACACCTGCTAGATTGCTACACTTCCAGCATCATTTCTAACTGATAACACCCAACACCTAAAGCTCAGCACTTTAACCTAGTGAATACCGACAGCCCATAAGTCTCCTGGCTGCAAAACAGGACTGTGTTGTCACACAAAAGACACGCAAAATAATGTCTGTGCAACTCTTTGCAGCATCTTGGGATACCAGGAAAACTGATTTTTGACAGGGCATGGGCATGCACCACAGAAAGATTCCTCTGCTGAACCACAACTGAGGAAAACAAAAAGGAATATTAACAACTATCAACAACTATTTTCAAAAGGAATATCAACAACTATATTGAACAAACAATACACAAACTTTTGCATTAGACTGTGACTAGTAAAAGAACATCTCATGACACATGCGAGGGCTGTGAAGACAAAGCTTCCTCCCTTTAGCAAGCTCGGCTTTGCAATATGAATATTCTTCACTTTCCTCCCTGTCAACCTACTCCATCCCATCACAACAGCCAAAGGGGTATTTGTGATGCACCTAAGAAACAGGATTGAAAGGGGAAAATCCAGCTGGGAAGCTTATTGACTTAATTCAACCTTCAGAGGTGTTTTCATCTCAGACCCTTATAATCTAATTCCACAGTGGAGATGCGTTTGTTTCCTAAGCAAAGAAATTTAGTTCCTGCCAGTCAGAAAAATCTGATACAAAAGAGAAATTTAACATTGCTCTGCTGCAAGAAACTGAAGAGCTGTTCCCTGACTGTGGGCTCATTTGTATTACAGGTCTACTGACAGCAAGGCTAAGCTACTGCAGGGAACCTTTCAATTCTTTCTACAGTCAGAACTCTCTCATATGCCTGTATGAAAGAATTACATGGCGTTTTCATTTGAGGTAACTTCACCTGCTCGTGCAAGATATCAGGCTAATGTTATTCAGCAAATAGGTAATGGGAAATAAGGTTTTGATCTCCAGCTTTCCCTATGGTTTCGCTTCTGCTGCAGAAAGCAGTGACAGCACAGATGCAAAGCAGTAAATGATTTCTTGCAATAACATGGGATGCTCGACAGGCTAGCACCTTATATGCCTTACTTCTTACAGCCACTGAGCTGTGCCAGCAGCAAGATCCAGTTAGTCATAGGAAAGCACAAAACCAAACACCACCACCCCCCAAAAAACCCAGCAAAACCCCAACCACCACATTGCTATAAATCTACAACGTGCAAAACCCAGGCAGTGGTTTTGGTAGGTGCAGTGGTATTGTGCCAGAAGGAAGCGCTCTGTATTTGCCCGATATGAAGCACCCATCCAGTAAGCAGGGGAAAACACCACAGCCCATGGCAAATATATTTAATGCTTCTCTCTTCTCCAGATGCCAGCATTACACTGAGCATTTGCACAACCCTGCTTCTCAGGGCGACAAGAATTGAGCTTTACTCCAAATAGCAATGCATGCTCAAGAATCTGGCCTCGTTATAAAAAGACTTGTCAGACTGAGAGGGAACAGAACGGCTTAGGTGACCCAAAAGTAGTTCCAGAGACATAAGAAATGAGAAATAATCAAGTCACCAAAATGCAACACAGGCATTTTCCCTTTCTCAACCCTTTCTTAGCCATACATACACCCAGGAAATTCTCCAGTTAGAAAAGGAGTTTAAGACACCGGTTTCCAATAAGCTCAGTGTGGAGCTCAGCTGACTTGAGCAAATATATCAAGTGCAAAACCAGCTCTGAGCTCTGTTCAGCCTAGCAAAAAGAAGGCTCAGGGAAGACCTTATCACCATGTTCCTGTATTTAAAGGGTGGCTACAAAGACGACAGAGACACCCTTTTTACAAGGAATCACATGGAAAAGAGCGGGGTGATGGGCGCAAGTTACTCCCGGAGAGATTCTGACTGGACACAAGAGGAAAATTTTCCACAATGAGAACAATCAGCCATTGGAACAATCTCCCCAGAGAAGTGGTGGATATCCCAGCACTGAGCACTTTTAAGATTCAGTGGACAGGGTGCTGGGTCATGCGAGGTCATGCTTTGCCTCAGAAAGGATGGACCAGAAGATCCTCGAGGTCTCTTCCAACCTGGGATTCTAGGATTTTATACTGCTGTAACACAGTGAGGTGGTAAAAAAAGGGCTGTCAGCCCTTGCAGTTCCTGTTTGCTACATGTACACAACCAACTGATCAGTTTAATTCCTCTTTATCCACATCAGGTTTCTCTAAAGCTACCAGGCATCTGCTCCTCCTCCCAGCCTCATCATTTTCTCTTTCCTTCTCCTTCTGCCTTCTTGGGCGTTTGCCATTTCTCAGTGGTTCAGTTCCAATTCCCATCACTTGCCTTTCCCCTTTTAGCCCCATCCCTTCCTCCTCACTGTATGTCTTGGTTTTCAAGAGAAAATAATGAGTTATTCAGACATAAAAATCTATACATCTATTGGATTAAACACATATTGGGATGTGTTAGACTCTGTGTAAAGAGGATGCATACATACCCTGAACCTTTCGTCCCCTTTAACATGGTATCCTAGGCAACCCAGGTTGGAGATACAACCATCCAGGCTTTTCTTTTTATAATATAAAGATTAACCTTTGCACATCATCTGAGAATTTCAGAAAGCACATAACCTGATTATGCCTAAGCTCCATGAAATATTCATTTTTCTGCAAGTAAGAGAGAACAGATTTAATTATGTTGGAGGGGCATCTTCTATAGAATTAAACGTCGAAACCTCATTTGCCTACCTAGGAGTTTTAAACACAACCTACACTGGGCTTTACACGCACACCCATGCATGGTATTAATTCAGAAGATGAAATTTAAACTATACCAATACTTCCATACATACAAACAATGTTTACTCAAGTTGCATGTATATTAAATCCAACGCCGCCTTGTCTGTTATTACAAACTGCAGACAACAATGAATTAATATCACCGAGTTATCTAAAATGTGGCCATTGCTCATATAAAGCATTTATGCACTCTGTTTATAAGATTAAATATTTTAAACAGCTACAGGCCAATGTTAGCTATTGAAAGTGTGTATCAAGCACATAGTAACAGCCTCTTGTCATGCCTTAAATCAACTTCAGATGAGAGACTTTGATTGTAATCGATATTAGTTATCTGTGTAAGCGCTTTGCAGAACACTTTTACCCTGAAACACTGATGAAAAGCACTTCACAAGAGCTAAAATAATAAAATAATAGAAATGCTTCCATTATTTCAAAGGAACTCATTGCCAAAAGCTAAGATAACCTCTGTTGTTGTCCCTCCCTCCCTCCCTCCCCCCTCCAATTACTTATTTTAAGGACCTACTCACCACTGTGTTAATCTAATTTCACACACATGTAACCTGTAAGACCTCAGTGTAGCCATTCCTCAGTGAAGCTGGAAGTGAACCAAGGTTAAGCGATTCCATCATTTCTATCTATTAAGGGGGTTTTATTTTCATGTGGAACTAACATAAATCAAAATTATTTACTAACAATGAAGGCTCTTGTTTGCAGGGCCTGGTGTACAGGCTACTTCTCTTCCTATGGCAAAGTGACCCATAGCTGCAGTCACCATATCTTTTACCCTGCAGCCAGCAACACCTGCAACCAGCAGATGAAGACATTGCACCACCTCAGCTTGAATACCTAAAGACAAAAATTTACCACAGGCTGGTTTGGGTTGGAAGAGACCTTAAAGCTCATCCAGTTCCAATCCCTGCCATGACCAGGGACACCTTCCACTAGACCAGGTTGCTCCAAGCCCCTGTGTCCAACCTGGCCTTGAACACTGCCAGGGATGGGGCAGCCACAGCTTCTCTGGGCACCCTGTGCCAGGGCCTCAGCACTCTCACAGGGAAGAATTTCTTCTTAATGTCTCATTTCAATCTCCCCTCTGTCAGGTTAAAGCCATTCCCCCTTGTCCTGTCCCTACAGGCACTTATCAAAAGCCCCTCTCCAGATTTAGGTACTGTAAGACTGCTAAGTTGATGACATTGAACTATTTCCATACAGTGTTTCAGAACCTACGGAGAAGACACCTATTGAAGAGGCTGCTATTCTCAACTGCTTGCAGAGTGTGCATTTTTAAAGCCAGAAAGAGAGACTGCTTTTTACCTCTGCTCTCTGGTGGTGCTGGGGCTTTTTTAAAGTAGAGGTAAGTGTAACTTCCATATATGAAACTCTTCCTAGATGTCTGGCTTTTCAAATATATATAGATGGTATTTGGAGATGAAGCTAAGCACCACATTCCTCCAAACATCACAGCTTTAAAGCCTTCAACTGTCCTTACCGCACTTACAAAAATTCATTTGACTGAGAAACAAACATAACATTGAGCAGCAAATAAAGGACAAGTCTGCCCAGACCTCTGCATAAAGCAGGCAATTCGGTGTCTACAAATCAAATGAAAACAGTGGCCCTCAGCTGACAATTTCCTGGTGATGGGGATAACTGTTTGTGCAGGATCCAGCTGTGGGCTGGCAGGAGGACTTGCTGCTGGCCCAGAGTAGCAGCAGTGCCCCACAGGTGTGGGGTTCACTTGTTGGTGAGGCAAAGTTTGAAAAGGCATTGATTTTAGGAGGCCTATAAGGATGCTGGGGGACGGACTCTTCATTAGGGACTGTAGCGATAGGACAAGGGGTACTGCGTTAAAACTTAAACAGGGGAAGTTTAGATTGAATATAAGGGAGAAGATCTTTACTGTAAGCATGATGAGGCACTGGAATGGGTTGCCCAAGGAAGTTGTGAATGCTCCATCCCTGGTGGTGCTCAAGGCCAGGCTGGACAGAGCCTTGGGGGAAATGGTTTAGTGTGAGGTGTCCCTGCCCATGGCAGGGGGGTTGGAGCTGGATGATCTTAAGGTCCTTTCCAACCCTAACTATTCTATGAGTGGCACTCACACGTGTGTCACTAGGTATAGATGATGGAGGGAGCAGCCCTTGATGGTTTTGAACTGAATCAATGTTTAGAAACAACCCTAGAAATGTAAACCCCCTAGGCTGTCAAACACATAGTGAAGTGTTGAATATTGCATTACTCTCCCCATGACTACTGAGGAAAACGAGCAAGTGACAGAAATTGGTATCAGATATGGGTCAATACTGCACAAATCAGACCTGGACTTTGAGTCCCCTGGAGATTCCAGGGATGGGATCTCACATTTAATAACAATATACAGCAAAGGCTCCTCTCTTATTTATAGGCCTAGGACAAAAGAAAACATTATTTTCAAATCCAGTAGTTTAAGTCTAACCCCCTTGGCTTTAAATTGGAGCTCTAATTTCAGAACAAAGCGAGCGCCACAGATACCAATTAGTTTTACTGCTTTTCCCTTAGTCTTTCTTGACAAACCTCAACTGTGAATCACCAGTAAAGCAAAAATAAGGAAGGAGCCCTCTGTTTTCCTCCATCACTTTCTCTGCCACGTGGAGAGGAAGAGGCCACAGCAGCTTAAGGTATTTCATTCCAAACAAGGCATGTTTTCACCACAGTAGCCTGAAGAGGTGCCCTGCACTTGGGATGAAGCTTGGTTTATGCTACAGCTTGTGTCTTATAAAGGACAAACCATTCAGCCTTCCCTGCCTGAGGCTTCACCCAGGGAACAGTCATTCACAGGAGTAACCCCACTGGCTTCAGTTACTACTCAGCAGTTGGAATATCAGCATCCTCATAAAGCATCTTCATTTTCAGCTGCTGAGCAGCTACGTGTACTCACAGAGCCAACAGCCTGTAATCCTGCCTTCAGGAACCTCTGAACACAGCTGTCATTACTCCTGTGAATGCACATGAATAAGTTGCGGTGGGTGTATCCCAGGGTACAATATATAGTTTAAATATATATGGCTAGAAAACTAGAAAATCACTTCCCTTTTCATACCTAGCACCCTTTTTATACCAACAAAGCCTCACATGTAAGTTGCAAGTCTACCCTGATGGTTTTTTCCCTATGAGATGTCTTCTTGCAGTTTGTTTTCCACTTCAAGGCAACTAAATGACTAACATTATATTTTAATACTTTAATATACAACATCTCATTGCTCTGTGAAATATTAATGAGCCCTCAATGCATCCTTATGGAACTGCTGGAGGTGTCTAGACTGCCTGCTTACCTTAGGACTGCCGTGCTGCATAACTTTGGGGTCTGTTACTTTTCTAAATGCACCATATGAGCTCCCTAACATAAATAGATTCTATGGATAATTGTCCTCACATGGCAGCGCTCTCACAGCCTGAGCACAGGGGTCTTTTTACCCAAAGTCTTGCAAAGGTTCATCCAAGGATTTAAGGATGCACAGAGAATAACCCGACTCCAGTGATACCCAGATAAATATTATATCCCTCCTTTCATCAATCAGGATATTGCATTATATCAAACATGCTCTTTCCCTAAGCCACAGTTCAAACACACCCATGCAGCCAGGCACTCCAGCATCCATTGCAGCAGAAGCTAAAACCCCAGCAGTACCTGCACTCATGCACACAAAGCCTCAAAGGGATGTTAAGCATGTGCTGAAAGCTAAATCCCCACTGGGCCTGGCTGAGACTCTTTTGAACATGGGGAATGATGTGCTCTCCCAGGCTGCAAGAAGCTGCAGGCTTTTCCTTGATGACATCAGTGGGAAGGCACCTGTAAAGGATCTGTCTGATTAGGATTGGTCCATGCAGTAGGCCAGGAGGGTCACTCTGGTTTCAGGTTTGGTTTTTCTTGGTAAAAGGAGATAATTTCCCCTCCCCGAAAAGTTTGAATTTCCAAAATTCCTTATTTGTCTGTTAAAAATACCTTCCAGTTTGTTGGTGCTTCATTTCCTCTCCTTTCTCATTCCCATCACTAAGGAACACTGTTCTTTTTCTACCGTGCGTAACCCACATGGTACTAATTTCATGCAAGTTTGGTGAAATTCCAAGGGTAAAGAGTATAAAGCCCATTAATCACTCCAGACAAGCTGCCAACACCTGTACTGGCACTTCACCAGATCCTAAAGGATTAATAATAGCAAGAACCTGCTACCATTCTCCAGTAACTGCCTACAGCCCTCCGGCAGCAGAGCTTGCACCATTGGCTTTAACCATCAGCCCTACAAATATTTCACCATCCTTCCTCCCCTCTAAGCTTGTACTCAGAAATGCCATTGAAGCAGTTATTCCACATGGCTTTGCAGGCAAACTCTGGAACCATTACTCCAGCTTTCTGGAGCACAGGACATATCACCCTCAGCCATAGCATACCTGCGTCCTCACTGCCAAGATACAGGGGTATACGGGGCTGTGAGTTGCACGTGGACTGTGTAGTAACCATTTACACACAGGTGGATTTTCACCAGAAGAACAGAAATTGAATGTTAGTTTTACTTCATCTCTTTTATCTCCCTATGTCCACCTAAAACAAGGAATGCCATGTTTGTCACCTGCACAGGTTTGCCTACAGCTGCCTCCTTATCTAAGAGAGCAGAGGACGTTGTATCAGACCTCCAGAAAGAGGAGTCAGCATAGCAACTCAGAGAATCACATCCTTATCCCGAGTTGCAGCTTAATAAGATAACTTATAAAATTTGCTGAATTTTCTAACCAACCACACATGCTGCAGTTCTTCCTGAGACAGCACTACACAGCCAAAACTACACACATATTCTGGAGCAGCTATACCCACAGGGCCATAACCACAGATGCTGTACAACCACGTTTAAAATACAGCCATTTTCAAGGGGCTTTCCCTACAAGACTGAGTAAGCTCATGTGAGTGTTACATAGCTGACATTAACCTTGAACCCAGCAAAGTTGCCAAGCCCACAGACACGTTTATAGACACAGCGTCTATTGCAACTTAGGGCAGCTCATGCTTCAGGAACCGGCTCATCAATGCAACTCTCATCTGTCCACAGTTACCCAAACAGAACACAGAGGAAAAGGTCAGAGCAGTTTTAGTGCCCAATGAAGCAGATGCACCACTTAAATCGAGCTTTAGCATTGACTTCAAACACAGAAGCTTTCCTCCAGCTTCTCCCTCCAAGCACCCTGTAACACATTGTCTTTTGCAGCAGCTATTCACTAAGAAGAGAGCTTACCTTTTACTCCACTGCTTGCAGGGGCACCTCCTGAGCTCACAACACCCTTCACCCACAGAAAACCAAGGTATAGAGGTTCCCAGTTATGGGACAGCTTACGCAGACCAGAAGAACTTCTCCCACCTTCTAGCAAGAGCAACCACAGCAACTACCAGACGTGATGCTTGCAGGTGCATGGCAATAAGAGCTGCCACAGCTGCATGTGTTTATCTAATTAGTGCCCACTTCACTGATGAGTGATGTGAGACAGCTGGGAGAGTCTTTGCTCTGCTTATAGATGAGAGGTGTGAAATACCATCCTCACACAGCTGAGGGGAGAGCTGTAACAGTCTCCTTGTGACCCAACAGAGTTAAAAACTAACTACAAGTCTTCAGAAGATGGGGACTCTTCCCACAGGGAAGAATTTCTTCCTAATGTTTCATCTCAATCTCCCCTCTGTCAGGTTAAAGCCATTCCCCCTTGTCCTGTCCCTACAAGTCCTCGTCAAAAGCCCTTCTCCAGGTTTCTAGTCAGCCCCCTGTAGGTATTGGAAAACTGTTACAAGCACATTGCAGTGTGGTACCTCAGCCCCTAACAGGGTCCCCCCATCTGAAACACTCACCATCCCTGTGTGCCAAGCAGGGAGTGTCACCACACTCCCTTTGCAAAGGATGCTCTGGCTTTGCATGTCTTCATTTACCTCTATACCCTTAGGATGTGTACAGCATGGAGCATGTAGGACAGCCCTTCAAACTCAGTGTCTGCTGAGCAAAGGTGTACTCTCATGGTTTTTTAATATGGGAATCTTACCCTGAGGGTGTTGGACACCTTGGGAAGTCAAACAATTCACCAATGTTACCTGAAAATGGACCAACAAATACAAAATAGGAGGTTCTGACCTGCATGCTTTGTTCAAGATTGTGCAGCCGGAGATGAGGGCAGAACTAGTAAAGACCATCTTATCTTTGAACACACTATTAACTTAATGAAATTCAAGTATTTGAAAGCACTGACCAGAGCTGAGAGTACCAAATCATGTCTAAAAAAGGTGCCTTTATGAGCCATCCAGCTCCCACGGAAACCAATAGGGTCCTGCCCATGTTTAGCTCAGACCCTAGAAGACAGATTACCCTCCTAGGTATGCAGGAGTGATCCTTCACACCAAAGCTGTCTGAACAGAGAAAAGAAGGGAGAAATTATTTCCCCATCAGACATGTTCCCCTAGGCCAAATGCTCTGATATGCTCTCTGCTACGCAGGCACAGCACAGCTGCCCTCTGTTTTCCAAACACTTGGCGTAGGTTTTGTGCATGCTCCAGGTCAGGGCAGTTTCACCCTCATTCAGAAAAGTGCATCTTCCTTCTCTGACAATACAAAAGGTCAAGAAAGAGGCAGAAAAATATTAACCTGGCAGTCAAGAAAAACAGCAGGAACTCAAAGCCATTTCAGGTTTTGTGGGGCAGAGAGGTGGGGAGGGTGAAAGCGATGCACAGCCACTCTCCTTAGCCTTTTGCCCTCCTGTCTGAGAAGGTGCTAGTTTTTTCTGTGAACACTGTTATTCTGTCTGCCCCAGTAAGGAGCAATGCTGAGCTCCTCACTGCCTCTAGCATTAAGAGAGCTCATTCCAGTTACCTGAATGCTGCTGATCCTGTCCTCTGTTTCATAACCACTGTTGTACAAAAGCCATTTGAGCTGTGAGCTCTCCGTTGTTGTATTCCCGTGTAGAAAGGCAGTATTCCTGCTGTGGAGAAACCTGGAATGAACTCCGAGATCCTATTATGAGTGGCAAAACCTCCCTGGATTTTAGCAGGGTTGAGATTTCACTCATGCTCTTCAGAAGGCACCTTTCTGCATGGCAAACCCACTGCAGTGTTTGAAGGCTTGAGCAGAGCCCCTCCACAGAACTGGATAGGTTCCTTGCTTAAGTCCTTACCTGCACATAGTTCTCCTATGAAACCTCACTTCACTTTGCCCACTGCAGTTTGAACACCACAGGTAAGGGCCGTGTCAGCCTGTCTTTATGAGGATTATTATGGACCCAACATAGTATTGGATTCCCTGGTCTGTGCTTTTACTTCATTCTTGTACAAACACAGCTAGTCCTTTCTTCTGCCTCAAGAAATCTTTCTCTTTTGACCCCACCAGCTCTTCAAAGGAGACAGTGAGAAGCTCTGATGTCTGAAGGTGCCCCAGCACAGATTGATGCTGGAGCGTCAGTGACCATCTGCCTCCCGGACCATAGCTCTTCATATGAGCATTGCAGCATCTGCTCTGAAAGGATAGACCAACTCCTTCAGACTTCATTTGAGCTCAGTTTACAGGGCAGCCAGTGATTAAGGAGGGCAGGTTACATCCGTTGGATTTCTTCTTTCCCTTTTGGGCCCAGCTGGTACAGGGAAGACTCGTGGTGAATTTAGCAGAGCTGAACCAAGCCCTGGTACAAGGAGGGATTACACACAGAACAGCCCCTGCCTTTCAGCAACACCCCAACTATATGGGCTCATTTAAATTTTGTAGTATGCAATTTTAACAGCTAACAAGCCGTATCTTTTTTATGACTGAGACAGTAATAACACTCTCATTAGTTTTAAATGCTCTGCTGGCAGGCACAGGACTTCTGCAGAGCATCTCGTTCTCACGAAGTCTACTGTCTGCTCATGGGTAAGTGAGAGCTGCCTGGGTTGAGAGTGATCACAGTGAAGACACTGGAGACAGCAAAGAGAAAAAGTGAAGACTGCTTCAATTCAGAAACCTGGTCCAGCTCCAAATTATTCTTTGACATTATTCCTTGTGACATTTGATGAGAAATTTTATTCCTACCTGCTGCCTACACCCGCATGCATGCAGATTGGGTTTGGTGGTCTACAGTAGGGTGTTTTGTTCATGTTGCTTAGTGTCTGCTGTGCTGCTGCCTGGATCTGCTATTGTTGTTTTTCTAATAACAGGGCAAGAAAGCTCGGAACAATACACCATGGTCAAACCCCAGGCAGCTAGAGGAGGAGAACTGAGCTCCAAAGAAAACCTAGATGAAAGAGAGACCTGCCTTCTTCAGAGAAACTAAAGAGGACTTAGGTAAACAGGGTCTGCCTCTTGCCAGTACCTTCAATATTTGATTTTACCATCTTACTCTCTCCCTTCCTTCATCCCCAAGTATTTTTAATACATTTGTGTGCATGTAACTCTCAAGATTTTCATAAGAAATCAAAACTAAATTCCATCATTATCCACATGGACAATCAGCAGGATCTGTGCCACAGACATTTACCTGCCTGCTCCTTCCTTCCATGGTACATCCAGCAGCTTCTCCTTGCTCAGAAAGTTCCACAGAAGCCACAGGGAAGACTTTCTGGTTCCAGTTTGGATGACCAGCTGCTGAAGCCATAATCACAGGACAGGTCCAGCTCTATTCCACCAGAACATGCTCAGTGCAGGCATCTTAAGGTGTATTTAAACACCTTGAGGGAGATGCTGCTGAAGTATCTCTCCAAATGTGTGTACAAACACACTACCTGGGAAGAACATACAGAAGAAAATCTATCAATGACAACCCGAGCAGCTTCTGTCTGCCCTGACATTGTTAAATGTGTCAAACAAAAACGTTTCTGGGGATTTCCTTCAATGCAGTCTTACAAAGTGAAGTTCAATTTATGCAGCTTGTTGAAAAGGAGGGTGAGAGGTGACTCAATCATTGTGTATGCGTAATTACAGACGGAAACAGGATCTGATGGCAAGGGACTTCTTCATCTCACCAAGAACCAGCAAAACCACGTGGCTGGAATCTAAACAAAACCGCACCAATTCAAACTTGAAATGAAACTGCTCCTGCCATCAGCAGTGTAAAGGCAATTAGGGAACAGGGGGGAAGCTTTAGAGTCACTCACTGGAGATGTTATGGCAAGAGTAGATGTCACTCCCAAAGACAGGCGTTATATTCGGTTTCTGAGACATGTTTTACTTGGCTGCACATCATGGCAGCCCCATTTTGTCTTGAGACTCTCTTCCTGCAGAGTCTTCTGCCTTATGTTGTCCCTAATATATCTGTAATAATTATAATACTGCCGTTAAGATAACAACCACAACTGCACATTTTGGAGCATCAGACAACCTGCGGGATTTAGAAACAACGTTAACTTCATATCCTCCCCACCTCCCCAGTTCTCCACTGATGAGGCATCTTACTTTGCTTATTAGCTATCATCTTGCTTTAAAGAACAAGGGGTAGAAGAGATCATCACTGAATAAGGTAACAACACACCCAGAATGACAGATCAGAACTGCAAATGAGGAATGCTCTTTGGTGCATGACTGGCGTGCATCCCTCACATGTGAGGCAAATCTCAGACCAGCTTTGGGTAGCTAGGAAGGAAGGAACATCCCAAGGAAATTTCCCTCATTTTTCTGTTGCCGTATGGGGGTAGCAGTGTAGGTCAAACAACAAAGCAAGAAAGATAAATTAATCCATTCAATAATATTGCTAGTGCTATTTCACCTGACTTTATGTATCTAAGTCTTCCAATACCTTAAAGGGGGCCTAAAGAAACCTGCAGAGGGGCTTTTGACAAGGGCCTGTAGGGACAGGACAAGGGGGAATGGCTTTAACCTGGCAGAGGGGAGATTGAGATGAGACATTAGGAAGAAATTCTTCCCTGTGAGGGTGGTGAGGCCCTGGCACAGGGTGCCCAGAGAAGCTGTGGCTGCCCCATCCCTGGCAGTGTTCAAGGCCAGGTTGGACAGGGCTTGGAGCAACCTGCTCTAGTGGAAGGTGTCCCAGCACATGGCACGGGATGTGAACTGGATGGTCCCTACCAACCCAAGGCGGTTCTGGGATTCTATGATCTATTATTGTTAGTTATTTTAATTTAACTTCTCCTGGTGTATTAAAACCTGCTAAGACTCTTAATTACAGTTTGTACAGATTGTAAATCATGTTAGCTTGAATGCTTCAAGGTGAAATTAAGAAACAATTCCAAGGGAACATTTTCTCTCTTGGTCTTACGATATATAATGCCAGATGTTCTCATTGCATCTTCGGTTGCTAAATAATTGGGCAACAGATACACAGCATGCTAAAAATTCACAAACACGTCTGTAAAGGTGCATCCGCTCAGGAAAAAAGCTTTAATATTCTGGAGTTGAACGTCCTAACGCAAGCTTGACAGTTTGGTTTCAAATACGGTCAGAGAGTCCTGACAGCAGAGTTAGCAAAGCTTCAAAAGACTGCAGTCTCCTCATGGACTTCTTCCACTCGCACCTCTGACTTCTCCCCAGAGAAGTCTCATTTCTCACTACCGTCTCTGAAGTCTCTTGCTAGAGATCAACATGTCCAGTTCCAATTCCCATTTAGAGTCAAACACTTCACATCCCTCTGCCAGTACAAAAGGGTTGTGGTCAGCCACAGTAACACTGCACCTTTAATAACCTGAGGGCTTAAACCTAATCAGGAATCTTAGGCCAAGCCTTTTTAGCACTTTGAAAATGAATATATTTCAAGGAGCATATACCAAAGAAATTTTATCATCAAGTTCTTCCTATATGTACCGGAAAAATTTTAGGAAGTTGATTTAAATTTAACTGCAGGAAGAAAAAAAGGGTCATCTGAAAAGGGAGACTTGCTTTAAACTTGCCTACAAAGGAGCTTTCTGTTTCTTTAGATGTTATAAGTGCTATACAATAACAAAGAACATAGAATGGACTAAACTTTAAGCAGGCTGAAATGCATTAAAGGAATCTCTGGGCTTTCTGCCAGCAGCATTCAATGGGAGAGAGAAGAAGGGGAACAAGAGAACCAGCAAAAGGTGTCGGGACAGTGTTTCTGGAAAAGAGAGCTTGGATGTAAGAAAAATTCAAATAAGAAGGAAAGAAACTAGAGGAGAACTCATCAGAAGTAGCAGAGGAAGGCTTCTGCCTTTCCAGTGAACTGACAAAGGGGCAAGTTATGGAAGAAAAGGTTAATTTAATAAGCAAAATACTCAGGTGCAGACATTACTTCATGTCTGCTGGCCAACAGGAAAATAAAAACAATTTCTGATCAGAGTTTAACATAACCTTTTCATTATTAAAAGGTGGTATTTCACCTTCTTGTTTGCCTATTTAGCAACTGATGAACACACACTGCATCTTCACCACCCTTTCCCCTAAACGCCTGGTCTGTCCTTACGTGGTTTCCATAAGTAATTACCTGACCTTTACTTCAAGAACAGGAGGGCAGCAGAGCAACAAGAGCATTTATAAAGTACAACAATGCATATAGTTGAGGATTTAATTGGAAAACAAAATAGTATTTCTGTCCCCTATGGGCACGTAGGATGAGCCCAAAGTCCTTTCTACCTCGAGCAGACTCAATGTATGCCCATCATGCTGGAGGGGGACAGCCCCTGCCCTTGTCTCCAACATACAGCACAAAGAAGTATAATACTTAGAATAATCTTTCCCTTGGATTCCTTTTCCTCTGGGCTGCAGCCTTTCCTTTATCCTCTTTTCCTGAGGTCAGTGCAAGTAATACATATGGAACACCCTGTGACGGCCCTTGGTTTGCCTGCTTCCCTGGGTGGGGAAAGCACCTTCTCCCTTGGCATTGCAACATCCCAAGGAAGCAGTCATTTGTATTTCGTGTTGACCATAGCAACTAGTGAACAACCAGGAGTAGGAAGAGAAGAGTCCAAGGAGAGCTTATAGCACACTTATATAGTGACTAAAGCGGCAACAAGAAATCTGTAGAGAGCCTTTTGGCAAGGGCCTGCATAGACAGGACAAGAGGGAATGGCTTTAACCTGACAGAGGGGAGATTGAGATGAGACATTAGGAAGAAATTCTTCCCTGTGAGGGTGGTGAGGCCCTGGCACAGGGTGCCCAGAGAAGCTGTGGCTGCCCCATCCCTGGCAGTGTTCAAGGCCAGGTTGGACACAGGGGCTTGGAGCAACCTGCTCTAGTGGAAGGTGTCCCTGCCTGTAGCTGGGCCTTGGAACTGGATGAGCTTTAAGGTCCCTTCCAACCCAAACCAGTCTGGGATTCTATGATCTAAAATTAAGAAGATTGATTCCTGAAATACTACTCCAGGCATGACAAATTACTCGCACATCTGAGCGAAAACTAGAGCATATGGTATGAGTCAAGAATAAACTGGCAGTCTTTAATACATATTCTCTGTTGAAAATAGCATCTGTGTGTATATATATGCTTTTGCCGTGCACAAGCCTGACACTATGTATTTTTGGGAACCAGTTAACACCAACAACCACTCCAGTGCCTCCAAAACCCTTCTCGAACTGCTTCCCCATTTAGATTATCCCAAAGTAATCTAAAATATTTACTGCAATCACTTGTGCCTCACTTAAGAAAAAATCTAGTTTACTTTTTATACGGTTCAGGCTAGAGGAGCCTGCTATGGTCAAGCCAGTCTCCCCGACTGAGTCAGAAAGCTCATCCTGTGGAATGAGGTTTTAAATACCATAGCTTTTATATACCTCCAAGGATGGTGACTCCACCACTTCCCTGAGCAGCCTGTCCCAATGACTGACAGCCCTTTTGGTGAACGTGTTATCTAACATTTGGTATATGCATTCTTTAAAAAGTTAGCTCCTGAGATGGATCGTGTGAGTATAGTTCCTAGGATCAGAGAAAACGAAAATATAAATATTCAAAGCATGAAGAAAAACCCACATACATGTCTTCGCTCCTTTGTTTTAAAATCATATTCTTCATTTCACTTCCTAACCAGGAGGATGAAACAGGGGAGAGAGGAGTTATTTTGAGCTATTTTGAGAATTAGGCATCAACATCACCATTCTTTCGTGGGCTATTTTACATGTTCTGATCCCCAAGCGAGTATCTGCCCAAGACTTGCGTCTGCTGTGTGACAGAGGATGAGCATCTGCACTGTGGCTGGCTAATTGGGATGTTTGCTAGCTCCATGCACACCAGCTGAGGCAGACACGCTGGGTAGCTCTGGAGGAGCCAGGACAGGGATGCCAATGGCCAGCACACTCCAGAGCTAACTAACAACACAGGATCTGAGCTGTCTGCATGCAGAGCCATGTGGCTACACACAGCTCCTTAGCCAATTGGAGGATCCACCTCTCCAGGGGTCACTGCCTTCCCATTATCCTGCGTGGTGCCAAGTCTGGGCAGAAAAGGCTGCAACAACGTGAAGTACATCCACAGGGATCTGCGGACATCCTCGCTACAGCAGAGCCCAAGTTGGCCATGAGCAACTGTCTCAGGCTGGTGCAAGGTGCTGGTGAAGAGCACGTGCTGGTTGAGGACAGAGGGGTCAAGACAGCAGATGTGCAGCTCCGCTGGGCTGTAAACCCAGCATGCCAGGGGCACGCATCAGCTGGAGGTGTGAATGCCAGCTCCTGAACTTGTCAGCATGAGCCCTTCATCTTTAATGTCCTATGCCCAGCCACGTGACAAGCTTATCTCAACTCAGTACTTTTCAAGGGGGAAAGGCTGCATCTCCTGGGCTGCCCACCCCATTGCTCTTGGCTGAAAGAATGAAGAACTGAGAACTTTTGACTTCTTTTTTTCCCCTCCTCTCGGTCTCCTCTGGTTGTGTTTGGTGAACGGACACTGAGCCCGCTGTGCAATGATGTAGCTGCTCATCTGCTGTAATTTCAGTAAGACTACCAAGGATGGTTCCTAAGAGCCTGGGCAACACCAGCTGCCCACCACATCCTTATTGATGACAGAGCACATTCCTTCAATGAGCATTACATGTAACACTCCAAATAGCCTCTTCTTTAATAACATTTAACAGAATTTCAGTACCTTTCAAAGAACAACAACTTCTCAATAACAATACCTATGTCATATGGCAAAGTGTGTGTGCTAAATCTGCTTTTCTGGAGGGTGGCATTTGCAGACAAACAGCTATTGGACTTTTTGGCTGACCTCAGTTTGATTATAGGATTGACAATAAGCTGTAAATATTTATTATTATCATGTATGTAGTTCGTATTTCAATTACCAAGGGCTAAGGCAGCAGGATAGATGCTGTGTTATAAATACAAATCAAGTTCCAAAACTAAGAAACAAAGTCAGTGGGACATGGCCTATAAAATGTAATCAAGCAATATTAATTATCTTCTCTTAAATTTTCCAAGAGGCTGAACAAATCATGTCAGGAAGGTGCAGTGCTAATCTGCACTCACTGCCCCAGTGAAACGCATTCAAGTATATGGTTTTCTACAAAGATAACTGCTGTTTCTGCTGCCCAAGTTCTGGACATGAAATTACTATCAACTGTTTAAACTTCTGTCGCTGTTGTGCATTAGCACAAAGAGCTATTTGACACTTCAATTCTGGAAATGGGTGTATGCAGAGGGTTTTTTGCTAATTGCACTGATTACCAAAGGGGCTGCTGGCAATATGGGCAACGTTCTCGTTGTGGTCTGAAACGTTTTGCTCCACAGATGGAGGGAATCCACCCCAGCTCATTAATTCCGGAACGAAATTAAGGGTAAATCCTATGTAACAAACCACTCCCCTAAAACGTTAACGTTTTAGACAATAGCATAAAAATAATCATGGGAACAATACACAGAAAGCTTTGCTGGTTTCTAGCAAATCCTCACCAATCCACATCCTAAGGACAGAAAACCATCAAAGGCAATCCTAAAGTAATTTTGACAGTGAGACAGTGAGTTGGTGAGACACCGGCACAGGTTGCCCAGAGAAGCTGTAGCTGCCCCATCCCTGGCAGTGTTCAAGGCCAGGCTGGAGCAACCTGGTGTAGTGAAAGATGTTCCTGCCCGTGGCAGGGGACTGGAACTGGATGAGCTTTAAGGTCCCTTCCAACACAAACCATTCTGTGGCTATATGACTTCACATCATCATTGACTTTTCCTTTAGTACTACAGATTCTCATTTTTACCTCTAAAAGAATTAATTCATAACAAAGTACAGTATTACTCTAAAAAAATGTTGCTGTCTCTGAGCTCTCCTTGTCCTCCTACGAAACAGGTTCAATAAAATACTATTCAAAGGATTAAATAAGGTCACAGCTCAAATCAAGATGTAGCATCAAATCTCAGCTTCGTCTAGAGGTATAGCACCAGTGAGTTTACAGATTTTGATGGTGATTTGAGGTTTGAAGAGATAGGAGATGAAAGTAAAGTGAAGCTGTGCCAGTGTTAGGAGGGACAGAAATGGGTGCAGTTAGAGTTCATGTGAAATAAAACAAGGTAAATATACTAGTCTCATTTTTGTGTTTTTTCCACATAGAAATAACTTCATGGTAGTGCTTAGATCTTAATCAGGCCCTACAGAATTACATTTGTATTTAAAATGATGAAGTATTTGTGTTTTCTTCATGATTTTATTCATTAAAATATATTTAAACTTCCATATTTATGAGCCTATACCAAAAGAATTTAAGATATATAATGTCATTAAAATCATTATATAACTATATGCAAAGAGCAGGATTTCAAGATTTACTAAGTTTTAAATACTGATTTTTATTTCAGATACCATTAAGTTGTGAAAATGTATTTCAATAAATCCATTTTTAGCTAAAAGTGACATTTAAAAACATTTATAAGAGTTTGAAGTTATGCTCTTTGTAGTTTTAATTGCAATAGAGAAATTCTGTCATCTATTGGCATTCACACTTTTCTAAGCAGTAGTTAAAGAAGAATACTTCAAACTTAGTTAATCTGTGGCTAGAGATATATATATAAATAGAGCATATATATATAAAAGACTAAGTGTAATTGCAGAGGTGAACATACTGCACAATTGCAATTCCACTTGCAATTCTTGTCCATCATAAGCTAGAAAACTCATGTATTTCTAAGCTCAACTGCGATATTAGATGCTTCATCATGGAAAATAACAGAGCAATTACAGATGATAAATTATGTTTATGCATGTGGTTCATTAACTGCCTGGCTCACTGTGCAAAGTAGTTGTACAATCTCATACTGGACAATGTAGTGCACTGACAATTCTAATGGCATTGATATGTAGCTTAGAGAGAGTTGGGCAACTGGGGCTCTCCCCTGTATGTTTTATGGTAATTGCATAAAAAATTATTATTTTCTGCTGGTTGCACTCAAACATGAAGTTTCTTAATGCTGAAAAAGGAAATAAGCTTTTTAAACCACACTAGAAAGTGCATAAAATAACCTTTGACGTGAATCTCTTGGAAAAGAAAGCAAATTATTGAAGATTTTTGGTCTGATCTTTTTTGTACACTTGGAGCATTCAGGTTCCCATTTAGATGGAAATTCAGGCATGTATACATCTAGGCAGGCAGTTATTCTGGGAAATTACATGGCTTTTTATCATACATAATAGCCTAAGAGTTGCTCATACCCAATTAAGCGATCGTTAAAAGGTCTTCACACCTCATGAAGAT
Organism: Pezoporus wallicus; assembly: GCF_028554395.1. Lineage (NCBI taxonomy): Eukaryota > Metazoa > Chordata > Aves > Psittaciformes > Psittacidae > Pezoporus > Pezoporus wallicus. Next base: position 846,544 of record NW_026635101.1, on the reverse strand, counting down.
TTGAAATGTAAGTCAGACTGGTTTCTGAATAGGTGCAAATGTAATCTCTGGGGGAAGGAGAGTTTGAAACACCTGTTCATTCTCTATTTAAGAAAAAAACCCCGACAAACTAAATATACAAGGTCTGGCCTTTTGTTGTTGCTCTTCTTCTCCAAAGGTGCTGGAATTGCTTATAATGCCCTGGTAAGAAAAGACCTTATTAGAGTTTATGTACAGTAACAAAATGCTGCAGAGGAGAGTGCTGCCTGGTACTGAGGATATATATGTGTAATATACCTCTTCTTCCAGTCTGACTTACTTTTTTAAAGTAGCACAGGAAGATCTGATTGCACCACCCTCATAGAGGAGAATTTCTTCCTAATGTCTCATCTCAATCTCCCCTCTGTCAGGTTAAAGCCATTCCCCCTTGTCCTGTCCCTACAGGCCCTTGTCAGAAGCCCCTCTCCAGGTTTCTTATCATCCTCTTTAAGCACTGGAAGCTGCTCTGAGGATTCTTCTGAGTCTTCTCTTCTTCAGGTCCTTTTGACTCCTGGCTGTTCACTAGTTGCTATGGTCAACAAAAAGTATGTCCAGTTTTGCAAATGACTGCTTCTGTGGGCTGTTGCCCTGTTTTAGTTATAAAAGTATGTCTAAAATTCATGTAGCTTTGTTTTCATGCATAACAGTGGCATGCAGAGAAAGTAAATGAGTATTTTTCAATAACTCATAGTTACTCAAAAGAATCTATTTAAGAGTCTGTTTGATTGAATTGCAGCATCAAGAGAAGTTTCCAGAAAACCAAGGTGGGCTGATAAGGCCTTTCAAAAGCACAAAAACTAGACTGCAATTATGTTCTAAAAGTCCTCTTCAAAGACCTCAGCTTCCCAAAGCAGGTTGCAGCAAGGTTGTTTAGCTTCTGCCCCTGACCCCAACCCTACACATCATCCAGGTACTAAAGATATAAATCTGTGATCTCAGGAGCTAAGGAAGGAGGGAGGAAAACTCTGCACATCGAATGAGCAAACTGACGCAAAGGGTTAGCCAATGTACAGGGGGGTTAGGGTTAAGCCACTTGCCTGACAATGTTACTGCTCATTCACGCTTATTGTACTCGCCATGCACGCTAGAACAAGATGTAAGGACGTGGCTATTGTTAGGAGGTAAGGACGGTGACTTGGTTCTCATCCTTTGGACGCCCAGGCCGGCTGAAATTGGCTCTGCGCTTTGGACAATGACCAAGCCTCCAGGGAGCATGGGTAACGACTAAGGGTGAGAAGTTCAGGCTCCAGGAAGACTTGCTTACTTCATCTTAAGACCCTCACCCACGACCACCAGGAGGCACTGCACAACCGCAAAGGACGTTTTAGCTCATTATAATATGAAGCGGGGATAGGACACGAATATGTATAGGCGTGTTGTGCAACCTCACGCATATGTGTAACTTTAGAGGATAAATGCAAAGGGGAAACGAGGCTGAGGTGCGCATGCCTTTGGAGGAGCGATCCCCCATGCGCCTCAGCGCTGAATAAAAGCACACCTACCTTACAACTTTAATGAGTTGTGGAGTCTACTCGTGTATCACAAACAGACAAAAAAGTAAAGTAAAATAAAGGCCAACGCAGTTATGAGTAATTTTAAAATAAGAGGTAAACTTACTCTGTTGGAAAATCACACACCCGGGCATGTCATTTGCAGCCAGAGGTTTTGCACTTTTGAGCATCTGGCCTGTAGACGCCTTTAAGTAGCATTCCCAAACATTCTCCATCACCACCACAAGCGGTTGAGCACATGGGGCTCACTTGTTCTGCTCCTTTGTCACAGATCACATCAGTATTAGCAACTCCAGAATGCTGCAAATATTTAAAGTCAACTAATTATTTGTGAGACAGTATGGAACAATTACATTGTAATTTTCTGGTTATTTCTCATATGGTCATTAAGAACAAAAATCCTACCTATTTTTTTTTTTTTTTACCATTGCTGAGTTTGCCTAAGAGAACAACATTTATCATACAATAATATGCTAATAACAGTGTTTTGGCAATGGTTTACATTCCTGACTGGCTGTACAAGTTACATTGCCACCTACAGGCTCAGGTACCTCTAAAATCTTGTATTTCATTATTCTATGAAGGCAAGGAATAAATATGTTTTAATTAGAACCACAGACAGATATTTGATATTACCCAGCAATCCCTTCTACAGCAACACTGAGTGCCAGTGGCATGCATTTAGATTCAGGCTTCTCTGGAGTTTGGAGGGAAAGTGAGCTGCAGCATGTGAGCTGCAGCCAAAATGAACATTTCTTTCTGCTGAACAGCACTCACTGAGATACCGAAGCAAAAAAATCATCTTACTTCATAACTGACCCCTGTGACCCGCATCCTTCCCCAGCCGACGAGGATGGGTGTACAAACACCGGTTCTTTTGATACTTGGATTTATCGATGATGCCCAGAGGTTGCAAGCTACATACTGTTGGAAAAGCTTCGAAGGCAGTATTTGATTTAAAGACATTTTTTTGGTAATGACAACTTTGCCAACCTACCTTTTGTTCCTGAAGAGCTGAAGGGAAAAAAGCAGCACTCTCAGTATCTGTGTAGCCTGGCTGCCTCATCAGCCTGAGAAGTCCTCAGTCTGGCACACACCTTCAATGACAGCTTAGCTGATGATCCCCTTCCGCTAAAAGTTAAGATCAAATAAGATCAAACATCTGCTGATTATTTTGCTGTTTCAAAAGTCTTTAGTTTGTATTAAATACCTTTGTTTCTAAGTGCTGCCAACCACGAATCACAGGGCTCCTGGGAGAAGCTTCTCTGCAGTGACCTGCTACTCTGGGAATTGCTTTCCATTCTTGGTTTTCTGCTGCAAAAACTGCTTATTTTGGGGAGACTGGGTATGCCCATAAATACAGCAGGGGTCTGGGAGGTTGGGATCTGCCCCCTTCCATGGCCACCCCATGCCACAATCCATAGGCTGGTGTCTTTCTCCTGGGCTTGGTACTTGATGCTTGCACCTGATGGAACAGCCAACACACTGCACAGTAAATCACTACCATTACACAGCACCAAATAAACAAATTACCTTTAACTGGTAGTTGGTGACTTCACAGAGCGACCTCACTATTCAGCAGTTTGCCCATAGTGATAAGGGAACCATTAGTAGGCGGCTGCTGTTTAAGCTGTCACTGTCATGACAACCCAGCATAGCCAAGTGACCTTCCTGACTTCTCTGTGTGTGGCTTAGAGCAACAGGTTTCCTATTTTCTACATTGTAAAGAACTAACTTACATTTAAAAGACAGTATTCTAAAGATCTGGGGCTATATGTCTTGTTCAGATGAGTATAATGGTCTCCTGCAGAAGCACACCATATCCATCAGCCTACTTCTAACACTAAAACACTTTGCACTGCAGCAAAGACAAAAAAAAAGTAATCCTTCAGTATTAGTTATTTGTGCTGCACTGTTAAAATTGCACTAAAATAACATACGACAGAGGAAAACCACTTTCTCCACATAGAGGACGTTGCCATTATTCAATATGCCAATAATCTTCAGCTGACAGATAGTCAGGCTCATACAGCCGCAAATTGTTAGCAGTATATTGTATGCTAATAATAATATGTAAGAAGTGGAACTGTAAATCATTATAATGGCTTATTAATATCTACAACCCTACTTAAGCATTAGATGTGGTTTTATGCTCCTGCTCTGAAAGAAGATAGACCAGGGGGCACTGGTCCAGCTCCCTGAAGGTTCAGGGCAACAGCAGATAAACAACTGGTGGACATGCTGCAGGAAAGGCAATGGGATGAAAGGTATTTCTTTACCATACTTTGGGGTTTTAAATATGTATTCCCCCACACCTATTGACAGACCAGTTTGTAGGGTTTCTCTGGTTAGGTTAAGACACCCTCAGGTTTAATAGAAACCAATTTAGTTTTGGCTGAAAGGAATAATTGTGATGAGGTTTTATATGTCCATGTGAATGAAACTATTGCTGTCACTTCAGGACCAAAGGGAGATTATCTTCACTGAACAATATCCTATAACAGGGGCTATGTCATCAGAATCAAACTGCTTTGCTCATGCTACTGAGGATAGTTAATACCGTGAATATTGGTCTTCAATCTATTCACAGCTTTGATTTCCTGTTTCTTGCTATTAATTAAGAAAAAAATACATCAAATTACCAAACCAAAAAGATTTAAATAATCAATAACGATTTTGCATACCTGCTTCTAACTGACGTTAAATTGAAAATATTGAAATCTGACATTAGTGTTCAAAACTGGAACTAAAACTGTAAACCTGTATCCAATGACAATTCATGCAGGTCTAAAAACCCAAGTTAAATGCATAACAACCATTACCAGGCAATGGAAGCTTTCTTAAGCTCTCCAGCTTTCCAAGCTGAGCAGCAACAGACATGTAATTCAAAATCCTCCTCACATTCCCTGCTTGCTCCTTTCTCCAGGAGTATTTTTTCAGTGTATCCCTAAAATAAACATTTTTCCTCTTAAAAAGCACTGGGAAACTGACAAAACTTATTTCCTTCCATACACACACACATCCCAAACAGAAATCAGACAAATGTATTTTATCAAGTTCTTTACTGTGAGGGTGGTGAGGCACTGGCACAGCTTGCCCAAAGAAGTGGTAAATGCTCCATCCCTGGCAGTGTTCAAGGCCAGGCTGGATGGAGTCTTGGGCAACACGGTCTAGTGTGAGGCGTCTCTGCCCAACTGGATAGTCTTCAGGTCCTTTCCAACCCAAACCATTCTATGATTCTATTGTCAAATTCAATACTTAAATATAAGCTGAAAAATTAATGGTGGGACAAATTAGACAAATTTAATTTTTTACATTTGCTTATTTACCCAATAAACAGAAACGAAAATTGAAGTAGTTTATTAGAACCATTAAGCTAATATAGTTCTGTTCTGGAAATAGAGCATATGTCTCGCTTATGAAGAGATACTAAACAGGACTCTTTCTCAAAAAATCTCATAACAGATTCACCTTCAAAATATAATAAATGAACTCATAAGTAAATGCAATATTTATAATACTTGAAAAATTATTGCTTCCTAACATCTGATGTAGTCTCAATATGCTCTTTTAGCGCATTTCAACTCCATTAGCATTTAGACTGCCTTACAGCTGTCAAGATAGGTTAGGGAAAAAAATCACCTGCTAACAATGCCAAAAATACAGAAATCATCACTCAGAACACAGCAACCGTCACAAGCAACATCCACACCCCTGGCAGTGTTCAAGGCCAGGTTGGAATGGGGCTGGAGCAACCTGCTCTAGTGGAAGGTGTCCTTGCCTGTGGCAGGGGGCTGGAACTGGGTGAGCTTTAAGGTCCCTTCCAACCCAAACCAGTCTGGGATAATAATATACACAATTTTTTTCTGCCTTTTCTAGCATAGATCAGAATCTAAGCAACAGTGGTACTTGCACCAGGAACAACACCGCTTCTCCTGGCCTGAGATCCTATTCACCGTGAAAGGTTTCTAGCGCTGGCACAGGTGAAGAAACAAGTGAAACCACAAGAACACAGAGCACAGCTTAAACACCAATCCAGACAACAACAAAGAAGTTTCAATGCTGAAGTCAAATGTTGTGGTCAGAATTTCTGAGCTAGTTTTGAAACCTTTTTCCTAAGCCATGTTCAAAATAACCAGTACCACTTTTAAGGTCAGCATGTTTATTCTTGCAAAAATGAACTGCGCTGCTCTTCAAGAAAGTCTTCCTATCAGCACAGGACTACACTGATCTAGTTGAAGATGTCTGTGCTCATTGCAGGGGTGGGGGGACTAAGTGACCTTTGAAGGTCCCTTCCAACCTGAACTATTCTATGACACATGCTCCATGAACTCACCAGTGACAGTTTCTCTTAAGCAGATGATATTAGTCTGGAGGTAGAAATTCTGATCATTTTTCTCTAAAGATTTTTAATCAATAATGCATTATATTTCACTGTAATTATTCGTAGAAACATTCCAGTTAGCTCAATATACTTTTAACAAAGTAGCGTAATGGAAAATATACAATTCCTCCTACCATCAGTAATATTCCTACTCAGTTTTACGGCAGAGCAACATGGATTTCCCCAAAACAGAGGCGGGGAAATGGAAATCTAGCCACAATATCTTTTGCTAGACCTGTTAAAAGTAGCCCTATATTAAACTAACAGAAAAAAAGAATGATTCTATTGCACAGGTTTTGAACAGAGCAATTACCTGCAGAAGGATACAGATCCCACTTACAGGCAAATACATACACTCTAAAGAAAACAACTATCTCAGTTATCACCGAAGCGAACATTTTCCTTTAAGGAAGGAGACTCCAATGAAAACCGCCTAAATCCACTGCAGTGGTTTTCCGTTTCTTAGGTTCTGCTGACGCCTGGTGGCGCACAGGCAAAGGGTCCTAAAGCAAGAAACATCCGCGTTCCTGCTCTGCCAGCTACATCATACCTCAACCTCTAGGAATAAGATTTGCCATTTCTATGGTGCAAGCCAATATACTCCGTGTTTTAGAAGAGCTCCCGTGGAATCCTTTCACAGATTCAGCCTTGACATAGTGACATAGTGACATAGTGACACGTGAACTATTTACCCCCAAGTACATCACACTTTTGCATACACTTGTGTTAGTGAAAAAGGAGTAATAAAAAGATACATATTTTCTCCTTTTCAATCACCCAAACGAAATGAATCCCAGTTCTTAACAAGAAAAGAAAGCTTGTCAGCATACCTCAGCTGGCAGTGGTTAATGTGCCCCAGGTAACACAAGAAAGAAAAAAACTAAATAGGCATCGATAGCAAAGTACCATCTAATCCAAAGACTACATCTCCTCTCCTTACATCATAACTGAGCCACATTCCCTCTACACCAGTGTTACAATATATTCATTATTATAATATGCAATACTTGATAGAATCATAGAGTGGTTTGGGCTGGAAGGGACCTTAAAGCTCATCCAGTTCCAACCCCTGCCATGGGCAGGGACACCTTCCACTAGACCAGGTTGCTCCAAGCCCCTGTGTCCAACCTGGCCTTGAACACTGCCAGGGATGGGGCAGCCACAGCTTCTCTGGGCACCCTGGGCCAGGGCCTCAACACCCTCACAGGGAAGAATTTCTTCCTAATGGCTCATCTCACTCTCCCCTCTGTCAGGTTAAAGCCATTCCCCCTTGTCCTGTCCCTATAGGCCCTTGTCAAAAGCCCCTCTCCAGATTTCATGTAGGCCCTTTTCATAGGCCAATACCTTTAGGTATTGAAAGGCTGTTACGAGGTCGCCCTTGTAACACCTCATGCCTCCCCTGAGACATACTTATGATACTTCTTTTCAATCTTTATTATTCTTTGTAGTTTGGGGTTCCATCCACTTAGCTTTCAGGGTGCAGAGCCTGTGGTACTTTCTTCACTTACCTTCTTAAGGACAAGCTGCAAAGTGGAAGACAAGATTTCATAGATTCTGGAGCAAGCAGAACAGTTCAGCTGCATGAAATAGGTCTGAGGGTTGGTGGGTCAACAGCCTCCTCAGCACCTGAGAGGTGGGACTGAATATGCCCTTTGCAGCCAATTAAGCATTAATGTGACAACGAACTATCAGGCTGTAATGCCAGGTTAAGGGAAATTCTGAAGGGGCAAGATACAACCCATGTACCTGGAGGTGAAACATCATAAGGCTGTGACTTCAGGCAAACTAAATTGCAGATAACCCTATCATCTTGGTTTCACTGACACTTTACTGAACAAGCAGCCTACAAGAGAAAAGCTTAAAACCACCACACAAAAAGAAGCCACAGTGATAACACAGTCTGCAGCATTCCCTATACCTGGCAGTGTTCAAGGCTATGTTGGACAGAGACTGGAGCAACCTGGTGTAGTAGAAGGTGCCACTGCCCATGGCAGGGGGTTGGAACTGGATGAGCTTTAAGGTCTCTTCCAACCCAAACCAGTCTGGGATTCTATGATTGTAAACACAATACACACTTGGATGAAGAACATCCATCATCAGTTGGCCCTATACCCCTATTTGTGCAGTAAGCATCCTGGCTCTCCTGATGGCCACAGCAGAGGGTTAGTGAAGACTGTTAAGGGCTAGTCAGGCCTGGAGAATAGCCAGTATAAAGGGTACCACCATCCTTTATACTGAAAGAACTCAAAGGTGTGAGGATCTGCAGTCTTTCATTTCTCCTGAAACTTCCTTTCACACCCACAGGAAAGCACTTTTGTAGCTGCTTCTCAGTTCTTGTTGCTTGCCGGCAGCTTCCAAATGCAGTTCTGCCACTGATGGATCCGAGAGAAATGTCAGCAGCACGTCACACAGCATGTGGAGCATTTTGATGGCCACCATAAAGTAACTAAAGGACTCAAAAGTATTGGAAAAAGCAAAGATTTCAGGTCAGCAACCTGACTTCCAAAGGCGATATGGATGAGTTACATCAGTAGTGTTTCTTGGCTTGCAACCTTTGCTTCGTGTCACACATTGTTACACACATGGCTCTGAGAGAACGCAATACACAAACACCAACAGGCACACAGCTAGCATCATTTGTTTAATAAAGTCTTTTCTGTTCTTAGAAAAAGTTTACAAGACAGATGTGCTCCACAGAATAAACAACTAGCAGCTGATCTCTCCTCTTAATCCATGCAGAAAGACTGGACTGCCTACCCTAGTGTAACGCAGCAGCTGAACAACATACCAAAATATACACAGATTTACAGGCTGCCATGAAAACAGGTCGCACATGACACCAGAGTGAGAATCAATATACAAGCCTGCTCGGATTATCTTCAGAATTCAAGTGTAAGTTTAAGGAAAAACCCTGATTTCTTTTTGAAATGGAGCTTATGTACTGAGAGTAAATGTTCTGCTACAAGCTGCCTATAGTCATCCCTTACTCAGCAGTCATGTGAAAACACATACACAAAATTGTTACAAGTCCTTTTTACTACTGATACTACACGTTAACAACTGGATCTGAGGGCATTGCTTTGGTTGTTTCAATACAGAATGATACAGGTTTCTGATGTCTTAGTTCTGTTTTCCTGTTTTCCATTCTTTTCCAAAGTCACTGAAGAGTGGTGCTGAGGTGAATGCTGGGTCTCTTCAAGAATCCAGTGTAGGTTTTGTATGAGAAACTGTGGAAGGCAAACAAACGGGAACATTACTATAAGTAGAGCAGAAACAGAATCGGATTCCTTCAAATCCTACGGAGAAAAGTATCTTTACTTATTGCCACAGCATGCACATGAATGCTAGGTTATCAATATCACATTTTTGATCTGTTCAGCTCTCCCGAATTTTAAATGCTATTGGAAAGGTCAGACTGACCAAAGCATGCCAACTCTACAAACTCCTGCTCTCCACAATGTTCTTATTTCAACACACAACACAGAAAACCGGGGTGGGGGGGGAACTTCATGTTCCTGTAGCACAGCAACAAGGCCAACAGTTGCTGAGAAGGAGCACATCCTTGCTTCACTTCCTAAGAACATGTTCTTCTTCCCTATATGCCTGCTCACCTCCAGTATTGAAGCAGGCAGGTGTGCCCAGCATAAAGCCAAAGAGAGCAGAACTTGTGATTCCAACTGTTGTTTGATACGACAATCCACTTTTGATTGCAACTCAGTTAATAAATGGAAACATTTCGGTCCAGTCTTGAAGCTACTCTTCAAGAGGCCAGAGAAAGAAGCCTGTGGACTTGAAAGTCTCTTTGATCCCTTTTCCAGGTCAATCCAAACCAAATTTCAAGGAATCTATTCAATGCCTTATGCAAATTTATTTACATTAGTACCATACAGGTAACATGAACTCCTATAAAACAGAAATCAGCCCCCAGTGCCTGACCACCAGGGAAATTGATGGATTCTCTTTTTTTAAAGCAACTTTCTGAGCAATGTAAGATACTGAACGGTACAAATCACAGGCCAGACTGAACTCTAGGGGCAGGAAAAGGAAAGAGAGGTTAGACCTTAACTTTGTAAAGGTGTTAGTAAGTAAACTGCATAGCCAACTCAGGGCTTCAGTTGTGCAGATGAGGGAAATACTACTTTCTTGAGAGCTTGGACATGTTTGAAAGTTCAAACTCAGCAATATAGCTGAGGAGGGGAGAAGGAAGGTAATGAAAGCTCTGTCCTGAAGACTTAAAACTGACCAGAAGAGTATAGTAAATACATATCTACATATGTAGATAATTCTCACTGATGTCCAGGCATGTCCTGCAGGTCAAGTGCCCAAAAGGAAAGAAAATCCCAGTTCTCCTACTGAATTCAAGCAGAAAGTCTGGCTCTCAATGCCTGGCCTAATGTGCTCCTTAGATAGTGAAGGTACATGAAAGAGCCTGTTCTCAAGTCACCCTGGGAAAGAACAAACTAAGGAGGGGTAGGAACCATGATATGAAGTTGCAGTTCTGGCCTGTCTCAAATTTCTGACGTTTTCCACTTCCATTGCTGAGGATTATGTGTTATTTGGGCATTATAAATGGTAATTACAAATGGGGTCTGTTCCAGAATGACCTGCTTGATACATAAAGACTGAGAAAGAAACACAACCATGAAGAATACAAAGCAGGATTTAGAGTTAAGCCACTGCTGTGCTATCAGACCACCATTTTAGATTTCCTGAGTCAACCTGGAGAGAGTGGTGGCTGGGCCAGGCTCAGAGATACACACCTTCAGCCAAGCACACAGCTGAGAAAAGGTTTCCACCCACTTCTACATTCTGGTGTGCCAACTGCAGAAGCAGAGGTTAGCCACCAGCAAGATTACTGCACTTCACCTTTCAGTATTCTTAATGCAATTCTCTGCATGTGATGCTTCAGTAAAGCACCCAGGGTTAGAGACTGCCAAGCAGCAGGACACAGATACATGGAGAAGTGGAAAAGCCAAACCTGAGGCCTGCTTTGGATGAGCTAAGGCTCTCTTTCCGAAGACACATCTCCTTCTGCTCCGCTGCTTGCACTGGGATCATCCTTGCTCCGGGGAGCATTTCTTTCTCTACTTGACTCAGAGGGCACCTTGGTTCTGGTCTTCTCTTTTCTTTGTTGCTGTTTTTCAAGTTTCGTCAGCTATTCACGAAGGAGAGCAAGAAAACACTTCATGAAATAAAATTATTTCCGAAGACTATTTCTAAAAACTCGTAAATGTGAGCATTTGTACGAAACTTGTGACTCAGATTCACACCAATATCAAGAAAACAGAAAGGAAAAAATAAAACCCAAAAAGCCCAAGGCTTACATTTTCAGAAATTCGGATAAGAGAGTGAATTATCATCATCTGCCAACATGATCACCCCCTGAGTATAAGAGAGAAGTGCCCATCTTCAAAGACTACCCTCTGCTTTCCGGGGTTCCTTCACCCAACACAATTTGCAAATGTAATCAAAAACAGAACACAAGGACCAAAAGGGAAAGCTGGATTCCGCTAAGCTTCTCTTCTGTTTTGGGTCTTACGTGGCAGTTTTGTAGTTTCAAAGCTGCTGACAACAGATATATCCCAAGTTCAGTCATCCAACACACAAGAATGAACTTATTTTATTCTTTATCCAAAGAAAAATACACGTATGAGCCTTAGTATCACCTAGGATATAGAATAACCATTTCAAATCAGCTTGGACAAAGCCCTAAGCTTACACTGCACTGCAACCTCTCAGTAGTAATGCTTTCAGTACTACTAAGAGTCAAATTAAGTTGCAAACAGCTGTCATCTGTTTTTCATTTTCTAGAGAAACAGGTTGCAGTAAGTTTGGGGGACATTACATCATTGAATCATACAATCCCAGACTGGTTTGGGCTGGAAGGGACCTTAAAGCTCATCCAGTTCCAACCCCCTGCCACGGGCAGGGACACCTTCCACTAGACCAGGTTGCTCCAAGCCCCTGTGTCCAACCTGGCCTTGAACACTGCCAGGGATGGGGCAGCCACAGCTTCTCTGGGCACCCTGTGCCAGGGCCTCACCACCCTCACAAGGAAGAATTTCTTCCTAATGTCTCATCTCAATCTCCCCTCTGTCAGGTTGAAGCCATTCCCCCTTGTCCTGTCCCTACAGGCCCTTGTCAAAAGCCCCTCTCCAGATTTCTTATCACCCCTTTAGGCACTGGAAGCTGCTCTAGGGTGTCCCCAGAGCCTTCTCTTCTCCACACTGAACAAGCCCAGCTCTCTCAGCCTGTCTCCAGAGCAGAGGTGCTCCAAGCCTCTGGAGCATCTCTGTGGCCTCCTCTGGACACGCTCACTTACCTGTTTAGGGTCAACAGTAGCAGCCGGGGACTCCAATTCTATTGTTACAGGACCATCATTCTGGATGTGGACCTGCATGTAGGCCCCAAACTTGCCATCTGCAAAGGGAAGATACAAGAAGTGCTTATGGCTCTTGGAAGGATAACACATACCAAAACCTTTACATGTGCTACTAAAAAGAACCAAAAAAAAAAAATACACAAAAGCACATACAACTAACAAACTGCAGAAAGCTACAAAGAAAAATACCAGTGTATGTGCTCCCAGCTATGTGGTCTGACACTGAGATGATAAATCCTAAGTACAGAAATGTCAACAAAACAAACCAAGTCTCCAGATAATCAAGGTTCTCACAGTTCAGGATAGGCAGGACAGTTCTCGCAGGCAGGAGATGATAGATTAAAGGAGGTAACAGCTAAGGCCAGGGATCCAGTCCTACTAACCAGTTGATGCTTTGAGGAAATCTTACATATTGGCAGAAGATAAAATGACCTGAAGCCTTCTCTGGAGCATTTGACATTGAATACTTTAAGCAGGGTGTGCAGCTCAGTCCCAATGTGCTACAGCTCCTTTTTCTTTCCTGTTTGCAACCCAGATCATTCTTTGAGAGAGTTTGGCCAAAAGGGAGGAAAGACAGACATCACCTACTGCCCCAATCCTGCCTACTTCACAGGAGTACACTGCTGAAATCAGAAATGTCTGTCATTTGTTAGCACACCAGCTGAGAGGTACAGAGCTTGCTCTCATGGCTGCAGCCTCTCTGTGTTATGCTGTTAAGGTCATTGCTCACATTGTGTCGTGGTTTAAGCACAGCCAGTAATTCAGAAGCCTGCAGGTGCTCGCCCACTCCCCTCCACTTCTTCCTCTCCCGGCTCCGGGAGGGACGGGGAGGAGGATGAAAAGAATGTACCTCCCACAGGTTGAGATAAGAGCAGTCCAGTAACTAAGGTATAACACAAACCACTGCTGCTACCACCTATAATAATAATGACAAGGGAAATAACAAGGGAAGAGAATACAACTGCTCACCACCTGCTGACCGACACCCAGCCTGACCCAAGCAGTGATATCACCCTTCCAGGTAACTCCCCCCAGTTTATATATTGGGCATGATGTGCTGTGGTATGGAATACCCCTTTGACTAGTTTGGGTCAGGTGTCCTGTCTCTGCTTCCTCCCAGCTTCCCCTCCTCCCTGGCAGAGCACAAGGCTCAGAAAGTCCTTGGTCAGAGTAAACATTACTGAGCAGCAACTAAAAACATCGGCGTTATCAGCGCTGTTCCCAGGCTGAAAGTCAAAAACACAGCAAGGCACCAGCTACTAGGAAGAAGAAAAATGACTGCCACTGCTGAACCCAGGCCACATTGTACAGCCAATGACAGTATAAGAACATCTATGTGTCATACATCAGGAAACGGCTTGGCTAGAGGAAGACAGGAATGATCACCCTGCTGGGCTGCTTAGTGAAGATACCATAACATCCCCTCATCTACTGCCACATAAAGACAGCTCCTCTGCAAGGCAAACAGAAAATCACAGAATAAAGAAAGTAATGATCAGGGAAGAGTGCACACAAACAAGGTCCACTGGTCACACCAAGGACCTCACCAACCTCTTGCCCTTACCTTTAATAAGCTCTGGCTTGTAGGCTTTTCTTAGCTGCTCTAGGAAGTTGTTATAAAAACACTCTGCCTGCTCTGTGGGCATTGCCATGTGGTAGTCAGGCTTGTTTCCTTTCAGGATGCACTGGAGAGTAAATTGGCTCACACACAACACTTCATACTGTTTATCCATCACGCTTTTGGACCAATGCTTCCCACTTTCATCTTCAAATACTCGCAAGTTCAAGATCTTTCGAACCCTAAATGAAGAAAATGATACTTTATAAATTGTCTCATATAGGATCAACAGGTACAAGTTCATGCCTATCACACAGCATGAGATAAAGGAGAATGCAGATGTGTACTCGTTTTGCCTCCACACAACATGATATCCCTTTGTCCCTCCCTTCCTAAATCACAGCAATCTCATCACATTAGGCAGAGCCATAACCAAGAAGGTCTTTACAGACAACACATTTGCCTGACCATTACTGTAAGGCCATAGGGCATGAGATCAGGACAGAATAATTGCAAGTTACAGCATAACATAAAGATGGCATAGGAATTAGGAAAGCTCACTCTTTACTACCTGATTTTATGTGCCGCATTATTTAACATGGGAATAGCTTTGGGAATTTTAACCCTCCCATCACACTGGGAAATCACAGTCAGTATGAAATGAGATCATCCTAAACCAGGGTTGTTTCCAAATATGTTCACATATACTCCTCCAGCTTTGCTACCTCCCAGCACTCTCTCCAAATCAGGCCCACAAGCCACGTGAGAACTGTACTTCTTCATCACAAAGAGAGGAGGAAGGCAGGGAGCAGCACAGAACTGCAGGTGCAGCAAAGTTATGATTGGGATTTGTCCTATGAATTTGTATTAGGGCTGACTTGTGGAGGTAGGGCTCAGTGGCTTGAATACTCAGAGAGTAAGAGGACTTTCATAAATAGAACTTCTAAAGCAGTAAGCAGACTTGCAACCCAGTCTACGGTTAGATTTTGACTGATAATAAGCCTGCATGCCTGCCACTCTCCTGTCTTTGTTTCTTCTTGTAGCTTGTCCACATCTGCAGTAACTATAAAGAGAGCACAGGAAGTGCAAAGCATTTCAACTGTGGTTGTTAGCCAGACATTTTAGGCTGCACCAGCAGGGATAGAGTATAAAATAAAACCGAGACTTTGTTATGGTGTAGCTTCAGGGCTTTGCCATCAGTAAGGCACACTCACAAAAACCATCCTTGTCACAAAAACATCCTTCTCAATTGGTGTGTGTGTCAGCAACAAATAGAATTCACTCCTGCATGAAGTGAATGGTTAAAAGCCTTGGAAGCCCCCAGCGCACAGGCTTAGATCATGGGCACTGCTGTGTTCTAATGATAAAGATGTTTGTGTTTCATTTACAGGATTACTGAAGTTTCCTTTAATAGGACTTGAAGAGTTAAGCTGATTCCTCTCATTCCTTTTTCAGCTGCTGGCTTCCTGCCTTTCCTGTGCCAGTCATCCAACCAACCTGGTGCTGAGAGCACAGCTGCTACTGGTCACCTGCTTGCAACATTCGGAGGCACCTTTCACATTCACCAAAGTGGGAATGAGAAACGACGTCAGAAGCACACAGTAAGGCAAGCCAGTGGAGCATGCATATACACCTTCAGCACACCCCCATTCCCTCTTCCACATCTGCCAAGGGTTTTCACCCTCACATTCTTCTCTCTTCACTGCCTGACCCTTTCTTCTTCTTGACATCAGTTAGCTCTATTACCCATTTCTTCTTTGCCTTTGTAAGAACTGAGGTCAGCCCTAGAACAATGTCTGAAGGAGGCAGAAGCAGCCCCTAGAGAACTCTCTCTTGCATGTGTTTGCTGGCTGAATCACCATATTCTGTGGCCATGGAACAGATGGCCAGAGCCAGTCCTTCAGGCTGCCAAAATTGATGCACTTCTCCAGAAACGTAACTGAGGAGACTATCCTTTAGGAGGAATGAAACTTCCTATGTGCAAGCTAAAATGAGAGTTGAGCTTTCTGATACAGCCCATCCTTGAGAAATGGATTTACTCCCTCTGGGTAAATTTGTCCAGTAAGGAGGAAAGACATTTTAAAAAGGGAGATTAGAAAAGCCAAATATGTTGATTCTCCCTTTTTGAGCCTGTTCCCGATAAAATAAAACACATAGACAGGGAATGAAACAGATTTTTCTCAATGGAACACAGAAAGAAACCAGTATTCAAGGTAAAATATGAAGAGGGACTAACAGGCAAAGCTGAGTTTCCCAACAGGCACCCCATTTATTTGGCTACTGTACAGGTATCACTGACTGTGAGAAATGCACAAATAAAAGAGTTCAAGGCAAACGGAAATGTGACTTACATGTGCTCCAGCTCTCTTTGCGTATCCTCCAAAGAAATGCCCAGCAGCACACAGAGGCCTCGTCCTATCGAACTTATTTGTTCACCACCCACTGGGGAAGGGGAGGGGAAGAAGAGTGAGGCTAAATGCACTGCCTTGGGTTGTGACACAGATTAGCTACTGGTATCAGCTGGCAACTGTACAACCACCAGAGAAAACATTATTCTAAACCCTTCTTCTCTGTCTTAAGATTTTTAGAGATCATCTAGAAGCCCTCTTTCAAGTCTTCCTGATGTCGTGAGTTATTTCATAGAATCATAAAGTCAGCTGGGTGGGAAAAGACCTTCAAGATCATAAAATCCACCCACTTCCCAGCACTGCCAAGGCCACCACTAACCCATAGCACTGAGGGCCTCCTCTCCTCTACATGGCTTGTGAACACTTCCAGGGATGGTGACTCCATCACTGCCCTGGGCAGCTTGTTCCAATGCCTGACTGTCCTTTGGGGAAGAAATTGTTCCTAATACCCAGTCTAAACCTCCCCTGGTGCAGCTGGAGGCTGTTTCCTCTTGTCCCATCCCTCGTTCCTTGGGAGCAGAGCCCAGCCCCCTCCTGGCTCCATCCTCCTTTCAGGCAGCTGTAGGAGGTAATAAGGTCCCCCCGAGCCTTCTCTTCTCCAGACTAAACCCCCCAAGATCCCTCAGCTGTTCCTCATTACACTTGTGTCCAGACCCTTCACCAGCTCCACTGCCCTTCTGTGGACCTGCTCCAACACCTCAACGTCTCTCTTGTCATGAGGGGCTCAGAACTGAGCACAGGATTCGAGGTGCAGCCTCACCAGTGCCCAGTACAGGGGCATGATCACTTTCCTAGTCCTGAAAGCAGATGCAGGACTCCCATGTAAACATCTTGGGGATTTTAAGCATCTTCAACACAGAAGCTCCAACCAGTGCAATAGGAAGGACCATGCAAGCCATACAGCAGTGCACGCAAGCCATGCAAGAAAGAAACTGTCGTTATAAAGGCAAACCATGAGCAAAGACAAAAGCACACACAAACTATACAAGATGACTGCGACTGAAGTACCAGCACACGACAGCAATGCAAGGAAGCAACTCTATAGTGCCAAGGCCTGCAAACCACATCCCTGGCAATGGTACGACACTGGTGACACACGGAAGAAAAGCGAAGGGGTAAATTACAGTGCCCGACACGTGCAAGCCACAGAAGGTGCCCACAACTGCGCTGCAAACACATGCGAGGACTGCAAGACGCCTGCGACCGTAGTGTCAATGCATGCAAAGCCACGCAAGTCGGCGACTGCACCCGCACTGCCAGCCCGGGCACGCCACGCAAGGAGCCAGCTCTCATTACACAGGCGACACACGCGAACCACGGGACGAGGCGGCCGCGCCACACTGCCGGCACACACCGGGGACAACGAGCAAGCCGAGCCGCGCTGCGGGAGGGCGCCCGCCCGTGAGGCCGGCGGGGGAGACGGCAGGAGAGCGGCCAGGAGCGGACGGCGTTGGGGAAGAAAGCCCGCCCGCGATTCTCCCCCCCCCAACCCCCGCCCTCCGCCGCTGTCCCCCCGGTGCCGGCACACCGACCTGTGACGCTGGCCTGAGCCACCCGCTGCACGATGGCCTTCATGCTGGCGCGGCCGCGCAGCGCAGGCCCGGCGCCACTACCGGTGCGGGGAAAAGGCGGCGGCGCTAGGTAACGGCGGCCGTTCCCTGCCGGACCGCGGCGCTCACAGTGCCCCCTGTCGGTTGGGAGGTGCTGCCGCAGCGCCCCCTCGGTGCTTGCTGGAGGGGGCGATGTCCTCTATAGGGATGGCTACAGGGACACAGGGAGGGGGACCCACAGGAATCTGATAGTGCCTTCTGGAAAAAGATGGTGGCTGTGCACGGGACAGAAGCTCCCACAGAAGCTGGGGGTACGGGCAGAGGTGCTCACAACTTTCCATGCAGTGAGGGGACAAGGCTGCAGGTAGACCTGACAGACCCAGAAGTGGCTATAGGGACAGCCCCCATAGAAACAATGAGGTGTCTGAAGGGGAAAGCCCCTAAGAAAGGAAGCCCTGTGTGTGCAGAGCCTTGGGTCAGTCTCCTCAAAAGAGATTCCATGTCCATAGGGACTGGTGGGAGCCCCTGTAGAGAGCAGGGGCTGGGGAGTAGCCTCTATAGGTGGTAGAAGCCCCTGCAGGGAGCCCCTGTCGCAACAGGGGTCAGCAGCAGGAGAACCTGGGAAAAACACCAGCAGAAAACAGCAGCTAGGAGCAGATTCCTAAAGGGAAGGAGGCAGTGTCCATAAGGATCTAACCCTGTAGAATGGGAGTGAGTTACAGCCACAGTGTCTGGGCAGCAGTACCCTACCAAGGGGAGGCAGCATGCATAAGGATCAGTGAAACCCCTACAGAAACAAGGGCCTGGAGCAGAAAACATGGCAAGTTTTCAGCTTACATCAGTATTTCTGCACTTGTAATTCATCTCCTGGAAGCTTTTATTTGAAGGATGATTAACAACTCTCGGACCAGAAAGATTAAACCACGTTCCTTCCCGTTTACTAATCTTTAAATCATCCATTTCAGAGGTGATCAGAGGAGCCATCCTGGGTACAGGTACATCCTGCACACAATCAACTTCACCAGGGCCACCTGGTCAGACCGCTGGCCACAGCACACTGAGGTGACAATCAGCCTCATCCACACCTCGCGGCACAACTAGTTGAGCCCAGTTCATGGTTAGCAACTTCGATACACGTGCAAAGAACAGTGATGATCCAAGCAAAGCCTGCAAGTCCTGCCGAGCTGTGTCCCAGACGGAGCTGTCATTTCAGCCATGCAGGAGAAGAGATTTCCACTGACGGGCTGGTGCCAGGATGACTCTCGGAGGTACCAGCACAAAGTCCTGAGCTTGCAGACTGCTCAGTTTTCGGGAGGAGGGCTGTCGTCAGGATAAAAGTATGACTTCACATGCCTGAGCAGTCGAGTAATGGGAGGTTCAATTTCCCTGTGTGTTACTATTGTTGTCACTGTAAATCCTAAAGCTGTTTCCCTCGTGTATATTTCCTGCCTGAGTGCTGGTTTTGCCTGAGGATCACTTTTATTCTCTAAGGAATAAGAGGGGAAGAAAAAAAGAAAAAAAATAAAAAAAGAGCATAGCAATGAAAACATTTTATCCTTTCATCATTGCAAACAGCAGCCACACAGGCTTCTCTTTGCTTATTATCAAGGTGTGAGAAATAGATAGCAAGGATCTGCTGACTGTATGGACAGAAAAAAGGATTCACTAGGGTAAGTTACATTGCTGCACTGGTGCTGGACTAACATCGGTACTACAGTAGCAGCAACTGCAAAGAGCCTCCATGTTATCCACATTACAGCTACCTCCATGCTACTACACCTTAATAAGGAGCAGAATGCTGAGCAAGAGCAATACAGAGCTGATAGGATGGGAAAGGAAAGGATGGGAAAGGAAAGGATGCCAAAGGAAAGGATGCCAAAGGAAAGACTATTTCACTTGGAAGGGAATGATCACCTAGTCCAACTGCCTGAGCAGTTCAGGGCTGACCAAATGTTAAAGCATGTTATTAAAGGCATTGCCCAAATAACACTGACAGACTCGGGGCATCGACCACCTCTCCAGGAAGCCTGTTCCAGAGTTCGACCACCCTCTCTATAAAGAAATGCTTCCTGATGCCCCGTCTGAACGTCCCCAGGTGCAGCTTTGAACCATTTCCACACTGCAAACAAAGCGACGAAGCACACGCTTTTCCCCTCAACGCGGGACTTCGTTTCCCTCAGGTCGAACTTCCTCGGCATGCCAGGAGCCGCTGGGCTCACACAGAGCCAGCAGGAGCGCGGCCCGGGCACCCTGCCGAGCCCTTACAAGTCAATGGCCCCAGGCAGAGCCCTCGCACCCGGCAACCACATCTCCCCGAGGCCCGGCTGGGCGGACAGCACCCGACGCTCCCGGCCTCGGCCTCGGGAACAGCCGAAACAAGGACCAGGAAGTCTCCGCTGCCGGTAGCGTCTTACCCAGGCCCACCCCAGGCGGCGACCCGGGACTCGGTGCCGAGCTCGCCCGTACCGGCCGCATCCCCGCTCTCGCCGTGGTGCATGGTGTAGTGCAGCATGCCTCCCAGTATGGTCCAGCCGCCCAATGAGTACAGCAGCGCCGCGCGCGCGTTCCACACCGCCAGCCGCAACTTACTCCCAGCCATAGCAACACCCGTGCTCACCGCTCGGGCCCTGCCGCCAATGGGGCGGAGAGCGCCGGTGCGCGCATGCGCCCGGGCTGTAAGGCGGGAGCGGTCCCAAGATGGCGGGTGGGGTGACAGGAAGATGGCGGCGGGGGGATAGGGCGGGGGACTGGCGGACCCGCAAGAGGAGATCTGCTCTCCTCCTTGTTTCCATCAGGACGCACGTACCCCAGTTAACGTTTTCACAAACAGAAAGGAGACAGGCTAAGCATACAGATGAATTGGGAGCACTAAACAGTAATGCTCTCACCCAGTTTTATTTTTAATTAATACAGGCCCTGGCTGCTAAAAAGACACCTAAGAACACGCACTGTTACAAACCAAGGTAAAGACTGTTAAAATCTGTACTGGCTAAAACATCCTTTATCTGTGATTACAGTGTATGAAAAATGTGGAGTGAATAGAGACAAAAAGAAATACAAATAAATTAATATCTAGAAGGGCCAAGTAAAAAATTCTCCCTGTATATTTGTTTCATTTAATACTTAAAAACCTTTAAAAGAGAGAAAGAAGGAAATGTAAAATGAATCGCTCCATTTCCGTTATCCACATGGTCTATGTAACGTCTGCTCTTTTGGGTTTGACCAAAGTCACGCTGCACTGGAAACTGCCAGCTTTTTGAGGTGGTCCATGAACACCTGGAGACTCACATCATCCGTCAGGATTGGAGCTCCCGATTCCTGCAGACACATAAAGAAAGAATGACTAACTGAAAGCAAATCAGATGTCAGCACTCTGAAGTAATTCCCTGCTAAATCAACCACCTTTTTCCCTGCAAAGGACAGATGGCAAGAGCTGACACTGTCCTCTAGTGCAATCCCCAAAAGAAAGTCTTTTCTTTCTAAAGCGTTAGGAATTTTGCTGCCCAAAACAAGGTAAAGAGGATATAAAAATCTAGTATTCTCAGGTAAAATACATCTATATGTATCTATATTCAAGGTACTCTCTGCAGAATGCTAAATACACTGTGACCTAAGAGTTTTAAGTCATATTTATAGGGAAAGTGTGCAGACAGATTTTTTTCATCAGGTCATCTGAAACCTGTAAGAACATACTGTACATCAAGTTAGCTGCTCACTTCAATAGCAGCCACCGCAGAAAATGCTCCTGGTCTGCCTGTGACCCACGTGTAGCTGGGATAAAGGGGTATCAAAGGGGCAAAGCACTCTTTGTGGACACCACTCTTCTCCTGCCACTGTTTACCTTGCCAGTTGCATAAAAATCTAACCTCCTAAGCTGGTTACTCAATTACCAGATCCTTTAGCACACAGAAATAACCTTGTTTCTTTGCACTGCAAAGCACTGTAAAATCTTCAGATCCAGTCAGGTTTCAGCAAAAGCTCTTAGGTAAGAACTAGAGAGCAGATGTAACCTGCTCATGGTTTGTGCCATGTAGTGAATTGGGTTGCCTGCTATGTAGACAAATCTGTAATTGTACATTATTTTATAGCATTCTAAACATGAGCAGCTCTTCCATTGCTTACCTGTCCCCATGCATAGAGGTTATTGTGGGTCTGAGAAGGGTTCACTTTAGACAAGAGGAACCGGGCCTATTAACACAAAATATCAGAGAAGTAAATGTAAGATGTACATTGACAGCACTCTCAGCTCCTCAAGACTTCTTACTGCTTTAGGTCCATGACTAGTGATGCCCCTCTGCTTTTGCAAGCAAAGGACCAATTTAACATAAGTGGGTTTTAAGTCCAGAAACAGCTCTGCTCCACAGGCAACTTGTCTCCAAGGGGCACTCACCTGGCAGGGCAGTTCTGGTTCCATGCGACCCAGGCATGTCACCAGCACTGTCCCTCACATGCCCCCACCTGCTCTTCAGCAAAGAGGTCAGTGTAGGAACAGCCTAACATGGTCACATCAAAAGCAAATCCCAAATCTTTGTTTCAGAGCATCAACCCCTGTCTCTTCACTGCTACAAACAAACCAGGCACACACAAGCACAGCACAACTGTAATTCCAGGAAGAGCAAAAATAGGAAGTATTTCATACCCGCACTTGGCATTGGAGACTAAAAGAACAGATGGTCACACTTCCTTGCAAGCTAATTGCACTCCTGTCTTGGGTAAGTTTAGATACATACCCAAAGCATTTCTTTCCCAGCTCTTTGCAGAATAAAAAGATATTTAACCTGGCTTTTGGGGGTTTTGGAGTTTTTTTTTTACATCCTCATATTCAAAAGCATATCCAGCAAGTGATTGTCTTATTAAAGGACGAAGTTGTGGTAAAAGCTCATCAGAAAATATGCAAGCTCTGTACTTCAAAGAGCTAAATTACCACTGTATTTAACTTACAGAACCATCCTTCTAAAGTAAAGCAGAAAGACAGCTATTTGCTCTATTCAACAACAGAAAGAACTCCTCAATAAACCTCCTTACCTGACTGCCCCCATGTTCCGTGTGGATGTAACGCGGCATCGGGAACCTGGTCTGCAAGATTTCCTGGGCATCATCCAGTGGGGCTTGTAATAAGTGCTTGAAGTTTTCATATTCAGGCATCTCTTGATAACCAGCTTTCTGCCACTGTGCAATAGTCTATTGACAGGACAGGGAGGGGGTATAAAACTAGTAGAGATGTCTGCAAGCCTCCCCTTTTTAACCTGCATTCTTTAAGGCAGCAGAACGCACACTTTTCACTACCTCTGGAAATGACATTATTTAGTGTCTGTCATTTGCTGAGTGTCTTGCTCTCCAACAACATGTAGAAACTCTCTAAGGTAACTCTTTGTCATTGTTGACTCAAGTGTTCAACTCCTGTTCACGTCAATCGGGTATCCGTGCACACCTCTCAAAGGGAACTAATCTCATATGGAACACAGTCAGGAGCTAATAAGAAGCTAGCTGCCACAAACTAGCATGCCCAACTTCAAGTATCCTAATAACAATAGTTAAATACGAGTGAATTAGCTCAGTTCAAAAACAAAGGGAAGAGTTAAAATGCTTCCCAGTATTTAAAAGCAAAACTTGGAAAAATCCATAACCCATTTCTTTAAGAGCAGCAGTATTTAAGTGTCAAAACCTAGTAACCAAGTATGCCACGTAGCTGAAAATCAAACTGTATCTGCATAGCAAACTGCAGCTCTCTGCCCTGCTTAGTTCCAAGCTTTTCTGACCTTTACCAGGTATGGTAAGGGACCACCTTCATTACCAAGTGTCCTGGTAATGGTTACTTGGAAGTAGGAAGAAAATTAACTCTATCCCATCAGAAAACAGGACACCAAACTAGCATGAGAACTGTATCTCAGTGCACAACGCATCCTTAGCAATTGCAGTTGGACTTTTTGTTAGGACACTGGGGAGAGAAACTGTATTAAAACCAGCAGCACACATGCAATGTCATTATGTTAGTGTGGGCTTTGCAAGCAGCTTATTTGGTACTCGCAGTGACGCTGTCTGCATGCCTGGCAGGAGCGAAGGTGTGCAAACAGAGAAAGAATGTGTTTCAACATACCTCACCAAGGTAGATAACTATCTGGAAGAAAGTATCCATCAGTAGGATTCTGTCAGGGAGAATACTGCTGCTGTCCAAAAGCACTGGCTGGGGAAAGGAAAAGTCAAAATCATAGAATCAGCCAGGTTGGAAAAGACCCTCAAGATCATCAAATCCAAATGTTCCCCTAGGGCTGCCAAGGCCACCACTAACCCATGACACTGAGGGCCTCGTCTGCACGGTGTGTGAACACTTCCAGGGACAGTGATTCCAGCACTGCCCTGGGCAGCCTATTCCAATGCCTGACTGCCCTTTGGGGAAGTAATTGTTCCCAATATCCAGCCTAAACCTCCCCTGGCGCAGCTTGAGGCCATTTTCTCTTGTCCTATCCTTTGTTCCTTGGGAGCAGAGCCCAGCCCCTCCTGGCTCCATCCTCCTTTCAGGCAGTTGCAGAGATCATTAAGGTCCCCCATGAGCTTTCTCTTCTCCAGACTAAACCCCCCCAGGTTCCTCAGTCATTCCCCATCACACTTGCACTCCAGGCCCTACACCAGCTCCGTTGCCCTTCTTTGGCCCTGCTCCAGCACCTCAATGTCTCTCTTGTAGTGAGGGGCCCAGAACTGAACACAGGATTCAAGGTGCAGCCTCACCAGTGCTCAGTACAGGGGTATCATCACTCCCCTGGCCCTGCTGGCCACGCTATTGCTGATACAGGCCAGGAAGCTGTTGGTCTTGGCTGTGGGGGCACACTGGAGGTGCCACTAAGCCCTCAGAACTATATTAACCCTCACAGTTGGCCAAACAGCTTGCTTGGTCCAGCCTGTATAGACATAACTCCACCAAGGCTACTCAGTCCATGCAAACACCTTGCAGATCGCAGTCAGCCTCCTGGAGCATATCCGCATGGAGCAATGAGTTATCAGCTGCTGTCTGAAGTGCAGGATGCAAGAGAGCAATTCCTATGGCTACCCATGTTTAATTTCAAATTATCTTGAACAAAAGTGTCTCAAAAATAAGAAGAAATAACGTGTGACCTCTGACAAATGCTGCCAAGGGAGCTTCATATTACTTCAGCAGCTCCTGCATTTCTTTCCCACCAGACACATTCCTTCCAATGTGTCTGATGGGAAAGCTGCCAGCTTAAGGGAATCCTTGTCTGTTCACTGAATAGTTAAACAACTGAAAACAAGCAGCTGGTGAAAGATTATGATCTGGAAGGGCTGAGGCTTGCTGACTTACAAAGTGGACGTGGCAGCCTCTGGTAGAGAAGCAAAAGTGTGTGGAAACAGACTAAAACATTCAGTGGATGTTGGGGGGCAGGAGCAGGTTTGGGGTTTTTTTGTGTGTTTTGGGATATTAATTTAATCCAAGCTGTAAGCTTACTGAAAACACAACTCATATTCCACATTGCCCCATCCCATCCTTTAATAATGACCTCGATTAAAAAACATATAAGGGCCTTTTTACTGAAATACTGTTACTTGACTGAATACTCATTACTTTGGATTGATGCACTTCTTCCTGTTAAACAGGGACTCACCTCAGGAGGGCCATGGAAAGAATAAGCATAAAGGATGGGCTGGATCATAATGAGAGACTGGGTCAGATCTTGCCTAGCAAAGTGGTGACGGTAGTAAGAAGATTCATCTGGGCTGTTATTGAAGACCTGCAGGAATGGGGAGCGTCGCAGATGGAACATGAACTGCACCAGAAAAATGAGTGAGAGGAGACATTTCAGCAAGTTGTCAAAACGTCTGCACCCAAGTCCAGTCTTCCTGAACTGCAAAGCCCCTTATTAACTCCTCACAGTTCTTTCCTTATCAGTCATTTGTAGCACTGAACTGCAGGAGCACCAAATTAAAAACGCATCTGTGCCTCCCATCTTGAAGTTGATAAATGATACAAGATCTTTTATCATCACTCCCACCCACCCTGGCATCCTTTTCCCATACTGTGGGAAGTGACATTCTTACCTGGGGATACAAAGAAAAGGATTCTGACAATCTGAAGGAGTTGGGATCATCTTTGTTATATTGTCCAAATTTCTGGCACTGTTGGAAGCAAAATGGATACTTTGGTTATTTCTATTTTTTTATTTTATTTCCTTTTTAGAATTTACACTTTTTTTTATGGGTGTTCTTTTGGTTCTTCATAAACAGAGCAACCAAGGCATGAACATGACAACAGCAAGTAAGATAAAATTTACAGCCTCTTTAAGTCAGTGGTTTCTGTGTCTTCCTGGAACAAGAATGATGATTTGATCTATTTATCTATTTACATATATTAAATGGAGATTTGAAATTATCTAAGAATGAAAGAAATAGTACTTCTAGTACTACCCATTTCTGTTCTTCCATTACATCAGGCATACTATCTCATACCTAAGCTGCTTTGTACACTATGAAACACTTCTGCAGCAACTCTACTTCCTTCTAGAGCCGCAGCAGCTGCATTTCACCAACTGCTTCACTGGAAATAAACAGCATCAAATGGTTTGAGGACTTTAACTATACATGACTCCATAATCATTTCAGCATGCATCATGCCCATGTGCATTTTGACACTCAAATCTTTATTTGATACTGGCCCTGGTTTTTTTTAGTATCTGATCTGTTAGTATCAACTCCACGTGGGTGTTTGGACAAGGCCAGAACTAATTTAGGCAATCAGGCTTGTGCAATTCAAAGCAAAAGACAGTATGAAGCTGCAGAAGTAATTACTACCCTGAACTTGGCACCACTGAACCCACACCTGAATGCTCTGTCCAGTTTTGGGCTCCCCAGTGCAAGACAGACATGGATACAATGGAGTGAGTTTAGCAGAGGCCACCAAGCTGGTCAGGGGCTGTAGTACCTCATGCAGAAAGAGAGGCTGAAGAAGGTGGGTTTGGTCAGCCTGGTGAAGAATGGGATTAGGGAGTCATGTTGCTGACTGGTAGCTGGAGAAGTGGAAATTCTGATGGGGCAAAGGGAGGGGATGGGAATCACAGTGATCAAACACTGGAACAGGTTGTCAAGAGAAACAAGGGATCTTCAAAACTCAGCTGAACAAGAGCTGGAGCAACCTGTTCTAACATCAAAGCTGGCCCTACTCTGAGCAGATGGATTGAACCAGAGACATCTGGAGGTTCCTTCCCACCTGCAGTATTCTGTGTTTCATTCACTGTCACTTCTGTAATCTCACTTTAACCCTTTCAGCACGATGGGATGCTTACCTACTCCATCCCAAATTCACTGATCATACTGGCTACTGAGCTATTGTGTACTGCAACTGTATGACCATAATCAGAGCACAAAAGAAGCAAGTCAATCTGAAAGGAGAATCGTGTTCTCGTTTCCAGAGACCATTTTTACTAGAATCGAGAATGCACCCAACTGCAGTCTTTGGGTCTTACCAGTCTGATCAGCTGTCTGTCCAGCCACCGCAGAACATCGGGTCCCTCCTCAGATTCAGCTCTGTACACTCCCAGTCGTGCCATCAGCACAGCGGCTGCTTCTTGGTCAAACGCAGCTTCTATGTGCTGGAGCTGACTCTGTGCATCTGCCCAACTATAGGGTTAGTGAAGGGTTAGTGCCACATGCATTCACCTTCAGCAAAACTCAAACCAGATTCAACCTCCCGGTGCCAAACACTCCATGGCCAATGCATGCAACAAAAAGCTAGACAAATTCCAGCACAAACTGCACGTTAAGTTTCTGCCATTCTGCCAAAGGACTGACAGGAGACACTCACTTTCTGGCTATGGTGGTGACACGAATGCGTTTCTGCGTACTGGAGTGCTGATATTGAGTGACAAACTGCACTGCCCCTCGGCCTCCCTGAGGTATCGGTGCGTTGTGCTGCAAATAAAACAAGGTAAGCCTTCAAAACAGGGAGGCTTTTCCGTAACAGTAAACTACAGAGAACTGCACTGCAGGGAATCATTTGAGCAGTCACAAAGTACAAGGAAGAGATGGACCAGAGAAGAGAGATCCATCTATTAGCATTGTGTTTTCCAGCAGCCCTTAGAATCAAGGGGTGTTGGGCCCATTTAATATTGGGTGTGACACTGACTCAGCTTCTCCCTTAAAGGATGGCAGCCACTCGTCACCTCTATAGCAACGAACTTAAGAATGGCAGTAGAAGGTCTAAGCAAAGGTGCTGTGAGACTACCATCCTATTCCAAAGAGTAACAAATTCACACAGCAGAGAAGACAGAGGCAAGATGTGGAACAGAATTCCTTTTGGGTAGCTTTCCTAGCTTCTAGCTGCCATATGCTCAGAAGCTTCTCCAGCCAAAAGTTACTTCTGAGCCATCAAGTTATTACAGCTTGGAGGACCAAGTCTCCATTGCTATTTAAAAGTATAATTTCATTCTCCCAGCACCTACTGGCAAAAAAAGACAATTTTTTCTTTGTTAAATAAATACCATAGGAAGAAGACAAGGAAAGAATTCAGGTTTTTACAGAACAAAAAAAAATAGACAATTTATGCATATGAAAACAACTTCGGAGACTGTTTCTTTAGCACAAAACACCTGGTTGCTTTGCAGCCACCCATCTGCCACACAGGGGATGTCATTGCACTTTCTGGCCCTGAAACAAACAGTTTGGTGTGTGAAAAAAAAAAGACCAAAAACCTAGAGGACTGACCTGATTTACCACCTCAAAGTAAATGGCCAGAGTTGTGCTGGGATCCAGGCTACAAATTTTCCATTGAGAGGTTCCTCCAATTCCAAGCTCCTGCACAGGATCAAAAGTAAAGTAGCATTTTTACCTCTAGCAGCAGGTAAGGGAAGCTTATGTCATACTTTGAGCAGAGGTACAAGTAATAAGCAGGCATTCTGGATCTGTTATCTTTGGGGTGTGAATGAAGTTACTGAAGGCCACAGTTAAAAGAAAGCCTTATGGGGCACAAATTCCATCTAGGGAAGACTGTCTATTCCTAGGGATGTTTCCAAATTGTTCTTCTCCTTGAGAACTCTGACATTCTAGCTGAGCTGTAGGTCTAGACAGACTTTGCACTGTTCATTCACGTCTTTGTTAAAGGCTTTTCCATGTCAGAAACTTACACTTTCAGAGACACACGGCCCTTTAGCATTCAGGGATATGCATGGTCCAATAGCTCCTGCAATTTTCAGCTCCCTAGAGGTCTGGAACAAAGTAAATAAAAGTTGTTTGGTTTGGGTTTTTAAAATCACCAGCACTTTTCTTTCCCAATTAATGTCATCCAGTGAAACTAATCACCTTTACATCCAAACATGCACCAAAAGCCATCCGAAATTCCCCGTTGAATCCTTTGTTAAATACCCGCTGGAAGGTCTGCTTGAACAGGGAAGTATTGAAGGAGTCTCCCATCACCATATGTCCTCTGGGAAAGAAAAAACAATACGTAAAGGAACTGAAGCAACTGGGAACTGGAAGTAAATCACAAAGAATATGTCTCTCCAGCTCTTATGCATGCAAACACATGCAGTCCTGTTTTAAAGCATGCCTTTCATAGGTAGAATTCACATCAGGGAGTGCAGATTCATGGATGCCTCCTCCAAAGCCAGACGTGTTAATGCTCCATCTTGGCCAGCTTGCTTCCTCAACTACATTTCTTGCCCATCCCTTTAGCTGTCTTAAAAATGCTCATGTTTCACCAGTTAGAAATACTTCAACTGAGGAAAGAGCTTCACTCAGGCTGCTTTCCTGGATCAGGGCTGGAACCAGCCACATTACAGACAGGATGCCTGCAGGTGCATGGGTCTGTGTTGTGCCTTCCCATGGTGCCTTGGTAACCCCAGGCCTGATCAGATGGAGCTTAGGAACACAACCAACAGGTCAAACCATCTGCTGCTTACTGCACACTACAAGATTACTTGCAAATACCTTGCTCAAACCCTCCTTTGACTCTCTAGACATAATGACTGATAAGACATGCTGAGTACCCAAAAGGCCTGGTTTAGCACACAGCCATCCTCAGAGAGGTCATAACTGGTTTCAGTGATACAGAACACAAGACATGTACCCCTTAGAGATGTCACTTAAAACTAGACCCGGGGAAGCCAAGAATCCCTGGAGAAAGCACAAGTGAGCTGTTAAGTGGAGAGAATTTGGCCCAGACAAAGAAAGCTTCTACCCACAGTGCCTGATAGTCTGCTCTTCTGCTGGCACTTCAGTCATGCACACATCACAAAGCATGGCAGATCTATCCCATAAATTCTGGAAAGGATACTTGCTATCTCCCAAGGAGGCAGGAAGCATTTGCAAAGGACATGTCACACCATGCTTTAGAATACCTTTCTCAAAGCAGGACATGGAGTTTTCTACCAGCAGTGCTAATTCACATGCTGTTTTGAGACTTCAGAAATGAGGACTTGGGATCAGGTGAGGTTTGCCATAAAACTCCTGGCAAATTCAAACCACAATTTAGAAAAGACTGGTAAAAATCTCACCTTTTTGCAAACTTAACTGCTTTCTGAACTGTTGGCCCCCTCCAAAACAACAACAAAATAAAGCACAGGTGCCACCTTTGTGCTCTCCTGTTGTGAACATACCCAGTGAGGTTTGCACAACACTTCATCTCCAGCAGTCCAGTCTGATCCAAGGCACAGGCATAGATGTCAACACAATGCCCATTGGCTGCAGCGCGATTAGCCAGGGTCTCGTAGTGCTGGGGAAACACACATGGTGGTCAGGATGCTGCAATGAGCAGTTTTAATACTGCTCTCCAGCTGAGGCTAGCCCATGAAACACAAGGTTCAAATGATGTGATTACCAGCGCTCTGGTAGCTAAACAGTTCTGCTCTTACTGCTGGAGCACACTTCTCCCTCCAAAGATGTTTGTGCTCGGATGAGCTTGAGTAGCATGTCAGAGGTGCCATACTGCTTTCTGTAAGCTGACAGGCATGTTCATGTCTGACATTTTTACCATTTTAACTGGGTTTTTCTCATAGAATCCCAGACTGGTTTGGGTTGGAAGGGACCTTAAAGCTCATCCTGTTCCAACCCCCTGCCACAGACAGGGACACCTTCCACTAGACCAGGTTGCTCCAAGCCCCGTCCAACCTGGCCTTGAACACTGCCAGCAATGGGGCAGCCACAGCTTCTCTGTGCAACCTCTGCCAGGGCCTCAGCAAGGATTTTTTCCTAGTATGTGATCTAAATCTCCCCTCTGTCAGTTTAAAGCCATTGCCCCTTGTCCTGTCATTACCTGCCCTTGTAAAAAGTCCCTCTCCAGATTTCTTGCAGGCCTCCTTTAGGTATCGGAAGTCATAGGTCAAGAAGACAAAGGATGCTTATAGGAAGGGACCAATTCTTGGAAAACAGCTTTTCTCCTCCCCAGAAAGAGATACAATGATGTTGATGAACAAACTCTCCACCCACCATCAGCTAAGAAACCATACTGCAATACTTCTTTCTCTGAGAAGGCACAAGACTGTACTGGAGAGGTAACTGGAAGGAAGTGGTTTTTACCCTTCCCTTGACCACTCTCATAATTTAACATACACAAAAGGCCAGGCACTTCCAAGGACAACTGTGCCGATATCTGGACATACAGTTCCCACATCCAGAGAATGGAATATGTCTGTTCCGTAGGGAAGGACACTGAGCAGCTCTCAAAACAGCAGTGTAGGTTTGTGTTATGTACTTTCCCCTCATTTAGTGTTCTGACACAACATTCAGGTTTTGGTTTTAAACATTCCCAGCAGGCACCAGCACCTACTTTGGTGGCCTTCTTCATGAACCTTGCATTGTCCTTCTCTATGTCATGCCAAGAACGGATGGGTGTTTTCAGCTCATCTCCTACCACCATGCCTGGTCCTTGTGTTGGTGGCCCACCTGTAAACAGCATTATTCTGGCCCCTGTGTTTGGAAATGTGCCCTAAAATAAAAATAGAGACTTATGTTAAGGGGGAAGAGGAGGGAAAATATTATTAAATAGCAACCAATGCTTTAGGGACCTGTCTCTGCTACAGCCCACCTTGATAAATAGCAATGCATTTCCTGACAGTCACAGCATTCTCACGTCTAGACTCAAGCTACGTCAAGCTTCATGTCTTTGTAACAGGAAACAAGCAGTTTCTGTTCTTTTTACTTACATCTTAGATGATGGTCAGATAAAACCAGTGCATCCTATCACCTCCACATGGTGACACACACAAGAATCAGAGACCTTGAAACACCTGCATTATTTTATCATTTAAATGGAAACCCCCAGCCCACATGTCAAATGTCCTAGAGACAAACTGCACCTCTACAGCCAATGTACCTGGGCCAGCTTGGTTTGGCTGGACTGACACCTGCACACCTCTCAGCAAAGACTGATAGGTGCTTACTTTGACTGCCTCATCTCAAGCAGCAGCATGAAGAAAAGTACCTCCAGTAAACCAACTGCAATTGAAAGAGCCACTCCAGTGGAACGTAAAGGCCTCTTTCCCTGGGTCACTGGCCATGGATCCCTTTGCAGTTCTCCAAGCAGATCTGTTAAATTCATGTCAACCTTATGTACTGGCTGCAAAAACCTGCAAAAACCCAAATAAAATGTTTTCCTGCTTAGAAATTTAGAGAAGAAAGTGCCTCTCTGTTCCTGGCACACTTAAATTGCACTGAATTATCAGAAGTAAAAAGTCACGTGGCATGTGCCCTTCTTACATCCACACTTCCCAAGGCCTTTGCAAAAGACAAGAATTGATCAAAGCAAGACATCAGGAACTGAAAACAAGCCAAAGTCACATCAAGCATAGGAAAGAACTGCAGTGGTGGTTTAGTCTACCAAAATGCAAAAAGCTGCCACTGAAAGATAGAAGCTGATAAAGAAAGAAACTGTATTCAGCAGAGGCAGATACAGCTTTACAGCTCAGGGATCACTTTTGCCTGTCAATCAAGTTTTGGACTTTGCTGGGCCAAGGGTAGGAGGTAGTATGCAGGATTGTTAAGACATGCCCCACCACTGGCTGTTCAATCAAAAAGACAAGCCCCTGCTCTAAACAACTCCTGAGCAATGTGCTTTCCAAAGACAGCTACTCTGTTTTTCAATAGAAACCTAGACTGAATGCCAATTGTATTCTTGCAACTGCAAACCCAAGACACTACAGTAAGTCTGATACACTGTCAGCAGCTTCAGTAAATCCCATCCATACCTGTCACCTGAAATAGAGAGATAGCTGTGAAAAGAGAATGCTATTTAAATCTTCTTACAAAGATTATTCTTGGGAAACCCAGGTTTATAAGCATGACTCCGAAGGAACATAAAGCACCTGCCCTGCTTTTCTGCTGTGCTGGTGCAGCTTACCTGCTTGAAATAACAGGTTGCTCTGGAGTCTGAAGAGGTCTTCCCTGTTGAATGGGCACAGCTGGCCTTGAAAGCCCAAGCATATCCTGGAGAATAGTGAAGAGGAGGCAGGGATGTACTATTTAAAAACTAAACATTATTTGCTGTCAAACCCTGAGGCTGCAATATTGTAACATTAAATACATTAAAAATCTGTACAATTATTAATCTTTGTACTCCCATTAGGAATGGATCAGTGAGCCCATATGTGAGATACACAAACTGTATTTTGGACAAGCTTCAACCAAAGGCAAGAAGAAAGGAGAGGAGCCCAGTGCTCGAAAGACCAGCAGTGGTGCCAGCAGAGCCAACAGGAGCAAGTCACTGGCCTAAGACATGGCAGAACATACCTGTATTTGCTTAGCTGTCAGGTCCTTTGTGCCCCTAAACACGTAGCTCTTGGAAATCCCTTCACAGCTCAGCTCATGAACCTGGATCATTCTGCCAAAAGTGATAAGCCCTACCAGAGCATCAGAAGGCAGCAGGCTCAAGGACATCTGGAGGGACTCCTTCAGTGCCTGCAAGTCCTCTTCTTCCAAACACGTGTCGACAACATACAGGAAGATCAATGGTGTCTGTGGACCTCGCTGATGTGGAAAGAGATGCATTTACTGCGTGTGTACATATGCCAGGTGACACTTCATAATGCCTCCAGCCAATGAATAAAATCAGCCCTACCTTAAGCACGTTGCAGAAATGTTATTTATTTGCATTATCTTAAGGAAATACAATACACATAATCTGTCACAAATAAGACAGTTCTGGGGGGTTTCAAACTTGCCTGTGATTCACTTACCTGCACGATATATTCGATTGTTGAAAACTGAGGCATAAGCTCTGCTGGTTGATTGACTTCAGATATGCCTGCATATGCTGGAGGGAACTGAAAAAGAGAACAAAAAATCAGGACAAGGAAGTTGCAGGACAGAAATGTAGGCCCTCCTCTGCCGTCCAGAGGCTGCCCTGCTCATGATGTGGTTACTCAACTCTTTATTTACTGCCACTGCATCAACCTGATTAACTCATGACAAGAGACCCACAGTGCTGTTTTCCAAAGCACAGACAAGTTCCCAGCAGTATGGACAGCTGCTCAACCCAGTGTAAATAAAAGGTGGGACTAAACCAGCGACTGTGTGTCAGCTGGAATTCACTTAGCCACATGACAGTTCTGATAGCAAAAGTCTACTCAAATCTAATGATTTTCATACTCGACAAGAACAGTAAGCGTCAAGTGCAAAAACCACACTGGGAACACATGGGATATAGTGTGGAACACATGGGACATAGTGTGGAACACATGGGACATGGGACAAAGATAGCATTATTATCTCCTTCCTAAGCTCTGCATGCTGGCAAAACTGAACTCAAGCCAGACAAGATGTCAGGTAATACAGACCCATTAGCAAGTACTCTTTCTGGGTTCATCAGGAGAAAAAGGCCAAGGGGAGGAATCTAGAAAAGTGGAATTTATGCTGAATATCCTTTGCCAGGGATGTTCAATAAAATTGTTCACTGAAAAGCAGAAAGGGCTGATGCTTTTTCCAACTTACCTGATTTCTCTGAAAACAGAAGTTACAAGCCCAGAGCTTGGCCCGATAGTCAACCTGGCTGCAAGGGAAAGATGAAGCATTAGTATAACCACAGGACCGATTCTACAGCACAGCTTCACAATTGTCCATGCTGGTTCACAGCCCTGAGGAAGAAACAGAATACCATACACTCAACTTGAATGACAAGAGGTTTAGGGATTCAGACTCCTGTTCTATTGCC
The DNA here is from genome assembly GCF_028554395.1 of Pezoporus wallicus. Classification (NCBI taxonomy): domain Eukaryota; kingdom Metazoa; phylum Chordata; class Aves; order Psittaciformes; family Psittacidae; genus Pezoporus; species Pezoporus wallicus. The sequence goes on along the minus strand of NW_026635101.1, from coordinate 811,590 downwards.
AGAAAGTCCATCAGCTCACCCAGCCCTGCAATTCCAGGCTTGTCAGCATGAGAGACCACGGACAGCTCTCTGGAGCATAGGTTGGGCAGACAAAGACTCAGGTCTAATCGTTCTTTCGCCACACTTGGACTTACCTCAGTCATCTTATTGTTTGTACAGCTGTGGCACACAAGTACTCCAGTCACAGAGCAGCAGGAGCCACTCACCCACATCCTGCACAAACACTGAACAAATAGGCTGTTCCCTGCCCCAAAGAGTTTACTTAGCTCATTAGAACATCCTGGAAAATGCAGTAAAGCCTGGCCATACTCTTGATTTATGGGCTTGATCTCTTTTTGCTTCTTCTTACTGGCCTTCCCTGCTTTTTCTCAGCCCAGCACTAATCTCTGAGTATGTACGACGATCACATGATTTTGGGACCAAGACTGTTCCTCTTGAATTGTCAGCAAAACTTCAAAGACAACTGTGATGCTCATAGGGGAGCTGACCTACAAGCAGCAGGAAACCAACTGAACATCACAGTACAGAGAACAATATCAGTATAATCAGCATCTTTAAGTTTCATCATTCATCACAAACTCCTTGGCCATTTTCATATCATCTCTGCCTTAATAGCCTCCCCAAAGGCACTCCTCTCTCCTCTGGATCTGGCAGCTCTAGTAACAGGCTGGCATTCAACAGCAAGCATGCATGGAGTTTAGGGATGTGGAACTGCTTGAGTGAGCCCAGAGGAGGCCACAGAGATGCTCCAAGGGCTGGAGCAGCTCTGCTCTGGAGACAGGCTGAGAGAACTGGGCTGAGTCAGCCTGGAGAAGAGAAGGCTCCGTGGACACCTTAGAGCAGCTTCCAGTGCCTAAAGGGGTGACAAGAAATCTGGAGAGGAGCTTTTGATAAAGGCAGGTAGTGACAGGACAAAGTGGTTTTAAGTTGACAGAGGGGAGATTGAGATGAGACATCAGGAAGAAATTCTTCCCTGTGAGGGTGCTGAGGCCCTGGCACAGGGTGCCCAGAGAAGCTGTGGCTGCCCCATCCCTGGCAGTGTTCAAGGCCAGGTTGGACAGGGCTCGGAGCAACCTGGTCTAGTGGAAGGTGTCCCTGCCTGTGGCAGGGGGTTGGAACTGGATGAGCTTTAAGGTCCCTTCCAACCCAAACCAGTCTGGGATTCTATCATTGGATGACTTCAACAAACCCACGGCATCTAACTGAAAGAGGCCACCAAGCACTAGGCAGAGAAAAAGAGGAATAAGGAAGGAGCAAAGCTCAGATAAAAACTAGGTACTATCCTTCCTCTATCAACATCCCCAGCCAAGAAGTTCATACCAGAGTGGGTTGAGCACTGCTTTGCAAGTCGGCCTGCTACAAAGCACCGGCTCATACTGCGCAGGAGGTAGGTCAGGACGCTCCTTCAGCGGGGTCAGAAGGCAGGCCAGGGGCACAACCATCCTCGTGGCCTCCAGCCTGCTGGAGGGCCACACGTTCCAGCTGAAACGCACGCCATCACGCTCCTCATTTTGCTGGATGAACTCCAGGTACGTCGCCATGGGACTGCAGAAGTTCTGAAAGGACATAAGCAACATGCTGAATGTAGACACAAGACATTGCAGGACAAAGCCAATACATTATGATGAGTTAATCCCATTATCAAATGGACAATGTGATTGTATTAACCTCTTCTGTCTGGTGCTTTCCAGACATTCCAGGCAATTAAAACACCACCAAATCCAAAGAAGAAACACGGCAATCATGAACTCTAGGCTAGATGTGAGGGGTTTTTCCCTTATGATCCACATTTAACATCCCACTCAGTACCCACTCAGCCTCATACTGTCCTCGAGGCAGTCCTGCCTGACTCAGGTAAGGGTAAAACAGGTTTCCAACATAACCTGAAGCCTTCAGCTGAAACCTTGGCGGGGGAATGAAGGCCAAAGCACTCATCACAAATGTCACCGGGCTGCCAGCCTGACCTGCTTACAGATGGAAAGGAGCACACCACAAAAAGGTCAAAAAAGACCTTCAGACTCACTCCAACAGCTCCACGTCCCTCTTGTGTTGCTGTCCCCAGAGCTGGATGCAGTGTTCCAGGTGGGATAGAGGACAGACCCTTCCAAAGCCTCAGCAGATGAGTGGCGGTAGTATTCCAGCATCCACACGGGATCTACTACAGGGCACACTGCTAACCCCTGCTCCTTCCTCGCGGTGATACAGGGAACACAGCAGATCACCCAGCCTCAGCTCGGCACAGCTATAGGGGACACCGCGGATCGCCAGCAAAGCCACAGGAACCACCTCCGACCCCGACGGCAATTCCATGGGGAAAAGCCCTAACCCCCTCCACTGCTGAACACCACCGGAGACACCACCGACCCCTCCAGCCTCTCCCATAGGATACACCACTGAATGCCCCCAGCACCTCCCATATGGGACACCACTGACTCCCCAGCCCCTATAGGGCACGCACTGACACACCCCACAGGCCTCCTACAGGGGACAGACCGGACCCCCCGTCCCCACAGCGCCCACCTGCCCGCTCCGCGCCGCTCCCTGCCGCCGCTGTCTCCCGGCAGGCCCCGCGCACCCGGCAAGGCCAGCTCAGCGGTACGGCGTGCCCGTAGGCAAGATGGCGGCACAGGCACGCCCCGCCCGGCCCCGGCGAGGCTCCGCCGACATCTTGGCTACGGGCACGCTGCTCGCCGGTCTGAAGGAGGGGAAGAGACGCGACCCTATCGTACATGGCGAGGCAGCGGCGTCGGGCCGCCATCTTCACTAAGGGTGCCAGGTGCAGTGTTGGAATGGAGACAAACGGTGTGCCCCTACTAAAGATGGCGGGGGAGGCGTCGCCTTCCTGCGCTGGCGGCCCGATGGGTGAGGGGTGCAGCTCTTCTGTCAGTGTGCTCGGCAGCTTTAGGGGGTGCTGTCGTGGTCGTGACAGCTTTACCCTCACGGCCGGGTTGAGGCCACAGGGGTTCATCACTCATCATAGAGGAAAACCACCTATGCTTAAAAGCTATATAATATTCACATTACTACTATTGTTAGTGTCGTCAGACCCAGGACTTGCTCTCCAAGCGCTACCAGTAAGAGGCAAAGCAAATCTGCTCCTCTGCAGTTGCTTGCTTATCCTTCATTTTACAGATTCCTCACATCGCCATGTCTCCAGAGCAAAGCACAGCACCGTAACGGGGACGCAGGGCTCCAAGGCCACATGCTAGCATGAGGTGAAAACACTGAGCAGCTGGTGCGAGCTTGTGTCCTGGTTTCAGCTGGGATAAACTCCCATTTTCTTCCTAGCAGCTGGCGCAGTGCTGTGTTTTGGATTTAGCATAGAATAATACTGATAACACCACTATGTTTTAGCTGTGCTGAGCAGTGCTCACAGAGTCAAGGCCTCTTCTGCTTAGTGTTTCTAGACCAAATAACTAATGTAAAAGCTTTCCCCTTCTGTTGTCTTGGAAGAATCACAAGCTTGCTCAAAAAGTGAGAGAAGGGGGAGGGAAAACCATCAGCTGCCTATATAAGCCCCAACTTGTTTTGTGCTTAACAGCTGAAAGAGAACGCTTTGAGCTCTGCTTCCCCTCTTCTTTACTCGCCCCAGGATCTCCTGAGTAGCGGGAAGGCAGTCTGTGTGGTGGACAGCCCTCTTTAAGGTGTCTGTACCCTGCTTCAAAGCATAAAGTGTTTGGCAGCGATAGGAAACCCAGCTGTCCCCACTCGGGATCGTTTCTTCCCCAAAAGCTCCCTGCACATGGAGGCAAAACGGGAAACCAGCGCGAGGGTTTAGAGCTTTCTCTTCCCTTTCTGTGCCCCATGAAAGCCATACCAGGAGGAGACAGAAGGTGGCACTCGAACAGCACCACATGAACAGCCGTCGCGCTAAACGCCTCCAACCGCAGCTACGAGCAGAGCAAAGAAAGAAAAGAGAAGCAGGAGAAAGGGAGCAGCCATTCAGCCATGGGGTGAACGGTTTCACTATCACATGCTTGCCATTAACGTTGATGTTTTAGACTTCGGACTGTAAAGGCTAGACACGTCAGACAGTTCCTCTGTCAGTTCACAATACAGCCTGGTACTGAAGTTCCTGTTTCTCTTGGAAATTGAAAAGCAGTCTGGCACTTGATCCCATGTGGAGATGGCACTGGGGTGTGACAACCCTCCACTTGCCTTTGGACAGTTGGTTACCACTGGTGAGGAAACAGCTCCGAGCAGCTTGGTAGGTTCACAGCAGGGGCTGCACTGCACAAGGGTGAGCTCTCCAACCCAGGAGGTACCTGCCCAACTGGAGCCTCTCCTAGGAGGCTTGCCTAAAGAAAGGAGCAGGTCATGTTTCCAAGCGGTCATCCATCTTTTGAGGGTTAACTTTAGCTCTCAGCTTTCTACGGCTGAGTATGTTGAGTCACATTCAGTACTGGAGCTAGTATTGTAGCTTCCTCAAAAGGTTCCATCTCATACCAGTTTGTAAAAGGGACAGCTTTTCTTCAATCTCCTACCTGGCAACTCAGGCAGAAAAAAAAACCACTATACGGTTACCTTTTAGCATTTACTCCCTTTTTAAGGAAGAATTACAGGCTGACAGATTAGCCAGGTTTGTGACAAACCAGAGTGACAGAAAGATCATTCCTCCAATTCATTTATAAGTAGATCAGATTCCTATTTTGCAGATAGGCAAGTGACACGGCTTTCTTTTCTCTGTAGGCATAGATGTGTTTTTCCAGATTTGAGAAGCTTTGTTAGAGCTGCAACACCAGGAAGCTTCAGAGACCACACAGGTCATCTAAACCAGGTAAACCCTATACAAATGAGCCAGAATTTAGAGAGCTTAAGAAACCAATTCTCTGCTTCCTTAAGCTGTTCACAGACAAGCTCTGCGTTTTCCTATTGCCAGTGAATATGGTTATACTGCATGAAGTGACATACCTGAATGATAAAGACATGTTGTTTGCCTCAAAGCTATGAAGCAGAGCACAAACAACGACTTATCTCTGCCAGCAGGAGGATTCAGGACCCCATTGTGTTAGGTCCTCTTTGAACACAAGAAGACAAAAGGCAACCCCAGCCCCACACCTCAATGAAATTACCTTTGGCCACATAACAGGTATCTGAAGCAGCATTTTCCTCAGGCTTAAGTGTGCTGAGTGGTTAAAGTGGCAGAGAAAGAATAAACATCTGATCATTTAAATCCCAATACTCTTTTTGTAAGAGCTCTTCTGCCTCTGCAGAGATAATGCATCCCTGTCACCTCTGCAACAAAAGAGGGAGCTGGCTGTGGGTGCTCACAGGAGGTAAACAATCACATTCAGCTTATCAGTACTAGTTGTTTGCTGGAGACAGCATGCCCAGCTGCCCACAAACAAGGAGCCTTTGCCTCTATCTACACCCTCCCTGAATAGGAGGACAGAAACCATGTTTTTTGTTTTATTCTTTGTTCAACATTTACCTTCTGTCCACAACCCACGATGTAAGTAGGAAGGTGGGGGTCAAGGAAAATTTGAACATTTCTATATGTGATCTAGTCTACTTTTAGAAGGGAAGAACTCCTGGACAGTATTGAAATAGCTGATGTAAAGACTCCTACCCTTATTTGGTAAGCTGTCTTCCAAAATCTGTCAGCCCAACCGCTTGCTACTTGTGGTCCAATTACCTGGCAAGCTGATAACTCAGTTGTTGTAGAAGTGCTTGACCATTGCCCCCTCAACACAGTGCCCAGGAGGGCTTATTTTCAGACAGGGAATCTTGAAAATAGCTAGATGCAACAGGTCCAGCATTATGCTTGGCCCACTCATTGCCCAGTGCTGGGAGGCTGTTTGCGAAGAGGATGAGTAGAGATCCAGCCTGGATGAAGCAAAATGAAGCCATAGGTAGCAACTTGTACTGGGAGAAGAGTGTCTGCACAGTGCCCTGCTGCTAGTACATCACTCAGTCTCTGTTACTCTGGAACTGGCTGTACCCTACATGCACAACATTCTCACTTACCAGAAGGAAGCTGACTGGTTTTCCTTAGAGGTTGCTTGATTATAGGTTAAGGAAGAGGTGGAGTCGCTAATTAGCATAATATAGCTGGTACAAGTATCTGTTTACTTCCCTGATCTGAACCTGCATTTTCAGATCAGGATCTGAAACCTGCTTTTTCTAAAGACACCATGACCCCTCTACAACTGCCAGATGGACATCAATAACCAGCGGAATCTAGAGACAGCTCTCTCTTGAGAGGCTTATGACAACACCACAGTCTGTAACGTACAGACTGTACCACACAATTGCCAATTCATCATTCCAGTCACACAGAGGAGCCAGAGAGGTCACACAAGATACGCAGAAACTGGCTCTGCATCACATTGAGAAGGTTGTGCTTTTTGATGATATGCTGGTATCATGCCTTTCCCAAATCACAAACCAAGGCCAGAGGTCATATTTATGTACCAACAACTGTCACCGACATCTTTTCCAACCCTGAGGGTATTCAGATCATCTATAAAAATTTTCCCTGTACCATCACACTCTTTCTTTCCTCTTCTGGGAAATGCATCTTCCCAGAATACATCTACTCAAATTTTCATAACGGCATACATGATGCAGCTGCCAGAACACACCAGCACAGATTTGATGATGCTCTTGTAGCTGTCAGATGAAGGGATAAACACAAGGGATGCATCACCAGGCAACGGAAGAAATGAAACACAAATATACATGAGAAAAGAATCAGGGGTTTAATGATAAATTAGCAGGTAAGAAAGATAATAAAGACTGAGTTCTGTTTGATGTATTCAGGTCTTTCCCACATAAGATACTTGAATAAGCACCTGTCAAGTACTCAACACAACCCTTGAAGTGGTGCATCACCACCCAGCTGCTCTATGGCACTTACCAAATCGCACAGCCAATTTTTGGTACAAGAAGGGGTCTGTATTTCCACTTCAGCCTTGATCTTCAGTGCTGACTCGATTTCCAGTCCACTCACAGGACTCCTTGGAGAACTGATGTGTTGCTGCTTTATGTTTCATTAAAAGCAAAGTCACTCCAATGTCCTGAAGCTGCTCACAAGTTTAGGAAGTCTGCTTTTTAAAAAGCAAGCCACTTGGTCACCTTGGCTGTGAAGCATGAGTCCAGTTTACAGTTTCACTTTAAAACTCCAGCCACTCTGTCATATAAATACAGTTCGATGGAGAAATCTCACCACCTTCATGGCAGTCATCAAAAACCTACAAAAGAAAGCCTCATGTCAGCAGAGAAATCACATACAGCAAGCAGGATCTGACAGGAATAACACGCTCCTTCTCCAATAGATAAGCAGTAGTCTGACAGAGGCCCGTATCAGCAACGGTGCGGCCAGCAGGACCAGGGCAGTGATCGTCCCCCTGTATTTCGCACTGAGGAGGCCGCACCTCAAACACTGTGTTCAGTTCAGGGCCCCTCACAATAAGCGAGATGTAGAGATGCTGGAGTGGGTCCAGAGAAGGGCAACGTAGCTGGTGAAGGGTCTGGGCACAAGTGTGATGAGGAACAGCTGAGGGATCTGGGGGCGGGGGGGAGTCTGGAGAAGAGAAGGCTCAGGGGGCACTTGGGATCAGAAAATATACTGTAATTTGGAAAGGGCTACACTTGAGAGTACCCTTTCGTATACAGTCCAGGGAAAAGACAGATATAAGTGGGAAGCATCCTGGTCTAAACTGAAGAACCTGCCTGTTGCACCATAGCTAAAGCATCATGGATAACGCTCCTAAGCATAGCTGGCTTAGTAAGCCACAAGGATCACTCATGGACATAACTTTTTAGTGAGCCTGCTGGCCATTTGCATGACCATATTGAAAATCTGAATGCACCCACCTATTCATACACAAAATTAATTACTTACAGGGCAGAGTCCACAGGGTGTCCTGACTAATCCAGTGGGCTGTATGAGAGGACTAACGGCTCTGTACAACTTCATCTGTCCATCCACACTGCCTACCGTCCCTTCCTTTGCAGCAATAATAGTCATCTCCACTTTTCCATCATATATGAGCGTATTTAAAATGGTTTCTATGTCTTCCATCGACAACTCTACCTAAGAAACAATTTGGACAACACTAGTAAAGATACATGCCAACAACTCCTGCAAGAAGGAAATGAGCCAGCACGTTGAGTAACAAATCCTTAGGGTTCTAACCTGGCCCAGATGAAGGCACTGATGATGCTGGGCACTTTATGAGGCTATGCAGATACAAAAAGAAAAGCACAGACCAATACCTCCTACCTCCCAAGCACTTTGGGGCTACACTAGCCTTGGCTTACCAAAAAGCTTCCCTATGCACCTCAAGTGTCTATATCATCCAAACACTACACACTTCCAGTTTTAGAGGAAAATTGTTGTAAAAAGACAAGCCTGCTGAAGATACACCTAACAATGGATACTTGCAAGGTTTTTTTCCCCTCCTTTTTTTTTCCCCACCCCTAGAACTGCTTAAAGTACATGGGGAAACTTGAGAGAAATTATAAACTGGTTCAGACTTTTAAAGGCGCATTTACTTTGAACTCAGTTTTATTTCATCCACAAGGATGTGAATGCTAATTCTTTTGTAACTCTTTGAAAACCCACAGGTACAGTCTATTCTGGAGTCCCATGCAGCATCAATGACTCTCTTCAAAAAGCAGTCAAGCAGCAAATCCCACCTCCAGTGCAGTAACCATAGGGTACTAAAGCAGTTACTGAACCCTCACCCAATTTGCAGGACCCAACCAACTCCTAGTTGCACTAGTCATGCACTGACAATTTTGACAGTAGTAAAATGAATTTGTTCTGACCTTACTGATACCCAGTTCACAGATGTATTTCCACACCTCATGGGATGAGGCAAATGAGCTGTTCCTCTGTATCATGGGATTCTGTTTGCTGTCACGAGCAGCCTCTGCCTGAGGAAGAAAAGCAAAGATGAGTTACAGTCAGTACCCACTGCCAAGAGCCTCCTTCATGGTTCTGTTTCAGGCAGACCGAAATACAAAAGTTGATTTCCACACTATCTCTGGGACATGTTTTTTCTTTAACATTCAAAGCTGTGTCCTTAAAACTGTGAGGCAATGCAGCGCACAACCAAAGAGAATATTACAAGAAATATGACAAAATTTACAGAGTGATTTACGTTACTGAGAAGGAATATCAGCATTTGGCATTTTGTTGGCAAAGAAAGAAAGTCCCTGCAGTCCCTATTTTCTGTTAAAATATATTTTAATGGAATAGAGAAATGAAGCAATCTGCATAGGACGTATTTAAGCAAGAGCAGGCTTCTCCTGCAGGTAAACTAGGGAAAACTGTTATCTAAGCACCCTATAACCTCTCAGAAATTAGGAGCTCTGCAGGGAACAGTGATTTTTGCTGGATTTGTTGGTGCCGCCTAGCTTGTCAATGGATCTTGGAGACAGAAGGCTTCACTCCCTGCACAGCGTGTGAAAATATGCATTATTAAAACACAACACCATCCCACTTGCTGGGACAAAAATAAACCAGTGCAGATTTGCCAATCTGGTTCTAACAACAGTCAACATTTATGGGAAACACTATGGAAAACTTAAGCCTTGCCTGTCGCTTGTTTTATAAAGAGAATAATTATTTGCACAAAACAAACAGAAGTTGACTTTAGCAGTGGCATTCACCTTACTCTGTAGAAATTTAAAACATTGTTGATTTAACACCTCCACAAACTCCGATTCGAAGTCTTGGTCACTGTACCAAGCCCCACCAGTCACCGAGCGGTCAGGCTGCAGGTTATATAGCATATACACCTTCTTCTTGGATGCCTGTTGGAGAAAACATGCAGCTTTTAACATCAGGAAGTCTTCCTTAAGAAAGGAAGATTTAAGATTGTATCTGCCAAAGAGATGGTTCATTACTCCTAAAACTCAGGGCACAGACATCCAGCTGACTCGAGCTATCCTTAACACATCTGACCCTCAGATAGCATGGAGATAAAGATCAATATATCTAGATTCCTAATTATTTTATAACATAGTGGTAGGAGAGTCCAGAATACCAGCAACGTGCACACAATACAAACCTCACTGAAGGAGGTCTCAGAACTTAAGCGTAGCATATTGACTCTAATTCCCCTCCACAATTGAAAGATGACAGGAAAGTGTCTCCAGAAGACAGCAAAGACAAACTTAATGGAGAAGTTTCCAACTGCTTCTGCAGGGTTCAACCTGTACAATGATGATAGGACCACCCCTACATGATTAAACCCTGCAGCTAGTCAGCCCTTGCGAGCCCACTCCTTACTGCCACAACTAGACAGGGTGAATGGGAATGCTGCTTCAGTCCTGATAGTAGTAGTCAGCTAGTTAAAGGACAATGGTCATCCAAAGGACTAACTCAGCAACCCCTGAGCTATTTTAGCAGCATTACATCCCCTGTATAACTAGATGAAGCCAGCATCTCTCACAAGGACACGAAAAAGCGACTGCTTTTCTGTGTCAAACTTCCTGAAAAAAAGTGGAGATAAAGAAGTTACCCTCACCTCTCACTCCCCCTGACAAACTCACACACACAAGACAAGGTATTGTCTCCAAGGTGCAGATGAGATCAGCACACAATAAAAGCACACAACATAAAACTTTCAAGTTCACAAACAAGTAGACTTCCTGGTTTACCAGGCCCTGCAACAAGACAGAACCTCTGCTGAAAACCAGGAAAGGGTCCAAAGAACATGCTAATACTAATGATTTGTAATGAAGCAGGTAAGGAGAACAGATGCTGCATGAGCATTGTGAGAGCATGAGGAAAAAGCATGGGAAAGGATAAGCCCTACTCTGATACGCAAACTGTTTGCACATAAAGTACTTGAGCAACTGGAACAAAGTAGAGGAACCAAGGTAAAACAGAATCAAATGTCTTAGAAATTGTTTAAGGTAAACAACACAAATCTGGTATGAACCAGATAACTGAAGGGAGTTTCAGGATCTCCAGGAGACAGGAACCTTGTATGGCCACTTGCAGCTAGGTAACCTTATCACCTGTCCCGTGTAAAAGGCTGAGGTTGTTTCAGTATCAGAAATACCAAACTGTGATACAGCAACATTGGGACCAATGGAGAAAAAGGAATTACAGACAGGTTGCTTATTTGCGTGGACATTGAGTGGAGAAATAAGAGTGGTAGAAAAACAGTTAAAAACCAGAAAAGGAGAATAAGGTATAAAAATAGGGAGCGATAGAGGGCAGGATCTGCAGCCAGCAGGAGAATGGATGTGTACAGACAGCAGAGAAGCACATCCGTGAATCCAAGCCCATAGGATGCTGGGGAGAACACACCAAAACCTTCCCTATATTTAAGTCTTAAAGACCAGGTATGGAAGTGCAGAGAAAAGGGTGCCATAACTGGAGATCAGCAGCAAGCAGAGAGAGGGTTTTGTGAAGGGTAGCAGAACTATAACAACAGTTGTGTGCAATGAAGAGTTAAGAGATCTAGAACTGCAATTTGTTAGTAACCATGTGTAATTAGTAATGCTGGGAAGAGTGATAGGACTGTATATTACTAGTCATGTGTTTATTAGTTAAATCAGTTTGTTAGTGGTATATTGATTATTTAATAATCATTATGGCTTCTTGTATCGCTGCACCCCAAACCTGTATACTAAAGCAGAGAGTCAATCACTGGTGTACAGTCAATGAGAAAGTTGGAGGCAGAATGAATGAGGTTTCTCTGCTCACATTCCCATTCAAATCTACATGCAGCAAATGCTGGAAATTGTTAAAATAAAAAAACACCCCAAAAAAGCAGTCACAGATACTCACTGCCACAGATTTAACTGCTTTAATTAGTTTCTTGCTTTCCAAGTTTTTCAGTATCTTGTTGATCTCCGTTAAAGGCAAATTACTTTTGTATCTAATGTCCCTGCTCCAAATACCTGTTTAAAAACAGAGACGTGAACAGAAATTAATGAAAGAAACCATTTGCTTCTGTACATACTCACAAACCAAAAGTCACATCACAGGACTGCTTGACTTGCTTGCCAGCCACAGGGTGTACCCTCAATCCTACCACTCCCAGCAAAAGGGAGAAAAGGGGCAGAAGGGGACAGAACAAAACAAACAACTAACAAAACCAAGAAACATACCACAACCACCATGCTGTCATTCTGTGCTTTGCTCTGAGGGCTCTTACAAGTAGACCCCACTTTACTGCCAACATGAATACACGGAGTCATAGAATAGTCTGGCTTGGAAGGGACCTTAAAGCTCATTCAGTTCCAAGCCCCTGCCACAGGCAGGGAGACCTTCCACTAAACCAGGTTGCTTCAAGCCCCGTCCAACCCGGCCTTGAACACTGCCAGGGATGGGGCAGCCACAGCTTCTCTGGGCACCCTGTGCCAGCGCCTCAGCACCCTCATTGGGAAGAATTTGTTCCTAATGTCTCATCTCAATCTCACCTCTGTCAGGTTAAAACCACTTGTTCTGTCCCTACCTGCTCTTGTCAAAAGGCCCTCTCCAGCTTTCTTGTCACAGCCCCTCTAAGCACTGGAAGCTGCTCTAAGGTCTTCTAGAAGCCTTCTCTTCTCTAGGCTGAACAAGCCCAGCTTCTCAGCCTGTCTGCCAAGCAGAAGTGCTCCAGCCCTCAGAGCATCTTCACGGCCTCCTCTGGACTCACTCCATCAGCTTCACATCCCTCTTGGGTTGGGGGCCCCAGAGCTGGACAAAGAACTGCAGGGAGGGTGGGGTAGGGGGTTGTTTCACTAGAGCAGAGAGGGAGAAAGATATTCCAAGTATTCTGGAAGAGCCCCCCCAAAAAGTCAACCAGGATAGGTTGGTATTTTAATAGAGAAATAGGTCATCTTCTCATTTGTTTTTAAAATGCAGACACATGGAACATTAACTACAGACCTGGGTTGGGGACTCCAGATTTCATATTTATATTATCTGAACAAGCATTTAAAAGTTTGGGCAGGAAGTTCTGTAAGTAAACGTTCACAATTAAAGTACCTTTGTTCCCTGCATCTTCTATAATTTGGTAAACCAGCTTCTCTTGATTGTCAGAGCCTTTCATTTTACTGCAAAATAAGACAGATATCAGGGTTTTTGAAAGGCTCAAAATTCAAAAGTTGAATTTGTTTTAAACTGCAAACAAGTACTATGAAAAGAACCAACACACAAAATAGAACCTCTACACAATAAGCCAGCCAGTGGCCAATATAATACATGACACTAAACCTCTCTGGATCCAGTCAAGCTTGCCAGTGAGAAGCCACAATAAAGAGAAAAGAGCACAGTATGAAGGAAAAGCTGCAACGAGGGAGTTACTCAATGTGTCATCACAATAGGGAATCTGGGTCACGTACTAACTCAGCTAGGGAAGGCCGAACACAGCACAGAGCATAATTTAGGATAATCTGTCTCTAGACAGAGCATCTTCAAAAGAATAGTAGCATGCTCCCAACTCTCAGACATGTCTTTTCACTTGTCTGAGAAAGCCTGAACTTGACAGTCTTCTTCTAAAGCATCTGAAAAAGAAGATGAGCATCTGAAAAAGAAGATGAGATGCCTGCACTGAGGATAATTTGAAAGGATGCCTCTGCATCTCTCACTCAGACTTACACAGGCATCACAAAACATGATTTGAAGGTACACTTTAGTAAACCAAAGCGATCATGTGCCCCCCTGGAACAGCTGTAAAGGTGATTGCTGATCCTGAAACATGAGCAGTGAGGAAGACCACAGAACCCCAGACTCTGGAGGGTTTGGTCAGGCTTCAGCTGGCTTTCACCCGAGTATATACATACATTTGCACAGATCACTTTGTAATCATCTGGACTAGGAACTCTGCTAGAAAGTTACAGCTCTGTTCAATAGAAACCACTACATCCAAAACAATTGTCAGGACCAGCTCAGGGGATTTAAATGTACCTCCTGAAACAAGCAGTTATGTCTTATAACATCCATGTTACAGAATCCATATTACGCTGCTGTGTCTCCTCAGCAAGGCTGCACATGACTTGCAGAACGGTGTCCCAAATATATTTATCCAGCAAATAAGAGGCTTACCTTGCATTTTGAGAGTCTTTGATTCTGTACAGGAGACCTGCATTGCTTCTGAGAAGATCCAGTTGCCCCTAGGAGAGGTGGGCACATGCATTTATTTTCCTTCAAATAGCTTGTTTCAGAAGCTGGCAAGAATCTTCTAAACTTCCAAAATAAAAATCTTATTTCATGTCAGTTGGCTAAAGGGAGAACTAACATTTCTAACGCTGGAAACAATAATACCCTTGAGAATATTTTTTCCCCCGATAAATAACCAGGAAAAAAAAACAAACAAACAAGCCAATGTACTTCTCAATAGTAACTTCCTCACCGAGAAATCCACATGGATATACATGTTCATGTTAATTTCGTAAGCTAAGTTTTCATTTGCTTTGGTAATGATAAGTGCTTATGGCAACCAAAAGTAAGGATGGTAGCTGTGTATTATGGCAAATGATGCCAAATCCAAAGGGATTCACTTGCTAGCCCTGCCCAACAGGCTGCTACCAAGCAGACTGGGTGTATGAAGAGTGCTCTGGGTTGGCTGAAATAACAGGAAGGTGAGATCTCCCTACCATTGAGAGCAGCCTGTTGATCGCCATGGCTCGCTGCTGGGCTTCCATGTGAGGCATATCATTTTGAATCACCTGGTCTGTGATACCATGAGGGAACTGATGACACAGCTCAATAATCCTAAGGGAGGAGAAAAGCTAGCTTAAAATCATGTTCTATGGCATCCAAAACCAAATCCAAATGGTACTGCAGTCAGAATAGAAGACAGGAAAAAGAACAACTTAGAGAAAAAGCACTCATGAATCACTTCTTAGAATCCCAGACTGGTTTGGGTTGGAAGGGACCTTAAAGCTCATTCAGTTCCAACCCCCTGCCACTAGACCAGGTTGCTCCAAGCCCCTGTGTCCAACCTGGCCTTGAACACTGCCAGGGATGGGGCAGCCACAGCTTCTCTGGGCACCCTGTGCCAGGGCCTCAGCACCCTCACAGGCAAGAATTTCTGCCTAATGTCTCATCTCAATGTCCTTCTGTCAGCTTAAAACCATTCCCTGTCCTATGACTACATTGCTGGTCACATCTATTGAGAGAACTTGACATCTTTTGAGAGAACTTGATATCTATTTGCCGTGCTGACAAACACGCTGCTGCACCTGCTGGACAAACTGCTTTTCCTCTGTGACAACACTGAAAACGGTGCTCCGCTTTACTTTGACGTTGGTTTCATTATCACCACAGACTTAAAGATCCCTCTACAGCTTCTCTATACAAAAGGCTCTGATAGGAAGTACGATACTAGCATGAGAGAAAGCAAATACTGATGAAATACCTTGTAGAAGAACGCAGAAAGGCCACAATCCCCCCTTCCCGGAACAGAAAACCTCCAGAGCAGCCGAAAGTGTGACTAGAACTAACCCCCACTGCCACTCAAGCACCTCTCTGCCCTGACACAACACACGCTGCCCCCAACAGCACCGCGTCTCTCCTCCAGACCTATTTCCTGGCGTCCCCCTCACCTCCCTGCCAGCCTCCGCACACCCCCAGCGCGTCCCGCCGCTTCCCGGCCCTCCTACCCCCGCTGCCTGAGCATTCCCCGCCCCGCACCTGCTCTCGATATCCACGGGGTCGGGCACCTCCGGCTTCACCTTCACCTCCGCCATGGCGCGGCCGGGCCGGGCCGGGCCGGGCCGCGCCGCCAGCCGCGACAGCACCACCGGGAGGCGCGGGAAGTTGGCGTCAGAGCCGGCGCGACGTAAAGAAGAGCGGGCGGGCTGGTTGCTAAGGAGCGGGACGCTAACCAATGGGCGGCCGCGCTGGCGGGGCCAGGGGAGGGGCCAAGCGAGAGGCGTCTGTGGTAACGGGGAGCGGGGCGGGGGTCGAGGGGAGGATCCCGCGGGGTGAGCGCGGCTGTGGGGAGGCATCGAGTGGGGTGGAGAGGGCTGTGGGGTGGGATCGAGAGGGTTGTGGGGTGGAATAGAATGGGGTGGAGAGGGCTGTGGGGTGGGATCGAGTGGGGTGGAGAGGGTTGTGGGGTGGAATAGAATGAGGTGGAGAGGGCTGTGGGATGGGATCGAGTGGGGTGGACGGGGCTGTGGGGTGGGATCGAGTGGGGTGGAGAGGGCTGTGGGTGGGATAGAATGGGGTGGACGGGGCTGTGGGATGGGATCGAGTGGCGTGGAGGGCACTGTGGGGTGGGATCGAGTGGGGTGGACGGGACTGTGGGGTGGGATCGAGTGGGGTGGACGGGACTGGGGGGTGGGATCGAGTGGGGTGGACGGGACTGTGGGGTGGGATCGAGTGGGGTGGAGAGGGCTGTGGGGTGGGATCAAGTGGCGTGGAGAGGGCTGTGGGGTGGGATTGAATGGGGTGGACGGGGCTGTGGGATGGGATCGAGTGGGGTGGACGGGGATGTGGGCGGGATCGAGTGGCGTGGACGGGACTGTGGGGTGGGATCGAGTGGGGTGGACGGGACTGTGGGATGGGATCGAGTGGGGTGGAGAGGGCTGTGGGGTGGGATCAAGTGGCGTGGAGAGGGCTGTGGGGTGGGATTGAATGGGGTGGACGGGGCTGTGGGGTGGGATCGACAAGGGGCTCAGTAGCAGGGGTCAAGTAGTCTGGGCAAGGCTGTGGGGTGGAGTGGGATCAATTGGGGTGGGCAAGGCTGTGGCCAGGACTGAGCAGGGGCTTGGTAGCAGGCGTCAAGTGGCATGGTCAAGGCTGTGGGATGGAGAAGAGAAGGCTGCGTGGAGACCTCATAGCAGCCTTCCAGTACCTGAAGGGGGCCTATAGGGATGCTGGGGAGGGACTCTTCATTAGGGACTGTAGTGATAGGACAAGGGGTAGCGGGTTCAAACTTAAACAGGGGAAGTTTAGATTGGATATAAGGGAGAAGATCTTTACTGTAAGCATGATGAGGCACTGGAATGGGTTGCCCAAGGAAGTTGTGAATGCTCCATCCCTGGTGGTGTTCAAGGCCAGGTTGGACAGAGCCTTGGGTGACATGGTTTAGTGTGAGGTGTCCCTGCCCATGGCAGGGGGGCTGGAACTGGATGATCTTAAGGTCCTTTCCAACCCTAACTATTCTGTGATTCTGTAGGATTAAGTGGGGTGCTCAGGGCTGTAAGACAGGATCAAGTGGGGTGGCCCAGATGCTGTATAGCAGGGACAGAGTAGGGTAAGGTGGGGTGGGCTGTGTAGGGGTACGGGAAGTAGGGCCTGACCCAGCAGACAGGGATGGAGCCCAGGCCAGGGCACGGGCTGGGCATGCTGGGGATGGCGGCAGGACCATTGTGTCCCACCAGTAGTGGGCTTCCAGAAGGCTGAAATGAGGTCCTGTGCTTTTGGTCCAGGTGTCACAAGAGCAGGCGGGCCCTTGAGGAAAGATACTCTCTGCCCCTTTGCATCAGGTAAAAACCCATTGTTTCTCCCCTGCTACTGCATGCAGCCCAAGAAAGTTTAACTGAGAACTGCCACAGTCCTTAACTACTGTTTCGGGCAAGCTAGCCAAAGAAATGAGCACCCACGGGCAGCACTGTGGCCTACATCAGCATAGCCACAGAGCATGGACTAACAAACTCCTCCTGTGCTGAATCATTACTGTCTGCATTGATGAATAGCGTTAAGAGATGTTTCTGGTGGATTAAAGAGTTGGTTACAGAACAAAATGCTTCTAGTGTAGACATGTTTCCTGGCCCTGAGTATCAGTTCCCAAGATCTAGAGTACATCTTTTTGTACTGTAAAATGTTATCGTATCCAAATGCAATTTTTCATTCTTAAATTGTGTGACATGATAATGACTATGTAAATTATGATAAATCATGTTTGGCACCTGTTTTATGGGTATATTCTTAGTGCACACAATAGCTGAGATAAGCTTAAGCAGTAGCTGTCTTGCTTTAGCCCTTTTTAAGACATCATTGCAGATGGCTGCAGTGAAACAAGAGGCTGGCTCCAATCTGCCATTAGGGTGGAGATACTTCCCTGTTACTCAGTCCTACCATGTGTCGTTGATGTATGATGATAAAGCTGTTTCAATGGAATACATAGAAATCAGGCTTGGACAAGGAAGGTTAAAGTGAAATGAATGCAACAGTGCTCACCTCAAGCTTTGTTCACAGTTCTAAAAAAGGAGAATAAATTAGAATTGGGATGGTTGTTAGGACCTTGCTCCTTTTCGATGTGAAGATCATGTAAGTATTGATAAGAAATAAGAGTTTAAAGAATCCAGTGTTCTCTCTTTTAAAAGAAACAAATGAAGACAGGAATCACATTCAAAGTATCTCTTAAAGGATTCTTCTGTTTAGAAAAATTGTTGTCTGCCTTTTTGTTTTTCTTCTCAAAGATCACTGTGGAGAAAAATGACAGCTGGCTCTGTCTCAGTTCCTCAGGTCATACCACTTCGCATCCCTCTTCCAGGAAAGGCTAAACATGAAATAGACACAAATACTCTTGTAGAAATAAAATCAGGTATGAATAAAAGCTCTGACTCCAGGTGAAAGCTTCTCTTAATGTGTTCATTTGAAAATTTTAGCCTCTATATTTTTGTTTGCATTTAAGGATTATTTTTATGTGGGAGCATTTCGTTAAGGAACTTACAAAATTAACTAATATGTTTTGATACATCAAATAAACTTAATTTTATGCATTCAAACTATTACTGACATATGAGTTATTTCATATACGTTAGCAGTCTTAATTGCTTCCAAGGTCAGGCTCTTAAGCTGTTGCATTTTGCTTTGACTGCAAAAACAGTGTGTGAAAGTGTCACATGCCAGGCTCACCCCATAGGTTTTCCTTCCAATTTTTGAAATGTCACCTTTTACCATGTGAGCAAATATCTTTTCTGTCATCAGAACAGACAAATTTGTGCAATATTTTCATGCAAAGCCATTGCACAGCTACTTTGTGAAGAGAAATACTTGTTGAGTAACACATTTTTTTCATGGAATAAACAGTTTTGGTCCCAAGCATTCAGACATTTATGGAAGTTGTTTATTTTTTTATGTGAGAAAAATCAAGCCCAGAAGTGAGTACTGTGAAGTGTAGAGCTTGTTTTTCACAGGTTGAGTATAGTTTGACTAATTACTTTCTCTGTGTCTTTCAGATACACCTGAGGTCTCTATTTATTACACTTTAGATGGAAGTAAGCCAGAACTCTTTAGAAAACCTGGCTGTGGAGAGCATAACACTTTTAGATATAAGGGTCCTATCATGTTACCAGCTGGGAAAATAATGGTCAAAGCACTTGCAGTTACAAAGTATGTGTCCTGTTTTATTTCAGTTGTATGTTGGCAAGGGACAGACATCCTAGTCATGGCCTCGATTTGCGTTGTTTAAAGTATTCCATACCTCGTAAACGCCCCTTTCCCCAGCCAGTCTGCAATCAAAGTGATTTGCATGGGTTGCACTGACTTCACTTTTTCATTCACTTTATCAGGTGTTTGTGCAGTTGGATTATCATAGAATGGTTTGGGTTGGAAGGGACCTTAAAGCTCATCCAGTTCCAGCCCCCTTACACTAGAGCAGGTTGCTCCAAGCCCCGTCCAACCTGGCCTTGAACACTGCCAGCAATGGGGCAGCCACAGCTTCTCCGGGCAACCTGTGCCAGGGCCTCAGCACCCTCAGAGGGAAGAACTTCTTCCTAATGTCTCATCTAAATCTCCCGTCAGGTTAAAGCCGTTCCCCCTTGTTCTGTCATGGCAGGTATTATGAAAGGGAAAAAAAAGTCTTGCTCTCCTCTATTTTCTGCAACACGGGCAAACACTATCACTCCAGAAAGCAGACACGGGAATATCAAGAGTTTTATGTGTAAAAGATGTTGAGGGATTAAAGTATCTGTATGTTTTATTGGTAACTTTTTATCATGTATGTTCTAAACTGAAAACAAAACAAAACAAAGGAGCAGTTCATGAGAGTGTTGCCCAGGATTATAGTTACCAACTTGTAAGCTTGGAAGGGCTCTTCCAGCAAATGAGCCATGTCCATCAGTGATTCACTCGTTGCTGCACATGGATTTGTGAGATGTCTATAGCTTTGTGAAAATTGATTTTCAGGGACTGCAGGGAGAGTACAGTTGTAACAAAGGTGTTTCTGGTAGAGTACAAACAACCAAATGCCCTTTCCTCTGTTGAAGAGGATGACAAGAATCTCCTAAAAGATATCACCACTCAGGTAAGTTTTAGAAGTTGTAACCCTTTGTGTGAATATAAGATGCTATATGTATGATGCAATTTAGAGATTAAACCTTGACTGCCTATACTTTTAATACATTTTATTTCCTCTCTTTAAGCATCTTGGCTGCATTGGTCCTTTTTGTAATATTTAAATTTCAAGAGGACACATTATTTTTTTTGTCTCTTTTTTGTTGCTGGTCTTTTATGAGCAGTTCAGGTCAAATATTTTAAAAATACACTTAGAATTTAAGCTTTTCAAATGCTTGCATCAAAATAAATACCTTAACCATGTACTTTGAAAATCATCACAAAAAATATATCAAGAGGGGATTAGAGCAAAACCAAAAATTTCATTTAGAATTCAAACGGAATTACTTTTTAGGAGAAGAAAGGTGGTGTATTTATTACAAAACCGAAGAAGAATGGAGTCAATGTGGAAATCAAGCCTGCCTGGATTGAAGCACCCCAAGATTTTCAAGGTGTAGTATTGCTTCATAAAGCTGAAACAGGCTTCTGTCTTAGCTGAAAATAGTGTAAAGTTTTCCTCTTGTATCACTGGTAAACCATGGGTAATTCTAAAACCACCTCAGAAGACAGAACATCCTCTGGGAATTCCAATTTAGATTGCTCAATGCTGCAAATAGAGAACAAAGATTACCTTCTATATGTTTCACATTACCTCCTAAAACCATATTTAAATGTCATTCATTCCTCAGCAACATGATAAGGCCCAGTCAATATTTCCCTTTGTGCCAGAAAGTGCTGTTAAATTGGTGGGATTGCAGATCCTTTGTAGAGTTTTTTACTGGGAGTTGCTTGCAGCAAGATTCCAAAATAAATGTACAAAGCAGAAATGAAAGCTTGACCCCGATTTTCTTTATAGATAAAGCCTGTTCCACGGTAACAGCAATGGGACTCTTTAAGAGCAGGGAGTTGTATTAATGTTTACTCATTAATTTTCTCTTCAGAGATGGGTTTCTCTTTGAGCAGACAGGAAGTAAACTGTAAATGGAGTAAAATACAAAAGTAAGCTCTTTCAGAGAGGCATGAGGTTTCATATAGATTAATATCCTGTAATTCCATGCAGTTTATTTGAACCCATAATCTGGATGCCAAATACACCTTTAAATATGCTCAGTTATTTTAATTTAAAACTACAAGGGCATGTAATATTCATGTTAAGATGTATGTTAACTGCACGAAGTTAATGACAGTGGAATAACACTATTGTAATTTTAGACTTGGAAGCAGAAAGAAAGATTACTCACAGGTCCCTGCAAGGACCACAGCTCCTTGCCAGCCATTCGGAAACAGCAGAGTACAGCGAGGAATCCGTCTCAGCACCACCTATAGACTCATTACAGGTAAGCAAATAGGTGTTGAGGAAAACTGTAAAAGGCTGTCATCAAAACTGAGCTCCAAAACAATACAGATATGAAGAGGTGTGATCATACTCATATAATCTCTCAGAAATTAATGCTTTGGGCTATATTATACAGTACTCATTTAAATTTGCTGGTAATGACATGCTAGAATAGGAAGGCCCAAAGCAAAACAATTATCAGTAAGGACAAAACCAGGCAAAACAAATTAACAATACTTAGATTCCTACTAATTTTCTTCTAATTCATTACTGAATCTGCAATTAGCAAATACTTATTGCTATATCTTGGCAAGTTGACATTTAATATTCAGTAAAGGTGTCTTGGAAGTAAATAGTGATTTATTTTCATTGGAAGAAGCTGTGGATCTTTAATGCAGCTAATGGGAAATCAAGGGTAGTAGGTACTCCTTAAAGCAATGTATTTCAGTGCAGTTTGCCTCAAATAACATCTTTAGCTGATTTTCTACTCTTCTATACGTTTTGCAAATATTTGCTTATTCAGGCTAAAGAATAACTTTTATTTCAGTTTGCTAGTTCTCCGGCAGTGACTAGCAGGAAAAGCTTAGCAAGCACACAGCTGTCAAGGATCCAGAGGGAGACAGATTTCCTCAAGTAAGTGACTTCTGGTAACACGTTTGTCCTTGGAAAGTAACTGAGCAATTGCCTTTTGCAACTAAGTTGATAATGCTGTGGGGCTCTGTGAAAATGAGGAAAGCAAAGACAGACTCCGGGTCATAATTGGGTAATATGATCTAGGTAAGGCTTTGAAAATTCTTTCTCTTGCATATAGTTTTATTTACACTTCACCATAGACAGTTATCAACTAGCTTATCAGCCTTTAAAAGAATATTCCTAGCACCTGTAGGATCAGAGGAAAAGCTGTCTTTTCAAATTGGAGTACAGCCCTCACTGCTGTAGGTAAAAACTGCTCCTGGGAGTAGTCTCACAGAACTTTAGCATTTGCCAGTATTAGAAGGGTTCTGTGATCTACATCAGCGGTTCCCCATGGTGCAGCAGTGAGGCGTGATACAGATTGTATGTCAGGACACTACACCTCCATAGCAGCCAAAGAGCTTTCTACCTTGCAAAGCTGTTTATAGTTCAGAACCTCATGTCATGGATGCTGGGGCATAGTCTGATGGACACCACAGCCTGGAAACCGCAACTGAGAAACCAGTGGCCTAAGCCCTGTCACAGCAAGCTCCAGATTATTCGTTGTTATGCAGCAGTACAATACCAAAACAAGCTCAGTCAGTTTGTTCTTATTTTCAGATGTGCCTGCTGCTCTGCACCCCGCCTGTCTGACCCCTTGGCTCACTTCTGTCAGGAATGTGGATGTCCTGTACCACCTCTGCCAGTACGCTGCTTTCCACCCCCTGAAGGATCACAGGTCAGCGAAACATCATAACAATCAACAAATTATATCTCTGGAGAAAACAAATTCTTCAGAAAATTACACCCGTAATGCTGGCAAATCCATTAGTCACTCCTTCGTGGTCCCAACGTAAGAGGGATGTGGAGCTGTTGGAACAAGTCCAGAGGAGGTCACAAAGATGCTCCAATGGCTGGAGCACGCCTGCTCTTGAGATAGGCCGAGAGAGCTGGGCTTGTTCAGCCTGGAGAAGAGAAGGCTCTGCGGACACCTTAGAGCAGCTCCAAGTGACTAAAGGGGCCAAAAAGAAATCTGGAGAGGGGCTTTTGACAAGGGCCTGTAGGGACAGGACAAGGGGGAATGGCTTTAAACTGACAGAGGGGAGATTTAGATCACATAGTAGGAAAAAATCCTTTATTGTGAGGGTGCTGAGGCCCTGGCACAGGGTGCCCAGAGAAGCTGTGGCTGCCCCATCCCTGGCAGTGTTCAAGGCCATTGAACAGGGCTTGGTGCAATCTGGTCTAGTGGAAGGTGTCCCTATCTGTGGCAGGGGGTTGGAACTGAACGAGCTTTAAGATCACTTCCAATCCAAACTAATCTGTGACTTTATGATTTTGTTCAATACCTTCATCACTGAATCCAATGTAATTCTTAAACAATGGGCAAAATTAACCATAAATTCCTTCAAGTGCCATATATTTTAATAAGTGAAACAATGAAAAAGTAAACTGTGTTTTATTTGCCAGTGTCAGAAAACATTACCAAATTCAGGTTCCTCTCATCCTGCAAGAACCACCACTGCATCTTCAGGACCTGCATGTATATCTTATTCCAGTGCTAACTAGTGCTTATGTCATTGCTGTGGAAGATCCACCTAATACGCCTGAAACCTTACATGGTGGCATGTGTGGGCATATATGTAAGAGCACCAAGTTTTTAGTGATGCCTGTAACTGTCTTCTCTAAGCTCTTCCCAAGAGATAATAACTTGATCTAACAAGTCAGTGGTGTAATTTTTTTTCATGTATAATCAGAAAAATGTCTGGATTAATGCTGTAGTTTCAAGTGATGACTGAGAATATTCACCACCTCTTTAGATTAGGTTCATAATTAAGATGATTTCAGCTACTACATTTTATAGTAGCTATTTAATTCTATTGAAAATTAACTTAGTATCTTTCTGGCATATTTTAGTTGTCAGTAAAGTCACTCTTTCCAGTTGTCTTCATATTTTCTCAATAGCCTGTTATCTTTAAGGATCAGTATCAGCATCTGTGGCTCTCAGTTTCTATGTTTCTAGTGACTTTGCTGCTGATGTAAACTCTAACCAGGAAAACACTGAAAATCTCACAATAACCCTTATGACATGCTGTGATGTGGCTTTTTCTTCAGATGGCGCCATGTCTTGAATGCAGACATCTTGTGCCAATGAATACACCCTCTTGCATTGTATGTGAGTCACCAATAGCTCCACAGCTGCAGCCCCAGACCAACATGTGCGTAAAGGTAATTAAGAATAAATCTAACAAAATAGCAGTTTACCTCCTGGCATGTGTTTTTCTAACAGATGACTTCATTACAACCATTGTGCGCCAGCTTGGTTTTGTATAATTTCATTATGACAGATTTAAGAGTTAGTAGGATTAAAACCACTTTGAATAGAAATAATCATTAAAGGCAAACCACATAAGCTCAGGAAGGCATACTGAAGAGCACATGATGTAGCAGTGTGAATGACAGGAACATGTGCACTTGTGCTCAGGAAAGAGATAGTCCATGATTTTATAATTTCTGGCTTAGTATTACTAAGCATTTTAAGTTTGTTAAATATATCCTCATTACTCTGCTTACCTTATTTGACCATAAGTGCTTAGCACAGGTTTGCTGGCAGGACTGCGGCAGTGGGTAGATGCCCAAAATGTTCAAGCACAGTCTTAGTGATCCAAAAGTGCTGGTGGTCTCAAATAGACAAAATGTGCCCTACAAAATACTCCCTACCTAAGGGTATGTGGATGCATGTAGGGGCCCTCCTCAACCACTCCAGTCAGGGAAAAGGGTGTGAGAAGGAAAGAGCTGATACTGCATGTCCACAATTGGTAATTATAGACATTGCTCCAAATATGATGTGTTATGGCAGCCCTGATGTAGGTACAAAGGCAGACTTGGTTTGGTGGCAACAATCAAAACAGTAGACTGATGATTCTCAGTTCTGCTGGAAACTCACTGTTAATAGTGACTGTGCTAGGGCACCCTCAGGGGGACAATAATAATGATTTTCCTTGCAGATACTGGACTTTCTGGTTATGTGAATGCAATGACTAAGTAAACTAATACATGCAAAGATCTTGGGGTATTGATGCTGGGTCTCCTAAGGGAACTGTACCATAGTTTAAATTGTCATCAGGAACCATAGATGTGTGATGTGCAGACAATATGGCCTTACTAAAACCTGAAGCCCACGCACAGACTTTCAGGATCTCTTATCCCTGCAGGGCTGAATAACCACAGCACTTTGTGCGATCAAGTCAAATACTGAGTAAAATGTATTCTTTCTCTATTTAAAAGGGCAAAGTAATTTGTCAGGCGTGTGGCACAGGAAATCCTCTTCACCATAAACACTGTGTGACTTGTGAAAGCAGGCTGCCTGAAATACAGATGGTAAGGCTTCTTCCGTCGATCACACTAGGCTTAATCAAACCAAAGCACAACATTCTTTTCCTTTGGAAAACTGAAGCCATATCCCTGTGTCCCTATGTTACAAAAACAGAGATTCCCTCCCCCTTGGGATATTCAAGCTCAGTGCTCCCACAGATGCGCCATTACAAACGTCCAGCTAAACATAAGCGTACCTGCGAGTTAAAAATCGTCTAACACAAACATCCCGAGTTCTAAAACTGCCAGTAGCTAGAGGCAAAGGTCTCTTGTACAACCACTGAGGTGTTATTTCACAGTAAATTTAAGTAGGAAGTTGTACTTACCTAAAATAAACATATGCTTAGTGCTTCACTGGTTGTAGATACTAAGACGCAGCTGCATATGTAGTTAGGCATATGCCGTGAATGGTTAGACCTGTAGTAGCTAAGGGAGAAAGTTAAATGCTTACGAAGAATTATTAATAGTAATCAGAAATTTTACTACTAATAATGGTTAATTAGCAATAACCAATAGTAATTCCTGAATACTAATTAGTAACAAATCTGATATTACTATTAATGGCTATTAAATAATTTAGATTTAGAGCATATTTAAACTTGTGCTCCTGTAAATATTATCTTCCAAGTGAACCCCAAATCACATCAAATTGCAGTTGAGGCCGCAGATGAAAATAGGGCTATTGCCTGTTTGCTTATTTGCTGTTGTGGTGTCTGCAATCAGAATAATTTTCCTGGGGTCTGCTCCTTATCCATATTCCTGATTTGCACAGAAAATAAACAGCGTAAGCCCTGAGGCAAAACCCAACAAACCATCTTTAAGACCTCTTTGTCCTAACTATTGGTTCTATAATCAACCTCTAGAAGTTTCAGCTGAAAAATCTGTTTTCTTTTGCATACCCATGTAAGTTAATTGTAGTGGGAGCTAGGGAATATATAACTTGTATGAGGTAAAAAAGTGCAAAATGAAAAAACCCAAACCGACCTTAGGTAGCAAATATCAAAGTGAGAGAAAACTCATTGTCTGAACACACTCTCCCTGCCATACTACTACAAAGAAAGGTACAATGGAAAATATCTGTTGTGTTTTGAGTTGTGTTTTGTGTTTATCAACAGGGAAACCTCCATCTTAATGCTGAGTCTACTTGGGGCCATATTAGTAAACACTCAGTGTAAAAGGACACTGATTGATAAGGTTGGGGTTTTTTTTCTTAGTTCTACTGAAAATATTTTAAAATTAATAAATGCCACGTTTTACTGGGGGTTTGTAGTGAAAAACAAAATGATAAATTACAGGTCAGAGCCAAGTCAGTCTGATGCTTATTCTCACTTGAGCAAGCCGCTCTAGTGGAAGGTGTCCCTGCCCGTGGCAGGGGGTTGGAACTGGATGAGCTTTAAGGTCCCTTCCAACCCAAACCAGTCTGGGATTCTGTGATGCTTCTGTGAAATAATTCTTTTAGGTTGACTGTTACTTAATGTTATCAAAGTAGCTTGCTTTCCCTCTTATTTGGCTTGTGACCCTTTTCTCATAAGAAGTATTTTCTCTCTAATTCTTGTTTTGTTTTAATTAGCCCATGTTCGGGGACACCCCCCCACCTTACCACAGCCAGCAAAGCAAGACAGTTTCATGCTCAAAATGCCATCGTGTTAACCAAAGTGATGCCCGTTTCTGTGACTGGTGTGGAGCCAAGGCACGTGCTATCCGTCTTTGTGCTGACAAATCTCTTTCTACTCATCCGTGACTTCTCTTTGCAAAACTCTGTCAGTTAGTATACAGCTTTTTACTATCAAAGTACTTCAAGCACATAGGATTACGTAAAGAAAAATGAAAGGCTTAGATGACATCCTGACCCCACATCAGTAGGTGACTGGAGGCTTTAGGTATGTAAACAAATTACCATGGGTCAATAAGCATCAGCTCACCTGAGAGGCAATAGCTGTATGTCATACCAAAGTAACTGATCCACCAAAGGTCAATGTATAGACTGACCTAATGCAAGTTTTCCCATAGCTACTCTTTTTCTCTGTGAGCTGAGTCTGCATTAAAGTTGAAACACTCACCTCTGCCTACGTAACCAGTGGTCCTCTGCTGTACTGTGGGCACTCTGGGGAGGTGGTGGTAGAATTGGACTGGAAAGAATAGCAGTCAGTATTCAGTATCAGTGCACCAGACTAGTAATTACAGGACTTTGCCAAAGAAAATTAGCATTTGTTTTTCAGTTTAAATAACATACCATAGTGGTAGATCTGTCTGAAAAATGTTTGCCTCCATAGCATAATGGTGAGATATCTGAAAAGTTGGTGTCTCGCATCTACCAGTGTGTTAGCAACCTGTTATCCTGCTTAATATTACTTACCTAATAGCTTCTGATAGTGCTACTTTACTTCCTTTTAATTCATGCCACTGCTTTTATCATCCCTGAACCATGCATCAGATGTTTCTGTAGTGACAAGTGTTTCATTGGACTTTCCAGCCTGGACCTCCTCCATCCTACTTTTCTTGTTTCAAGTGTGGTACAAGCAATCATCCGTACGCTCGCTTCTGTGGGTCCTGTGGTGTTTACATAGAGCCCCCATCAAGGGTGGGTTCTCCCAACAGCAGTCTCATGGATGCTGGGGACTCACTGGGGGTTTCTGAGGTAAGACACACAGTATTACAAAGCCAGGTTTGAAGACAGCTAAGAGCCTAGTCCACTGCAGGTGGAGATCAGCACAACCCCATTCATTTCCTCTTTGAGACAAGGCTGTGGCCTATGAGCCTGCTGAGGGCAAAAAAGAGGATATGTTTCTACTGAGAACTGCTTTCTGCCAAATAGTAGCTTTAGCCAAAGGCCTTAAGCCAGCCTTATTCTAAATAGCCAAGTGAGAAACAATCAGCTTTTCAAAGTCTCAGCTCTTTAAGTACTTTTATCTTACTACCTGTGAATTATTTGTGTCCTGCTAATACAGGGTATTCTTTCATGCACATTTAACACTGTTTTAAAAACTCTGCTTTGAGAAAGAACACAATACTTAGCCAAGGCCAGCTTTTGTCCTGCAAAAGCATACGTACTGCTAGCAATGGTGGAGAGTTTTGCTTTTGCTTGAATATTTGTGTCCAGTTGCATCATTGTTATAGACTGGTAACTAAAATCAGGAATTGTTAATGATCCTTCCTGCTAGCTTTTTCATTCCTGGACAATTCTGTGTACTGTTCTACACAATTTTTGCTTATAAGCCATCTCAACCTATCTAATTATATTACATACACTTTTCCTTCCCCTCCACCCCACACACAGCCTCTTCCTATTTCCTTGCCCAAATCAAGGGCCGAACTAAAAGAAAGAGAAGATAAAGGAACTCAAACCATTGGACTTTTTTACCCATCAAGCAAACTGTTGGAAAAGAAGGAGCTTGAGCTGATTTCACAAAAAGAAAAACTGGAAAAGATGAGTGATCATAAGCCTCTCCTGACAGCTATTAGTCCTGGAAAAGGTTAGGAGTTTTGATTTTATGTGTTCTATACAAAGATGCAATGTATGACCTTGCTTTTTCTGGAAGATTTTATCATCTTGGAATGTGCCATCAGTAGGACATTGATTTACATCTTTGTAAGTTTGTCTTCCCACCAGTCACTTGTAAATGCAGTGCCTTAGAATTCAGCCACTGATCTCCATCAACAGCTACAACAGCAGTAGATCACAGTTCTTAAAAAACATGATGAGGCTTTTGTATCTGAAGAACATGTTTGGGGTCCTGTTGTGGAATGAATTGTGGAAGTTTTGGAAGTAAAGGAAAGTAAACTAGAGAAAGGGATTCTTAAAGAGGATTACAAAACCCAGGGTTGGTAGAAACCTTGAGGGCTCTTGTAGGCCCCCATCTTCAGGGCCTGCAAAGGTATCTACATCTACATCACTCACTGCAGAGCCTGTCCATTCACAGGCTCCTGTATCAGTACTGCAGACAGTTTTGTTTCAGTCCCTGGTTTGGGCAGTTAGTTCTTTGTGGAATCACTTTGCTGTCATTAAAAAGTTTGCAATTTTTAGAGATTTTAGTTTTACTATCCTGGCAAAATTTCAACTTCAGTTTTCAGTTTTTAAAGTCCCTTCCAATCCAAACCATTCTGTGATTTTATGATATACTTAAAAGGCATTTATCTGGGGAATAATTTGCACAGACCAGAATGCTGTATAGGGTAAGTTTCTATGTCTGCAGTTTTCAGATTTGGCTTATTGTTACCTGTCGGTGATCTCAAACCGACTACAAATCAGTTCAACAACACTCAACTGTTTAGTTGTAATATTGGGGTTTGTTTGGTTTTTACTCTTGTGGAATAGTGTGAGACTTCCCTTCATGCACGGCCAGTTTTGATTCCCAATAACAATTCCAAGGCATGGTTTTGTTATGAATAGAGCTCCCCTAAGAATTAATTATAACCTATAGACAAGACAGTATTTAACCTTTTTTAGGGAAAATAAGTTCTTTTAAATTATCCATTGTATGAGAAGAAATGTTAAGCATAATTTCAGGATTTTTTTCTCCCGTTTAACTCTCTCTGATCAGGTTACTGGAGAAAACAGCTGGATCACGTCTGTGCTCACCTTAGAAGCTATGCTCAGAACAATCTTGACTTCAGAGCACTGATTGGAGAACCTCGAATGGGAAAGGTAGGAAGGAGCTTGTACTATCTTCCTATGGAGCATCATGAAAAGACTGCTGTGGCTGCTACATAAACACTGGAAGAATAAATGCCTCCCTTTTCTTTAGACCTTGACCTGTTTGTGTAATTTGTCTTGTTTTGTTTTCCATTTTCTGCTCAGTCTATTACTGAAGGGTTTTTTTCTGCTTTCTTTCCAATGGCAGTTTCTCTTCTTTCACCTCAAAGCTGTATGAGAAGCGATGGAAGCGAGAGAGCCCTTACTCAGCTGCTTTTACAGTATCTCACAGCAGGCAATCAAGAAAGAGAGATCACTAGTTGGTCAGTTTAATAAGCTCTGCTAGAAATGAAATTTAGATGATATGCTTGCCTCTGCTCAGGGCTGGATTATACCAGCAGATAGCAGCAATTCTCTTTGGCTATACCATCTACTTCTAGCGTAAACGATACCAGTCTTACAGGAACAGGGCATTGTTTTTCCTACTGGAGATGTAGTCTTCAGGATGTCACTAAACTGCATTAAAATGATTAAAGGGGTGATACCAAGAAGGTGGAAACTAGAGATTGTAGCCCTAGAAGATAGGGCTGGAATGACTGAGAGATCATTTGGTCCCTGTCCTGAGGGAGGATCAACTCTGCCTAAACAGTTCCTGACAGATGTTTGCCTTGAAGCTTTTCAAACTCACCAACAATGGAATTTCACAACTGCCCCAGGCAGTCCATTTCTGTGCTCAATTATCCTTGCTGTTCAGCTCAGCACTGTATTGCTTGCTTTGGCAGCCCTGCTGGGTTAAGGAATTGAATCCCCTCACACTAATTCCTAGGTGCTGCCAGCACATGGGGCAATGTCCTGTGGACTGGATCAGGGACTGACCCAGGCTAAAAATAGCTCTAGAGGGAAAAATAGGCCATTACTGCTAGTACAAATGTAGCAGGAAAAGTAACAGAAGTGATTCAAAGCAGATGCCAGCTATGTGGGTTTAATGTTGGTTTTGATTGTCATGTGACTTAGAAATATAATCAATTCATCTCAAAAATCTCTGCTTGCTGCAATATAAACCTCATCAGCTTCATTCCACTTCTTTATAATCCACCATGCACTCATTTTTGTGTAACTTCTAGTCTTCTTGCCAGAGGTACTGTCTCAGTGAATTGATATAAAAATCAAAGAATCATAGAATCAGCTGGGTGGGAAAAGACTTTCAAGATCATCCAGTCCAACCATTCCCTAGCACTGCCAAGGCCACCACTAACCCATGGCACTGAGGGCCTCGTCTACACGGTTTGTGAACACTTCCAGGGACGGTGATTCCAGCACTGCCCTGGGCAGCCTGTTCCAATGCCTGACTGCCCTTTGGGGAAGAAATTGTTCCTAATATCCAGTCTAAACCTCCCCGGTGCAACTTGAGGTAGTTTCCTCTTGTAGTGTTCCTTGTTCCTTGGGAGCAGAGCCCAGCCACCTCCTGGCTCCATCCTCCTTTGAGGTAGTTGTAGAGTGATGAGGTTCCCCCTGAGCCTTCTCTTCTCCAGATTAAACACCTCCAGTTCCCTCAGCCATTCCTTATCACACTTGTGCCCAGACCCTTCACCAGCTCTGTTGCCCTTCTCTGAACCCACTTAAGCATATAGAAAGTTAGGCAAGTTTTACTACAAACTATTCCTCTACAGGCTGCTACAACTAAAGCAACAACCATTTCTCCTGGAGCAGGGAGTCCTAAGAGCAACACAGCCTGTCACACAGCTGCAAAACCTGGGTGGAGAATGACTGAGCTTGCATGAAGCATAGCATTATTAAATCTTTTGCATTCATTTGGCACGTCAGTAGTTTTGATATTTCCAGTTACTCTAAATACCACCTGCCCCTTCCTCAGGGAGATGGGAAGTGTTGGTACAGTATCACAGTAGGCAAAGGCCACATGTGATTTGGTGTATTGGCTCCATAATAAACAAACATCATAAGCAAAACTTATTCCTAAAGCTGTTTCTGTGTATTGTTTGTATTAGATACTAACGGTGGCTCTTTCCCTCTAGATTAATTCTGCTACCATCTGTGAGGATGACTATGAAGTCACTATTACACTGAATTATGCTCTTGCTATTAACAAGGTTAGTTTGGGGGGGTGAGGCCCATTGTTAGGCAGCTGATCTAAAGCTGTCACTAGACCAGTGAGTGTAACACCTGTATATTTTAAAATCACGTCAAAACCCTAAATTCTTTTGTTGAGAGGGTATTAACTTATCACTTCAGAGAAAGGAATCTTTCTAATGGCTGAACAGATATCTTTACCTGATTAAGCCAGGCTTCGTGGTTATGTTGCTATCATCTTGCATTTCATTAGTTTGCTATTATTAATATTAACATTCAGTTTTACCACTGATGTTTGATCCCAGCACCTTGAGCTTAGGTGCTCCTTGTCTTCAGTGTGCAAATTGTGTTCTTAAAGAACAAGCTCAGTAATTTTCAATAGTTTGGAGATAACATTTACCAGAACTCCTGTTAACTGTATCAAACACTTAAAATCCCTAGCTCCAGAAGTACCATGTTCTAAAACCCACACAGATATTTATTCCCAACTTTTCAGAGATGAGAATCCTCCATTTGAAAGATCCAAAATTCAGATTGTATTTCTTGTGTAGAATCTGAACAAGCTTACCTTGCTACGTGATGCCTGAAAAGGTGTATCACATCATTTCACAAGTTAGGAGTTAATCAGATATCTCAAGGGGTAGAACATATTCATTTGGATGAGAATCTTCATTTCATTAGGTGAAGTTGTGTCACTTTGTTTTTCTAAATCAAACCAAATACTACCACAAGGTTTAGAAAAATTGCTACATTATTTTGCCTCAAAACAGAGCTCAGTTACATACAACAATTTGTCTTGTGCTAATTTGACACTGATATTAAAAGCCTATATATTTTTTCATCTGCCGCACCACTGTTTTGTGCTACTAAGATTATAACAGCCTTAGGTGATACCCTTACTACCTCCATTTGATAATTCTACAGAACATTCATACTAATAAGCCAGTGAAGATCAGCAATCATTACCTGAGTGCTGCAACAGAAGTCAGAGATGGACAGGACGGCTGTCAGACTAGTCTGGGTGAGTTTGTTTTTCCCCCTGTCTTTATGTAGGCTTAAATTGTAGGTTTAAGCTAACAATAGCGTGTGTCTTTAACATAGTAGAATGCAGCAAACTGTTCTAACTTGCTAACCCATAGAGAGAGAAAGGAATGTTTGGCTGACGGGGGAAGGAACATCATGGGACTGATAACAACTAAGGAGACAGTAAATAAGACCAAGGCTGCTAGACTTCATGATAGCGGAGCAGCACCCAGCGTGGAGCAAGACTGGAACAGAACAGAAGGAAGGACATTACCACTGCTAACTCAGCACTAGGACCCTGCGGGCATGGTCAAGCACTGAGGTCATTCAGGAAATACAGTGAGGAAGACAATCAGCAACCACCAGAGACCCCCACTTAGCATGAAAGGGCATGTCTAATTAGGATGCAAATATTATAATTAGTTCCTGGGAAATCTATGAATATGCATGAATATGCTAAATGTAGAGCAGCTGTCAGCAAGTAATGGGCATGCTCACCTCTGTAAAACTGTTCACATGTGCTCACAGCTCTGCAATAAAGAATGCCTGCTTTTTAAAACTCCAAATTGAGTCTGAGAGAATTTCTCCAACCAGCTTTTATGGTAACATTTATGTTAAATATAGTAGTCAAGAATACAGAAGTAGCTTTTTGAAGGTCAGACACTGAAACATCCAAAATAAAACACTGGCACATTCTGAGCCTACTTAAGTTGATCTTTAAGTCTCAAAATGGCCGAGTTGAGATTTAAGCAGTGTATGGACCCTGTCAAAAACTCATAGAAATGCTTTCTCACTGAAAGACAGCTGAGGAGGCTAGTAAATGCAGCTTATAGCAGTGGTTTTGTTATAGTGATAAAACTTCAGATGCTTTGCATATTATTTTACAGTAGGAGTCACAAATAACAGAATCCCAGACTGGTTTGGGTTGAAGGGACCTTAAAGCTCATCCAGTTCCAACCCCTGCCACGGGCAGGGACACCTGCCACAAGACCGGATTGCTCCAAGCCCCATCCGACCTGGCCTTAAACACAGCCAGGAATGTCAGTATTATCTCTGCTTTTGAGCTGTGCCAGGCACTTCAGCTTTGGCACGTTTGGAAAACTTAAGAAATGAGGGAATACATTCATGCTAGACCTAGTTTTCAGAGAAGCTCAACTTGCATTTCTGTTAGCATTAAGAGATCAGTGGTTTTGGAATCTCATATTGGACTTAAGCTTTCATTCAATCAACTAGCTGTGAAGTCAGGATTAGAATTCAGAAATTCCTATGGTGACATTTGACATACTTCAGTTCACATGGAAGTTCCACCCACTTTGTGCTTTCAGTCTAAGCATTTGCAAGGGGCAGCCAGGGCACTAGGAGCTGAGTTTTTGGGGAGTGTCAATAATGACTGTGACTCCAGACACCCTGGTAGCACCAGCTCAAAGAGTCCATACATGGTGCCTAGTTTACTTACCAACCCTCCTGCATGTTAGTAGATTATGTCTCTTTAATATAACAGATGAATGAGTCTACTCTAGGCCCACTGGTTCTTGAGTATCTGGGAGCCAGACAGCACTGAAAAATCATAAGGTATTTGGTCAAAACAATTCATGACTCCAAGTCAAGCTTGTTGAATAGCTGCAGCTAGTTAAAGAAAGAAGAAAAGAAAGACTAAACCTCCTCAAACCCTGCATCTCATTGAATCGTCATTTCAAAATAGCAAGTTTTTATGAGTGCTTAAGTGTAAACCTTTTGTTAAAACCAGTCTGATCTGCAACAGATATTTCATCACTTTCTCTTGTAGAAAACTGATAAATATTGCTTTGATTTCAACACAAAATTAAATATTTTTTGTGGATAAATTATTTCCAGATCTCTCCCCCAAGTTCTTGTTAGGATACTGACTTTGCTGTCAACTAATACTTGTTTCCCTTTCTGGTAGGCAAAGACGATCATAATCTTTTCCATTCAAGAGACAAAATAGAGAGAACAAAGTCAAGAACACTTATAGAAAAGGAAGATAATCTCCCCGTACGTATCTTCTGCCAGTACAGGAAAACCCCCCTATAGAGCAGCACGAACACAGAGGGCAGCCAAGGGTAAAAATACAAAGGTTTTAACACTGACAGGGGGGTGGGGGAATTGGACAAAAGTCCAATTTAATATCAAACCTGAACACTGGTAAGTGGCATTTATTACAGAACTGGAAATAACTATTTTCTACTAGAAGCTTAATTACATTGGTACTCTCTGGTTTTTGGACCCATTCTGATTTACTGACACAGCCCTAGGACTAAAGACTGTTGCAGATTGATTTTGTTACAGGTTTTTCTCAGAAGCAAAATCAAGTGGAGGCACTATTGTCTTCCCCTGACCCTACTGCTTAGCTTGACTCCATAGGACATACCCTTGGCTGTGCTGGAACTACTGTGCACACAGACTGTGAACGAGGCAGAAGTTAATCTAATCAAAAAGCTTTGAAGTCGGCTCGGATTTCTCATCAAGCTGAGGTGTCAGCACAACTGAGGGCTAGTTTATTGCAAGAAGCAAGGCTTTACTTCCACTAGAGACCGTATATCTTGGAAGTACTGCCTACTACTATGCCAGCAATGGCATGAAACATTTCAAAAGGGGAAAAGTACTTTAATCTAAACTTGGATCAGTTTGCCAACTCAACAGATGGAGGAAGTTATAGAGCTTTGTGGTGTGAGTACAGAGATAGAAATACTTGGTCAAGTGACTGGGCTTTCAAAAGGGAAGAAGAATGAGGTAGAAGGCTGGGAAGAAATACAAGGAAAAGCTTTTAGGTTTTGTTGGTTGTTCGCTGGTTTAGGATTTAGTGAATGAACTTCTGTGAGGCAAAACATAACTTGTTTTTTTAAATAAAATACTTTCACAAGTTCTGGAAGCCTCAAACTTTAATCCTCTAGCAAAGAACTTGTGCCCAAGTTGAATCTACTATGGCTATCAGATCTCTGTACAGCTCTGAGAGCTGCCTTGATGTAAAGATGATCATTTGTAGACATGTTTACTGAATCAAGACCTCAACAGTGAGATGCTAGCCTGGGTTACCCAACACTTCCTCAGATTTGGAAAGACATTCCCAAAGGAAGGACATGGATTAGTATTACTGAGGGTCAGCTGCACTGCATTCATGCCATTGTGTGCATTTTCCACCTCTACTCAAATGCAGAGTAGGGCCCACCTAGTTGTATTTTCACTGCGTGAAATGCTACTGGCTGTTTTCTGTATTTCCACAGCCAGAGTCCAGACAGCTACTGGACGAACTGGGTCCAAATGGGAAAGGAAGAATCCCCTTGGTAGAACAATTACTTAGTGAAGTAAGTCACTGCTTGCTGCAGTTACCTTTTCCAACTCTTTGACCATTTACTGCATTAATATTAGCCTGGTTAGCAACTTTATGCTTAGGAAGCAACATCCTTGCAATACAACTGACTGTTTTCAGATTAAAAGAGCATTTTAGAGAAGAAACAGCCTATTTTACATTTGTATATGTTTTTTGCAAATTCCTACTTGGACAGTGTGTAAGGCATCCTCCTCATCTCCTCCTCCCCTCAAAGGCATACAGAATGAAAGATAAATTAATTTTATAGTTTAGGGTCAAGCCCTCTATATAGGAAAAGCAAGCAAACCTCTACCTCTTTGCTGTATGGTAAGGTGCATCCTAGTTTGACGCACTTATTATATACATTTACTCTGGCTTTGAGCTAGAAGACCAGAAATATCTTCAGAAGAAACACAAAGAAACAATACCACACAATTTGAATATTTCTCTGTCCTGAGCATGAAAGTCCATTTGCCAACTTCAACTGGCATAATATTAAAGGCCAGGTTGGATGGGGCTTGGAGCAACCTGCTCCAGTGGGAGGTGTCCCTGCCTGTGGCAGGGGTTGGAACTGGATGAGTTTTAAGGTCCCTTCCAACCCAAACCAGTCTGTGATTCTAAAGATGGAAGCTGAAGAAACTTAATGGCTTTTAACAGCTCACCTTCCCTCTCCTGTGTGTGCTAGGGAGCTGACCCAAACTGCACCAGCAATGAGGACCAACCTGCACTCACCTTTGCTGTCCTTAACAAGCATGCCGAAGCCATCTCCCTTCTGGTGCAGAAAGGTGCCGACATCAACCAGCAGTCAGGACCATAAGAAAACACTCATTCTGGTCTTTGGAAGTGTTCCCAAAAAAAGCACTTGTACTCCAATTTTAGAGAGGATTAACCTCTCACCCCTCCTCCACACATCTGTAGCTCCTTTCAAAGCCAAATCTGAAAATAACAACCTGCAAATGAGCAAAGAAAATAGTACTCACAGGCCTTGCAGCTGCCAGCTTTGAAGATTGCTCATAATTTCTCTTAGGAAAGCTGCTGTTCTATTCAACTCATTGCCCAATCCACTTCAACTTAATACAATAAACCACACTAAAGCCTACCAAAATAACCTAAATCATCATGACTCCTAATGTATTCTATATCCTCCTATTCATTTGTTTCATTTAATCTGCTAGACCACTTTCTGTGTACCAGCACAGCTTCCCCAGGTAATGGGTACGCTGCTCTTGCACCTACACAGGCGCAACAACACTGCTCTCCATGAGGCAGTTCTGCTTGGATCGGAAGGAGAGGAGCGTGTCCAAGTTCTCTTATGGTAAGTGCTGAGGCTGACCCTCTAGCTCGGCTGCAGGGTACCCCCAGTCTGCTTGCAGAGACCTCCCTGGGAATGCTGAACACCCAGAGCCCGCCCAAGGCCCAGCAGTCATCTCTCACAGATCTGTCCCTGCAAGAAGAGGCATCCAGGAATTCTGAACATACCCTGCAACAACATTTATCATTGAATCGTAGAACGGGTTGGAAGGGACCTTAAAAGCTCATCCAAGTTCCAACCCCCTGCCATAGGCAGGGACCCTTCCACCAGACCAGGTTGCTCCAAGCCTCATCCAGCCAGGCTTTGAACACTGCCAGGGAAGGGGCAGCCACAGCTTCTCTGGGCAACCTGAGCACCTCCATGGCCTCTCTGGACTCACTCCAACAGCTCCATGTCCCACTTGTGTTGTTGCCCCCAGAGATGGACACAGGATTGCAGGGTGGGGGGGATCTCACCAGAGCAGAGAAGAGAGGGAAAATCCCTTCCCTCAACCCTGCTGGCCATGCTCCTGTTGATGCGGTCCTGCATGTTCCTTCACTAACTCCAGTACCTTATTGTCATGGTTTAAGCCCAGTCGGTAACTCATGCAACCACCCCCTCACTTTCCCTCTTCTTTGGCAAGCCCCGCCCCCTTCCTGGAGGGGTGGGGAAGAAAGCATGAAGAAAGTAAATCCCATAGGTTAAGATAACACAGTCCAGTAACTTAACATACAATAAGAAACTACTACTACTACCACCAATAATAATAAGGGAAATAACAAGGGGAGAGAATATAAAACTAAAAGGGGAAAAGGAAAAGAAAACAATAAACACATGTATGATGTGCTGTGGTATGGAATACCCCTTTGGCTAGTTTGGGTCAGGTGTCCTGTCTCTGCTTCCTCCTCCTGCTTCCTGTGCCCCTCCTCACTGGCAGAGCATAAGACTGAAGAAGTCCTTGATCGGAGTAAGCATTACTTAGCAAAAACTAAAACCATAGGTTTTATCAGCACTGTTCCCAGACTAAAGCCAAAACACAGCACTGCACCAGCTACTAGGAAGGAGAAAAGTAACTGCTACAGCTGAACCAGGACAGTGGGGATGAATTTAAGTAGCTAAACCCTATATGCTTTATTTACAGCTGCAATGCAAGCATAAAGAAGAACACAGAAGGACAATCAGCATATGATTTAGCTGTTACAGCTGGAAACAGTGATTTCATTGTTCACAAGTAAGCTTAGACAAGGAACAGTGGAAAAACCTGTGAAACCCAGAAACACTGGTCGTGTCAGTGTGTGATCGACTCCCCCCAAGATCGAGCTGGAGGCTCTTCAACAATGGGAGCACCTTAGCACACATCCTGTTCTGTCTACAGACTTACCAGCCCTGTACAAACAACTCAGGCCTTCTAACAGCAATGTATTTTCTACAGGATCCCTCCTATTCCTCCCCAGCAGTTCACAACACAATTCTTCACCGTGTTCTGTTCTGAACGATTTCTTTCCAAAATTGTGCAAGAAGAAGCACCAACCAGTCCTTCCAACACACAAGGTCATTGTAAAGAGATCTGACAATCCACTTGAGCAATAGGTGGCTGGAGCACCTCTGCTCTGGAGACAGGCTGAGAGATCTGGGCTTGTTTATCCTGGAGAAGAGAAGGCTCCATAGAGACCTTAGAGCAGCTTCCAGTGCCTAAAGGGTACACAAGAAAGATGAGTAGCACTGCAAGCTGTACTCTCATTAGCTTGTTTCCCAATTTGAACTTCACAGTGCATTTCGTGCAGGTCATCACATTGCACTAAACTGTTCACCAGAAAACTGAGTAAAAATCACTTTGCTCTTTTACCTTCAACTTTAATTTCTAAATGCATCAACATGAGTCAAAACCAGCTACAAACAGAGGTTTACAAGGATACCAGGCACACTAAGATTTGGCATGATAGACATTATTAGCCACAAACCCAAACCCCCAAAGGACTTTTAAAATTCCCCCCTCTCTTTATTGCCAAATGTATCTGAAAGCATTGGTATTTTCAGGATGAAAATGGAAGTGCCTTCCAACCCTTGCAAGAAACACAAGGTTTGGGGTCTCTAAAGTAGAAACAGCCCAGTTTAAAAAATAGGAAGCAAGAAATAAAGCAACAAGTAGTAATCCTTAACAGGAAGGACAGGAGAACCCCTGCATTAAAAAGAAATATGATGTATGTAGCGCATCAGATCCTCAAGTCTGCTCCTGACAGGGATGGCCATTCTAGAAGCAGTCCAGGAAACAGCCATCGATCAGAGCAGCAGTGCCAGAGCACACATCAGACAGGTGTTACCAGGGAGCGAGAAGCCACAGGAGCTTAGGAAGCCAAACTCATTATTGCCCGACGCACCATCTTGGCTTCATCGCGAACGTCATTCACCTTCCGAGAAATTCCCTTTTTCTGCGGAGAATAAAAATAACGTTACTGTCCCCCACTAAATTTGGCATCGTTCAGCTCTGATGGGAAAGGAGGCTATACTAAAGCCTTGTCCAGAAGACAAGAATGCCCCAGGGGCTGGAGAAGCTCTGCTCTGGAGCCAGGCTGAGAGAGCTGGGCTAGTTCAGCCTGAAGAAGAGAATGTTCCAGGAAGACCTTAGAGCAACTTCCACTGCCTAAAGGGGTGACAAGAAATCTGGAGAGGGGCTTTTGACAAGGGCCTGTAGGGACAGGACAAGGGGGAATGGCTTTAAACGGACAGAGGGGAGATTGAGACGAGACATTAGGGAGAAATTCTTCCCTGGGAGGGTGCTGAGGCCCTGGCACAGGGTGCCCAGAGAAGCTGTGGCTGCCCCATCCCTGGCAGTGTTCAAGGCCAGGTTGGATGGGGCCTGGGGCAACCTGGTCTAGTGAAAGGTGTCCCTGCCTGTGGCAGGGCGTTGGAACTGGTCCCTTCCAACCCAGACCAGTCTGGGATTCTACATCTCCCATGAGGCAAAGGCTGAGAACTGGGAAAGGAGACAGAACCCATCAGGAAACACT
Source organism: Pezoporus wallicus (assembly GCF_028554395.1). Classification (NCBI taxonomy): domain Eukaryota; kingdom Metazoa; phylum Chordata; class Aves; order Psittaciformes; family Psittacidae; genus Pezoporus; species Pezoporus wallicus. Next base: position 770,654 of record NW_026635101.1, on the reverse strand, counting down.
GAGGCAAGAAACCAGGAGGCCAGGGAAAAGATTACACGACTAGAAACTTGTAAATGACTTTTCCAGCATCACGGGGGTGCGGACATCACAGTGCCGCCATGTACATACAATTGCGTTCTTCACTCGCTCTCTATCCAGCTTCAAGAACTCCTGCAGCGTCAGCTTAGACAGATCTTTCTGAAGGGAGATGAAGGCGCAGCGCGGAGAGTGCTTCTTGTGCTCCTCGCTGAAAGGAGCAAAGAGAAGACCAGGAAAACCAAAGGGCAGCAGCTCACAACAGGGCACACGCCACCATTCCCCACCCCGCAACAGGCACCTCGGGAGCCCAGCTCTACCCCGCGGGGGAAGGGGACGGGGCCGCCCGCAGCACTCACAGCGGGTCATCGTCGGGCTCCCAGCCCTCCAGCTCCTTGAAGCAGAAGAAGCACTGCACCACGTCGGGGCCGTTCTCGCTGGGGCAGTGCACGAAACCTGCCGCCGCCATCTGCGAGCGGAAGCAGGGCGGGAGGAGCCATCAGCCCCCACCGCCGCACCCCTGCCGCAGCCCCGCTCCGCTCCGCTCCCCCCGCCGGGCTCACCCGCTCTGGCGTGCAGGCGCAGCCCTCCACGAAGGGCCAGTTGCGGAAGGTGGCGGCGCGGGTGCAGACGAGGTAGGAGCGCCATTCCTCAGACATCTGCAGCTCCTCGGCCACCATCGCGCCGTTCAAATGGCGGCGGGCAGGCGCGCGGGGCAGGCCGGGAGCGGCTGTTGGGCGCGGGGCACGCCGGGAGCTGTAGTCCCGGCGCTGAGGTGGCGGCCGCGGGCCCGCCGTGCGCTGCCGGCTGAGGGCAGCGCCCCGCAGCCCCCGGGAGCCACCCTGCGGTGCGAGCCCTGCTCCCCAGCACCGCCCTTCCGGCCGTGCAGAGGGGTGAGCCCCGCCGGACACAGCGCTGCTGGCAAGGGCAGGCAAGAAGCAACCTTGTAATTCCCGAGGAGCCTGAGGTGTGAGGCTCCAGCGTTTAAGAGGGTCGCGGAGCTGTTGGAGAGAGCCCAGAGGAGGCCATGGAGATGCTCTGAGGGCTGGAGCAGCTCTGCTCTGGAGACAGGCTGAGAGAGAGGGGCTGGATCAGCCTAGAGAAGAGAACGCTCCTTAAGGGGAGACCTTAGAGCAGCTTCCAGTGCCTAAAGGGGCTACAGGAAACCTGGAGAGGGGCTTCGGACAGGACAAGGGGAATGGCTTTAACCTGACAGAGGGGAGATTGAGATGAGACATTAGGAAGAAATTCTTCCCTGTGAGGGTGCTGAGGCCCTGGCACAGGGTGCCCAGAGAAGCTGTGGCTGCCCCATCCCTGGCAGTGTTCAAGGCCAGGTTGGACAGGGCTTGGAGCAACCTGCTCCAGTGGAAGGTGTCCCACAACTGGATGAGCTTTAAGGTCCCTTCTAGCCCGAACCAGTCTGGGATTCCATGATATAGTGTGAGCCAGTTGGGAAAGGGATGCTCTAAAGCCTCCAGCACAAGTCCATCAGGGAAGAGGACAAATTTGCCAGTTTGACCTTTTTTTCCTGTTTTTTTACATTCCATAAGAAGCTGCCCTGGGTTTCCACACTGACAGAGCTGGCAGAGGAGCACAGCAGGAAGGGTCCTGCTAGGCAGGACCCACACAGAGCTGCTCCCACTCCCCCGTGGCGGTGACCGCCTGTTGTTGGCACAGAGCGCTGCTCTCCCCTCCCGCGGGCAGCAGGAGCGGCTGAGCTCACTGTCTCTGCCTGGAGAAGGAAGCGGGACCTGGCAATCTGGCTCCCAGCCACGGGGGCAAGAGGCAGCTGGTTCTGCGGGGAAGAAGCAGCTAGTCATCCATCACAGCAGCAGGGGCTGGGTTTCCTGCGCGGTCCAACGTGGCAGGCAGTGTTTGCTCAGAGATACCTCCTCCAGATTATCTCCTCCCAGGTTACCTCTGCGGCAAGCTGATGTGAGGACAGGAGTCAGAGATGAGGGATAAAGACATCTGAGCTCAACTGCTCCCCAGGAGCTCATCCTTACAAGCAGGTGGGGCTGTGAAGAAGCACATCCTTACACCACAGGTGGCAACAAACAGACCAAACTCCTGCTTCTTCCCCCAGACTGAATCTAACCTGAAAAGAAGCATTCGGCACCTATGCGGGCAGCCTCAGGACTCTCTGGGAAGAGACTTCTCTTTCAAAGTAAACTGCAAAGTATGACTCCTACAAATTTACTGACAACTATGCAGCATGATCCCAGTATTTACCCAGCTCAGACACTGTAGATCAATGGGCATGATAAAGCTGACCACAGTAGGCAGCTTCCTGGTTGTGAAGTATCAAAGCTCACACGAGCACATGGGAAGGTTCAGGCTTTGCTGCCTTACTAGGACAGGGTGAGGTCCCACCTTTATTCTGCAGGAAAACTTTGTTCTGCTAAACTGGGATGTGTTTGGCAATTGTAATCGCTGCTACCGTCGCTGTGCAGCTCAGGGAAGCGTGGAGTAATTGTGTCCTTAAGCGGGGTGGATGCTGGCTTCATCAATCACAGCTAACATAACTCATCATGCTGCTCTCCACAGCCTGACATGGAGGGAAGCAGGGGGCTGAGAGCACACAATTTGTTTCCCCATGTGCCTTGGGAGAACCTCATCCGTTGCATTGAAAACCAGCTGCACGTGACTGTTCAAGCAGTGTGGCCTTAAGCTGCTAAGCATTATTCATTAGTCAGCATCCTGGGGAAGAAATGTTCTCCTGAGAGGAGGCTGGAAGTGGTCCCTGTGCAGCCACAAACGACATCTGGAGCTGCAGCAGCTATCTTACAGCTACTCCAAAGGCTGCCTAATCCTGGTGCCGACCTCGTGAGGGCAGGCATTGCTCTCTGGCAAGGCTGGGTGTTTCCCCAGGGCTGCCAGCTCCTATCAGATCACACACCTGACTTCACATGCTGCCAGTTACCAGCCTGGCCTCAGCCTCCTGTCCTCAGAAGCCTCTTGTTGGAAGCGGGGGCTGAATTCCTGCTCCCTGAACAGTGCCTCTGTGCTTACCCATACAGCCAGCAGAGCAAAAGAAATCACCTCTTACAGACAGTGTGAGTTGCTGAGAGGAGGTAACACACAGATACCACACCAGTGTCCTACACCAGTGAGGTAGACTTCACCAGTGTCCTTCAGTCCTGGTTTGCTGGGATCCCTTTGCAAGTCTTCTTGGGTCACAGCTATTCAGCTTCACCCAGACCATCAGCAAAGTGATTCACTAGGATCAACAGGGAAGGATCTCACAGTAAGCAATTCAAAGGCATGCCCCATTTTCACAGGCAGCGCTAAGGAACAGGGTGTGCAGTTTACAAAAGCACGTAAGATAACACTAAGGGATCAAAACTTAAGCCTACGGCCCCAGGAGTGTGGGATATAACAGGTATAGCCTTTAACTGGCCAATTTCCCAAGAAATACAAGCGAATTAGCAGGAATCCCAGTGCTGTTCTTACACCTTCTCTACTTGGCATTTTCCCTCTGAGAGACAAAGCCACGGAGGTATTAGCATAGAACAAGCAACTGCTCAAAATCTTCATGGCCACCTTTAAGAACATGATACAGAACATCACGTTCATCTCATCTTCTTCAGACTTTATCTCCTCCTCCTGGCTAGGAAGGAAACACCCTGCTGGGGCCTGCACGTGTGTGACTTCTGTGTGGGTGCCCAGTAAAGGAATAAAGGGTTTCTTGCTATCTGCTGCCCATACACAGGCTTTGCATCCTCGAGTTTGCCAGATTTCAGTGAAATAAGCTGATGGAGACACAGCTTAACAAGCAGCATGACTACAGGTAGGATTTTCCAAGGGAAGGGCTTTAATTCCATTCATAAAGACAGATACTTTTTTCCTTCCAAGCACAGCTAACTCAAACATCAGTAACACTGAACTTCACACAGTCATAAAGCAGGCAGAAATGTGCACAGATGTTAGGGCACGTAACACTTGGATGGGTTCCTTTCCCCTCCCACTAACACTGTTTTTGTTTTGGTGATGATGTACATAGGCTACACAAAACCACACTTCGTGTGTCTGTCTCTGCTGTTACCAAAATGAAGACTTCATTAAGGCAACTACTACTACAGGCAGGTATACACAATGGATTAAGGATAAAGAAGTCACATTTCTTGTGCAGATCTCTGTAAGGCTTGATGTGGAAGGATCAGAACAGCGAATGTGAATCGTACTGAAAACGCACAGGCTGACCTTTGGTCAGGCAGCACACTGCCTGCTTGCTGTTCATCTGCAATAAAAGTCAGGGAGAGAGAGAAGCTGCTAAACTGTAAAAGGACTAATCCCCACTACCACAGAAACTGTTTCGGGTTTGTGTTCTTTTAATTCTTGCTTATTCCTATTTATTCTTTGCTCTTCTCTTATACTTACAGCCATGAAATCCCAGCCAAGATGCTTCCAGAAACTGGAACTGGCCTACCTCTACCCTTCCCTCCCTCCAAGCTGCAGATTGCTTCTACAAACCAGAGCCTGCATTTCAGCCGTCACCACTGACTTCTGTTCTGGGTTTCTTCTCGCCAGAGCATCTGTAGCAGGAGGAGGTGGGTGCTGGAGCTGCAAGGCTGGCTCTGTGGTTAGAGGTGTGCCCAAGGGGCTGATGTGCAGCAAAACCCGCTTGACATCTTGTTCTGAACACCAAACACTGGCACTACAAAAACTTCACAGTGAGCACAGGGCCAACAAGGGAAAAGGAAAGGAAGGCAGTCGTGAAGGAGTGGGAGACACACACCTCACAGAGCCTCACACTGGGGAAGAACAGGACTTCACACGCTCTTCATTATTCCTAAAGCATGGTTCCAGCACTGCTGTTCTGGCAAGTGCAGAGCTTTCCTAAAGAGCGCTTCCAGGTAGGGGCACCAGGAACTTGGTTCCCTTCACGGATTCAAGACACGGTTCCTAACAAAGCAATCAAATCACAGAAACACCGGATGAGTTAAGTTCAGACGTTCATTTCCCATAAACAAACCCCAAAAACCTGTGGCTATTTTTGGGCAGGTTTCAAAATTTGACACCCTCTGAAGTGACAACCGTTTTTTGTTTGGGGTTTTCTGTTTGACAACGAGGCTTTCCAAAATAAGAGCGGCACAAAAACTCCCCATAAAGAATTTCAGTCTTCCAGTGGTTTCAGCAGGTCCCGGTTGGCATTTCCAGGCCTGTCCCCTCGGAGCAATAGGAACAAATCCTCTTTTTGCAGTTTTATCACACAACACGGTTGACATTCAACGTCCTAGGGATAAAGGCGTCGGTGTGCTCCAGCTCTCACATGGCAGCCAACATCCTCCACTGAAAGCCGTGGCAGTTCTTTGCTTGACAGACTGGGCTTTCCGCAGCCCCCCGACACGGATCAGCGCCGCAGCCTGAGAAAGAAGGCGTGCTTGCACTCCTTGCTGTCCAAGGGGTAGTATTTGTCATAAAAATCCAAAATGTACTCTTCAGTCTTAAATCCAAACTTCTGGTAGAGCAGCATAGCAGGGTTGCTTGCAGAGACGTGAAGGGTTACGTCTTTGCCCATGCAGGTCTGCCAAGGGAGGAGAAGGGGGAGAAAAGAAAGAAGTATCACAGCAACAGAATGAGACAGCCTCTGGGGGAATGCGGAGGTGAAGAGATTCATCAGTTCAGGTATTCAGGTTACTGAGGAAACGTGAGAAAACTGCAGGCCCCAACACAGAAGTTACCACACACAGCAACAGCAGAGGGAGCGCTGCTGTTCCTCCGCTCCTTTGTTTCTGGGAAATGTGGAATCCTCGACGATGAAAGCAGGCATTTGGATTATAATTTGTCAGCTTTCCATTGTCAATTGCTAAGTGATTGTTAATTAAAAGCAACCTCAGTGCACAGCAAAGGTCTCTAATACTTATTAACAATGGCCTGAAGAAAAGGCAAAACATGCCAGAGGATCAGGTGCCCCACTCCTCCCTGTCAACAGAGCCGAGCTCTGGGACCAGCACACCTCTGGGCCGTCACGCTGGAATTCCTGTCTATCCCACCCAGCTCCTCTCCCATCCTTCAGGGCACAGCACTCCTGAGAAGGCAGGGAACTCAGTTCAGACAGCAAATGGCACAGCTAAAGTTACCTAGAAGATCCCAGATTACTCTAACCAGCAGCTCTCTGATAAAGATGCTGATATAATAAAGCTTTCCTGCTTTCATCTAGTGTTTTAATAGCATTCTGTGTACACTATTGTCTACGTGGGAACAGCACCACCCCTTAGGAAATTTCCAAGGTAGATCGTTTAAAGGGAAAGCTCTCATAGGGATTAATGGGGGGAATATAATCAGGAGGCCTTTTTGGGGAAGGGAAGTTGGAATGAGATCATTAAGAAGATGCAGTCTGGTTCTCTGGGCCACATGCATTAGAGGGTAACTTCTTACAACAAACTCATCATCAAGGCACCATTTACATCAACACATTTCCTATTAGATTATGCTGTTCCTAAGAATTCATCCCCAAACTCAGCACACTGATCCACTGATCTGGTCATAGAAACTGTTAGGTTAGAAAAGCCCTTCAAGATCATCCAGTCCAACCGTTCCCCAGCACTGCCAAGGCCACCACTAACCCATGGCACTGAGGGCCTCGTCTACACAGTTTGTGAATACTTCCACGGACGGTGATTCCAGCACTGCCCTGGGCAGCCTGTTCCAATGCCTGACTGCCCTTTGGGGAAGGAATTGTTCCCAATATCCAGCCTAAACCTCCCCTGGTGCAGCTGGAGGCCGTTTCCTCTTGTCGTGTCCCTTGTTCCTTGGGAGAGGAGACTGACCCCCACCTCACTACAACATCCTTTCAGGTATTCAGAGAATCACCCTTAATCCCAACAGTGTATGACAGTGACTCTTGCTACAGAGAGCAGACCCCAGTGTTAGCCCAAGCAGGCTGCGAAGCATCACCTGCAATCTGGGGGTCAAGGAACAAATGGTCAGAAGAACCATTTCTTCTCCTCCATGATTAAAAGCCTTCTACCACTGACAAACAGTTCACAATGGAAAAATAAACCTAGTGTGAGCCGAACATACAATGGTGATCTCTCATTGCGAGTGAGCCTCGTCAGCCTCAAACCTGCCTGGCCCTCTCCTCAACATAGAATAGTTAGGGCTGGAAAGGACCTGAAGATCATCGAGGTCCAACCCCTCTGGCAACTTTATGCTATGTACCTGCAAGCAGAATTGGGTTAATTGGCTGTGATATACCCTACAAAAAGCTGTGATGATTTTCTGTAGCTCGCTTGCCAACACATCCCAACTCTGCTGGAGAGACGTGATCCAGCTGCTGGATCCCTGCAAACCTTGGCACACTGCTTGCGCCTGTTCTCACCAAGTGCTGACATCTCACATCAACAGACGACAGTTGAGGGAGATTTACTTAAACACTTTACACAGAGATGCTTGGGAAACTGAAGGGGTGAATTTAAAGCAGATTGGTTCATGCCCTGCATCGACACATAGAGCAAAGAGAGGTGGACACTACAGAGAGATGTGTAAGAGTTACCCTCAGGTGGCCCAGAAGAGCCACCCTCAGTGGAATCTGCTTTTCCAAGGTACAGATCACTGTTCCCAAGGCTCTACCGGCACTCTCTACCTCTCTCCAGCCAAATGAGCACGAGGAAAAACAGTTTGAATGGCGAGTTTATGCTAGTGCAGCTCATCTGGAGTAAAACAAGTTAAGAAATGTTTCGTATCGGCAGCTCTGCCAAGACTATTCAGGGAGTGGTGAAGCTGTGGGTCCTGAAGAGGCACAGTTTGGCTGCAAACAGGACATATGTCTGCATCCTTACTCAGAATTAAGCTGGATTTCCTGCTATTTAATTCAGTAAAGTGACTGGAATTAAGGCCGCCTGAATAACAGTATTCACATAGAGATTTAATGAAGTTTAACTACTTTAATTCCACCTGTTTAGTGAGCTCCAACTAATTTTCCCAAGTATCCCATGGAACAAAGCCCAGTACAAGCTAGTTTGAACAAATTTGAATGAGGTTGCGAACACTTATTCTTTATCTTCAATGCAGCTGGATTTGAACCAGGGTATTGAAAGCGAAAGAGAATGATTATGATCAGTAAGTGATTTAATGCAACGGCCCTGGTCACGGAATAAACATCCACGTGCAGCCAAGAAAGCTGCAATAGCTTCTAACTGAACCTCCCCATATGATCACATTTTCTCCCTTAAGCCCCAAATTTATGGTATTACTGTTATGAGAACTGTTGAGCACTGAAGAACACAAAGCTAATCCCAACAGTCAAAGCCTGCAGCATCTCACTAGCTCCCAGGACCTGACCTGTATGGTTATTCTATTAAATACATTGTAGTTTCTATTTTGAAGTGATTTCTCCCCATAGGACATGGGCTGCTGACAATGTATGCGATGTAAGCAGAAGAAGGGCAAGGGGAAGAGCCAGAAGGGAAGAACACAACACTACTTACTCTAATATTTGCATGTGTGCACACAAGGAAGGAGGGAGAGCCAGTTCTTTAGCAGAAACATGGGACTTTTTCATTACCTGAATAAGGTGGTAAATCATGAAGGTTGCAATCCCAGCCCTTCTCCACTCAGGGTGAACAAACAGAAAAGAGATGTAAGCTTCATTGTATTTCACATCTGGCACCATAAAGCCAAAGGCAATGATCACTTTCTTGTAAAGGACGACAACACTGAAGTCTGGGTACTGCAGGCATTCTGACAAATCGATTCCTATGGAGAGAGAAACAGCAGATGGAAGCATTGCAAATGAAAAGTGTCACACCTGCATGGAAATTCAGGGGCATAAGGCCTTTTAGAAACATTCACTTGATCCCTTCCCTTCACCTTAATTTCAAAGCACTGATATTGAGAGATGCTTCAGCAAAACACACAGACAAAATGAGACCTGCTTACTAGTGGGGATTCTTGCACAGAGAAATGAAACAGAGCTGATTTTCCTCCCAAACAACTCAAGGAGGAAACTAACAACTCGAAAGCACCTTCTCTCAAACAGTATGGCTTAAAATAAAGATCACACGACCTCAGCATCCAGCTCATCTTCCTTGGTTTGTATTGTGAGCTGTATCAGCAGGCTCTGCTAAGCACCCAGTTCTAAATATGCATGTGGATAAAGGTACTGGCATGTGCAAATGTTTGCTGGATTGGGTCCTAGCAAGCTTGTGCCTCTTGCCTGGGGCTCTTAAGGGCTGCAGTAAGATTAATGATAGGGGTTTGGTTCTCCATTTCACCTGGGCTGGGCCAGCACCAGGTTGATGTACACCACTCCTATGCCAGCTGCCAAGGACCTGCCTGCAGACAAGCAAAGGGGGCTGGTTTAGAGTGCATCTGCCTGATGCACCATCCTGGTCCTCCTGCAAACTCTCTCCAGATGCAGCAGACATGAAACTGGGCTTCAGCTTTGGTAGCACAACTGCCTAAGGTAACCTGGCCTTGATCTTCTGCTGCCTCCTGTTGCGCACACTCAGCTGTTTGTGGAGCTGCACTGTGAACCTGACCACAGCTTTCTCTGCTATCAGAATAGATAGCAGCCTGGCAGCACTCACACAGCATGTCAAGGCCAAGCAGTGCAGTTCAAGGCACAGAAGACTGCTCTGTAATTTGTGTGGACAGGCCCTAAATGAGGTGCAATACATAGCAGAGCTGCTCCAAGAATGTTAGTTTCAGCCTCAAATTGGCCATCACAGATCTATTTGGGATAACAAAGCAGCACAGTGTGTTTTCCTGTAATGTTTATTATCACTCCTGATGAGATGCAAGACTCCATAAGGCACCAGGCACAAATAAGGGAGTAAGCTGGGAGAAGTGAGTGGGAGGAATCGATTGGCAATAGGGAGCCACGTTAATTATCTCAAGGCTGCAATTGACTGTGAAGTGCCTCACAGCATGTCTGAACAGGAACCCTGCATTGCCCTGAGCACGCTGGCGTCTATGGAATGGTGCCGTCCCCTCAGCACGCAGTTATTCCTGTCAGAAGATGCTTAGCTCAGTATGGTTTACCACTTGTCTGCTGGGGAGATGTTTCCCGTTAGGGCATGAAGGCACAAGATACCGTGAGAGACAAGGGGGAATCTTGCTTCACATCAGCTCATTTGCAGTAACTACCTGCAAACTTGTTTCTGCCTTGTGAGAAACAAGAGCAGCTCTGACAGGAAGGATTAGGACAGGCGGAAGGACTGAGGCCTGGGCTCACCACACCTGGTGAAGCACCCAAAACTTAAGAAATCAGTCAATTACAGCATCGCTTTTAGAAGGCAACTGAGCACACCTAAGGAGCCATTTACTGACCATAGCATCCCCAAGCACACATGCTTTGCATGGCTAAACTTAGGTGGAATTACAGCTACTTCTCTGAAAAGTGCTTTCTGCATATCCCACCCCCCTCATTTGTAGCAGCCCCTTGTGGAGCTAAACCCTTTGTATCAACAAAGGCACTGTGCTTTATCTCCTGATGTATCAACCTCCTTGCTCACCTCTCCTGCTAAAACACAACCAAGGTGCAACAAATCATGTAATCCCAGCCTCAGAGAACGTACACCATGGAAGAGATCCCGATTCCCGTTTGAAGGCCGATGGGAGTGCCAGCTTCTGATTTACTGATGAACAGTTCACAGTCAGGTGGAACACACCCACGCTTCTTACATGAAATAAAACAGGGTGAGTCCTGAAGAACTTAATGAAGGTGCAACCCAACTTGGCCAGAACTTCAAATGCATTATCAGAAGAGGAGAGACTGTGACAAAGGGGTTCAGCCTCTGTTGGGACTGCAAGCGAGCTCCAAAAAGCTTGTGAAAGGGAAGGTACTCCTCCTTTTCTCCCCCACAATGGTACAGTTTGGGCAGTGAGTAGCACAAAGAGCACCCATCCTGACTGCAGCAGGAGCACTGCTGAACTACAAGCCCTGTTGAATCACTATCTGCTGAATCAAAACACAGAGCAAACAGTTACTTGGAAGAAAGGTGTGTACTGTTTGTACTGGGCTTTTCTAATTAGACTGCCATGCTGTTTGCTGATCACAAGCTGATCCATGCAGTACATGAACATCACCATTATTATTTCAGGAGTAAAGACTACAGCCTCATAACTGCCCCCGTAAAGGGCAGACGCTGTCCCCAAAGAGCCTAAGTTCAAGAAGACACCCAAAAATCGATACCCAAGCTTTCCCTTACCTTGCAAATACTGAGGCTTGAAGAAATAAAGGACACCACAGTAAAGCTTGCGGTTTGAAGTGTAATTCCTAAATTTCATTCCAACATACCCAGCTTATGGCTGCTAGGAAGAAACTTTCTCATGAAGCTAATGAGCAGTAGATCTCTGGTATAAAACAGCCCCAATTGTTTCACTGGATGCCTAGTTTTCCCAACTGACTACTCCTATTGCCATCAACAGTGTTACCCAAAACTATCTATTTCTTTAAGCAGTGTGCTAATTCTGGCCTAATTGCCCAGTTCTAAATGATCTCAAGAGACAAAGACACCAAGCCCATGTCTCCATCTCAGCTGCATTCCTAGGACATCAGATAATGGTTTTCTAAGAACGGAGCCAGACACCAACTGAAGCAAAAATGAGCCCAAGAATACTCCTTTTTGGAACAAAACCACTTCCTTCTTTGAAAACCAAGCACTGAAGCAATCTTACCAGGCCAGAAGAATTCATGGCACATGGAGTTTATAGTGGGGATGTGATTAGGGCGAACGTAGCAGTAATCGACGGGTGCTTCTGGCTCAGCCTTCCAGTTGAGATCATTCCTGTGCGGATACGCCCGGATTTCTGCCAGCAGCTGGAGTTTTGGGGGCTTTGTCTCATAATCACGCCTGCCAGTAACACGAAAAGCAAACACAAAACATGAGTGAGCAACAGTAACTGCCGCTGAATGGGTTCTGCCCATGAAATACTTCCTGACACGCTCAACTAGGAACAAAAGAACAGATTCTTCGTTCAACTGGGAAAACAGCACCCAGCTCAGCAAAACCGCCCTTGTGTCAGAGGCCAGGACATGTTCTGGATTGCAGCAAGCCAAGCCAGCCTCCCCTAACAGGCAGGAGCAAGGAAATCATGGTTCTGACCCAAAAGCAGGTGCAACTTGCACTGCAAGACTTCCGTGACTCCCTCTTTGCCCTCCATCTGTTCTCTCTTGGAGATTCCCCTTCCCAGCGCACAGCCAGCTCAAATCCTCAGCTAACCCAACCACTATCCCTTCAGGGTTACGACTGGCTCTATATGGATGAGCAAGGAGCACTGGCCAGGGTGTCCCCTCTGCGGACTGTTGGTTCATAAGCCAAGAGCAAATTCAGACTCAACCTCTGACCAGCTGTACCTGATGTAAGGTTTCAGCACACGGGATGTGTAAGGACTGACGATGCTGTGGTCTGTCAGCAGGTCCTCTGAGCCTACCAGTCGATACAGGAACTTTGTGGTCTGCTGTCGATAGCCCTTCATGGCAGGCAGCATTGTCTGTATGTACAAAAACAATGCAGAACATCTCAGGAATATCAGTCAATGACTTAACATAGGGGAATCACATCAACAGAGGGGGTATAAGGGCCTCTCAATGTGACCAGATGGACTGGAGCCACAGCATGATGGTCCCACCTCAAGAGGACTATGCTTGGCACTCTTGGATTCAGCACCCAAACCTATGAGCCACACACATCACTCAGAAAGGCACTGCAAGTGATCTTCCTCCTATATCACATGAAAGATCAACTGCTTATTTGAGTGCTTCCAAGCCTCCACCATCAGTGTTTGGGCAGGGCTGGAGTACAAATACATAGACATTTGTGGTGCTGACACTGACAGACAGCTGTGCTGTACGAGCACGTCCCAGGAAGAAAAGGGCTTGTGACAGCATTGGTGGGGACACAGCCCCAGGTCAAAATGACTCTTGTTCATAACCCTTTTCACTTTGGGAGTCAGATAACCTCAAGGTGACACTGTCAGCTGTCAGTGCCAAAAGGTCACTTAGATTTAGAAATGCTCACCTGGTATCTGTCCAAGATCCTGAAGTCCTGGCTAGTAGTTCTGTATGTTGCTTGCCCTAGTGGGGACCTGGAAACACCTCCTTCTTTGGCTCCATAAATCCCATCAACCAAGAGCAACGCAGCGTTCACAACCTGGTCCAAGTCAAAGAGTGGCAGCCCTCTTTCCCTCTTGGCCTGCCTGACTAACAGCTTGCGCCTCAGTCTCCGGGCCTCCGGGGTCATGCTCATGGCATTGGGACAGGCTTCCAGTCTCTTCAGCAGCAGCTTTTCCTCATAGATGCTAACAGAGGTGTGCTTGGGAGCTCTGGGTTTAGCATCCTTCTCCAGCTGTGGCTTCCTCTTGTCTCGTCCCCTCACCTGCAGCGATGAGTTTGACTCTTCAGGATCTTCACTGTCACCTTCCATCCTCTCTGTTTTCTCTTCCTCACTCTCCACCTCTTGCTTGATTTGTTCAACTGTCTTCACTTTTTTCCTACTTGCTATCACAGTGCCAGCACTGCCTGTCCCATTGGGAGGGGGCACGTACTCTATTCCCGGGTCTATGACTCCATCTCCTTCCATCTCCTCATCATCTATTCAATAGAGAAAAATAACCCTGGTTAAAAATGTAAATATCAAAGCCCCATTTCAAAAAGGCTGTCACAGGACATCTCACAGAATGGTTAGGGCTGGACCTTAAAGAGCACCTATTTCCTCTCTACTAAGGAGAAACAATGCAGGTTTACTCAACACACTCCACATGTAGTAGTATATGTACAAGTATATGTAGGTCTTACATACTTCTGGCCCTCCTGATTTTGGACAGGAGAAACCATCGGGAGTCCAATTTCAGGACACCTCCTCCTAAGGTGTCTTGCAGTTTGGCATCTGAAAACATAGCACTCCTGAGCTGCAAGCTCAGGCTCTCGGACAAACGTTGAATTGCTGACAGTTCCTGAAGACTGGGGATCAAATGGTCCAGCTGGTGAGATGTATCTTCAGTGAGCATAACCTGGAGAAGTTCTGCTTAATCTGAGGGAACGATTAGAAGTTACTGAAACACAGGATTTGTCCCTCTACAGAACCTGACTATTCTTCCTTCCATTCATCCTTCCATCCATCACTTCCACAAAGAAGTGCTTTATTCTCTACTCTACCAACTAGATTGAGGTCTGGCTCCTTAAGGAACTAACAGCATTCAGCCTGCATCACTGCTTTGCAACTCAACTAGAATCCAACATCTGTTAATTGGGATGCTCGAACTTATAACACTACTGGAACTACTGCCATGAGAATAACATTTCTGCCATTGAAAACCATTACAGACAAAAACAGAGTTGCTTTCTAACAGTGTAATCTGTGTTGCAGCAAAATGCTTCTGCTGAGTGATGCAGCAGCTGCTAGGTGAAATCTTCTACCACTGTTTAGTCAGGATCCCTCAGAAGACAATAATGGTTGTTTCTTTTGTCCTTAGAAGCTGGCAATAAAGCCATGGAAAATTAATCGAGGGTTACATGCAGCCAAGACAAACAGACTATTACCAGTTACTTCCCATCTTATCTTGAAGAGATCCTGCAGCTCATCCTAAGTTACCTTTTTTTAACATCTTCCTAAACAACTACATGTGACCCCCAACCAAAGAGGGATGTGGAGCTGCTGGAACAAGTTCAGAGTAAGGATGGTGTGGCCCTGGCACAGGGTGCCCAGAGAAGCTGTGGCTGCCCCGTCCCTGGCAGTGTTCAAGGCCAGGTTGGATACAGGGGCTTGGAGCAACCTGCTCTAGTGGAAGGTGTCCCTTCCTGTGGCAGGGGGTTGGAACTGGATGAGCTTTAATGTCCCTTCCAACACAAACCAGCCTGGGATTCTACTATGATTATTAAACTAAACCCAAAGCATCTCTTACCGTGAAACAGAGCCTGTGGTGGCATGACATCTGGGATCAGATCTGCTTCTGAGAGAAGGCTGGGAGTCGCTGAATGCGAGGCCGGGGTGCCAGGAGCGGAGAAGTCCAGAGATGGGGAAGGAGAAGGGCTTGTCAGAGGAGTGCGATCTGAGGAGCTCAAGGAGGAGAAGTCAATCACTTCTCCTTTCTCCAGGACGATATCGGGACGACGGCCTCGACTGGAGAATTTAACTGGAGTGGAAGAAGTGCTCCGGTCCAAAAAGCCGGCTGCCTCCTTCTGGGCTCTCCGAATTTCCTTGGCTTCTTGAGTACGAGATCTCTTCTCCTTCAGCTCCATGGCTGACTCGACTGGATTGCGGCTTACCCGCTTCCTGAGTCCTTCCACCGTAATGATGGGATCCAGAGGCGGCTTGGAAGCTGCTAAAGAAGTAGTTTGCTTATTCTAACAGACAGAGCTCCTGCAACCACTGGATGCATTCTACACAGTCAGAAAAACACATTCACTACAAATCTTAGAGGATGCATTTTCAAGGTAGCCAAGAAATTCACTCTGGGACACACAGGATAAAGCCAATGCACCTCTAAAGCCTCACTAAAGCCCCCATCTTGCTCCTCTGCACAGAAGGGGATTTGCACCTAGTGACATAAGATAAAAAACCCTCCCCAGGTAAAGGGGAGCAGAGAAGTTGTAGATGTCAGCTAAAACAAAACCCCTGCACAAATCTCCAAACCCTGTAAATCACCTACTAACAATGCAAAAGGCTAATAAAATTTAACAGCCTTCTCACACTACAGTATATGCACCATAGTCTCCTTCAGTCTACTGTTAGAGCACAGCAAAACTAAGAAACAGCCCATGCACACAGACACATGGGTTTAAGTAAGCTTTTCTCATGCTTTCCAGCTCTGTCAGCTCTGGCCCAGAGAGGACCCTACACACCATCAGGGAAAGAAGTTACCTTTTGCCTTCAGCGCAGATGCAGACAGCTTCTCTCCTTCAGGTTTCATTGTCGGGGGTTTATTATGAACCAGTTTCCACCATCCAGGTTCTCCAAATTCCTGCGCCCCTGAGCGGAAAAACAAGGGGCTCCCAACAGAGAGACAGCCAGCGACTGTGCTCCACCATGTTGAGGTCTTTTTCCTGTGGTGGGAGAGAGGAAAACAAGTGTTAGGTCCCCACTTGTCAGTCTGCTTTCATCCTGAAGCCTCTTCCTTCACCAAGATGATAACAGTGCAATTATTGTTTTGTGAATGAGCTGCCACACACCAAGCCTACAGAAGAGAGATCCACACTGCTACCAGAGCCCCAGCAGCCAAAGCTGATTATACCCTCACTTATACCCCCCCAAAAAAATCCTGTGGTTGGTAGGACACATCCCTGGCAGTGTTCAAGGCCAAGTTGGATGGGGCTTGGAGCAACCTGGTCTAGTGGAAAGTGTCCTTGCCTGTGGCAGGGGGTTGGAACTGGATGAGCTTTAAGGTCCCTTCCAACCCAAACCATCCTATAAACAATCTATGTGACTGGCAGCCACAGCTTTTCTGTGCAACCTGCGCCAGGGTCTCACCACCCTCAGAGGGGAGAACTTATTCCTGATGTCTCATCTCAGTCTCCCCTGTCAGGTTAAAGCCATTCCCCCTTGTCCTGTCCCTACAGGCCCTTGTCAAAAGCCCCTCTCCAGATTTCTTACGAGCCCCTTTAGGCACTGGAAGCTGCTCTAAGGCATCCTCAGAGCCTTCTCTTCTCCAGGCTGAACAAGCCCAGCTTTCTAAGCCTTTCACTCTGCAGGACCATGTACTCTACTGGGTATTTGAGCACTTTTTGATCCTCTGAGTGCTGATGAAGATGTTGTTTAGGCAGGAAGTGAAAAGAAACATTAAAAAATTGCCCCTATAGCCAGTAACAGAGGTAACGTCTCAGATACTGGAGAACTGCATTCGTGGTGTACAGTCTAAACCCATACTTGCATAGGGTCTCAGGATTCCTTCTTGTCTTTGCACATCACCACTGGGAAAACCATCAGTACCAGGCTAGGGCGGACTGAGCAAGTATTCACTGGTGTCTGAGCACTGCAATTACACATCCTGGGGTACCAACCTTAAAATGTGGGAGATTAAACTTGGGTGCCCCAGATCACAGTCTGGAGTGTTCCAGTAAGTCTGGATAAGCTGTTCTGGATAAGCACATGTTAAACATGCCAAAAAAGCAAAGCATTGAATGCCTCGAACCTCTACACATGGTTCAGCTGTCCCTGTTCCACCAGTGGCTTGTCCAGGAAAGCAGCAAAACTATGTCTGATGCCAATAATCACTTCATCTGAATTTTAGTCAGAGCAAGGAGTGCCCAGTCACCAGGGCAGGTCTCAAAAGGCTGCAGCAAACCCTGCGAG
This sequence comes from Pezoporus wallicus, assembly GCF_028554395.1. NCBI lineage: Eukaryota > Metazoa > Chordata > Aves > Psittaciformes > Psittacidae > Pezoporus > Pezoporus wallicus. The sequence goes on along the minus strand of NW_026635101.1, from coordinate 753,402 downwards.
GTGATGGCTCCCTAAGTGAGGGACAAGGGACCTTCAGCTGCCTTCCTGCCAGGATCCCCCTGGCTTCCAGCAGGGACAAGTACTAACATTTATGAGAACAGAGCAAGGAGGCACAGACAAGCAATGAAAGCAAACCAATGAGCCAATCCAGTTAAGGAGAAAGGCCAGAACTTACAAAAGAGAAATCCCTGGGGAGGAAAAGAAGCTGTGAAGTCAGCATAGACCACTAGTCCATCCAGTCCCATGGGCAGGGACACCTTCCACTAGAGCAGGCTGCTCCAAGACCCATCCAACCTGGCCTTGAACACTGCCAGGGATGGAGCAGCCACAGCTTCTCTGGGCATCCTGTGCCAGGGCCTCAGCACCCTCACAGGGAAGAATTTCTTCCTAATGTCTAATCTAAATCTCCCCTCTATCAGTTTAAAGCCATTCCCCATATGCTACCTGAAGGAAGACAAGAATATACGCACTTACATTGCTTTTATGGGACATTCTTGGGGTTGTTTTCTCTCACTATACTATGCTTATTCTTTCCCAGAAGTACCCCTTATGCCTACATTCAGGTTCTCAACGTTAAATCCTTCAAACTCCCCACTAGTGAGGCTCAACAGAGACATCACCAAATTCACCACGATTCTTGTCTATCTGCATAACACGTTTTAATTCCTTTGGCTCACCAACCAGACCTTCAGGAAACACCACATCTTTACCTGTTCCCAAGTAAGAAAGTCCAGTGTTTCTCAATAAAAGCACAAATATCTTCTTTCCATCTGAAGTATCCCTGACGGCCCGTGCCTTCCAGTGACAGATTGTACATCGCCAGCATGACAACCTGGAACAGAAAGCGTTGGACACAAGTGAAAATCGCCCCTGCTTTGTGTTCTGAATGGCCCCCCAGAGCTGCCACACACACACAGATCTTTGCTCCCTCATTTATAACTGACTTTTGCAATATCTCACAGGCAACTCCTGCAATCCATCTTCCTCCCGCTTTCATGCTGCCCATTCTCGTCTTTCTATTGTTAGATGCACATTCCCTCCGAGATTTCTGCATCCCAAGGGAATAACCAGCTGCCTAGTTATGCAGGTTTATACTGAGATCCAAGCTTTTGCAGTGGTTGTATAAATGAATTATATCACAACTGGGGCCTGTACGGAAAAGTCCTTCCAAAAAAGGGTCACAAGTAATCCCACTACCTAATCCATCAGGAACACAGTGACAACGGTCTCTCTAGATACTTACTATTACATTTCAAACTGGACAGACTTTAAACTCTCTGTAAAATTACACATCTGCTTATTGTTCAGGGTATTGAAAGAATTTGGTTTGTCTCCCAGTGATCGTCATTGAACACAATCTATTTACACCTCAATTCATGTGCTTCACAACCAAATTTAGCCAGACCTATTGAACTCCTAAACTAAAGGGCAGGTATAAAAAGTATCACATCTCTTTATGTTAATTCAAGGGGGCCAATTTAAAATTACCCAATTTATTTGAATACAACTAAAATCAGCTAGGATTTAAGCTGACAGAGGGGAGGTTTAGATGAGACATTAGGAAGAAATTCTTCCCTGTGAGGGTGCTGAGGCCCTGGCACAGGGTGCCCAGAGAAGCTGTGGCTACCCCATCCCTGGCAGTGTTCAAGGCCAGGCTGGACACAGGGGCTTGGAGCAACCTGCTCTAGTGGAAGGTGTCCCTGCCTGTGGCAGGGGTTGGAACTGGATGAGCTTTAAGGTCCCTTCCAATGCAAACCAGTCTGGGATTCTATGGTCTTTCAACCATTACACAGCTTTAATGGACACTTTTTCCAGCGGGGACTTACTCTTCACCATCAAAGAAGTCTGAATGTGTTTTTCCCAAGGAAATGGGTTTCCTCACAGTGGGCCATAGCCTTCTGGAATGCATTGCTGAAGATGCCAAAGCAAGGAAATATAGACAGCTTTAATGTCCCCTGTACTCTAGTTCTGCCTTGTAACCCCTTCTAGTTTGATAACTGTTTACCTAGGACTTTGAGGTCTCTTTTTCTGTTTTTTCTTTTTAATTCAGGTGGGACACAGTCTAAGGACTTCACAAACCACTCTCTCCAAATGGCCAAAAATAAGGATTTGTAGAGGCCACATACTATGAAAACCAAATAAATCCAGAAATCACTGTCCCCGTTTTTCCTACTTCAGAGAAGTTGATTTGGTGACTTCCCTCAATTTAACATACTTGGAAGCAGCAGCAGCAGCTCTGGCTGCTGGAAGCCTAAGGAGACAGTTCCTTCACTAGTCAATGTTCTTCTTCATCTGTTTTGATTTTGTCCATCCCTTCTTCCCCATGCCACTCCAAAGAGACTGCTCCTCCAGCACCCTGACTGCTCCTCCAGCACCATGACCTGCATCAGCCTACCCAAAGGGTGGTTGCTGATAATAAAATTTGATTGCTCAGGTATTTAAATGACTGAAATACCAAATTTCAGTGAGGACTGTTGCTAGTAAGCAGCTGGGTTGGGGCTTTGTGTTGAGGGAGCTGGCAAGCTTTCTGTTTGTACATTGCTACCTCACTAGTTTTACATTTGCTCATATACACAAAAAGCTGTTCATGCCCTGCAGCCAAACTGCATTCACTTTGCTTTCCCAAACCTGCCTGAAGCCATGAATTCATGAATAACATAAGGGGGAAGAAAAAAAATAAGAACAAGGCATGTGGCTTGTATGATTATCCTGCCATTTACCTGCCAAATGCCCAAGTTCTAATACGCAGGCAATCCTTAGCGAATTCATTTCTGAAGCTCATTCACATGTCTCACTGTTACCTATACCTCGATTCTCTTTTTCTAGGTAGCACATACACAACAAACAGCAATTTTACAATGTCCTGTGGTTGTTCTGCCAGCACACACGTTTTACTCACTTGTTGCCACGTTAACCTCAGCCTTTCAAATTGCTCCTTCCCATCTTCTGAGCAATCGGAGCAAGTGAATCTGAAAAAGTTATCTCCTTTGAGGTAGCTGAGCTGTTCTCTCAGTTGACCTAAAATGAAGAGGCAAAAAATCAATTTCTCGATCCTTTTATAGGAAAAAGTGCTCCAGAGGAGATCTGGATTTCCTACATCAGGCAGAAAAGAACTTTTTTCTTCCAGAGTCCAAAGACCCAGACAGTTCACAGGAAGCATCAGAACTCACTATGATGGATTTATTTCACAGCCACAGCAGCCAGCAGTGACCAACTGAAAAACACAGGCATCAAAAAAGGGGCATTCTACTTAACATCTGAATGCAGGTACAAAGCCAAGGATCTCCTTGCTTCTGATGCATTTCTCTTCCCTGCTTCCCCACGATAGCCTAGATGTGCCATCCCTGAAGACACTGAAGGCCAGGCTGGATGTGTTTCTGAGCAACCTGATCTAGTTGAAGATGTCCCATTGCAGGGGAGCTGGACTAGAGGAGCTTTGAAGGTCCCTTCTAACACAAACTATTCTATGATTCTACATATGTCAATAAATAGCTGTTTTCCCCCTCTGCTTTAAAAAAATAATAGCTGACCTGTTAAAAACAGTATGTGAGTGCAAAGGCTATCAGAGTAAACACGCATTCTCTTCCATGTCATCTTTCCACACACTGCTATGCGTCTTTACAGCTCTCTCTCAGACTGAGAGCCAAAAGAACAGCCCAACATTATCAGGAAACATTTTCTCTTTACTGCAGTTGATACGTGAGATCCCAAATCAGCACAGAACTTCAGCACATGCCTTGCTGTGTAAAGCTAACCCTAACAACCCCACACACCCAAAGGTACAGGTATTAATTTGGTGTTTCTGCATTAGAGCAAAAACCACCACCTGAATCAGGACTTTCTCTAACAGGATGACAACTCCTTTACTGTACAAGGACATCAGATAAAGCATTTGTAATACACAGATGCTCTGCTTTCACAGTGAATCGCAGAACCTGACAATTAGAGTTGGCCTATGTCTGATGGGGGGGAAAAAACCCACACTGAGTAGATTAACAACAGTTCCACATGGCAATTAAAGGTAAAAGCAATCATTTGTCTGAGCATGGTGGTGATGTTCACAAGTGACAACTGACACCTGAACAATTAGCAAAGAGAACAGTATTTCCCTTCTCCAGCTCATTTACTTGGCACATTTGTATCTAGTTACCCCTGCTCTGTGACTGGCATTTTCTGCTCTTTGGATTTGTTCCACAGTAACAAGAGAGGAACGCCTTTACAAAATAAAGCAAAATGAGTGTTAAATCAAGTGCTCCAATGCCACTTTTAATGCTCCTTTTATTAATACATTTCAAGTTAGTATCTCCCTTTAACTGCATACCATCTTAATAGTATGATGCTGGTTTCACTACATTAACATCTAAACATTCACTAACACCCCTTGAGAGGAGACTTTTACAACTGTGACTCTTGGCAAACTCTAAGGTGACAAAAAGGACAGCTCTGACCTAACTGCAAGGCAGGTACCTCCTGAAGAGTTCACTATTTCTAGCCATAAATAAGCCAACCAGCAACCAAAAAATAACAAAACCAACCCCAAACCACCACAAACCCCAGCTAGCACGTAGCCATATCCAACTTTTGGAGCTAGTAACAGACCTGATAATCCAGAATTTACAAAGTAAAGTCAGGTCTGTCACGTTCCTAGCTCCTAACAGCATGTATCTTATGTCAAGCAGCAGTAGCAGAGGGATCAAGTTCTGCAGTTTGCTCCAAGTGCCTCCCAGAGTGACCTGCTACAGGCTGGACACACTTCTGTGAAAGCTAGCTTAAATTCACAATATCAGGAAACCATTAAGGTTGAGATTTAGCCATATGCTCTACAGATGTGACAAACTGACCAGAAAAAACACATACAAAACAAATGAGCAAACAAACCAAAAACAACTAACCCATCCCAAAGCCCTTTTCCCCTACAGAGCTTCACGGTAGGGGTCACTATCTGGGTAAGCAGAGGCCAAGTTGCTGGGCTAAAGTTCCCTAAACACACCACTGGGAAGTCTTTGGAGAGTGTGCATGTTTCTGAAGTCCTACCCTTGTTCTCTACTAATTAAAGACAATCCCATTTCTTTACATGGAATGCCAGCTCTTGACATGCATGCAGTACGTGGGTTGAAGTGCCTAACACACACCGCTGGCTGGCATCAGGCTGGAAGGGCTCCATACAATGCCAAGAGAGCCTTTCTCAGAATAACAGTTGCCTTGTTGGCCCCTTTAGGCACTGGAAGCTGCTCTAAGGTCTCCCTGGAGCCTTCCCTTCTCCAGGCTGAACAAGCCCAGCTCTCTCAGCCTGTCTCCAGAGCAGAGCGGCTTCAGCCCTCAGAGCATCTCCATGGCCTCCTCTGGATTTGCTCCATCAGCTCCACATTCCTCTTGTGCTGTTTCCCAAGACCTGGGCACAGGACTGCAGGGGGGTCTCACCAGAGCAGAGCACAGGGGGAGAATCCCCTCCCTCCAGCTGCTGGTCATGCTCTGGGGATGCAGCCCAGGACACAGCTGGTTTCTGGTCTGCAAGGGTACACTGCATAACACTGTTTTCCTCCAACATCAGATGAAATACAGCTAAACAAAGGATGCCCCATAAAACAGGCATGCAGGACACGGTGCAAATAACCACCACAGCAATGCAAGCAATGTGACACAAAACAATGGGCAAGCTTACTTGCTGGTATCCACTTCTGGCACTTCTCACAGTAATAGGACATCTCCTCCATCCAGGACGTGTCACCTTCATCGCTGTTCAGAGAATCCCCGCTCTGGTCGTGTGATAAATCCACTGAGGCCTGGTCCTCAGACTCAACAATCAGGAGAGTCTCCCCTTCCACCTCACCCTCCTCCAGGCCCTCTGAGGTGGAGGTCCTGGTGGCTTCATCATCATGACGGCTCAGCAGCCCACTCATGTGGACATTATTAGCCATCCTAGATGGTGTTTGTGGGAAGGAATAACTTCTTGTTACGCATTGACCAGTACACCCACACTGGATGTGCCAGCAAAGTCTCCACAGTCAAAGTGCCAATGACAAAGGAAATGTTCTGTGACCACACTATAGCTTCCGGGAGTAAATTATAACCTATACAAAAAAAAACAGTCTTCCACAGATTACCTCTGCTTGCCGAAATATTTGCAAGTACTCAGATCGCAGTGATCCCCAAACATCTTTAATCAAACCCCTAAGGACTCAGGGCTGTGCCTATGACTGCTGGGACCCTTTTTCAACCAGGGCCTTGTCTCTTTCTTCCATAAGCTGCTTTGTCAAAGCAATCTGCTCTTCCAGGAGGCGAATATTCTCCTTTTTCTGGTGTTGACGCTCAAGATCTTGGAGAACTCCACGGTGCAGCCTCTGCAAACACAAGGGACAGCGTTTATCACAGCCTGTTGGATGCTGAATGTGATTAACTCCCACTCTAACCCCTCCTGCAGGGCTGTTCACCATGCTATGCTGCCTTTGCAAGTCCTCTGCCACCACCTGTAGCCACAGCCACTTAACAGGGTTTGAATGTAAAACTACAGGAGCCAATACACAATACCTATCAGCTAATGGTACTAAACCAAAAAGTGCGTTATTTGTCCTCATTTCAGATGGGTGGGCACACCAATTGGTAAAGCTATCAAGCAAACAGATGCTATGCGCCTGTAATTCCCATGCTATGCAAGATGGACATGATCTATAAACCCCTGTTACCTCTGCCCTAAATCTTCACCAACTCAAGCTGATCTCCCCAGAGCTTCTCCCCTGCTTGGAGACAATTCTGTGGCAAAGTGGAAACTATCTTAAGAAAAACTGCCATGTGGCTTCATCTGCTTCTTCCCGCGCATGCCTCAGTCTTAACAAAAGCACAGAATAGTTAGGGGCCTTAGCTTCATTAAGGCCCCTTAGGAAGGGGCCTTAACATCAAGTTCCAACCCCCAGTACCTTCCAAATGCCTTGTAAACTCTTGCTGCATGGCTGATCAAAGTCCCACAACCTGCTTATGCCAAGCTCGTGAAAAAGCAAAGCACTACAATAAAAAAATATCCCCTTTACCCAAAGTGCTGATTAAAAATGACCTGTGCAGTACAGACCATCAGTGGGTAAGCACCCCAATGAGTGTTGAAAGCTCTAAAATCTCAGCTGCTCTTTGCTTTACTCACAGGGTGCCCAGAGAAGCTGTGGCTGCCCCATCCCTCGCAGTGTTCAAGGCCAGGTTGGATGGGGCTTGGAGCAGCCTGCTCCAGTGGAAGGTGTCCCTGCCCGCGGTAAGGGGTTTGGAACTGGATGAGCTTTAAGCTCCCTCCTAAACCAGTCTGTGCTTCTATGAAGCCGCCCCACCAAGCCCATCAGCCTCACCCCGCAGCTCCCAACCTCCCAAGGGACCACTTGCCACAAGGAGAGAACATGGGAAGAGCAAATGCCAGGGCAGGAAATGGCGAGGAAGGCAAAGGTCGTGGACAGCGAAACGCCGGGGGTGAGCTCCGGCAGGGCCCCGCCGTGAGGTAAAGGCCGGGCCGGCCCCACTGTGAGCAGCGCCTCAGGCACGGCCGGGCCGCCCACCGCGCTCAGGAGCACGTGCACGTGAGGGCCCGGGGCGTGGCTTAACGGAGAAGGGGGCGTGGTTTACGCGACGGGGCGTGGCTCCACCACACACCTCGGCCCAGGCCGCCAGGTGAGGGGGCGTGGTTATCGCCAAAGGGGCGTGGTCTGGCCTGCGGGTGGACGCGGAGGTGTCCCCGCTTCGTGTCCCCCCCCCCCCCACCTACCCTGGGCGGGCCGCGCACTCACCTCCTGCTCCCGCCGCTGCTGGATGTGCACGGCCACCACGGTGGCGGCGGAGAGCAGCACGGAGACGGCCAGCACCGCTCGGGACCTCCGCGACATCGCGGGCGGAGCGCTCCGCTGCCTGCTGCTCGCCGCGGCGGGAAGGCCCGGCGCGGAGCCGGGGGGGGGGTGTGTGTGAGAGGAGGTGCCCCAGCCGAGCGCCGAGCCAGGCCAGAGCAATCGACCGCCGCTGAGAGGCTGGGCCGAGCGGGGAGGGGGCGGAGCCTCGGCCCGGGGCGGAGCTGGTGGGAGGTGGCAGAACCGGGCGCTCCCGCCGCTCCCGTCGCACGTGGAGAGGCCCCGGCGCTCCGCGGCCTCCCGGTTGGGGCTGAGGGGGTGCCGCGGGGCAGCCCCAGGCCCATGGTGGAAGCAGGTGGCGGCCTGGTGCCGTAGGGCTGAGGCGGCTCCGGGTCGGCGGCCCGTCGGTGGCCCGTCGGTGGAGACGTGCCTGCTCACGGCAGGGGGTGCATCTGGATGGGCGCTTGCAACCCAAACCAGCCCGTGGCTCTGTGCTATAAGCACACCCAGCCCTCACTCACCGACCCCTGTGCTGCGGGCGGGCCGGCTCCCTCCTCACCGCGCCTTTGCCCATCGATACTGCTATGGGGAAAGAGCCCCCGCGGGCGTGAGGGAGGAGGGCGGCGGTGGCTCCCGATGCCTTTCCTCAGGGGGTGTTTGTGGAGCTTCCTGCCGGCGTGCGCTTGCATTTCCAGTGCGGCTGCAGAGCCGAAAAAACAAAAGGGGAAAGATTTCTTCTGAGTTCAAGAAAGATTCCGGTTATTTTTTGTCTTCGCTTTAACTGAGCGGAGACCTCCAGTTCTGCACTTTCCTTGCCCAGAAAACCCACTTTGAACAGATGAAGCAGCTGGAGAAAGCAGCTCTTCAATTGTCTGGTTTCTGCTCATTGTTCAATGTGTGGCCTTAGGCCTCGTGCTTGGCAGTTTTTCGTGCTCTGAAGACAGAATTATTCCTGTCCCCGGGGGTCGTTCCCTGGCACCTCCTCACTGAAGTATCCGAGTGCTTTACAGACAGAGAGGATTTATGTTCCCTGTGCTCCCGTGTGAGGGCAACAGATGGCTATCGTGCATGACTTCGATCCACCACGTTCAGATGCACTTCGGGCGTTGGCTACAGGACTTCAGCCTTTCAGGGCACTCTTACCCTCTAACACATCAAACTTCCCCCTGGCTACTGTGACAGAGGCTCCGGTCACGCTCCCGAGAAGCAGGGAGCTTGTCAGCAGTCACTGTGCTCTGTACCGCAGTCACTGTGCTCTGTACCGCAGTCACTGTGCTCTGTACCGCAGTCACTGTGCTCTGTACCACAGTCACTGTGCTCTGTACTGCAGTCACTGTGCTCTGTACCACCCGAATGAGCACATCAGCGGTGCAGGAGAGTGACTCTTGTGAATGGATCAGACAAAAGGATGGCTGGTGGGGCAGTGGGATGTGCCACGAGGTCTGTAAAACCCTGAAGGAGGTCAGGCAAGACTCATTCGCCATTTCCCACAGTCCAGGGTGGGTTTGTGGAAGTCCTTGCCCCTGGTGCTACAGAAGCTGAATGTAACCTGCGGATACAGAAGGGATCTGCTCAGATTCCTGGAGTGCCCTGGATGTTGGGATGCTGCTCGTGTCTCAGAAGCTCCTCAAAGCACAAGTGACGAGGGAGGTGGGAGGTTTATTGTGAAAGGGGTAGGTTGGTTCCCAATACATTCCTGTACATTTTTTCCCTCCGAGCATCTGCCACAGCTCGCTGCCAGGCAGGACGGTGGGGCACGAGGAGCCTCAACCTCAGCAGGTAGCACAGATCCTGTCTCAAAACCAGGCTTGGATGTTTCCAGAGGAGTTACAGAGCAGTGGGTGCTGTGAGGGGATGGTGGGGTTTGCATCCCCAGCCCGGACTGGAAGAGGAAAACCAATCGTGTGAAGCTTCTCCCTCCTCATTATAATCTTTTTCATCTTCCTGCTGAATAATCGTGATTAAAATGAAAGACAAAATTAGTGGGAATGATAATATTTCAATTGCGTCTAATAGTTTTGCTCACATCAGTGTGTTTACTGTTATTAAGACTCATGCATAAGTGCTTGTAACACATCCAAGGCTACTGGAGTGCCAAGAACAGAGTTGAGCCAGAGGCAGGCAGATGGGAGCCAGCGCAGCGCCCATGGCTCCGTGGAAGGGCGCAGCTCCCCCCGGCTGGAAGCTGAGAGCCTCTACCCAAGGCTGGCATCTATCACTGAAGGACTAAAACCTCATCTGCGGAACGTTCATGCTGTGCTTCCACAGTCTGCAGTTTTTCCCATGGTAGTTGAGGTGTTCCCCCTTGTCCCCCTTCCTCACGAGGGTTAGGTCTTGCTGAAGCACCCTCAGCACAGGAGGGACATGAAGCTGTTGGAGCAAGCCTGGAGGAGGCCATGGAGATGCTCCAAGGGCTGCTCTGGAGCCAGGCAGAGAGAGCTGGGCTTGTTCAGCCATTGAGAAGAGAAAGCTCCAGGGAAACCTTAGAGCAGCTTCCAGTGCTTGAAGGGGTGATGAGAAATCTGGAGAGGGTCTTTTGACAAGGGCCTGTAGGGACAGGACAAAGGGGAATGGGTTTAAGATGATAGAGGTGAGACATTAGGAAGTTCTTCCCTCCAGCTGCCAGCTCATGGTGAGTCCCACAGCGGCAGAGCGGGTTGTGGCAGTGCAGGCACTGGTCATCCTGATGCAGCCGCCGCGGCCCCACCGTGAACGTCTCTATCAGATTTGGTGGTAGAAGGTGTGCATCACGTTATTGGTATTCAAAACATCGGAAAATGCAGAGAGAAAAATGGAAAACAGGTTAAAGTTTCTGTGTGCCTCCTCTATAATTACAAGGTAGGGTCACTGGGGGCTTCCTTGTGTGCAGAGACTCAAAAAATAGTGTAATTAATGAAATATATGTATTACAAATGCCCTCTTTTGGCCAGGTTACTGGAGGGCAGCATCATCCTGAGATGGAGCAAAGAGAAAACCTGGAGGGAGAGACCTTCCTTTTATTCCCTCGCAAGCAAGGGAAAAGGGAAACTTCCCTTCCCTTTGGCAGGGCAGCCAGCAAAACAGTTGGTTTGGATTTGGATTTCCTGCTTCCAGCGGGGAGGGTGCAGAACCCGGAGGCAGCCGCTATGTGAGAGCTGCTGGTTTTACAGCAGGGCGATGTGTGGTTACAGCTCCGCCAGTCCCACGCCAGCGGGTCACCTCCAGGTGAATAAACCAAGGTGTGGGCTCTGCCGCGGCCTCGTTTCACCCCGGATGGAGGATCGGGATCCTTCCCCAGCACCCCGGGATGGTGGGAAGTGAGGCGGGACATCTAGATGCTGCCTCCGCTTCCAACAGCTCACCCCACTGTTCCCTTATCCATGCCCTTTGGTTTGGGGTGCCGCAGGGGGGTCCCAATGCAGGGAGCTGCCCTTGCTGTCCCCCGAGCAGGGATGGGCAGTTGAAAGGCAGGCGGAGGCCAAAGTCTACCTACGCGTGGTGAGCACAGGACGCGCACCCAGCCCTTGATCATTATATTGACGGCAATCGCGCAGACCCTTGCCCGCGGAGCAGGAGTGGAGGGCAGAAGTGCTCACATGGGGCGGTTGTTTCTTTTCCTCTGGCAAACATTGTAAAAGGCACTGGGAGATAAAAACCTGTGTGCTGAGCACCCCCCAGAACGCTGGCGGAGTAATTCTGCAAGCAGTGTCCCTGCAGCTTGCATGGCAAAGGTAACCCTGCCCCGGTACCTGCAAGGACGTGCGTGGGGTCCCAGCCCCGTGGGGTGCACCCCTGGCTTCCACTCTCCTAGGGCTCCCTGGGGAGGAGGAGAGCGTCTTTGGGTGCTGAGGCCCTGGCACAGGTTGCCCAGAGAAGCTGTGGCTGCCCCATCCCTGGCAGTGTTCAAGGCCAGGTTGGACACAGGGGCTTGGAGCAACCTGGTCTAGTGGAAGGTGTCCCTGCCCGTGGCAGGGGGCTGGAACTGGGTGAGCTTTAAGGTCCCTTCCAACCCAAACTGGACTGGGATTCCTGTGCTGCAAAAGTTCAGGGAGAAGAGGGAGTGGGGTTCAGCTGGGTGGGTGTGGAGGGGGCAGAGGCACCCATGAGCTCCCCCTCCTTCCCCCCAGCTGTCAAACTGGCGCTGTATAGAAAGGATCCTGTCTGGAAGCGGCACCACTGAGCTCCCTGGGCAGTTTCATAGGCAGCGGGTGCGTATCCTGATGCTTAACTCACCCTGGGCATGTTGGAGCACATGCCTGCCCTCATGCACCCGTGGCATCAGGACGGGCGGTCGGAAAGGTCCATCTTTAACACAGCAGTGTTTGAACAGGGGCCAGGACATCCTGACCCGTCCCCTGGCCTGGCTTGGTGCAGGCTTGTGCTCAGGCTGGTGCCTATGGCCAAGGCTGTCCTGGTGGTCCTCTCTATTGGACAGGAGCTGTGAGGAATCCAGATGGACCTCACCTTCCCTTTTTACTGTTGCCAAAATCCCCATGGAACTCCGCTCCAGGGCTGCTTAGCCACGGGTGGCAGTGGTGGGACCATCCCCAAGCAACCAACCCGAGACAGTTATTCCTTCCTCCAGCTCATCACTGATCCTCTATGTCTTATCACTGCTCCATCAGGCTGTTAATCATCCCATTATCCCCCAGAGAGGAGAGGGATGGCCGGGACAGCACCCACCACCCAGCCGGGACGTTTTTGAAATGGTAAAGAAATGCATGAAGCCCTTCTACATACAATGGGTTTATGGCAGCAGTCATCTGCCAGGAATGAGGAAGCCTGGGGGGCCCCACAGGTCCTTGGGGAGGGGACAAAGGACTTTCTACCACCAAAGCTGGAGCTTGGAGGCGGGGGGGGTGTCAGAGCTGGTGGGGCTTGTGGCAGGGGGAGCGCAGCCCCCGGTGGCTTATCAGCCTCTGCCAGCTGCGGCGCAGGGGGGTTTAAAGGCGTTTCGAAAGCGCTCTCGTTATTTTTAGGAACCTGGGAAGCGAGTGCCGGGGTCAGAGCCCAGCTGAGGCTCACACGCAGCAGCGGTGCCTGCCTTGTCAGGGAGAGCCTTCCCCTGGCACAAGGCTGTGGTCCCAGTCAGCTAGCAGGACAGGCTGGCCTTGCCCAGCAGCCAGGCTTCACATTCCCTGCTTGAGCTCCCCGCCTCTGTGAGCATGTGCAGCACATCCTGATGTGATGTGCATCCTGACAGCGGCACATCCCAATAGCAGTGCAGCGCGTCCTGGTTGCAGGGCATCCCAATGGCAGTGCATCCTTATGTGCAGTGCATCCCAATAGCAATGCGTCCTGATGTGCAGTGTGCATCCTGAAAGCAATGCTTCTCAGTGGCAGTGCATCCTGATGGCAGCACAGCCAAATGTCAGTGCTTCCCAACAGCAATGCATCCTGACAGCAGTGCACCCCGGTTGCAATGCATCCCAATGGCAGCACATCCTGACATACAGTGCATCCTGATGGCAAGGAAAATGTGTCTTTTCCAGGGCAATGCTTCCTGTTTGCATGGATCGTGCCACTGAAGCAGGCACCAGCTGGGCAGTGAAATGGAAACACGTTGATGCTGGAAGCAGAGCATCACGAGATAGAAGGCACACAGCTCTCAGGGATGAAATCAGGGCATGGGGTTCTGGCCTTCCAGTACCTGGGGCCCTCTTGGGAAATGGAGTCGGGCTCAGACAGGGAAGCTGCTCATCTCCACAGGTATCAGCACCTGCCTGGCCGAAGCTTTCCATGAGTTCCTGTGAGGGAGAGCCCCAGATCCAAACCACCAGTCAAAAAGGGTGAGTGGTTCCTGTCCCCTTCTTTCACTGCCCGCACAGCTGCTGGGTTTGGTGCTGAGAGAGATGTCTCTTGTGGTAACATCAGAGGAACCCGGGGGACCAAGGACCACCGCCAGTGAGTGGCTGCTGGAGGCGATGTGGCTTTTTCTTCCCTGTGAGGGTGCTGAGGCCCTGGCACAGGGTGCCCAGAGAAGCTGTGGCTGCCCCATCCCTGGCAGTGTTCAAGGCCAGGTTGGACAGGGCTTGGAGCAGCCTGGTCTAGTGGAAGGTGTCCCTGCCTGTGGCAGGGGGTTGGAACTGGGTGAGCTTTTTCCAACCCAAATCACCCTATGATTCCATGATTTTGGATCTGCCGTCAGATCCTATGTGGATTTACTGGTGTCTAATAAAGGTTGTGTGCATGGTGTATTTTTAAGCACAGCAGGAGCATTAAGAGGGAGTAGCTTTCTGTCCTCTATTTAGCTGCTGATTTGCAGGAAACTCCTGGGATTTCACCACCTTTGCAACCTCTGCTGCTACATCAGGCTTGGCAGGAACACACCCAACTTCCCAGGGAGGAATCACTGGGCAGACAGCGGGATCACGGGAAACCAAGTGACAAGGAAAAGTTGGGCGGTGCAGGCAGAGCCGGGGAAGGTGCTTCAAGGGCCTCCAAAGCCGAGTGCTCCTGTGGTTGTGTTTCTATGGCAGAGTCTGCGATCTCAGGGCTCTGCTGACGCCTCATGAGGGAGGACACCTCTCTAAAGGGATCATCCTGTACTCCGTGTGCGTGGGGTGCACAGGTCCTTGGGCACCCTCTTCCCCCAAGCCTCAGGGCTGCGGGTGCCACCGAGGAGGATGCTTTGGGGATGCTGCTGGGGTCAGACACCCGGCACGGGCTCCGTGGTGGTGCCTGGGAGCCATTTCCATGGGGAGCGGCCGGGCAGCCCGGGGTGACGCCGGGCGCCCCGAGGGAGCGGAGCCGCAGCGAGTGGGTGGCTGCGGAGACAAGCGCCGAGCCGGCGGAGCGGAGCCGGGGGGAAGCGGAGGTATCGGTGGAGAAAGACAGGGAGACGCTGGGAGTGGCAGGGGCCGTGGGAGGCAGGGAGACAGAGCGCGGTGAGTCAGCGCGGTGGGTGCTGTGAAGCACAGGCAGGGCAGGTTCTGCCGCAGCCTGCGGAGCCCTCGTCCCCCGGCCGGCATCTTCTCCATCCCTCCTCCCCTGCGCGGCCGAGGAAAGCAGGAGCGCGCTCCTCACCAGGGCTGCTTGAGGAGCCGCTGCTCGCTCCTGCTGAGATAAAGCTGGCGTGGAGCCACGCTGGCTCCATCCACTGCGGTCAGGTAGTTCCTCATCGGACCTGGGAGCTGCCAAAACCTGGCTTGAAGCAGAGCTCTCTGGTGCCCGGGCTTGACCCCGTAGTTGGTGGCACAGGGCGGTGTTGCAGGAGTGACCAGGGCGGTAGCTCTGCTCTGGCAGCCTGTGCCACCACAGTGATGCTCACCCACCCCCCCCACCCCACCCCGCGACCTCTGTAGCACCATGGGCCAGTGCTCACCCAAACATTGCCACTGGAGATGCCATGCTTCCAGCGGGAATCTGCCCTCAGAGGCAACAGCACCCCTTACAGCAACACAGTGCTTCAGGTGTGCGATGGGGCACAGGGCCGGGTGAGGGAACCACAGAACTGTAGAATCAGTGAGGCTGGAAAAGACCCTCAAGCTCATCCAGTCCAACCATTCCCCAGCACTGCCAAGGCCACCACTAAACCAGGTCACTGAGGGCCTCGTCTACACAGGCTGTGAACACTTCCAGGGATGGTGATTCCCCTGGGAGCACGTTGGCTCCTTGCAGGTTGATGCTGAGCTGTGAGACCAAGGGCAGGCATCCAGGTGGAAGGAAAGTTGGAGCTCCTCTTCTCTTCTCTTCTCTTCTCTTCTCTTCTCTTCTCTTCTCTTCTCTTCTCTTCTCTTCTCTTCTCTTCTCTTCTCTTCTCTTCTCTTCTCTCTCTTCTCTTCTCTCTTTTCACTTCCCTTCCCTTCCCTTCCCTTCCCTTCCCTTCCCTTCCCTTCCCTTCCCTTCCCTTCCCTTCCCTTCCCTTCCCTTCCCTTCCCTTCCCTTCCCTTCCCCTCTCCTCTCCTCTCCTCTCCTCTCCTCTCCTCTCCTCTCCTCTCCTCTCCTCTAATCTTCCCTCTTCTCCAGTTCCTTCCCTCATCCCTACACCCACCTCCTTGCCCCTAAGCACCTTCTATGTGCTATATGGACGGGGAAGAGGTTGGCAGTGAGAGGGTGTCCTCCCAAAGGGACAAGTCCCCCCGGCCCCATCAATCTGCTCCCCTGTGGGGTTAGTTTTGGGAAGGAGCTGGGTGCGATTGCGACAGCGACACATGGCTGATTCATTGTTTGATCCAATCTCTCCCTCCTCATTCCCAAATGATTCGAGTCAAATGAAACATATTTTAGTAGCCCAATCTGTAAGGGTGGGTCCCATTGTGCTCTGACCCTACAGGGCATTTTGTACATTTAATTTGATTTACACCCCAAACGTACTGGGATTCTCTCCCACACCCAACTAATGCTGAAAATTAAACAAGATCCTACAGCAAGGTCGGGTGCCATTATCTCCTTAGTGTTGTTATTTATTGAGCAATGATGGTGCTCGGGCTCTGTGTACAGTGTTGCTCCTGTGGGTGTATGGAGAAGGCCGAGGGCTGCCTCAGTGATGTGTCCACGGGCTGAAGACGATGCGGTGCTGCATGTGGGGCCACGCTGTGAGCGTGCTCTTCCTGGTTGCAAACACCAAGGAGTGGTATTCTTAGGTGAGGTGTTACGGTTTTCTTCTGGGCTATGGCGAAGCAACACCAAGACTTGGTCACTGGTCTGCATTTCCACCCTCTAGCTCAAGAGGAAGGCAGCCCGCTGCCGATGAGATGCTCTACTTCATGCTGCTGGGGGTGCTTCGGGTCTTTCTCTCCACCCTGTGCCTCTGAGGGCGCTGGGCACACCACAACCCTGACCACTCGTGTCAAGGCTCCAGAGCTGATAATAACAATGATCATTTAGTTCCTGATTCAGCCGTGCTTGTAAGTGCATGTCTGGGTTGGAGCACTCAGAGTGAAGCGTGTGCTCCAGGACCTCGCTAAACGGGAACCTCAAAGCAGGATTTGAAAAAGCCCAGACGACATTAAAGCGGTCACAGCAAACTCTTGGTTCGGGAGAGTTGTGATTGATGTCGTTTGCTACCTCTTTTGGCTTAAAAGACAAGGAGTGGTTAAAATGAAAGAAAAACCTCAAGTTGAAAGCATTACAAAAAAAAAAAATAAATAAAATATATCAATTAAACCCCATGTAGCTGCATTTTGACCTGGAGCAAATTCTCAGACATAACAGAGAAATTGCATAGCCTTAAAGAGAGAGAAAGGCAGAGAAGGTTTTACCTGTGGTACTGCTGAGGTATTGCCCAGAGGCAGCTGAGGTGGCTTCTCACCTGGTACCTGCTGAGAGGTTGCCCCGAGAAGCTGTGGCTGCCCCATCCCTGGCAGTGTTCAAGGCCAGGTTGGACACAGGGGCTTGGAGCAACCTGGTCCAGCAGAAGGTGTCCCTGCCTGTGGCAGGGGGTTGGAACTGGATGAGCTTTAAGGTCCCTTCAAACCCAAACCAGTCTGGGCGCCCTGTGCCAGGGCCTCAGCACCCTCACAGGGAAGAATTTCTTCCTAATGTTTCATCTCAATCTCCCCTCTGTCAGGTTAAAGCCATTCCCCCTTGTCCTGTCCCTACAGGCCCTTGTCAAAAGCCCCTCTCCAGGTTTCTTGTGGCCCCTTTAGGCACTGAAGACTGTTATAAGGTCTCCCCTGTGCCTTCCAACTCCTTCATGTGGGGTGACAGCTCTTGGTGCTCAGTCCCAGTGCTGTGCGCAGCTGCTACAGTAAGGATGTGCTGGGGATGAAGGCACCGAGAGCATTTCCACTGCATTTAGTGATAAAAGCAGACTGAAGAGTAGGTGTGAGGCAGGAGAAGGGACCCCGGGCACTGTTTAAGCCGTGGGGACGTGCCATGTGCTGTTCTCAGAGGCTTGCAGTGCACTTTTGTGGGTTTTCTTCTGTTTCTCTTGCTTCCTTCCCCTCCACCCCGTCCATCGTCTCGTCTTTTGTTTCATTTCCACTTCGGGAAGAGGGGAGAAGACAAGAAGCAAATTAGAAAGAAAAAGAAAGGGGGGGGTGTGTGTGTGTGATGGCTGAGGCACGTTTTTCATTTCAGATCAATGACCGAAGCAGAATAAAGCGCTGGGTTTTTTAACAGCACAAAGTCTTGTCCTGAAGGAAAGTCACAATCAACCAACTTTCTCTGCCCGACAGCTTCGGCTTCTCCCATATGCCTCGGGGATCCTTTCCCGTGCTGGGGGTCCCCCTGTGCACCCCGGCAGCAGCGGCGCTGCCCTCCTCGCTTCCCTCTTTTTAATTTCCAGACGTTAAATTCTTCTGCAAACATTCATGCCTTAGGAAGGGCTGGAACAAAGCTCAGCTGCTCCAACCGGTCGGACAGGTAAGCAGACTTGTTGACACCGTTATGTTGGCAGCACGCATGCTCCTGCCCAAGTTTCCTGGTGCATTTTTCTATTCCACCTTATGAAACTTGCCCCCCCCCCCCCCCCCCCCCCCCCCCCCTCCTTCACCCCCCCTTTCTCTTCCCCCTTCCCCTCCCCTTCCCCTCCCCGCTCCTCAGCGGCTCTGCCCCGGTGCGTGCGGTCCCGCTCCCCGCGGACGGGCGGGCGGTGGGAGCCGCTCCGCTCCGCTCCGTTCCGAGCCGACCCCCCCTGCCCTCGCCATGCCCAGAGCCTTCCTGGTGAAGCGCCGGAGCCCGCAGCCGGCGGTGCGCAGCTGGGATGGGCTGCCCGACGAGGAGAGAGCCGACACCTACATCCCAGGTACGGCACCGGCGGGGCCCCTCGCCGGCACTGCCTGGAGGATGGGGGGACGGAACACACCGAGGGGAGGGATGGGGGGTCCCCGCCAGACCCCAGCCCTAGCCCCGCTCCCCCGCGGGTTGGGAAGGGGCTGGGGGAGCCCCGAGGGGGGTTGTGGGGAAGGTCCGGGGGCACCCTCCATGCCCAGCCGAGGGAGTGATGGGTGCCGGGGGCCGGCTCCATGCCCGCTATCATCTCCCACCCGGAGAGCCCCCGGGCGTTGGGGGTGTCTGTGTGTGTGTGTCCGGGAAGGTGGGAAAGCTCGTTTGCATGAGAAAGGTGGCGGGGGGGGGGGGGGGGGGGGGGGGGGGGGGGGGTGGGGAGGGAGAGGAGCAGAAGAAAGGTCCTGGGGTAGGGGGTGATGGTTTCCCCCTCCTCCTCCTTCTTCTTCTCCTCCTCCTCTTGCCCTTGCCTGGGGTATAACGGGAAGGCGGCGGAGCTGGCTTGTTTGAACTTTGGGACCGTTCGTGTTTGAGTTTCCGATTGCAGCGGGAGCCGGGGATCCTCCCCCGCCGCCCGGGCCCGCCCGCAGGTTAAACACCGGCGCCCGGCGGCTCCGTGGTGTCCGTCCCCCCACCCCGTATTTCCCCCTTCCCCCCCATGTCCTCACCGCATCCCCCGCTGCAGGCGGGATCGGCTGCGTGCTGCTGGGCTACGAGGACAGCTGCAGCCTGGAGAGCAGCGGGAGCAGCGGCACTCGGGACGCGGAGCCCAGCGATCCCCCGACGCCACAGCCCGTCCCCGGCGACCTGGGCACGGCCGGGGGGATGCTGCTGGACCTGGCCGTCAAGCGCCCCATGGCCAGGTCGAAAATCAAGGTAACCAGGCACCATCTCCTCCCCGCTTCAAGGGCTGGGGACGCCGGGCGGCAACAGTCCCTTGGGCTCCCTCTGCTCTAGAGGTGACAGCACCCGTGCCACACACCGTAGGGTGGCAGGACAAGCCTCATGAGCGATGTACCCTCATCTTCCAGTGCCCTTTGCCTTTCCTTATATCCCTGCCTGGGACATGTTGCCCCTGACCTGCTTGGCTTGGGTCCCGCAGGAGCTCTGAACCCATCCAGGAAGGACCAGCCCTGGCAGCTGGGAGTCCTGCCCCACGGCGCCTGGGTGGATTGCACTCCTTCACGTGGGGCCTCCTTAAACGGCCGCCTAGGAGGCTGTAGTCAAGCCTTAATCTTCCCGCTGCCCCCCTACCCTCTTGGCTTGTCAAGATAGCAGCTAGGAAAAGGTCCTGCCCTGAAGCTGGGAAAGGCCATTGCCACCTTGAGGTGGGCCCGCAGGCTGGGTGAAGTGAAGCAATTAGCTGTCCATTAACTCTGCTGCAGAACCTCCCTGCTGCATGGGCAGGAGCTCTTGCTGTCTGGGTGTCCCCTGGGCAGAGCCAGCAAGAGTGGTGATTTCCCTTCCCAGGCTGGGAAGGCAAATCATGACCTGGTTTGGGTTGAAGGGACCTTAAAGCTCATCCAGTTCCAACCCCTGCCATGGGCAGGGACACCTTCCACTAGAGCAGGTTGCTCCAAGCCTCATCCAACCTGGCCTTGAACACTGCCAGGGATGGGGCAGCCACAGCTTCTCTGAGCACCCTGTGCCAACACCTCAGCACCCTCACAGGGAAGAATTTCTTCCTAATGTCTCATCTAAATCTTTCCTCTGTCAGGTTAAAGCCATTCCCCCTTGTCCTGTCCCTACAGGCCCTTGTCAAAAGCCCCTCTCCAGACTCAAATCCCTCCTGATACCCCAGACCGAGTTCCCAAAGTGCAGTAGTGATGCAGGTAGGGTGGAAGGACCACTGTCCTTCTCTTGAACATCCTCAGCAGAGGCCACCCCCGTGCTAGGAAGAAGACATGTTTACCTGTGGCTAGTTAACACCTTGTTAAAACCCTGGCTGTTGCTTTGCTGGATGGCACTGTAAAGATTCCCACTGTTTCTGCTGGGATGACAGCCCTGTAGCCACCCTGTTATTAGTATAATGGTTAAAACTAGGTTTTCACCCTAGTTGTATGTGGCCACTTGAGATGGAGCCCTACCTGTTGCCCAACAGATACTTCCCAGCTGCTCCCCCTCTGGTTTCACACCTTGTGGTTTCATAGCTGACTTCTTTCTCTAACCTTTACAATTTCAAGTAGCGTTGCTTTGGTAGTAAGCGGAGGAGGAAGATCAGGAAAAATAACTGGCTCTTCAGGAAAGAGAAACCCCAAACGTATTCCTTTGGGAAGAGCCTTAACCTATAATTTAACCTGGGCTATTAACTGTCACAGTGAAACCTCGTTTTGGCAGAGTTGGGTGTTCTCAGCGTGCCACAGAAACTCCCCAAACGCACCACGAGGGCCAATGGACGCGTGCGCGTGGTGCTGTGCTCTGGTGGCTGCCCATATCCTGAGCACGTCCGCTCCTCCTCGAGTAATTAAACTAATAGCCAAGTATTTGCATCGTCGAGACATTAAGCCTTCCGTATGAGGAACGCTCTTCCCAAGAGCTGAATCATCAGTGTCTCCCTTAGTCAAGTTAGGTCACGGTGTTGGTGCAATGTATTTTGGTGTCAGGAGCGGGAATGAGGAGAGTAACCCCTAATGACACTCTGCTGTTAAGTAACGAGACTAACGGGAGGAGGTTAATCATAGAATCATGGAAGGGTTTGGGTTGGAAGGGACCTTAAAGCTTATGGATACAGTTGGACAAGGGTGCCTGCTCCTAGGAGGTAGCCACTACATAGGCTTTGCTTTAGCGTTAGTCCCAAACCGTGCACTATATGTCACCTGCTTGATCTCAAGGGAAGCATGAAGGTTTCACCCAGCAAGAGTCTCCGAATGCTTTCACTTTTCATTTTGAATACATCCCAAGAATATCTTAATGCCACAATAAGTCATCCCTCCTTGTTTTGCTTGTTGCCTGCTGGTCTTTGCCATCTCGATGCCCACTCACCCCGACCTCTCCCATTCCTTAGTTCACCACCGGCACCTGTAACGATGCTATGGTGCATAGCTGCGAGCTGTGTGGCAAAGGCTTTCGCCTGCAGAGGATGCTCAACCGTCACATCAAGTGTCACAGCCAGGTGAAGAGGCACTTGTGCACCTTCTGTGGGAAAGGCTTCAATGACACCTTCGATCTGAAAAGACATGTCCGGACCCACACTGGTGAGAACGCGTTCCCAGGGCGGGGTTGTGGGCAGCTCTGGGTAGTGGGAGGTGGGAGAAGCCTGAGATGGGATGAGGAGAGGGTGAGGGTAACCCAGCAAGACAGTAATACATTAGCAAAGAATAGAGGGGATGTAGTGGAGGAAAGGGAAAGATATGGGTGTGGACAGATGTAAGCCCTGGGACTAATGAAGTCCAAGGACTTCTCTGAATCATAGAATCCCAGACTGGTTTGGGTTGGAAGGGACCTTAAACCTCATTCAGTTCCAACCCCCTGCCACAGGCAGAGACACCTTCCACTAGACCAGGTTGCTCCAAGCCCCGTCCAACCTGGCCTTGAACACTGCCAGGGATGGGGCAGCCACAGCTTCTCTGGGCACCCTGTGCCAGGGCCTCAGCACCCTCACAGGGAAGAATTTCTTCCTAATGTCTCATCTCAATCTCTCCTCTGTCAGATTAAAGCCATTAATGAAATCCGTGTGAGGCAGTGTGGGTGCCTGAGCTGCCATCCAGATGTGTTGTAGATGCAGCTGTATGCTGCTGCTGTGCTGGTCAGCGAGACCAGGTTAACACTCCCGATATAACCCACTGGGTTAACTCACTGTGTGTTATTGCAAGTCCAGCCTGCAGCGCTGAGCTGAGGCGAGCGGTGCATGAAAATGCTTTGCCCTCTAGAGGCAATGAGCAGCAGTTTCTTGGGGTTTTGCTCTTGGGAAGCTTCCCTGATGGCTGTCCGGCAGGATGGGGTTAGGGCTTGATTTTGACACCAGCTAAAGGAACCGGAGTGTGGCTCATGCTGTACCTCCAGCTTCTTTAGGGCAACCAGGCACATCTGACTTGTGCATCCTCCATGCTTCGGGCTACCAGCTCATTCAGTCCTTTCTCAGAGCTGTTTCCCTCTGCAGATCTAGCCATCCAGATTTGTTTGACCACTGGCCTAAACCATCTCCACCACATTTCCTGGGCAGGTTCCAACTTGCCAGGTCTGTGGTTACCTGCTGGTTATTTGGGCTTGCTCTGCAATGCCTGTATTTTGGCTTAGGCACCATCAACCAGGCAAACTGCTGGAGATGACACAAGTATTTTGTCATAGAAACCAAGACTGATTTGCGTTGGAAGGGGCCTTAAAGCTCATCCAGTTCCAACCCCCTGCCATGGGCAGGGACACCTTCTGCTGGACCAGGTTGCTCCAAGCCCCTGTGTCCAACCTGGCCTTGAACACTGCCAGGGATGGGGCAGCCACAGCTTCTCTGGGCACCCTGTGCCAGGGTCTCAGCACCCTCACAGGGAAGAATTTCTTCCTAATGTCTCATCTCAATCTCTCTTCTGCCAGGTTAAAGCCATTCCCCCTTGTCCTGTCCCTACAGGCCCTTGTCAAAAGCTCCTTTCCATATTTCTTGTTGGCCCCTTTAAGCACTGGAAGCTGCTCTAAGGTCTCCCCTTAAGGAGCCTTCCCTTCTCCAGGCTGAACAAGCCCAGCTCTCTCAGCCTGTCTGCATAGCAGAGCCGCTCCAGCCCTCAGAGTATCTCCATGGCCTCCTCTGGACTTGTTCCAAGAGCTCCATGTCCCTCTTGTGTTTGGGGCCCTGGAGCTGCACACAGGACTGCAGGGGGTGGTCTCACCAGAGCAAAGGGGGAGAATCCCCACCCTCGGCCTGCTGGTCACGCTCTGGGGATGCAGCCCAGCATATGGGTGGCCTGTGTTGCTTGGCAGGAACTGTTTCTTAGCAGTAGAGCTCATGAAGGCAATGCCACTGGTTTTGATGGGAAAGCACTGGCTGCAGCACATGTTTTGTGCTGGTTTGGTTTGTTTGCAAATCTGTCATGTCCAAAGGAAAGCTGCTGTTGCAGCAGGGAGCTGCTGCTGGGGTACACCTGAAATGTGGAGTTGGTGCTTCTAAAGTGAGTTTTCAACCTGTTCCCTCATCCTTCGCAATTCAGGAATCCCAGAGAATTTGCCTGGTTCGTTGGGTCATGAGGGAGTGAAGGCTTGGCTGCTGCAGCAGTACCAGTGATGTATTGGATGCATCTTTCCCAGGGTGAAATATGGCACCTCTTAAAGTGGTGTGGCTCTGTTTTTAGTTCAAAGTTGATTGCTGTTCAGGAAAGCTGGACAGCATTTGAACATGAAAAAGCAGACAGGCTGAAAGTGGTAGGGCAGGCTTTATTTTGTAGCTACAGGCACTCATCTACGTGTGCTCTGCTGAATTCCAGGGGAAATTATTATGCAGTTTGTAACCAGACTGTGCAACAGCATCAGAGAGTGGAAGCCAAGCTTCCCAGTCTAGCCTCATGGTAAAAGCAGACTCAAACATTGAAAAGTAATTAATATACACAGTAAAATAAAGGTTTAAAATGATAAAAGTAATGATGAGGTTCCCACAGCCCTCTTGTGCTTGTATTCATGCTTGTGGAGCTCTGTTGGCAGCAGGAACCAAGGACAGTGGTTCAACTTGCCTTCAGATGAGCATGAAACTGCTCCCAAAATACTGTTTGTAAAAGAGGCATTTTTGTGTGTGAATTCTAATGAAGATTGGGAGTTTCTTTCCAACTGCATTTTGATGTGATTGAAGCAGTCTCACAGCAGTAGGCATTATAAAACTTTAATCCTGATATTTTAAGCTGGTGCAATGGGATAATTGCAGTTGAGGTGCTGCTTGCTGGAACCTCTAGTTTGGATTTCTGGTTGGAATCTCAGCGACAGAGTGGTGACCTTAACACAGTGTGATTAGAACGTTACATCTGTCAGCATGGGTGTGTGTGCTTTGCCCTTTCTTGCCTGGCTCATTGTAGGGCCGATCTTCCACATGCTCGTCTCACCTTTCATTGGGAAAAGAGTTCAGGTAACTCCTTGCATCAGTTTTAAGGCTGGCCTTTGCTTGAAAACTCACTGGGCTAGTCCAGTAAGTCAAATGACAACTGGTTTTGTTTTTTAAAGCATTGCTAAGCCCTCAGTTGTTTGTCATTCAAGTACTGGGGGTTGCTCTTAAATCATGTTGGTTGGTGGTAAATGGGTACTCTACTGCTCAGTCTTTTTGTAATGTTGGTTGTCTGTACTCAACAAAACTCCTTGGACATTCAAATCGCAAGCCA
Organism: Pezoporus wallicus; assembly: GCF_028554395.1. Classification (NCBI taxonomy): domain Eukaryota; kingdom Metazoa; phylum Chordata; class Aves; order Psittaciformes; family Psittacidae; genus Pezoporus; species Pezoporus wallicus. The sequence continues at coordinate 728,651 of NW_026635101.1, read as the reverse complement.
GCCCCTTCTCCCTCTTCTGGAGACACACACATATTTCTTCTCTCTCAATGCACTTCTCATCTGGAACTTGAGCTTGTCATTTCAGTCATCAAATCCATGTGCTACGAAAACACACACTCATTTTAAGTACTAAGATTGCTGCGTGTTCACGTTGGGCTGCCCTTCGCTGAGGCTTGGTCACTAAAAGAGGAAAATTAACATCTCACTGCGATACTGTGTTCATTATAAAGCCAGACTGAAAGGCTGGCTGAACTGATGGTTTTACCTGATGACAGGACTTCAGAAAGTCGAGTCTAAAGGAGCCAGTTTTGCAGGAGTTGATAACAATTTCTTCTTAGGAGCAAGTGCTGATGGGCACCTGCTGTCCTCAGTGTTTGCCTATACCTGCTCCAAGCTTTTTGAGGTTTTCTGTGCCTAAACACATCAACCCGTTCCTGACAGTTTTAGTCTGAAAGTAACATATTTTATTTGGACAGAGAGTTCCTCAGGCTAGTAGCTCCCTGCTGGTAGGTATTTGCTCAATACCATAGAATCAAGAAGGTTAGAAAGACCTTTAAGATCAACCATTCCTCAGCACTGCCAAGGCCACCACTAAACCGTGTCACTAAGGGGCTCGTCTACATGGTTTGTGAACACTTCTATGGACAGTGATTCCACCATTGCCTTGGGCAGCCTGTTCCAATGCCTGACTGCCCTTTTGGGGAAGAAATTGTTCCTAATATCCTCATTATCTAGTCTAAACCTCCCCTGGTGCACCTTGAGGCTGTTTCCTCTTGTCCTGTCCCTTGTTCCCTGGGAGAACAGCCATCTCCTGGCTCCATTGTCCTTTCAGGTAGTTGTAGAGTAAATATTGGCTCAATATGGTGAGTGAGCCAATAGGTTCAATGAGTATTGAGTTCAATTGGTTCAATGCCAGAGCCTTTTTCTCAGCTGGTTGCTCACTTGGTTTTAAGAAACATAAATCAGAATGCTAACCTCTGTCTCTTAACGTTGCAGGGATTCGTCCTTACAAGTGTGAGGTTTGCAACAAAGCCTTCACCCAGCGCTGCTCCCTGGAGTCCCACCTGAAGAAGATCCACGGTGTGCAGCAGCAATATGCCTACAAACAGAGGCGAGATAAACTTTATGTGTGTGAAGACTGCGGCTACACGGGCCCCACGCAGGAGGACCTGTACCTGCACATTAGCAACGTGCATCCTGGAAGTGCCTTCCTGAAAAAGACCTCAAAAAAACTGGCGGCTGTGTTGCAAAACAAACTGAGCCCCGTCTTGCAGAGGAACTCCAAAGACGATGACAAAGATGAGTAACGCAATGGATTACAGTGGTCTACAGGAATGAAGTTTACATGTAGGACTATATATATATATTATTTTTTTAGAACAATTTGGAAAGGAATCCCTGAGATGAAAGGGATGCTTTTGCTAACGGGGCTCTCTTGATGTTGGTAGAACCTCAACTTGAAAGAAATACTCCCCTATACGATGTGAGCATCGGACGTTTTTATCTGGCCAAAGGAAATGGGAAGCTTGGAAGAGGCTGTCACCTCTTGGATGGAGTATTTTCTGAATTGAACCGGGCAACCTGTCTTCTGTTTCGATTCTACCACACATCCAAGAGGCCACTGACAAATAATTTGCCTTTACCCAGTGTATTTTGTAAAAATAATAACCATTACCTCCTGTGCAAATGACTTCTGAGTTTTGAGTGAAAAGTGCCGTGTAAGTACAGCTACTCACGCATTGTTCTATGCAAAGTTAATTAAAATGGTCTTAAGGAGTGCATTGTATGGGTAAATATTTAAAATGTGCAAATAACCATAACCCTGCCCTGTGCAGAACACTAATGATTTATGGAAGGGTAATCCAAAGTAAGCTGGAACTTCTTTTAAAGGATGCAGAGCTTTTTCCTCCCAAACTTTCTCCACTGGCAAATTACATTATCCCAGGACAGACTTACAGTCAAGCTTGAGGTACCTGAAACTGTGAACTTTTCTAATGTTTAGATTTAAGTGTAACCGTAACTCTGATGTTCCTGGACTTCTTACGCTCACTTTGGGGGGCTATTCCCATATCCTTTTAACATACATCAGTATCACTCAGAAACCCAAAGAGAACACTTTAATGACTTAAAGATTTGTATTTTCTGTTGTGATGAAACTCAGTTTTGCATGTATTTTATGGTGTATATGTGCATGAGTGTGTGCTTGGGGAGTTTTCTTTCTTTTCTCTGACCAAGTGCCTGTTAACTAACAGGAGCAGTGCAATGCAGTGAAAAGGGCGGCTTGGCCTCTCTCTGCCTCATGAGATCAGCTGTAGGCAGGAATCTGACCTCTCATCTGTAACCATCATTGGTTTAGAAGGCTCCTAGAGAGGTTGATGCTACAAGGGATGGAGACTGTGGGGATAATGAGGGACCTGTATTACATCTCTACGCTTTTAGAGCTCCCCTATGGTCCTGCTCCAGCTGCTCTGGGACAACCAAGCAGGAAGCCTATAGGGACTATCGAGTGTGAAATTATGGATTTAAAAATAGAGGAGAGGGATATCCACATAACTTACGTTGCCTGACACTTTAAAGCTCTTCAGAAGCTGCTGCAGCCTTTACTGAGCACTTGGGTGAGCCCACCACAAGGTTCTCTGGTCCAAGCACATTATGCATGTGTCTCTTAATGGACACAGCTGCTAAAAAGGTTTTACATCAATTTAAATGCCTATCAATGAATGGATTTCATTTGTAGAGTCCTCAAATCCATTTTGTGCTCAAAATAAAGCTGTACGTTGGGGGAGGACATGCTGCATTCTACAGATGTTGAAACAAGAGCTAAAAAGCAACCCACCTAAAACAAGAGTCACAGCCAGGACCCTTTGTAGTCTTTGCTACTAAAATGATTATTAACACTTCTGCAAGAACCATAAAAATCTTCTCAACTGCCTCAGTTTTGCACAGGCATCTGTTTGGGGTTTTGTGGGGACAAAGCTTCTAGTGGTTTTTAAAGCATTTCTAATGCTATCAATATTTTATTCAGCACAACTGTTGGTGCGTAGGACCTTGAAAACAAGGATAGTAAAGTGATGCTACTTTGTAATAAACAAACTTGTCATCCTGTTTCATGGGAAAATCAGCAGGATACTTTAATAGATGGGAAGTCCATGGAAAAAAAAAGCATCTGAGCTAAATTGTTCAGCCTGGAGAAGGCTTCGGGGAGACCTTACAGCAGCTTCCAGTGCCTAAAAGGGTGACCAAGAATCTGGAGAGGGGCTTTTGACAAGGGCCTGTAGGGACAGGACAAGGGGCAATGGCTTTAACCTGACAGAGGGAAGATTTAGATGAGACATTAGGAAGAAATTCTTCCCTGTGAGGGTGCTGAGGTGATGGCACAGCGTGCCCAAAGAAGCTGTGGCTGCCCCATCCCTGGCAGTGTTCAAGGCCAGGTTGGACAGGGCTTGGCGCAACATGGTCTAGTGGAAGGTGTCCCTACCCATGGCAGGCAGTTGGAACTGGATGAGCTTTATCGTCCCTTCAACCCAAACCAGTCTGGGATTCTATGATTCACCTGACTGCAAAGGATGCATGTGCTTAGCTCTGCTGAAACCTCAGCTTTTTCACTGGAGCAGTGGAGGTGCAGCTGAAGCCCTCCCTGTCTAACTGGAGATGCATTTATATGTGTGTGTGTGTGTGTGTGTGTTTTTCTTTTCCTCCTGTAGCAGACATTGCTTCTGATTTCCCCCCAGTGTCACTGCCAAAGCATGTCCCTGCTAAAAGAACTACAGCCACCATGAGGTGGCCCATCTATGTGATCTAAGCCAAAGAAAACATGCACAGCAGCAGAGAAAGCAGCAGGTAAAAGTACACAGAATTAAAGCCACACTAGATGGAGAGCAGAGCTCTGACAAGTAGGATGCTGTAAGCTGGACTAACTGCCCTGATGGGCTGTTTTTTTTCTGCGGAGGACAGTCACTGCCTGTAGCAGATGCCTTGGGCATGTCAATTTAACAGTCTGGCAAGTTAGTTCAAACTGGTCACAAAGTGGCTTGATTTTGCATGACGCTGGCAACAGCCATCTGCCAGTTCTGTTATGGGGCAAAACTGGTACAAGCGTGTGACTCCCCAGAGATGCTCCAGAGCTAACACAGGGACGCCCAAGGCAGACACTTTCAGAAGTGCCAGACATAAGTAACATCCACCACTGTCTTTGAAGCCTGTCTGCCTTCTCTGGGCTCTCTGATGGTACAGACTCACCCAGGACTTAAAGACAGGTTTACAGAGTGACACTGCCAGTGAAGCTGGCAGCCTTCCTCAGACAAGGCTTTTGTTAAACAAATGAACACAGGTGAAACCTACAGGAATCCACACTGCCCAGGCTCCAGACTTGTCCTTCTTTCCTAGGAGGCAGGATGAGGCTAAAATCTTGCATGGATCAGAGACACCTAATGGCTGTATGCTCACAGAATCAACTAGGTTGGAAAAAGACCTTCAAGATCATCCAGTCCAACCGTGCCCAGCACTGCCAAGGCCATCACTACACGATGTCACTGGGGGCCTCCTCTACATGGTTTGTGAACACAGGGACAGTGACTCCACCACTGCCCTGGGCAGCCTGTTGCAATGCCTGAGCACCCTCTGGGGAAGGAATTGTTCCTCATCTCCAGTCTAAACCTCCCATGGTGCAGCTTGAGGCTGTTTACTCTTGTTGTGTTCCATGTTCCTTAGGAGAAGGGCCCAGCCACTTTTCAGGTAGCTGTAGAGTGATAAGGTCCCCCTGAGCCTTCTCATCTGCAGAGTAAACAACACACTGATGGTGAAGGTAACCCCACCCAAATATTGCCCAACTGTTCCACACTCTCCTCCCCATTTATCCAATCCCAATCAACCCAGGGAATACAGTACGTTTTATTACCTCCTGCTTCTGCACAGGTCATCTCACCTCTTGCTTATGTCCACCGTCTTTGCATCCATGGAGCTATCTCTCACAGAAAATTGACCGTGTTCAGTGATGTTGAAACACCCACTCGCTAAAATTCTGTGATGTGGGAAGATACTTGCAGAACAGGTAGAACTTAGCATACAATGCAGCACTGCCGTTGTTAGTCATCTCCGAACCCAGTGTCTCAGTCTCCATGGCTAGTCTTTCTAGACAGAAATCTAATTAAGCTCAGAGTAATCATAACATCACCAGACTGGGTTTGAATAAGCAAGTACCACTAAGTTTCATTCCATAGGTTTCCATACTTCACTACTCTGGAGCAGCAGCGGTTTAAGCACTATGGAGATCTGTATTTCTTCAGCAGCAAGCCTGAGGTTTTCAGATATGGTTTTGGCTGATTTTCTTGAAGCTGATGGGTTGGTCATATTATTTGTAATCTGCAGTGGTGTTATGAAAACTCACACACACCATTCAGAGAAAATAAAGAGAAGGAAGAAAAAAGCTTTCCAGGTGTGCAGCATACAAAGCAATACTGCCTGACATTATCAAGGCTTAATCTGTGTCTTAGAGATTTGATTTTATGAAACAAGCTTCAAAAGTGACTTCTGTTTTCAGAACACTTATTCAAAAACTTATTTGGAGAAAAACCCCAACCAACACAAAAGCCTCAAAAACCCAACCCCCCAAAACCCAACCAGCAGCAGCTGGCTCTTCAAAAGGCCCAGCTTCAAAGTCATCAGCCTGCTCTTATAAAGGAACTTAGTCGCAGTAGCAAACGCTGTAACTTCACACTGGAGATCGTTCCACACTGGTAGGCCCCTCGTCAGCTCAGATGCACAGTGATGTCAGGAGAGCTGAACGCAGTTGCAGCCTTGGCCTGCACAAAGCCTCACATCCTGATGTACAAAGCCTGTCTACTCTCTCACAGTTCTGCAGGAGTAACCACTCTAAGTAGGCAAACTTTTCAGAACACTTGCTGTATTGGTTACAGTTCTGCTCCTCTTTTGATAAACCACTTAGAACCACAGACTGGTTTGGGTTGGAAGGGACCTTAAATATCAGCCAGTTCCAACCCCCTGTCACGGGCAGGGACACCTTCCACTAGACCAGGTTGCTCCAAGCCCCACCCAACCTGGCTTTGAACACTGCGAGGGATGGGGCAGCCACAGCTTCTCTGGGCAACCTGTGCCAGGGCTTCACCACCCTCACAGGGAAGACCTTCTTAATTTCTAATAAAAATCTACCCTCTGTCAACTTAGAGCCTTACCCTGTCACTACCTGCCCTTGTAACACCTTTTAACACTTCTGCTAAATGACCACTTGCCCGAGTATTTTAAATAGGTGCTTACAACAATTTTGGTTCTAATTCTTAGCACACTTTTTCCAGTTATTGCTGTAAGAAAACCCACAAATAGCAACAAGCCTGTTAACAGATACCTTTGAGATGAGCAAGAACTAAGCTGACTGAAACCCAGTCTGCTACATTCATTTGTTTATCATTTGCATTTCTCTCAGCTCAAGACAATGCAGATGTCATTTTGCTTTAGTTCACTAACTTCATTTTCAAAGCCTCAGTTCCACAACTGTTGTTTTTTTTTGTCTCAAAAATGACAAAAGAAGGATGATTTGATTGAACTTTTTTACTTGATAACAGAAACTTTCCTATTGACCTCAGATTGTATAAACTATGAGGAGAAAAGCAGAGATTAATAAAGTTGACTTTGTCCTGGCTGGTCCACTCCAGTCACCAACAGCACAAGAAAAAACACATTCCCCCTTCCCCACTCCAAATTTTCTTCCTTTTTAGGGAGGGTGAACCTGATATAAAGAAACTAACCAAAGTTATTCAACAAAAAGTATGTATCAAAATCGCAGATTTAATTAAAGGATTCTGGCTCTGTGCTCAGACCACTTGCCTCTGCACAGCTTAGTTTGGGTGGGTTTTTCTCCGTGTACTCTTCAAGGCGCAAAAGCCACTTATTCCAGTACTCTGAGCACAGCTCAGGAGCCATGAAATGCTGGTGCGCGGGGGAGCCGTCCTTATAGGCAACCACGATGAGTCCACAGTTAACCTACAGGTAGAAATAGAAGGCTGCTGGAAATCCAACATGAAGATACAACTTCAATCAGGAATTCTACAAACTAAACCCCATCTTAACATGTAAGCATCTTAAATAAGAAACAGGGAACAAAAAAAGAGCAATAATTCACCATAAAATACTTGGAGACTGATGTTCAAATGCTCCAAAGACTCAAGAGTCCAAAGCTCTGACTGACTTCAGTGCAAACCAGAGGATCTGAATTCTGAGTCTCAGAGTGATGAGGTCTATTTAAACCTTGCAGATGCTGATAGAATTCCCAGTGACTGACTAGGTTTTGCCTGGGGTCACATAACCAGACTGATGCCATTCTCCAGCATCAGTCTGAATAGAAATGGCTGCTTAGGTATGTTCTGACATCCTTCATACTTGACAAACATCTAATCCAAACCTCAAAGAGCCACCAGGATAAAAAGAAAGTGGTGGGGGACAGAAGGCTAATAGCACAATTCTAGAATTACTGCCTATATTTCACTCTGCAAGGATCATGCCTGTTATGTGCTTGTGTTTACTGACCTCTACAGTACCCTAGAAAAGTCCTTTGCACAGCCTATGAATTACTCTGCTTTCTTCTGCTATTTCCCCCTTCAGTGTTTTGTATTGAAATAATAATTCTTCAGGCCAAGCAGGCCTGGCTACAATTGCATTTGAAGTATTTAAAAACACTATTCCACTGTCTTCTGCGGTTAAGTGATTGACAACACACTCTTCCTCTAAGAAAACACTGTACAACTTCCAAACACTTGAGTAAATCAGTCCCTCTTTTGCTGGTGGGATACAGCAACACATGATGCTAGCAATGCCCTGCCACCCCATTTCCCTGTTTGCAGGCTCTTCTGCTTCACTTATCCCGCTTCTTACTCTTCACATAAACAAAAACCACACAGAACTAAGCACTGGGGGGTGCCCAGGTGTCAAGTCACTGTGAGCTCATCTGACATTCCGAGCATCCCTCAGTGCCACTGAGCAGCTCCTTAAAACCACTGAAAATAGACTGCTGACAGGCAAAGGCAGCAGGATTAGCAAGGGCAGTGGAGTTATTTCACAGTATGGCAGCTAAACCTGATCTAAGACTGAGCTGCTTTATCACAAATCCTACCAACAGTTCCATGATGGCCAGTAAGTGCTAAAGGCAGTAGGTGGGGAGCAATGAAAACAACATGGGTGCTGCTGCTTGTCTTGGCAGGCAGCAGGGCTACTGACCTGGAAGTCATAATTGGCATCATGATTGATGGCTCCAATATATGCTGCAACCTGTAAAGGGTTGTCAAAAGTATTCTTCAAAGATGGCTTTGGTTTCTCTGAAGTTTTCCAGTCAATCACACACAACTGGCCTCTGCATAAGAGAACAAGATAGGACAATGTTTTAAACTTAAGTTTAGTCATAAGTAAGAAATAAGGGATGTGACAGCAAAGTTGTATTGCTCTCAGCCTGCTTCACCAATGGCATGTTGCTCATGATTATGCCTAAACAAGTCTCTTCCACACTTTGGTAGTTTAGATCTCCAAAATGAGTATCCACTGCAGTTCCTGCCAGCTGCTGAGGATCCCTTAACCCTGCCCCACTCATACTGTGTTCCACTAAAGGAATTCTCCACAACAGCACTTCTAACACCAGGTTCATCGAGGGGAGTTCATCTATTACTATTCTCTTAGAGATCTGGTCCAGCTTCCCCCTCCCCAGACACACCAGCTCCAGCCTGGGACACAGCCTCCTCCGTGCCACAAACCACCACACCACACTGGCATGATCAGGTTTCTTAGAGAACCAGTACCTCACCGATACTTAGCCACGCAGTCTACCAGGCCCAGATAGTGAAGAGTCTCGTGCTGAACTGCACTTTCCAGAGCTCTCACTTCGCTGATATCTTTCAAGACATGTTCCACACTCGACAAGTAGCCGGAAACAGTGACATCTCTCTGCTCCTTAGTTACCATCTCTTCAGACAGGAATATAGATTCCAAAGTGGCATGAAAGAGATGTCCTTGGAGAAAAAGATCTAAGAAAAATGTGAAAAAAACCCACATTTTACACACTACTCTTAACACCTGAGGGACTTGTATTCTAGATATTACACAACATAGCTCATAAACTAGTCCTAGTTTATGGACTGAAAGTTTGAGGATATGGGGAGGAGAGGGAATAAGACAGAAAACCAAATGAAATGCCAACAGTGAAATCAGTATCTCTTATATTAATGCTTACTTTACTTTTTTCTGGTCTCTAATTACACAAACAAAAGTATGATTTTAAATGTTAATTCAAAGGCATTTGTGAATTTCTGTGAATTAAAAGTATTATTCTAGGCTGCTTTTACTTCTTCTGCTGCATTGGTTCACCTGAATGGAATTAAATCTCCTCCTGAAATGGGCGGGCAGAGTCCTAGGAGTAAAGGCTTATCTCAGAAATGATTCCAAGAAAGATAAATTTTAAATAGTTATGTAAGGTTTGTTATGCCACATTATTCACTGAAGTGTGTAACTCAAGAAGCACAAACACAGGATACTCGGTTCTAAAAAGCATAAGAATTCATGCGAGGAGCGCTCGAGTGTTTGTCAGCCTCTCTGCAAGAGGCTACCTTCTATCCCCCAGGTCCTCCCAGACGCCCATCAATCCTACAGCTTGGAGGAAGTCACCTTTGTATGTCTTATGAAATGAATTATAGTATCACAGACTGGTTTGGGTTGGAAGGGACATTAAAGCTCACCCAGTTCCAAACCCCTGCCACAGACAGGGACACCTTCCACTAGACCAGGTTGCTCCAAGGCCTGAATTTCCAAAATGCCTGATCTGTAGGGACAGACACTGCAGCTATGCTAGCACATCCCAGCCAGCTGTCCAGACATTGCTTCCGCTTTGCAATCATGCTGTGGTTAGACTTACTTTTAGTATACTCTGTAAAACCATCTTTTCCAAGTTCCAGTATCATTTTCTGCTTCCATCTTTCTAGATAAAAGGCTTGCTGTGGAGAAATAGTCTGTTGAAGAATATGGGTAACACTGGGTATTTTTGTCTTGTTATTCTCTTGTAAAGGGATTTTCAAGGGGAAGTTTGAATCACTGTTGAGAAGGGGAATCTTCTTGTTCGGGTTTATTAAAGGAACCCAATTTCTTGGAGCTTTTGTTTCAGCTTTAACCGGATGTTTGTGTTGTTTTGGTGGCCCATATAAAAAATTGTCTTCTTCAAATATTGTCTCTGGCGTTTGGGCACTGGTTTTGTAGGAGATCACAGAGGAGACCAAATTATTGTATTTTTCCTGGTCAACTAGTTCATAGCTGTTCACTTTTTTATTTTTACTATGAAGACATGTGGAGGTAGCCAGACACATAAATGGGAATTGCTTTTGGCAAAAAGGTATTTGAAAGAGTGTTTCTAGTTTCCCTGGTTTCATGCACAGTAGCTGTAGGAATTTCATTCTGACAGGAAGCATTGTGAATAGGAATTTTCTTTCTTCTGTTTGCAACAGTCGGTAGATTACTGTATTTCCACCCTGTGGAAAAAGAAATATGTGATTTCCAGAGTCATAAAACTCTGCCACCAACCTATTTTTGCCCTTTGCCAAACAGAGAACTGCTGTGGTCATAAAGTGTCTTCATACACTTTATGCCACCAAAACTCCTTTAGGTGAGTAATAATGTAAGAGAAAGAATCAATAAGCCATGAAAAGAGGAAATGATCCTGAAAAGAACTGGTGCTGGTCCACAGAACCTGAAAGAGAGCAAACATATAAAGGTGTTTCAAGTAGCAAAAGCTACAGCAGAGGATGCTTTTACAGAAACAGTATCAGAACTGTCACTAAAGTAGACACGAAAACCTGATCTGCAACAAACAATCCCCAAAAGGAGGGTGAGGGTAATAGAATAAAAAGGCTATGCAGAGAGAACGAAGCAAATTCATTGTTGTGAGGTATTAAAACCATGTAAGCCTACAGTGGATGACCAGCTTAAGGGGATTGTGGTGACAAAGTACATTTGGGAGAACAAAACGATGTTTTTACTTTCGTATCTCTAGGAGAAAGCAGACAGCAGCAGTATGTGCATTCTGAAATCAGGAGATGTGAGACTGGGAAAGCCAAAGAAACCATATGGACTGCAAGTATATTCAGGTTCCTCTAAATCAGAGTAAAACAGAAAAGTATTTTTCTAAACACAGTTTCAAATGTGGCTGTGTGCCAGGACACTTAAAAGTTGAAAAGCAAAACCAGTATACCAGAAATATTGTTCCCAGCATAGCTTTCAACACTGCTTTGGAACTGCTGTGCTAAGTCCTATGAAAGTTTATGCAGTTGTGAACACTTGAATAGTGGCATTTAAATCAACACCAAACACTTGCAGAATTGAGGCCCTATTCTCCTACTTAAAGTTATCTGCTTACCCTGATAAAGTTCCCTTCCACCCACTACAAACAAAAAAAAATGCAGGCAATGCACACTGCCAACTATCGTCGGAATTTTGCTCCTGACAACACTTAAATGTTACTCGTTGTTTTTTTCCACACTTCTTAACCAACACTTCACACACTGCCCAAGCCATAGGCACCACAGGCAACAAAAATATAGTAGGAAGAGTTGTCCTGCATGGACAAATCCTGTGCTCAAGCAGAACTGCAGTGACACCAACGTGTGGGTGCAGGCATAGAATCCCAGACTGGTTCGGGTTGGAAGGGACCTTAAAGCTCATCCAGTTCCAACCGCCTGCCATGGGCAGGGACACCGTCCACTAGACCAGGTTGCTCCAAGCCCCGTCTAACCTGGCCTTGAACACTACCAGGGATGGGGCAGCCACAGCTTCTCTGGGCACTCTGTGCCGGTGCCTCATCACTCACTTGGAAGAATTTCTTCCTAATCTCTCACCTAAATCCACTCAGGGATAAGATGCCCTGGTCGGGCTGTCCCCGCGGCCGGCCTGCCCCCCTCAGCGGCCATGCCCCCACAGCCCTGGAGAGTCCGGCCATGAGGACCGCTCGGTTCCAAACCGGAGACACGGGTGGGCACACCCTTGCCGGTTGACCACGGGCAGAGGTAGCTGCAGGCCCAGCTGCCGGGGCAGGCCGCTGCATGCCCTCCGCTCATCAGGGCCAGATGAAGACCGCCGCTGAGAACGCGCCCCTTCACCTCCCCACCACAGCCGGACAGCCCCAGCCCGCCTTCACCTTCTCCCCCTCCCCGCGCTGCAGGTTTTCACCGAGACGGCCGCGGCCGCGGCCCTGTCACGAACAGGACCCCCGGGGAGGAAACCCGGGCGCAAGCTTTACCTCAGGAACGCACTTCCCGCCACCGCCGCGGCCTCCGGTGCGCAGGCGCAGTCCGGCCGCCGCCAGCACGCTCACTACACATGCGCACACCGCGGCTTGCTGGTATTTGTAGTTCCTCCGCTGCTCACAGGGGCTTGTCTCCGGAGTCTCCGAATGCGGTGCTGAGGGAGGGGGGGCTGTGCCTCCTCCCTTTAGCCTTATTTTTTGAGTGTTCTTTGAAAACCGTTCATGAGAATAACCCGAATCTTTAAAAGTAAGGAAAAAAGACAAAATAACCCCAACTAACGTTGTACCGCCATCTTGGATGAAGGCAAGCAGCACACTGCCCTCACCCAACATGGCCGCCGCTCCGCGCGGGGGTCGCCGGGACGGTGGGGGTGTGTCGCCGGCGGCGGGAGGCGGTGGCGGCTCCGCCCCGGGCTTATATGAGGCGGCGGCGGCGGTAGCGGGGAGGGTTGTGAGCGGTGGCTGTGGCTCGGCGGTATGGATTTGGTCCGGGAGGACGCGCAAGGCAAGGTGAGGGCGGCGGCCCGGTGGGAGGGCGGCCGGGCTGGTCCCGCGGAGCTTGAGGGAGCTCGCGTCCCGCCCGCCCGCCCGCCCGCCCGCGGCAGTGGCAGGGGTTTACTTCGGTTCAGTTTCTTGGGGTGTTTCTGGTTTGTTTCTTTTTAAGTGTTAATTTCCTTAGTCCCTGTGTTGCTTGCTCCCTGCACCCGAGGTGCTGTGTGAGCAGGTGGTCAGGGTGAGCGTGGGGTGTTGCCCCTGAAGGAAGAGGTGCCCAGAGAAAGATAAAGAGGGGTAGAAGGAATTAAAGCCAGAATGGGAAGAAGGGAAGGGCTTTGGCTGCCACCGGCAGCGCAGATTGTGTGTGGAGCACCTTGGTGATGGTGGTGGGAGCAGGATGGCAGGCAGGGCCTGGGCCTGTTGGGGATGGAGGAGCTGGACCTGCTCGTCAGGGTTTGTGGCTGGGCACTAGCAGTGAAATGCTGTAGGTGTTTTTGCCGAGGTGCTTAAACTTGCAGGCCAGCTCGCGTGCCTGTGCCCAGCTTTCCTGGTGGTGTGGCCTGTGTTAACCAGGCTGTCAGCTGTCCCTTCAGTTGTGCCACTGCTTTGCTTGCCACATCGGTAGCTGGCTTGATTTGTCGTTTGTAGCAATGTTGAAGCTTTAAGTGCAAAGGAGGTTTATATCTTGTCTTTGAGGGAGTGGGGGGTGTTGCTCGATGTGAAGACTCTCAACTTTGCAGAGGAAATGCAAATTAAATGCAAAAATGGGAACTTTGTGAATCAATGTGCATGTATGTTGGCAGTGCTTGGAGTTATTTCTTATGCTGGAGAAGCTGCCTGGCTTAATCTACCTGGTTTAATAACTACCCCCCACACACATTGTATAGAAGGTAAGCCAGTTCTGTAGCAGTCTGTGAGCTGCTTATTTGACTTTCATATTGTTGCAGTAGCTTTGCACTGTGACTAAGCTTAACTCACTTGTGGGTAGATGAGATGTGTCTTACACTATTAAGGGAGCTTGAGTCTTTTCATTCTGTGTTTTCTCTAGCTTTTTGGAAGATGTATATTGGCTGACTTGTTTTGGAAGATGTATATTGGCTGACTTGAGAGCTAGGAATACACCTACCTTTAACTTTCCTAGGTAACTTCCTTGCACATGGACAACTGAAATATACACAACATCTCCTGCATATGACTTTTAAAACAATCTTGATCCAGCAGAATAGGCAGGTGTTTTCCTGTTAGTTATTTTGAGCTATGAATGAGCCAGTGCTTTAACTTTTTCCTCCTGCATGTGAATCTCTTAGTATTGTGGTGTCTGCCACCTGAGAATGAGTGTAAGCCTTTATAGGCCTGCAAGACCTTCTGGGGAAGGTAAAATATCAACTGTCTTTCAGCAATTGGTAACTTTGAGTGTTTGTGTGTCATTTTGAACTTAACAGGAATATTGGGGGGAGGGGAAAATGTTCCTACAGTGAGGGCTTGAGTAGCTTTAAGCTCTAATGCTCAATGGCCAAAGATTAACCAGCTTGTGTCAGGTAGGAGGGCTGCCTTGGGATTCAAGCAGCAAGGGGGAGGATAGAAATACTCCTGTCTTTGGTGTTTCCTTACCTAAACAGGAACAGACATGTGGAACTGGTGTGTGGCAAGTAGATAAAGCCTGTACCTATAAAGGAAACTTCATTAGGTATTAACCTTGAATAGGACTCATTGGTAAGTATAAACTAAAAGCTGACCCTGACGTGGCAAAGCAAGAGAAGCTCAGGATATGTAGGAAGAGGGAGGAAGAGTAGGATAAGGGTGCCTGGAAGTGCAGTGGGGAAAGATGGTGTAATCTGTCATGGAGAGGAAAAGGCACTTCAGAAAGTGAAGCGAGTAGTGGGACTGCCAAGCTAAGCTCAGTGTTTTTTAGTGTCAGTGGCTTGATAGCATTTTAAAGGCTGCAGTCTGCAGTTAAACTGCTCTAGATTGAAATACTGAGAGAGTATTGTAGCCCTTTTTTCTCAGAACAGTCAGAGATAAAAATGGTATGCCATAGCCTGGCACTTGCTCGTATTACTCTTGAACAGCGGTTCTCCGTGCTAGACAACTTCTATATGCTTTATAAACAGAGGAAAACTGAGAGCCTACTAGATCTTGCTTGTGTTCTGCAAGAAAACTGTGCATCCTGCTGGGCCTGAAAGCAAGGAGGGAGATGAACTGCAGCAAGGAGAAAGCTACTGGATAAATATAATGTACTGTTAAGGACACAGAATCGCAGACTGGTTTGGGTTGGAAGGGACCTTACAGCTCATTCAGTTCCAACCCCTGCCATGGGCAGGGACACCTTCCACTAGACCAGGTTGCTCCAAGCCCCGTCTGACCTGGCCTTGAGCACTGCCAGGGATGAGGCAGGCACAGCTTCTCTGGGTACCCTTTGCCAGCGCCTCAGCACCCTCACAGGGAAGAACTGCCTAATGTCCCCTCTGTAAATCTCCTTCTGTCAATTTTAAACCATTTCTCCTTGTCCTGTCCCTACAGGCCCTTGTCAAAAACCCCTCTCTAGCTTTCTTGTCGGAGCTTTTAGACACTGGAAGCTGCTCTAAGGTCTCTGCGGAGCCTTCTCTTCTCCACTCCGAACAAGCCCAGCTCTCTCAGCCTGTGTCCTGTTTGGGCTAATGATCTGATCTCAAATCCATAGGAAATGAGGAGAGCATGGGGTGAGGCTGCATTGCTGAAACACCCTACCACCAGTTCCATCCTCACTGCAGGAGGTCAGCAAAACATTCTTGTAGATGCTGACTGTGGCTTAGGGGCTGCTTCTGTTGCCCGATTCCAATTTTAGCTGGGCATGCATCATGTTACAGGTGGCATGTTGGCTAAAAGTGTTTAGCCATGGGTTGTGCTCTGCCAGCAGACTACTGCAGTGGGGTGGGTTTGGCCTGTGCTGCCAAAGCTGCTTCTTGACCCCTCAAGCTGAGGAAGAAGTGCGTTGAGTGGAGGTGTCCCTGTGCTCCTTGGTGGAGCGAGATGAGCTACTTTTCCTTTGAATATGGGATCCTTGAACATCCTGCCCTCTGTGAAAAGGTGTGTGACCACTTGGTTTCTGCAGTGATGCAGAGATCCCTCTGACAGGAGAGCGAAGCCATCAGGGCCAGCTTACTGCACAGCCAGTGGTAATAGCGGCTGCCTTCTGCTTACTTGGCAAGCACTGTACTTGGTGAGAAACACGATTGCGATGACTAAATTGAGCTGTTACTTCCTCTTTATCTGTTTTAAGCAAAAGTAATTAAACCACTGCATTGCTGGAGTTCTGTGGTCCAAAGTCACAAATTTGGGGAAGCATTTTTTTGTATCCTAAGTAGCAGCATGGAAACTGAGTGCAAGAAGATTGGTTCAGTGGCTAGATGTAACTTGTACTGCTTCAGCTGCATGTTAGAGAGCAAACAGCAAATCTGTTACAAAGGCTAAAAAATCCAAGTTTCACATCTACTGTATCGTGTCTGTACTGCTGCATGTGTGTGGTGTACTTTCTGATGTATTTTTAGTATCTTGATTAAAGGGAAACTTGGACTGCTTGTATCAAATATGACTAAAACATAGTTCTAGCAACTAATGTCACTAATATCTGCTGGCCAGTTACTCTGGAGGTTTGCTGGTTAACTCCTGGGTGTTGAGACAAGGCCTTCTGAGGGCTCTATATAAACTGCCAGGAAAGATCATGATCTTTTAGTGTTCTCTGGAGAGCACTTAAACTGGCTTAATTAGACTGCTCTGTAAAAAGTAATGAATTCTGGGTAGTGGCAGATGTAATCACTACACTCTTGTTTGTGGCTGTTGTTTGAATGACAGCAGGGAGGTGATCAGTAAGAAGAAAGGCGTTTTCTTATAAGGTAGCTGACAATAAGCAGAAAGCTCTGTGACATGCAAGCCCTTGTGGAAGGGCTCCTTGCTCCTTCTGGGAGCCTAGCTATGTGGGAAACCCCTGCATTAACCTAAACAAATATGGATTCTTATTTTGCTAGCAATCGGATATTGTACACAGTTGCTTGCACTGACAGATTCTTTTGTTAGAATGCAGAAGTAACATTGAGTCATCCAGAACTGATGCTAAAACTGCCAGCAGCTCGGGCCACTTGAAAGAAGCAGCTTCAGTGGTGAGGGCATTTCATTCCCCTGGGTACCTGTTAATGTGAAGGTGTGTTTGCATTGGGTGAGGCTGGTCAAAAACTTGTCTGTCAAGCTAAAGCTAGGGCAGGTGATGGTAATCAATGGTTGTACTTAAATGATCCAACCCTTTAATATCTCTAAGCAATGGAAAAAGTGCTGTAAAACTCTGGATTGCTCACAGTAATGCTCTCTGCTGTCTCTTCTCTTGGGCTTCCCGATAAGGTGATAGTGTCCTAATTGGTACCATAATATCTATTTTTAGTCTTCTAGTCCTGGTGCCTAGAAACAAGGATCAATAGGATGACTGTCTGTTATTCTGGAGGGCTCTGCTTATGTCTTGTTTCAATTTCCAGGTCAGAGTGTGATGGACAGTATTGAACAGGGAGAAGTTTTTCTTCAATCCTCACAAACCCCACTGGATCCCAATACAAGTCACTAGAGGCATGAAGCTAGAAGTAGAAGGCATCAGAGCAGCTGTAACAGTTGCTGTGGTCATTGTAAAACAGAAGTGTTTAAGCTTTTCTGAGAAAGGGAAATAAGAGGTGAAAGTGGGGAACTGTGCTGAGCTTGGGTTAGTGTTTCAGTTTGCTGTTTCCCCACTGTGCTGTTCCAGGAGTTGCCATCCTCTACTTCTTTTGGACATGAGCTCCAAGTAAGGAATAATCTCTTGCCAGCTGCTGAGCTTGGTCTATATACCCTGAAGAGCATGGGGGTGATGGTGGTTTCTGGTAATTGGGATGGAGAAACTTCATTTCTCTTCCCCCCTGCCTGGAGTGCATGGAAGAAGTAATTATGTCCTAGCAGAGAAATGCCTCCAGAGGTGGAGCTGCCAGCCATGGCAGGCCAGAGAGCTAGGATGGAGTGGTTTCATGGGAAGGGCTTGGGTTGGATGTCTGTTATGATAAAGAAGCAAGCCTGAGGCCTGATGATGAAAGCTTAATTCCTTTGCTCTGCAAGTTTTCATATGATCATAAGCAAGGTGCTCTTCATTTGTGTTTGTAGTATGAGTGTAAGAGAGATGGTGGAATGAAAGGTCCTGAATGATGAGCTGCTAATGCTACAGGGGCAGGTGCTGGTGTGGAACATCTGCTTTAGGTGCTTGCTTTATAGTGCCTTATAGAGCTGTGGTAACAAGATGGGGTGTGGGGGGTGCTTCTTGATTCTAATTCAGTGGAGAAATGCTGCTCCAGCATGTTCTTGTAGGGAAAGGAAGAGCTCTATTTTCCCAAAGTCAGACATTGTGAATGCTCTCTTTGTAGTCTGAGCCTTGCTGCCATGATTGTGTAATCCTAAAGGTTTCTGGCCTGGAGTTAGGCGGCCACAGTGACCTTCACAGGAATAGAACAAAATGGTGGTTTTGATTCTCTCTTTCAGATGGCTCCAGGTCCTTTACTGAATTCAGAGTCCTGAAGTGCAGAGGTGATAATCCTGTGTATATAACTTTCTTCAAAGAGTTATATGCTTAATGTTTGAGCTTGCAGTGACCTGCAACAATAGGGGGCCATGTAGACTTACAGCTGATGTTTAGGGTAATAGAGGACCAACTTTTTTTACTTTTAGCACGTGGCTTCATGTAGGCTTGAGAGGCTGAAACCCACCACTGGATGTAGGGGTGCTCTTGACTCTTCTCCTGTTTCTGGGCTGCTCTCATTTTGGGCACTGTGTGTAGTACAGCTGCTCTGGAATGCACAGCTGAGCACTGCTGCTGACTCCCAGTTGTTTCTGTGTGATGCCACACTGGGGCAATAAGTTCTCTCGCAGCAGCATCCCTGGGGATTGTTGAAGCTGGAGGTTATTTGTCCTTGCTCATTGCCTCTGCAATTTATAGTCCTGGTGTGTGGGGAGAAATGCCTGTGATACAGGAACGTCTTTAATCTGACTAAGTAGTACCATCCTGTGTCCATACCTGCCCATCTCCTGTGCAGCCAACTACTAGGCATGGAAGCGGGTGCCGACAGCACTTAATCATGGCTTACCTTCTCCACAAGACTTAATAAGAAAGCTCACAAATTCTGGACTGGCAGATTGGTGTAGTCCTTTCCTTAGTTCAACTGAGAGGAAGCAGTTTCCTTTGGCTTATCATACTTTCCAGACTCAGCAGTTTGTATTGTTCGTGCTGCTGAGCCTGTTTGGACAGTAAAGATAAGTAAGCAGGATGCAAAACACTGGGGTCTGCATCACTGTCACTGCTTTGGCTGCTAGGGTTATCTGGCTGGGAAACACTGACCAACTTGCCTTTTGTTTAGCTGGCAACACAGAGCTGTACTTGCAATGAGACTAATGCCCGAATGGTGGCCTTCCATCTATCCTTCCTCTGGTGCTTGAATGGGGCAGCTTCTGCCTAAACCAGTCTCAGTGACCTCTGAACAATGCACATTTGGACTGTTTGGTCTATACCTTCCTAGTAAGTATCAGAATTGCATGCCTGTAGGATAAAATGATAATCTGCCCTATGGGGTTACTGGAGAGAAGTGACTACTATTGGAGTCCTTGAGGTGTTTGGAGTCCCACTGTGTCCATTTGGATGTGAGCAGTGCTCGGACTGCTAGGAACTGTGTTCCAGGGCATGCAGGGTAAGCTCAACAGTCTTCCTTGTTGCCAAACCAATACCCAGGATGGGATAAAAGCCTTCTGTCCTATAGAAGCCAGAATGGGAAGCTCAGTGTGCTGTGTACATGGCCTTTCCATAGGCATAAAATCACAAGCTTCAACTACCAACTGAAGGGGGAGATGGAAGTCTTTAGCATGGCTTGAAGGATAAGGCTATGTTGGCTGGGCTATCCCTTGTTTAGGTGTGAGACCCTGATTATAGATGATAGCAGTAACCATCAGTGGTAGTGGGAGTCTAGGCAGGGGCAGGCTGGCTGGAGGCAAATGCAGGCAGCTAGAGACTTGTTTTCCACCAGATCTGCAGCACACAGATGACCAGACTAAGGAAAAGGAGTTTCCAAAGCTTTTGGATGCAAAGCTTCACCGTATAAAAGGCAACCCCTCAAAAGCTTCTGGAAAGCTGCACAAGAACTGAAGGCAGCATTCAAGCTATCTGTGACATGACAGCCTTGCTCAGATGCTGTCTGGCACCGCTTGCTTGTGGGCTTTGATGCTGAAACTTGTGCTTAATGGGAGGTAAGGGCAAGCTCCTGGCTGGTGGGTTCTGTGTATTTATTTGGATGCTTCAGGGTGGTGAAATGAGATCTGTCTCCTGCTTGCCTTCCTGGGAAGGCATTCAGAATTATCTCTAAAGGATAACCTTGGGATTCAGCGTGGCTGTGATGGTCACTCTTCAGCAAACTTCCTGTGTTGTGACCTTGATCTCTGGCAGCTTCTCCCTTCTGCAGAGAATGAGTGCTGCAGCACTGAAGGGGGGGCCTCTTTGGAGACTGGTTTTGTGTCATGTTACGGTGGTTCCTGTGCTAGGCTGAGGTTCTTCCATGCTTCTGGACTAGCGATGACTGAAGCTTGTGATCACTAGTGTTTAATAGCTTGTGAAAATCTATTTCTTGGTATCTAGACACATGAATCTGCTTGATGTAAGAATCTCTTAAGAGATGCTGGATATGCCTGAACTTTTTTTGCTTGTTTCTGAGGTCATTCAGGAAATTGAAGCCACGATGAATAATATGATGCCAGGTATCCTGAAAATAAGATCAAATAGTGCTACTGCCACAGTGTTCTTGGGTTTTGGCCCTGTTTCTGGCAACCAGTTTGCTCTTAGACTTTATGGGAGCCTAAAGGTGTTTTGTGCCCCACTTTTCTCCAAGATCAGAGGTGGTGTACCCTCTGCAGCTGTCAGCACAGCAAGTGGAATATGTGCAGTAGTTTTGGGAGGTAGGAATGGCAGTAGTGATCCATCTGGGCCTGGTGAGGAAGCATCAGGCTTTGCCTAGGGCTTGCTACTTGTGATAGATAAAAGCACTTAATTCTTCTTGCCTTAGATTAAAGCAGCTCTCTGATCTAAGAGTGAGGAAACAGATCACAAGCCTAGGCTCTTGGGAGCTGTGCCGCCACATATTGTGGAGGCACAGGGTAATGAAGAGAGAACTATTTTGGTTGTTGCTAAACGGCATAATAGGCTCTGGCTTGATGCATTCCAAGTAAACAAGCTGGAGAAGTACTTGGAGGAAGATGCTTCTTTCAAGGCAGGTATTTCCAAATACTTGTGTGAATTCTACCAACTGGTTCTATTGGTTCTTCAGGCTTTAAGCTAATAAGCCTTGTTCTTTTCCTGTGTTTGGAAGGGAAGGCTTGCCACAGTGATGTGCAGGTAGTGTCAAGTCTGTTGTGCTTGTTCATATGTGCTGATCCTGAAGGCAGCAGTTCAGTGCATGTGGTTCTTGTTGATAGCTGATGACCAGTCTAGCTTCACTAAACCTACTTGATGTTTGAACTGAGGCTTATACTGTGAATTCTGTTGCAGCTGAGGTCTGTATCGGTAGACCTGAATGTTGATCCTTCTCTCCAAATTGATATACCTGATGCCCTAAGTGAAAAAGACAGAGTGAAGTTCACTGTGCATACTAAGGTAAGATCATGGCGTAGAAAGAAGTCTCTATAAATGTTATGCAAGTAATGTTTGTATTTGTAATATGCATACCTGTAAAGATGGACTTGGCAATGAAAGAAATCTAATTAGATGGAGATTTTTCCACTTAAAGGTGGCCTGAGGGTGTATATATATGCAGAAACTTGAGATTTTCTGAGGCTTGAACACTCTCTAAATAGAGACAAGGTAGCTGGTACACTAGATTGACTTTGCTGAGGAATCCTAGCTTGACACCAGGAAACTGGGGAGTAGGGGTGGAGAAACCAGTTACTGTGAAACTTCATAGAATAAACTGCATTAATGCTGTTTCACAACAGTGCCTTTTCTTTAAATAGTCTCCTTGGGAGTATGGCTCTGAAAGGAGTGCCAGCTCAGCTAAAAGGGAGTAGGCGAGGCTCTTACTAGGCAAAATAGCTTCCTTTGGAAAGGGACAGAACTGTTTCTAAAAGCTACTAATTTACAAAACAGTAGGGCTTCTATATCTTCTTTTCCAGACTACACTGCCAGCTTTTCAAAACCCTGAGTTTTCAGTTACAAGGCAGCACGAAGACTTTGTGTGGCTGCACGATACGCTCACTGAAACTGAGGAGTATGCAGGACTCATTGTAAGTACTTCCTAAGAAACTTCATTCCAAGCAAAAGACTATAGTGATTTAAAATGCATGTTAGTAAGGGCATGAAGCTTGCTTTACTAATATTACTAGCATTTAATAACTTGGGTATTCCCTATGCTTCCTCTTGCCTTAATTCCCAAACAGCTTGAGTGATACGGCTCTTATGTTAACTTATGAACTTATGGCTGTTGTTATAGCTTGGAGCAGCAAAAAAACCTTGATGCTCTGGGAGTCTTTGACTCTCTGGTGGTGCTGGAAGATGATACAGTGAAATACTCCTACTTAATATAGCCTTTCTTTCCTATGATGATTTTTTTAAGAGGCCCTGTGGGCCATAGAAGGTGGCTGACTATAGGGTGGATATAGAAGCTGTTCCTCTTGGTTGGTTTCCTTCCTGGGGCAGGGGTAGCACAGAGCTGGGAGGAGCAAGCAGGGACCCAGACCTCAAAATGGCCTTGGAATTTCTGGGTGTGAAGCCTCCCTGGCTTGGATGACCAGGCAAAAGGGCCTCCTTCCAGGGAAGGCTAGAAGTAATTTTGGAAAGCTTTATTTGCTAGCATCTATCACTAACAAATTCCTTGGCTAGATACCTCCAGCACCTTCAAAGCCTGACTTTGATGGTCCCAGAGAGAAGATGCAGAAGCTGGGGGAAGGAGAAGTGTCCATGACAAAAGAAGAGTTTGCCAAAATGAAGCAAGAGCTAGAAGCGTAAGTAGAATGAGACTGCTGCCAAAAGCAGCTGCACTTAGAGAATCCTCCTGGAGGGCAACTTAGTTGGTGATAACTGATTCTGAGTGTGACTGTTTTGAAGGGTGTCTGATGCTGCATAGTCTTTAAAAGCTTAGAGCTGGGAGTTGCCAAAAGTTTCTTTTCAAACTGGAAAACTTCCTAGCTAAAGGGATTGAAAATAGTTTCTCTATCACCAGTAGCTATTTCAGAGGCATGCTGTTGAATATTTTCACTGGATAAACTTAAAGCAATTCTTTGTATATTGAAGAAGGCAGTACAAGAGAAGATCTCAGTCTGTTCTTTCCTTTCAGTGAATACCTTGCTGTCTTCAAGAAGACTGTATCATCACACGAGATCTTCCTTCAGCGGATTTCTTCTCATCCTGTGCTCAGCAAAGATCGCAATTTTCATGTTTTCCTGGAGTATGACCAGGATGTAAGGCACTTCATTCTCCTTTCTGAATGAGGCACAATGTTAGAGGTGTCTCTTTTTCTGGCACGGTCAGAATGTTATGTAAATCTATGTGCAGCATCAGTGAGCAAGATATTGCCAGTGCTTCTGTGAGATAAAAGGGTGAAAAGCCTGACCTTTAGGCCTCTTTCTGGTATAAATCTCATCTTTGTTTCTTAATTCTAGTTAAGTTGGTTAGGCAGTCAGCTTTGTATGTCTTTATCTTAGGAACAAGTATGGTTCAGGTGTAGCTGTGCTGTGTGTTGCATGGCCCTGAGATGGAATAATGGAGGTCTATTAAAGTTAGTGCTGCATCTGTTTTGTCACACCCAATGATGAATGATAGATGCTGATCCAAGATATGTAGGGAAAAACTGAGCTGTTTCTGAGAATGGGAAAAAACTCTGTGGCACACAATAGCTGAACAACCTCTATTCAGGCCACTTCTTTGTACATCTTTATACAAGTGCTCTAGAGAGCTTGGAAATCAGCCTACTCTGTCATATGCTAGATGTAAATGATATTACTTCATTGCAAATGTCAAAATCCTCACATTTTTGCCCTTGGGATAACTTCTTAAAGCTGTTTGGTCTCTGTTGCAGCTGAGTGTTCGGAGGAAAAACACAAAAGAGATGTTTGGTGGCTTTTTGAAAAGCATGGTAAAGAGTGCTGATGAAGTCCTCTTCTCTGGAGTCAAGGTAAGGTAGTTGCTTTACCTCTTGCGTACCCTCATACTGATTGTTGCTTCCTGCTCTAGGGAGGTTAGTTATGTCTGCTTTAGGATTGAGGTATGTAAGTCTCAGCTACTAATGCTAACCTTCCTTGTTACTGCTGTCCCACGTTGGGTGGAGTAGCATGGATTTATTTTGTCTCTTGTAGAAATAAGGCAGTAAAGCTATAGGCTGTTAAAAATTGAAGTGCATATTTAAAAATTACTGTGGATGCTGAAAAGTTGTCTTAACACCTGACACTTGTGAAGAGGAGGGAACTACACCTTCAGCAAACGTGCTTGTGGCTTTTGTCTGCTTTAGAGCTCTGAACAGACATGATTTTACAGGTTTGTGCTTGCATTAGAGAAGATCAACTATCAAAGACTCCTGCAACTAGTCCAGCTTCAGCTTTTCTATGGTGCTGCCACAGTAGCTCTTTCTAATAGACTTGCTTTTCTAATCAGGATGTCAGGAAACATTACAGTATGTATAATGTTTGGTGTGGATGTGAAGCAAGCTTGTAAGCTGCTTAGCTATTGTGTGTAGCAGGCCTGGGAAATTCCAACAGTTGGTAGCCCTGAGGGCTGTCTGATTACCATCTTACTGGTTGCTTCAGATGACTTGCAGTGTTGAATAGTTGAGTATTAAGTCCATCTTCACTGTGGTGAAGAAACTTGCTGGACAGCTTGGTTTGTCAAACCCTTGGGTCAGGATCTTGTCTTAAACTCTGCTCTTCAATAGAGGTTGATGGGCATAATGAATCCCAGACTGGTTTAGGTTGGAAGGGACCTTAAAGCTCATCCAGTTCCAACCCCTTGTCACAGGCAGGGACACCTTCCCCTAGAGCAGGTTGCTCCAAGCCCTGTCCAACCTGGCCTTGAACACTGCCAGGGATGGGGCAGCCACAGCTTCTCTGGGCACTCTATGCCAGTGCCTCAGCACCCTCACAGGGAAGAATTTCTTCCTAATGTCTCATCTCAATTCCCCCTCTGTCAGTTTAAAGCCGTTCCTCCTTGTCTTGTCCCTACAGGCCTTGTCAAAGGCCCTTCTCCAGCTTTCTTGTCTGTCCCTTTAGGCAGTGAGAAACTGTTTATAAGGTCTCATCTGAGATGCTCAGGTGGCTGTGGTTATATCTCTTGGCCCCTTCCAAAATAGGGATGCGCTTGTATTCTGCAGTAATATAACTGACTTAACAGGTCATTCTCTCTTTCAGGAAGTAGAAGACTTTTTTGAACAAGAAAAGACTTTTCTCGTGAACTACTACAACAGAATCAAGGATGCATGTGCAAAAGCAGATAAGATGACAAGATCTCATAAAAGTGAGTATTTTGAAAGACTTTCCTAAAGGTTTTGCAGTCTTGCTGATTTCAGCCTGAAAGCTTTGCCTTTGTTCTTGCAGATGTTGCAGATGACTATATTTATACTTCAGCTTGCTTGAACAGCCTGGCATTAGAAGAGCCTACAGTTATCAAAAAGTAAGCAATTCTAACTGTCCATAAACATACCTTGAGTCTGGGAATATCAAGTTGCTTCTGCAAAATCCAGGGGATTGAGTCATAGCTGGTTTGAGTTTCTTGAATTGCAAGCAAGTGGATTGAAACTTTCTTTTCTCTGCTGCTCCTGGTGATTCTTAACTAGATGATCTCTTGCCAATAATGCCCTAGAGCCAAATTGTTCTGGTCACCAAAGCCTCTTTTAAACAGAGGTCTCCTTGATATTTTCTTTCAGGTCACAAACTCCCAGAGAATATGAGAGGAAGGGGTTGTGCATCTGTTCTAATGTGCTGTTAAATACAACCACAGCTTACACTAGGCCTTCATTATCTTCTGGGCTTTTGAAGTTCCAGAATAATAGGGCACTTTTAAGTTATGGAAACATTGTCAGCTTCTTTAAGGTGAATTATTCCACCTTCCTAAACTTTGCTATCTATTTACCTAGGCTGGTAAATAGATAGGCCGGTGAAAACAGAATATACCTGGTTAAAACAGAGTGTATAGCTGAGTAAACAAGACAGTTCATCCATCTTGGAGGTAGTAGCAGGGAAATTCTTCACAAGGCCTTCATGCTCTAGAAGTCAGTGTTTACTTTAAATGGTGTTTAGCTGCTTAGCTGTAGTAGTCTGTTAAGCTGGAATCCAGCACCTCTTCCACTGAACCTTTTGTCCAGGTCTTTTGCCTAGACCTGAGTTCTGGTCAAGACCTTGATGGGATCTGTATATCCTGTTACTTATCAGACTAGTATCTACAACTTACTTACGCTGTTTTTCCTTGTAGGTACTTGTTGAAAGTTGCTGAGCTCTTTGAGAAACTCAGGGTAAGAGAAGCTTTGGAGGGGGAGAAAAGAATCTCTGAATGTGGATGTTGCCGTTTCCTGTTACATACCAACTATTTGATCTTTTCTGCAGAAGGTAGAGAGTAGAGTTTCATCTGATGAAGACTTAAAGCTCTCTGAACTGTTGAGATACTACATGCTCAATATAGAAGCTGCTAAGGTGAGAACAGTTTTCTCTTTGAAGCTTAGTTTTATTATGGGCTTCATGACTCGCTTGTGGTCTTCTTTGTGCTTTAAGAAGACGGGAAGTCCACCTTAAAGGAAGCTGGACCCTTGTTTTGCCTAAGAAACCTGGCATTTCTAAACCACAGCAGAATACAGAAACTATATATTGGCTAGCTGCAGTCCAGCCCACTTACAGAAGGGCTGTTTAAGATCTCTAAACAGTTTTTCTAGATTAGAAAGAAATTAGCGCAGAGACCTGTACTGCTTGTCATGTCTAGTTTAGTATAGTCAATCTGTTAGATCCCTACCAAATTAAATGATAGGGACACATCCCTTAATAGAAGTAGACTGAAGGAGTTCAGAAAGTGCTATTCCTTCTTAGTGGAGAGACCCACCTTATAGGATAAAGCCACTTCAAGGGAAGAAGTGACGCCTACAGTAGCCCTCAGGCTTCTTTCTTGCTCAGGCATAAGTGGCTGTACTGAAAACTTGACACTGCACTGGTGAAAGGCTTCTGTTGCCATGCTAGGAGTATAGATTATAATATCGTGTTGGAAGAAGGAGAATCTGGTGCTGGAAGAAGTGAAACCTGCTGCTAAAATAGCTGAACCTCAGTTTGGGAAGTAGTTCTCTAAAGGCTTTGATGCATTATTGCTGTCTGCTTTCAGGATCTTCTGTACAGACGTACAAGGGCTCTTGTCGACTATGAAAACTCGAACAAAGCTCTAGATAAAGCAAGACTAAAGAGCAAGGACGTCATGCTGGCTGAGGCACATCAACAGGATTGTTGTCAGAAGTTTGAAAAGATTTCAGAATCTGCAAAACAAGGTATTTGTGCTGAATGGGGATCTTAATGCAGTCCAAGTCTCCACCTGACTTCTGTCAGTACTGAAGGCTTCTGAAGCAAGTAGTCTAAGGGCAATATAGATGCCTGTAAAACTAATGTAGCTAAATGCTTTTAAGAGTTGACTGAAGTGTTGTTTTCTGCCTCCACCTGAAGGTGACTACTTAGGCTTCTGATTATCTCAATTAGAACTGTGCAAACAGGCTTTTACTCTGTCCCAGTACAGCTGAGTCTGATATGGAGTTTCAAACACTGGTTCTTAGATACTTTGGACAGTATAAACCAGGAAACATGCTTTCATGGTACACATGCTACTCCTTTAATGTTCTTGGTTAAATGCTCAGTGAGAACACATAATGTGTGGTTTGCTCCTGTTTTATTCTGATTGTCTTCCTACAAAACCTCTGTCTTAGACCAGCTGTTTCCTCACCAAGACGTCAGTGTTGTATGATGAATGCATCCCTGGCTACAAACAGAAAGGCTAACTCTTGAACCTCTTAGTGGTCGAGTACTGGAACTAGAACTGTACAACAGAACTTGTGAAACATCGGAGGCATTACTTGAAAGTTCAGTCACACTTTGTGTGTCTGTTTTGTCTTTGTTCTTTCTTCTCTACAGAACTGATGAGCTTCAAACAGAAGAGAATAGCAGCATTCCGCAAAAACCTAATTGAAATGGCAGAACTGGAAATAAAACACGCAAAGGTGTGTTCTCGTTGGCATTTAACAGGTGTAGCTTTAGAGCAGTGAGTATGAGGTAACTTGGAGAATTTGCTGGGTTCACTTTAAAGCTAGGAAATGTAAAATAAACAGGGCAGCTCTTCAGCTGGGAGCTGAAGAGGGGAGGGAATGGAAGTGAAAAGCTGTAGGTATAGCACATACAAAGACAGTCTTGTCTGTCATGTGCAGAAATTGTTTTCAGCCTGTGACTCCTACAAGACCAGCCTATTGCACTGCAAGTGAGAAATCTCAATTTGCAGGTAGTATGTAACAGCTCACCTCATTTCCCATCAGGCAGTCTCATCTGTGGGGTTGACCCTTCCTGTATCTAGAGGCAGCTGCTGCTTCAAGTGTTCCTGAGTGCTGTGAGAGCACATACTGCAGCTTGTGGTTTAGCTGTCAGCCTTTCTCGCTTGGCTTGGCAGTGAAGGGGAACACTGGCTTTGTAGCAGCCTCTGCCAGGCTTTACTGTGCAGGTTTAGGAGTAGGCTGCAGAGACAACACCATGTACTGCCAGCTTAATCCAGGAAAGTGCACACTGGTGGAAGGGTCTGTTAACTTAATATAGAAAGCAGGAAGGCTCAGGAAGAGATAACTGTGCATCCTCAGCTTCTCTTGGAAGAATTCTAATTTACTCTTCCCTGGGAGTCCTGGACTTCATCACAGGTAGCTATGTCAGTGCTGAGCTTGAATGTGACATAAAGGCTTGACAACGGTGCTCAGTGTGGTCCACATTAAAACCTTTTACTCTCTTGCCCCTCTCATGACCATAAACTGAGTCATGGTTGCAGACCTGCAGGAAGAGGCAGATCACAGACTCTGTGATCTGATTTTCATGCTTTACTACTTAAATGCTTGTCTTTGCAGTCTAAGCTCTTTAGTATTGTCATAGGATAGGAAATCCTGGGATGGACCTACTGGTCTGGAAGTTACTTTGGTGTGGGAAGCAGGTTGTTAAATTATCAGTCATACTCATTTGAAACTAATTCTCTTCCTTTCCAGAACAATGTCTCTCTCCTGCAAAGCTGTATTGACTTGTTCAAGAACTAAAGCGCCTTATTCTGAAAATGTGAAAAAAAGCATCAATTGCACTCAATGGCCAGGGGCAACTTATTGGCTTGACTTCATTAGCTTAAACATTGTCACTGAGATTCTGTTTCACTAATACTTAAATATATTGATAGTGATGCATTGACTTTCTTGGTATAAATGAGAATTGTGTATGAATTGTCTGGATGTAGCTAACATCCTCTTGGCTGATAACTCAAAATGAGTCAAATGTAAGAAATCAACTTGCTGTTGACTGACTTCATCTAGCAGAAAATGTTTCCCGAGAACTCCCTTTTTTTGCAGGATCAGAGAGTTATCTGTCTCTTCATAGCCCTGATATATTTAAAACTTGCAAATGGGAGTGACTTATGTGTAGTAATTTTATAAAGCAAATATCTTTAACATTCCACTTCCCAGACAGATTTCTATTACAATATATTTTGAATTTCTATAACTACATTCAGTATTTGTACACTTGGGCAATACAGCAAATAAAGATGTCTGATAGAACAAGCTGTTGTATGGCAAGACTTTGTGTGGGATGTAACATGCCAAACTGAGGTTTCAGGCACAGAACTACGACAAATCACTCATCACCTGGAGATCTTCATGCAGAGCACTAGAGATAAGTGTTTGCCTCAATAGGATCGTTCTTGGAATGGGTGTTGACCCAAAATATGGGGACTTCGGGTCATATCTGTGTCTTTAAACTTTTACTTCCTACATGCTGCACACAAAGGTAACCAAGCTTTTCCAAAGCATTGAGCTGTACAGATGGCTTGGACTCCTTCAGATTACTTTACGATGCTTGATATTTTGTCAATCTTTTCACTCCTGCAAGCAACAGGAGGCTGTTCACAACTTCAGGAAGCACAGCCCTGAATCTTCTGTAAGATAAACCTCTTTAAACTTGGTATGGCCACCTGGGTGTATGCTGCCATAGCTGAGGCAACTCAGCCTGTAAAACAGGGTCGTTTCTATAGATTGGCTGTTGTATGGCATATGTGGATACAGGTCACTGAGCCATAACCTTCTAAAGGCAGCTTTCTGAGTGAATATCTGAGCCGTGCTTAATTTCTTGTGATGGAACTTCTAATTGTGCTCAAAGTAACCTATGTGGCTATGCTCTGAGCAGATTGCCTGAAGCAGCTACAACCACAGAAGTTCTGAGAATGGGCAGCTCAGCAGCAGTATATGTAAGGATTGTTTAGTAATTTACTTTTCCATGACCTATTGCCTTTTCTCTTTCAGTACTCCAGGACAACTGAGCAGCTCTTACCAGCCACACTATCCTGAAGCAGTCTAGCTGAAGAATGTCTGAATTGTCTTTACCTTTGCTTGACAGGAATGGTTTCAACTTGTGGTTGATTAAGGGTTCTACAGTTCATGCTCAGCTTCTGCTCAAATAACTCTGTTTCAGCAGCAGCCATACAAGTATATTGATTGTGGATATGTGGCCCCTGTATAGAAGAGAGTTGGTACGTGGCATCACTGTCACCTATGACAGATGACTAGGAGTTTATATGGCGCTTGTCCTGGGGGAGCTAGTGGTCCCAAGCTGGGCAATTCATGCTGGCAAAGTTTTGGCTTTTCCTAGAAATGCCCACTGTGCCTCTTGCTCTCACTTCTGGCTGCTTCATCCTAGGCCCTGCTTGTGGGCCATTTCAAGGGCCTTTTTTTCCCCAGAGAAAGGCTGCAGCTAGTATCAACATGACAAACAACACTTTGTCCTTACTCGAGAAGCAGTCTAGACTGTTGTGGGCTTTATGTGCTGCCAGTAACATGTATCTGAGGCCGAGATGCCCTTTTTTTAATGCTCTCTTAGAGTATTAGATACTTGCTCTTGTGTGGTTTGCATTCTAAATTCCTGGCATAGCTCGATTCAGATTAATGTGTTAAATCTGATCAGGTTAAAAAGTATGTAAAAGACTTGAGTGGATGTAATTATGGCTTTATACTGATGTGGTAGGTATGGTAGTTCTAGTTAATAACTGCAGGAAGCGGTCTGCCTGCCAGTCAGTTGCTCTGAAGCTGTTCTGTGTCAGCTCTGCCGGTAGAGTGCATTGCAGTCAGCGTCGACGTCTGAACCGCTTTGACTTGGAAAATACGAGTCACAGCACAAATCCCGTTGCTGGAGGCCAGTGGGTGGCGGGCTGGGGCCGCTGCTGGCAACTATAATTGCCCGGTGTTTACTCAGACTGAGTTGTAATGAGGTACTGGAAAGGCTGCTGCATAGCCGAGTTTCTTACCTGGCAGCTGGACATGTGTTGATCTGGAAGAGAAATTAGCTGCATATGTGGGCAGTCTGCTCCTAAGAAAGGACAGAAATCTTTCTTTAACTAATGCAATATGTCTGGACCTGGCTTTACTTGCAGCAGGGCCTTGAATAAAGCCTTAGCAGAACTAAGATCCGCACAAGTACATCAGTGTGATAAGGCAGGTTAGCATCAGCATGAAAATAAGCTGAGGCTGAATTTAAAAGGCTGGCTGGGGGAGTGAGGAGTTTCATAGATGTCCCAAACAAGGATGGACTAGTGTATATTTACTGATCACATCTGTAAAGCAGTTTACAAGCTTGTTGCTCTGCTTTATGGGTTGTAAATGGGCTTTCAAGAACAAAACCAAGCCTCATCACTGTGATGGTAACTGATGTGAAGAGATGTCAGTTCTTTCCTGTCCATTTGAATGAAGTCAGAGGGGAAAACTAGTATTGATAAAGCTTACTAAAGTGTGTTAGTAGTTGGCTCTAGTATTGTTAATGAAGGCAGATGCGGCTACTATCTAGAGGTAAGCAAGTTGTTGACCTGCAGCACAAGTGCTTAGGTTCTATGCAATTCCTTCCAGCCATGGTGCCTCCAAGAGTTTAAATAGTAGGTCTGCTAATCCAGCTTACCTTGCATGAGATAGGATAGGGATTCTCCCAGCAGGTACAAATCTCCAGCCTGTAGTCAAGGGCATATTGTCTAACCAGAGCTGGTAGCAGAGGTGCATCACTTTGTGCCTTGGTGTTAACTTGTGGCCTGTGTCACAGGAGATGTGAAACTGCGCTCCAAGGAAGGATGTTTCTGCTGGGCTGCACAGAGTGTTATAGGATACAGTGCTTGCTTCTCCTTCCTTCAACTTCTGGTGAAGTTTGGAGTCTAGCTTTTTCTCTTCTGTGTTGGGGAAGAGCAGATGTTTGTCATCCTTCCAACAGAAGCATGGATCCTGAGGAATCTGGCTGCATGCTCAGCATTAGTAAGGAGGTGATTCGTGTTCTTGGACAGGAGTAGCACATCTCTGCTTACAGAGAAGCAGTAGTGACTGTTGTGGTGGTGCAGGCAAGGGGGGCTAGAACCAAGACCTTGGGTGATGGCTGTCTCCAGCAGAGCAGAGCTAATAGATAAGATGGGCACAAAGCAGTGGATCTGGATGATGGGGCAGACCCAGGAGAGACTAGCAAAAGGATAACTGTGTGCAAAGGGCTGCAGTCCTAGTGCTTGCAACAGGTCAGGCATACTAAAATGAGAGCATCTTAGGGTTGGGAACCAACCTGGTTGCATAGGAGAAGCTCATAAATGTGTCCTGTTTGTATGAAATTGTGATTCCAGGTGGGAAATAAAACAGATTTGTAGCCATAGAAAGGGAATGATTAAGGGTTGAGTGTGCTTCAGGAAAGAGCTGGTTTACACAAGCACTCATGATGCTGGGAAGACACATTGCTGATGCTAAGGCTGGTGAACTAAGCAGAGAATGGTTTCTGTGCCTTTGGGGTACAAAAAGCCTGGAAGAGCCATCAGCGTAGACTCTTCATGTTAGTTGTTGCTGGGTCTGTGCTTCCTGCAGCTATGACTGCCTTTACAAGCCTGAGAACCTCTGCTAAACACCCTGACTGGGGGCAGAAGTTCAGGTGCAGCCTCACGTATCTTGGGATGTGCTGCCAACTCATTCAGCTCCTCTCCTGTTTCTGTTCCATCCTGTTTCTTCCTGACTGCACACTCTGTAGGGGGGCCCTAATCCGCAGCCCTGACCTCTAGCAGTTTGTGCTATGCTTCTGATAGCAGCAAATGTGAACTTCTCAAAACATGGAGCTGGGGAGGTTTTCTCGGCAGGTATTAATAGCTTCTGGCACTTGCAGTCCCTCAGAAGACTGGGAGGAGCTGCTTGTTTATGCTGTGAAGCAGAGAGCTCTGCAGAGTTCCCATTCTTGGCTGCAGTTTCCAGTACTTCCCTGCTATCCCAGCACTTGCTGCTGTGTCTGAAAGGACAGTTATGTGTTATTCCAAAGTGTGCTCTTCGGCACCTGCGTCACTGCTGGTGACAGTGGAATATCTGTAATGGATTTGAAATCTCCCTGTTGGCAGCTCACTGGTCACCAGCAAATGGCTACAGGCACTGGTGATCCATTTTAATCCCTCAGATTGTTGCCTGGCTCCAGTTTTGGAGCCGTGTTCCGAGACCTGTGGTTCATGTGCTGTCTAATTGCTGTGGCCAAGCTCTGGTGTGAGCTCAGCCTTGGGCTTTGTTTACTTTTCACATCACAAAGCCAACGAGAAGGCCCAGCTTGACATCAGAGTCCAGCTCTGCTGGGCTTTTGTGCTTGCTTGCTAAAAATAATCCCTGCAAGGCCTGCTCTGTAACTTGAACAGACAGGCAGGAACAGTGCCTGCTCTACAGGGCACGGAATTCAGGTAGAGCGTGGAAAAGGTGCCCTGCCTGTTGGTCAGAGCCAGAAACTTGGATCCGAAATTCCACTCCGGGGCTCCTGCCGTCTCGACCCGCTGCGGTTGGAAGCAGTCAAATGAGTGCTTGTGATTTGTAGTTGGGCTGCCTGTCCCTTGGCTGTGGTTTACTGCTCCTCTGTGGAGACGTGGTAGCTGCCAGCGTGACTGTTCCGCCTGCGATGGAACGTGTCGGTTTCAGCGACTCCTGGGGCTCTTCTTTGTGGGTCTGTTTTCTGTGGGGTCACTTTGTGCAAGAGAAGGGTGGTGGAGTCCCAGGGAGGTAGAAACACGAGTGCTTCTCTGCTGCCATTTTAGCTTCTTGTCAGCACTCGAAGGCAGAGGGCAGCGGCTGGAGCGTGTGCATTTGCTGCTTGCACCTTCCTTTCTTTTAGGTAAGGCTGTGCAAGTCTTCCCCATCCGTTAAGGGATTCACATTCTCTTTGTATTTGCTTTACTTAAAAACTTTCCTAAGCCTGTTCTATGTGTGGAAAATGGCCTTGAGAGTCTGATTCACTGGTATAAAATAAGGGTGGAAAGAAGTTGAAGGTTCCTGTTTGACACCAGCCTGCTGCCTGCTTTGAAAACAACATACTGCTTTATTGTGTTGGGTTTAGTTTGGATCGAGTTTGTGCTGCTTCCTCTCTGGGGGATCTGGAAATGAAAAGGAAAGGCTGATTTCTGTAGGACAGCGCAGGTTTAGACTGCACCCGTGGCTCTGCCCAAAAGTGTACCTCGGGTGTGATACGATATAGACAGGGGCTTCCAGCTCTTTGTTGACCTGCTCCCCCTTGAAGGCCTTGCTAAACAAAGCCTCATTAGGCAGAAGAGGTTAATGAGCAGGTTAGCAAAGATGTTAGCTGGTCTGGTTAAACTCGAGGTAGTGATGGATGTCGTTTTGTCACAAGTCTGCTGCTACCGCAAGGGAATGGCTTCACTTCCCCTCCTGTTTTGTTCCCGTTGCATCCCTCAGCCTGGTCCCCGATGCTCACGTGGCCTCGTGCCAAGCTGATGTAACTCACTAAAATGGCATGAGATGGGCCAAGGCAAAGGCAGGCTTTGTGCCAAGTCAGTGCACTGAATCGGTGTTCCTGGAGCAGGGAAGCGTGCAGGCCTGCGTGAGGGGATGGAAAGGGGGAGACCTTGCTGGGGAGGCTCAGCTGCGCTCAGCTCTGCTTTGAAACTGTTGGACCAGCACTGGTCCAGTCATTGCTTCCCTTTCAGGAGACAGCCCAGAGGAGGCCGTGGAGATGCTCCGAGGGCTGGAGCAGCTCTGCTGAGGAGCCAGGCTGAGAGAGCTGGGCTGGTTCAGCCTGGAGAAGAGAAGGCTCCTGAAGGGGAGACCTTAGAGCAGCTTCCAGTGCCTAAAGGGGCTACAGGAAATCTGGAGAGGGGCTTTTGATAAGGGCCTGTAGGGACAGGACAAGGGGGAATGGCTTTAACCTGACAGAGGGGAGATTGAGATGAGCTCTTAGGCAGAAGCTCTTCCCTGTGAGGGTGGTGAGGGCATCACACAGGTTGCCCAGAGAAGCTGTGGCTGCCCCATCGCTAGCAGTGTTCAAGGCCAGGTTGGACAGGGCTTGGAGCAACCTGGGTACTGCTGTTATAAAAAGCTTTGGATGGTGAGCGGGGAGGTGGTGGTAGAAATCTTCACAAAGCTTTTCCATCACTAGTGCTTGAGGAAAACACCAGGAAGACCCCCTTGTGCAGGCAGTGCCGTGCTGGAGGGTGACCCCCACTCCCTTCTGAGGCAGGGAGCAGGGTGGGTTTGGGCCATGGTGTGGAACACGTCGGGAAGCTGAAGCCCCGACCGAACAGGCAGTGCCTCTTTAAAACTTCACTCTGCTGCGGAGATTACTGGCACAGCCTCCTCCAGTAACTGCAAGGTTGTTGCCATGGAGGACAGGAAATCCCTCGTCTGCACAGAGAAGGAAAACATTGGAAGCTGTCCTACTGTAAAGCACAGCTGCCTCTGAGATGGGAGAGAGAGGGGTGCGCTTGCTTCTGGAGGGGGGGTTCCCAGAGGTCTCGGTTTTGTCTGCGATCTTTGCACATGTTTGCTCTGTTTCTTAATGGCCAAAGGACGTGGGAGCAGCTGGTTAGGACTAGTTTAAGTGCCCTGATTAATGTGAGAAGCAGGCGGGATTTTCGCTTGGGATAAGGCACTTGCCAACGTACAGTATCTGCCTCTCCTTTTAACTCTGCGGCTCTTCTTGTTCCTGTTTCCTTCTACTGTTTGCAGATGGAGGTCTCTGCCTTTTCTTCCCTTGGACCTTTATGAGC
The DNA here is from genome assembly GCF_028554395.1 of Pezoporus wallicus. Taxonomy (NCBI): domain Eukaryota; kingdom Metazoa; phylum Chordata; class Aves; order Psittaciformes; family Psittacidae; genus Pezoporus; species Pezoporus wallicus. The sequence goes on along the minus strand of NW_026635101.1, from coordinate 692,586 downwards.
AGGAGGCCTCTGCTGAGGTGGGTCTGTGTTTTCCACCTGGCAGCCCCAGGTGTGTCCTGGCTGCTGTTGCTGGAGGTGGGGAGACCAGTCTGGGCTGTGTGTGCAGCTCCAGCAGCTGGACGTCTGTGTCTGCTAATACCTACAGGCTAGGGGCTGGTCTGCCCTTAGGAGATGGGAAAGAGGTGAGATTTGAGGATCAGCTTTCAGGACATGGTGGTACCATCTTCCCATGCAGGCTGTGTGAGAGGATGTGGTTCCTTCAGCAGCTGAGACCTGACAAGCCTGTGGGTTAATCAGGCTGTGTAACAGTTGAGCTACTTGGCATGAATACCTAACCCATCACCAGTACATGTCCTTTCCCCGTCGTCTGGGGACGTTCAGAGGCCAGACAAACAGATTACCACTCATGTACACCAGTGGTTATTGATCATCTGTGGATGGATGACTGGATTGGGAATTGTCTTCTCCAAGCAGAGAGATGTTGTCCTTAATGCTGCATGCTGTTAAATCACCAGCCAGGCCTCTGGGGATACATACCAAGAATTGCTCATAGGGATGCTGTGGGTGAATTTGAGGCACCTTCAACATCTGGTGTGATGGGAACAGCATCAGAATCCCAGGGCTGTGATTGTGGGGGTTAAACTCCTCGATCCTTCCTGAAGCTGCTCTAGGATTTCCTGGGCAACTGTTCCCAGACTTGCCATGGCCCAGCTTTCATGCAGTGCAGGATGATGCAGTCCTAGTTCAAACAACCCTCTTGTGCTGTTTCCTCTTTGTTAGGAGAGTGTCTTCTGATGTAACCTGGCCTCGTTGGGTTGACTTGCATGAATGCATGGCAGGTTTACACCATGGGGCTCTCTGGCAGCCTTTGCCTAGCCCGGAATACGTCTGTCTGGAGTCAGCATGCAGTGACCTGATCCACATTGTCCTTCCATGACTGACCGCAGAGTGCCATCTCCTCCTCTCTGCGCCAGCCCTCCCTATGTATATTTGCACAAGTCAAGTCCCACCCTCTGGGCTGCTTTATTTTTCCATTTATAGCTGATGATGTGTGCTTGGGAGGTCTGCACCTCGACGTGATGAGGTTCCTCTGCCCCATTGTGAGACCGGGCTTTTTAGGCTTTGTATCCATCTACTGTAGGAGCCTGCATCAGCCCTGGGGCTGGGTTGGCACCATTCTGCCTGTTGGTGTAGGGCCTGGCTGGGGTTATTTAAGGATGCCTCATCCTATGGCATGTAAAACGTGCAAGGTGCCACAGAAACCACTCATTGATCTCAATGAGCCAATGTGAAAAAGCGAAGCTCTGCCTTACATGTGGCAGGGACACCTTCAACTAGGGCCGGTTGCTCCAAGCCCCATCCAACCTGGCCTTGAACACTGCCAGGGATGGGGCAGCCACAGCTTCTCTGGGCACCCTGTGCCAGGGCCTCAGCACCCTCACAGGGAAGAATTTCTTTCTAATGTCTCATCTCAATCTCCTCTCTGTCAGGTGAAATGAAAACAGAGCTGATCTCACTGATCTTCAATTCCATTGTCCGTGACAACCGTTCTGGCAGCTGTGTGCAGCATACAGCCTCTTTTATTTGCTAGAGGGACCAGGCCATCCTTTTGTTAAAAGAAGAGGCAGAGGAGCATGGCTCAGGACAGCAAATGAATCGTCTCTCCCATTAGACCCTGAGACAGTGTCTTCCTCCTCTGTGGAGGGGTTGGCAAAAAGACAGCCAGAGTCTGGCCTTCTGCAGGAGGATGGAGGAAAGCAATGTCAATAGAACCAATGCCCCCCAAAAGAACTGGTGGGTGTCTGGCTACCCATCTTTTACATTCTACATGCACATGCCTCTGAGCTTTGTCAGACCCTTTGAGGGGCTCTGGAGAGGCTGACTTGGTAAAATCCTTCAGAACGCCTTAAGTCAAGTGCAACCTGGAACGTGGCGCTTGGACGTGCCTCAGCCTTGGGCTGAGGGGAAGAGGGTAAATGCAACACTTACTGTCCTTGGAGTGGTGCATGTAATGCTTGCCTGCTTGAGTGAAACGGCAAGCCGCAGGATGCGTGCTGGAGCAACAGAGATGGTGCTTGGCTGGAAAACTTTCCTAAAGCAGGGAAGTAGTCTACAGCAACCAGTTAATCACAGCAGCAGCGTGGTGCGAGTATGCAAGCCTTCAGCTGCCAACATGTCCTCGTTGCACACAACCAGAGGGAGGTCCAATGGGAACAGGGAGTCCTCTGTGGGAGACAAACATCCCTATGTCTTTGTGGACAAGCCTTTGTAAATAAACCACCTGGCTCTGTTTGGCTACAGAGGAACTAAAGAAGGAGCAAGGACGCTGGGAGGACAGGCGGCCTGACTGATAGCTGGTGAGAGATGGATTGCTTTGGTGAAAGATGGAGGTGGTGACAGCTTCCTCCCCTCTTCCCTCCCCCAATTTCACCCATGGCAGGAAAGATGTAGGAATTATAGAATCCCAGACTGGTTTGGGCTGGAAGGGACCTTAAAGCTCACCCAGTTCCAACCCTTGCCACAGGCAGGGACACCTTCCACTAGACCAGGTTGCTCCAAGCCTCATCCAACCTGGCCTTGAACACTGCCAGAGATGGGGCAGCCACAGCTTCGGTGATCCCAGGTCTTGGTGGTCTCCCTGGGAGCAGGCACTTTTCAAGCCCTCTGAACCTTCAGAGCTCTTTGCTCTGCAGGGCCATAGCCAGGTATGTGCTGAGTGGTAGAGAGAGGAGGAGGCTCTGCCAGGGTCTTGGCTGCCTGCAGACAGCCTCTGTGCTAGTTACAGGAGAGGCTTCTGCAGCCTTGGGCCAGAGAAAACAGGTTTGTTCCCTTGGCCTGGAGTTGCAGGGATGCTTAAAGGAGAAGAGTTGTAGCAGTGCAGTGCACAAGTACAGGTTGGCGAGGGGAGAGACAGCTAGTGCTGCTCACAGGGCTGGAATAAATCGAGAATCTCCTGGCTGCAGGAATAACGTGTCCTCAGCCTTCCTACCAAAGCACATAGAGGTGAATGTCTCCGTATCCAAAGTGTTTGCCAATGAGGAGTGGTGTGCCAGCCACTCGGTGCCCATATGGAGGACAAGCTTGGTGGTAGGAGAGGGTAAACAAAGCCTTCGCCCTGCCCTGAACCCCAGTGTCCTGTATCCTTGCCTGGTGATTTGGCTTGGGCTCCTGTGCCTCCCTGATGGGCTCTGCAGGATGTGGTCTCACCATCTGGTTTTGGTTGCCGTGAATGAGCGAGGCCAGAAATCTGATCTGTGGAAGCAATATCACGGCCGATTTCCTGGGGCTGGTAAGGACAGGGATTGGAAAAACACCTTGGCATGTTTCAGTGAGGCTGCTCGTAGCATAGCGCTAGATTGGGAAATGAAAAGCAGCAAGTGGAGCGTGATCAGCTGTGACAAGGACTCTGCAGCAGGTAGGAGAGTCCTATCCTAGTGTGCATGTTTCCACACTATGGAGGAATATGCTCCCAAAGCAAGGCTAGCTGATTCTCCCTGTTAAGCATCAAAGGCAGGCTCTGCTTCCCTGGCCAATGTTCCCCTAATCACCAAAAATCCCTTTCCAGCTTTAGGGAAGGGATAAACCCCAGGAAACTGATCTGGTGCTTTGGATGCCTGCAAAGGTCAGACCGAAGAGGAATTCATGAGCAGGCCTGCAAAAACTGGAATGGAAGATAATCCACCTGCCCCAGGGTGCTCATCCTTAGCTCTTCAAATGGAGAAATGCAGGGGGCTACGTTGCCATAAAGAAATTGAAGGTACACAGGAGTGTTTTGCGGCCTGGTTTGTCTGTAAATTGCCTTCAGAACAGTCATGCCATGTCCATCCTGTCTCCTGGATTTGGGATACCTGCAGAATGAAGTTACTTGGCATGGGCTGAAGCCACACCAGGGACCATCCAAACAGCCTCAGTTCCAGTTCCCAGTCAATTCAGGAACTGCTTGTTCCTTCCTTTGATCCAGTGGGAGGCTGGTTTGTCCATTGGTCTGGACAGGGAGGATGGGGACCCTTGTGTACCTAACCACAAGGGGCCTGTGATAGCTTGGCAGCAATGGGACTGCTTCCCGCATCCCCATCTGCCTCCAACATCTCTGCTTTAAACCAAGATTCTTGAAAGCAGCCCCAAAATAAAGACTTTGCTGGTGCTTCTGGGCTTTGCTGGCCCTGTCCCTCCAGCAGGCACATGGCACAGGCACCCCGGCTGCTCTGTTTGCTGCCCGGCAAAGCACAATGCCTGGCAGAGCTCCCACCTTCGCCTTGTCTGTCAATATTTGCATGGCTCCCTCGTCCATCAGCAGCCTGGTATTTGCACAGGGAGAAGGTAACAGATGTTTGAAGAACTGATGTTGTGTGCAGCCTGACCGCAGGAGCTGGGTAGGAAGGCTGCTTGGTGGGAAGGAAGCAGTGGTGTTCCCTTCTGCCGTGTCATGCTGCCAAGGGGCATGGTCTCGGAAACGTTCATCTGGGGGTTTATGGGGCACTCAGCTTATCTAGTGACTGCCCACAGAGCAAGAGGTGCTTTTAGCTGGAAATACCTTGTAGGCTTCTACAGAGAGCCAGGGCTTTCTGTAAACTGACGTGTCTAATCTCTCATCTTTCAATGCTTTCCTGAGCCAACCAGCTCCACTGGCTGCAGATTTAACCTTTCTTCTTTCTAAGACTCTGGGGCCAGATTGCCCAGTGGTGGGACTGGTTGCCGGGGCCACTCTGGGATCTGCAGCATACTCCTTTTCCTTCCACTCCCAGTGCAACAGGCGCGTTTGTGCTGCTATATAGAGCAAAGGGAGGTGCTTGGTGCTCTGATGTGAGGCTCTCTGTGGTGTTTTGGCAGCCTGAACTCCTTAGGAGGCTCTCTCAGTGATCCCTGCCTGAATGCCACTCTCCTCTCCATCAGTACTGCTTTGGTTCCACAGCATGAGGGTCATCACCCATGTGATTTCTGCCCAGCCTTGCCCCATCAGTGGCTGCATGGTGGATTGGACCAGGGATCTGCTCTGCCTTAAAGCCCCTTTCCCTCCTGATGGATCCTCAATTGAACTCCCAAGCTCCAGACATACCTTGTTCCACCATACCAGGAAGTGTCTGATAGCTTTCAAACTGTGGTGGACTCCTGAGCCCGCCCAGATATGTTAAAAGGGAGATAGGTGGGGAGACGAGCCAGGCAGTGAAAATAATCAGCTTAATTTCCTCAGCTCTAAACTGCTGCAATGACATAGAAGTTGAAACCTGTAACTTAAGGGCATGTCTACATTGCAGTTTTTGGACAAAGCTGGTTTCAAACAGACTGGTGTGCAGACTGCAGCAATCTGGACCACATTGAGCATCCCAAGTAGGATGGCTGCTCCAGTGCTTTTTACCGCATCCCTTGGGAGCAAAGGGAAGCATCCCTGCTTATATCTGTGGGTGTTAATGTGCAACTAACTTCTGCCAGGTTCTGCCTGACAAGGTTTCCTTTCCAGCCTTTTTCCTGATGCTGTTCAGGAATATCCATTTTCTCCGTGCTCAAACAGAAGTATTCTCTCTGCAGCGATACAGGCTTAAGCAATGGTCCCTGCTCCTGTCTCCCTGTTTATCCGCAATGTGGAGCCAGGAGTAGAACAGCAGGGAACTGACCCAGGCTAAAAATAACACAGCAAAACTTGGTGGCTTATGTATTGCTGCTGACACTGCTTGTGAAACCATGGCCATGGTCGGAGAAGGCAGGTGGACTTTCCAGAACTGCTCTAACCTTTTGAGCACAGGCACTTTTCACCCTAACAGCTACAAGGTTGGTGGTATCAGAGAAGGGGTTTGAGAAATATGCTGCTGCTTCTGCTATGTGTTGGCTCTTGAAGGTAGTAATTTCAGAGTAAGAAAGCCCTAAAGCCTGAATCACACCCAGGATTGGACAAAATGAGTGTGAATGTTGCAGCAGCCCGAGTCTGATGATGTTCTGTTTTCTGACTGACTTGCTGGGGAGATGTTTACATGGGTTGATCCCTGTGCCAGTGTTACACCTCTCTCAGAAACTCTTTATTTTAACCCAGAGAAAGGGCAGGGAGCAGCAGAAGGGGTTGCCCAGTGTCAGCCCACAAAGAGGCAGGAGACAGATGGTGTTTTGACTGGTAAGTCCCTGTGTCTCCACTTGTGTTTTCACCCTGTGTATTCCCGCTTCCTCAGGAAGTGCTTGTTCTTTTGACTTAATAGCAGTTTCATTAATCAGAGTCACAGACTGGTTTGGGTTGAAAAGGACCTTAAAGCTCATCCAGTTCCAGCCCCCTGCCACAGGCAGGGACACCTTCCACTAGACCAGGTTGCTCCAAGCCCTGTCCAACCTGGCCTTGAACACAAATGGCTTTGCTGGGTTGGAAGGAGGAGTGCTGGTTATTGGGCAATGGGCTGTCACCCTTCTGGCAGGTTGTGGTTCGATGTGAATATGTGCTGGTGTCTGTGCTGGGAAGCCTTTGGTTTCTTGGGATGTTGCTGCATCTTGCTGTGAGCTTTCACCATCCACTCCAAGCTGTGGCTGCACCAAGGTCTCTGTAGAAGCAGCTGCCACACTCCTCCCTGAGGCAGAAGTACGCCGGTGCTGGGCAAAGAAGCCTTGTGTCAACAGCTGCTGTGTTCTGCTCTCTTCCAACGGCTCCCAGATAATTCCTTACAACGCAACCCATCTGTTCTCAGCCTGTAAGCTGCTTGGGATCAGGGCTGTCCTTGCTGTGCGTGCTTGAGCAGTGCTGCAGAAAGCACTCCTGGCCTCGGAGAACTTGGAACTCGTGGTGGAGTGGCTGGGAGTCCTGGCGCACACGCAGGCTGATGAAGCTGTCAAGGGAAACGGAATATTCTTGTCCTTTGACCATGTGCAGAAACCATCACAACTGCAGAAGTGCGTCTGGTCGCTTTAGAAGTGCTTTCCTGTCCCCTTGTGCAGCTGCTGCCTTAGCATCTTGGCTACCCCTAACCCGTGTAGATCTCTTTTCACGCTGTGTTTTTGCGATCGTATTTTACGTTTCTCAGGCTCTTCTGCTTTTCTGTCAGCGTGTTGGAGGAGCTGAGATTTGTCTGTTCATCTGTGTGGTCCTCAGATAACCATAGTTATTGTGCCCTGCCTGTGGCAGGGGGCTGGAAATAGATGGTCTTTAAGGTCCCTTCCAACCCAAACCAGTCTGGGATTCTGTAATATTTCAAGGCTCTGCTCTCCAGAATGAGGTGAGGAGAACGGTGCTGCTCGTCACGTGGTGAATCCTGTGCTGCCTCCTGGCCTTTGCCGTATTCATGCCGAGGGCTGGAGGCTGTGGTGTCAGGGCTCCCAGGAACCGCATCAAAAAGATATCCCAGCCCCATGACTGCAGGCATTAATGACCGATGCGAACTCCCTTTTCTGGTTCAGATTTGTTAACTGGTTTTGGCAGGCTGACTGCAGAGCCTTGTGCCACATCAGAAGCTGCCTGTCTCTGCAGCCCACTAACTGTTGGACCCCGTACCGCCTGTTTCCCTGTGCAGAGACAGCATAAACTCCATCACCGTGGCTAATTGGGTAGGAATTGAATGTTCTGCCCATGCAAAACCGAGATGCAATGTGTGCTGGTGAGTGGTCTGGTGCACAGATGCTCTGTTTCTGGTGGTTGAAGCGTAGCCTGAGCACTTGGATGCTCTTAGCACAGCTTGCTGGGACAGGAGACAGGGTGTCATCCTGTCTTGGGGTGGATGAGATGCTCCATCACGGGGTAGTCTCCACTGCTGAGGGTGCAGGGACAGATGCCGACGTGGCTGAGACGAGATGTGATAATTCCCTGAGTCCCCGCAGTCTGCAGCATCTGAAATCAATTGTTTCTTCCACTGTAAAAGTGTTGCTATGTAATTTCACATCTGTCAGATTTGGATGTTTTCAGTGTTTTGTTACGTGGGATTTTCTTTTTATGAAGAGCAGGGCTATTACCAAGCAAGCATCTCTATCACCGGCTCAGTTAAAAAAAGTATATCTAAAGGTCAGCTTGAGGAATGCCTTAACTTAGAGATCCTGAGTTCTTTATATGCCATCCTTAACTGTGACAAGCTTTCATCACTCTCCAGGCTGGGGCAGAGAGACGTGATCTGCTTTGCTTCATCCTTGCCTTTGCCTATGTGAATAGTCGAGCCTGTATTCAAACACTAGGGAAAAAAGAAGAGGTAAGGTATCTATGTCTATATAAAACCCGAGTCCCACCTCTCTGAGCTTCCGTGTGCTCTCCAGCCCAGTGATCCGGCATGCCACATCATCCCATGGGAGTGTGAGGAGGAGGAGAGGGCAGGGGAATCTCTGAGTAATGTTATGATCAGAAAGTCATTCCCTGCAGCCAAACTTACACCAGTGAGCTCTCTGCCAGCTGTGTGGGCAGGCTTAATGCCTCTCTCATGTGCCGGGGATGCAGATTCAGGGCGCTTGGAAACCCAGCTAAGCCGGAGGCCTGCACAGTAAAGCCAGTGGAGACCAGCTGTTAGACGAGTGGGAAGGGAAAAACACTCTTTCCTTGTTTTGGAGAGAAGAATCCCTCTGGGTTTTCTATGGGGCTGCATGTCAGACTGTGGTCTGTGTCACGGGATTGAGGTGGGAGAGACTGCCTTGGCTCTAGCCCTGAAAGGATGGGAAAACCCCATGCCTTTGTTTCCCTAATACATGGCTTTTCAGACCAGCAGGCAAAGTGATAGCGAGAGGCTCCAGTGCCAGGAGGAGCTGCTGAGGGCTGCTTGGATATGGGAAGGGTTAAGCAGCCTGGATATGAGGAATGAGCTGCGGTGTTCCTTCTGTGATTCAAAGAGGGGAAAAATGCGCCCTCCCTCCCGGGTGCTTCCTCCTGTCCAAAAAAGGCTAAATGGGCTCAGTGAGCAAGCAGGGAGGCAGTTCCTCACAGCCTCTGGAGTCACTGGGTGTAAAAGCCCGGATTTAAAGGGGTAGCTTAAAGCAGATGAAAAGTGACTTGGGAAGGAATTCACCTTCAGCAGGAAAGCTGGCTGAGGCTTCAGTAAGGAAGGATAGGCTGGGTGCTAGCTAGGGACCGACAGGGCTATGTAAGAGATGGCTATTAACAGACACAGATGAATCATTAGTCATTGCAGATTATTAAACACAGGAGGCCAGTTTGTCTTCTTTATTTTATTAGGGACAGCTTACACACAGTGTAATAACTATAGGGCTGGCTGGCTTTGCAGCAGCTCCCAAGCACACAGCTTAATGGTATCAACCCCCATTCAAAACGCAGTCATGGGTCACTCTCCCCTGACTTTCAACGTGTTTGAGCTTTGGAACATGCTTTGGAGCATGACCAAAGTGAGTTTAATAAGCTCTTTTAATATATCCTGTGATCCTTCTGTAGCCAAATAGACTCTGTTGTCTTCCCTGAGCTGGGATTGCAGGCACTCACTGCCCCATTTGCTGGTGGCTCTCTGCCTGTTGTGAAATACATGGGAGGGCTGATTTGCAGAAATACCTCTGTGCAGAGAAAAGCCATCTCTGCCCCACCACCTTCAACCCCTCCTGTGGTCCCCCTACCACCTAGAGGGGTCACAGATATCATCTGGGGCCTTAATGATGGGAAGGCGGGGAGGGGGGAATCTTTAAAAGAGAGAGAAAAAGGAAGGAGGAGGGAGGCTGAGGATGACTGCCAACATCAACATGATGCGGAAGAGAGAAATCTCTGGCTCACAGGCACTGTGTGTTGCAGTCCTTCCTTCTTGCCTCCAAGCAGCTGGAGATGGGAGCAGCATGGGGCACATCTTCACAGTGGGTAAATTGCTGCCTCCTGCTCCCATCCACCCTGCTCTACTCATTGCTCAGAAGCAGGATTTCAAGGAAGCTGGGTTATGAGCAGGACCACCCTTGACCTAGGGGATGAGCAGGAAGGTCTCTGTAGGTCAAGCATCCTAGTTAGGCTTCTTATACTATCTAATCTGGAAGAGAGTAGAGTGTGGTCTACCATACATCAGGCTATCAGGCACTGGACATGTGTCCCCCACTCCCTTGCGGGGGATATGATGACTTCTTTTCAGATCCCAGTTCTGCTTGAGGTGGAGTTTCCCACTGCCATGACAGTGCCTGAGCTGCCAAAGAGGTCTTGGTTAGCCAGAGCATCCCTAGTGAGCATGGGTGAGACTGCATGAAAAGTCAAGATTAGGGGAAAAAGTGGGGGAAGAAGGAAAACGATCAGTATGGGGTTTGGAGGAGGTGCTCTGGGGTGGAAGAAGTTCTTCCCTGTGAGGCAGGTGGGGCACTGGCCCGTGTCAGGGGGTTGGAACTGGATGAGCTTTAAAGTCCCTTCCAGCCCACACCAGTGTGTGACTCTATGACATGGGCAGTGCTCTCTGTCCTGGCTCCTGCATGCTCACTAACTGGTCCTGACGTCTCGAGAAGGACTCTATGTGAGGCTGTCAGGAGCAGTTACTGATGCTTGGCAGGACTTCTGTGCCGCCGCTGGGTGAAGGCTGTAGGTCAGGGCTTTGCAGGGGGCTCAGCCAGGTGAGGAACCAGTGCCTGGTGCTCCCCTCAGCAGTTTCCCCTTTGACTGCTGTGTATAGTGCGTGGCTGGAGTTTGACATGCATGCGAGCCTGCTTCTGTGGTGTTAAAAGTTACTTCCATGCGCAGCAGGGGTTGGCTTGGCTTTTTGTGACTGGGAAAAGGAAAGAATTGCCACCAAAACCAAGGATCTTTTTAATGTAAACTTGCTCACCAAATGCTCACTTAGAGAGAGCAAGAGTAAACTGACTGAGAAACCAAAACCATCCTCTCCTGTAGCAAGTGCCTGGCTTGAAGTAGCATAGACCACCCTGCAAAATGTCCTAGGTCAGTCCTGTTAGGTGACACATTGCCTAAAGGTGGGAACACCTCCAAGGATCTGTTGTGGAGCGCAGCCAGCGCTGACAGGGTTATGAAGTTAAACAGGAATGTGTTTAAAGAGAGGGAAGGGTTAAGATTCTCCTGGGCTTTTCCTTGCAAGGAAATGGAGAGGAGGCTTGGGAGAGATGGATGCTGGGAGCTGCAGAGCGGGACAAAGTGACTTCAGAAGCTGCAGAACGGAAAGGACTGCAGTGAGCTTCATTTGATCCTCAGAATGAAGCAAATGAAGGGCTCAGGGCTGATGGGAGAGCATCAGGGGGCAATTCAGCTGCTCTCGAGTGCCTGCAACACTTTGCAGTGCTCCTGATGGAGCTTATTCAGTGGCAAACCCTGGTTTGGTCCACCTGAAACCGTAGCTTGGAATTGCCAGATGTGTTTCAGGGGTCGCCATTCCCAGCTGGCTGAGATGAAGGGGCTAAGGGGTCTTCAGGCAGGCACATGTGCAGCCGGTGTCCCAGGGCTTGCTGGAGCTGGGGGCTGTGGAGGGGAAACTGAGCCAAGAGCTGTGCTGGGAGTCCCGGTGGCTTCACAGCGCTTCCTCCCCATTGTGCCTTGAGCCCATTGTGGGCTGCGTGGGCAGAGCATCCTAGTGGGAGGAGGGAATTGCTGGCCCTTGGACAGCAAAAGGAAGCCTAGTTTAAAACAGCTTCATTGGTGAGCCCCATTCCAGCTCCTGTCCCTGCAAAATCCACTCATTCAGTTAAGAGACGCAACCAAAACAGGCAAAAGAGGAGGCGAAGGGCTCATTCCACAGGCCTGAGGGTGGGTAGAGGCACAGGGCTGCCCTGCAGTCACTGGTCCAGCAGTGAAGATGCAGTGACTGGTGTCGTTACATGTGGGACCAGCCGGAGCCGAGTTGGAGCAGCGAGCACCTCTGGGTTATCCCAGTGTGCCCAAGATACCCATCCCCTTTGTAGAGGGAACCAGCCCTGCAGGGGAGAGGAGCCTCTTCTCTCCCCTTGACAGCAATACCAGCAGGACTTTGCTTTTATTTTATTTTGTTAGGAATCTGACCCCTTCCCTTTATAGCTTTGGAGCTTTTGGGCTGCCATGGCTCATCTGTGCCTATCCTGGCACAAAAGGCTGAGCCATTTCAAGCACTGATTAAATCCACTCATCCCTTCAGAACCTGCTGCCACTGGCTTTCCTCAGAGACCAAATGCACATCAATCAGCTCTGCACGTCTATAGAAGCTGATCTGCCCATTGTGACCAGGAGGTCAATGCTAAAATCTGTGATGCCTGTAAGAACAGGTCCTGTGGGTGAGTCCAGGTGGGATCATGGCACGATTAGCCAGGGTATCAGACAAAAACCATTTCTTTGATGGAGAATGCCCATGATATCTATGGAGACAGAAATGGAGTGAGTTTGGTTTCAGCAAATAGGTCTTTGGCACTTGCCCTGGGTTTAGACTATCAGAAGGACGTGGGGGTGACTTTGGATAAGGCTTTGCTGTTAGCATACCTTGAATAACCTGGAAGACAAAGGGAGAGGAAAGGCAGAGTCAGGAAGACAAATAAGTGGAGAGGACGAATCTGCAGCCTGCATTGAGTCATCTTTGTTGTGCTGAAGTTATTTCTCTCTTGACCTGCAGACTGGTAAACTGTTTCGTTTGTCTTCCCCCTCAGCCTCTTCGATCTAAGAAGGCAATTACTATGTGAAACCAGCCTGTTGGGACGTATTTAGGAGTGTGACTCAGCCTTTGCAACAGCCCAGGGCTTCCAGCTGTTGAACTCGCACATCTGGGTGCAGGTGGGGTGCTCAAGGCCTTTATGCTTATTTCCCTCTGCTTAAATTGGCTGCTGGCTGTTTCCTGCTGGTGCTAACTGGCCTTTAAGGGAGCCCCTGGATCACAGGCATAGGCAGGGTAAAGAAGTGGTTTCTCCAACCTACCTCATATTCCTCACTCTGAGCAGGACCCTTTCTCCCAGCTTTTTCCTGCCATTACTATATTGCTATGGTTTAAGAGCTGGTAGACTGAAATCAAGATGTGTATCTCCAGCTCTCCTCCCGGCTCGCTAATGATACGCATTAAATCTCTCCAGGAGGCTTTGCGTCTCCATTTGCTCTCAGAGAATTTGGACTATACTTTCCAAGGGAGCTAAGGAGAACCAGCACCTTGATTCCTTGGGCTCCAGTAAAGCCCCTGACCTGTGAGCATCGCTTTGCTGCCAGCTCAGAGCGTCAAAAAAAGAGGAACTCCTCAGAGTTATGAAAGTGCTTAAAAAACTTGAAAAATTGCCGAAACCCACTTCTGAATTTTCATGTTTTTATCCTCTGTGCTGCCTTAGACAACAGCAGAGAGCTCTTTGCAGGGTTAACTCTGGGCGCTGAGTCTTTGAGAGGGAAGCTCCCACCGTGAGAGTTGTGAGTGCTGCAAGCTGGAAAATATCTTCCACTTTCAGAATCCCAGACTGGTTTGGGCTGGAAGGGACCTTAAAGCTCATCCAGTTCCAACCCCCTGCCACGAGCAGGGACACCTTCCACTAGACCAGGTTGCTCCAAGCCCCTGTGTCCAACCTGGCCTTGAACACTGCCAGGGATGGGGCAGCCACAGCTTCTCTGGGCAACCTGTGCGATGCCCTCACCACCCTCACAGGGAAGAGCTTCTGCCTAAGAGCTCATCTCAATCTCCCCTCTGTCAGGTTAAAGTCATTCCCCCTTGTCCCATCCTTACAGGCCCTTGTCCAAAGCCCCTCTCCAGATTTCTTATTGGCCCTCTCCCTTGGCTTGTAAAAGGAAGCAAATAGAAACCCTCCTTTCTTTATGCCAAACAGAGCATTGAAAGGGGTTTGTGCTGGAAAATCCAAACCTGAGGAAGATTTCACATGACCCTTCCACGTGGCTGCCCCTTTCCCTGCCAGCCGTGGGTCTTTTCCATAATATTTCCTCTCTATATCTCTGGAAGAAGCACCACACCGATGCACAGCCCCGGCTGCTGCAGTGGTGAGTGGGGCAGGGCTCCTCTGTCCGGTGCTGGGCTGGCAGCCCCACATCAGGGCTGTGATTCGGTGCCTGGCAGAGGCAGGGGAGGGCAGGCAGCAGCCCCAACCTGCGCCCAAACAGGCTCGGCTTTGTGCTGCCTGGCTTAAAAGGAGCTTTATGATGCCTCAGCATGGCTGAGCCCCGGCTGCTGCACAGGCCCCTCTTTGTGGGGGGGTGACGTGGTCCTGGTGTGGAGGCAAAGCCAGGCGGGAGGTGGGAAGCAGAGAGATGGGGTCCATTGAAGGGACTGGAACCAGGAAGCAAGACCCCAGGCGTGCATAATGCTTGCCTAAGGGTATGCCAAGGTCTGACTGGTCAGAGCTAAGATCAAACACCGGAACAGGCTGCCCAGGGCAGTGATGGAATCAACATCCCTGGAAGTGTTCACACACCGTGTAGGCAAGGCCCTCAGTGCCATGGGTTAGTGGTGGCCTTGGCAGTGCTGGGAACGGTTGGACTGGATGAGCTTGAAGGTCTTTTCCAACCTGGTTGATTCTGTGATTCTTAGAAGCTGGTGTCAGAGCTCCCGGTAATGATGGGTGAATGCTCTAGGAAAGCACATGTTGCCAGGAGTCCCTAATTACATGTAAATATGTGAAATCTCATCTGCGAGGTTTTTGTTCACGCTTCTGCTGCTCGGTTTCACGTTAAAAGTAACCCACCAAACGTTCTGCAGCTGCTTTCTCAGTCACAGGGACAGCTGTGAGGACAATGGCTTCTACAGCTTGGTTCTCAAGCCAATATACTAATCTTTGGTTTACCTGAACTAAGGTTTCTGGGTTACTCTTTCTGGAGATGGTTTCTCACTCTTTTCTTATCCATTTATTTCTCTGTGGATAAGAGCAGGGGATGTTCTCCCATCTTTCCTCCCAGTGCCTCTTCCCGTGTGGCACAGCTCATGTGTTGGTGCAGGGTGTCTTGTTAGGAAACCCAATGGCCAGAGTCCCCCTTGCTGCCTCCCCCACTGGCCATGAGCACGTTAATCTCTGCCTCAGTCTCACCACCCTCACAGGGAAGAATTTCTTCCTAATGTCTCATCTCAATCTTCCCTCTGTCAGGTTAAAGCCATTCCCCCTTGTCCTGTCCCTGCAGGCCCTTGTCAAAAGCCCCTCTCCAGATTTCTTGTCACCCCTTTAGGCACTGGAAGCTGCTGTAAGGTCTCCCCTTCAGGAGCCTTCTCTTCTCCAGGCTGACCCAGCCCAGCTCTCTCAGCCTGGCTCCAGAGCAGAGCTGCTCCAGCCCTCTCATGTACCCAGGCTCTGATATACAGGGGCAATCCTGTTAGTCCAGATGTTTCTGGACTGGGCAGGGTCCACAACCAACAGGTTTACTCCATGCCAAGGTGGGAGGCCCCATACCTGCAGTGCTTGAGGCCAGCAGGATTGGACCAAATCCATTTGGAGGACTGAAGATCCTGGTGCTGGGCCACCCCTTGGCATTTTTGAGAGGCTTTTATAGAAATAGCTACTATACATGGGCCTCTGCCCAGAAACCCACACAGCTGGGAGGAACTAGAGCACCCGAAACTGCTGCAAGAGAGTAGGATGCTGTTTTTTAAATGGTCCCTTCATTGTGGACTTTAAGCTAAGACTTAAAACAGAAAAAGTCAGGAGACAACGCACCTCTTCAATGGGAAATAGCTCCCTAGCAGACATCTGGGGATGCTAACACCAGGCCAGCAGGTAAATTGACATGACTACTGGGCACTGGTTTAGTTCTTGAAAGTGGGAGGGTGTATTTTTAGCACCAGGATTTTAGGTGTTTTAGGTCCGAAACCACCTCAAAGGCTGAAAGTTCAGCCTGCTTTGCTGAGCCCTGTGGCTATGCTTGGGCAGCCGGGTGTTAAAAAGGGCCACGTAGCTGGAGAACGCAAACAAAGACTGTTGCAAACCTTGTTTGCTGGGAAGATGATGGGGAAAGAATGGTTAATGGGGTGTTTTGCTGCTCTTGCAGCTACGTGTTGAGGAGGGTTGGGGGAATTTAGTGCGAGTAAATGCTCAGTTCCTGCAGCAAGGGGGATCACAGCTCACCAGGGCAAGTACCACCTTGTGGCTCTCGCTTTAGGTGGTACATGGAGTCTGGGTGATGAAAGCTGAGCTCTTGAGAAAGGAGGGGAGTTTTAAGCTGGCACTGTGGATCAGCTTGTCTTTCCTATGGGGGGAATAACTGACTTCTGTGAGAGGGATTTGTGAGCAGGTCTGCCTTATAGGCTCCTCCTTCTGAAGGGGCTCATTGCTGTCTGTGGCTCACATCTCAGTCAAGCTAATCCTGTAGGAATGATGCAATATCCTCTTAATTCCTTTTAAACCAGGCTTTCTCCAGGATGGCTGTGGCAGAGCCCTCAGTCTGCGCCAGCTGGGTGAGCTGTGCTGAGATGCTGGGTGGAGAGTTGGAAGGGCTAGTAAGTCTCATGCTCTCCTGCCATGCTGTGATGGGGCAGTAAATTAGGCTGGAGGGCCTGTGGGATGGCCAGGTTTATTTGTCCATATAAACATTTATGGGGCGGTAGGGAAAGAGAGAAAGA
Organism: Pezoporus wallicus; assembly: GCF_028554395.1. Lineage (NCBI taxonomy): Eukaryota > Metazoa > Chordata > Aves > Psittaciformes > Psittacidae > Pezoporus > Pezoporus wallicus. The sequence continues at coordinate 676,228 of NW_026635101.1, read as the reverse complement.
CACCCTAAATCATAGTCTCTCTCCCAGCTTTCCACAAAACTCCCAGCAGAGCAAGTGGCATATGCCACTTGGGCATATGGGGGTTTGCTGAGTCAGGAGACAAGACCTAAGCTCCATCCCTTCAGGTGTCAGTAAAAAGCTTTCTTCTTCTTCATGTCAGGAAGGTGATTCCCCTCAGGTGAGAGCACTGGAACATGCAATTTGCAGATCTCCTGCAAGAAAATTCAGAAGGGAACCTGTGCCAGGGCCTCAGCACCCTCACAGGGAAGAATTTCTTCCTAATATCTCATCTCAATCTCCCCTCTGTCCATTTAAAGCCATTCCCCTTTGTCCTGTCCCTACAGGCCCTTGTCAAAAGCCCCTCTCCAGGTTTCTTGTCACCCCTTTAGGCACTGGAAGCTGCTCTAAGGTCTCCTTGAAGCCTTCTCTTCTCCAGGCTGACCCAGCCCAGCTCTCTCAGCCTGGCTCCAGAGCAGAGCTGCTCCAGCCCTTGGAGCATCTCTGTGGCCTCCTCTGGACTCGCTCCAACAGCTCCACGTCCCTTGATCCAGTTTCTGGTGGCCAAATCCAGAGCGGGTTGGCTGTAGCTCAGGCAATCCCAGGAGAGGGCTGGCCGTGGAGGAAAGGTCACCCAGAGAAGCTCAGCACAAACATGGCTCCTGCACCTATGGAAGAGGCGACAGCAGCATTTGAGGTCAGTGCGTTGTCTGCAGCTGATCGATGTCCCCGGCTCCTGCTCGTTGAGCCTGGACAGGAGTCTAAACATTAACAAAGCCAGCGGTGCGCGGGCAGCGGGGCAGCTCAGGGGTGCTGTGGGTGGTTTGCTGAAGGGCATTCACATGCAGGCACGGCGGAGGAGGGTCCTCCCGCTGCCGGAGGTGCACTGTTCAAGGCTGCCTTGTATCGGCTCACCAAATATTTGTTTGCTTCTGTGACCTTCAGACTTTCCCATCATGGGGGCTGATTTCGGCTGCAGGTGTGCTGGTGCGTGCTTTGGGTTTCGGCACGGGCCGAAAGCAGCACAGGATGGAAGAGCTCCTTACAGGGGACATTCCTCTGGCAAGGTGTAATTCCAGCCATCCCAGTGGTGGTCCCTGGTAAACCTCACCTCTGTCCCAGCAGCAAGACTCTCACCAGTGCTATTTTGCCCAGAACAAAGGGCAGAGGTGGTGTGAGGGGGACCTCTGCCCTTGCATGATCCAGGCTTGGTCATTCCTGCTGCCAGAGGCAGAAATCACTGTCTGAGCATCAGTGGGGAGCACTGATTTATACCTGCAGGGACCCCTCTTTCTCCAAGCAAGCAGAGGGCAGGCTCTCCTTACTGATGCAAATCCTCTTTGTCAGTTCAGTGCCTGCCGTGATGCTTTATGGATGAACACCTCTGTTCTCTTCCACTATGTTTGCCCCTGAGGGAGAATTTGCAATGGAGTAAAGGTCCTCTCATTCACACCTAGGAAAAAGGCATGCTTTCTCCTGAAAGGAGGCTTCCCTTCACGCAGAGTGTTGTGCTTTCAGAAAGTGAATTTCAGACTTTCACACTAAGGGATATTGCCCCGCTATGCACAGGTACAGTTCAGGCTTGTCTTAGGGGCTGACTGTTTCTCAGTGTGAGTGTGCCTGCTTCCTTTTCTGTTTACCAGGTGTAACCTGCAATTGGTATTTGGGCAATATTCCCTGCTGCTTATAAATACCGAGCAGAAACATTTCTGTGCTTTTTGCTAGCTTTTGACAGAGTCTACAGTGACAGGACAAGGGGGAATGGCTTTAACCTGACAGAGGGGAGATTGAGGTGAGACATTAGGAAGAAATTCTTCCCTGTGAGGGTGCTGAGGCCCTGGCACAGGGTGCCCAGAGCAGCTGTGGCTGCCCCATCCCTGGCAGTGTTCAAGGCCAGGTTGGACACAGGGCTTGGAACAACCTGGTCTAGTGGAAGGTGTCCCTGCCCACGGCAGGGGGTTGGAACTGGATGAGCTTTAAGGTCCCTTCCAACCCAAACCAATCTGGGATTTATTATGCCCATCAATCTCTGTTGTTTCTGAGGATGCTTCCCCTTCGCCATGACCTCTCTTCTTCCTAGCTCATGACTTCCTTCCCCAGCCTGGTTTGCTCTTGCCCCTGGGCAGGGTGCCCAAGCTCTCTTGCTGGGTGGCCTTGCTGCTTTGATAACCTGCTTGCTGGCAGGCTTATTTGGACTCGGTCACATCTTTCTTGGCCCCTCTGAGTTTACCTGTTCCTTTGTAGCATGGAAAGGGAATGGGCTCAGCAGCCAGCAATGGCTACTGGCAGTGACGCGGTTCTTGTTGCAGCTCCTGTTTCCTCTTTCCAGAAAGGCACATTGCCATAACCGGGTTGTCAGTGGCTATGGGTCGAAGCCAGGATTTGGGCTGGCTGTGTGATTATGTGAAGGCTCTTGCTCAATGTGCCAGTTCCTCATGGGAACACCAGCAACAGTGCTACAGATCTCTGGTAGTCAAGACTTTTGGCAGTGTTGATCAGCTAACTCGCTATCTCGATGATCCACCATCAGCTCTTGCTTCATCTTCCCATTCCCCATCAAGTAGGGTGTTGCTTTCCATCTCGTACACATCTCTGCAATATCCTGAAGTCTTGTACCCTCATGGCCGCTGTTGCTGTTCTCCTCAGGCCTCCTGGCTGGATGTCTGTGGTACGTGCTGAGTGACATGGTCAAGCTGTGGCAGGAGCATGAACCTGTCTTCCAGGGTGGTGGAGTCCATGCTGAGCCTTGTGCCATTGTCTCCTGTCCTATCTGCAGGTCAGCGCTGCTCTCATTCAGCTCCGAAGCTGTTTTTGTTCAGGACATGCTACATGGGGCTTCATTTTTCAGGGCTAGCATTGCAGTTTCTGGTATTGTGAAATCCAAGACAAAAACGTGTTTAGGCAGAGCTTTGGGTAAGTACTTCTAGCTGCACAGAAGATGATGATGTGTGAAGGGGGGTGGTGGGGGTTCCATGCACATGCTGGTGCCAGGGATGCATTTAGTGTTTCCCCCCTATGGAAAGCTAGGAAAGGCTCTAGGTTCAGCCTTTCAAAATACTTCCATTGGGTATCCAAAATCCAGCCAAAAGTCTCCTTCCACGTGTTGGAAAGACAAACAAAACGGAGCACCAGGGAGCAGGCAGAACCGGCCTTTTATTGCCTGTTCTTGGCTAGTCAGTGAGGAGGAGATGTTTCCCTCAGGCCTACTTTGCATCCGTCTCTTTTTTTCCCCCAATAGGAAATTGTGAGAGCATGAGTTAGGCAGAGCCCCAGGGAACAGGAATCTCAGGAGAGCCCATGGTTGTGGGAAGATGGGCAGTACAGTCTCTCCTTCATCCCGAGGCCATCCTGGTTGCAGCCACTCTGCTCTGTCCATTGCAGCTACAGCAGCAAGAGCTGGTCCAAGCTGTCCATGTGGGAAGGAGGTGATGTCTTTCACCCCTGGACTGAGCCCCTAAAATCCCTTGGGGAAAATCAGCCCTAAAATATTGACTGATGCTTCCCAAGCAGCGGAGGCGCCTGGAGCTGTGGGGCTGCTGCTGCGTGCCTTGGATGTCTGTGGGAGCCAGAAAAGCCTGCAGCAGCAGGGGGTTAATATACCCTGATGACACGCTGTGTTGAACCCAAGAGCATGGGCTAGCTAATGCACATCAGCACAGAGACCTTCCAGAATGGTCAGGAAAACCCCAGGAGATGGAGAGATGGCAGGGCCGGTGCTGGAAAAAGAAATGAGTGTAGCTTCCTGTGATGATGTGGTGTCCAGCATGCTGCTGCGTGGCACTTCTCCCCTGCAGCTTCTGCCCAGGATGCTAATGCTGAGAGATACCTTGTGCTATTTACTCCACTCTCTCCTGACATCGCTGGAAGGAGCAGGGGTATGAACGTGCTTCAGAGGATATCACAGCACTTCCAGTTGCTGTGGGACAGGTCCTTGGTTCAGATCAGCTTCCCAGGGAGTGCAGTGGCAAGGGTCCTGTGTCTGTGCATGCATCTGGGTAGCACTGGGCATGATGGGACCTCCTCCTCCTTACAGGTCTAGCTGCAGAGCAGCTCATCCAATATTGTTAATGACAATCAGAACAGGCAGGGTGTAATTTAAACCATTAGGCTTCTGTAAAAGGATTACTGTTTGGTGTTGAGCTGCCTAAGGATGGGGGCAAACCCCACTATTTTATATGTATGGAGGAAACCTCCTGACACTTCAAAATGCTATGGGAAAGAGGAAAAAACATTAAGAGAATAGAGCAGACCAGGTCTTCCTCTGGTGATCTGGTGGATGAGCAGAAGAACATCAGCTTACAGAGTGGCAGAGATGTAGCTGCAGGCAGGCTGGCCTCATGTGGTTCCCTGAAAAGCTGCGAGGAGCTGGTAACCTTCTATCTTCAAACAGGTAAGCAAGCCTTGGGAACTGCACAGCGTTATTCCTTCTGTATCCCATCAGAGCTGCTGCCTTTGATTTGGCAATGAAGGGATGTTCCTCTGGAGTCAAGTGCTGAGCCTGCATCATTAGCACAACCCAGCCTAGACCTTCACACTGTCACACAAAGACCTGGCCTAAGCCCAAACCCTTCCGGGAGGGAGAGCACAGGGCATGGTCCATCCCTGTCTCAGAGGTCATGCCACAGCAGTGGGTGCATTACATTACTGGCTGTAATCCTGAACAGGGCTGGTTCTTGGTGCTGGATCTGGATGCATGCTGTTGCTGGCATGTGGGTGGGAAGCATGAGGGTCACAACCCCCTGCCTGCCTCATTCACTGAGGATGTGACCTCCAGGGAGCTGATGCTAGGCATGGAAAACCTAAACCATCCCTGCCTTGAAGGAGGCTGTGTCATCCAGCCTTCATTTGTTTCCTTGCCCACATGCTGTCTCTGGGTCTGGTGGGTGGCAAAGCCAGATGCCCTTGCAGCTCAGCTGCCTCCCAGTTGCTCCCAGGCAAAAATCCATCAAACCCATCCAGGCTCCTGTCCCTTGCAACAGAGACCCATCCCAAATAGTTGTGCTAGTCCAGTGCGGTGCCAGGTCTCTGTGGATCTGTGCCTTGCCATGGCTTCTCTAATGCCTATTGATGGTCCAGCCTCTCTAGTGAAGAGGGAGGGCTTTGTAGGAGCATTTCTCCAGAGCTCATTTCCCAGTGAAATCACTGGACCTGTCTTTAGAAGCTCTCACCCTCTATCAGATCTATTTAAAAGGCTTCAGTGGGTTAAGATGTTACAAGAGGGGGAATGATGAGCAGATGCAGCTCTTGCTTAAGCTTTAATGGCCTTAAGAAACCATACTAAAACCACGTTAAGAAAAAAGGAGTTGTTTCCAGGAACAGTTTTCCAAAGTCTCAGCTCGATTTCCTTTCCTGCGCCGTGAAAGCCTCTCTTTGATAAATATTGTAATTCACAAACCCAACAGCCTTATTTTCAACCCAATTCATTTTAGTGTTAGGGATTTGAGTGGGGGAAGGGAGTCCTCCGAAATCAAATCTCTGTATTTTCTCCTACAAACATACCGCTCTTACAAGACACCTTCTTCTTTGACAAGGCTCTTTCTGTTGGAAAACAGTTGTTTAGCTTTGCCCCGACAGCCCAGGGACAGTAACACTTGTCAGCATGGAGAAACTGAGTGGCTTGGAGTGGGATGATGTTGGTATTAACGCGACAATTGTCCCTCTAACTCCATGCTGTGGTTCCAAGTGACTTCCCCGCTCTGTGCTCTCCCCTCAAGCTCTAACACAGCTGCTGACCTGCAGCACGTTTCTTTTCCTAGTCGTCACCTTTTATTCCCTGCCTTTTTGGATTTCTAGGATGCTTGAGCTCCTTTCTGACTGCGGTATTGCAGATGCGGCTGGGCTGGGCTGCATTTGTCGGATCCGATTCAAAACCCACTGAAGAAGGGCAGCAGTGATTTGCCGTTGATGTCAGTGGTCTCTGGAGCAGGCACTGTGCAACTGCTCTCATTTTTTAATCCAGACAATTGCAGTTAAACCTCCACATTTTTATTACAAACGTAAAGCATTCAGCCCAGCTCTGCTGGCTGCTGAGCAGCCCAAACAAGGGCCCTGCTTAAATCAGGGTGTTGCACCCCAAAGCAGAGAGAGATCCTGGGCTGCTCAGCCCTTGGGAAAATTGAGGCTGTCCTCTTTAAAAGAGAGATTTTATTTTCTCTCTTTGGATTCTGTGTTCGAAGCCTGCGGAAGGAAAGCGCAGCACAACCTGTGCTGTCCGTACCAGTGAGCCATAGCTGAGGTGTTTGTTTGCTGCCTTTTAGAATCTTCAAGTACCCTTCTTACTGCAGGAGGCTCGAGGAGAAACACCAAATGCTCGGTCTCGTGACAAAGCCGTAGGGAGCAGAGAGCAGCCAGGAGAGCAGGACCCAGCAGCAGTCAGTATGTACACGTATGTATAGGTCAGTATGTATGTATGTACAGGGAACCCCCAGTGCAAACTCCCAGACTGGGGCCAACCTGCAGGGGAGGAGCTGCCAGGGAAGGTGTGTGAGATTGGGGTGGCTATTTAATCACGGACTCATTGGGACTGGGTCACTTACTTACCTTTCCCTGGGCTTCACCCAAAGCCTGCTAAAAGCTAACACGGTTTTCTTTCCTGCTGGCTTCCATGGGCTTTGGATCAGGATCTTTGTGCCTACAGGGTTATCTCTGTTTCCTGGAACTCGCTCACTGTTTGAATTTGCTGAGCCTATTTACTGCCAGGCTGCTTTTTTCTTTACCTCCCTCCATTCGATTGCACCAAGTTCCCGGCAGCCACTGGTTACAGGAGCCGTGTTGCTCTGTCAAAATGGGCTGTGCATGTCCCTGGCTGTCCCCTTCTCCATCTAGCCCCATGTAACTCTTAGAGCATCATGAGATCCACTATGAGCTTGACTCTTGCAAACCATCTGGTGTGGATAAAGACGATTCAGGAGTGTCAGGCTGCATCACTAACATCTTTCTCTTCTTTTTGGGTCTCAGACACTTTTTCCTAAAGGCACGGGCACCCCAGAAGATGTGTTTGCTCTGTGTTTACTACTTATCTATTCACAGGCTGATCCCTGCCTGCCGTTGCCCTTTGAACTCCATTTAGCCTTGCCTCTTCCCACATAACAGGAGGCATTTCTACAGGGAAGATGTTGTTCTTGTTCCTGAGCACGATGAGTAGGGGGAGAACACTTCCCTGGATTAATGAATGTGGCTTCATTCACGCACTCAATTAATAAATGAGCAAGGATACCTGCTACAAACCCTTCCCTCTCTTTTCCAGTTCCAACATACAGCCCTTGCTGTAGGTGTTAGCACCTTCTGAAGAACAGCAGAGCCTGACATTTAAAACTAGAAGAAACCAAAGTGAGAGGGGGTGATTTGGAGATCAGAGGCTGGGGAGGAGCAGGGCTAAGCCCCTGCATTGCCTGTGTGTCCTGCTCCTTGGAGCCCCAGCAGATGATGGAGAGCAGTCATGGAGACAGTCCTCCCCACTGCAGTTCCCAGAATGGGGTGGTTGTGTCACTTCCAGCCCCAGGTACTTGATGATTGAGCAAGGCTTTGATGATCCTGTCTGAATGCTACCAAAGTGCATTTAATCCCAAAGCTGCTCTTTGGAACAAAGTGCCCTTGGTAATATCTACTGACTTGCAAACAAGTGTGTAACTTGTTCTTCCCATTGAACTAGGGCAGGCTGACAAGTATCTGTTCTTGCTTTTATAGGTATTTGTGGAAAAGTGACTCTTCTAGGAAAACACATCTCACCCAGGAGTCAAGATAGCCCTTTAATTTTGGGAACCAGATAGAACCCCCCCACCTTTTAAACCAGGCCCCTCTCCCCCTTGAGCATCTCTGAGCCCTCCAAGCAGACCTGCACTCCTGTGGAAGGAACAGCCTTTTTGCATGGGGCTTTTTCGGATGGGGCTTGGAGCAGCTCAGCCCATGGCAGGGGCTTGGAACTAGGTGAGCTTTAAAGTCCCTTCCAACACGAACCAGTCTGGGATTCTATGCATTCACCATTTATTTCCTGGCGAAGGTGTGAGTGTGGTGATTGGCGTTTCAGAGGCTGGCAAGGTGGGATACAAATAGGAGCAGAGGTAGCTCTGCAGACGAGCTTTACATTGTCACTCTCAAGGTAAATATTTCCCTTGAGTACACAGAGTCAAAGTACAGTTTACAATATATATATATTTATAAATCCAGGGACAAATGGCAGCTTGCTGGCTTTATTCCGGGTCAATGCTTGCCACATCCTCTTCTGGGACCTCTTGCAGTTCCAGCATGGGATGTTCTGCTCTTCCAGCAGCATGAATGGAATCACAGCTAGGAAAGAGTCCGGAGAGCATGACCCCTGCCCTCTGTTAAGTTTTAAGCATTTGATTCTGCATGGGGGTTTTTATTTAGGATAATCTTGGCATTTCTGTCACATCCAAAGGCCTGGATTTCGCATGTTGTTCTTTATGAGCAATTCCCACCGGGTAATTATGCTGCATGAAGAGATTAATTAACTTTATGAGAGGCACTGCCCCCGGCAGTGGAAACGGGAACAGCTTCTGCTGGCTGGGATGGCTCCATGCTGTGGCACGCTCGGCTCCCCAGGCGCTATGAGCAAGCCAAAGGCCATTGCCCATGGGACGGCTCTGCTGTGTCAGAGTGCTTCAAACGGCCAGTGTCGTGGTGACCTTATTCCTCAGCGTTCTCCTGTTTAATCACTGCTCTCTCCGGGTGTTTTGAAGGCCCTTGTCATGTCCCCAGTAACACTGCCCCTTGCCAAGGCAGGGGGATGAGCGGTGGTGCATCCAAGGAAGAGGTGTTTTGTGAGCATCCCTTAGAGCTCCCCTTGGAGACACCAGGCAAAGCCTAGCAGGGCATTTTGGGGTGTTGGGGTGCCTTCCCCTTGCCAGAGTCCAATGCTGCTATTGCAGGGCTGGCACAAGCAGCCACCCTGGCTGTGTTAATTCAGTACCAGTCTGTTGTCTTCGGATGGGGGGACAAATGTGACGCCTCTGGCAAACCTGAAACTGGACTTGGAATTTCTCCCACAAGTCCCAGCTCCCCCCTGCACACCCAAAAGCCTCCTTTAAGCCCCAAACCCCTGATATTTTGACCCCCGAACATCAGCCATCCTACTGTGCTGCTGCAGTGGTGCATTGCTGCTGTGACCCATGTGTGGGTTCAAACCTCTCGCTTGGATGAGACGTCAGCCTGGCACCTGGGTGTAATCGCATACGCACTCAGAGAGGTCTTTCTTTTAACTTGGTAATGTAAAATTCCCTGCTTTGCTCAGAGTACAAAGTGTGGTGTGCAGGCAGCAAGCACAGAGTGTTCTTGGATGGCCCCGTGCAGGTACACGGCTCTGCCCTAAGAGGGGTAATTCAGAATTAGGATTTACCTTGGCATTATTCAATGCCACCTCATGCACAGATTTAACCTCCTCAAGCCTCAGGTTTTCTGCTGTGTTTTTTGGAAAGAAAGCTGCTTAAAATACATATATATATATATATATATATATATATATATATATTTCTTTTAAAAAAAGCTTTTTTATTTTTCTTTCTCTTACTCCTTTTCTTTTCTCCTTCTCCTCCTCCTTAATTCTCTTCTTCTCCTTCTCAGGATCTGGTTCACTGGTCCCATTACAGAGTCAGCACATTCAGAGCATTCCCTGTACACCGGTTCAGCTTCTCTGTGTAAATAACGATTCCTAGGTGTTTCTGCTTTAGAGACCTTCTGATACGTTTCAGTGCCGATGTGGCAGATCCCAGGACATCTGAAGCAAGGTTTTCCCAGCAGAGATGGAGAGGTGCTGCTGGACCTTTGCAAAGTCCTCTTCGCAAGGTAGGTGTTGCGTGTCTGTGACTGGAGAAACACTCAAACAGGCAGAAATCAAAGCCGGGGGGGGGGGGGAATACAAGTTCATTTTTTTCCATAGAAAGCCCCTTTTTGGGGTGGAAAAAGAAGGGAATTCCATATTCAAACCAGGAATTTTTCTCCTCCAGAAAAACTTGTCCCTTCTAGAATGCATGTTTTTTACATGAGTGTGGAATGTGATTTTTTGGAAGGAGGCACTGTGCCTCAACAGACATGAATGGTGGATGATGCTGTGCTCGCTGGGGAGTCAGCACGTTCAGCTGGGACCTGGGAGATGCCTCCATCACTGGCCCTGGAAAAGCTGCATCCTCCCTCTGCCTGCGTTTCTCCTCCTGAAAAGTGGGGTTGATGGCACTGCCTTTCTATCCGAAGGGCTTCACAGCAGCTTGGTATGATATACTGGAAGCTGCCATGTCCATAACACCATGACACAAAGCCGTAGGGTGATGTTTTTCTCCCTTATTATCTTTGCAGCTTTCATTGCACTGTTGAATAGAAGAAACCCCTTCAGGTCTTTGCTTTCCCTTCCTAGCTCTTGTGCCAAGATTTTGCAGTCCCTCTGCCCACATCCAAACCTCCAACCATGGACACAGTTCACATTTTCCCATATTGCTTCCCTGCAAACCAAGCCCAGAGAGAAGAGGAGCTGGTGTGACAGGGTGGTGGTTGCCACACCAGCTCCTTTTGCTTTGAGTTCTCTCTTCCCTTTGGCCTTCAGGGCTGTGAGCATCCAGTGGCTCTCAGGCTTTGCTGTGCAGTGTTTGTGGGGTGGGAAGCCCTGATGTTCTTCCCATGTGATGTCCCCAACTGCTTGTTCTGGCTTTCACCCAGCCAAAGCACTCATGGACTCCTTGGGTACCTCTCCTGTTTACACCAGTATCTTTGAAGCTTATGGCCTGTTACTAGGTTGGTCAGAGATCAGCTGCTGATGGGAAGTAGATAGATGGATCACATAAGCCTCCTTTTGTCCACTTGCCATCCGCACACAACACCAGTATGGACACACACTCTCTCATGCACAGCTGAAGCAATGGACTGTCTCTTCCTACCCCTGTCTTTATGCAGGTTGCACCAGGCAAAAGACACCTGCAGAAGCAAATGCCTCTGCTCTCCCGCAAATGATGCTTCACCCAGGGGAGATGTGCTGCATGAGTTTCACCTTTGAGGGGCAGGTGCAATAGGCAGAGGAGGCTTGAACATGGGAGACCTTCAACCAAAGCATCCTGACCCCAGAAGAGGTGTCTCTTAAGCCAGAGGTACTTTGTGGCTTTATATTTAAACCCGCCAGTGCATTCGTGACCTCTCCATAGCTCTGCCGTGCTCGTATCCCCAAAATACCTTTAATTCTCCACCTGGGGCCATGCTCTGGGATTTCTCAAAGCTGGGAGCTGTGTTTGTTCCTGGCACATCAGGAGGTCCTTCCTGGGCTGTTTTCAGCTGGATTACAATTTCCAGATGTTGAGTCAGGCAAGGAGCTTGAACCCTGCTGAGATAATACATGGGAAGTGAGAATAGTTCCCTTGATATCATCAGTGATTGCCCCATCACAATCTGTTAGTGGTGGAACAAGACAAGCTGCACGTCCCTGAATCATTGCAACCCTTCTTTCTGGGCAGATTTTCCAAGTCCTGAAGAAGTTTCTTGCTAAGCCCCAGCTCCTGGAATCACGTCAGTTTGTGTCCAGCCAAGCTTTCAAGAGATGCATGAAGTTATCTGGACCTAAAGCCAGTTTGGGGTGGGGAAGACAGAGATTCTCCTGCATCCAATGTCAATGAAGAATGTCTGGAGGACAAGAGATCCCTATGCTTTTTTCCTTGCCTAGATGAGAATGCCTGTTCTTCTAAGCTGTATATAGCCCTGCTTCTGCAGACTGGGCACTGGGGTGCCACGTTGCATGGTGAAGGATTAGGTAATTTCCTTCCCTTCTTTTCTGGAAGGTGTTTTGATTAGTATAACCATTGTGTTCCCAAATTAGCTTGTGTTCCTGGCTTTGCCCTTAGGCTGGCTTTTCCTGTTACAAGCCTGCTCTGGCACAAGTGATACCGCAGCATCTACAGCAGCATCGAATGGTGCAGCTGAGGTTGGGATGGATCCAGCTACACTCAGTCTACCAGCTGCCCTTTCTGAGTGACCTTAGGCTAATGCTGAGTCCTACAGCTCTCTAGCATTCCAGTGCCTGGCATAGCTGTGTGGAAGCTTCCAAACAGCCCAAGCTTTGATGTGAGATTTGGGAGACCACGGCATGTGCTGGACCAAGACCAGGAGCAGCCAGGACAACCCCATCCCTGTCATCATGGCAGAGGGAGGGAAAGTTAACACCTGGCATTGGCTAAGCTGTGCAGCTCTGGTATCTGAAGCCATCCTGGTGGGATGTGTCCGTCTTGGCAAGTGAAAGAATGCAGAGTTCTGGGAGAAAATTAGGAGTAGAATGTGAAACATTTACCAAGTGGCAACAAGACAGGCACAGAGTGATGAATCAGGGGCTCCCGAGTGCCATGGAGAGCAGGAGCTGCTTGCAGAACAGTTCTGGTTGAGCAGGCAACTGGGAAGCTGAAGTCACTGGTTGGCATGTCTCTTTGGTGTCAAGCCTTATCCAGGCCAGATGTACCAATTCCTGTATTTATACAAAAGGAAAGGCTGCTTCCAGAGTCTCCAAAGGGATGAATGTGGATGGAGGACTACATGGAGGATCAGCTTGGCTGGTAGACAACGCAGCATCATTCCCATAGTGCAGGCAGCAGCCAAATGTGGAGCAAAGGACCCCCTCTGCTCTCATTCCTACCAGGTTTCTGGTGTATTCCTGTAGCATAAAGTATCCCATGGTGGGAGCAAGGGTGGCAGGCACAGTCCAAGTGCTCAGGATTGAAATGCAAGGCTGAGCCCAGGCAGAGCTGACTGCTCTCCTGTAAGGAAACACAAGCCATGTCTGTTTGCATGCTCAGCCTCCTGGATGTGGATCCCAATCCTACCCAAGCAGGATTTCATGGTCATCTCTGCAACGACTGAGTCTGGACCTTCAGAAGAGACAGGGCTGCAGAGAGAGCCCTGCAGACCTTGTGGCGGGGTTGGTTTGATGACTGTTGCGCAGAGCTAAAAATACCCCAGCGATGGTTATGAATTTAGGATAACTAATACATCCAGTGAAGAGATCTGGAGCCATTCCAGGGCTAAACAACAGCTTCTTTACCAACAGCCAAAGACTTGTGGATGCAAAAATAACTGGGAACTGAAAAACTTGAGCTGGAGCAAGGGGTTTTCAAACTGAACCCAAGAAAAACTGTCTAGCGGAGAGGATGACCGTGAATAATCGCCAGCGCTCTGGTTGTTTTAACAACAGGGTACACAGACCTCTCCATTTGGGCTGGATGCTGTCTCTGGGCAGGAGTTGGGTGAACTAGTAGTTAGGGAGAATTCCTTTGATATGGGGGGAAAGCAAATTATACTGATAATACAGGACCCAGTGGCCTGGATCAGCAGCAAGAATCAGAGGGAAACACCATGGTGGGAGGTATATGCTTGAGGTCTTAGAAAGTGGGAGGGGAAAGGCCAAAGAATAATAGGCTGTGGATAATGGGAAGAGTGCTGTGGGGTGGACCAGCTTTGAGCCATGGTGGTGAGCAGAGGGCAAACAAGGCTTTCAGACATCCATCTACAGCCCCGAAACACAGCAGAGGGAGGAGGAACCGAGAGAGCTGTGCCATGGTGGCAGAAGACACCTGGGTTCACATCCCTGCTCCATCTGCTCACTCTACACTGGAAGTGTTTATGCCTATTTCAGGTCCCTCTGCAGAAGCCTTATTATCATAATTAGCCCAGAATGCTTCTCCATTAGCGCATTTTTTCTCTTCTTCCATCACATCAGCCCGCATGAAACAATCTCTTATTCTCCTTGCTGTTGTGTCGAGACGTACCAGGCTGTGGGCAGGACCTGCTGCCCGTGCCCTGCCTGGCCTCAATGGCACAGCTTGTTCTCCGTGCAAGGGGCGATGATGCGGATGTAAACCCCAGGGATAACCAGGAAGAACAGCATTGACTGCCTGCTCCCGAGAATGGCTGGCTACTGGAATACAACATCAGTGCCCCAAGCAGCCACAGCAGGCTGCAAGGAGCGAGGTGGCAGGAGGCTGGAAGGTTCCAAATTATCACTCCCTCACAGCCACTCTTATAATGCATTCATTTCTCAGTCTGCAGTCAGTGCCCAGAACCCAGAGTGTGCACCTCAATGTGACCGAGGAGGTGCAGGAAAGGGAGAGATACAGCTTTTGGCTTGGCTGAAGATGTGGAGGCTGGGAGACATTCTCATCCGAACCCAGACCTTTTGTGTGATTTTTCATAGAATCCCAGACTGGTTTGGGTTGGAAGGGACCTTAGAGCTCATTCAGTTCCAACCCCTCCCATGGGCAGGGACACCTTCCACTGGACCAGGTTGCTCCAAGCCCCTGTGTCCAACCTGGCCTTGAACACTGCCAGGGATGGGGCAGCCACAGCTTCTCTGGGCACCCTGTGCCAGGGCCTCAGCACCCTCACAGGGAAGAATTTCTTCCTAATGTCTCATCTCAGTCTCCCCTCTGTCAGGTTAAAGCCATTCCCCCTTGTCCTGTCCCTACAGGCCCTTATCAAAAGCCCCTCTCCAGATTTCTTGTAGCCCCTTTAGGCACTGGAAGCTGCTCTAAGGTCTCCCCTTAAGGAGCCTTCTCTTCTCCAGGCTGAACCAGCCCAGCTCTCTCAGCCTGGCTCCAGAGCAGAGCTGCTCCAGCCCTCACAGCATCTCAGTGGCCTCCCCTGGACTTGCTCCAACAGCTCCACGTCCCTCTTCGGGGTTCTCTCTGCTCCGTGGTGCCCTCGGAGAGCCTCCGGAGCCTGAATCATCCTCCCCACCCACGGCAGGGAGCTCCCGGGTTTCCCCCCATCCTCTCCCAGCTCTTCCTTAGGGCACGCAGGGGTCCCTCCACCCGCGGGGACTGCACCCCCAGCACCGTCCCGTCCCGTCCGGTGCGGTTCCGTCCCGCCCCGCCGCTCTGAGTGGGCCCCGCGGTGCGGCGCGGAGCGACGGGGCGGGACGGGACGGGGCGGGGCGGGGCGGCCCCGAACCCGGCGAGACAGCGGCGGAAAGTGCCACGACTCCACACGGGCGGCCACGGCGGCAGCAGGGACCGCGACCCGGCACCGGTGGGTACGCGGCGGCGGTCGGACCCTCCCCTTTCCCTTCCTCTTCCAGGCGGGACCCCCGTAGCAGCGGGGGGGAGAGGGGGGCATCCACCCCCATGCCGGCGCTCCCGGGAACGGGGAAGGGAGGGGGATGGGATCCCGGGTTTGGGGGCTGGCCACGTTTGCGGGGCGGGGGGGGGTCAGGCGGATGAATGGCCTCCGAGGCGAGGGCGGTGTGGAATGGCGGCGGGGGCGGACGGGAGGGGAGGGAAGAAGGAAGGAGGCGAACCCGGTCCCCCCTTCGGCTTCCCGACCCCGGTTACCGACGGGCATTGCCCCACGGGCATCACCGCCTGCTCCGCAGCCTTCAGCCCCATTCCCTGCCCCAGCGCCTTCCTGATGAAATTCACTAATCGGGTTAATCGCCGTTACAAAAGGTCACAGCCCGCAGGCAGTTGTTCCGTATTTATTTCTTTCTCTTAACTAACATCCCCCCAAATCCCCCCAAGCACTGAGGGATCCCCACAGCGCTGCGTCCAGCGATGCCCGACGCTTTCCGATAGGGGCATCGACTCTGTAAGCAGAGGCAGCAGAGGCACCCCCCCCCATACCAGCTTGGGATCTTTCCAAACTGGATGTCACCAGCTTGCCCGCCGGCAAACCGGGAATTCCTCGCCCCGCCGGGGAATCGCGCTGCACACGTGGCCAGGCGCGATAGAGGAACCTCCCTGCCTCAAATGTCAGCGTTCCTCTTGGCAAGAAGTGGTGGCAGCGGCCTCCACTCGCCGGGAAAGGGCTGGGAAGGAGGTTGGGAGAGGTGGGTGCTCCCTGGGATGTAGACCCCGAGCAGGTGTGATGAGGGGTGGTGGTGAAATGCTGTTTGAGAGAGGAAATTTGTAACAGCCACCTCAGCGATTAGTGAAGCTGCAGCTGTGTTACAGTGCTAATTCACTCTTCTTGTGTGTGTATGTATGTATTAATATATATATATACATATGTAGTGGGACTGGAGCAATAGGACAAGGGGGAATGACCTTAAACTGACACCGGGGAGATTTAGATGAGCTCTTAGGCAGATGTTCTTCCGTGTGAGGGTGCTGAGGCCCTGGCACAGGGTGCCCAGAGAAGCTGTGGCTGCCCCATCCCTGGCAGTCTTCAAGGCCAGGTTGGACGGAGCTTGGAGCAACCTGATCTAGTGGAAGGTGTCCCTGCCCGTGGCAGGGGGTTGGAACTTGATGAGCTTTAAGATCCCTTCCAGCCCAAACCAGTATTCTATGATACGTATGGTTCTTCTGCCCTGTTTTTGCACTCTGGGGCTCAGGGAGGGAACTGGCAGCACTGCCCAGGGCCGTGGCCGTAGCCGCTGCACTCCAAGAGCTAATGGAGCGCTGAGACATGTTCAATTAAGTGGAGCTCTAACTGTTGACAATCTGGAGTTGCTCCATAGGGTAACACACGCTGCCAGGAGGCTGGAAGTGCACAGTCACTTAGGCAGAAAATGTGTTTCAGCAGAGGCTGTGGGATGCGGGCAGGATCCGCGCACGGGCTTCTCCCATTTGTGTTTAATTTTTGCCTTGGTTGTGACAGGGCAGAGAGAGAAGCTCCAGGAGGGGCATCTGGTGCTTGTCTGTTATCTGCTGGTGTTGCTACTGCTGTCTTTTCCCACTGCTATTGGCAGGATCAGGCCTCCTGGTTCTCTCTCCCTCCTTGGTGCTGTTCCGCCAGCTGTCGCTCTGCCCCTGATGCTGCCTCTTTGGCGATGGTAGCTGCAGCCCAGGGGCAGGGAAGGAGATGAGACCTTGTTTCTTGGAACCAGAGGCCAGGCAGTGCCCTCCCCAAGCAGCAGCTGGTCTGCTGCTGCTGCTGCTTCTTGCCCTGCTGGCCTGGGGGATAACTTTGAGCTTGGGAAAAAGCTGAAATCTCAGCCTGGTGCTTCACAGGCAGGTGTTGCTGAGGGCTCTGCAGTTCTCTCAGTCTGCCCTCCAACACCCCATCGCCTCTTCTCCAACACTGCCTTAACCTGAGATGCCACCTTGACACCATGGCGAAGTACAGGAGCCTGTAGGGACAGGACAAGGGGAAATGGTTTTAATCTGACAGAGGGGAGATTGAGATGAGACATTAGGAAGAAATTCTTCCCTGTGAGGGTGCTGAGGCCCTGGCACAGGGTGCCCAGAGAAGCTGTGGCTGCCCCATCCCTGGCAGTGTTCAAGGCCAGGTTGGACACAGGGACTTGAAGCAACCTGGTCTAGTGGAAGGTGTCCCTGCCTGTGGCAGGGGTTGGAACTGGATGAACTTTAAGGTCCCTTCCAACCCAAACCAGTCTGGGATTCTATGCAGCCTTGGGTTGTGGAGGAACCAAGTGTTCTGCTTGCAGAGAGCATGTTTTCCTTTCTGCAGCTTTTATCCAGAACAGGAGAGATAACAGGTATATTTTTCCATTGGCTGTGTAAAGAATTAAGGTTTCTGTAGTTATTACACAACCCGTCTCTTCCTTTGCTCCTGCCCACCTGACGCTTGACCTGACTGATTGAAACCAGGGCTGGCGGAGGACTGAGTGCAAAGACACTGAATACCCATGGATTCCATGGAATAGCGAAGAGGAAAGGCTGAACAGGAGAAGGCTCTACCTGATTTTTGACACAAAGCTGTCCTTGGCAAATGCAGCAGGACAGCGAGCGTGGCCCCTCTGCTGTCACACCACGTGTCTGGGGGTTAGTTAGTTTGATTAGTTAGTTAGTTAGTTAAATTGGAAAGCCAGCAAGGCTGGGTGCTTCACTAATCTGGCTTCCTTAGGGTGGGTTTGCTCAGGGCAAACAGAGGTGAGTGCCCGTGCAGGGTGGCTGGGGAGGTCAGGTCTCCCAGGTTGTTGTTTGGGATGTTGGGAAGTTTGATGGATAATGGGAATGGAAGAGTCAGAGCTCAGCGTTTTTCAGTTGTCTCCTTTACATGAGAAGGCCAAGCGAAATAAATAACCACTTATCCATCTTAGTCCTGTTCTGTGGTTGTGAAAAGCTTTACCTGAACAAGCTGCTCTAGGGAAGGAGTTTGCCTGTGGAGATACTTGATTTCCGCTGTTTCAGCTGGGTGAGGAGCAGAGGATGATCTTATTCAAGAAACTCCATGCAGGTAAATGTGCTTAGTGCCGAATGTGAACATGGACTGTGATAGCTGGTGCTGTCTCTGCACCCTTTAAGCATCCAGCCATCTCCCAGAACAGCCTGGGCATCAGACTGAAAAGCATCGTAGTAGAGACAAAGTCCTGCAGAGTGGAGGATGCTGAAGTCTTCAAGCCTCTTCAGAGCCTGGCTGTTGAGTGAAACCTTGAAGTGTGAAACCATCCTTTAGCCATCCGCTAGCAGACAAATGGTGGTACCTTTGGTGCCCTGTTTTATCATGTCCTGTCTAAGGCTTCGTGCAGGTGGGAAGTATGGAGAGCTTTCCTTCCAAAGGGCAAAGCTGGTTTGATTTAAGCACGTGTTGTCCATGGCAAGGGGGTTGGAACTGGATGACCTTAAGCTCCTTTCCAACCCAACCCGTTCTATGATTCTCTGGTAGCATACAACCTGCTGCCATCTTTGCTCTGCCAGGTGATAGGCTCTTCCCTGAACGAGCTGTGGGGCTGGTCCGTGCCAAGTCTCAACCGCAGGAGGAACTCTACTGGTAGAACTTGCTCCTTGGAGTCAGCGCCGGGTCTCCCAGGACCAGCCCCACACTGTGGGCTGCGGGGCACGAGCATCAGGACAGGACCAAGGTTTCCCTTTGCCTTAATGGTGCTGCTGGGAGCAATTGCTGCCTGGTTGATATCTCTCGCTCTTCATTCTCCTGGCACACCTTGGGAACAGCACGGGGTTTCTCTGGTCCAATGGTGGGAGCTTCCCAATGGCCCGTGCAAGCATCACTGCTGTGACAGCTCTCCCAGCAGGTCCACAGCTGGTCAGTGCTCTTGGCTGCTTTTTCCTTGTGTTGGTTTTGTTTTGGAAGGGGTTGCTGGGTGGTTTCTCTGTTTAGCTAGGAAGGACTTTAACGCTAATCTGCATCCTTATCTGGCCCTGGCTGTAAAGCCTGAGAGGAGGCAAGGTGCAGGCAGCTTTTACAGCAGTGGGGCTGGGTGAGGCTGCGTGTGGGACAGAGGGGATGTGGGGCTTAAGCACCCTGCGTGTAAGGGCTTTGTGGGGACAGCAGTGTGGGGTGAGATGTAGGTCAGGCAGAGAGCTGTGGCAGTGTAGTGCTGCATCCGGCACTGCCATCTCACCCACCTCCCCACCCCGCTCTGTGTGAAATAACTGTCCTCATCCATTCCCTGAGTGCTGGGTGCCTCTATAGCAAAGGTTTGGGGTGTTTTCCTCCACTCCCATCCTCTGTGGGCTCCATCCAGCTGCTTTTGGAGGTGGCAGTAGCAGCTGGTGGGGTTGGGGTGCATTTGCCAGTGATCGGCAATGTCCTTGCCCTAAGCTGGAGCAACAAGTTCTCATCTAAATACAAAGCAGTGGTGGTGCGAGGCCAGGAAGTGTTTACTTTTACTGATGTGTCTGGGTTGCTGGGCAAGGAACACAGGTCGCCTTGTTCCTTCCCTAAAACAGCTTCTGGGTGCTTCAGTGTAGCCCTAAACTCAGCACAAGGTCATGGGTATGTGTTCTCCAGCCCTGCGTTGTATTTACTGCCAGGGAGAGGAAATCCAGCCCTTTCCACTCTGTAGGTTAGGAATAATCTGTCTGTCCTGGTGGGGACTGTCCCAGGGTGATGCTGTTTAGTAAGAAGGGGGTGACTTGGCCCCAGATGTGCTGGGATACAGCGGGCTGAGGCTGTTTAAATCCGAAACAGCCGGGGCGGATGTGAAGTGGGGATGCCTGTAGTATCAGCTGGGATCTCGAGTGGTGCCCTGGGGTAGAAAGCTGGCCCTGCCAGGGGAGGCTGGTTCCAGCTGGCACTGGCAGCCCTCCCGCCTGCCAGCTCTCTCCTGCTTTGCCTGGATGGATGGTTGGAGAGGTTGGGCCGGGAGTGCTGGGCTGCTGGTTAAAGCATCCTTCCCTGGGCAGGGCAGTATCTCCAATGGGAAACAGCCACTTTGCAGCCCCTTCCAGCTCTGCTTGGGTGTTGGAGGAGAGTTTTTCATTGCACTGTCACCCCCTTGCTGCATGAGCAGCCTTGAGCTGCAGATTGGCTGCGGGTTCCCTTCTCCGTCAGTTGGACAGGTAAAGGTGTCCCTCTGAGAGCACTGAGGTTTTGAAAAGATGCTGATCTCCTTGGGTTTATTCTTCTTTTTGCCTCTTCCCCTTCCAACCCCTCCCTCCCGCCTCAACCCACAGCCTCCTAAAGAGGAAATGCGATCATGTTTGCAGTTAAGTGTGGGGATGGGAACTTGCGATAGCCGAGGAGTTTCTGCACTCTGTTTTGAGGCACAATAACAAGAAACCGCAGGCAGGCACCTCCTGGGAAGTGCCCCTTTGCAGATTAACTGCCAGACTCCAGCATCTGGGGTTCAGGAGCCACCTCGCAGCCACGTGAAGGTGATGCCCTGATGGGAGGAACACGTGAGTGGGACAGCAGATAAGAGATTGGCTTTGAAACTCGGGACAGGGTTCAACTAGCAGTTGAGAAGAGTGGAGATAGCAGCATCATTCTCCATGTGTGGCTGACAGATCTCAGACAGGGGATAGAGTCTCCGTTGCTGCTCCATTACAGGTGGAAAACCTGAGGTTGGAGAGGAGGGAGGAAAGGACCCTGTGGCTGGTTTACCCACCAGCTAACAGCAGAAGTAGAAAGAGAAGCTCTGCATCCAGCACTTGCTTTGCAAGTCTCACTTCTTCCTGCAGGCAGCTCCTGTGGAGATGAGATAACTAACGACCATCCTTTTGGGGTGTTTTAGCTTGAACTTGTGACTTTCATTGGTATTTATATCTTAAGGAAATGGTGGTGACTTGGTTCTCTGTGTGGAATCTGTGCATGCAGCATCGTTGCTGGGGTGGTTCTCATTGCTGGGGACAGCTCTGCAGCGGGATGTGGTCACCCCGCATCCTCCTCCCCGGGCTGGGCAGAAGCCAGCAGTGCCTCAGGGTGTAAGCGGTGAAGGGAGAAGGCTATGCATTCTTTCTCCTTCCAGGGCAGAGTTTGATTCCAAAGTTGAGACCTGGATGTGTGTCTGGGTGCAATGACAAGGACAGATGCTCCAGGGAGAGCCCAGGTCCTGGCCAGACTGCACCAGACAGTCTGAAAACAGGCTCTTTACCTGCCACAGGGCTGCAGGTATTGCCTGAGGTCATGCAAATCCATCCCATCAGACTAATAGGTAGTTGCTCATGGCTGTCTCCACATCCCTGTTCTTTAATTCCCTCTCTTTGGTTCTTCTGGAGGTTGTTGCAGCCTTTTCAGTCCGTGGTGCTGTTTGTAGACACAGATGTCCTTACGAAACTCCCTGCACAGAGACTGTTTCATCTCTTTCCCCCCACTAACTGTTGTTCTGATGTCTTGCAGGCACAGAAGAATAAGGCAGGATGGATGTGTATGATCCTCAGACGCTGGGTGTTATGGTCTTTGGAGGTTTTATGGTGATATCAGCCATTGGGATCTTCCTGGTGTCCACCTTCTCCATGAAGGAGACGTCTTATGAGG
Source organism: Pezoporus wallicus (assembly GCF_028554395.1). Lineage (NCBI taxonomy): Eukaryota > Metazoa > Chordata > Aves > Psittaciformes > Psittacidae > Pezoporus > Pezoporus wallicus. The sequence continues at coordinate 654,637 of NW_026635101.1, read as the reverse complement.
AAGCCTTGGCCAAGCAACGCAAAGAACTTGAGAAGACCCAGCAGCAGAAAATAGAGAAAAAGAAGAAAGAGAAACCTGTTGAGAAAAAAGGAAAAGCAAAGAAAAAGGAAGAGAAACCTAATGGAAAGATCCCGGAGCAGCAGGTGACTCAGGAAGTGGTGGACTCTCCCAAGGATGTGGTTCTTGAACCTGCTGTGGTGCCTGAGCCTGTAACTGTTGAGTCTCCAGTTGCAGCGGTGCCAGTGGCCCCCCAGGAAAAGGAGAAACCTGCTGTATCACCTAAGGAGAAGAGGAAGAAGGAGAAGAAGGTTGCAAAGGTAGAGCCTGCTCCTAGCCCAGTGGTGGCTTCGCCTCCTGTCAGTGTCTCCAAAAGTTCTCCTGTCTTGGAGGTGACCCCTAAGGAAGTGCCTGTGGTGGCTGTGCCACCAGTTGGCACACAGCAAAGTGCTCCTCCGGGCATCAGCTCTGTTGCCATCAAGAAAACTGATGCTCTTCCAACCCATGAGGAGCAGAAGCATGATGGACCTGTCAAGAAGAAGGCTTCGTCTAAGAAGAAGAGCGAACCAGGTAAGGCCAAATTCCTCTGCGTATATCCCCATCAAGTAAGCTAGCGGCACATCTTGGTGCTGTTAAAACGGAGCTATCCCATTCTGAGATCTCTTCGTTCCTCACTGTTGGAAACAGGGCAGCTGTAGAAAGGCTGTCTCTGGTGACATGGCTCATGTGCACCAAAGGAAAGATGGGCTGTAGAAGCCTATCTAGATCATAGTTCTCTCTAGGGAAAGTATTGTTGAAATAAAGAGTTTATTGACTCATTTTCACTCTGCAATGTGTTGCCTCCTGCAGCACATCCCATTTGGTGCTTAGCTCCTTGGTCCAGCACACAGTTGTTGGAGTTATAGGTTCCTCTTGGATTTGCTGTTGTGCTGTGGGTCTCTAAGCACATCTGCACGCTGGGAATGACCAGGAGGTGCATGTACCTATCCTATGAGAGGGGACAGGTGCCAAGGTGCTGCACACCTGGGTGCAAAGCCAAGACGAGGTGTTTTCCCCTACTACCCCTGATTATTAAAAGCACACAGGAGCTCTATGACTCTTCTGTGGGGAGCAGGGTCACTGCTAGAGTTTCCTTTCCCATGTTTTGGAAGAGGGCCTACTATTCAGCAGGATGTTTTGCAGCCACTGGTCTCCAAGGTTGTGTTAAACCCTTTGTGTCTGCTCCTCTGAGGAGGGGATTTTGCTAAAGGCCATCTCCACGTAGCTTTTAAGTGGTCTGAATAGCAACTACAGGAGGGTATTGCAATGGTGGTGTTGGGGAAGTTGGAGATAGCTGGTTTGGCATGTGCATACAGGGTTGTACCTCTCTAACATTGGAAATCATGGTCCTAAATCCAAGCTGTAGCAGCAGAGGGAATGTGAATGGGAGATGAACTTTCAGCACTTGTTAAGTTGGGAGTTCTTTGTCTGCTCCGAGCATCTACTCTGTTGAGTATGTAGTGCCGATCCTGTGTGTCTTAAGTGATGTCTTAGGTGGTCCTGTGGGATTTTCCCAAGGAAAGCTCTCAGCAGTATTTGTGCCGTGAAGCTGGCTGCAGTTCGACCAAGGTAGTTTGGGCAGCCTTTTGGCAGCTGTGGTTTCTCCTCCTCAGAGGCAGAAGCAACAGATTATCCCGTGGCAGATAAAAATGTGTGTTCAAAGTGTTCAGGGACATGAAACAGATGGAAAAGCTCACAAAGAGCATCTTGGGGTATTTTTCTCTTGTATGGTTTGGTTTTAGCCTCCTTCATCACACAGAGACTTGCTTGCAAGTGGTTAGCCTGTATTCATGTCCCTTGTATCTGTGATAGCAGGAGCCAAGCTCTCCCATGAAACAGATGTGGTACTGGATCTGGGGTGCTGCCTCCCGGGTATGGGCTCCATGCAAGGGCCATCCGTGTCTCCTATGTTCCCTTGGGTTTGAGAAGTGGCTCTTCAGACCCCTCGTCCCTGCTGTGCTTGCCCATGGCGGTTTTGCCAGGTGACTGCTTCTTGTTTCAGCCACAAAGATGCTCCGGGGGCTGGAGCACCTCTGCTTGAGGAAAGGCTGAGAAAGCTGGGCTTGTTCAGCCTGGAGAAGAGAAGGCTCCAGAGAGACTTTATTGTGGCCTTTCAGTTCTTGAGAGGGGTCTATAAGGAAGACAGGGAGAGACTTTTTAGCAGGGCCTGTTGTGACAGCACAGAGGGTAATTGTTTGAAACTAAGAGAGGAGAGATTCAGGCTGGATGCGAGGGATAGGGCTTAGTGCTGCTATCCCAAATGGATCTACCAGAAACCAGGAGCAAGCAGTGCATGCTAATGCTGCTAGGTGTTCCTGCTCTGTTGCTGTGGTGGGTTGACCGTGGTTGGTTGCCCAATGCCCACCCAGCTGCTTTCTCACTCCCCTCCTCAACAGGATGGGGAGAAAATAAGATGGGGAAGGTTGTGGGTCAGGATGGAGACAGGGCAGTTACTTAGCAGTTACTGTCACAGGCAGAACAGGCTCTACATGGGTATCAGAGTCATAGAATCGACAAGGTTGTTAAAGACCTTTAAGGTCACCAAGTCCAACTGTTCCCCAGCGCTGCCAAGGCCACCATTAAACCATGTCACTGGGGGCCTTGTCTACAAAAAACCCTAATTTAATTTATTTCCCCTTAAAATATATGAGAAACCAAGTCAAAATTAAACCACCTTCCTCCCCCCCCCCCCCCCCCCTCCTCTTCCCAGGCTCAACTTCACTCCCTCCCTCCTGACTCCTCTACCTCCCCTCCCTGAGTGGAGCAGGGGAATGGGAGCTGTGGTCAGTCCATAACAACTCCTCTCTGCTGTTCCTTCTTCCTTCTACCTTTCCCCTGCCCTAGTGTGGGGCCTTCCATTGGCTGCAGTCCTTCAGGATGAACCTGCTTTAGCACGGGCTCCTCTCCAAGGGCTGCAGAGGAATCTCTGCTTTGATGCCTGGAGCACCTCATCCTTCTCTGTCCTTGGGAGGGTCTGAGCTCTGCATTCAAGGGACCCTGGTGTTAACGGCTTTAGAGGCTCTGGAGGAAAATGAGCACACTGGGCCAGAGACACTGTGCAGGAGCTCCTAAACCACTGCCCAGCACCCCCTGTGCATCATGACTGTGTGCACTGTGGTCCTACAACAGCATCATCGCCCCTGATGCTCCTTGGCTTTCCTGGCTTAGCAGAAGGGTCAGGGAAGGGTTGGAGATGTGTTGTTGCTTAGCAAAGAGCTGGAACAAACCTGCCTGGTGAAAGGTGGGAGTTGACCTTGCTGTGCTTTGCGTCACCAGCCCTGCTGCACTGGGTGATGTCCCTGAGCAAAGTTGTATCGTGGTGCTTCTGATGCCCAGAACATCCTTGCTCCCTGGCGCTGGCAAAGCCTGCCCAGCTCCTTCTGGGAATCCTTCTGTTCGATGGAGGATGGTGGCAGGGTGGTGGGACCAGTAGCAATGCCAGGCAGAGGTGACAGCTGGCTCAAGAAGCGCATGTGTGTGGTGATTATCATCTCCATCACTTAGAATTGTAGAATCCCAGACTGTTTTAGGTTGGAAGTGACATTAAAGCTCATCCAGTTCCAACCGCCTGCCACAGGCAGGGACACCTTCCATTGGACGAGGTTGCTCCAAGCCCCATCCAGCCTGGCCTTGAACACTGCCAGGGATGGGGCAGCCACAGCTTCTCTGGGCACCCTGTGCCAGGGCCTCAGCACCCTCACAGGGAAGAATTTCTTCCTAATGTCTCATCTCACTCTCCCCTCTGTCAGTTTAAAGCCATCCCCCCTTGTCCTGTCCCCACAGGCCCTTGTCCAAAGCCCCTCTCCAGATTTCTTGTTGGCCCTTTCAGGCACTGGAAGCTGCTCTAAGGTCTCCATGGAGCCTTCTCTTCCCCAGGCTGAACCAGCCCAGCTCTCTCAGCCTGTCTCCAGAGCAGAGCTGCTCCAGCCCTCAAAGCATCTCCGTGGCCTCCTCTGGACTTACTTCAACAGCTCCACGTCCCTCTTGTGTTGTTGCCCCCAGAGCTGGGTGCAGGACTGCAGGGGGGCTCTCACCAGAGCAGAGCAGAGGGGGAGAATCCCCTCCCTCCACCTGCTGCTCACGCTCTGGGGATGCAGCCCAGTATAGAATCACAGAATCAACCAGGTTAGAAAAGACCCTCAAGCTCATCCAGTCCAACCATTCCAGCACTGCCAAGGCCACCACTAACCCATGGCACTGAGGGCCTCATCTACACGGTCTGTGAACACTTCCAGGGATGGTGATTCCAGCACTGCCCTGGGTGGCCTATTCCAATAACTGACTGCTCTTTGGGGAAGAAGTTGTTCCTGATATCCAGTCTGAATCTCCCCTGGTGCAGCTTGAGGCAGTTTCCTCTTCTCGTATGTCTTGTTCCTTGGGAGCAGTTCCCAGCCCCCTCCTGGCTCCATCCTCCTTTCAGGCAGTTCTAGAGAGCAATAAGGTCCCCCTTATCATATTGCTTTCAATTAGAGAGGTATCAAACTTGGCTGGAAATCTGTGTGGATGCTGGTTTGAAACGGCAGTTGTGGGACTGAAGCCAGCCAAGATGCTGCTGTTCAGCAGTGCTGTTGGCCTGAGTGGTCCCAACCCCTCCTCTCTCCTCCCTAGCACCTGCAGACTCAGACGGGCCCCTCTACCTGCCCTACAAGACGCTTGTGTCCACCATCAGCAGCATGGTGTTCAGTGAGGGGGAGGCCCAGCAGCTGATCGAGATCCTGACGGAGAAGGCGGGCATCGTCCAGGACACTTGGCACACGGTAGGGCTGCCACGTGGGCTCTCCAAGCCTTGGGAGCTGTGGAGGGGAGGGAAGGGAAGGCACCTCCATCTCCTTGGTCAGTCTTGGAGCTGAGTTTTCCCCTGGCGCAGAGGGCAGGATCCTGCACGTGTGGGATGGAGAGGAGGGGTTTGGAGGTGGGGGTCCCCACTGACGTGCCTCCCTTCAGGCCACGCAGAAGGGAGACCCGGTTGCTGTCCTGAAACGGCAGCTGGAAGAGAAGGAGAAGCAGCTCAGCACCGAGCAGGAGGATGCAGCTGCAGCCAAGAACAAGCTGCGGGAGCTGAGCAAGGTAAGGGCTGCGCGGTCCTCCTGGCACCCCTGGTGTGGGCTCTGCTGGTCGGGGCTCACCGTGTGCCTCCTGCATCTCATCCCCCTTGGAGGTGAAGCCCAGGGGAATCTCTGGCTTTCCACCCATTTGCGGTTTTCTCCCCTGACCTCTTCTCCTGGGCCTGATCCAGCCCAAAGAGCCTCAGCGTAGTGCCTGTTGGCAGCCATGGGAGAAGGGGGGCAAAGCCCCTCATGGAAAAGATGCAGCTTTGCGCTGCTTTAGAGAGGAAAACAAATCCATTCTTGTCTCTGCCTTGATCCCCTGAGCTGAGAAGATGTTGATCAATCCCTTTTCAGGAAGCCTGATTGTATTTATAGCCCCCTTCCCTCACTCAGCCCCCTGCCTACGCCTCTTTTCGGGTGTTCAAGTGGGTGCAGACCCCACCGTGGTGGACTCAGCACCTTGCACCCGGCAGACGCAGGCAGTGGTGAGTCCATCTGCCTGCAGGCAGGAGAGGAGAGGGCAAAGCCACCCCATGCTGTGCTATAAGCCCCAGCTTTTGCAGACCACACAAGGCAGCAGCACAGCATTGCCCAACCAGCCAGCAGAGCATCCTGCCTGGTCAGGCGGCAGAGGGTGCCTTTTTGGTTGTGTTTTTGTTGTTTCGGTATTACTTTTCCAGCTTTTCCCCAAACTTTTATGTGATGTTATTGATCCTGGGAGGGAGAGGAAATCCAATTCCAGGCTGTCTTAACTCCTTTCTCTTAGCTGCCCCAATGTGGAACAACAGTGGCATCCAGTGGCCACAGAGCCCAAAACAAAATGCAGGAGGAAATGTAAGTGCTAAACGGTGCAGCTGGGCAGGGGGGCAGCTCTGGAAGGGCTAAACTGTGAAGTCTTCTGAGCTAGGAGCCACCCATCCTGCATCCCTAGAGCGGGAATCTCCTCCGCTGGGGACTAACGGGGTGACCTCTCCTCGAAGGAGCTGGTGGCCGAGCGGACCAAGGCAGGAGCCGTGGAGGGCAAGCTGAAGGAGCAGCTGCTGGCCCGCGAGCGGGAGCTTGCCGCGGTGCAGGCGCGCATGCAGGCCAGCTACCAGGACCACGTCAGCGAAACACAGCAGCTCCAGGGCAAGGTGAGCCCCACGCTCTGCTCCTCCGTGCAGCTTCTGGCTGCTGGGGTGGCTTTTGGAGAACACTGAGGGGTGCGAGGTGACCGGAGCCTTGGGGGGGAGGATGGTGCCAGCCTCTTATCAGTGGTACCCAGCGATCGGGCGAGGAGCAGTGGGCATAAAGTAAAACACAAGAAGGTTCGCCTCAACAAGAGGAAGAACTTCATGGTGAGGGTGGCAGAGCACTGAAACAGGCTGCCCAGGGGTTCAGTCATGGAGTCTTCTTCTCTGGAGGCATTCAAAACCCACCGTAGGTGGCCCTGCCATGGCGGGAGGGCTGGAGAAGGTGATCTCCAGCCATCCCTTCCAACCCTAATGGTTCTGTGATGTTCCTGGACCTTGGTGCTTGAGGGAGAAGAGGCATGTGGGAGCATCCTCATGGGGTGTCACAACAGCATCAGTAGACATCCCCTCTATGCTGCCAGTCCCTCTTGCTCATTGTGTGGGCTTCACAGGGAGGGCAAAGGGGCTGGTGGTGGCATTAACCCCTGCTGGGTTTCTCTAGATCCGGACGCTGCAGGAGCAGCTGGAGAATGGCCCCAACACGCAGCTGGCCCGACTGCAGCAGGAGAACTCCATCCTGAGGGATGCCCTTAACCAGGCCACCAGCCAGATGGAAAGCAAGTAAGGTTGGGATGGGGGGCAGAGCATAGGGCTGCCCTCTGGCAAACCTTGGGCTTGGCTGTCCATTACACTTGGTCACCCCCTTTCCTTGCTTCTGTAGACAGGCCAGCTAGAGGAGAGGGTGAGGAAGAGCTCGGCAAATGGCTTTTGGGGGCTGGCAGGGGAAACAAGGATGTTCTTCCCAAGTGGAAGGGCAGTGGAACCCTATTCTGCTTTGGAGTCACCTGTGTTGATGGTAGACCCAACAGGCAGCGGATGGAAGGAGAGGGGACCAGAAGGCACCGTGGCACTTCCCACCTTAGGGGAGCTTGTACTCTCAAACACGTGAACAAATGCAGCTGGCTCTTTGATGCTGCAGAGAACTGAGGGCTGCCTGGTGCGTGCAGAACAAATAGGAGCCAGGTAGAAGAATTTCACACTCCTTTTTATAGGAAGCTTGAATGGCTGGTGATTAACAGCGGTCAAATAATTACAGAGCGGGCTCCAGCTGCTCAGAGCGCTTCCTCTTGTGTCTGGGAACACAGATCCTTGTGTCCTCTACCTCATGAGAAAGGAATGTCTCCTGTGATTGAAACATGGCTTTGGAGAAGGGATTTGTCAGCTCTTTCCACCCCTCCCTCAAGGACCAGGCATGGACTAGAAACAGGGAACACAGCCATTGGGAAGTTTCAAGTCCTGATTCAAGCCCACAGGAGGATGTTTTCCCCCTTAGGTAACATCAGAGGTGCTTGGCTGGCCTATGGGCTACATTAACCCTGCTTCTGTTGGTGCAGGCAAAACGCTGAGCTGGCCAAGCTGCGGCAGGAGTGCACCAAGCTGGTGAAAGAGCTCTCTGAGAAATCAGAGGGGCTGCAGCAGGAGGAGCAGCAGAAGAAGAGCTGGGAGATCAAAGCCTTGGCCTCAGAGAAGCAGATCGAGCAGCTGCAGGTCAGGCAGGCGCCAGCAAACCCACTCCCCTCACAGAGATGGTGGCTGAATTGCATGGGATTTGTGGGCTTGAACATGGGAAGCACTTGGAGGGAGATGAGAGTCCATGGCTGGAAAGCAGGCTGCATTGCAGACCTCCTGATTTCCTCCCTGCTGTTAGTCTGTCACATGCAATGTGCTCTTGGTGCAGCATCACCAGCAAAGCCCTGGGAGTACAGTGCCCTGGTTGAAGCCCCATCCAACCTGGCCTTGAACACTGCCAGGGATGTGGCAGCCACAGCTTCTCTGGGCACCCTGTGCCAGGGCCTCAGCACCCTCACAGGGAAGAATTTCTTCCTAATGTCTCATCTCAATCTCCCCTCTGTCAGGTTAAAGCCATTCCCCCTGTCCTGTCCCTACAGGCTCCTGTCCAAAGCCCCTCTCCAGATTTCTTGTCAGTTCCTTTAGGATCTCCCCTGAACCTTCTCTTCTGAGGCTCTGAGCTGAGGATACAGGGTCAAAACCTCAAGGAACGGAGAAGTCCTGCTATCCTAGTGGTTCTGGAAGCATCCCTCAGAGAGAGACGGGGTTGCTGGTTTACCTTCTATCACCTCCATGCAAAGCAGTGTTTCTGCATCTGCAAGGGTGCAACTCATACCCCCAGAGTGGCTGGTTTGCAGCACGCTTGTCCTCCTCCTCTGCCTTTGCCCTGAAGCGCCTGCCTTGTCCAGGCTGCTTCCTCACCACTTTCTAAGATGGAAAAAGCAAGTATTCCCTGGCTGAAACAGCACAGAACATTCCTCCGCTGTGGAAACACGTGGCTGGGTGTCTCCGTCCTGCTAAGCACCATGGCAGCACCTCTCTCTGCTGGGCTGTGCATTAGGACCTCTGTGCTTTCAGAGGCTTTTCAGAGCTGCAGCAGAGGAGAGGATGCCCATGGTCTTGGCCCAGAACTGAGACATTTGGGTGTTGTCTGCTTCCCACTTGAGGGCTGGCAGTGACAAAACCCACGCACGAGGCAAGATGCTTCGTGCACAGTGGGGAGCAGGGGGGAAGATGACTTAAACCCCTGAAGCACAGCTTAAAAATACCATTATGTGACACACGGAGCTTTGCTTCGACCTGGCACGCAACAAAAGCCTTCTTTTCCTGCCATATAGGCTTCCCAAAGGGAGGTGGAGACGATGCTGCAGAAGAGGCTGGATGAAGTAAGTGATGAGCTCCGCAAAACCCAGACCAGCTACAAAAGCTTGTTGGCAGATGCAGAAAAGGCCAAAGGACAGCAGCAGAGCATTGCTGGTGAGGACATTGGATTGGTGCAGGGAGAGCTCTGAAGCAGACCCAGAGCTTTTGGGGCTGGGTGCTCGGTGGGACAAGGAGACCCAGGGTTGAGTTAGGATACCTGGTATCAGTGTGAGCAAGACACGGGGCTGGTCCATGCTCATATGGATGCCACTCCGGTGCCTCTCTCCTGGGCTGTCCAGCATCCCTGCGTCCTGAAAAGCATCCATGGCCAAGGCTTCTTTGGCCAATAGTCCTACTTGGGCAGGGCAGGGTGGGGAGCCTCCAGATTTGTTTGCACCTATCTTACGTTGTTTCCCACCCTTTCCTCCAACAGAACTGCAGGCCAAGCTGCTGAGCTCTGAAGCAGAAGTTAAAAGCAAGCTGCTGGAGCTAGACAATGCGAAGGGGAGACTGCAGGATGCCAGCTCGGAGAACACAAAGCTCCTAGAAAGGATCAAATCCATTGAAGCTCTGCTGGAGGCAGGACAGATGAGGGAGGCACAAAAAGACAGAGACTTGCAGGTTGTGTGTTTGTTTAAATGGGGTGGGAGGAGGGGAGGGGGTGACACCGCTCAAGCAGGTGCTTTTGCGCTGTGTTAACACGATACCTGTGTTATCTTCTGCTCCGGGATGCTGCAGGAAGGGCTGAACCTGCATCATGTGCCTAGGAGAGGTAACGAAAGTGCTTTCTCTCTTCCAGGCAGCCAATGAAGCAGAAATGAAGCAGCTGCAGTCAAGGTGGGTCTGGGTGCACGTGGAGACTGCTATGGCACTTCCACTTTGCTGTCCATGTCTCCCAGGGCTTTAAAGTACTAATTGGCTCCACTGTTGGCCCCAGATTGACAGGTAGTAGCTGAGACTGGTTACTCAAGATAGTAGGATGATGCTTTAGAAATGCAGAGCTGTCTCAGCCTAAGGAACCATGGACAGGAGCAGTCCTGGTTGTGTAAGCTGGAATTTCTGGCCTTTGGATCAGATTGCTTCTTCCTCCTGTCCTGGGTGTACAGCCAGCTACTCCATTACTGCTGATAACCCAGTAGAAAGCCAGATCCTGCTCCAGCATGGCCATGGCTGTGGTTTTTAGTCCGATTCCTCCTGCTGTTTGTAGATGCTGGAGCAGACCGGGATAGGAAGGGCTGTGGTCCCCATCTTGGGACCTTGCTACCTGGGAGGGTGGTGGATGCTGAGACTCACTCCTGCATCCTGCCCTTCCAGGCTCCAGGAGAAGACAGAGCAGCTCTTGTCCTTGGAAAGGGAAGCCACAGGGCTGCGGGAGGCGGTGGAGCAACAGAAGATGAAAAACAACGTACGTGAGTGAGCCGGGCTCAGCTTTTGCCTCTCACAGTTTACTCCTCCAAACCTGAGATCTCTAGGGGTTGAATGACAAACCCATCGAAGCTCCATGGTGTGTCCTGGCGGAGCACCGGAGGCATTGCCTCATCTGCTGGAGAGCAGGAATCCCCTTGTCAGGCTGTGCGGGTGTCTGTCCCCTGTTCTCTTGGTAAGCCAGGGAGCTCCTACCCCATCAGGGTCCCATCGGCAATCCCTGAGCAAGGGTCCCTCACACCTCATTGCTCCTCTGCTCCTTATTCCTCTACTACAGGGTGGTAATAGTTGTGTGGAGGCAACCTTGAGGCCCTCTGCTTGGCCTCTGTCCTCTCTAGGCACCCTGAGGGCTACTCCTAGAGCTCCTGCCTCCATCCAGCTCTGCTCTGCTCCCTCAAGGCCATCACCTGGGCCGTGACAGGGATTGAGAGGGAAGGGGGCACATGTGGGCAGTGGAATCATAGAATCCCAGACTGGTTTGGGCTGGAAGGGACCTTAAAGCTCACCCAGTTCCAAACCCTGTCACAGGCAGGGACACCTTCCACTAGACCAGCTCTGCTCCAAGCCCCATCCAACCTGGCCTTGAACACTGCCAGGGATGAGCTGATGCCTGTTTTCCTGAGTGGAGGCTTTCAAATCCTCCTCAGTGCCAGGAAGCAGCTTGGTGGCCTTGGGCATGACGTGTGCCTTATTGCCCTCTGTGTGTTGTCTTGGCAGGACCTTCGTGAGAAGAACTGGAAAGCGATGGAAGCGTTGACCACGATGGAGAAGGCATGCGAGGAAAAACTACTGGCTACTACAAAAACAAAGGTGAGCCCGGCATTTCTCTCTGGTGATGTTGTAAGGGAAACAGCCTCCCCAGGCCACCAGAGACGCTTGCCCTGGGTTGCCTCTCTTCTCCTGGGAGCAGTGCTGGCCCAGCTCTCCTGCCAGCTTCTCCAAAGGTTGTCTTGAGGGCCACGTATCCCTGCTAGGTCCTGGTCAGGGAACTGGGAAGATAGGCGATCTGGAAGGGATGTTTCTATGGTGGTCTCTGTTGGCTGGTTTCCCCGTGCCAGCTCACCCCTGTAAGCACAGGAAAGCAGGACCGGAGGCACCCAAGACCTCCATCCCATGCCAGTTTGTCCCTCTTACAGGAAGAGCTGGCCCAACAACTGGACACACTCCAGACACGAACCAAGCAGACGCTGCTCTCAGCCCTCCCCGGTGTCACCGTGTCATTGCAGCAGGTAGGCATGGGCTGGCTCAGGCCCCTCTAGCCTCCACCACGTGGGAAGGACATACATCTGAGCATCCTTTTCCTTCCTTGTCCTCTTCTTTTCCAAACTCAGGATTATGACACGTGGCTACAAGAGTTTAAGGAGAAGGCCGTGGATGTGCTAAAGCAGCAAACAGTTACCGCAGAGCCCCCAGTGAGTGAAGGGGCTGGAAAGTGAAGGGGTGAGGCAGTACCTGAAGGTCGCTCACGTCTTTTCCTCACCTCCCTCTCCATCACTTCCCTCTCTTTTCAGGATTCAGCACTTAAATTAAAAGAGGCAGAAGAAGCGCAAAGCACTTTACAAGCAGAATGTGAGCAGTACAGAACTATCCTTGCAGAGACGGTAGGTTACAGCCCTTTGTGCTCTGTTGGTCTGCCACTAAGAATACCTCTTGAGAGGTCTCCTGGCAGCTCAGGCTCATTGTGGGCATCCCTCAGTACGTTGGGGGGCTGCTGTGTTTGCTATTGAGACAGGGGAATAGGAGAAACATGAAGTTCTTGAGTTCATCTTCAGCCTAATTGCATTGGAAACCTTGCTGGTGGTGGTGGGATGTGGCACAGCAAGGGCTCTGATGGGCAGGGTGGTTGAGCCAGTTAAGGAGCTGGGGTCCCCTAGCTCTGCCTAATTCTGTCACTCCTTGTTTGGCCCAAATCCTTGGAGGGTGTTGGGTATTCCAGAGCTTCCAGCCCTGACACTGCTCGGCTTGGGGAGGACTGGAGGAGGTGTGGGCTCACTGAGGGTTTGCCAACAGGAAGGGATGCTGCGAGACCTGCAGAAGAGCGTGGAGGAGGAGGAGCAGGTGTGGAAAGCAAAGCTCATGGCATCCGAAGAGGAAGTCCAGAAGGTGGGTTTGTCACTTGAGCAGCTGGACTTACAGGAGCAGACGGGCTGCTGGCTGTAAATGGGATTATGGCACTGACTGCTCCTGCCAGTCTTAAGCTCTAGGACACAGGGACTCTCCTGTCACCAAACCAGGAGACAAGAAGCCCACCTCACATAGGAGCGAGGCCTCTTTTCCCTCTGGTGTGTGCCTAGACCCTGCCAGTGCAGCTGGAGGAATGGTGACAGCTCCCCAGTTCAGGCATCGTGGTAGCTGGGAAACCACAGCACTGCTTCAGTAATCCAAGCTTGGATGCTTGGAAATGGGGCTGAGCCCTTCTGGTGGATGCTGGTGTGACGGGAGGAGAGCTCGTGCAGGGCTCTTGAACTCCCATTATCAGAAGGACTTGGCTTGCTCTCAAGACCAGTTGACCTTGGCGTTTGTTGAGCCTTTAGGAAGGAGCTGAGGTCCAAGCCACGTTCTGCACATAGTTTTGGGTCCAGCTGTGTGTCTAGCTCTGGGTACGGCTCTTCCTGGTTAAAGAAGAGCCAGAGAGCTGTTGTTGTTGCCCAGGAGTTCTGTGAGCTCTCGTGACTTAGCTGGAGTCTGGGAGAACTTGGCTGGCCGCGCCTCTTCTGCAGAGCAGACCTAAGTTGCCTCCTCCCTCTTGAGCTGAGCTGAAGCTGCTTTCCATGGTCTGGCTGCTCCCCATCCATCACGTGGGGTTCTGGAGTTAACTGGGGCTGCGGGGAGGTGGTGGGGGGAGCTCTTGTACAAGAGGTCCTTGGTTCCTCAGCCCTTGCTGGCTCCTGCTGAGGGGGTGTAGGATTGCACCGGGATGACGTGGCCGCTGGTGGTGTGCGTGATGGGATGAACGTCTGGTGGTGAGAGCGTGTCCCAGAGCAGCCCTGCCTCTCTGTGGAGAAGAGGTGAATTCCTCCTATCCCGAAAGCTCAGCGGCTGAATCCTCTCCACAAAGCAGTCCAGGTTTAAATGCAAACCCCATGCTTGGCTGCTTTCCATCGCAAAACCCATGACACCTCATTGGAAAGTCTGCCTTGCTGTTTCCAAACCAAAGGCACTTTCAGTAGGAAACTTGCGCCGAGTCTGGTGCCAGTTTCTGGGGTGTTGGAAGCCAACTGCAGCCAGCTGAAGTCCTGCAGGCAAAAGTTGTTGCCTCGCTCCACGATTTACAGCCTGGGCTTGTTGGATTCATCCTCCATGAGAATTGGAGCTCCTGCCGTGCAGGCTGTGGAGCTCCGCTTTGATGTCAGGTCTCTTCCACACTCGGGTGCAGGATGAAGTGGGAATGGAACAGTGGTTGGTGTGCTCAGTGTCCATGTGAAGTGTTGTTCGCTGACCTTCTCTGATCCTTTCTGGTTTAGTCGCAGCTCCAACTGAAATCCCTTGAAGACATGGTGGAGAAGTTGAAAGCAGATCTGCAGAGCACAGATCAGGTAAGGATTTTTTTGGGGGTACTGGAAAAGGTCCCTGTGCAGGTGCCAGATGGATGCATCCTGTGCTTGGGCTGGGTTCGGGTCCATCACCTGTCTTGTCCTGGGGAAGGCGGCCTTGGACCATGGGATGTTTGGCAGATACTGGAGCTCAGTCAACTCTCTCCTGGTTTCCTCCCTTTTAATCCAGCTAAAGGAATACACCTCTCTTCTGGAAACACAACTGGAAACTCACTTGAAGACGGCCAGCTCTGAACGCCAAAACTACACAAAAGAAGTTGAAGTGGTAAGTGTGGCGGCTGTTACCTTCTCAAATGCTTCTTTCTTCTGAGCCAGACTCACTGCCCATCCATGCTTTTGGGATGGGGGGAGTGCCCTGGGGATCTGCAGCTTTGCAAAGCAGGAGAAAACCAATCCAATCAAGGCCAGGTTGGATGCGGCTTGGGGCAACCTGCTCTAGTGGAAGTGTCCCTGCCTGTGGCAAGGGGCTGGAACTGGATGAGCTTTAAGGTCCCTTCCATCCAAACCATTCCATGAGTCTGTGATTCTTGGGCTCCATAGGAAGATTTTCCATCATGAAAATGCTTCCTTGGGCCAAAGGGTTCCAAACCCAAGTGCATGAATGGACTTCTCTGTTCTTCCTTGACAGTTGAGGCAACTCTTGTCAGAGTCCAAGGAGCAGCTGGAGACAGCCAAGATGGAAACACAGAAGCAGAGCAAGGAGCTGGCCCTGGTAAGGGGTTGTTTGGGACCCAGGAGGAGATTTCTATTTGCCTGCCTCTCCTCCAGTGATGGCGGTGGGAAGGAAGGGAGAGCAGGAAGGCTCACGTGTATGGCGTGTAGCAGCCACCCCACTGCTGGACACTGGTTACCCCACCACCACCCTGAGGCAGAGAGTTGGGTGCCTTTAGCATCCATCCGTCCACCTCTGCATGGGAAAGCTGAGGCTGTGCAGAGCACATGTAGGGGTCACTCAGGGAACTGGAGGATGGGGCTGGGCTTCTGCATGGAAGTGGGGAAGAGGGCTGGGATATAGGGCCAGAAGAGCCAGCAGACCTGATAAAACCATGGGGGCTCCTGGTTTTAAATCCATACTTTGATTGTAAGAGGCTCAGGAGATGGCTTTTAAAATCCTCATCAGTACTGCTGGCTTGCAGAGCTGCTCAGAACGGAGCCAGAACAGTTTCCCTTGGGAAACTGGCTCTTGGGAAAATGACTCTTCCTAGCCTTGCAACTGCTATGGTGCAGGTCAGTGCAGCCTCTTGGCATGAGGTCATCATTAGCCTTGATCTCATTAGATCACAGAATCCCAGACTGGTTTGGGTTGGAAAGGACCTTAAAGCTCACCCAGTTCCAACCCCCTGCCATGAGCAGGGACACCTTCCACTAGAGCAGGTTGCTCCAAGCCCCTGTGTCCAACCTGGCCTTGAACACTGCCAGGGATGGGGCAGCCACAGCTTCTCTGGGCAAGCTGCCTCCCTGTCCATCCTGGTTGTGATTGATGGCACAATGGGACCTGCCACCCTCCCTCGATTGCTTTATTGAACACCTCAACCGTGTTAGTGCAAACCCTCAGCAGCGGCTTTAAACCACCATCCCGTGTCTAGCAGAAACAAGTGGTTTTCCAAACATTTCAGCTCATGTGCAAGGAAAAAAACCCTGGAAAACTTTATAGGTCCTTGTGGGTCTTGTAATGGCTGCGGTGTGGGGATGTGCAACTGAGCCAGGCTTGCTGGTCCTCCTTCCAGGTCAGGCAGCAGTTGAGTGAGATGAAGAGCCATGTACAGGATGGAGTAGTGGGGTTACGAGCTGACTCAAGCGAGCCTGCACCCCTCGAGGTTAGGGCGGTGAGACCGCTGACCCTTAACCACATCCCTTGTCCCGTCTCACCGTCGCTAACCGCATGGAGAACTGCACGTGCCTTTGCTGTTGTTGCGGCTGTGTTGTCTCCTGTCCTGTGTACCCCCGTCCCGTCGACTACATGTCCTGTTCCCTCTGGGAACACGTCACCAGCTGGCTGTCACCGCACTGTTCCCATTGGAAGCCCTCTGTCACAGCATAAGGCTGGCAGGATTTAGCAGGAGGCAGGCAGTGGATGCTGCGATGTTGGGCTGACGTTGCCATGTCATGATGCCCTTCTGGGTTTGGGTCTCTTTGGAGGAAGCAGGCACCCCAACAGAGCTGCACCAGGATCCCTTCTCAGCCAGTGGGGATTAGGATTACAGAGACTCCATAAATCTCACTGGAACCAGGCTGAGGGCAGCAGCAGCAGCTATTCCCTTTCAGCTATCGCCTCTTGGTGGTGGAGCTGCCACGAGCTGGGCTCTATCTCTCCCATTTAATCCTATTAAGTGTGGAGCCTTCTCCTGGGCATGGGGACTTGCCAGGGTCATAGAATCGTAGGATCACAGAAGGGTTTGGGTTGGAAGGGACCTTAAAGCTCATGGAGTTCCAACCCCCTGCCATGGGCAGGGACGGCTCCCACTAGACCAGGTTGCTCCAAGCCCCATTCAGACTGGCCTTGGACACTGCCAGGGATCCCCCACTATGGGGTGCCTCTTGTCCCAGGTCCCACCTGGTGCTGCCCAAGGAGCAGGCAGAACTTGCAATGCAAAGCCAAGCCTGGGGCTCGCCATCAGCCTCTTCAGGTTTTGTGCAGAGAGGGGGGTCCTGTACCTATTGCCCTTTGGTGCCCTGGGAAAGCTGTTTTCATTTCTCCTGCCTAGCCCAGCTTTCTTGGCAGTGTCACTTCTTGATGATGTCCCCATGGCTCATCTCTTGGGTCATTTTAAGTCTTATTTCTGTTCTTTTTTCCCCTGTTCCTAACACAGTTGAAAACCCAGCTGGAGCAGAACGAAACACTGGTGGAGAAGGAGCAAGTGCTGCGGCAGAAGCTGGCGCAGGAGCTGGAGGAGGTAGGTGCAGGCGAGGAGGATTCAAGGGTTTGCAAAGCCTTGGTGGGTTCTTGGCTGCTAATGAAGCCCAGGAATTAATCTGAAGGATTAATTTGCAAGTTTTCCTCATCCCTGTCCCCACATCGGGCATTGCCACATTCCTTCACACATCTGAAGAACTTCCCGCAGGAGCTGTGCTAAAGCTGGCAGTGCTGGCCCCTCGAATTGCCCCTCTCCCAGTCCCCCTGAGGAGGGGTTTGCCAGCTCTGTCCCTGTAGGGCTTTAGCTGGGTTTCATGCTGTATGCTGTGAGAAGTGCCATCCTCCTGGTACAAGCTGGGTCAGCAAAAGCAATGTATTGTGTTTCGCATCCAACCCTGGCTGTATGACTTAACCCTTCACCAGAGGCAGGGGTGCAGGGGATGTACAGGGCAGGATGCAGGAGGTAACTGCCACTGTGTGCTGTGTGTCCCCCTTCCAGGCCCAGAGCAGAGCATGCAGTTTGCAAGCAGAGCTGGAAAAGCTGAGACTGGCTGAAAACGCAGGAGCTGCAGACACAGAGGAGGCCCAGCATCTCAAGGTGATTTGGCTGCCCTGCTCTCCTGCGCTTGGTGTTCAGCCATGTCTAAGTAGGACTAAGGGTATCATTTCCCATTCTTGGGGATGGTGGGGCAAGGTAGATGGCTCCCCTGCAAGCAGCATTCTACCTGGGGCTGGCTGTGAACTCCCAACATGCCCCATCCCTGGCAGTGCTCAAGGCCAGGTTGGACAGGGCTTGGAGCAACCTGGTCTAGTGGAAGGTGTCCTTGCCCATGGCAGAGGGTTGGAACTGGGTGAGCTTTAAGGTCCCTTCCAACCCAAACCAGTCTGTGGAGGGCAGCAGGGTGCAAGTCACAGCCACTTCATCACATTGGCCAAGATAAGGGAGGTGCTTGTCATGTTTTGGGAGACTGCTCTGCTAGCATGAGGTTATCTCAGCCCATGGCGTCTTCAGAGTGACCTCTATGTAGCTGTTTGGGGTGATGCCTGGCCCCTTTGGCAAGGACGGAGCTTGGAGCTCTTGTGGGCAAGGCAGACCTGAGATGACCCGAGGTGTTTTGGAGGGGGGAAGATCACCAGATGGCAAAGGGAGGCTGAGGCAGATGCCTTCTTTTGGCTCCCGTGTAGGAAAGACTTGAGAAAGAGAAAAGACTAACAAAGGACCTGGGCCAGGCAGCGACTAAACTACAGGAGCTACTGAAGGTCACCCAGGACCAACTGGCCAAAGAGAGAGAAACGGTGAAGAAGTTGAAAGAACAGCTTCAGGAAACGGTACTTGTGATGGCCACGGCCATCCCCACCTTGATGCTGGTGGAGGCGGGGAGGGGGAAGAAGCCTGTGTCGGGCAATGGTTTCAAACCAGAGGCAAGGTGCCACTTTGGGGGACCACACATGGTAGTGGTCATGGTTCTCCCTGCCTAGAAGGCAGCTGGGCCATGTGTGGAATGCTTTGATGCTTGAGCTGCCATGAGGAGAAGGTTGAGACCCAGCCCAGTCACTCACCTCTGTTTTCCTTCTCCAGGGGCAAGAGGACAGCTCAAAGGAAGGGACTTCAGTTTGATGAGCGTGCGACCTAGACCTTAACTGTTCGACTTACCAAAATGCCTTACACATTCCTAAAGATAAAAATATATGCTGAATTTACTGTAGATAAAAGATACAAGCCATTAGTGACCCAAAACCTAGTTTTGAAACTTAAAAAAACCATACACCCCCCCCAAAAAAACCCTGTTTGTAAGAAAATCTTCATACTGTTTTATACAAGCCTTTGGCCCCTGGGGACCTGCTCCGGCCATGTCGGGATGGGCGCCGGGGCTTCCCCCTCCTGTCGCGACAGAGCCCACAAATGTGTGAAAAGGGAAGACTGTGTTTGTACAGCAACCAGTGCAATTATTGTTCTTACTTGGTTTATTTCTCCTGGTTCTTTTGGGAGTGGAAGAAGCGTGACAGTCAGACCCACCGCGGAAGGAAGGGAGCCGCTCCATGACGGGTGGCTCTCGGCACATCTGCTTCTTTGTATTGCTAGGTGTCGATGCAATTAAAAGTGAGGTAGCGGAGAGCTCGCCACTGCTTTGGTTTTCTGTTGATTGCTTCTTCTCAGTGTGAGTTTTCACGCCCGGCAGCACTGAAGAAGCCCCCAGCTTTGGTCAGCAGCAGATCCTTTACCCCCCACCTCTTTGCTTGCTGTGCTGCAAAAGCCATTCCCGATGGGGTGTTTCCCCAACGTAACCAAAGCAGAGCACCGCTTCCTCCAGTGCTGGCACTCCCCGAGCCCCTGCCTGCTGCTGCTCCCTTGCTGTGAGCTCAGGTGAGTTTGTCCCTGGGGGCTGCTGGGCGGTGGTGGCCCCCGGGTACTGCTGGGCTCTGCTTCGCTCTCCCCTTCTTCTTGTGGCTTTCCTTCTGCAGATGTTTTCCCCTCTTTCCCCCCTCCCCAACCCCCTTTTAAAATGTCTTTTTTTTCTTTACTTTCACTCTTCTTTTTTTCCCCTGTTTTTCCTTTTTTCTCTCCCCCCCCCCCTTTTTTTTCCTATTTTTTATCTTTTCTCCATTTTTGCCCTTTCCCCATCCTACTCCCCCTTTTCTTTTTTCTTTCTCCCTTTCTCTTTTCCCCTTTATCTTTCCTTCCTTATCCCTTTTTCCTTTCTTTCTTCTCCCTTTTTTCTGTTCTCTTTTTTCCCTTCCCTCCCCTTTTTTTCTAGCTATTTTTTCTCTTTCTCTCTTCCCCCCGATTTCTCTTTTTCTTTCTTTCTCCTTTTTCTCTCCCTTTTTCATATTTCCATCTTTTTTTATCTTTTTTTTCCATTTCCCCCCCCCCCCCAAGCTGTGCTCTTAGGAAGAGGCAGACCCCACGTGATGGCTCAGTGCCTGTCTCCCACAATAGAGCTGCTGAGCTGACATCAGGGTGCTGACATCAGCAGGATTTGAGAGGGGCGGGAGGAAAAAGGCCCCGGAAGTGCTGGGTCCCTCAGGGATGTGTGAAGGACCAAGACCAGGAAGGGGGATGAGGAACAGACCCATCTCCATTTTGCTCCTGTGGGAGGCAGTGTGTGCTCAACCTCTGTATTAGACACCAGGGACTCCACGCAGGCAGCACTTTGTGGATGTGCACGTATGCACAGATCCCACGAGGGCTCTGGCCGGTCCATCTGCCCACGGTGGAGGGGCAGACTCGCTCAGCAACAGCCATTACTACCCTTTGGTTTCTCCTTCTGGACTTTGTGGTGCATGGGGAGGACCTCATGGCGCAAGGACCGCCGGTGACCTCAACCCTCAACGCCACCACCCTCTCCTCTCACTGCAGAGCAGCGTGCCTGGCCTGGCACCTTGTGGCTTTGGAGATCACCTGGAATTCACCAGGCTTGCCAGGAAACCACCCCCGACAACCCCAGAGGCTGGAGGGAGTTGTTGAGCCTACTGAGGTAACCATCACCCCACACAGGCATTGGTAGGAAGGGCCCCAGAGAATCAGGAGCCACCAAGTGATGCAATACTTTGGTTTTTCAGTTTTCTTGCTTTTGCAACAGTGATTTCCTCTATCGTGAGCTCTTGCACAAAACACAGCAGTTACCCAGGCACTAACCCACCAGCAGTGACAAAGCCCCAACCCAACGAACACGAGGAAGGTAGCTGGTGTCCCATGTGTGCCATATAGGGCTCCAAAAACCACACAAGAAGAGATTCAGTGTCCTCTGCATGGGGTGACATGGTGCCCTTCCAGGACACGTCACTGAGTTGGCTGCTTTATGAAGAGAGGGGCAGAAAAAAAAACCCACTTCTCTTTGGGGAAAGACATCACTGGGATTTGTTTTCTTCTCTCAGCAGCTTGGGAGAAAGGGAAAGACATCCCAAGGGGATAGGAAAACCCAAGCCTTGCCCTCATGCAGGGCTGACTGGCCAGGAGCTGGTGGGACTTTGCAATGTACCACCATAAGCTTTGGCTACTCACCGACGGCGAGGGCTATCGTTCCTCCAGGCAAGCCACACTGTCACCTTGTAACTTGTCAGCCTCTGACTCAGGGCAGGTATGATCTGGGTGCTGCAGGGAAGGTAATTCAGTGATAAAGATCGACCAAGCACCCAGGTGGAGTGATTTTGGATGGGAACACTGGGTCCTTCTCCTGGTTTCAGCCACAGTTGGAGTTACCTTGCAGCCTAAGCCACAGCTCAGATCCTCAAGTTCACTTTTGCTGGAGCAGCTAAATCACATTTGCACCATCTGCTCATGCTCAGCCTGAATTACCAGTCTCATCTCCCATCCCCATCTTCTCCCCAGTGTGAAACTCTTGGAAACTGGGGAAACTCTTGCCCGCACATGGAATTGAAAAGGTTTCTAGCAGCTCTACTCCTGCTGCAGCCAAGCTGGGCTGTGGTCCTGCTGAGCTTGCGTAGCTCTGAGCCATGTCCTGTTTCTTCTTCATGTTTTGTTAGAAATTACCTTCTCTCCCCAGCAATCAGATAAGATGTAGGAAGCATTCTTCATGTTGTCTCTCCCTGCTTGCCTTGCCTTTTGAGAACTTCTGGGTGATTTCATACAACCAACTTTGTTGGAAAAGACCTTTAACATCATTAAGTCCAACCAGAGAAACTTTAACTGAAAGGCTCAGAAACCTTTGAATCACAAGAGAAAACATCTCCCTGTGCTTTTTATCCCCTCCAATCACAGAAGGACAAACAGCCCTGGGAGGTGGTGAAGTTTGGCTCTCTAACTCCATGACATGGACAAGGTATGAAGCATTATAGCTCTGAAGGTTGAGTTCTTTGCCAGCCCTGGAGTGCAGGAACACTCTTCCAGAGGCCAGTATAATACCTCAGGACTTGTGAGGGTCCTAAAAGCAGCCAGAACCTCAAAGATCAGCTTAACCTGTGGGACCGCACCTAGCCAAGGCCTCAAGTGCCTCCTCAGACTTCTCATCCCTCCAAGTCCCAGGACTAAGGCACTTTGCACCCTGATCCAAGAGCTTTCATGCTGTGGGAAGCTCCCTCCTACCTTCCAGGTCTCACATCCTTCTCCCTTTGCAAGGTCTCTGGCTCCATCTTCTAACCAAGGAAGGAAATCCCAGGCAGAAGTCCACCATGGCGTCACCTGGGCTGGGTATCTCTTGGAAGATGCCTGCAGTCTGGCTCTGGCAGCACTGGTTATCAGTTGGATCTTGGCTGGGAGTTCCCTTTGTTTGTCAGGCAGCACCACTCCTGCTGTGTCACACCTTATCTCAACCTGGACTTTGGACAGAGACCTGTACTGCAGACACCCAGGCAAGGAGGAGCTCCTTATGATGATCACCCACTTGGAAGAGCTCAGAGCTGACTCAAGCACAGGCTAAAGCACCCGCAGAAGCCAGGCTGGTTTGCTCCTCTCACAAAGTATCGCTCTGGTGGGTCTCTTTGCATTGGAAAACCTTGTGCTCCCAACTCTGTGACCCACCTGGGTGCCAAGCTGGAGCAAGCAGGCAATGCCTGCCTTTAATGACAAGCAGCAGCTCAGTGCTCTGCCAAGGAGCTGTGGGGCAGCACAGCTGTTCTGTCCCTGCACATCTGGCCAGAGGAAGGGGCAGCCTGCAACTGCTTGGCCAGAGAAAGCGCCCTGTTTTTACAGGGAAAGCAGCACAAAATCACTGACACGTGCTTGGCTTCTCCTGCTCAGACAGCAAATGTTTGCCAGAAACCTCCCCAACCCATGGAAACTTGGGTCTGGCACCTAAAATGCAGAGACCAGGTCAGGGAGCTAATGCCTACAGCAAGCTGCACCCTGTGCTGATGAACCTGCTTCCCCCCATCCCTTCTCCCACCATGAGCAGCACAGGGCAATCAATACCTGCAGAAGGGGTACCAGCTCCCCAAGCACCAGGCTAATCCAGAGGCTGGAGAGGAATCAAATCGCTGACCCAGGGGAGGGGAAAGCCCATTTATTTAGGCTCTTTTAATTTGGCACGCACAGAACAGTAACAGTAACGCACTGGAGGCTAAGGGTTTTGGTTTTGTTATTTTTTTTTTCTTTTTCTCTACAGACATACAGGAAAACTCTATGCAACTCCCATGTACACATTACACAAAGGAAACAGCTTTAATCAACCACTGGTGAAACATGGAAGCTTTTAAGATCTCTGTAGCTGGCACAGGAATGTTCTCTACCCCCTCCCCCCCCCCACCCCATACAAAAGGCATTTCAGGTCAAACTTTCTAGTAGGTGATATTTCCATGCATTTCTACAGAATTAAAGAAGCTAACAGACAAAAAAGCCCAGATCAAGCCGTATTAGTCAGGCTGATGGGTTCTACTAAGTTAAATCAAGAGTAATTACAGACAAATGGACCAAGTGACCAAGGACTGGGGCTGAGAATACCACTGTTTAAAGATGTGGCTCCTCTGCATTGTACTACCCATCACTGGAGAGCGCTGCTATAAGGATCTGCATTTGTAAAAGCTTCAGAAGCATCCAATCTGCTAGTTAAGTGTGTTATTAGAGAAACTAAGGTAGTTCTAAATGAAAACTACATCAACAGAAAAGCAGTTTTTATAGAATCACTCAGGCTGGAAAGACCTCAAGACACTTCATAACAAGAAAACTGAACCTACAGAACAAGTGAACCTTTAAATATTATCACTGCACCGTGAGTTTACAAGAGAGTGGGTTAGGACTATTTCTCCAGGCAAAAAAAAAAGTGTCTCATCTCTATTTACCTTCAAAATTAGCCTTTATTAGTACTGCTCTGCAACTGAAAGGCCTAAGAATTTAACCCAGTTTTGGTGCCAACAGGTTGCTTTAGCCAAACATTTAACTACAGGTTTGAAGTTCTGTACTAAACAGTTACAGGGGGAAACATTTTTGAGTTTGGCAATTTGGCCAGTAGCCTCAAAAAGACGGGCTGCATTTTGCTTGGTACGATTTAGAAGAGCAAGAACAGGAACCAGATTGTTCTCACCTCCCCCCACTTTCATTCCGTGATACGGTGCTCCATTGGACCACGATTTTTTGGAGACCTTTAGTGTTAAATCCATCAGGGACATAATTGGGCTGGACAACCAATGCAAATATTAATACACCAAGATAAATCCTTAGATTTGATTTATTTAGGGTCATTTGTACATACGAGCTACATCTCCAAAATCTACTTTATTCTACAAGACAGCTTCCCTACAGTTAGTGGAACCCTGGCCTAGAATAGTTGCTTTACATAACTGATATATTAAAACATGGAATGCTTGTAGAGTTGTGGCACTGTATGACATCTACACGGGACTTCCTTCAAAAGCTACGACTAGGGAGCCTCCTAGCTTCTCAGCAATGCAAGCTCGGTTGAGGTCCTCTGGCCCATTTGCTTGGCATTCATGCTTTATGCCTAAAAAAGAGGCAAAACACTCAATAACGCATTATTATTTCCACATGCTAGTAATCAATCGAAGAAACATACTTGCTAGTAGTATAAGAAGCAGCAGTCTGGTCACTCACGCAGGTTAAGTCCTGCCTTAGCTCAGGCATTTGGATGGTTTTCCCCTGATATGTCACAGGAGACACCTGGCTGCACACCACATGCCAATGCAGAAACATCAGGGAGAACGTTTTCAGTAGCTCAGTGCTCAGACTGTTGGTCTTTTCACTGCAGGCTGTCTCACAAGCAAAGCTCTCATTTCTACTGCTACCCTGACGATGGCAGGGGAGGGAGCTACACCCAAGCACACTAAGATGGCTGACTCAGCTTCTGCTGGCTCTGGGGATGTGCGTGAAAGAATCAGAGTGAGAATCTGAGATGGAAAGCCGAGAAAGACTTTGCTGGTGTAAGTGAAGGGAGGGAGGGCAGGGAGCCCAACACCCAAGCCTGTCTTATGTGAAGAAAAGCAGAATTTCCTCAGGATTTCTTTTTTTTCTAACTCCCACACACGCAGCACACAAGTCTCACCGTAGAAAGATTTGGGTTGGAAGGGACCTTCCTTAAAGCTCATCCAGTTCCAGCCCCCTGACACAGGCAGGGACACCTTGCACTAGACCAGGTTGCTCCAAGCCCTGTCCAGCCTGGCCTTGAACACTGCCAGGGATGGGGCAGCCACAGCTTTTCTGAGCACCCTGTGCCAGGGCCTCAGCACCCTCACAGAGAAGAATTTCTTCCTAATGTCTCATCTCAATCTCCCTTCTGTCAGGTTAAAGCCATTCCCCCTTGTTCTGTCCCTACAGGCCCCTGTCAGAAGCCCCTCTCCAGGTTTCCTGTTGGCTCCTTTAGGCACTGGAAGCTGCTTTAAGGTCTCCTTGGAGCCTTTTCTTCTCCAGGCTGATCCAGCCCCTCTCTCTCAGCCTGTCTCCAGAGCAGAGCTGCTCCAGCCCCTGCAGCATCTCCGTGGCCTCCTCTGGACTCACTCCAACAGCTCCACGTCCCTCTTGTACTGGGGGCCCCAGAGCTGAATGCAGCATTTCCAACCCACTGGCTGGCACTGCTGCACAATGATCCCATCAGTCCAGCACACTGCAAGCAGGAACTGAAGGGGGGCAGTGCTATCTGCCTACACACCAGACTGACTTTGCATGAAATTTCTGAATGCTGCAGCAAGGTATTTACTCCTTGGATACTGGTGCCTGACAGAAGAACTTCGCTTCTCCACTTGGAGATGCGATGCCTTTTGAAATGAGCAATCCCAACTGCATCTCTAAAGCAATCATTAATTACTACTACTACAGCACAGTAAATTTACCAGATTATGTATTTCATCAGACACAGGGCTGAGAGTCCTCTACCACAGAGGTAGGTCTGCACAAAATGCAGCTCTGTACAGTACAAATACAGCGTCACACACTGCTAAGCCTACTCTTGTCCTGAGCATAGCTCTAGTGCCTCTACAATTCAGAGTCAGACAGTGCAGGGTTTAGCCAGATCTCATTTTAGCTCTGTCACAGGGCTTTTTGCCTGTGAAGCTCTCATGTCTCACTAGCTCCTCAAAAAACCCCATCCCAGACCAATTAGCCAATGGTTAAGCCTTGCTGTGCAAGCATTGTAGGAGCATGGCACGTGTAAGAGCATTAGATGCATTACATACCTTGAAACTTCTTTTTGATTGCATCCTTGGAGCTTGCGTAGATCATCTTGCTTTTGAGGGGTGCTTGTTCTGGTGCCCTAATGGGATACACCAGAAAGAGTGCAGTTAGTGACATTTATTATCCAGCAGAGTGAGAAGCTGCATCCTAGGGATGATAAGCAAGTGAAATGTCTCATGGCTCAGAAAACAAGCTCACTTTAAGCCTGCCACTTCTCAGAGACCTCGCCCACAGTGCCTGGACTGCATGCTAGGAATGAGTGAGCTGGGAAGATGGCTTACCACAAGAAAAACATCAGCTCTTCTTTTTTGGATTCCTTGGTCTCGAAGCTTGCATCATACAAGGCATAACGGCAATCCTTCTCGGGAAGCATCTGCACAAAGTGCTTGAAAGGGTCGGTAACCGTCACACCGACATCTCCCACCAGAATCTCTTTGCCTTCTTCCACAATAATGCACTTTTTATCTGGACTGAGGCAGAAGATGACAGCCTTCTTCCTCTTCTTGATTTCCTCAGGCGTAGAGCACTTCCGCACTTTCATGTCATAGAAAATACGGCATACCTCATCAGCAACTTGTACTCCAGATGCCTGCAAAGACAACAGCAAAGACCTTTAGGGCTAGCACTGCAAAGTTTCACAACTCCTTTACCACATTGCCTTAAATCCGGGGCTAGAAGACAACCGACACTGGCAAGAGTCACCAGTGGCCTGAGAGTCTTGTCAGGAAAGGCTGCAGGCCCTCTTTTTCCAAGCCAAGCAAAGAATCTGGAGTCTCGATGCTGCCCACAGGCAGCTGCCAAACCAAAACTATTCCAAAGAAGGCACAATCCTACTTATACTAGAACCTTATTTTTGGGGTAGTTTCACACACACACATCCACCCCTTGTCCTCTGAGATTCAGTTGTGACAAATCCTTTGGCATTAGAGCAGCGCAATTTTGTTACCCACTTCAGGCTGACTAGACAACCAAGTCCATGAGAATCTTCTGTTCAAAGTGTCCTAGCCACGTCTAGCATGCTTGCTAGCAGCTTTAGGAACAGAGGTAAAACGTGGCCAAATTCCACACTTGTCACATGGACTTGGCTTAGAGATGAAGAGAGATGTTGTGTGGGCCACTGGGACTGCAGTGGTATGGTTTTTAGCTGAACAAGCCAACTTTCGGAAGCTGTTCTGAATTCAGTGTTCTAAAGGGAGAACAACTTGCAAGACTAACAGTTAATGTGTCTATTTCCCAGCAATTCCTCAGTGTTTCAAAGCAAGCTGCCTGCCTTTCCATCCTTTTCCCCTTGAAGTCTGATGGGGGATTCTAGTTACTTTGTGGTGTATCTTCCTGTCCTAGCTGTAATGGGAGGTGCAGATGCAGCATCACCAATCTGATGTTAAAGGCACACAGAATAAAGAGGACAAGACCTAGTGAGAACGACAAGAGGCTGAATTGCATTTTCAGTCTGCTGCTTTTTTGGGAATGAGACAAAAAAGGTGGCAGGATAGAAGCATTTGTATCTGTGTTTTGTTATCAGAGTGCAGCAAAGTTGGAGAGCTTAAAAGCAGCTGTGTAATAGCAAATAATGGGAAGTCATGCTGGAAGGACATCCTGGCCAGAGCAGTAAAGACCAAACCAAAGGCTGTCCAACACTTATTTGTCTGTTCAAAACCCTGCACGCAGTGTAAACAGTGAGATTCCTTTCTCATACTGTTTCTTCCCCTGCTGGTCTTCCAAATCCAAATGATTTTATTCTCAGACATGGTAATTTGTACCACAGAAGGAAAAATGGCCCTCCTCCCTCTGTGTAAACTCCTACACATCACTGTTAAAGCACAGTCAGCGCCACTACAGAGTCAGGTAAAGCATTATGAGAGATACACCAACGGAAAAAAGAGTAAAGGTTGAAAAGGACTAAGGATTGTTCTTTACTTTGGTTTTCCTTAAGCTCAGGCCCAAAATGTGTGTTTCATGTATTCACTGGTGGTGGTGGGGGAAGCATCGTACCTTGCCAAAGTGTTCTAAAGACACAGCGGAGTTCACCTGCAAAACCAGGGGGGTTAGGGGTGCTCAGTGCTAGCTTTCCAACAGGTTGTCCTTGGGAGATGGTTACTGACTGGACAACTACTTAATGTATATTTTTTTTCTTAAAGCCTTGACTAATGCCTACCTTGCAGGACCTCAGTTTTCCTACCAACATGTCTCCTCCTGTAACTTCCCGTGGCTGGCATAGCTTTGCTAACCCAGTGAAGAGAGATGGCACAGCTGGCAGCAACTATCACCATGGAGCTTGACAGCAAGCGCTGGTCATGCAAAACCAGGGCAATCTCCTACAGCAGTGAATCTGAGACAGAAGCTTTTCTCTAGTACGGCGCACAGTGTTCTTTAGGGGGTTACTCAAACACAAGGGGACCTCCCTCAAGATTTCTAATGCATGGCTTCCTTATTAGGGGTAATCTATCCAGAATCCACTGCACTTTGGGACAGGAGGACAGGGAGAAAGTCACTGTGCCTGGCAGACAGCCACCCTCACACATATCACCAATAAGGCAAGGAAAGTAAGCAGAGAGAGCCTATTCCAGGATTCCAGTCCGAGCAAAAGTGCAAACATGGACTCAAAAGTGACTCATTCCTGTGTCACCTCCTCCATAGCGAGAGACTTGCACTTTGTCAGAGCATGATACAGAACTAACGTAGAATAAAGGTCCTTCTCTTCCTGTCCTTGTGGTTGGTGTGGACAAGAGCTCTCTGGGACGACGAAGTTGCCCTAATAAAGCAAAGAGTGCAGCAACTAGAACTACAGCATCATTCACCAAGGACAAATCTGCACTGAGCTCAAGACAACCTTTATTTCCCTGATGTTTGTCTTCTGAATAATGGCACCTCAGTAGCTGACAACAGGTATCAAGACTCGGTTTTTAGTCACAAAGCCCTTAAAAGTCTAAGTAGAAAATGCTTAGAAAGCCTGAACTAGCATGGGAATGCATCTAGTAATTGCATAAAATAGCTCCACTTTTGTCACTTCTTGATCTTTGCTCCAAGACCACAACAACTGGAAGTCAACTTTGGAAGAAGAGGTTAATGCTCATCAGAGATGCAAAAGCAAGGAGCAGCAACGGAGCTGCAGGCCGATGCAAACTGTGCAGTCAGAGAGCATATGCATGTGCTACTGCACAGCCAGAAACATGTCTCCAAATTGGGAGACAAGTTGTTTCCTTATAAAGAAACTGAGCACTGCTGGCAAGTCAGTTCAGATGCCAAAAATGTGGAGAGTATTTAGCCTGGAAACTCAAAATTCACTGTTAAATTGCAGCTGACAACTGGGACTGACCAGAAACTGAAGCAGCAGGAGTAACAACTGGATTTTCTTCTCAGCTTTCCAAAGCAAAATGCTGTTAATAGCTGGTGCTGCTCCTTCTCACAGCTGCTGTACAACCCCTGGATTCAACACACAGGATGACATTAGCAGCCACTATATTGCTAGGGACAATGCAGATTTGTTCCATCTCAGAAAATGCTATAGCTGTGTCACAGCATGGGCTGAAATGAACTCATAAGCTCTCAGTGCAAATAACTGCTTCCACAAAGGGGATCTACTTTTGTAGCTGTGGGACTCCCTCTTCAACCGTGGGCTTGTACCAGCCATTGCTGGCTCCATAAACATACTTTAAAAGGAAACAGAAAAAAACCAAATCCTAGGCAGGTTTTGTTGGAAGGTGGCTGCAACCATTGTGTGTAGGGCAGCAAGAGGATGACTGTTCAGAGCACAAGAACAAGCTGAAATGCCACACTCAAATATACATCCTCAACTGACATTTTAACCATGTCTCTGCTGATCTGCCCAGAAAAATAGCTGGTGAGAAGCCTCCACCCCACCAGCAATGACAAGACTGTTTACTTGTTCTTCTGCAGAAGAGAAAGCTCCAGGGACACCTTAGGGCAGCTTCCAGTGCCTAAAGGGGCCAAAAGAAATCTGGAGAGGGGCTTTTGACAAGGGCCTGTAGGGACAGGACAAGGGGGAATGGCTTTAACCTGACAGAGGGGAGAGTGAGATGAGACACTAGGAAGAAATTCTTCCCTGTGAGGGTGCTGAGGCCCTGACACAGGTTGCCCAGAGAAGCTGTGGCTGCCCCATCCCTGGCAGTGTTCAAGGGCAGGTTGGACGGGGCTTGGAGCAACCTGGTCTAGTGGAAGGTGTCCCTGCCTGTGGCAGGGGTTGGAACTGGATGAGTTTTAAGGCCTCTTCCAACCGAAATCAGTCTGGAATTCTGTGATACGAGTGTTAATCCTAGTCTGGATTTTCTCTTTCTGGCCCAGTATCGCTCTGCTCAGAGGATTCAATACAGCACATTCATTATTATTTTGTGCATTCTGGCTTGAGCACCACAGAGTTACAACAGCTAACCTGGTTCCGCTCCTTTTTCAGCATGAAAGCAGTTATCAGACTGGGGACTGGTGCACAGTTTAAGGTTGGACTTGATGATCTTAAAGGTCTTCTCCAACCTAATTGATTCTGTGATTCTGCCGGTGGCTGTTCATTGAGCTGTACATGTTTGCAGCTACTTGTGGGGTACTCGACCATCAGCTGGTGATGTTTTGTTGTAAGGGACAGATCAACCCATAACACAGGCAACATCAACTTAAAGCCGTTCCTGGGACACAACTGCAGAGAAAAGACTACATTCAAGTAGCCAGCCTGTTTCTAGAGGTGTTGAAGACCTTAACTGCAAACCACCTAATTATCAAATGGGAAAATGATGCCAGTATAGCACCTTCAGGGAGACATTCTAGCAAGAATGGGCAAAGTTCCTCTGAGGGAATCAGCAAAAATGAGATGAGTTTTCCACCCCCACCTCCATGCAGCTACTGCAAAGGCAGTGTCTTGTGGGCAGCATGGCCTCATATATTATTCTGAAGCACTTCCACCAGTCTCCCCATTGTGTTTTCATACAGACTGCTGTAGGCACATGAGGTAATGGTTGCATTAAATGCCTCGTCAGCATGTGCTGCAGTAACACAGTGGCTCTTATTCCCCACACAAAGACACCGTTCCTGCCTTAAGTGCAAAGCACTGCAGAAGCCTTGTGAGAACAGAATGCTCCACGGGCCAGCCCGAAGAGAGAGCCTTCTGTCTAGCCAGCTTCCAACTGCAAGAGCCATCCCCAGCTGCCTCCACTAAGAGCTTCCAGCAGCTTGCCTCTATCACCAATTACATTTCCACAACTGAAATTTAATCTAAATGAGGGAACACTGAAGAATAAGCTTTCTCAAGACAATCCCCAGATACAGAAAGCCACTTCAGGAGTGAGACACATGCCAGATACCTGATAAACTGGATCTGAAGCAAGGCTGCACTGAAACACAACTTTGATACAATGAAAGTCACTTCCTCTTTTGTCGGGAAGTGCTGTGAACTTCAGTATTTTCTTTGAATATTTAAAATATTTTACCTAGAAAAAGTCCTTAGTTCCTTCCTTGACTGTAAGACAGCCAAGGAGACTTTAAACTAATGACTTAGTTTGCCTCAAGACAAGTCTGAAAGACTGAATTTAAGGATTGACAATTGTACAGTGTGGGTTTTGCTTCCTGTGATCAGAGCCCTCCATAGCAGTGCCTGTGCATGTGTTATCTACAGAGACATTTCAAGAACCAGTTCTTGGCTTGTTTTGTTTGGGAACTATGCTCACACATTGTATACACCAGTGTGGACTGTCTATAGCTACTCAACTGGAAATTTTTGCTCCTTGGAAAAGCATCATCAATTTTTCCAGAATTGACACTTAGACTTATTAAGGTACGCCTTGTCTAACTGCAAAGGCAGATTTGGGTGCTCCCATGTTTGCTAGTCATATTACTGTCCTGTATGTGGGTCTCAGTTTCTTCAGCAAACACCTTGTTTCCCCTATGCTGGGCATACCACCCCTCATATCTACCTTCAAAATCCACTGCTGCTGCCAGAAGTGCCTGTGTAACCATGTGGCATTTCCATCTGACTCAGAGATGTGTCATGGTTCATTCCTGTGACAAATACTTCTTCACTTAACCTATTACCACCTGGCTGTTCTGCGACAGCAGCCTTCAGAAAGCTGTCCCTTATGTTGCCATGCAATACACTGGGACATCACCAGCACCTAGATCTAGAAGGTTTTGCCAAATCAGGCCCCTGAAAAGTTGTTAGCTGTGGCCCACAAGCCAACTGAAAATGTGGGTGGTTAAAAAGACAAGGATCTTAAATACTGCTTTGCTTTCATCTGTTATTTGAGCACCCAAGAAAACCCATCTGACTTTACCACCCCCACCTTCCTGAGTAAGAAAGGAGGAAATGCACAGAGTGACTAGTTTAACATCACCCCAAAAACCAGCACTGGCATGGGAAAGCCACAGACTGGTTTGGGTTGGAAGGGACCTTAAAGCTCATCCAGTTCCAACCTCTGCCACAGGCAGGGACACCTCCCACTAGACCAGGCTGCTCCAAGCCCTGTCCAACCTGGCCTTGAACACTGCCAAGGATGGGGCAGCCACAGCACCTCTGGGCAAAGGAGACCAGTGACTTCCCAAGGCTCTGTATGCCCATGTCCTCTGCTGCCTACAGACAGACACCTCCGCTTACGCCAAGGCAGCTGAAAGTCCAAAGCTTGAATTCAGATCTGCAGCATGATAGGAAACATAACCAACTGCCTTTTTACTGCTGTTGTGTAAGAGGCCATTATTTGCACATCATAAACCAGCAAGAAGTACAGAGTTATTTGCATATCACTTGTAGGCAGGTCTTGCCAGCCTGACTTGAGTTTTTGAGTTTGCATTACTTTTCCTCTTTCTTTTTTTCTGGGGTCAAAGAATCAAAAGTCTATTCAGCTTCCCGCCCCCCGCCTACAAGAAAGGTTATTGATTAGACGAGGAGAGATGAGTAAGGCAGCAACTATTAAAAAAAGGCAGAGAAAAAGTCTCCCCTGAATTCCTGGAGGTCACTTCCTCAGCTTTCAGCCAAAGAGGAAATTGAATTGTCACCTTCTTAGAGCTGCCATGAAGTTCACTCCCCATACAACTATCAAGGTGAGCAGAACAAGCAATACCCACAAAAGGCAATCCCAGCAACACTGCTGAAATACAGGAACCATGGTAGCCAGTAATAGGGCAGAACTTTTGAGCAGGATCCATTCCCGTGTTGAAACTCACGTTTTTAAGGCAATGAGGGTAATAAGCTGGTATGCCTCAGAACTCTTGCAGGAAAACAAAGCTTCTTAGAAATGTATTCAGCACAGAAATCAGCTATTATGAGCCAAAGTGACTGTAGGTATTTTCCTGCGGCCCCCCCAGGCATATACAGCAGCCTAAAGCTCAAATCTCACCCTTAAAAACAGGCCCTGAAGGCCTGCTCTGGGCATCCCAGAAACTCATTACTGAAGTATCCTTCCTGGAGATGGCTGTGCATGCTGAACAGTCAGATGAGCAGCAGGCTCTGAACTGCTTTACAGGCAAGTCATGGCTGTCTGCAGGCTCTCCTGCATGAGATGGCTTTGGTCCTTGCTCCCAGCAGGAGCCTCTTGATAGCGATGTTCTGACAAAGCAAGTAGGAACACGCCAGACACCCACACTACCAATTGTCACAAGCCTGTCATCTTGTATATGAGGCATACGTACCTTGTAATTACACAGATTTGGGAATAGTATTGACTAACAACCAAGAAAAACAATTTGCATGGTCCTCCAAAGACTATGGACTCATTTAATCCAGTAGCAAAGAAACTGGCCTTGTGGCAAGACACAAAAGCAGAAAATCCAGTGCTCTTTTGATACCAAGTGATGCCCTCCTGCTGGCATTGCTGTACTTTGCCAGAAGGCCGACACTCTTTGCCCAAAAGCAAATTCATCTGCATCAGCTAGAAAGCATTTTAAAAAAGCCCATGCAAACCGTGTTCCAAAAAAGAGATCACTATAAGAAATACCACTTCTGACTGGGGAATTCTGTGGTTCGGAAGCAAGACGTAGCCTGACACAGTGAGTAGTCACTCTAAACTAGGTTTGCGTACTGCAGAGGTGGTAGTCAGCTTGTTCAGACAAGCCTATTTTAAACAAGAGCTGCAAGTCTCGTCAGACTTTCAGCAGCTTCCTCTGCAACTCTCATTAGCTCCTGCTCCATGCTGCAGACCAGTCACAGAGGCTTCAAACTTGGGTGTTATAGGAAGCAGGGAGATTAGTAGCACATCCTGTCTGTGGGCCAACACACACTAAAAATTTATTTACTGGACATACCACATGTTCAAGAAACTGAGAGTAAATACCATGGGAAGGGCTCAATGGGTTACCCCCCTACTAAGGGGAAGTAACCTAAGCAACTGTGATGCTTGTTGCTGCACAAATGCTTGTGCAGGACTCAAGCAAAAGCAGGACAGCAGTAAAACTGTATGAACTAGTAATTCCACTTTGTCAGTGTCAGTAGCCCGAGTTAAACAGGGATATAAATGTTTAATGTAGGCAAACCAAACAGAAAGTGAACCACCATGAATCCCAGACCGGTTTGGGTTGGAAGAGACCTTAAAGCTCATCTGGTTCCAAGCCCCTGCCATGGGCAGGGACACCTTCCACTAGAACAGGTTGCTCCAAGCCCCGTCCAACCTGGCCTGGTAACAAACGAAGCATAACAGATGTTTGGTCTGTTCTGCCCCATTTATGAAAGGCGTCCCCTGGGGCTTTTTAGAACGCCAGAGAAAACGCGCATGTGTACGTTTAATACATTTCCTCTCTTCCCAGCATTATATCTTCATTATCTCTGTGCAGAGAACACAAAAAGTCTCCAATCCTTGCGGCAAGCACCTTAAAATTTAGGCTTCTCCGAGCGGCCTCTGCAAAAAACCGCGTGTTTGTTACGGCCGAGCGCTTCCTTCCGCGGGTTTTGCTTCCCCCCTTTTGTCTGCTGGCTCCAGCACCGGGGCCCTGTGTGCCTCAGCCGCCCCGCTCCGCCGAGGAGCCGCCGCCGTTTCTAGGCCAGGCCCGAAGCCCCTCGGCTCTGTGGAAGATGGCTCCCGCCCGGACCGCACGGCGGGGCGGATGCGGCCGAGGCCGCGCTTCCTCCCGGTGGGGACCCACCCCACCGCCCCGTATCGTGGCCTTGCTGCCAGGCTCCGACCTGCTCCTCACGCAGCCCCTCGGGGGAGAAGCCACCGCCTCCCCCCCCCACGGCCGCGCCCTGCGGCACGGGGAGGGGCGGCGCATCGCCCCGCCGCGTCCATGTCCCCCCTCCGAATCTTCCCGCCGCGATCGTTCTCTTCACCGCTCCCCCCTTTCCCCGCGTGAAATGGACGCGCCTGCCCCTAGCGCCTGTGTGCGGCGCGGAGCGTACCATCGCCTCACGGGGGGAAGGACAGAGAGGAGGACAGTTCCATCGCTTCAAGGGGGGGAGTAACCTTCCGCCGCCTCATGGCGGGATGGAGGCGGGGGGGGGAGGGAAGGGAGGAGAACGGATCCGCCGCGTCAGGTTCAAAGGCGAACGGAAAGGAGCGGGGAGATGGACGGAGAAGGAACGGAGGGGCGCGATGCCGTCGTGCCCGGAGCGCAGGCCGAGATGCGGCGGGCGGGCGGGCGATACCAACCACCCCCCTTTCCCCAGGGATGAAAGAAGAGGGCATGGGGCGGGGGGGGGGGGATTGCTAGGCGGAGAAGCCGCCCAACTCCCGCATCCCCGGAGGCGCCCGCTGCCTACCATGGTGTCGGCGGGACGCTGCGGGCGGCGGAGCGCGGTGCGGCGGCGGCGGCTGCTCCCTCGGATGCTGGGCGCGGCGCGGGCTCCGGCAGCAGGAAGGGAAGCAGCGAGGGCGCGAGCCGGGCGGAAACGCTGCGACGTCACGGCCGGAGGAGGAAGCGGTTGCTATGGTGGGAGCCCTGCGTGGCAACGCCCCGGGACCTTCCTCTTCCTCCTCCTCCTCCTCCTCCCTCCGCACCCCCCCGGCGCCACAAGCACACGTGTATCCGCCCGCACCCGGTGCGGGGACAGAAACCCAAGCACCCACAGACACCCCCCCCCCGCCCAAAGCGTAGTCAGGATGGGGTGCGCTGCCCAATCACAGGGGGAGCCGCCGGCTGATTGACGGCGGTCAGGCGCCGGCCGGGCAATCGCGGCGTCCCTTTGTGCGAGGTGTGGGCGGGATTACCTGCCCCAAGGTGTGCGGCGGGAGGTGAGGGGGGTCGGGGTGCGCTGAGGGAGCGTTGCGGGGCTCAGGGAGCCGTCGGGGAAAGGGCGAGGGGAGACGGCCGGGGCGAGACGGCCGGGGCGAGGAGAGGAGGGCACGAAGAGGATTTGAGGCAGGGTGAAAGGGGCTGTGTGGGTCCTGAGAGGGTGGCATGGGGTGCCTATGGCCCTGAGGCGAGCAGGAGGGGGAGGCGGGCTGTGAGGGAGCAGATGGGGCGGGCGGAAGAGCTGTGGAGGAGGAAGTGTGGGGCTTTTCTCTGTCTTTTCTTTTTTTTTTTTCCTCATTTATTTAATTATTTTTAGGGTTTTTTCAATACCTACTTTGGTGCGATCTCAGTCAGGCACTCCTGATTGGCTCAGCGCGCCCGCCCTCGCTGCAGCAGCAGCAGTAGCAGCAGCAGGAGGAAGCGCTGTGCGGCTCTTCCCGGTGGCACCAGCACCAGCGGCGTTCGCGTCCCCGCTTCAATCAGAGCCGAGGTGGCTGAGACAATGCAGGGTTTGTCCTCGGGACAAGGCTGACAAACGCCGCTGCTGGAGGGTGGGGGGAGAGGGGAGAAGCTGCGGCTCCGTGTTTGTTGCAGCGCTGCCGAATTAAATGATACCAAAATACTATATTCTAAACGTTGTGGGGAGTGAAGCTTGGGGGGTTTGTAATCAGATTACAGAAGCACCTGCTGATGTTAATACATTTACAGAATGTTAGGTTTCATTCCTGGATCCTGCCTGCAGTGATGTTCCTGGCTTGAACTGATCAGTTAAGCACCCTTTGCATCAATTGTATTTATTCATGGAATTGTAGAACAGAGTCACAGACTGGTTTGAGTTGGAAGGGACCTCAAAGCTCATCCAGCTCCAAGGCCCTGCCACGGACAGGGACACCTTCCACTAGGGCAGGTTGCTCCAAGCCCCATCCAACCTGGCGTTGAACACTGCCAGGGATGGGGCTGCCACAGCTTCTCTGGGCACCCTGTGCCACAGCCTCAGCACCCTCACAGGGAAGAATTTCTTCCTGTCTCAGTCTCTCCTCTGTCAGGTTAAAGCCATTCCCCCTTGTTTTGTCCCTACAGGCCCGTGTCAGAAGCCCCTCTCCTTATTTCTTGTTGGCCCCTTTATGCACTGGAAGCTGCTCCAAGGTCTCCCCGGAGCCATCTCTTCTCCAGGCTGATTTATGGAGTCTCTGAGTCTCTTGTAAGCAGAAAACAAAGCCAAGACTGGACTGCGTGTTTTCAGGGCTGGGGTATAAGGCAGCAGTACTTCATACCAGGTTACAGCTAGCCTAAAGCTTCAATATGAAAGGTGTGAGCCATGCCTTACAGTTTTTACCCATATTGCCATCGTAATAAGGGATTTTTTTCCCCTCCTTGCAGCATACCCCATTATATGCCCTTTTATATCTGCTGTTACGCCTATTCACATTAGGTAGAAGCTGCTGAAAGACCCGATAAGCATGTATGGAAAAAACACTACTAGTTCATTCTGCTTTCCTGCTGGGTGGCTTTCATTGGCCAGGGGTCCTTTTTGCAAGAGCAGTTGCATCAGATTTGTGGTGAGACTAGCAAAAGACCTACCAGTATGACTTAGGACTTAATTTTTTGGGCAGCAGGTAGCTCTTCCTTAAGGTCTTCTGATTTAATCAAGGAATGATTAAATTTGGAGCAAAGTCTTAATTGACTGTGGGGTTTTTTTGCTTTGAAAGAGGGGTACAGAAGTCAGATCCTGGGGAGGAGGGGAAGGGATGATGTAAGGCCATGAGAACAGGACTGGGGCTGTTTCACTTGTATACTTATAAGGGAAAATGAGTTTGGAGCTGGCCTGTTGGCTCAGGCTGTTCTGAGAGGTCTTGTGTTTTTGGAAACACTGCAGTGGGTTGCGAAGGTATCTAACAAGTTAAAGGAGCCTCAGCAAGGACAAACTTCACCAGCTGAGTAAGAGAGATCTCTCACTTGTTTCTGTTTCACAGGACAGATGTGCTTGGTCTGGGAAGGGCACTTACCCAGAGCCTGTTTTAGTTTTTAACTACAAATCATCAAAACCAAGGTTTCATTCTCCAAATGACAAAACAATGTAGCCCAGTGAGGCATAAACACAGTGGTTGTGGTGCCTTGAGGGGGCTAGAGGCAGGAGCTGTGCACAGAGATGGTTATGGTGGTACCGGCCTGCCTTAGCACAAGACCCCACGGGCTCTATGTGCTGTACCAGCACGGCACTGGGAGCTCCACCATTGCACCAGGAGCTGCCTGATGGTGATCAGCAGTATGTATGTTACAGATTGGGAACCCTGATGGGATGTAAATGCCGTGCTGCTGCTTGTGTAGGGGAAGGGGAGTCTTTTTATTCCAGTCGCAGAATCATAGAATCCCAGACTGGTTTGGTTGGAAGGGACCTTAAAGCTCATCCAGTTCCAAACCCCTGCCACAGGCAGGGACACCTTCCACTAGACCAGGTTGCTCCAAGCCCCATCCAACCTGGCCTTGAACACTGCCAGGGATGGGGCAGCCACAGCTTCTCTGGGCACCCTGTGCCAGGGCCTCAGCACCCTCACAGGGAAGAATTTCTTCCTAATGTCTCATCTCAATCTCCCCTCTGTCAGGTTAAAGCCATTCCCCCTTGTTTTGTCCCTACAGGCCCTTGTCAAAAGCCCCTCTCCTTATTTCTTGTTGGCCCCTTTATGCACTGGAAGCTGCTCTAAATCGTCCTCGGAGCCTTCTCTTCCCCAGGCTGAACCAGCCCAGCTCTCTCAGCCTCTCTCCAGAGCAGAGCTGCTCCAGCCCTTGGAACATCTCCGTGGTCTCCTCTGGATTCGCCCCAGCATCTCCACATCCCTTTTGTGTTGTTGCCTCCAGAGCTGGGCACAGGACTGCAGGGGGGGGTCTCATCAGAGCAGAGCACAGGGGGAGAACCCCTTCCCTCGACCTGCTTCTCATGCTCTGGGTATGCAGCCCAGGCTGCTCTCTGTGCTCCCAGACTCCACAGCCTGCTCCTCACATGCCCATGACCTGGAGCATCACCCCAACCATTTGCAGCACTGCAGTTTCCTTCAGAGAGGACTAGCTACAGCCTCCTCGTGCTAGAGCACATAGCTGTTGTCTTGGTGCCTGAACCCAGGGGGAAACTCCCTGTTTCAGGAGGGATTTTTGATGCTTCCTTTTACAAGCTCCCTTTCCATCAGTCCTGCCCTTTCGATGGGACAGGGGCCTGGGGCAGAGAGTGGGAGAAATGGTGCCTTGTGGCTCATTGCCATGCTGCCACTGACCCTTGCATGGTGTACTGCTAATGCATGCCTGTTACTGCCAGCTCCATAGTGAGGTTAAAGGCTTCTCAGGGTGAGACATCCCCCTTTGCCCCCAGGGTTTTAGTGCAATACAAGGTTGTTATGAATAAGGAAATGAATGCTGTGGATCATTACAGCATTGTGGAGATGGAGTGTTTTTTACTGTCTTTGCTGCTTTCAGCACTGAATAAGTTTTGTCCTTTTTTTTCCTAGCATTAGCGCTATAAATAAGCTAGGCTGAAAGCTCAGGCTGGATGTCTGCATGAACCATCTGGAAAGGTGAATCCTCCTTCTTTTCTTAAGCCAAAATGCATTTGTGATTAACCTAAAACTTGCACCCCACCAAAATCCATCCCTCAGCTATGGGGGAGCCCATGAAATTTCAGCAGTCGTGTATCTGCTGGTACTGCTTTGGCTCTGGTCTGACACACCAGGGTGAATGGAGCCAACAGGCATCTGCTGAGTGAAAGACTGCATCAAAACCCAGCATGGGCCATCTCAAAAGTCGCTGTGGACTCCTGTCTGTGAATGAGACCCTGCATCAACTGAAACCAAAGATCAATACATCCACCTTGCTGACTTTCTAGCATTTGAGACGGTGACTGCTTGCTTACTTTATATGCCTTAGCTATTTGAACTCCCCCTCCCGCCCTCCAAGCTACTGACTCATTTCCTCCTCTCTAACCTTCCTTTTTTAGCCTTTCACTCTGAAGTATTTGGTGGCTGATTTGAGCCGCCTGCTCCATGCCTTACTTAGGCAAACTCCTACATGACAGCCCTGCAAGCCTTGCTTTTCTGCCGTGGAAATTGGGTTTTGTCTCCCCAATACTTTACGTTCTGAGGGGCAGATTTAGCTACTGACTGTGCTCTGAGGCAAATTGCTGCTTTGCTGCTGGAAACTGAGGAGGCAGACAGCTGGGAAAGCAGCTGGTGAGCTGAGAATGCGGCTGCTCGTGCTAATGGTTGTTGTCACTCTGTCAGCCCCTGCTTCCCCCATCTGTCTGCACCCACCTCATGTCTTGTCATCCCCTTTTGCCCTGATCACACAGTTCAAGCAGGGATCACAGAATCACAGAATCCCAGACAGGTTTGGGTTGGAAGGGACCTTAAAGCTCATCCAGTTCCAACCCCCTGCCACAGGCAGGGACACCTTCCACTAGACCAGGTTGCTCCAAGCCCCCGTGTCCAACCTGGCCTTGAGCACTGCCAGGGATGGGGCAGCCACAGCTTCTCTGGGCACCCTGTGCCAGGGCCTCAGCACCCTCACAGGGAAGAATTTCTTCCTAATGTCTCATCTCAATCTCCCCTCTGTCAGGTTAAAGCCATTCCCCCTTGTCCTGTCCCTACAAGCCCTTGTCAAAAGCCCCTCTCCAGATTTCTTCTTGGCCCCTTCAGGCACTGGAATCTGCTCGAAGGTCTCAGTGGAGCCTTCTCTTCCCCAGGCTGAACCAGCCCAGTTCTCTCAACCTCTCTCCAGAGCAGAGCTGCTCCAGCCCTCAGAGCATCCCCATGGCCTCCTCTGGACTTGCCCCAGCAGCTCCACATCCCTTTTGTGTTGTTGCCCCTAGAGCTGGGCCCAGGACTGCAGGGGGGGGGTGTCTCATCAGAGCAGAGCAGAAGGGGAGAATCCCCTCCCTCCATCTGCTCCTCACGCCCTGGGGATGCAGCCCAGGGCACAGTTGGTTTCTGGGCTCAAGCACACACTGAAGCTTGGTCACGGGGAACTTCTTGTCACCCACTACCCCAAGTCCTTCTCCTCATGGCTGCCCCATTCAGCCTCCCCAAGCCTGTAGCTGTGCTTGTGCAGGACAACCACCCCACAACCACAGAGCACCCGGACAGCAGGATCAGGCTCTGGCTTCATGTCCCGCCTCATGCAGCAGAGGAACAGCCCGTGCCCCTTGTGCAAGGCCTGATGTGGTGGTGGCTCTGAGCATTGGTCCTGGATGATGGCTGCTGCTGTAACCACCCTGGCTCAGGGTGCCTGTGATGCAGTCCGTTTTTCTCAGGGCTTATGGAATATTGGCTCTGTGCTCTTGGCGTCGCAAGGCTCAGCAAAGATAATTTTAGACAGGAACAGAAAGTCTCTGTAAACCTTACAGTCATCGCTATGCCACTGGCAGAAGCAGAGCCATGAGAAGCCCATCGCTCTGCTTGGCTGAAACACACTGCTTCGGAGATGCAGAGGAGTACAAATTTGAAGGGAAATTTTGAGGGAGGAGGGAATCCTGACGGTGATTTCCAGACCCTGCTGTGATGCTCCATTCCTTGCTCCATGAGGAAGCGGTGTGGCAGTGTGAAGGAACCACACACCCAGAGTGTGGTCTGACCCCCGGCCCTAGTCTGTGGGGTGAGGCTGGGCATGGTGCATTCCCATTACCTTAGTTTCCCATTTGTGAAGTGTTATCACTGTTACATCTTCCATAACACAATTTGGGAGTTAGTGGTGATCAGAGCTGGATGTTGCTTATAAACCCGTGCTATTTTTACAGTAATGAAAAGGCTGTCCTAAATTGCTAAGGATGGATGCCAGAACTTGTATTCTTTTCAATTTCACAGAATCACAGAATCCCAGACTGGTTTGGGTTGAAGGGACTTTAAAGCTCATCCAGTTCCAACCCCCTGCCACAGGCAGGGACACCTTCCACTAGACCAGGTTGCTCCAAGCTCTGTCCAGCCTGTCCTTGAACACTGCCAGGGATGGGGCAGCCACAGCTTCTCTGGGCACCCTGGGCCAGGGCCTCAGCACCCTCACAGGGAAGAATTTCTTCCTAATGTCTCATCTCAATCTCCCCTCTGTCAAGTTAAAGCCATTCCCCCTTGTCCTGTCCCTAAATGCCTTTGTAACTGCATTGAGTCCTTGAACTCCTCTTAACCAGTGGGTAAAGCTTTGAGCAGCCTCTCTGACTGCACTACCTGAATGCTTTGCCTTTAGCTTTTGCTGTGAGACAAGGCTGTGTGTGCAACCCCTTTTATAGAGGGGGAGGGCTCAGCCAAGGAGGCTGCAGAACCCTCCCAGCCTTGGGCAGGAAATCTGTGGTCTGCCTGATGAAGCCTTCGCTGTCTCTGCAGGGTAACACCCTAACCTGAGGCCATCCCTTTGCTCTGCATGCAGGATGATAATGCTACTACATCTACATGTGGCATGGGTGCATGAGTTTATTAGGGAATAATCATTTGTAGGTTACATGGGCTTTGTTCCAGGTGTGGAGGTGGCTGCTGCTGAGATCCAGCTGCAATGCCATTCATATGTTTTTATTTCCTGACTAAATTAACCCCCTCTCCTCTCACACGGTGACCCAGACAGGAGGGTGCTGTAGCAGGTTGTTTTTTCCCCATAGGGTTTGCTCTTAGCTGCATCTGAATAATGAAGCAACTTTGCAGCAGTGTGCTGCTTCTGCACAACGGCTCTTTCTTCTGGCTTGGGAGGTGTTTGTGTCTGTTGGGGCTGTGACCACTTGCTGAACCTGTCTAGGTTTAGCCCTTGGGACTTTTACAAGGGCCTGTAGGGAC
Organism: Pezoporus wallicus; assembly: GCF_028554395.1. Taxonomy (NCBI): domain Eukaryota; kingdom Metazoa; phylum Chordata; class Aves; order Psittaciformes; family Psittacidae; genus Pezoporus; species Pezoporus wallicus. The sequence goes on along the minus strand of NW_026635101.1, from coordinate 611,805 downwards.
AGGACAAGGGGGAATGGCTTTAACCTGACAGAGGGGAGATTGAGATGAGACATCAGGAAGAAATTCTTCACCATGAGGGGGGTGGGATGTTGGAATGGGCTGAGCAGAGAAGTTTTGGATACCCCATCCCTAGCAGTGTTCAAGGCCAAGTTGAATGGGGCTTGGAGCATCCTGGTATAGTGGAAGGTGTCCCTGTGCATGTCAGGGCCTTGGAACTGGATGAGCTTTAAGGTCCTTTCCAACCCAAACCAGTCTGGGATTCTGTGAATGGGGGAAGCTTGGCTCTTGTTACTGGGGTGGCTAAAACTGGGAGTTCACTATAAGGAGGGCTTCTGAGGGTACAATTAGACAGGATGTGAATTAGCCCTACCACATGTATCACCGTGCATGCAAGGTGCTGTACAGGCATAGACTGGAAAATCCCCACCCCAATCTGCTTACTGCCTAACCGTGAGATAAGGAATGCATGGGGTAATGAAAGAGGAAGTGATGAGACCATGTTAGTCAGCATGACGGGTGCTCAGTGCCTGATAGCTGAGAAGGATTTACTGGAGGGTACTGAAAGCTGCTTCAAAACAGTCCAAAGGGAACGAAGCAGCACTGAGTGGGGTGTGCTGGTGTACAGGGGTCTGATCTGAGGATTTAGGGTGGTTACTGGAGGCCAGAGTTGCATGGCAGATACGGAGAGGTTAAGCACTCATTTCCAAAGCACAGCCCTGGCTGCTGTGGCACTGGTGGGAAGCCACAGTGACACTGAAATCCGGGAAATAGACTGTTCAACCAGAATGACGGGTTAGAAGCTGACATTGCTTTATTGCAGTACTGGGAGCATGGGGGATCGCTCCGCCACTCATGCACACTGAGAAGAGGCAGTTTACAACTCGTATACCTTTATTATAGACATATTCATCACAATTCCCTGCAATGCTCACCCAGTTTCCTCATTGCCTATGTAATCTGGGAAGATAAGGCCATGGTGCAGGCACTGTGGATTTGAGGAGTGGTCTCTGGGAGTCATGGTGGTCATTTGGGCAGAAATACCCTCACTGGTTTTATACTTCTATGGAAGTCCATTAGGTAAGCACACTGAGTGTGTGTTTAGTCTTGCCAGTTACCTACATGTTCTTGTTTGGGCTAATTCATGACCCTGAGAGGCTTCTCTAGCAGTTTTCTTTCACAGCCATTTACTATTTCTCAGGCCTTATCAGCAGGAGGAAGGCCTACATTGGTTTGAGAGAAGACATCTGGTCCTCTTGTTGCATGACTTCCTTATCGTGAGAATCCCTGTAGCCTCTATACACAGTGTAATGCTAGTTTAAGAATCCCTGTAGCCCTGTCTAAGTCTCTATGTACTGTGAAATACTAGTTTAATTCGGTATCAGCAGCACTTCCAGTGCCTGTGGAACGTGACTGGGAGGGCAGTAGGACAAATCTCCTGCCCACAGCCTGGGACTGGATGGGTCCAAGGGCTCCAGTGGCACTGTGGGTGAGGTGCTAGGGAGAGCAAACACATCAGGTTGCCCTCACTTACGTTTTTTGCTGTTTGATATATCAGGTTGTCTAAAAAAAGGATGCAGAGGAGCAGAGGGGGAGAATCCCCTCCCTTGACCTGCTGGTCACGCTCCTGGGGATGCAGCCCAGGACACGGTTGATCTGTGGGCTCAAGCACACACTGAAGATGGGTCACAGGGGTTTGCCCCTGACCCAGGGGCAGGACCTTGCACTTGGCTTTGTGAACCATTATATTCACATGGTCCCATCTCCCCAGCCTGTTCAGGTCCCTCTAGATCCCATCCCTTCCCTCCAGTGTGCCGACCGCACCACAGAGCTCGGTGTCATCAGCACACGGCTGAGGTTGCTCGATCCCACTGTCCATGTCATCAACAAAGACGTTAAACAGATGCTCAGCTCTCCTGGTTCCCAAGTCTCTCTGTTCCAGGTTCAAAGTCAGCCTCAGCCCGGTTCCAGGTGGAGGTGGCCCTGCAGCCATGAGGCGTCCTTCTGGGAGGCCAGGCAAAGTAAGGCTGTTCCCCTCTCCCTGCATCCCTACAGTTTCAACCGCATCAATCACAGGTTGGAGATCAGAAGGCTGCAGGGCTGTTGTCTCCTGCCAGGCCAGCTGCCTCCTGATGACTGAAGGCAGGGCCCCATCTGGTGGCATGAAGGGAATTTGTCGAAGAAAAAATGTAGTTTCTAACTGTTTTTTCCTTTTTTTTCCTTTCTTCCTCTCCTTTATAGTTCTTGTTTCTTCCCAGTTCCTGCGGCCAGGAGGTTCTGAACCATGCAGCCCTGCACTAAAAAGCATCTTGTCTAGTGTTTAGGTCTGTCTGCTATCAGTGCTCTAGGAGAGGGCATCACAGGGCTGGTTTTCTGTTATGCTTTTGTGTCTTCCATGTTTAGTGACGGACTTGGCAGTGCTGGGGAATGGTTGAACTTTATGATCTTGAAGGTCTTTTCCAACCTGGTCGACTCTATGATTCTATGTGAACAAGGGAAAACCGTAGGGCCACTGGAAGTCCATCTCTGCAAATCCACACATTGCCACCAGAGAGCTCCCATCCTTCACACCAGTCCCAGGGTGAGGGAATAGTGGCCAGCACGACAGAAGTCTATGAGTCTCCACCACATCCGAACTCCTGTAGTAAGGGCTGGACTCTGGTGCTTGCTCTGCCTTTTAAAAGAAATATTATTCTTTGTAGTGCTTGGATGAGTTTTATCCCTTCACTGGGGCTGGCTAATGCGAGAAAACAGTGAGCAGCTTGAAACCTGGTGGCAGCAATGCAGATTGCCTCCGATGGTTTTGGGCAGTCCTGCTGATGGAATAGCAGGGCTTGAGAGGGTCTGCCTGAAGCACACCCTAGCTGCTAGATCTCCTACAGAGGAACATGGGGCTTCTGCTTGCATCAGTTGCCTGTGCTTCTAGGACGGGTGTTGGCACATGCAGTAGGTTTAGTTTTGCACTAATCTGAGTTTGTAATGAATGACATCACTTGTTTAATTACTGGGTTGAAGCATTAACTCCCCAGACAATGTAACTCAGGCCTTTTCTATCTATTCTCCTCCCTTCCAGTGCCTGGCTCCTTTCCCTGCTCTTACCTGGCACTTTCACAAACACATATTCCATCCTCCCACACTTCTGCTTTGCTGAGGAGACAAGTGTAACACACTTGGAGGAAAAGATGGGTAACTGGCTTAGTTCATTGAATATGTGAAACTGATAACTGAAGAGTTAGTACTGGGTGAGCAGTCTGAACATTACAGTGAGCTTGGAAAAATGACTGCACTCCCTCTTCTGGGGGCTGATGTGATGTCCTGCCTTCCTCCTGCACCTCTCCTCCCTGCCTACCTCAGGCTGAGAGCCTGAGGAAGTGCTGGCTCACCTGAAGCCTGAGAGATGTCAGCCAAGGAGCACTTCTTCCCTTTGTGGCCACCTTGTGGTATCTTGGTAGAGATGAATCTGCAAACCAATAGTCTCAGCTCATGGCTCCAGCGGAGGTTGAAGGGCCGGTTCTTACAACTGCTCCCAATTTGCTTAATGGCCCCATTTCCCTATCTCCTATGGAGATAGACTGGGAGAGCTGGGCTTGTGCAGCCTGGAGAAGAGAAGGCTTTTGGGAGAACTCAGAGCAGCTTCCAGTGCCTAAAGGGACTGACAAGAAATCTGGAGAGAGGCTTTTGACAAGGGCCTGTAGGGACAGGACAAGGGGGAATGGCTTTAACCTGACAGAGGGGAGACTGAGATGAGACATTAGGAAGAAATTCTTCCCTGTGAGGGTGCTGAGACCCTGGCACAGGGTGCCCAGAGAAGCTGTGGCTGCCCCATCCCTGGCAGTGTTCAGGGCCAGGCTGGACACAGGGACTTGGAGCAACCTGGTCTAGTGGGAGGTGTCCCTGTGTGTGGCAGGGGATTGTAACTGGATGAGCTTTAAGGACCCTTCCAACCCAAACCTGTCTGTGGTTCTGCGATTCTAAGTACAGCTTGGTCATGAGTGTCCCTGTTTGCAACAAGAAACTGCAGCAGCTCGAGGTAGTTTGCAAGGGGCCATCAGGGATCGGTTCTTGGGAGTGCTGAGTTAGGCAGAATTGCCAAGGCGAGTCAGAAGTTCTGCTTGGCCTCTGACATAGGCAGTGAGCTCTGTCTTGCTGAGAAGCAAACCAACAGATCTGAACAGATATGAGATCTCATCCACGAAACACCCTCCCTCCTGGTGAGCTCCCTGCTCTGGTTGCAGAGCCAGCATGCAGGGATTTTAAATGGGGTGTGAATTACTGCTGGTGCCATATGAAGTGTCCTGTCTTCCTTCTGAGCAGTGTAAAGGATGTTTAGCATGGATGAGAATTGGCTCCAGTGCTGCAGCAGCTGTGAAATGAGTTTCTTTTTCAGCTGAAATAGGTCTAGCATTTTGACTGAAGCCTTTTTGCTACCCAGATTTTCACTAGAAACTTGTATCCAAGGATTGTACACCTTCAGTGATTATCAGAACAGCCTCTTAGCCTGAAGGAGTCCTGCTTTTGCAACAGAGACATAACACAGCAACCAAATCCCTGGATGGAGATACTTCCATGGTGAGTTTGGAGGCATACATATTGGAAGATCAGCCTATATGAGCGTTCATTTTTGTGTCAATATCCATAGGCTAGAAGGAGCTAGGGCTCTTCTAGAGTGGCAGAAATTGCTTCTTCATTTACTTACATTTTCATGAGGCTCAGATATTTGACGTATTTGCCAGAACAAACACAGCACAGGCCTCTTCTGAGCTGTTGATGGAACCATGAAGGGGCTCCATGTCTACTTGTGATTTTCCACTTCCTTGAGTTTAGTTTGAGATATGAACCTAAACTCTGGCACTCACAGGCTCCATGGGATTTGCGATAGGCTTGGGAACGCTGTTTCTCCAGAAAACAATGTCTTGATCCCATCCAAGCACAGATGTTGTTTGTTCGGCTGTGGCAGGTGCAGTACTGACATTTGCTTGTTGAGCCATCCAAGTCACACATTAATGGAAATTCCTTAAAGGAGTTACAAATAGCTCATTTCAGTTTATACTGGTTCAGCCAACACTGCGGTGAACTCTTTGGAAGAGGGACTGAAGGATACAAATGAGAGTTATGTGCGGAGGGGAAATGGACAGCATCTTCTTTATGGCATACTGCAGTGGTCACCAAGCCTTATGGTTTTATCAGGAGCCTCAGGGTGATTGCATGCATACATCCATACATGTATGTATATTGTTTCTGTTAAAATCCCAGCTGCTGGAAGGAAGATATTGCACAAGAATCTCCATTTTCTCATTATAAAAAAAGGAGTAAGTTTCTAACCCTTGTGTTGCTTAGAATAAACCCCTGAAAACATGAGCCGAATGTTCCAGAGAGGATGTTGAAATCAAACCCAAACACAATGGAAAACTTGGTTCATAGCTTTAAAATCCAGACGGCAAATAAACAAATAGCCTTAGACTGGCTTTGGAATTCTGCAGTGTAGAAATCTATCAATATCTGACTTTTGGGACCTGACTGCTGGCATGAGGGCACATGGGTTTTGTAATCAGAGTTTAGTCTCCTTTCGGTTAGGCAATAGTGGTTTTTGTAAAAAGAACTATTTTTGGACTCTTTCTCTGGTGAGAACACTTCTTTTTCAAATCTTTCTTTAGAATTCCTTGAGTCTCATTTTGTCTCTTGTTTTGCAGCTAATTTTGTTTTGTTCCGAGTTGAGATTCTCATGCTGAAGCTCTTCTGATTGATTCTTCTTTCCCTCTTCAGCTTAGTGTTTCTGCCTGGAAATTTCCATTTGCTTAGGTTTTGATGTTGACCTCAGATGGTGTTTTCTTCCTTTCCTCATTTTGGCTTCTTCATTCTGCTCTTTGCTTTCCAGCTTGGTTTTGAGCTGGTGCTGGAAAATTCCACCTTGGGTGGGGGGTGATGTTGTACCTGGATATTGCCTTTTACTGTCTGAACGTGGGGTGTTTCCGAGTGGCTCAGTGCAGCCACTCCAGGTCACATTTGAGCTCATCTTCTCGTGACTGGGAAGCTGTTGGCTTGTTTTGTTTTTCCAGAGGAGATGAGTGAATTTTCGGTGGAAGGCATGCACGGTGCAGGAATTCATGGAGAGGGATTTCAGTTCTGCAAAGCAGAACTGGCCCTGAGGGTCTGTAGTGGCAAACTTTGTGGCCATACTGCTGGTGAAGCCATTGGGTTGTGTGAGAGAAATCGGAGGATTAGATATTAGGAAGAAATTCTTACGTACAAATTGAAAGCCAAGGGCCTATCCCTGAATTAAGCAATGCATACAACAGGCTGCCAGAAGGAAGGGGCAGCTTTACTCCCATATTAAACCAAAAAAGAGAGGTGCCTCCAGGGTTTAGCTGTTATAGGCTTATGAGACCTCAACTCAGGTTAGTCAGAACAAGACCCTGAGTAACCTGAACAAGTTGGATCTACTTTGAACAAGGACTGATCACCTCCAGAAATCTCTTCCAACCTGTATTATAGAATGATAGAATGATCCAGCCTGGCCTTGAACACTGCCAGGGATGGGGCAGCCACAGCTTCTCTGGGCACCCTGTGCCAGGGCCTCAGCACTCTTACAGGGAAGAATTTCTTCCTAATGTCTCATCTCACTCTCCCCTCTGTCAGGTTAAAGCCATTCCCCCTTGTCCTGTCCTTACAGGCCCTTGTCAAAAGCCCCTCTCCAGATTTTTTGCAAGTTTCTTGAATTTCTTTCTTGGAGGTTTTTTGAATTTATTACAGATGTGCTCTGTGATAGCACTATATAGCAGGGGACTTACTAGAGCAGGAAATCTGTAACAGAACCAGTTCACCTGGTAACAGACCCTGCATCTTGCTGGGAGAGGCTGCATCAGTCCCTACGGTAGGCTGAGCTGTCCCAGCTCGAACAAATACAAGCAAATGGCATGGCTGGGAAGAGAGAGAAGTTAGGAGAGGCTTTCCTTTGAGCCACACATGAGGTCCTCGCAGCATGGACTCACTTATGTGTGTTTGCCCCCTTTAGTAAGTGGTGTGTACACACCTTTTGGAAGAAGCTTTTGGGTGGCATAGAGTGATTAGGAACACTTGATTAGGCAAAGAGAGATATAGAAAGTTAGAGGTGGCATGGCCAGGTCTATGAAGATATGGTGGCACTGCTGGTCTCCAGGGCAAGTGTTTACCCACTCCTCAAAGCACTGATTGCTGAGCTGCTACTTAAAATTCCTACGTGAGGACTTTGCAGAAAGCATGACCTTAAAATGAGGCTGTTGGGGCCTCGGCATGGAGCAGGATGCAGTAGCCAAATGAGTGAAAAATCCCTATTTGACTTTTGTCTACAGGCTTTCCCAGCCTCTCCTCAAACTCCAAAGTTGTTGTGTTGGAGTTTGACCATCGGAGCCCAAATCTGTTGAGCTCTGATAGATCAGAGAGAAGTGGTTTCTGACAGATCTGTACTGATTTCTCCTTCCTTCTCCTTGTCCAGCCAGTGTGTTGCTGGCTGCCTGTGATGTTTCTCAGCAGTGTTTCTGCTGGGTTTGGTTTGGGAGCACCTTGCTGGGATACTCTTATCTGAGAAACGTCTCCTGTGGGGTATTTGTTCACTGCAAGGTGTTTGGTTTTCCCTTGTCTGTTAAAACTAGGTTTGCCATGAAAAGCATGCAGAAAACCTGTATTTTGGCCATGTTCTGTAAGATTTGCTTGGGTTTGCCTGGTCCTGTAAATATTCTTGCCAGTAAACTTGATAGTATCAACAGAGAGTGCAATGGTGTCCCTGCCCATGGCAGGGGTTGGAACTAGATGATCTTTAAGGTCCCTTTCAACCCAGACCATTCTAGGATTCTCTATGAATGGGAATAGACACATGGGGAGAGAGACAAGAGAACTGCTTCCAGCCTAGAAACAGCCGCTTCAGAAACAAATGTTACTCATTTATCAAGACTGTCTTGTGCCGAAGAGGAAGAAAATGCAGGAGGGTGGAATTCAGCAGCTGGGCTTCAGGTCTCAGCTCTGCCAACAGTTGCCTGAGAGCTCTGGGTAAATCATTTCACTTCATTCTTCCCATACTCTCCATTTGCTTATAGTGGGAGGTCCCTAAGCCAAGGATTGTCTCACAAAGTTGAGAGCTAGCCACCACCCTCATCCTATGGGCCATGTCCCCAGATGCCCATATGGCTTGGGACTCCTTTCTGATCCTGAGACCAAACTGTTGGTTTATTTCTGCTTAATTTCTGCTTAATTTCTTTCCTTTCCAGAATCTCTAATCTCAGCTGAGTGACTCCCAGAGTGGCAGGACACAGGCACCACTTGAATCCAACAGCGTGGCTTCACAACAGAGGATGACCTGTGGTGGGGACTGGCTGGGCTGTTGTTCTCTTAAGCATGGGTGAGAGGGTTTGGGAGAAAGCAGTCTTCATGTGGGTCAGGGTCAGAGAGGATTGCGGAGGCACTCACTCTGTCTCCAGTGGGATCACCCTGCTCACCACAGGTTTCAACTCATCTCACCGCAGCAGTGAGTCACATGTTGTGACTGAGGCAGGCAAGGACAACAGCAAGGGATCAGAGCTGGAGGCATCTCCAGACCCTGCACTCAGGAGGGGAGCAGCACAGGGGCAGCTTGGGGGTCCCTCACGATTCCTTTTCCTCAGCCTCCTCGGTTCTGTGGATTCCCTGCAGACCTCAGCTTCTGCCCCATGTAAAGGGCTGTGCTTCCCCTGCTCCTCTCAGTGAAAACCCTCTGAGCTCACTCTTCCCCATACCTTCTGCTAGGGGATGTCCAGATGACACTGTCTTAGGGACAGCCTCTTGGCTTAAGTCGCTTGTCACCCACATCATTCCACCTCCCCTTGACACGATGTTCCCTCATCTATGTTGGTATGGGACCCCTCCTTAGAAGGGTTCCAGTGCTGCTCAGGATGAAGCAGGTGGGGTTTCTAAGCAGCCTAAATTGTCTCTTAATGGACTTGTGGAAGCAGATGTTAGAACTTTCAGCGGTTTAGGCAGCTGAGGTAATGTGTAGCATCTTTTCTGCTATAATCTGTATCATGGTGAGAGGTCTGCAACCTTCTTTTTCTTTCCTAAAGCAGCCTATGAACTAGCATTTGTAATAGGAAAGGTGAGATTGGTTTTGTTTCTCTTCTGATTATGGAAACTACAGCTCTAGCAGATACCTCCACTGGGTAGTGGGGAGGGGATGCCCTGGTTTGAGAATGGACCTAAGTTAGACTCATCCCTTTATAGTCTGTGTAAGCAAAGGTGTGGATTACATCCAGAACTGAGACTGGTGGGGTGACCTTGAAATGTTGGACCCTGTTACAGCCAAAATCCTTTGTAGTGGGGGGAAGAGAGCCTTCATTCCTCACATTATTAAAGGGGACATTGTTAATTCCACGTGGACATTGTTAATTATGTTTGAGGGTGGATTACTGTGTGGCATGCAACAAGTGATTAATGTTAATCAATCATAAGTACAAGGAATATGCCTTTTCCTTTATTAACAGTGACCTCCTGGAGATACTTTCCCTGTATGGTTGAAAGGAAATACGCTGAGGGGGGAAAGAAAGAAGTAATAATGCAATTAAATGAGAAGTATTAAGGCATGTTTTCAGTCTCCCTCTCCTGATTCTGGGCCTTGATTCAAATCTCATTCAATATATTCAGCTACTCTGTGTGTTCTTGTGCAATACACTTGCTAGAACTGGCCTTGCGAGCCATCACGTGTACTAGGAGTTCAGTGAACAGCCACACTGACAGCTCCCCACGTTCACAGTTTACCTCTCCACGAAAGATCTGAGCTACAGGAAAGATGCAGAAAGATCATACAGGACAGGTCTTCCCCCAGTGCAAGCTGATTCAGCCCAGTGAACTCCAAATGACTTGTGGTATTGTGGCTCCTTGCTTGTACCTGCAGATGCTGTACCAGTGTAGGATAAGGAACCAGCTCTTACCACTCAGAGCTTCAAATGATTGCCTAAAATGAGCAGTGAGATCTAGGCAGAGGAACACAGTGGCAAGTAGCAGATAGGCAGGGCTTTAATCCACTACCTTCCTGTTCACTGCTTTGGTTTTGTTTTTCTCAACAATTCTCTCTTGGAATTTGAAGGAGAAAGAAAAGGTGCCTTTGGGAGTAGTTTAGATGAATGCTTTTGGGGGAGAATTAAATTTTAACTTGGGAAGCTAGAAATGGGTTCAGGAGACATGTCCTCATCTTTGAAAGTTAGGGATAGCTGAGGAGTAAGTCCTGCATCTGCTGTTTACTTCAAGAAGGCATCACAGCACCTGACCAAGTGACATTATTTGGTTGCCTATGTTGTGTTTTCAAGCCCAACATTGAAGTGCTCTGCACCTCCGCTACAGAGCCAGGCTGAGAAAGCTGGGCTTGTTCAGCTTGGAGAAGAGAAGGCTTTGGGGAGAACTTAGAGCAGCTTCCAGTGCCTAAAGGGACTGACAAGAAATCTGGAGAGAGGCTTTTGACAAGGGCCTGTAGGGACAGGACAAGGGGGAATGGCTTTAACCTGACAGAGGGGAGATTGAGATGAGACACTAGGAAGAAATTCTTCCCTGTGAGGGTGCTGAGGCACTGGCACAGGGTGCCAGAGAAGCCGTGGCTGCCCTATCCCTGGCAGTGTTCAAGGCCAGGTTGGACGGGGCTTGGGGCAGCCTCGTCTAGTGGAAGGTGTCCCTGCCTGTGGCTGGGGTTGGAACTGGATGAGCTCTAAGGTCCCTTCCAACCCAAACCAGTCTGGGATTCTGTGATGACTACAGACCCTCCAGGGTTCTTGCTTTGTACAGACTCAGCACAGTGGGCCTTCTAGGTAGGTAATGCAGTTTGATGCTGAGGTGGCCATGGCATTCTTGTCATGAACACCTCAAGGCATGCTTAGCTGTTGTCTGCTTTCCTAGTGAAGTGCAGCCATGGTGAATAAGGCCTTTTTGTTGCTGCGTGATTTCCTACTAGGTAAAAAACTATTCAGCTGAAGTCCTGAGATTTAACAGCCAGTACCTAAGTGCCTGCTGGAATACTTTGACCTGGCACAACATGATTCAGAATAACTGGAAAGAAAACACCAAGTGTCAGTGTGGTTAGTTAATTCCACATCCAGCTGTCTGACTTCTCTTTATTCTGTCCCCACAGGTTTTGGAGGTCCCCAGCATTTGAAAAGAAGAAGGACTGAATACATCAGGTCAGTGCATTCTCCAAATGAGGCTTCCTGTCCCATCAGGAAGAAGCTGTTCAAATATCTGAGTGGCAATTTAGCTTTTAAAACCAGTGATCTCTCAAGAATATAGGCTCATGCATAATTTGTATTCCCCTTGCTGCTCTCAGTTATTCAGGTAGTTATTTGTATATTGGTTAGCTGTCTCTGTGTGTGTTTGTAAGCATATGGTTTTATTAGTTCATTCTTAGTCTAGCAGGAAACATCTTTTGCCTAATAAGTATCTCAGAGTCCTACATGTTGCTGCTGGGCTGGTGCAGTGATGGATCATCACAGCCTTGCTGACCTTTGTGGATTTGGTTTCCTCTCAGAAATCTCAGAATAATTTGAATAAATCATAGAATCCCAGATTGGTTTGGGTTGGAAGGGACCTTAAAGCTCATCCAGTTCCAAGGCCCTGACATGCACAGGGACACCTTCCACTAGAGCAGGTTGCTCCAAGCCCCTGTGTCCAACCTGGCCTTGAACACTGCCAGGGATGGGGCAGCCACAGCTTCTCTGGGCACCCTGTGCCAGGGCCTCAGCACCCTCACAGGGAAGAATTTCTTCCTAATGTCTCATCTCAATCTCCCCTCTGTCAGATTAAAACCATTCCCCCTTGTTCTGTATCTACAGGCCCTTGTCAAAAAGGGAAATGTTAAACTGCATTTGGTTCTGGAGGATTTTTTTCAGAGGAAAACTGGGAAATCCAACCCTGATTTATGATTATTATATTTTAAAAATGAATAAAAAATCAGATTAAAAATGCATTTAGAGTGTATTGGGTTTGAGATATTTCAAAGGTAATCTCCTAGCTTTAGAGAGCACCATTACTCATTTGTCAGCATCTGAGGTTTGCTATCTCGTTGCTTAGGGACAGCAAAAGCTGTTGTCCCTCTGGCAGGCCCTGGTTTCCATCCCAAGTGCTGTGCAGAGATTAGAGTTTGGCAAGCTGGCTTTCCAACCCTGCAGGAACCAGCGCAGGGCTGTGCTAGATGTCTTTATCTCTAGACAAGTACAGATAGCAGGCCAGGAGTGGAGGTATGTAGATAACATGCAAGGAACTGCAAGAAAGGCTGTTTTTCTGGGAAGTGCAGCCAAACCCTGAAACTCTGTGCCCAGAGAATAGCTTTGGGTACAAGTTATGCATTGCCAAAGCTGAGAGCAGGTGACAAAATCTCCCATACTTAAATATATTATTTTCCAAAAGAGCAAGTGCCCCCCGTGTTTCATACCAGGAAAGCAAACTGGGGAACATGGCCCATAGCAGCGCTACCTGTTGATGTATGCCATCATACTTTCACCTGCCATTGCTGTTGTCCATGTCTTCATGATCTTGATTCTACAAATCTTACCATTGAATTAAACTGGGTTTTTTACCTCTCAGTCCCACTGATAAGAAGCTGTCCGTGGGACTGTCTAACTGGAAAATGGTCTGACTATATCAGAGGGTTCTCTGTGCCTGTACAGATGGCAAGAGGCTTTGGGTGGAGGCTAAAGGCCATTTATTTGAAGGATTTTCTGCAAATACGGCCATATCCTAATAGCTAGACTTGTAAAAGCAAAGCTTAAATGTTTGAGAAACACATTTTTTTAATGAAAATGTTACCTAATTTATTACTGAATGCTTGTGAAAGACTTAATACCCATAAACACAGCAGCATGCCAGAGACAATGGAGGGGATCCTGCAGTGGGTCTCTGCACGTTTCCTTGCAAAGCTATGCAAAAGCTCCTTAATCCTGATCTTAATTATTTCAGTGGAAGCCTTTTGCTGACCAAAGAACTGCGGCTGCGTCAAGTCTGTGCACTGAAGTTTGTGAGGAGGCCAAAACAAGCAGCCAGGGTAGAAAGGGAGCCCACCAACAGCATAACACCGTGGCTGAGCTCTTAAGATTTTAAATGGAAGGACTGATCCATGCAGCTGCAGGAGCCAGGCACTTGATCTTCAATATATTGCAGTGAAATTAAAGCTTCCTTGTCTCTGCCCTGCTGCCATGTTCATGGAAGTCTAATTATTATTAACGCAGAGAAGCTGTGGCTGCCCCATCCCTGGCAGTGTTCAAGGCCAGGCTGGATGGGGCTTGGAGCAACCTGCTCTAGTGGAAGGTGTCCTTGCCCGTGCCAGAGGGTTGGAACTGGACAAGCTTTAAGGTCCCTTCAACCCAAATCATTCTATGACTCTATGCTTTGTTTAATTAATGATAATAGATGCAATAATCATCCATATGTGTAACAATATATACTGTTCTGTAAGGCCTTTTGGAATGGGCTGGTCCTGTTGCTGAAGATGCATGTGTAGAGCAGTATGTGGACAGCAGACTGGGTGAATTTGGAGGTTTTTTTACAGTATTCCTGAGCTCTTAAGGGAAAAGTCTCAGTGACTAAATATATTTGTCTGGTATGGGTGACTGCCTAGTTTTGTTTGAAAGCTACCTTGACTTCCTAAGGATTTCTCTCTTGCAATTGTTAAACATAATAAACATCCCTGCCCCTTCCCAATGCCCCAAATCCAATAAGAACAATGTAGAAAAGAGCTTAAGTCCTTTCTAATGAGCAGCAGCCAGCAATCATGCTGACAAGTCAGCCCCTTGAGAACAGGCTGTTCTCTGCACTGAGATATTTCATACACCAGATTTTTACTTCCCTATCTCTAAAAAAAGCCTTAACCAGGCAGAATTTGGTGCTCTGAGATGCTGAGCAGGCAGAAACCGTAACCACTTCAAGATCTAACACAGAGGCTGTACTTCTGTGGGGATGTGAATGCATCCACGCTATGCACCACTGGTTTGCCTTCCCACAAGAAATCAACGCCATTATTTGACGGCACAACAGCTGTCTCTTCAAAAAGGAAAACCCTCAGACCCAGTTGTGACTGTTGTGTCTGTCTGGCAGTGCCATGCAACCCAAAGCAGTCTGGCATCTGGCTGCCAGCTGGCTTGGCTTTGCTGGGAGCATCGCAGAGGAGCTTGCTTCAATCAACACAAACTTGAGGTTCTGGATAGCGCTTGTATTATGGGTTCTTGCAAGCATTAGGGATGTATCATCTTGCTTCCTAAAAAGGGCCTTCATCAAAAGGTGAGGCCCTGGCACACGGTGCCCAGAGAAGCTGTGGCTGCCCCATCCCTGGCAGTGTTCAAGGCCAGGTTGGACGGGCCTTGGAGCAACCTGCTCTAGTGGGAGGTGTCCCTGCCCATGGCAGGGGGTTGAAACTGGATGAGCTTTAAGGTCCCTTCCAACACACTGTGATTCTATGATTCTAATTGTACCCATTTTTATGACAAATACGCGTACGTATAGCTAAGGGGTGATAACATGTTTAGTGAACACCTGAATTCATGCTATGCCCTTGGACTTAGTAGTGCCCTTGGACTTCGTGATGAAGTTAGAGCTATGAGCTGTTGAAAAGGCAGGACAAGAGGGACGTGATTTATAGAGAGGAGGAAGGTGCTGTGGCTAGTGAACTACCTTCTCCTGGGGAGCTTGGAGGAATTCTGCACATATACCATGCTACCGTAGAGGAAACACTTTCCCCTCTGGGCTTCCACAACCTGTGAAAGTCCAGAGGAGGAGCTCTAGTCTTTGCAGGCTTGTCCACTGCACTTTGCTTCTCTGCAGTATGCAGATCATGGTCCGCACTTGAAGAAATTCTCCTTTTACTGCCTGGCTTTTCTTCTCTTCCATTAAGCAAAGTTCTGTTGAAACATCCGACCATTTCCCTCCAACTTCAGAGCTTGCGGCTGGAAGAGACAGGAATGAACAGTACCCCAGCACAGCTCACAAGCATACACTTCATTCTAGGCTTATTTTTAGCCATTTGAAGTCACTGGTATTCTTCAGAAGCTAAACTTAAATACACACTTTGTGTGTCTGATTGGATTGGAGGCCGAGGGCAGAACTCATTTTCTTGTCAGCTCTGAACCAAACAATTGCTGGGGTATCAAAAAAGCATCTAGTAAGAACTAATGAACACAAACCTTAAGCAGCAAAGCTATTTTGCCTGCAGGCTGAGGCGAACAAATACATAAGGAAAGCAATACAGAAGAGAAGGGAATGGCTGAATTATTCTTAGTAACTACAGGCTAATGCAGCAGTCAAAGGCAACAGATTGCATATAATCTCTGGTGATAATTTTGAACACATGCTATTGCTGTGACAGCATTTCTATTTCTCCGAGTGAAAAAGGCTGCTTGGTTTTATTTTGCTAACACCCCAAGTGCGCCAGTACTTCACTTAAATCAGCATTCACTATCAATACCATAGCTTCACTGCTTCCAGTGTGCAATCTGACCCTAACTGATTGCTTGCCGTTATCTGAAATGCAGCTTTCCTGCTAGCAATTACTTTATTTACTGCTTGGTAAACCAGTAATGCCTTCCCTTGTGGGCACAAAGACAGATTAACATCAGTAATTACTAGAGCAGATGTTTGTATGTGAATACCCATTCTTAGAAGCAAATTATCTTCTGCATTGGTGTAAGGGAAAGGGACTCAATGCTGTCATCCCACAAGCGATGTGAGCAGCATGGGACTCAGCAGAGACCCGCGTAGCTCCCCCCACCTCCTCTCACAAGAATTGCTCTCTGCAGGGTGATAATCATTGACCTTATTGAGATCAGTCCTAAGGGTTGCTTGGCATTTAATTCCTAGAAGTGACTGCCAATGACTGAACAGGGCTCAGTGCCACTTGCACTTGCTTCCTGTTGGGTTTTGTTTTTTGCTTTCTGTTCCCAGGAAATCTAGGGCTGTGCTTTCAAGAGAGCTCAACACCTAGACTGAGGGCCTGTGTTTCCTAATAGCTCTGCTCCCACTGAATTGCCTGAAAGGGACACTCAGCACTAAGCGCTAAGCTTATTTAAAGTAGACAGTCATTAACTCCTTCCCGGCTACTGTGAAGAGCAAAGGAAGCATGGTTGTGTCTCAGAGGGACTGGAGGCAGGGTCTTTATTAATCCAGTTGTGCTGCCAGGACTGAAATATGTTTAGAGGAGCCCTTTAGTGCTTTTGAAGTCTCTGTTGGCACATTATGTTTCTCAGCTGAAGAATCATGGAATCCCAGACTGGTTTGGGTTGGAAGGGACCTTAAAGCTCATCCAGTTCCAGCCCCCTGCCACACACAGGGACACCTTCCACTAGACCAGGTGTCCCCCACACTTTTGAAGCTGAGAGTAATATGTCGCCCTGATCTTCCTTATGCAGACAAATCATGGCATTTCCTCTCCTGAAATGAATACTTCTGCATGCCAGGAGTGGACATAGGGGGCCATGAGAATCTGAGTGTCGCTACTTCTCCCACTGTTACTGAATATAAGCTTGTATGGGGTGAGTTTGTTTCCATAAGCAGAGAGCACTCTTCAACAGCACTGAGATGGCTTTGCCTTTGGTATTGAATCACTCTGAGCCCTGCCTCATAAACTGCTGACTCTCTTGCTCAAGAGGCTTTCAGCTTTTGAAAGCTCCTTTTACGGAACATCTCCCTTCTATCACCTTGTGCTAGTTACGCAGCGCAGTGGGAGGAGAAGGGGGAGCCATGCCAGCACCCCACCCTTCACTGCTATAGATTCACTTAGGGGGATACAAAGCACTGATCCCAGCATGGATTTGGCCTGCAGAGAAATTGAAACCAGATGTTTAGTGTTCAATCATGCTTTTCCCATTGTCCCTGCCTCTATCCCAGTAATTACTGTCTCTTGAGGGTCATTTAGACTTCAGCTCTGTGGAGAAACTGGTGTTCTTGATTAAAGGACTATCTGCTTTTCCAAACATCCTTGTCTAACTGTACTTTGAATGACATGTCACAGTATTCCAGAGCTGTTCTGTTAGCTACCAAGTAGAAACATCTATAATTGTTCCTTTGTTAAAAGAGAGATGAGGGGTGTCAACAGCAAGGGCAAGGAACACAGCAGCTACCTGAAGAAAGAAGTATGCCTGGTAACATGAAAAACTCACCAGGCCTGAGTGAAACTGGAACATAGACAAAAAGGAAGATGAAAATGTTGGATTTGGCACAAATACTGTTGAACCAGCCGTGTAATAAGGCATTAAAACTGTATTTTTCTGGTTATTGCGATAGCACATAGTGTTACAGACTTCTGGGGTGTTATCGTGAGTCTCCTGCTGCTTGGTAATTACCTCAAATTCCCTTGGGTCATTTGACTGTTTGAAAATGCACCTCTGACAGAGGCAAATGGCTGCACCCTTCAGAAGGAAAAGGCAGAATTTAGTTTTATTTCATGAACCCTGGAAGAAATGAAATCCTGGCACCAAGGGAACTGAGGGTGTGAGGCCTCAGTCAGCTCTGCTTTCTGCTGTTGTATGTGTTCCGCTGAGGCAGGTGCTGCTGACCAAGGAAGAGGACAACATGACACTGCAGCTCCTTTCAGACATTTAGAAAAGCTTTCAGCCAGGTCTCCAGCTACGTCTCTTGTGTCTTGTGGGAAGGAGCAGGAATGCAGAAGGACCAAGGGAGAGAACAGGAAATTTGTATATTGATGCTTGAGCACCATCAGTGCTCAGGACCTCTAGTGCCCGGCTAGGTCACTGGGAAGAAAGGGGCAAGCTGACCTCTAAGCTGCAGATCCAGTGCGTTTCTTTGCTTGGGTTGACTGGTACCTGGGGGGGAAACTCTAAGTGGGGATCATCAGTGACCACTTGAGGGAATAACCGTGACATCACCAGGACTACCAAGAGCTGACTTCCTGCCTGCCCTTGTGAGTGTAAGCCCCACTGGACACTTTAACACCAATGAAGTGACCCAAGGAGAGCTAAGACTCTGCTTTCTTGTTTGCCCGCAAGGCCAAAGCTCCCTGGATCCCAAAGGCACTGGTTTTCCCTCTCACGGTGCTCCCCTTGTGTCCTCATGGGAGGCACAGGTCCCTGCCAGTGATGCATGGGGCTAGGGAGCATCCCCAGCAGCTGGGAGCTGGGCACTGCTCGATGGAGGCTGGAGCTGGCAGGGACAGCACAGGGCAGTGAGAAGAGACCTGGCAGATGCTTTAGAGGTGCAGTGGCTGATTTAAGCCAGAGCCAGCTGTTCATGTAGGCACAGCCTTTGCCTCTAAAGGCACTAGGTGAACTCTAACCATGAGTTTTAAACTGATCCCATCTGGATCCAAAGGCAAGTAGGGAAAAGATAAATGGAGACAGGCTCCTGCAGCCACCAGCAGCTCTGGCTCATGTCCCAGTCCCCTCTCTGGTACTTTTGGTGGTGCTTATTACTTTCTTCTAGCTGTAAAAACTACCCCAACACCGTGTCATTGCTGAATTAAGTCAGACAACTTGTTGCCAATCCCGCAGGGATTTTTCCAGTGGTATAAGTCTGATGCTGGATATTCTAGCTCGCAGGCATTCTTTCCATCCGGCACACAAGCCCTTGCCTTTTCATCATAAGGCATGCTGCTGATATTCAGGCACAAAATGTCTCCCTTTCTCATGCTGACAACTCCACAAGGCCTTAAATCTTCCTGGAGCTATCTCCCTCATGCTATGTTAGGTCCTGTCTTTCCAAACTTAGCATTCCTGACAGGATGGGGGAGATGGGCTTGTGGTTACGAGAGGAGACTGGAGGTCAAGCAATCTGTCCGGGAAGCCACCCCTGCTGCAGATGCCCCTCTGTCATTCAGTGGAGCCAATAGCGCATAGATGAGGTAATGAGGATGCTGTGGAGGCAGAGATGGGAAATGACACATGGTGTTTTGTGCTGGGAGCCACATCTGTAGCTTAAAATGCTCTGTGGTTTTTGTTTTCCCTCCGCTGTAGAGGGAAATAAGTGCTGGAATAACCCATGAGGAGGCAGAGCCTGGAAAATGTCTCCAACTTCCTGGATCTGTGTGGAAAATATCTTCCTCCTTCTGAACCCCTGTGAAGAGCTGTGGGCAGCAGTGTGCAACACTGCCAGTGCAATGTCCTCCTGTCCCCTCCCCAGTGGACAGGGTACATGGGTGTTTTTCCACAAGCAAGATGGCTTTAGGGCGTGGGCCTTGCCCAGCAGAGAGAGGTTTCTGGGGTTGCTGAAACCCTTCCTCCTCCTCACTGCTTTCCTTTCCAAAGAGAAAGCTCAGCCTAACACCCAACAAGAGGGACATGGAGCCTTTGGAGTGAGTCCAGAGGAGGCCAAGGGGATGCTCCAAGGGCTGGAGCAGCTCTGCTCTGGAGCCAGTCTGAGAGAGCTGGGCTGGGTCAGCCTGGAGAAGAGAAGGCTCCTGAAGGGGAGAGCTTAGAGCAGCTCCAGTGCCTAAAGGGGCTACAAGAAATCTGGAGAGGGGCTTTTGACAAGGGCCTGTAGGTACAGGACAAGGGGGAATGGCTTTAACCTGACAGAGGGAAGATTGAGATGAGACATTAGGAAGAAATTCTTCCCTGTGAGGGTGCTGAGGCCCTGGCACAGGGTGCCCAGAGAAGCTGTGGCTGCCCCATCCCTGGCAGTGTTCAAGGCCAGGTTGGACACAGGGGCTTGGAGCAACCTGCTCTAGTGGAAGGTGGCAGGGGTTGGAACTGGGTGAGCTTTAAGATCCCTTCCAACCCAAACCAGTCTGGGATTCTGTGATGAGAGAGAACAGATAAAGGAGAGGGGTTTCGGAGGGGAGCTCCTGGTCAGGCACCTTGCCTGGCTGCAGAGCCTGTCCCGGGGCACTCCGATCCCCTCAGGAGGCAGCCGGGCAGCTGCTACCCGCACCGGCAGAGCGCTCGCGGCCCCGGGGCCCTAGGCCGGCTTTGCCCGCCCCTGTGTTGCCGGCGGGCGGGGCGTCAGTGTGGGCGGGCCGGGGCGGTGTTTCGGGCCTAGGCCGCGGCCCGCCCCGCCCCGCCGGCTTTAAAGCAGCATCGGCCGCAGGGGTGTCTGAGTTGCGCAGCCATGGCTGGAGCTTGGATGTGTGTTTCCCTCTTGGCTGTGGCACTGGTGTTCGCCGGCTCCGTGTGGGGCGGCGAGGACCGGCCGCGGCTGGTGGGGGCCCCGCTGGACATCGCCAACGCCGACAACGATGAGGGCCTGCAGCGGGCCCTGCAGTTCGCCATGACGGAGTACAACAGGGCCAGCAACGACATGTACTCCAGCCGGGTGGTGCGGGTCATCAGCGCCAAGAGGCAGGTGGGTGCCGGGGGGGCTTGTGAGGGGTGGCGGCAAGGGGGACACTGGGGCCGGGGTGGGGGGGAAAGAGGGAACGGCCATATCAGCCTCTGGGGAGCAGCTGGAAATGAGGCCTGTGTTGTCTGGAGCAGTGAGCAGGCCTCAAACTTGAGGGTTGTTGAAGCTGAGGTTTTCCTTCTGCAGAAGGTGAGTAAAAGCCTTCTTTTTGTTGATCTGCTGTTGAGCGCTGTGTGTAACTTGTGCTGTGGATGGGTTAACACATGACTTTGTTTACCGGCTGAGGAAGCTGCACCGTGAGACTTGTTTACTTGGATTTTGTTCCTGTTTTTGCAAGGGTGCCAAATGCCTCCTCTATGGAAGCTGCCATGTACAATTCCCTCTGTGCTTTTTGGAGTCTGGTTTCCATCATGTAACCAGAAAACTGTCTGCCTTTCTGCTAGGCTCCTCTCCTCAGAGAGCCCTTCTGCCTGTACTGCAAATAAAGCTGCCTCTGTCTGCTTGTCTTGTTGCAGATTGTGTCTGGACTCAAGTACATAATGGAGGTAGAGATTGGCCGGACAACTTGCCCGAAGCCAGCCACTGATCTCCAGAGCTGTGCTCTCCATGATGCACCACACATGGCCAAGGTAAGCTCCAGAGCTGGCCCCTGGGTTTCCAACCCCTTCCCTCCAGCTGGCTTAGTACAGAGGGGTATGGGCAATGTCCCTTGTCTGCTCCAGCCAAGATCAGGCACCTTCATACCTTTATGCTGAACAAGATCTTGCTCTTGCAGAACTTGTCTTGCCAGATGACACTGACAGAGAAGGCAGGGCCTTTTAGCTTGTTTTGTAAGTGGGGATCTTGGGCTGTGCTGCATGTGTGTGCCTCAGTACTCTCAAAAAGTGCTCAATAGTCTAGGTCATAAAGATGTGTGGAAGAAACTCTGCCAAACCTACAGGTCTCCTGCCCCTCTGGCTGGTACCTTGAGTCCCCATGCTATTCTTAGCTCCTCTTATCCCGTGGTGATGTCAACATGCATGACTTGGCACTCCTTCCTGGGGGGGGCGGCTGACATTATTGTGGATAGTGCTTTTGGCCAAGAACTGATCACAAGAGGCAGATTACCCCTCTTCTCTGTGCCCAGCAGGCTGTTACATGGGAGTCTTGTCTTATCGCAATGCTCTTAAAGAAGTACTTTAGCTTTTCGGGTGAGAGCACCAAGTATGCGCTGCCTTGATCTGGGCTGAGTCTAGCTCCTCCATAGCACGTCATTACTTCTGTTAATCACAGCAACAGGCTTAGCTTCTTTGCGTACATGCCCTTTCTGCCTGCATACGGGAGTGTAACTGCACACAAGTGATCCATTAAGCACTTAGTGGTACACACAAGCTTCTAGCTGACAACTGGAATGATTTGACACTTGTACGTACAGATTAGCTGTGCAGGTTGTGATTACCTGTGCCTGAGAGTTTATGGTGGAGTATTAGCCATGCTGAAAGCTGGATGAATGGGTAAAGGAGGCAGCCTGATCTTCAGAAGTGCTGACTTTTCAGCTTCTCTGTTAGTGTTTTCTTGAGAGAAATGATTAATCCCGAGTAGGTTCTAACAGGAGTGGTATTCCAGAGTACTTGTCAGGAGAATGCAAATCTAGAGAGCCATGGAAATGGCATACATTCTGGATCACGTGGGGTGGTAAATGGCTGTAACAGCATAAAACTGTGTTACCAACCATTGCTGTAATCTTTTAATTGCTTTTCTTTCTTCTTTCTCTCCTTAGCGCACCACTTGCAACTTCGTAGTGTACACTGTTCCTTGGCTAAACCAAATCAAACTATTGGACAGCAGCTGCCAATAAACCTGTCTTGTTCCAGCAGAGACCAGCAACCAGTTGCTCAGACTTAAAAGAAACAAAATAAAGGCAATAACACAAATTGAGATGGGCTTTATCAATGCCTGTTAACACAGCTACTTATGTATGCTTGTGCTATGCAAGTTAAACTAGGTAACTTTCCTTTAAAGCACAGTATGATCTCAACTCTTTGTAATTACATTTTAGAGCAGCTGTTTTGGTCTTTATCCAGCTTTCCTAATGAAGTAATTCCAACATCAGAATTCTGATTAAAAAAGCCCCTTGGTACCCCTGTCAGAGTGACTACTGTAAACATAAAAAAATAATTCATAATTGCTGTGATGTGTGGTTTTGTTTGAGCTTTTGCTGGGTGGGAGGGAGGGTTTGCTTGTATTTGTGATCCAGTCTATAATGCCCAAAGAATGGGGTGTGAAGGAATGTGGGGCCCTAGACACAAGGGAGGTAAACTGTCCCTCTTTGTTCCCTAAACCTGGCCTTTGGTTTTGGAGGAGGAAATTCTTAGTTGTTTTCACTGGAGAAACTCTGCTTTTGAAAACGCTACAGTGTGGAGCTCCTGATCTTGGGCAGGTAAGCCAAAGCTTGTACAGAGGCTGTGATTATTTCAGGTGCTTGAGGTACCATTAGGGGATGCCTCTTGTTTTGCAGAGTTCTAATAGTCCATTTCTTGTGTCTTTGTTTTTCTGTGTTTTGAAGTAACCATACCCCTTCTGGCAAATCTCACCCAGGGATAAATTGGTTCCAATGTTCTGTCATGCCCTATGTTAACCCTAAAATCCAGGAGTCCTATGCCTGGGCCTGGTGGTCCTGTTTTGAAAGGAAGGTGGAAGGGGTGCTGAGAAGAGTTGCAGAAGTGATCTGATGGTAGAAAAGGCAGCTTGAGGTGAGAAGTGCAAGGATGCTGTTATTTGCCTAAAAAATGGTACTTATATGTGAGAGCTAACACAACCACACCTGTGAGTCTTGGAGGATGGGGCTTGGGTCTAATGGAGAGCAGAATAAGAGAACCACCAGAAACCAAACGTCTAGTGAGACATACAGCTCCTTCAGAGTGCATCTTCTGTGGGTTGTGCTTTCTTTCAAGGGAAATACCAGTTCCCATCATTAACAAGTTTTGTGAGCTTGCAGTGAGCACAAGGCCAGATCTTCATTTGAGCAGTCGGGGATGAGGTGGTTGCCTGACACAAAGATCTCCATCTAGGATGTGCTCTGATCTGATAAGAATTGGTCCCCATGCTTCCCCCCCCCACCATCATTGCCCATTCCCTCTGAGTGCTGTGCACAGTTATGTCCTGTTTCTCTTGCCCGTCAGGTCAGTGACTGCAGGTGTCTGCCTGATGTGCTGTTGCATCAGTAACCCTGCTGATCCAGGAAATCCTAATGTCAAGCTACTTGGGTGCCCTCACTTGTCATTTTTCTAACAACTCCATTCTTACATGCTTATTTCCCATTTTTAGGTCTATTACAACACTGGAATGCGGTGAAGGGGCTCCATCATACTTCTGCATTTCCCTTTTAGCATCTTGGCTTGAGGCCTGTATGGGGGATTGTACTTGGAAAGGAAACTAGGCAGGAACTCAGGATGCAGATGGATATAACCAAGATTTTCTACCAGTTCAGCTCTGTTAGCCAGCAGCTGTGAACAGCGTCTGGGGAAAAGGAGTGGCTGTGCCAGAGAAAGTGAGTTTGAGTGTCATGAGCTCCTGAAATTCAAAGATCCTGTGTTCTCATGTTGAAATGCCAATGACTAAGGGCATGAAGGAATGGCACAGATTACCCCATCCTCACAAGCTGCTGAGTATCAGCTTTGGTGATTATCCCTATGTGTTCTCCACTCAGACCAAATGCCAAAAAAGCCTGACCTAATAGAAGCACCTTCCACTGTGGGCTGTGCTATGTTGTGTTAGCAACAGGCTCAGGGCATTAGTGGGAGTTCCCCTGCCAAGAGTATTTTGCTTGGCAGGTCTTTCTCCTTGGCTGGCTGGTGGTAGCTTGCTCAGCTGAACACTGAGCCCTCATTTTTCACTGCCTGACTTCTTCAAATGTTGGTGACGGATGTGAACAAATGACCAAGGCAGTGCTTATTTCATGCTGTCGGTTGTTATGCTTTGCTTGCACTTGATGGATGGATGGATTCTAGGGTTGTGCTTCCTTAAACGTAGGTGGGGTCAGAGCTGTGCTGTACTGACATGGACTTGCAGCTCCCACCTCTGCCAAGACAGCTGGGAAAGTCATAAATTGGATGTCCTCTCTTGGGAATATCTATGGAAGAACTCCATCTCTTCTTCAAATTATTTGAGGGGGATCCATGTTTGACGTCTCCTCAAACACTCACCCCCTCTGTGTGAACAGCCCTTGATAAAGTGGTTGTAAAATTGACCAGTCAAGATGCTCATAGGCAAAAAAAGGACCACCCTATTAGCCTCTTCATTTTTAATTCTTCTTTTCATCCCTATGGAATGGGTATTTTTGTCACATAATTTTGGAAAAACAGTTACAACAGCCATTGAAATGATAGCTATGGTCATCCAGAAAGGAAGAGAGCGGTTATTGACTTTAGGTGGTGTTGAACCTAATATTATCTGCCTCTTGATACAAAACAACTAGCCTTTTTAACTCACCTGGCTTTTGCTTTTCAGTGTGCTCTAGCAGATTTTACAGGGCAAATTAGCATTCATTTCCCAGGACACAAAATTGTGCAATCCCTACATTCTCTTCTGCTTTTGCCTGCTTCACAATTAATTATTACGCCAATAACCGAGGCCCTCACAGTATTCACTGATGGATCTGGCAAGAAAGGCTGAGCAGTAACAGTTTGGAAAGATGCTGAAGGACATGGGAGCAATGATATGCACATTGTCACAGGATCACCTCAGGAAGCAGAACTCTGCTGGAGTCCATGCTTTTAAATTATGGACTACTCCAATCAACATTATCACAGATTCCACCTAAATGGAAGGCCTTGTTTCTAGGCTAGAACACGCTTTTCTGAAGGAGATTTCCAATAGGACATTATTTGCCCTTCTCTGGGAGCTCAAGTGGCTCCTGGATTGCTGGGTACACCCATACTTTATACAGCATATAGGTTCACATACTTTGCTACCTCGACCTATAAGCGAGGGAAATACACAGGCTGATGGGCTTGCAGGTCTTATGGTCTTACCTGACCGTTTTGCACGTGCTGGCTTATCCCATGAATTTTATCATCAAAATGCAAAAGCTCTGCAACATGCTTTTCAGCTGACTCAGGACCAGGCAGGGCAAATCATGCACTTGTGTCCTGATTGTCAACAAGTTCTACCCACGTCAATGATGGGAACTAATTCTTGCGGTCTTTTGTCCCTTGAAATTGGGCAGACAGATGTTGCTCACGTACCAGAATTGGGCAAATGCAAACATATTCATGTTTCTGTTGACACTTTTTCACCTTGTATTTAAGGATCGGTACATTCAGGTGAAAAGGCCAGAGATGTTTGTGGACATTTTATTACAGCTTTTTCTACCCTGGCAGTTCCAGAACCCATAAAACTGATAATGGCCCAGGTTATCCAGCACACAAAACACAAGCATTTCTTCAACAGTGGGGAATTCAACATGTCACAGGTATTCCACATTCTCCCACAGGCCAAGCCATTATTGAACGCACACATAGCACCCTTAAAACTATGTTGCAGAAACAAAAAAGGGGGAGTTCAGGGTTAACCCCTCAAGAACGTATAGTGAAAGTTTGTTATGTTTTAATTGTTTAACTCGCTGGACAGAGGATGGACCTCCTACACAGCACCATTTTGGGGGTTCAAAGTATTTAGAACAGGGGAAAGCTCATGTTAAAGTATGTAATCTTGAAACTCATGAATGGGAAGGCCCGTTCCCTTTAATAACCTGGGGACGAGGGTATGCTTGTGTTTCCACAGATAAAGGACCTCGTTGGGTCCCTGCACGATGGGTTCGTCCTGCCTTGCCTTCTGTCTCTTCATCACAAGAGGAACGACCCTACCGTGGTTTCTCACCTAGCCAAAAGAGAGCATCTATAACCAATGCGACAGGACCAGACACCATGTGCCTGTTGGTTGCCACACCTATGAGTCCTTTCAGACTGCTGTTGGAAGCAATGGCAGCCTCAAATCCTGAGGACACGTGGGATGCTTGGGGGGTATAACAACACAGCCGCAAGTAATTGATGTGTTAAGATCTGTAAAAACGGGTATGTATCTATGTTTTCATTCTATAGTTTGAAACCAATTGTTAGTGCAGAATGGTAACCGTTCCATAACTGTTTATTTGCTAGGCTAGGAGCACGAGTGAAAAAATTGTATTAAGAATGTTTGTTTTCTTAGTTTTTATTAGCTTATGTAGTTTAATCGAGCACTTAAGCAGGTGTTGACAGGGAATATACAAAACAAAGAAGGGGGAGCTGTGGGGAGTGAAGGCGTGAAGATTTGCATGAAGAAGAGTTTGGGAATGAGCTCTGAGGCCTTGGTGCTTTGGTTGCGATGAGTTGGGGCATGTAAGGCCAGAGAATGTGGGGGTTGTGAGAGCATCTGCAACACTGTGATTGGACTATTTAACTGGTGAGTTTCAGAGGGGCCAATGAGATTGAACATTGTATGTATGTGCAGGTTGGGAAAGGGCCGAACAAGTGGATAAAAAAGGCTTGGTGGTAATAAAGGAGGACTTGAGTCTCCGCATCAACTTGAGTCCATGTCGTGAAATGCCACACCACGTGGCTTTGGCAGACAAGTGGTTTCCGCTTACTCTGAGCTCCCAGGGCTGGAGGGCTGCAGGGCTTCAGGGCACCTGGTCTGCTGCAGCCATAGGGCACAGCCTGTGCCAGCACTGACCAAGGCTTCTGAAGCTGCTCCTCAAGCTGGGGGAAACATGGCCACGTGCAAGGGATCAGTCATGGAATCACAGAATCACAGCGTGCCCAGGCTCAGGTCACTGCGGCGAGCAGGCTACGCTGGGCATCCTGGTGGATGCTGCTGCCCAAGCCAAGCATTTTGCTCCCTTCTGTCTCTTTCTCCCAGTGAGAACCTTGGTCCCCATTGCGCAGGGTGGGAAGAGGGTTTGGGGCTGCAGCTGGTTTGGGATGTGCCGTGGCCCTGCAGGCAGGGAGCACGGCCGCTCACCCCTGCCCTCTCTGCCCTGGCAGGTCCTGAAGCCGCTGCCGCCCCGCAAGGTGCTAAAGCGCAGGAATCAGAGGATCCTCCAGCTGCAGGTGCCAGCCTGTCAGAGCTTACGCCGGCTCTGCCCGGGCAGAGAGAGGGGACCGGGGTGCCCAGAGCCCTGTCCCACAGCTGCGCTCCGCTGCTCTGGGCAGCACCAATGCAATGTTTTAGTTCTAATTTTAGGTAGAAGAGTTGTATTTTGAAAAGAACCGTTGTTCTTTGTTGTTTATTTTGTTTTATTTTCTGTTTTGTAAATACAATCCTTGACGTTTTTCTGACCCAGTCTCTCTTTGTATTTACTTCAACCACAGGTTGCGGGGAGTGAAGGTGCTCAGATTTGCATGAAGAGCAGTTTGGGAATGAGCTCTGAGGCCGTGCTGCTTTGAGAAGCCCAGGAGCGATGAGGTGGGGTGTGTACGGCCAGAGAATGTGTTGTTTGTGAGTCTGCAGCACTGTGATTGGACTATTTACCTGGAGAGTTTTAGAGAGGGCTAATGAGACTGAAGGTTGTATGTATGTGCAGGTTAGGAAAGTATCAAACAAGGGGATGAAAAGGGCTCGGTGGTAATAAACAGGGATCTGAATCTCTGCACCAGCTTGTGTCTGTGTTGTGAAACGACACACTTAACCACACGCCGTCTCTGACCATGGTCCAAGGCATTTAAGCTTAAACCTGTGTCCCCTGTCCTTGTCTGAGCTTTGTTATCTAAATCTTTATCTCCAGCCCTGGCTGCTGCATGGGCTTCTGACCTGCCTTGTAGCTTTGGCCTCAGCCCACTCTCCTGCTGCAGGCTAAGGTCATTGGGAGGACTCTGGTTGTGTTTCATTCCCTTGCTGTCACTGGGTCTGTTAATGGACCCTGTCTGTGGGTCCTGGGGCAAGGTCTTGCGCTGGCTATTCTGAGACCCTGTGGGACTGTGCCCTGCTGGGCAGCATGTGGGCTCCTGGTTTATACCCTCCACGTGCTGCTCTCTGGGATGTGGCTCTGCAGAGTCTTTGTGAGATCCCTGAAGCTGTATCAGCATTCCTACTGGGTATGGACACTTCCCTCTGCGCACAGCCTAAATTGCAATTTCCTGCAATTATGAAAGGATGTGAGGATCCAGGTCACCCTGCAGCCCTAGGGCTGGGCCACACGGTGCTGTTGACAATGTGCATATGCTAGGGATGTACAATATTGCTTAGCCGAAGGCATGGAGACCTCTTAGTGAGTGCCTGAAGATGCTGGGTTGTTTGCATTCATCATTAACATGCAAAGCCTCAGAATCACTGTAGTGTGAATCCATCAGGAGATGAAATCTACTGATCAAACCTACATAGCGTTTTGAATCTTGGTGCTGTATGTCTTCATGATGACACTAGAGAGCTAAGAGTTCAGATCCCTTTCCTTGCAGGACACAATGGTGAACTGGAGATCATTTCTGCAGGATTGAGCGGGGAAGTGTCCTCAGTTGGGTCCCTGATGATGATGATGATGATGAGCCGCTCCATGACTTTTGTTGCCCAGCTTTGGCGGTGTCCTTCTGGTGAGGAGACTGGGGAGCAGGTGCCTGTTTCTCCTCTGCAGGCACCATAGTCCCAGGTTGGGCAAGGAGGGATGAAGAGGACTCTTTGTGCTCACGTGTCTTGAGCGAAAAGAGCAGCCAACCTGCAGTGCAAATCCCTTGTGAGCATCTCCCTCCTCTCCCCCTCTGCCATGGGGCATGGCTCGGTGTGAGGGTGGGCCCTGGTGCAGGACTTCGGGCTTAATGTGATGCTTGCTAAAGCCTCTCTGGGGTGTTGCCACTAACTGGCATGGCATTGCTCAGCCTCTGCGAGCTGGTAGGCTCCTACTGTAGGATTTTGTAACAGGCACGAAAAGGAGAAGCTCAGCTGTTAATCTCCATGATAACCTGGTGTATGAGTGGTGGGGTGTGTGGTGGGTGCTGGTTTTGACCTTGCCAGAGTGGGTGTGGGTGCATGTGTGCGTAGCACTGACGATGGGGAAACCTTTCTCTGCTTCCAGCTGGAAAAATCCCACTGGTGACTCATGTGCTGTGCCTTGCTAGGAGACGCTGTCCCCTCTTCCCCACCAGCTGATAAAGCATAGAATGGTTTGGGTGGGAAGGGACCTTTAAGGGACATCATCCAGCTCCACCCCCGCACAGACAGGGACACCTTCCACCAGACGAGGTTGCTCCAAGCCCCATCCAACCTGGCCTTGAGCACTTCCAGCAGCTGCCTAGGGAAGTTCCTATCTCTGAGTGCCAAAAGCACTGTGATGTTAGCACACAGGAACATCAGGGGACTCCTGCAGTTACTGAGCCTGGTGTTAGCTTGTTGACGGCCAGTCAAGCTGGATGAAGCCAGCTGTGCTGATGAGGAAGAGCACAGAAGAGTCAGTAGACAATTAGATAATTCTCGGAGTACACCTCCTGCAAATCTATCAGAATATGATGATATTCAGGATGATTGGGAACACTTATTTGGTAAGATTCAGGAAGCTATTGCAATCGCTGATCCTGCTTAATCTATTCCTGCTAGATTGTCTGTTCTTACAGAGGAATTATATAAAATCCAGGAAAACAATATCCAAAAGGCAAAAAGACTTCTTTGGTGGCATGTTAATGCCTTAACATGGGGTGAGTCTGTGGTGGCGGAATATATAGCTAAGTTACAGAGGTGGCTATTGATTCCTGTAGCATATAGAGGAAAAGGTGCCCCAGCCATTGAAGCAATCACTAGAAGTGGAGGAAGAGGCTGGATAAAAGTTTGTCTGGGTTTATGAATGCAGCCGTGCTAGTTCTGAGTCCACCTACTCTGGAGGAGAGGGGGCACCAGAGCCATTTGGAAGGATGTCCTTCACGTACCGTGTTGCAGCTTGTTTGGACGAAGCTGCATGTACCAAGCTCCAGTTGTGCAGAGGCACTTGATCACAGGGCTGGTCCAAGAAGGGATGTGTGGGAGCTTCTCAGGAGCAGGCTCCTCTTAGGAAGAGCAGTAGCTGATAAAATGAAATTAGCTTTGGACCTCTGAGCATGGCTTGGCAGGTTGGTTAATTACACTGACCTTCCCTTGCTAAAACTCATGGGGCTGGTTAAGATGAGTGCAGATGTCCTATTGTCTGCTCTTCCCCCCCTGAATAGTGGGTCTTTCTGTGTTAGCCAGGTACCATAGTTGGAAATGCTTTTCCTATTCAATCTGACACTGTCTGTCTCCTGCACACCTCAGGTAGCTCAGTGGAAATGATTTCTTCTGTGAAATGTTGAGGATAACAAAATGTGATGGTTCTGCTGCTCTGATCTGCTTTTTGCCCTGCTGGCTTGTTCAGAGGCTTTTGAACAAATCTGGGTCTGGGATCTTGGTTTGGAGAACTGGCAAGAGGCTTTTTTTGCTCGGTGCTACTTTAAACTGCTCCCTCCCAAATATTGCAAATGCTTCTTGCAGATGCTTGTGCAGGGAAAGCAAGAAGCAGCGGAGTTTGGATAGAGGAGCACAGACTTGCTCTCAGCAATCCAGAACAAATCAAGAGCTCTCAGAAAAATCTCTTTTTGACCCCTTGATTACCACCTTTAATAGGAATAAAACCCAAAGCCTGCACTAACTGGGGGAAGCAGCTGCTGTAGAGAAACCCAGACTGCAACACAGGAGGGCAGAGGTAGATACTTCATATTTAAACTGACATGTTTTGGTCACATTTCAGATCTGTGCCATTTTACACTGAGGGCACTGAAATGAGCCTCTCAGAGAGGGGAAAAGCACACAGTGCTTCAATGTGCCTGGGGCTAGAAGCGGAGAAACGATGATGAGGATGTTACCTCCCTATATTTTGGCTCTCTGGAGGGCTTACAGTCAGGACTGATTCACAAGGATGACAGGATGGGGAGCGCTGGGCTGCTGCAAAGCTGTGGCTCAGGGATGCAGTCCTCAGCATCCTTGGCCATTCTGGGGGTGACTCTTATGGCAGAACCTGGCATGGAAAGGGCTGCAGCACCTGGTGAGAATTCTCTTCCCTCCTGGTGCCAGCTGTCTCCATGAGCTGGAGAGCAAGGGCCAGTCCTGGGGATGACTCCTGTCAGTGGATCCAGGGAGTGGTCATGGGGCTGGCATCTGGTCCTTCACCCTTACACTCCCCAAAACAGCCAGTGCGAGAGCTGTGGCAGGACACCTTGCTGTCTATGGGGGCTTCCAATACAGACAGCAAAGGGTGTTGCAATGAGATGGGCTCCCAAACCTCCCTGAAGTCACAGAAACCCTGCTTCAGCCAGCAGAAGGACACAGACTGGACCTTGGTGTGGAATAAGGACACAGGCAGGCAAGGTTTGTACTTTTTATTTTACAGGGAATGTCTCCCCGTGGGGAAGGCGCTGTGTGATGGGGTCTGAGGCCAGCCCCATAAGATGCAGATGTGACCAGAACATCAGAACATCCCTCTGCTGACATTTGGGTTGCTCTTTAGTGGGCTTGATCATCAGCATCCGCATTTTCCTGTGGCATCCGTGCTGTTTGGTGGAAGATGTTGTCTCACGAGCCCTCCTGGGAGACAGATGGTGTCTGACCATCCCACTTGTATTTCCAGGGCTGGGAAAGATTAACAGGCACTGCTCCTGCATGAAGGCTGGAGGAAACCTTGCTCAGTCCTTTTTGTGGTCCAGCCTGGGCTGGTTTTGGAGAGCAGGTCCAGGGTGGAGGGCTGCCCTTGGCTGCACACCCCTGGGTTGGGTGGTACATGGCTTTCCTCGGTGGTTGCTCAGATGGGTTTGCCATCGGGTTGCTGAGGTTGCCAAATGCTGGGTGCACAGAGCCTGGGATGGGACTTCTTTGGTGGCTCTTTACAGGTTGGACAGGGTTTGGAGCAACCTGCTCTAGTGGAAGGTGTCCTTGCCCATGGCAGGGGGGTGGAACTGGATGAGCTTTAGAGTCCCTTCCAACCCAACCCATTCTATGGTTCTATGTTGGTGTTGTGGTTATCCCCCCTCTTTTGTCTCTACTGATCTTCAGCAAGGAGACATGGCATGGGTAACAGGGAAGAGCAGGGCGAGTGAAAGTAAGGGATGAATTTCCAGCAGGAAAAAAGGGTCCCAGATACCTGGGGCTAAGTAAAAGCCTTCCTGTCCCCACTGCAGCGCTCATTGCAGCCTCACATGTGTAACCTGAAAGCTTTCCACAGGGGGTCACTATCTCACAGGGGATGCAGGACCGCGCTGGTGGTGCAGGGCAGGCTGATCTCCTACCCTTACCAAAAGCAAGGCAAAGCCAGGCCTGTGCTGCAATCCCTTACCCCTTCAGGTACGTGGCCACCCACTTGCAGGTGCTCCTGGAGGAAGGTCTGGTAGAGCCTGCCTGGTGCTGCATTTTGCTTTGATCACCCAGGCAGAAGGACACGAAAGGGACTGATGCTGCTCCAGCCAGGCCCTCAAATCCTGGATATTCCAAGCAGAGGTTAGTTGAGTTGACCATTTAGTGTGCATAGAACTGAGTTCTGACCCAAGAGGCATGCCTGTACAGGAGAAGACAGGTTTAGCCCATCAGTTACAGTAGAGTCTTAATCAACTTCTCCCCTACTTTATTTACTTTAATACATCTTTACATTCAGGTGGATCTTGAGTAACTCTGGTAATACAGAATTACTGTATTACCAGTTTTGTTACTCATTGGGGTAAAATTCTTTCCCCTTTCTCTTAAAGTCAACAAAATAGCACATGCTCAGGGAGATGTGGTCATAACTTGGACGTGGGTAACTTTGGGATGCAGGTGTGTGTGGATATTACAATGAGATTATAAGGAGCAAAATTCATCTGAGGAAAGCGATTTCTCCACCATTGCTGACTCAAGAAGGGACACCTTCCCTTTTGTTCTCCATTGACAGCTGCTCTATGGTTTATCAGCTGCATCTTCCGTCATTGTGCCCATCACCATCGTGTTCCCATCCCTGCAGGCATTACAGCAGAGCCTGGCCATGGGTGTCTCCATTCCCATGTCATAACTCCTTTAACCGTGTGCTAAGGGTGGCAGGCTGAGTTGCCTAGAGAACCATGGTAGAGCAGATCCTGTGCATGCCAACCCTTCTTAATACTACAGCTGCTGTGAGATCCCAGTTTGCTGTAATTCCCCCCAAAGTACTTTTCCCACAGGTGGGAAACGGAGCCTTGTCCATTTCCCTTCGCAGTGTCAGAGGGGCTTGTCTACTCATTTTTGGTGCTGGGTTGCGGGGTGATCGCACATGGATTTGGAGGTGGTTTATTTCCTTTGTGACTTCCGTTCATTCCACGGTAGAAAATGTGTTTTGCTGGGTAGCCCGGCTGGGATGGGAATGGCTGCAGAGCTCTGATCGTGCCTCTGGAAGCACAGGTCCTGAGGCTGTGTAAGCAAGCATGAGAACTGGGGTATCGAAACATGTGCATCCTCACCCACAGACCCTCCTGTACCCTCATACTTGGCAAGTGCTTGGAGAAGCAAACACAAGGATTGACAAATTGCGTTGGTTGCTGTTAGGAATGTTATCCATATAATTACATAAATGTTTGTGGGGAAGGGCTATGAACTATCCCGAAACTGGAGATAGCTCATTGCGATCAGCTCCTCAGGAAAACCACGCTCTGCATAAGGAAATATTTCCTTCAGGGGCTGAAGTAATTGTCTCTTTTCCAATACGTTGCCATAAGAGAGGCAGGAACTGGAGGTTTCTCCGGCATGATCAATAACCTGCAGGAGTTAAACTATCTTAATGACAGATTAATTTAGTGATTCTCCAGACCGCTGGCCTAATTGAAATGCAGTCTATTATGCTTGTGGAGAAGTTTGCATTGCTTGTAAATACTGGAGCTGCTGAATACCAGCTCCTTGTACCAGCAGCCCCTGCAGTGGGAGAAGGAGTAAACCATTGCCGCTGCGGACGCTGAAAGCAACTTTGTTTTTACCATTGGTGGTGTTCAATCCTGGCAAGTAAGCACCAAGTGGGAAGCTGTCTTTCTGCTGCTCCAGGTGTTCCAGGGCCACATGCAAAGCCAGTGGAAGTCGTATGCGCAGTTCTGGAATTAGCAATAAATGTTGTCTCCCCCTGTGGAAAGTGTTGCCTGGAAATTAGATAAGATCTGGAGGATCCAATTTATATAAATACCTGGGATTGTCCCATGGATTATTAAAACAGAGCAACAGGGGCCTTAGTCGAGATGGCTCCTGGACCGCTCAGGCTATTAACTTGCATAAATCTTGTTTGCTTTGGAATTGAAATTAGCTCCCTTGACTGCATCAGCAGAAAGCGTCTCATTTCCTACAAGCCTCTTTTTAAAGGTGGGCTGTGATTAAATGGTTTAAAATGGCAACTCAAGCAGATACAAAAGGCTGTGTTGTGGCAATGCAAATGATGTGATATGGTATAATTGAGGTCATTGTGCAGAAGGAATGAGAATCGGGATCATTTTTTGTTTGCTTGATGCTTGCTTTCTTTCTCCTGGGATATTGTGCCATCAATTAAGAGCTTATTTCTCCCCTGTGAGGCTGACAGACCCATCTTTGAGACTGGGAAAATTGCAGATTGTCTTGTATCAAAGGGAAAGGGTTGTGTAGATACAAATATTGACTGGGAGTGCCTGGCTCAGAGGCCTGGGATGGTCCTGGCATGACTCAATTCCTCGTTTTCTGCTAACAGCCATCTGGAGTTTAATGAGTTAGCACGTGAGTGAATGCAAGATGTTGAGTAAGGGACATAGGGCTCTTCATAGCATGACACTGGGGTGTTATGAGGGTGGTTTCTGGAGGAGCCTGGAGGTCTCCTCCGAGCCCTCCCATGGTCAGCTAGGGAAAGTATTTGCATTTCCAGAGTCCTCACAGCTCTGCCTCAAGGTCTTCCTCTCTTTGAGACCTGTCTGGGGAGGCGGAAGGCTAAATCACTTCCCTGGAAGCAAAACGGCTTCTGAACAGCTACCGGAAGGTTGTACTGGAAGCTACTGAGGGTTGTCTTGTCATCAGCTGCATCTCAACCCTCAGTTCCTGGGTGTGGAAAGAAAGCTTCAATAAGAGCAGACAGACCAATGATTGTTTTAGCTACTTTTTGGTTTAAGGAGTAAACATTTGAGACCTACTGCTAGGTATAAATCATAGAATCACCAAATGGTTTGGGTTGGAAGGGACCTTACAGCTCATCCAGTTCCAAGCCCCTGCCATGGACAGGGACACCTTCCACTGGAGCAGGTAACGTTCACTGCTGTGGTAATGTCTTATTTTTTGTGGCAGTTTTCTCAATATGTAATTTTTAATGTGCTCTGGCAAACACAGAATAAACAGCCTCCTTGTGATACAAGACATTTTCAGAGGAACACTTTCTAACGCTCTCAATGTGGCCCTCATGACACACGGGTCACTTTACCGCTTGGAGAGACTAATTGTGTTATACGCCATCAGCATCTTTCTGCTTGCATACTTTCATGCTTGTGTACAAAATGCTATGATTATGTATGAAGCTCTGGAAAGAAACATTGAAATATTAATGATATTAGGTTTTGCTGAGGCCAACCCACCTGTAGAATTGAAATTTTAGGGTCTTTTTGTTGGGAAGTGCTGCTTATGCCTGGATAATTTTCAATGAATCTTTGACTATAAATCTTTATCCATTTACCTTAAAGGAAAAGAACCATTTCAGGCAGGACAGGATCTTCATTTTCCATGAACTGATGCAAGAATATGGAACTGGTCATTTTGTATTGCAGTTTTGATACCTTTCAGAATTTTGCATTGAGGAAGCTACCAGTATCTGCTGTGCACATGGGGCTGTGTAATTCATTACACAGAGTAGGTCTGTGCTTCTGAAAACCTGCTCTAAAGAGGTTTGAATTGTGAGGAAGCAGTAGGATGTGGCTGGTCTCTGCTCCCAAGGAACAAGGGATAGGACAAGATGGAACTGCCTCAAGCAGTGCCAAGGGAGGTTTAGACTGGATATTGGGAACAATGTCTTCCCCAAAGGGCAGTCAGGCATTGGAACAGGCTGCCCAGGCCAGTGCTGGAATCACCGTCCCTGGAAGTGTTCAAAGTTTAGTGGTGGCTTTGTCAGTGTTAGGTTAAAGGTTGGACTGGATGAGCTTGAAGGTCTTTTCCAACCTTGTCAATTCTATGATTCTAAAAGCTAGCGAGGATTCACCTTCCTCCTGACCTGGATCAGATGTGGTTCTGGGGAGGTCTCTCAGCAGCGAGGTGCTGTTGAAGGGTCTATAAGGACAGCAAAGAGAGGCTTGGCCACTCTGGCTTTGCTGTGCATGCAGATGGTTTGGATCATGTATGCATGGCAGCACCATGAAGGGGTGCTGGATATGCCCTGATAGACTGGCCGAGAGCTGCGGGCCACACAGGTGTCTGAGGAGGGCAGACATATAGAAGATGTATGCAAAATGCACACAGGCAAATGTTTTGAGGCAGAGAGATGCACAAGTGTGGGGGTGACAATGAGATGGCAAAGTGAGCATCACTCTGCCCCTAGACACGAGGCAGAGATAAGACATTGATGCCAGCATGTTGTTCTCTCCCTAGATGACTATAATTTTCTGCCTTGCCTTACAAAGGGTGCATTATTCATTCCTTTTGTTGTCACCACACGTTGGCAACCAAGGCAGGCTGGGATTGACACCTCCCTGTCAGCCTCCAGAAGCGTTGGGTGTTTAATTGGCTGCTTCATCCAGGATAAATAAGCTCTCTGAGCCTCAGCCTCAAGTGTTAAGTCAAAGAAGTTGGATGTTTAGGGGCTTGGATCGCTTGATCTCTTTGCTTAGAAGTTTTCCTGCTTCCCTTAAGGAGTGAGATGTGCTGACAGTTGGCAGGAGTCTTAAAGGTGCTTGTGCAGAGGAGAGCTGTAGTTGAAGTGTTCTTTTCTGATTGACACTGGAGACTATCAGATGAAGAAACTGTTGAACGATGGCAGTGTGGTTCACCCCGCTCTGGCGTTGGCTTTTCCCCCTGTATGTGTCCTCCTTGGCGCAACAGGGATAGAAGTGGTTCCAGTGATGAGGCCCTGGCACAGGGTGCCCAGAGAAGCTGTGGCTGCCCCATCCCTGGCAGTGTTCAAGGCCAGGCTGGACAGGGCTGGGAGCAACCTGGTCTGGTGGAAGGTGTCACTGCCCATAGCAGGGGGTTGAAACTGGATGAGCTTTAACCCAAACCAATCTGTGAGTCTGTGAACAGCTGGATGGTTCACAGGATGGTTTTCTGTCCTTACTGTGGCTTTTCAAGATGACTTAACTGCTTGAGATCCTCCCTTGCTCGTGGAAAATGTAATTTGCATCAACTTTACAGCTGTGATAGCTGTTCCATGAGGGCATATGATGTGGAAGAGACCATAGACCCATTTCCTTCAACACTGTTGCTGTTCAAATGTTCAATATACCTTCGAGCCCCTTGTTAAGAGAAGCTTTTTTTCTTTGTAGGAATGCTGCTGACTTGACTCACAGTTTGGCTCACAGAGTCCTGCAGAAGTCAACTAAAGGTATCCTTGTTATCCGTAATATCCAGGCTTGGAAAAGTGCCCATGTTCACAGATAAAATTAATAGCCATAAGGAAATAAAATCCTGCTTCACTCTTTTTGCAACAGAAAACCACAGTTATATAGCTCATGTAACTTTCAGCTTATTTAACTGCTTCTATTATTCCTTTGAAATATGGAAATGAAAGTCTCCTCTCAAAAAGAATGGAAGCATATGCTTAAGAAAAGGTGAAATGAAAATCTCAACTACTCCAAGCTACCTATTTCTATTGAACAAATTTCATGCAGTTTGTCATTCATGTCAGTACCTTCAAAACTACGTTATTTCCATCAGATTTATTATGTGTCCTTCTTTCTTCCTGCACCTAATGAATTGCATTCTCACTGAAATTGTATCATCCAGCCTTCCATTAGCAGGACATTGATGTGTGTGTGCCTTCTGCAGCTAAATGAAGTCGTGAGTTCTGCTCTTGCAGGTCTCCATGCAGTCTTGAGCTTCCTCCTGCAGCCCTGGTAAATAGAGTACAATGTGGCTTCTGGTGAGTATGCCATAGGAAAAGTGCAAAAGCCAAGCCAGGAACATCCATTTCCATCGGCTCCCCAGGGAGAAATAGGGCAGTAACAACACCAGAACAGTGCTATTGCTCTTGGAGAGCTCATCAGGAAAGCCCAAAGACTGGAGCAGGAGAAGGATGGGTGCAGATAGAAGCTGTGAGTAATGAAGGTCTTCTCCTGTGGGGATGTGGCTTATCTCTGGCTTTCAGCCCCCAACTCAGCCCTTTTGCCATTGCAGCCATCCTCTATGAAGGTAAAAAAGGGTTTTCCCTTCTTTTGGAAAGGACCCATGGAGAGTGTCTATAAACTCATTTAGGATTAGGTACATATCTATAGACTTAAACAAAAACCTAACCTCTTCATAGCCTCAGCTCTCCAGGGTCTTTGAATCATAGGCCCATCTCTCAGCTGGCTGTGCAGTGTGCCCTGGCATGTTCCTATTTTCATACACATGGCATTACCCATCTTCACCCTGTATAAAGTGTGTTTGTAGCACCAGAGCTGCTGCTGTAAGCAGTATGCTACTTCCTATGTGTGAAGGTTAAAATCTTACAGTACCAACCAGCTTCACATGGCAAAGGGCTGGGGTTTGGTTATGTTCTCCACCAGCTGGTGATGCTCCTGTGGATGCATGAGCTTTGCTGATCAGTGCCTTTATGGTTATTCCCATAGCTGTAGTTATGCAGACCTACTCAGTTCTTACCCTGATGCCCTTTAGGTCCCTTCAGCATTGGAGCACAGGGGCTGGATTCAAGCTTGCCAGAGTGCTCCTGAGCGGGTCAGTCTCCTCTGCTTTCTTCCTGCAAATCTTCCTGCTGAATTTCAGTTCAACTTATCAGCAATTGTTATTTGCTCCCTGCAAAAGCCTCTGGCATGCTGGGCTGAATACTTATGAGAAGCCAGTTGAAGCGTGGCTTTCTCACATAAGGCCAGTTGCGAGCAGACCTCTGTTCTCCAGGATATAATGGGTTTCTCTGGTTCTGTTTGATTGCAGGATGCACAGTGTGCGCTGCGCTGGGAAACTGCACGTCACGGAGCTGCACAGGGGGAGGATGCTCACAGCAGACCATGCCGAAGCAGCCGGCTGCTGAAGGATGTGTTGCTGAAGATGCGAATAATTTGGGATGGAGATGCCTTCCCAGCGCTGTTTCCCTCTTGCTGCAAAGAGAGATGATTTGCATCGAGGAAAAGTGTCCTTCAGGTGACTTCATTATGTGCCCCATGGCATTGCCAGCCCTGGGAAGCTTCTCCTTGCCTGTTTCTTTTAATTATTTTGGGAAGAAATTATATTTCCTATGTTGGGGATTTGAGGCAGAAACTTCTACTAAGTTAGAAGTGAGGGCGAAACTTATTCAGCATAACTCAACTTCAGATGGCTCCATGGTAAAGGAAGAAAAGACATCTCATGTTCAGTAAGAGCCGTCATTCACTGGAGCAACCTCCCCAGGGTTGTGGTAGAGTCCCCATTGCTGGAGCTTTTCAGGATGCAGTTGGACAGGGTGTTGGGTAATCTTATCCAAGGTGCTTTTCCCACAAGTGGTTGGACCAGAGGGTCTTTTATGTTCTGTGGTTATATGATCTTACGATTTGTTTAGTGCTTTTTAGATAACGTGAGATCTTTTAAAAGGAAAGCTCTCTTGCTTCCATTCCAGTTAACTTGCTCTTACAAGCCAGCAGTGATGGGTACTAAGCACTGTCTCAGAGCACTTAAGTCTTTACCATTAGAAAACATCTGTAATGTAAAGTTGCATAAATCTTGCCGTAATTTACCTTTTTTAAAGAAAAGGTACACAAAGGTTTTCAGGGATTTTGCAGATATTTGTGCAGAAAAAGACACATGGAGCTGTCTGAAGAGCCATCTCATAGTGAAGATGCAGAACTCTGGCTGCAGGGTGAGGATGCAGTGACAGCTGCCTGAAAACTGCAGAAGATCAGTGCAGCTTTATCAGTTGAGATTCCAGCCGTGTCTCTTTGACATTACTTATTTATAAAGGACTTTGCTACTTTAGTAAGTTTTTGGCTGCCACTGAGTTTAGCCAGCATAAAATTGCCCATTGGTCCCTCTGGTGCTGTTAGTGTAGGGGAGTCCAGCTTGCAAAACCCATCACACCTGGTTTCTCCCCCTGGAAGGACTCCAGCAAAGCATTTCTTCTGTGTCTCTTTGACATGGACCAAACCTCTAGAGAGCTGATCACCCCCAGGCTTGAGGCTATAGGGAGGGAAAGGTTACCCCTGGATCATGAAGATGCCATGAGCCAAGTTATCTTTCCAGGCTCTAGAGGACAGGCTGAGAAAAGAAGCTGTTGCTGCTAGTGATACTGCTGCTTCTTTGGGCATTGTCAAGGATCTTACCCATCTTCCCATGGGGGAATGATTTACCTTTGGAGGTGCCATGTATATGTAGGCAGGATTTGCTGAAGGAGGTGGAGGGGCTGGCGAACAGGATGGAGAGAAGAGGGAAAGGTCTGGGAGGGATGTGGCTTACAGCTTTCCCTCTTCTCACTGTGCTTTGTGGAGATACCAGACTGGTCACCGTTTGTTTAATGAGGGGAGGTGATACAGGGGAAGGGCATCCATCACTTTTAGAAGAGGCAGCACCCCAAATCTCTGATGTGAACAGGGGACTGCAGACATGGAGAGCTCACCATAACCTGGCACTGCTGCTGGAGCTGTGCCTTCCTGCAGCATCAGGAAATGAAGAGTAAATGAATGTTGCTGTTGAATGAAAGGGTTCCCTGCCTCAGTGAGGAGAATCATACCCCAGGGAACAGGGAAGAGATTTATGCCTTGGCAAAGCAAGCAGGAAAGAAATAATTCTGCTAGGCACTTCCTCCATCTATTATTACCACTGCTGCACAGCACCTGGAGGTATCGGTTCCCCCAGAAGAAATTCTTGCTCCATTCCATCACTGAATGGAGCAAAACTCCTCTCTGCTCCAAGGGTTGTTTTAGCAGCAGGCAGAATTGCTTCCTTTACAGCACTTATTTTCTCAGGTTATTTTCTTCCCCATCCCCGAGGCCACACTAGGTTTTCTTTTTATGCTCAGCTAAGCAGTTGATTGATTCTTCCTGGAGCTTTTCCTGTATCAGCACCAGCAGGAGACTGAGCAGCACCCAATAACCCAGTGAAAGTCAATTAGCTACATGAGACAGCTGCCTACAGCCAGAAAATCTCCTTTCCCAGCTTCTCTGCCTGAAACCCCATCACTCTGACAGCAAAGAGGATGGCTCCTCCTTGCCTCTAAGTTAGGGGCACTAGAAGAGAATCACGGAATCAACTAGGTTACAAAAGACCTTTAAGATCATCAAAGACCAAACTTTAGAGGAGAGGATGGAGATTCTGGACCTAATGTTTCTTCTTTAGTGTTCTTGTTCTTTTGTCTGTGCTCTGGGCAGCCGAAGATGAATATGTCCCATGGCTCCCAGTGGCTGGTGGGATGGTTTAGGAAGCCCTCATTTAAATGTGTGGCATGTTCATATGTTATCAAACATGTCCTGAATAATTACAGCATTTGTGGACGTGTCCAGCATCTATTAGCACATCACCATGCTTATGGAGCTGCAAGAGCAGATGGTTTGTTAAAGGAATAACAATACTTTGTTCAGGCAGTGAGGGAGAGGTGACTTGACAGCACTACTGAGCAGCCCTTAGGAATACACAGTATGAATAAGATGTTCTTCATAGGACACAGCAGAGCTGCCCTGCCTTGGGCAGGGGACATGAGACTTCAGTGGGACTTTCAGAAGTGCCTCAGCTTTGCTAGAAGGACATTTCTTATCCTTAATCACTTGTGCTCCTAAATTATTTAGGTGTCTGATAATCTCCCCACTCACACTAATGAAGGCCAAGCCAGGCTCTTTAATAGGCATAAAGCTGCAGTCTGCACTGTTTGTGTCCCTGGTGGAAGTCATGCTGCTCAGCTGATGGAAGCTGA
The DNA here is from genome assembly GCF_028554395.1 of Pezoporus wallicus. Taxonomy (NCBI): domain Eukaryota; kingdom Metazoa; phylum Chordata; class Aves; order Psittaciformes; family Psittacidae; genus Pezoporus; species Pezoporus wallicus. The sequence goes on along the minus strand of NW_026635101.1, from coordinate 569,594 downwards.
TTAAATCTGTGTAACTCACAGAACCAGAGATAACCAGCCTGAACGTTCTCGTTTTTCCTTCTGCCAAAAGATAAAAGACCCATTGGGTGGATACCCATCAATGAAGGATGAAAACTGTGTGCCTGGCCCCACACAGACAATTCTTACAGCAAATCACACCAGTTTAGTAATACCTTTGTACCAGCATCATCTGGGGACAATTTGTCAGCACGTGCCCTGGGGCTGCAGGTATAGCATCTAAAGACATGTCCCTTAATGCACAGTGTTGTCTCTTAGGGTCCAGCAAACACCTCTATTATTCACAGTAAACCCCCAGTGGTCACTCCTGGGTGCAAATTTAACTGGGAAGTAGGAAATGCAAACGTTTGGATCAAGCACGAGGGGGATTTACACATGCTCTGACCAGTGGAGCATGCACATTTTCTTCTTTAATACTTCTGCTCCTTCAGTCTGAGCAGAGAACTCAGAGCAAAGCAATTTGTGCTCCATCAATCTCTCCTGCAACACATTGACTCTGCAACCTGGGTGTTATGGTGCTTGCTGAAACTGCTCAGTGGTGTTGACTGTGTTATCACATACCTCTTCTAAGCTTCTTGAATGAATAGCCAAGGTGTCCTTGCCCATGGCAAGGAGTCGGAACTGGATGAGCTTTAAGGTCCCTTCCAACCCAGACCATTCCGGTATTCTAGGAATGGAGCAGACATTAGGTTGTTTTCCATCACCACTTCCAGACTGTATCATCTCCCAGTGAATTCCAGCTGTAGCAAAATAGGATTCTTTCCAGAGAGCAGATTTTGCCATCAGAAATTGCCGTTTTTGGGGGAAAGCAAATGCTTTTAAGAGAACACGGTGGGTTTGATTGTATTATTAATGGGGAAAAAAACCCTGCAGTGAGTCATATTGAATTTGCCATTTTTTCTGCGAACAAAGCAGTGTGCACGTTCTGCGCATTCTGCACATTCTGGCCTTGACTTCTCTGCAGATGTTAAAATGAAACAACTCCATAATGCGTAGAAGACTGAGCAGGGTTAAAATGCACCACCATGAAAGGGAATATTTTCCCCCCTAGACCAAAGCAAATGGCATTTAACAACCAGCTTAAAGAAGAATTTCATTTCGAACTCCCTGTGTCATGAGTAACATTCAGAATTCACTCCAAAATGGAATGAAAACACATTTCTAAATACTTGGGCTTTCTTTCTGGCAAAGCACTTCCAGTTCCCAACCAGCAGCATCCCTTGGGGCAGGTTGAGGATGGTTGCTCTCTGGGGGTAGTGTGCTCTATTCATTCTTGTATCTCAAACCACCCTTTGAGGCAGCTAACCTTCCCAAGGCTGTTTTGCCTTTGACAGCAGCAATGATTGCTGGTGTGTTGTCCACCACCCTGCTGCCTTACGGCATGAAGGATGTCCTCAGGAGGGTGAGCACGGATTAAATCCAGACCAAACCCCTGAGACAGGGAAGATAAGAGAGGGACTCTTCATCAGGGACTGTAGTGACAGGACAAGGAGGAATGGATTCAGACTTAGGGGAGATTTAGGTTAGATATGAGGAGTAAGCTCTTCCCTGTGAGGGTGCTGAGGCACTGGTGCAGGGTGCCCAGAGAAGCTGTGGTTTCCCCATCCCTGGCAGTGTTCAAGGCCAGGTTGGACAGGGGTTGGAACAACCTGGTCTAGTGGAAGGTGTCCCTGCCCATGGCAGGGGGTTGGAACTTCCAACCCAACCCAGTCTGGGATTCTATGGTTCTAAATATACTGATGGACAGCTGTTGGAGCCTGGAAGTGCTGGTGAAGTTCCTGCCAGTCACTCCCAGGCACCATCTGGTGGTCACAGCTTTCCTCAAATCACATTTTTCCTGGAATCTGGTTCATTAGGACCAATAGTAAATCAAAGTCAAGCTCTTTAATTCAGCCTCCTCTGCAAGGCAGGAGCAGCAGGAGCTGCCAGGGTGGAATGGGTGAGCTTAAAGTAATGGGGGAGATGGGAGACACGAAAGGAGAGAGCTTCTTTGGGAGATAGTTTATGTGTCTGTCCATTGAAAGCAAGCTGAGCAGAGGAGAGGGGAAGTTAGCAAGTGAGCTATGGTAGCAGGATGACTGAAAACCAGGAGAATGCATTCAAATCATAGAATGGGTAGAGCTGGAAAATATATTAATGCTTGTTTATTTGCAGCGGGAAGGGGGACATCAGCCGTGTATGGTTTTGGGGGCTTGTTTCAGAGAACATCTTCCTTTAGAGCAGCGTCTCCTCTCTGCTGTGAGGGTTTTCTGGGAAGGAAAGGGGCTGTCTGCACATTCAAAGCATACCTTAGGAAACAAGCAGCCATTCAGGCTGCTGTGTTTCTCCAAATGCAGAAGCTGCTGGCGCCGGTGAACCCAAGAACATCAACCATCTTGGAACAGGATGAAAGGGCAGGCAAAGGCCTGTGGTCAGAAAGGGCTCCCTCAGGGCTGCTTTTCTAGGAAAAACAGCCACTAAGGCTGTGACATCCTTTGCAGAAGTGAAATGCTGCTGTAGCTGTGATTGCCTAGAGTGAAGCTAATTCTCTGCCTTCTGTTTGCTTTGCCTGGCAATTGTTAGGCAGTAACTGGAAGCGAGGAAGAGAACTTTTCTCTCTTAAAACCATATCAAACCATGTTTTTCCTATCTATGAAAGCAAGTAATTTTCCTTAGGAGCTGATGTTCTCTTGAATGGCAAGTTTAACTCCTGCACAGCCTGGCAAATGTGACTTTCTCCAAGCTCAGCCTCTTGCTTTCAAACTCCCTGCTTCTCCCCAGGCTGAAAAGGTGCTCTTGCAATCTTCCCCTCCTTCTGTGTGCTGTACATGCTGGGCTCTGGCTTTGTGTCCAGCTGTTTGCCTTCATCACATGAAAACCCCTCTTGTAGCCTGTCCTCATTCCCTAATAATTAGAGAGCACCGTAGATGCTTCGTTGTTCAGCCTGGAGAAGAGAAGGCTCCTTAAGGGGAGACCTTAGAGCAGCTTCCAGTGCCTAAAAGGCCAACAAGAAAGCTGGAAAGGGGCTTTTGATAAAGGCCTGTAGGGACAGGACAAGGGGGGATGGCTTTAACCTGACAGAGGGGAGATTGAGATGAGACATTAGGAAGAAATTCTTCCCTGTGAGGGTGCTGAGGCCCTGGCACAGGGTGCCCAGAGAAGCTGTGGCTGCCCCATCCCTGGCAGTGTTCAAGGCCAGGTTGGACACAGGGGCTTGGAGCAACCTGGTCTAGTGGAAGGTGTCCCTGCCCGTGGCAGGGGGTTGGAACTGGATGTGCTTTAAGGTCCCTTCCAACCCTGGCCATTCTCTGACTAGCAAAGCCATCCAGATGTTTGGCTGTGCAGGGCATGCCAGTTAACTGGATTTCAGTTTAACTTCACTTTCAGGATTGCCACAGCAGTTGTAGGAAAGTGATGTGCACTCTCAGCTGAAATTTCTCCCTGACCTCTCAAACCAGAGCTGCAGGGTGAGAGAAGGGAGGTGTATTGGTTGCCATAGTAATAAACCAACCTGCAAAACCCAGGCATGTTCCCTTCCTTGTGAAAACCATTTCATCTCCAGGCATCTCAGAGCAAGGTGGGCATTGCAGGGAAGTGTTTAAAATCACTGTTGCTTGTGCTCTCCCTGGGATCATCAGCTGGAGTGATGGGAACACATCAAGCTCAATTTGGGAAAGGGAATGCTTGAACAAGCACAAGCTTTGCTGAAAGCATGTGCCTAAATGCCCAGCAAATTCGGATCTTTGTCACAATTTCTTCTCACCTGGGTCCCTGCAGCTCCTCAGGAGTGGCAAATTCCGGGCTTCTCATCTGTATTCATATCTGAGATTTTTCTCTCTTTTCTTTTTTTCCCCCTTGGGAAGAGAAGGGAAGGAAGTGAAACATGGAAATTGAGCAAGGCAGCTTCTCTGCCCGTGTCTCTTTGAGGTGCTCCAGAGGAAAACAGCTCTCTGACACCAATTAACTCTAGCAGGGACTCTGCTGTTTTAAAGTGGAACATCAAATCTCGTAAAGGAACTCCTTTATGGCTGCCTCGGTTCTCAACGCTTTATCAAGCACAGGGTCTGGGCACCTGCCAGCTCTTTTTAGAAATAATGAAATGATTATTCTTAGCTCCAAGCTAGGGAGACTTTCAGCTGCAAAAAAAAAAAAAAGAAAGAAAGAGCAAAACCTACCCTGCGTTGCTTAAAATTCGCCCCTTGTTTTCATTAGTGACTCATTCCTGGTCTAGCCTGGCAAATACGTTTATGACTGTAGAGTTCACTGAGGTTATTTTCACCTTGTGTTTCTTTATCTTCTATCCTACAGGACTCTTGACAAGAGAGACATTGAAGTGCTGGAGCGGGGCCAGAGAAGGGCAAGGAGCACAAGTGTGATGGGGAATGGCTGAGGGACCTGGGGGGGTTTAGTGTGAAGAGAAGGCTCAGGGGGGACCTTATTGCTCTTTACAACTGCCTGAAAGGAGGATGGAGCCAGGAGGGGGCTGAGCTCAGCTGCACCGGGGGAGGTTTAGGCTGGATATGGGGAACAATTCCTTCCCCAAAGGGCAGTCAGGCATTGGAACAGGCTGCCCAGGGCAGTGCTGGAATCACCGTCCCTGGAAGTGTTCACAAACCGTGTAGATGAGGCCCTCAGTGCCATGGGTTAGTGGTGGCCTTGGCAGTGCTGGGGAATGGTTGGACTGGATGAGCTTGAAGGGCTTTTCCAACCTGGTTGATTCTGTGGCTAGGAATTGGACAATGATAAAGGGAAAATAACTTGAGGGCAAGCCAAGGAGGAGTAGAGAAGCAAGGCAAGTGTGGTGGACAAAGAGAGATCCACTGGAGCAGGGAATGCTGAGGAGAAGCCAAAGAAGTGGCTGAGTTGTGACCACCATGTCACTTAAGAAGTGCAGAGCTGACTCCAGTTCCAGGAAGGAGCACATGTCATTTTAGAGATCTTTTTAAAGACCTTGTAAGATCTGTTAAAAAAAGTCTTATTTTTAAAAAAGAAGCTATGTCTGAAAACAAAGACTTTTAAAGAAATCTCTTTCTTTTAAACAAAACCACTTTCTTTTGAGAGCCACAGCGTTCTGGGCCTGAGCAGCATCCCTTGTGCTTCTGGGCTTTGGAGAAGCCCAGAGAAGGACCCCAAGGTCTGATCTCTGTGTGCCACTCTTCTTCCCATGCTGCAGCATCTGAGGCTTGCTTTGTGACAGCCAAGTGCATGGATTTTTATCCTGGCTGTGTGTGCAGGTGTGGCAATTAAGGATAGGTTGCTAGGAATGAAGAGCTTTCAGAGCAGTACACACCATTAATCCTGTCCTTTCCAGCACAGAGGTACTTCAGCCTCATTCCTGAAAGGAATGAAATCTATTTGTTCACATGGTTTTTCCTATTACAGAAGCAAGGATATTGTGATTTTTTCCTGGTTGTATCTGCCTCCCTTACACTTCTCTCCATCACATTTTTACTCTTTTAGCTACTTTCCACCAGGGGACAAATGGCAAAGGTTATATATTCTAACCGGATTTTCCCTCCTTAAAGAGGTTAAGCCTTATTAGACATCCGAGAATCCTCAGATGAGAGATGAAACCTATTAGCAAGGTATTCAGACTCCTACATTAGAGTGTTCCTTTTTACTCCCCTATACTTTTTGGGGACATAACTCTGCCTCATACAGATAAGAAGAGGTTGGAAAAGGAGCACCAGGGGACTCAGTGCTTTGGGATCAGCCTCACTAACTGGATTTTCCCATGGATTGCTCAGCAGGTGGAACGGCAGGAGAAGAGCACATATAAATAACATTAGAAAATTAATCATCCCATTTCCTGCAAGTGATAAGAAAATTTGCCCTGTCTGCAAGTAATTTGCAGTCATTCATGGCAATTCCTAATATTTAAATACCAAGTAAATTAATTAGTTGGCATGATTTTTAGTTAAGTGATTTACTGTAATTGCAATGGCTAAATAAATCAATTAGTTACAGAAAACCCCAACAAACCACAACACAAAAAAGCCCCAGACAAACAGGATAAATCAATTACTTACTATTTAATGGGAATTACTTGATGCTACAGAAAACAACAGAGGAACAAATCCTTTTATGACATCAGCAAAATTCAATCACCGCAGATAGCACTAGCGGATCCCTGAATAAATGCCAGCCTGTGCTGGAAAACCAGATCTGGTGCTAGAAGCCATTGGAGGAGGATTGAAGGAGGTATTAGAGAACACCACGGTGATGGCTGTGGGTGGGGGTTACAGTTAGCCCCCAGCTTTGACAGGGTGTAGAGCTCCTAGTTGTGCATCTCAGGGGGGTTTGTTAGGAGGCACTTCAACAAATGCCAGTGGGGATGCTCAGGGTCTGTCCTGGTCCAACCCAAACCATTCTATGATTCTATGGTTTCTGTGCAAGGAAAGCATGGACGAGCAGGCTAGGACTGTTTGGCCTGGAAATGTGGTAATGGAGAATGTATATGTGTGTGATGGAGGACCGGAGAAAAGAGGGTTACACGGATGGTTACTGAGCACACAAGGTGAACCCTGCATAAGATATCCCAGCTGAAAACATCTGGAACCCGAGGCAGTGCCCAGGGAAGTATCATCCAGCCTAGCACAGCCCCTTGCCCAGGACCAGTGTATCTACTCCTATCCCATGCAGCAGCTCAAGAAACATTGCCTGGTTTCCCACTGGCTTGAGCACCACCAAGGCAATAACCTCTGCTGATGAGAAGCTGGACCCGCACTCCACGTGCGCTCCTGGCCATTGGGAACTCTTGTGCCTATGGATCTGCCAGCAATCACAGTAACTGCTGAGCTTTTCCTGGCAATTTCCCCTCAGAGGATGCTCTCAATTTGCATCTCTCTACTCAGCCAGCAACTCTTACACAACTTAGAGGAATTTAATTACATTCCGGAGCTCAAATGATGTCTGATGAGCTTTAAATTGGGCAGCAGCTTCAGTATTAGTCATGAGAAGGGAGACAGGCAGACGAATGGTGCTGTGCAGTGTACAAACCCTGTCTCATTAGGAAAGAGGGGTTAGAGCCCACCAGAGCTCAGTTAAACAGGCGCATTATCATTTCTAGTCTCTTGTCCGCTCGTCTCATTACTGTTATGGCAGGCTTTTACATTTGTTTGCTTGGGGTGCTGAAACAAAAGGCTAAAATGAGAAATCAGGAAACATTTTATCCAGGGTAAATACCACTCCTGTATTTTTGGACATGCTATGAACCAGCTTAGCATGAAAATAAGCCCCTTGGCGATGTAGGAACCATCCCAAAACAGGAGGGTTACATAGCACACAGAACACCATTATTTGTACAGCACCTGTATGCTTAGAATAAAATTACTCATGGGCAAACAAGAACCTGTTTAATGGGCTGTTCTCAGAAGGAAAGCCCAGGTCCCATCTGCTTGCATGGCATTAGGCTCCTAGTGAGGGTCTGAACGCCTCTTGACCTGGCACCTTCTATCTTCTCTGGCCAACCCAGAGCTCAGTGGGAGCAAGACCAGCTTTCCTCCTCAGCACCTGAACTAGGGAGAGCCCAGCCTGAGTGCTTCCTCCATGCAGAAATCCATCTGAGCTGCCTGAAGATGTGTCCAGCGTGGATCTGCTCTCCCCTGGATTTAATTCCAGCCCTAAACTGCCCCTGGCCATGCAACTGACAGGCTTTTTTCCCTACTGTGGTCTTCCTGATGGATGGAGGTGGTTTTTCATAGTTGCTGCTGCTCCTGATGTGAAGGATGGATCTACCGAAAGTTGAGTTTCTCCTCCAAAGCACTGGGGGTAGGGGTGAATCCCTACAGGAAGAAGCAGAAGCCTTTAAAAACAATAAATAAAAAGAATAAATTCCACCTTCTTTTTATCCAGAGCAATGAAACTATTTTGGCTGAAGCCTTCTGAAAGCAGCTTTCTGCAGATAGGAGAAGGCCCATGCAAAGTTTACCCAGGTTATAAAACACTGGGAAGAACCTCAACTGGAATCCTAGTCCCAAAGCACCACATTCCTTTGTGAGTGGGTAGTGCTATGGACACGGGGGTCATAATTGCACATGACAGAGATGTGTGCTGGAGCATCCAACGGGAAGAAATTTGGAGGCAGAGGTTGGAAGTGATGCTGAGTTAAGGAGATGTGAGGGGTTCCCCCATGTCCATCCTTGCACTGTGCAGAAAGGGAAAGGGCAATCCCAAGCCCCTGCCTGCAGATGATGGATAACTGCAGCTATTAGCGACCTGAACCTGGATTCATTTTTAATGCAGGCTGACAGGAGCTCTCACAACAGCAGTGACAGGCTCCCCTGGAGTGCAGGACCTTTCCCAGGAAGCAGGATTTCCTCGTGCTCCACTTAGTGAGGTGCTGTCAGGAATCACTGCGCTACAATTGCTAAGCATTCGGTGAGCCTCGGCTGTGTCCCTGATTGCATCAATTAACCACAAATCAACTGAGGAGCCAATTTAGGTTTGAAATAGAGACTTAATGAGATGTCTGCATTGCTTTGCTTTCATTTTAAAAGGGTACCACACCTGGAAGGTGAATGCAGGAGGAGTTTATTATCGTTTCCGTCCGATGTCTTACATCAGTCCCCTTCACAATGATGCTGGGCATTGTCCATGAAGTTAGAGGACCTGCTATAAAGAGTTTAACCTTGAGATGTGGCACTGGGATAATTCTTCCTTTACAGGAATTAAAGTCTAGAGCCACCTACAGCAAGCTCAGGATGCTGGGCCATAAAAGCACTGAGGATGGCAAAAGGTCTCCAATATTATGGTAACAGTGAGTATAAATTAGTTTATCTTAAAACCAATCTTGGGCTGGTTAAACTGTGACTCAGCAGCAGCTCATCCCATCAGTGGTGGTGGCAGGTCCTAGCTCTGTGCTGAGGCATTGCATGGGTCCTGCACTTTAATGGTAAGGATGTAAGTGATGCTGCAGCGGTTGTCAGTTTAATCAGGGTTTTGTGTATCTGACAAATACCACTGATGGTGAGATGCAAGCAGTGGTGCTGATGGAAGGAGTTCATCTCCCATCTCACCTGCTGAACGCTGTTGGGAGGCTTCATTACCATGCAAATGGAGATTGCACACAGCCTAATAAAAATACATCTGTCAGGCTGCACACATCTATAATATCAAATGTTAGCATAACTAGGATTTATAGAGCAAATTAATTTCATCTGGGGCTGGTTAGACTTGGCCTGCCACTGGAAACAATAAGGGTTAATTATGCTTCAGTAATTCTGACATCTTTCTGATGAGCAATTCATCTCTCATTGCACCCAAAAAGCTGCCGTGATACTAGGAAACTTTTGACCTTGAAACTGTGGAGGCTGATTTTGACAAAGGAATTGCAAACCTGACAAATGAGGAGGCAACCTACACAGGCACCCAGCAGCAATGTATGCAGCCAAGCGAAGGGAGGAAATGAGCAGCTAACTCAGCCGTAATTTTGCAAGGGATCAAGTTGTCGTCTAACTTATGTTGGAACAAGCATCCAAGGACAGGTCTGTGATGGTGCATGCATTGAGATTAAAAAGCTAAAGGATGTTACTGCTCTGGGACAGCAGCAGGGGACCCAGGGACACCCTTGCCAGGTTGTGGAGCGTGACAATATGGGCAGCAAGCTGGAAGCACAGGAGTAAGTGTAGATAGCTTGAGCTGCACATGGACCTTCTGCCTGGGAAAGTCAGGGGACTTGTTACACAGGACAGTTTTCTTCCTGGATGATAAAGCTTCCTTGGGTAATGGAGTACGAACAGCCCCCTTGACCTACACCAGTGGGAAAGAGTGAACACTCATGTCCAGAGTAAATGGGGTCCATTCTAGGAGCCAAGCGGGTAGGGAAGCAACACACAGTTTTGTTCACAAACGCCTGTCACAGAACGCACGCCTGCTTTTGGTGTCACCTAAAATTAGACAAATCTCCCATACATCCAGAATCTTAGTGGAGGTACCCTGCTTTCTGAAGTGGTTCTAAGCTAGCAAGAGGGCAACTGTAGAATCAGTGTCTCATCTTCCATCGAACGTATCTTGGATTGGTGATTACAAGCAAATAATGTATTGATATATTAAAATTGACATGTTTGCAGCGCAAGGCGTTCGCCAATGCTCATATGTTGTATTTACTAAGGCAATACTAGCAAGAAGACAGGGACAATGAGCTTGGACCTGATGAACTTTGCAAAGTCCCTCAAGGGAAGAAGACAACAGCAAGTTTTCAATTTACACTGGAAATCACAGGCAGAGTCTGTGCCTTTAACCTGGGCTATAGGATGTATGTTTCTTGGAAACACATACATGTGCTCCTGGGTTTTGTATCTAGGCATGCTGTCTTGAAACACAACTGTTTTGCCAGTACTCCTTCTCCTCCCTCCTTCCTGCTCTTCTCCACATGTAGTGAAAGAATGTGGAGTTTTCCATCTAAATATCGCCTCAAAAAGTGTAACTCTCCAATCAAGTCTCTTTATTGTCCTCTATGTTTGTAAGCAGAACTCATGTCTTTCTGCGTGAGTTATGTCACATACATGAAAAGTAATAGGTTGGGAACAGCTTTGAAAGTACTGCTGTGTCTATATACCCCATACCTACAGCTCTGCACACGGGTACATCCACGCTCTCCTTAGCTTTGTATTCTTCCAGCATTTAGTAAACTAGAGACGCATATGCTTTGCTTTTCAGCTGCTGGTTTGTCCTATTTATATCGTGCTAAGCCAAATGCTGCAGAAACCTCTTCATTCTTAATTAATCTTCCAGGCAAATTATCTGCTGCAGGATTTAGTTTTTACAGGGGGCTTTTTTTGGAGCATATTTCACTAAGAGTTTCTATAGCTTTGTTAGCAGCTTCATCTTTCTGGTATTGAAAGTCTTTGGCATATGCTACTCAATCCAAGCAATTTGTTATTGACCGAGATGTTTGTTTTCCCAAACATCCTTTCTTTCAGCAATATAGTCCAGGTGCATCTTTCCAAAAGCAACAGGGGAAAGGTAACGTCTACAGCAATATAGCAATGAAGCATTTAACTCCCCAGCAATGCCCTTTCCTCCAATTTTCAACCAGAAGTGGGGACTCAGCACTGAAGAGAGCCATGGATAATTAACTGATTACTCTGCAAGATTCATCCCAAGCCATCATCCTTTCCTCTGCCAAGGGAAATCTTAATGTTGCTAGCGATGCTCTTTTCCATGAAGACTATTTTGCTGGGAACCGACAGACCAAATGTTTGAAAACACTATCTAAAATAAGGTTTGGTGGTTAGCGAAGGGCTGGAATAACTGAGGAGGGGAGCAGACCTGCATGGAGCATTCCAGCTCTTTCTGGAGACATGAAGCCTGGTAGTTCTGTGTTTTTCCAGTGACCCTTTATGGAAAGAAAGCGCACAATTCACTTTGATGAAAGGCAAATAGTTTCTAAAGAACTGCTACAGCAGTGGCAGATACACAGGAAGAAATCACCCATTTCTGCCTGAATTCCTTATTCCTTTGCACTTATTTTTAAGGAAGTTATCTACACTGATTTCCTACTATTTCTCCAACTAATCCAGCCTCTGTTAATCCTGTCCTCCAAAGCTCTTGGTATCATTCTCAAGAGAGTCATCCACAAGTTTGATGGGTGCACCCGCCAGGCCCTATTTCCCTCTTTGCTTAAGAGAATGTCATGCAGGACAATGTCATACTCTCAATAAATGCAAGACAGATCACATCTGCTGCTTTCTCTTTATCCACTTGGCTGGTTACTCTGACAAGGAATGAAATCAGAGATGGTTTGAGAAAGTCGGTGCTTGAATAATCTCTGCTGGCTGGATTTATCAGCTTATTATTCCCTAGATGACTGCGAGGAGATTGTTCAATGATTTTCTCTCCTGTCTTTCTGGGTATGAGATTATTCCAGTTTCCTGGGCTTTTCTTTCACTCCTAAAAGACAAACTACTACTCTGTTTGCCCTCCTCAATTCCCTAGGTACGGGGAGTTAGCAAACATAACCCTTAAGGGTCCAGGAATCCCCTCACCTCACTGCTAAGAGCGGGGTGGAAGATTCTGCCTGTTCCTCAGGATGTTATCACTTCTCTAAGTATTCTTTAACCAGGTCTTTTCCTGTTCTGGTCTGCAGTGCTACTTCTTTCTTTAAAGGCAGTAAAGTGGAGGTTACGGTTTACCTTTCAGTGAGAAGGCTGAAGGAAAGGAAGCTTTTCTTGCCACAGCAGATATTCTGAGCTCTTATTTTTCAGTAACTACAAAACCTACATGCTCCTTCGTCTTCCTTCTCATGCTGCTCAAGTTCCCATTAGTATTCCTTGTCATCTATAGCCTGTCTCTCAGTGTCCTTTTGCATGCATGTGCTCTTCCTTCATTGTGTCTCTTTTCTTCTTTTATAGCTTTTGGGAGGCTCCCTCTCTGATTTTCCAGCCACGAAAGGACTCTCTATGTAGCTGTCACTGTGCTGCAGCAGTGCAATTCCCACACCATCTGGAAACTGCAGTACATGTCTGGCTGGAGTTTGGCTCCCTATATCAGAGCAAGAGCAGTGGTTGAGGCTGGGGCCGCCAGCAGTGTATTGGCAGGAAGCTTGCCATGGAGAGATCTTCTGTCACCCATCCTCCTCATCATGCACCCCGGGGACTGACAGTGAAAGCTGCACATTAACCTTGGCCAGGACAAGTCTATTAACTTCCTCAAAATGACTCCTCTGCCTGCCTGCCTATGGGACTGGATTTTCTGTAAGACAATCTAAAGTGAAAGGCTCTGTGTTTGGACCCAGCTGGTGATGGGTGTTCAAATCAAACTAAGGCTCTGGGTCTTAAGCTAGTCCAAGGCTTTGGTTTCAAGGAGCTTACTGGATTCATAGGGATGAGCGCGGTGTTCCACATCATGAGATCTGATATGTCCCTGTGGGTAGGACTCAGTTTCCTAAATATGGATTTCTAGGGATGTTCTGTGGTACATGTTCAGCTGCTTCTCCAGGAGAATAGGGGTCGATAAATCTCATGTCCTATTCATCAAACACATGCGGACGCGTTGTTTATCCCACGACATCTCAAATGGCACTAGGTACCTGTCTTTGGGGATCTGAATCCTTCTTTTGTACCTTTTCAACTTCTTCGTTAGGAACAGACATACGGAAGAAGACTGATCCCCCCCTGCAAAGGGAGGGACCAGCACGCTGCAAACAGCTTCTTTATTGCTAATGAATTGAGCAGAGAGAGGCCCAAAATCTGAGATGAAATTGTCACATTTCCTTTTTAAGCATTCCATGGGTCCCTTAAAGATGTGATTGAAGGAGATACAGTAGAGGCAGGGAAGAGATGCCAGAGCTGCTAACAGATGAAGATACAGAAAATTGGTTTATGTGAGCCCAGAAGCTTAGCAGATAATGGCCCAGGAGGTGCTTTCCTGCTTGCTTGCCAAACATAAGCAATGCCTAATGTTTTAGAAGTGCCTTGAGCTATCCTAGCAAGACATACTTATCTCTTTACAAAGGTCTGCAGCATCATCTCTACTCTGTTTCCATTTGTGATTCCAACCATGTCACATTAAATACAGAAATGCACACTGATCAGAAAAGCAATTTAAGGAGCTCCCAGAGCTATTGCGAGCCCAGAGTTCTGCCACAAAATGGCTGGTGAGATTTGTTTAAAACACTATGTGGGTTAATTTTTGCTGCCAAAAACCTTTGAAATCTTTAGAGCTTATCCAGTCAATTTTCAGCTGTGGCCATAAGGCCAGAAAACAAAAAACTCCATGAGCATAAAAGTTGCTATTGCTTTCCAATATAATGGCTCCAAAGCAAAGGTTAGAAAGGGAAAAACAAAGATGTTGGAAGAATGAGCAGCTTCAATGATGTATTGCTGGTGGTACCCATAAAGTTACCCCAGCACAAACAGACCTTTTGTATCAACTAGCATGAGCCAAAGGCCCCCAAAGTGACGGTCTCTGCAGCTCATCACCTTACAGGAAAGGGTTGTCTTTCCATCCTCATTGGGATAAAGGAGAAAATGATTCTCATTTATTCATTTTGATTCAAGAGCATCTCTGGTCCATCTAATTTCATCAGGCCTTTTAAATTCACGTGCCACAAACACAACCATGTTCATAACTTGCTAATATATGTACTTGCCTTGAATTCCCTTACAGATGGATCTCTCCCAGGTGTAACCTTTCCTGGCTGCGTTCAAGACATGCCTGAGATGCTTGATGGACCATGCCAAATAATGCATGGCAGCAATGCATGGGGCAGACTGAGGAGTTAAAGTATCCTGGGTGAAATAAGGCAATTTTAGAAAGCCTGCATACGTGTTGCCTGGAAGTAAAAAACATGAAAGACCTAAATGAAGATTCTTGTCTGTGTTTTCAAAGACATGACAAATTTGCTCAACTTCTCGTTAATAATTCTTAATATTTCACACATCACAGACTTGAAACATCAAGAGATATCCCATCCTTTTAATTATTGTGTCTCTTTCTCTCAAGGAGACATCGCTATGGAAAGAAACCCAAATAACTTATAACAAAAGAAAGGGAAATAATGCGTGTCATTATGATTGGGAGAAAAATAAGAATAGGTAATACTCAAAAGGCAAACAAGGTTATTGTGATCTGGAAGTCAGGAGAGAAATAACTTCAGCACCAATAAAGTTGTCATCATAAAAGCATTTCATAGAAAGGGCAAAGAAAGACTGCGATACAAAGGTATTTATAAAATCTGATTTGAGATTGATTGATCTGATTTGATTTGCAAGCTCTGCATCCATCTGTTCAATTCAGATGGATTTTTAGTATCATACCTTTGTGTGCTTTAAATATTGGTGGAAAATAAGTTAGGCATTCTTTCACATTGTCTGCTAAATAAGATATGTTTCAAATTACAGCATGGTGCCAAGCTGTTTGATAGTAATTTGTGAGGTGAAAAATTCTCTCGGGATCGACAGCATCCCTTACATGACAAATACACAAAAATACAGGTATGCAAAGCTATCTTGTGGTTTTGACAGTGTACTAACAATGACCTTTAAGGTCTTGTAGCCTTTTCCC
Organism: Pezoporus wallicus; assembly: GCF_028554395.1. NCBI lineage: Eukaryota > Metazoa > Chordata > Aves > Psittaciformes > Psittacidae > Pezoporus > Pezoporus wallicus. The sequence goes on along the minus strand of NW_026635101.1, from coordinate 554,591 downwards.
ACCTTCAGGTTGTTTCATGTTAACTAATTAGCTCATCATGTTCTCATTTGCAAGCGCTTCCCTCGTCCCGCCAAGAAGAGAGGCTCCACATGGACCGCTGAGGGACAGGAGCAGTCGATGAGTAAAGGCACCGTCATAGAGAGCCATGGACATCCGAAAGGCTCCACACACGAGGTCTGTGTCAGCTCACTGGGATCAAATGACTCATAGAGAAAACGGGACTTTTCTTGGTCACATCTCCACAGACAGCCTTGAAGCTTGTAGGTTCCAGTACCGTGCCTGGATACCAGATTTTGTGTCCAGACCTGACATCTTTGTGTGCTTGAGGTCCATCCCATGCAGCTGGTGATATTCTAGAGCTAAAAATCTGTTTCACTCCCTCTCTCTATGCGAAAACATCCTAAATAACCCCCAGGGGCGTTTTGATAGCAGAAGAGATCAAACAAATGCCAGATTTTATAAGGTAGGCACATTTATAAGCCAGGTAACTCCCTGCATGTGAGAATCACAGGCTATTTGCTTGCAGATGTTTAAAATCAGCAAAATATGACCTAAAGATGTTTCTCCTAGCACCCAAATCCTGACCTCTTTGTTACAGCCCCTCAGCTCTCGCTGGAGTGCTGGGATGCTGGGTTTACCTATTGGAACAATATTCTTCTGCTCAAATTTTGAGGCAAAGCAACTTAAGACTCTTTTTTGAGTTTTGGAGCTGGCTAGGCTCTCCTGGAACTGTTTCATGTAAGTTTTATCATGGTGTTCACATATGATGTCTTTCTACTTCTTTCTACACCTTTACACAAAGTAACTGTGTACCTATTATGCCGTTGCACTGCATTCGCTCTGCCAGGGCTCTGAGGTGTATTTGGGTACCTCTGTTCCATCAGAGCATTGTGCTTTGATCTGCCAAAGATCTGAGTCTGGAATAGCGAAGAATTACACTCAGCTCTCTCAAGTCCCAGCACTTCAGCTATTACTTTAGGAAAGTTGTATTAAATAACCACAATGAGCTGCTGCAGCAGAGCTAAAGATTGACCAGTGATGCTGAACTAACGCGTCAGGTTTTTGCAAGGCAGCATTGGTACAGCTAAGAAGGTTTCTAGTGCAAGACCTGATGCCACAGTAGACATAGCCTGTTGATGCCAATGGAGACAAAATGCCTAACAGGCTGTGAATTGGCCTCATCTTACCTGATGTTTCTAAAAGCCTTTTCAGAGCTCCCCAGGTGCTCTATCTCGACACAAGCACCAGTGATGCATATTGAACTGATCCCAACAGAAAGCTCACTCTCTTCAGCACCAAAACCTGCTGCCTGGGCACAAATTCCCTGAACTAGATGGCTGTGCAGAAGCTGTGGAGCTCCCCATGCTCCATGAAACAGCCGATGGCTCTTTCTGGTTGTACTGTTACATGTGAGGGTGAACATGCAAGATGCAGCCTGGAGTCACTTCCCTGAGGGGCTGGTGATGTACAGGCAGAATGAAACCTCGTAAAGAGCCTGAGTAAAGGAGGTTAAACCAGAGCTGGTGGGAGGTTGGAGGTTGCAGCCTCCCAGCTACAAACCCAGGACTAAGCCAGCTTTGTCTGGAATTCATCTCAGCAGCTGTTTCCACCAGCGGGTTAGCTGTGAAGGGCATCACTTGTCAGCTGTCACCACCGCTTCACTCTTTGCCTTAAGTGAGGGCCGAATGTGGCAGGCAGCTCAGAGGATGAAAGAAAAGCCAGGTTTATTTATTCCACAATTGCCAGCCCTATGGCTGAAGGTCCTCCCTGAGTAACAAGATGAACAGTTTCAGGTCACTGCCACCATCACAAGCATCTGTGCTGACTAACAGCATAATGGTGTGGTCCTTTTAGCTCTGGGTTTGCTCGGGGCTGCAGCACTTTGTGTGTTCAGTCTATTATTGGTCATACCATCTGCAGCATCTGTCAGAGGAAATGATGCTGAGATGTTTGGACCTGGGGAAACCTTAGAGCCACCTTCCAGTGGCTGCAGGGACTGACAAGAAACCTGGAGGAAGGCTTTTGACAAGGGCCTGTAGGGACAGGACAAGGGGGAATGGCTTTTAAAAAGGGCAGATGCTAAGAAAAAGTCTTCCCTGTGAGGGTGCTGAGGCCCTGGCACAGGGTGCCCAGAGAAGCTGTGGCTGCCCCATCCCTGGCAGTGTTCAAGGCCAGGTTGGACAGGGCTTGGAGAAACCTGGTCTAGTGGAAGGTGTCCGTGTGTGTGACAGGTGTTGGAACTGGATGGGCTTTAAGGTCCCATCCAACCTAAACCAGTCTGGGATTCTGTGATTCTAAGATCCACCTCGTTGGCCTGTGGGCTGGAGCATGAGTAATCCTCCCTCGCCTTGCAGGGTCCATATTCCTTACACGCCCTTCCAGCAGCCTGGGGACCAGTGTGGACCCAGGAGCAGACAGACCAGTACAGCATGGGCACAAAGAGAAACGTGAGTTTTGCTAATAGCCCTCCAAACTGCTCCCAGACTCAGAAGCTAATAAGGGAAAAACGTTGTAGCCTTAAGGGAGAAGAGTGACAGGGTGCTTTGGAAGGATGAACTGCTTCTAAGCCACAGACCATGGGCTTAGCCTCTTTTGTGTACATTTGTGAAGGTATATTAAACCCCAAAACAGCCTTGGAGTCAAAGAGTCCTTCATCACTTGGGGTGCAAGCTGGTAGGGAGCAGAGAGCCAATGAAATGGTGATAAGTATTCTTACTTTATCAGGAAATCAGGTTCAAAAAAGGCTTTAGAATTGCTTGACTTTTCAGATGGGAACTGAGATATCCTGAAGAAACCTGGTTTATAAAAAGCTGAAGATTCCCTACCTGAATATCAGACCCTTTAAAGCACATCCAAGTGCAAACCCCAAGGCTGTGATCTGGATTATAAAACCTGGAAAGCCTTAGCTGAGGGCCTTCTTTGCAGGACCTCCTGCAGGAGCTGGGGCAGCCCTTGGCATCCTGCAGAAGGCTGAAGAACGGGAGGATAATGTCAAATAGCAGCGATCCTGCCTGTCTGAATTCTCTATTGGCGGCAGTGAGAAACACTTGCTAAATTAATTGACCAGGTTCTTTCATGTCGTGTAAGTTCAGTCTACCTTATTAATTATGGTTCCATTAATTTGCTGCATGACTCTTGCTGGTCACTAGATGTCACTAATAACGAATGAGAACGAGGAAAAGCGGGGGAATTCTTGGGGAGGCGAATTATTACAGGAAATAGTGCCTGGGAGTGCCTCCATCCAGACCTCTGGTAGCAAAAGAGCGGCGCTCAAGAGCATGCATAGCATAAAGCAAAGCTTTAATTGGAGTTAAGAAGGTGTCCTGTATGTAATGGCATCCAACGCACTCTTGTTTCAATGCACTGGGAGTCCTGGCTGGGATGCACTGCTGAAAGGCAGGTACCACTGCTCCTCCGCTTCTGTAAGCAGGGGTGTTAACATCAAGAGGAAAGAGCAGGCAAGCTCCTAGCTCTGATGTTCTGGTCTTTGTTGCCTGCCCTAGACAAACTTTACATAAAACGGGTCTGGAGCAAGGAGCTGTTTGCAGTGCTGGGAACAAGATGTGTGACCATGCTCTGCTGTCTCCCAGGCCATCAAATTAGCTCCCTCCAGGACAGTGTGAGCAACAGTCATCGCAGGATTCCCAAGGTGGCAGGGTGCCACATATCACTTGCCTATTTTCTATCAGCGCCTAGAAACCTTCCTTCCCTGCTTCCCATCACCGGAGGGGAAAGAGCAGACCTGAGCAGTCCAATGTAAAATGCTACCAAGTCATGTGTCACAGGGACAGACAGCACACTGCCTTGTGTTCCCAAGTGGACCAGGACAGTGCTGTGTCTTACAGGGTCTCCTGAGCAGCAGGGACTCATCACATGTCTGAGACTTGTGCATGCATTTAACTTAGGCACAGACCAGTGTTGAGTAAACCCTTTGATCTGACTTCTTTATGATACATGAAAACATCTCAGGAGATGGAACTGGATGAGCTTTAAGGTCCCTTCCAACCCAAACCATTCCATAATTCTTTATGACACTTTACAAAGCATCTTCTAACACAGTGCCTGCCCATCAGAGGAGCAGCCAACAGATGTCACATACTTGAGGGACTTTGGGACACTCGCTGCTTTTTAGTATAAGCCCATGCCTCAGCGCTGCTTTAATCCAATAAGAGCAAGTGCCATCACACCATTAGTTTGATGAATAGATACAGCCAAAGCCGTAGATGTGTTTCGCTCAGGAGTGAATCCATTAGGGAGTGAAGGTCATCCAGCACCCCTCATCCATATGTCAACTGCATCCAACTCTGCCGTTTAGGGCACTTTCAAGTTACCTTTCTTCCAACCTTGTGTCTTCACTGGGGGTGTGGGTGAGTTGTGCCAGAAAGACAGACAATGCAGGAATTAACTTTCCCTGGGATGCAACAAGTCAAGCGTACCCTTAGGTCCACATCCTGTGGTTAGATATTTACAGATCTCCAAGAACACAGCCTCAGGTCTCCTCAGTTCCAGCCCATTGTCTCAATCCTATACACCCACTTGATTTGGCTGCTTGTGGGGATGTAAGGATGAGCCGGACAAGGCCACCCTTCACCCCAGAGATACCATCACCAGCTAAAGCTGCTGCCAGATACCAGCAGTTTTATCTGCTGATAAAATCCCAACATGTCAGAAGTCATTTTTTGGTTTAAATCGAATTCCAACATAAAATTCTCTTCCTTCTCCCTCCTCCAGAAATGTATAATGAGAATAATCAAATTGGATGGTCTTGACGACATCAAATAATGTTGTTCCAACAATACATGAATGCTCCATTTCCATAAGGTACACATATATTTCTTCTATAATAACAAAGCATTATACCAGCAAATATTAAACCCAGCACTGAAATATAATATTAAAATTAATATTTGATATTATCCTAAAAGTTCAAGTGAAATTAATGGAAATGAGTGAATTGAAAGAGGACTTTATTTACTTTACCTCAGCAGGATGAGATGATTTGGTATTATCAAGACTCTTGGAAAGATTTTTTTTCCAGTACTTTCCTTGTTGTAGGCTGTAATTTTATCAAGACTTACATACTTTTGAGAAAATGAAAGGAAAATGCTCTGTTCTGGAGGAAAAATGTTGTGCTGGAAAAGCTCCAAATGATGCTGTTTCTCGTTCTTCCTCAAAACCACCTCTTCCCCTGCCCCGACTCCTCCCCAGTCTCTGCTGTACCTGGTGTTTGCATCACATTAAAAGCCCAGTGTCTGATGAAGAGCCATTCTGCTGTGTGACCAACATGGCCTTTGCCCAAGTCCATTTTCACCCCAGTTACCTTGGAGGGATGATGGGTTTGAGACACCAGTCACCCTCGCTGTAGGACAGCCACTTCCTGTGGGAGAGGGGCCAGGATGGAAGTAGAAGCCATGGGGGATGATGGTTTCCACCATCACCAACCTTTTACCCAGCCAAGACTCTTCCTGACACGTGGTGTTAGGATGTGGTGCTGTTCAGGACACCTACATCTGACAGTCACGAGAAGTTGGTGATCACAGGCAGTTCAAAGAGCAGTGATGGTCCAGATCATTTTTTAGTGCCAGGTCACCACACACTCTCCTCCTTTGCTGTGCTGACGTGTTATTCCTTCTGCAGCAATATCAGCAGTCATAGAATCACAGACAGGTTTGTGTTGGAAGGGACCTTAAAGCTCACCCAGTTCCAACCCCCTGCCACAGACAGGGACACCTTCCACTAGACCAGGTTGCTCCAAGTCCCATCCAGCCTGGCCTTGAACACTGCCAGGGATGGGGCAGCCACAGCTTCTCTGGGCAGCCCTCAAGTCATATGTATGTACTCTTGTGGTCCCTGTACCAGAACTTTGCAAGCCAGGATATATTCACTCTGTTCTCCATGTGAGAATTCCCATTACCTCCAATGAGGAGAGAATTATTGACTTCCAGTAATTATGAAGCTATTTAAGCAGAAAACCAAGGACTCCGAACCATACAAAGCCATGCACTAGGCTTCTCAATAATCCGTGGACCAGGAAGGGGCTGACAAGCCATACATCACTCTACCTGCCCGGAATGAATTGATTCTGTCACCAGCAAACTAAATGCAATCAAGCTTTTGACTTGACTCATAAATTGTACTTGAGTCACGGTTAGCAGTCCGGTGAAGTGAAGCAGGTAAAGAAAAAGTGTGACAACAGGATGAACCAGCAAATGAGCTTCAATAAGGAAGGAAAATTTAAATATTTTATTTCAAAATGTGAAATACTTCCTAATTTTAGAACTCTGTGCGGCAGGAGTGCAGAGAGCTGTAGTGTGCTAATCTGATATATCCTGCCACCATGTGTTTTCCCCATAAGCAACAATGCCACCAAGTGATTCTGTCTTGGGGGCCTGTTCAGCCTAATCTGCTGAAGAAAAGCCTATCTTTTTTTTTTAGCAGCCCAATCTGCTGGGTAGACAGACATTGAGGCAAAAGTCCTTGCAAAAACCATCCACACAGGGGGAATCTACAGAGGGAAGAACCTGCTGTATGGGGAGAGATGGATGTACCCAAGCAGCAGTTCACCCAACATGGATACCATTGTCCCTTCTCCTGAAAACCGTGTCTGAAAAGACCTTACTGGGGAGGTTGACCTGGGAATCTGTGGAGAGAAGGAGCACAGTGTGGTACAGCATCCCCTCCACACCACAGCAGACATCCAGCAGTGTGGGCCTCCGGCTAGGAGCTGGACCTCTCTAATGAAGATGGTCTTTGTGCAATGGGTCAAAAGGATGGGTGGCAGGAGAACAGAGAGGGAGACAGACACACTCAAGTGCACTGAAAAATGGTGTCAAGGCTTCTTCTGCTGGTCTCAGGTTTTGTGGAACTCTCTGTTTCTTGTTGCAAGAAGTGGTAGGACGCCCTTGAACAGAAAGCTGCATACACAGCTCCCAGAGTGGGCAGTCTTTTCTCAGTGTCAGATGCAAATGCATCTCGCTGCATAACACTGGTGGGAACCTTAATTTGTCCTTGATATTTGAGGAAGGAAACTATCTTAATTAACACCATCTTGCTCTGCATTTCTCAGTATAACACCAATTAACTTCCAATTAGAAGATTTATTCCAAATTTCATGACATGCTTTAGTGGAAACAGGGCTTTGATTTTCAGTTCCTAATCCATCCATGCCAACACATCTATGTGAGCCACAGACCCACCATGACCCAGACCAGCTGGCAATTTCCTACAGTCAAAGGCAAATTTTCCAAAATACGTAACTGTGAAAGATCTATTTTCCATGGTAACATTACATCAATTCCAGGTATTCAGGAGCATATCAGATTCTCGTGTCTGGCACAGTTTCCTTTAAGATGTTCATCTAATGAATTATCCACAGCTTCAGTCTTCTCCTAGATTACCTTCTCTTTTGGACAGGTCTAATGAATACAAATTAATCTTACACTGCAGCTCTGAGACCTCTAACCGGTCACCTAAATAACACGTGGTATCTGGTGGCAGTCTAGGTAGAGCCCGCATGTCCTTCCTCTGCAATGAGAAGTAAATAGATAACAAGATGAGAAAGAAATCAAAGTAGGGAGAAGACCACCATTCACTTCTCGCAAGTGTTGCAAGCTTACCTGGAACTGCAGCAGCATCACTGATGCAGCAGCATCACTGATGCAGCAGGACAGCAGGAGGAAAGGAGAGTGTCTGGCTTTTAATGAGAGTTCAGCATGACAGCTCTTTCAGCTTTGAAAGATACTCTTTGCATGGGGGGTCAAAAGAGGGAGGGTCACCAAGAAGCCCAATTTCTGCTTCTCACACAGCATGGAGCTCCTGGCCACCGATGGTTGTGAAGAGTGAAAACATCAGAGCATTAGGGAAAGAAAGGTGAGGCCAGGACCTCCTGGTGCTTTCTGTTGTGATGGTCTGTGAGTGACACTGAGGCAGGCAGCACCCAGACACCTTGCTGCCAGAGGAGAGCTGAAGCAGAACCAGTCACCCAATACACGGCTTTTAGGGCATCTGTGTTCAGCCACCACCCCAGGGGAGACCAGTGCAGGAGAACCCAGCCTGTGCTGGGACAGCTGGCTTCATGGTTTTTCCCAGCCCTTCTCTCAAAGTCATTTCTTCTTCTGGTTTCTCAGCTCAAAAGGCAGCAATAGATACCAAAGGGACCTCATGACCAGTTCAGAGAAACGAGTTGGAGCCTGTAGCTCTCTGGGGCCAGGCCATCCTTATGCTGGTCACATCCAGGGTAGGACTGTTCTTTCAGCCCTGTGCTCTCAGGAATTCAATTCTTTGAATTGGTCCAGGGCAATCTCATCCATTACACCAGATGCAATGGGATCCAGACTGTTGGGTTTCTCTCTGCGATGTGGTGATTTTCATTTTTGTGTATGATTGAAAACACGCCTCTCCTCAGAAATTGTAACCATTCTGTTACTTTAAAGATAACAACTGGAATATTTACCCTACGATTCTAAGCCGTATTACTGAAAAAAGGTTGGGGTGAGCACTGTTTCTTTTCAGCTATAATTAGTATTTCCCTTCAAGTTAAAACACTTTATTTTCTGCTAGACATTGTGTGATATACAGCCATGTGAATCAATAAAGAACCACCTCCCTCCAACTTAGCTATTCCTGCTGAGTCTGAGAATGGAACTTATTCTTCTTTGATATCCTCAATTAGAGTAAGTTAAGAACTGAAAGTGTGGCTTCAATTATTCTTTGGACTGCATGTATTTTCTTTATGCTACATCAGGATGAAGTGCGTGACCCTGTTCCACCTTGATCCCTAGGACCATGCTGGTTTGCTGAGAGCAGAGAAGAGAAGTGCATCAGAGTGAGCCACCACTTGCTAGAACCAGCAAGGACCTTCCCATGGGTGTCAGCACGCTTTTGTTCCATTCCTTTCATCACAGCTTTTCTGAGTGAGCTGAATTCCCCTTTAGGGGCCAGATTTGGAAAGGAGCTGAGCAGGTGGGAGGCTGCCTGGGATAATCTGTTGGTAAATGCCAAGCAGAAGCAGCAGGGAGTGGACGTCTCTGGAGGAGCTGAGAGGAGATTTCCTGAGGCATGCTTCCAGGGATCAGTTCCCACCTGCTTTCCTACCCAGCAGGCTGCCAAGCTGTAATAGCCCCTGAGGGATGCTCTGCAGGCTTGCTTTGGAGGATGGGTCCTGCAGAGACTTGTCTACTCTCAGCTCTGAAACGCTCCAGCTGCATTCTTACTTCATCAATTACCCTAGCTCTAACCCACACAAGGTCTTGATTTACCTTCTGGCTCTATTTATTGCACATGTGCAGACAAAGCCCAGGGCAATACTGAAGCCCATCAGGCAGCTCTGGTGTCCACAGGGCTCCTCATGTTTTTCCCAGACTCAGCAGAGTTCGAGTCTGAGGGGGATTCACACAAAACTGCTTTTCTCTTCTCCATCAGCACAGTGGGAACAGTGGTCCTGACCTTCCCCAGGGTGAGCACTGCACTGCAGGAGCTAGGCTGGAAGGGTAAACTCAGTGTATGCATGCATGGACCAAGCCTAAAAGTCCCTGATGCATTATTTAGGCTTAAAGCCACAGATGGACTGGTTTCTCCCATGGAGGAGTTTTAGGAGTTTTCCATGGAGGAGTACACTGGATTTTAGGAGTTTTCTTCAAGGATCAGGTCTACCAACAGCTCCAAGTAGGTTCAAGGTTCTGAGACCCAGGAGTTATGGCCCACCTTTGTGTAGAAGAGAGTCAGTTCATCACTTGCACATGCCAGACGAATTACAACAGCCTGATTCACTCCTTACTGTGGCTGCTCATTACCAAGCTGATGTATGAACCCAAAGACTACTTGCTAAGTGCAGAGCTTCCCTTGCCTGCTTGAAGAATATGTATTTATTTTGTCATTAGCCCATGCTTACCTCTAGGACTTGTTCTCTGCCCTTCTCTTCTTGAGTATCCTTTACTCCTCTTCATTTCCCCTGGAAGACAGATGTTGATCTGTCCCTGCTCTCTGGCTGCCTTCTATTCCATTTGCCAGCCATCAATGAGGGCAGTGACCTGGTGGCACCTGCCATGGTCCTGCAACTAGTTATTACTACTTAGAAGTTATTAATAATTAAACAAAGTTATTAATAATTAGGGAACTTAACATCAGCCAGGGGATGGGAAATCACACCTATCATTGCTGGCAAATTCACCTCCTGTGGAAAAAGCTGTCATTTGGGCAATGTTTTGACAAAGGAATCACTTACCAGTGTTGAGTTATGGATTTCTTGGTCTGCAGAGGCGCCTTGGATCTCTCCTGGCCTGTGAAAGCTCCAAGACAGAAGACCTAAGGAAAAACTCCACAAAAACCTAAAGCCTCCTAAGGCTCATAATCAAATGGAAAGAGCTAGCAGCAACAGCACTGTTGCTGCCAGAGGCAGCACAGCAGTGGAGGTTCAGAAGCTCAGGACCTCTTCTGCTTCCCTTCACTGGTCTTCCTTGCTGCCTCATTAAGCCTTCACAGAAGAGTCAAAACTGGTTTCCTGTCAGAAAATCCATTCAGCAAAATTATCCACCCACGAGTAAGTGTCAAGACAAATCTCCTCACCTTGCCCAGCGTGTTCTGATAATGTCAAGCCAGTGTGTTTCAATCCCCCTGATGACTTGCTCCACTGACAGAAGATGCTGTTTCACAGCTTTCCCTGTTAAATTCCATTTTGGCTCTACACAAACATATTAACATTCATTTTCGTTCTAATGGACCTAGCCATTTGCAGCATTAGTGTTTTGTCTTCCACATTTTTAAAGCCAAATGTGTGCTGCCTGCTTTGCTGTGGGCTGCTTTGGCGCTGCTGGATGTAAACTTCAATCAATATTATCACAAAGTTGGGATTATGAGTTGATCCAGCATTGGGCTGGGCTGAGACTTTGGGAAAAAGGGTTTGTGCAGAGGATTTCTGCAGTAAAATCTCAGCTTTTTGGACTGTTTTTTCTATTAATGAGTTAAGTCAGAGTTTGGAAACACCAGAATCTGCACTGTACTGGAAGATTTATTTTTACTTCCCTTCAGTTACAAACATGGCCACATGCTAACGGTCTTGCGTTCAGCAGTCTTCAATCAGTTAGCATATTGATACTCATTTAACAAGGGCTTCTCTTCAGCCTGAGCCCCTCCTTAGCTCACTGCTTGTCCTTGCTGGGTGAGTTACTTTCTGCTGTCAGAGCAGAGTGGCGATGATGCTGTCACAGTGAGAAACCCAGGAACGAGGAGTTGCTTTTAGGGTGCTTTTAAGGCAAAGTAAGGTCCAGCACGAGCGGGACATGTGTCCATGGGGAATCTCCAGAATATGGGACCATGCAAGAAGTCATCTCCCAGCTCACTGCTAGTCCCAGAGGCATGATTTTCTCAATTGCTTCAATCTGGTGAGGTACCCTCCCACCTCTCTGGACCCAGCCCCTCCTTATTTATGCCCTCTGCCTAGCTTGGAAGTGGCACATGGGAGATGTCTGCCTCATCTTGCTCCATGTCCTGGTAGTAGACAGGATGAGGGTATATGCCTTGGTAAGTCATTTAGGTATGAGCATTTTTCCTCTCTTTTCTTCCCTTTCCCAAGTCCTTTCCTGGGTCACCTGCTAGGTGTAAGTATAAGAAAGGTTCAGATGCAACGCTGTTCTGAATGATCAGCTAAGGAGATGTCAGCCAGCAAATAAAGAAGGAAATCTGCAATCTCGCGCTTAGCCTTTTTAAGTCTCTGCATTGAAAAACATCTCCGGTCCTCACGGACTAGTTGGAAGACAGGATTTCAGCTGTTCTCAATTTGCAGCCATTAACACTCTCCCAGGGGACCTGCAGTCCCATGTACCTATTAGTTGTCTTGAAACAAGGCGCTTGTTTCTACTTACCTTTCCTATGCATCTCTCTTTACCTTTCCTGCACCCTCATGAAATCCCTGCTCTCAGATGGGGAGGGGGCATGGCTCTGACTGGTTTTGCCTGTAAATACTGGAGAAATATTCCTCCAAAAAGGAGGTCTACAGAGGCACAGCCCTTGCAGCACTAATAAGAGGTCTGTTTCCCCAAGCTGATGCTCTTGGGAAGCAGGGGAAGTTAATGCTTGTGTTGCAGCCAGGCTGAGACGCTCACTTCTGGTAAGTGCATGTGGGAAATATTAGATATCAATGCAAATTCTCTCTAGCAAGCAGCAATGTGTTCTTAATTAGCAAGATTTAACTCTGTAAAAAAATGGGGAAATTTATCTTCCCTGCCCAGCGCTTACTGCACGGCTGGCTCTGATAAGTTGCCTGCTTTTTAAAGACTGTAGCAAATTAACTTCTTTATGTCTTGTGAAATGCCTGTGCTGATGGCAGCAAGCCGCTTCTTCCTCATGAAAGCATCTCCTCTGCTCCTGCTAAGGGATGGGTTTGGTCCAAATAAACAAGGGTTGGGGTTTTTTCTTTTCACTTTCTGAGCACAACAAAAAAGAAAGTAGCTTGAAAGGAAGAGGTTCTCAGAAGGCAAAAGTGTCTTTTGCCAAACCAAAACTCAGAGGCGCTGAAAGGTACTGAGCTGTCTGTATACTTGGACAGCCTGACTCGATGTCCTATCGATGACCTAAGGGTGGACCACCTTGTATCTAAACCACATGGGACAGAAAGAGATGCAGCTGGAAATAAGGTACTTGGGTACAAGATGTGAGGAGGGGAAATTAAGGAATCACATCCCCCCCCCCCCCCCCCCCGGAGCTGCAGATTTCCTTCTGTCCCCTTAATAAGGAGGGAAGCAGGGAAATTAGTTTGCATCAGAAGTCATCTCTGGGACTTGCAGGCTAGTGGGGACAGCTTTGAAGGTGAATCAGTTCCTGGTTTGCTCCAGGCTATGGTGGAAATTGTCATGTAAGCTCCAGGGCTTCAAGCTATTGCGTGTTCTTTGGTGGTGAGTGCTGCTGGGTTTCTCTCTGGAACAAGCCAATGTTTGTCTTACATAAACATTCTCTGCAGAGGTTAACGCAGGGTGCGTCTGACTTGGTAATGCTGCTTTTGCTCCGCTGCTTTGGTAAGGCTTTTCTGAAGGTAAAATGTTAGATTAGTGAATATTTGAATATGTAAATGGGGAGATTTTAATCAAGAAACCATTTTCTCCTGCGTTCATATAAATAAACAAGTTTTTCCCACATGGGTTCCTATTCACATACCAATATATTTCCTCCTGGAAAAATCCAGTACTGGCTTTATGAGGCATGTCCTTTTGCTAAGCAAGCTAATTTTTCTCAGTATTTAACAGGGTGGTTTTTTTTTTCATGCAAATGCCTACTTACGGTTCTCAGCCTTCTCTGTCTGTTTATTTTAAGAAGTCTCAAATGAACAAACTTGTTGTGACATTCCCGACGCTCACAATGCAAAGCACACCCACTGAGTTAGAAGCAAGTGAGCTGGCGGAGGGGCTCTTTCTTTCTTATTAAACCATGTTTGCACAAAACAAACCACAAAAAAAAACAAGGATATTGGGAGAAAAAAAATCTATTTCTAAATTGACTTTCGCAGAAAGATGTGAGGAAACATTTTAAGTTGTGAAAACATTTACATTTACCGGTATCACTTAAACCGTATCAAATGCTGATTGTTTCCACCTTGAATTTGTAGCTTGGAATTGTCTGTGTGGGAGGAAAGAACAGAGCATAAATAAGCTGGTTGAGAAGCTGTTAAGTAAGCCCAAAACCAAGTGAAACTGTCCACTGGAGATGGAGCAAAATAAATCCAAGGTGAGCTTAATTATTTTGTGTGTCATTCAGCCACTAAGCTGAATGGCTGTTAATTCATCAGGGACAACTTCTGTGTTCAGTTAAGCATAAGTCTGTACATAAGTTAGTGAATTTTTTCTTACCTTCAGTCTCACGTTCTCTGCAGCTGGCTCCTATTAGGATGTTTTAGAGTTGGGTGACAAGAGTGAGATGCAGAGATGCAGACATCATATGAATTGTGTCTGGACAGAGGAACTCGTGTCTCCGGTTGCTCCCAGGCAGGATGAGTTCTGCCTCGTGTCCTGCTGGATGCACAGGGACATCAGGCCACCTCCTGATGCTGCCCTGCACTCTTTCTGCAACCTGGTCTAGGGGAAGGTGTCCCTGCCCATGTCAGGGGGTTGGAACTGGATGAGCTTTAAGGTCCTTTCCAACCCAAACCGGTCTGTGGCTCTATGATTCTATAGCTCGCAGCATGAACAGTTTTCCTTTTCAGGGCTGTGGCAAAGGCATTAGCTACTAGCACTAGTCCTGCTGTCATGATGTGCTGCTGTTATATTGCATGGCTGAGGGTCAGTCCAACAAGAGATGGTAGGTTCATGCCATGATGCCAGGGCATCAAGGTGAGGGATATTGCACAGTGAAAATTAAGGAGATGGACTCGGGGTACAGAGCTGTGTTAAGGGCTGTCCATCTCACCATCTCCATGCTCACATCTTCCAGAAGCATGCTTTCTCTGACAGGCACAGCCACATTTGGGAATAGATCCTTGGGGCTGCAGCAAGGTCACCCCAAGGGAGGCCTCTGTCTGAGTGGAGTTTCCCTGTGCAGGTGTATCCCTCACATTTAATGCCTTTGATCTCTCATCTTCTGGGATCCGTTTTTCTTTTTCTGATCTTTGCTTCACTCTAATACCTATTTCAGTGAGGCACACAGTGGGACAGCAGCAGCAGGGTACACAGGGATTGTAAGGTATGAGTCTCATTAACACTAATAGCATTAATTACACTGCAATATAAAGTATGCATGAAAACATATCCCGTGAGATTTAAAGCAAAGATTCATTTGTTCAGGCCAAATAACTGTTCTTGAGAAAGCATTCTGTGAATGGCAGCTGAAGAAAAATGTATTTGTCCTGGCCAGGAGGGCCTATTATACCTCTCAGAATAACCCACTGAGGAGGGACAAAGAGACTGGTACTGCTCAAAGCATTAGTACCAGCAAGAGTATTAGCATTGGAAGCATAAATGATCTTTGATTTTTGCATAATGTACCTGTTTGACCAAATAGGAACTTTAACATAATGCCAGACGATTAGGCAGTATGAGTCCCCAGGACATCTGGGACTGCAGTTGGAAACCAGGGTAGAGAATGAAATGCTAATGAAAGCAGAATTGCTGGACAGGATTGAATAACTGCTTGTAACGTTTTTGCTACTGGGAAGGTGTAAGACCCCCTAGGAAATGGCAATCTGTCCAAACCGGAATTATTTCCTGACTTCTACAAGGTAGTGACAGCTCTAAGGCTGGGAGTTGTGGATTTCCAGCCTTCCCAAAAAGATGCTCTCTAAATTTACACTGCTGCAGCTCAGCGCCTTCTCCTTAGCCATGAAAAGCAGCTAATGTGGGCTTGTCTCCTATTGCATCCTTGGCATTAGTAGTGTCTCCTGACATCTCATTTCATGTCTTTTGATGGGGAAAGTAGAGGGGAGAGGATTAACTTTCTAGTTTTTGTAAATTTGGGGCTATTCTGCTTCAGCTTTTATTCTCCAGTGACTGAATAGGTGATAGTTTAGACTAGTCTTCTGTAAGAAGGTCTCCTAGAGTTATGTGTAGATCTGCCTGGCTGTGTGCAAGGGCCTGGCTCAGCAGGCAAGGCAGAAGGAAGCAGCAGTGTCAGTCTCTGTTTGATGTCTGATGGCATCAGGGACAAGGCTCAGCCTGGGGCTTGAGCAGCCAGTTCTGGGCCCTTCTTCTATGGTGCTCAGGTGAGGTGGTTGGTCTGAGAAGTCCACGGCTCCATAGGAAACAGTGCCAACACAGGAACTTTCTTTTTCCAAAAAAAAGACAGAACTTTCCTCTCCCAAAAGAAGCTTGGCGTCAGATAAAGTCACTTTTTCTTGGCCTACGTAAAGAAGGAAGCAAAGCTGAAGGTGGAAAACGAGCTAGAGCTTGGGTGGAGTGGAGTGGGCAGAAAGAGCTCTTCCAAAGCTATTTTTACTGCTTTGGCACCCACCTCTTCTTGGAATGCCATTGCTGTGAGTGCGGTTCTCTGCTAATCTTCCTTAGAGAAGGAAGCAGCCCAAGGATGCTGGGTGTTCACAAGGGGCTTGAACAGCATCTCGCTCCAGAAATAACCAAGCAGGGTCCAGCTGAAGAGCCAGAGTGTCAAATCCTTTGGCAAGCGAGGCAATGGGGAGGGAAGTGTTGCTTGGTAATGTCACTGCTTTTTAAATGATGCTATTTTCCAGTCACCTGCTGGGATGGCTGTGGTTGAGGACCCTTATATGTGCGACATATGCATTATAACAGTTCCTGCTCAACAGCACAAGGGGATAAGTGAGCAGGAGGATGGGTAGGTGGATAGGCTAAGACATTCTAACCTCAAAGCTAGCGCTTGGTCAATGGAATCTGCTATCATCAGTGTGTCACAAAAGCAGAGGGTGGGGGTACTGATGGAAAATGGATGAATGTGGACCATGAGGTAGGGCATGGACAGACTGGAGATATTCCTTCACCTGAGTGGGTTTAGTCCCCAAGAAGTAACTTTAATCTACAACCCTAAAGAGCAGCAGAATCAAAGTATGATATGCCTCTGTCTGGGCAGAGCAGGAAGTCAGCTTTTCCCATGTTAGCAGGGAAGGTGATGCTCATGATGCAGAGGGTTGGTCTATCAGTGCCTGGGTTTCATCTTGCTGTTGAAACAGAAAGCAGATGGCCATCTTCCATCCATCTTCCATCCATCACTGGGTATCAGCCCAGCTCCTTGCTCTGCCACAAAGCCCTTGTGCATGGTCCAGCACGCTGGAAGGTCACCTGGCAGCCTGCAGCAGCTGGACGTGAGGGGACTACAAGACCTAAAATCCACCCAAGCCCTTGCTTCTTATTACCTGGGACTGAGCACTTGTTGTGGCCTGGAAAGAGCCAGGAGGAAGCACGATACCTGTCACACTGATGGGAGTTTCATGGCCTGAATCTGGGCCATCTGTAAGTTGAGGTCGCTTACAGAGCCACCCCTTGAAAGGATGTCTGGGAGGAGATTTGTGGGAGGTTGTGAGCTGCTGAGGCGTTTGGGAAATGAGATGTATAAATGCATGAGATTGCTGGCTGAAGTCAAGTGAAAAACAAAAATAGCCCAGAGTCTTTACAAAACAAGCAGCCTTCGCTCAAATGCAGTCACAGGGAAACCAGAACACATTTGTCAACGGGTGGTTTTACAGTGTGTGAACTCGTTGGAAAGACGGTGGCTGCTGGCCCTTACATCCAGGTCAGTCTGCCGTACAGCTGGATGCACGCTTACACCGCTTTGTTTCCAAAGGCATTCACAGAGACAAGGCAGTCTGCCTTCCCCCAGCTAAAAGCCTGCTTTTCTTTGGTCTTAAGGCTGGAGGAAATTTGCCAAGAGGCTGGAAAACTTCCCATAGGATAAACTGCTGATGGGATCAGATGAGTTGGGAAGTGCTCAGCAAATTGAGCCTCAGTTTCCCTCTTCAGAAGAGTTTCAAGCCTCGTTGGAGACTCTGTGGAAAGTCAAGTTTCATCTGTCCTTTGTGTCAGCAATTTACCATGTCCATACCAAGGTGTCTAGGAGCTTGTCTACCCAGGAAACCCGAAGGGCTGCGACAACAACTTACACTAATCAGGTTCTCTGACACGATTTTGAGCATGCACTCTGGGTAGATTATTCCACCTTCCCTTACTTGGCAACAGTGACTAATGCAGGGTTTAAGTGATCTTTAAAATAAGGCTTTCGTATTGCTGTCCACGGCACAGAAACCACGGGGATTGATTGCAGATGCAGCGAGCAGCGTTGACAGATGAATGTTCCAAGAGTAAACATTTGGAAAGTCAATAAAGGTAATAAATCTGTGCAGCATATGGGAAAAAAAGTAGCTGAATAGAGGGTTTTGGGGGTGTTTGGCCTGGACACTGCAGAGCCCTGACAGTTCTGGAAACAGCTATCATTACTACACATAGCATTTGATTGCTTTATTTCATCACAAGGAGCCGTAGGCAAAGCACGATGTGCTGCAGTGTGCATTTAACTAGGAGATGGGAAGGCTGTGAGGGTTTTTTTGTTCATCCCCTGCTTGATTTATCTGGGAGAGGCTGCAGCATTTCTGAAATGGGGCATTAGATGTGCAAGCCCCATTATTCAGAACTTATCAATGAACAAGCTTGCAGAGGTTTTCTCAATGCCTAAAGGTGCAGGTAGCTCTGGAAATGTGATGCTGCACCTGGTAGCAGACTCCGTAACAGGTTAATTACATTCATTCTTACGGGCATGTCAGAAATGACAGGCTCCAAGTTGGTGCTCCTGAAGTCACTGGAGCGAGGATGCTTAGCACTACATGGTCTCTATCAGGTACCTCCCGAGTCCGCCATCATACTAGGCAAAGAGATTTAGGGACACTGCCATACAGTCACTGGTGAGGCAGCCCTCAGTGAGAAAATCTTCAAAGCCAAATGAAAACAGAAGGTGTGCAGTTATACTACTTTGTCAGCTGCTTATTCTAGTTATTATTTTGCTTCCCCGTGTTCCTTCCCTCCCCTCCACCCTCCAAGAAGTACATTAGTTTCCATAGAAACAAGATGTGCAGGAGGGGTTCCCCTGTATCCTTGAGTGGGATTCAGCCAGCAGAAGATATTCTCTTCTTTGATCATAGAATCCCAGACTGGTTTGGGTTGGAAGGGACCTTAAAGCTCATCCAGTTCCAACCCCCTGCCACGGGCAGGGACAACTTCCACTGGACCAGGTTGCTCCAAGCCCCTGTGTCCAACCTGACCTTGAACACTGCCAGGGATGGGGCAGCCACAGCTTCTCTGGGCACCCTGTGCCAGGGCCTCAGCACCCTCACAGGGAAGAATTTCTTCCTAATGTCTCATCTCACTCTCCCCTCTGTCAGGTTAAAGCCATTCCCCCTTGTCCTGTCCCTACAGGCCCTTGTCAAAAGCCCCTCTCCAGCTTTCTTGTTGGCTCCTTTAGGCACTGGAAGCTGCTCTAAGGTTTCCCTGGAACCTTCTCATAATGCTGTGTTGGGATGCACAGACCAGGGTGGCACAGCTGTGCTTGCCTTGCCTGGGGCTGAACACAGACACCCAGGAGCCAGCTTGGACAACACACTGACAAGGCAGTGCTGCAAAAAAGCAGAGCTCGAGAGTCCCATTTCCCTAGAAATCCATGCAGGGACTCATCTGGTGTTGCAGGATTTCACCTCCCATCTCTTCATGTAGCTCTTACCTGATGCATTTCTAAGTAGCCTGAGACAAGGCACCATTTTTTCATTTTATTAAATAATTATTAAATTAATTTTCTTTTTATTTATTTAGATTTCTTTTATTAAATTAAATTGCATTTGAGTGGGCATCTCAACCAAGCAAAAAGACACGAAATGGTTTAAGCCTCTGTGGAACAAATTTTCTTCTTAAATAATTTAATAATAGGGTATTTTTCATACATGGATGACCCCTGTTAAGAAATGATGTTCGATGTCCACCTGTCCGAAGAACCAAGGCCCATAGCTACTCTCCCAAACTCTTTGCTGCCTGTTTTCAAACCCAAGAGCAATTACACAGTGATTTTAAAAGCAGCCTTGATCAAGTGCAATTAGCTCTGTTTTATGATAAGAGGTATTCAAAGTAACTCACACTTCCATCTCTTCCACCTCCATTGCCATTTTCTTAGGTAATTAGCTTTTAAAGCCATCAGTTAATTGCAGTGCACTGTGGCATCAACCTCTGCAGACTCGAAGGCACCTGCTCCCACACTGCAATGCCTACAAAGCACAACGGATTCCACTAAACAAAATTAATCATGTCATTCTGCCAATTATAGGCTATTCAAAGCGAGAAACCCCAGCTACCTGAGAAAGAGCACTTTGATGTCGAGAACACTCGCAAGGGTTAGATTCTCCATCAGTTATCAGTTACTATGCTGCTTGTACTTTTTGCTTGGTGCAGATGCAGGCTTGGACTCTCAGCATAAGATGTGCGTTAATGATAAATGAAAAGGGGAGGAAAAACCCAGTTCATTCTGATTTGTGACTCTACCTGGAGGTCACGAGCTTGCCAAAAGCCGTCTGATCGCATTGCAAAAATATAACCAGCTTTTGAGATGCAGTCTCTCCTGAGTTCTGACCCGGTTTTCTGAAATCCAGTATAGCCATTCCCAATTGACAGTCATCCCATGGCATGGCCCTGTTGTCCCGGGGAAGCGCCAGCCTGAGGAGTTCTTGGAGACAGCCGAATTATCCACTGGATCTTGATGGTTTCTTTGCAAAAGGACGAAGGGTTCTCCCACAGAGCTGCTTTCCCCACTCTTCACTGGTACTTCCAGGTTTCTGCAGGGCACCTTCTCAGACCTAATAAAGTAATCCAGCTATAAACATCTCGGGATATATTGAAGCAGTACTGCTTGAGCCATGGCTCCATGCTGGCAGCAGCTCCATCTCCTTTAAGGGTAGAAACCTCAACTGTTACCATCTGCATTGCCCCAAACCCATGGGCATGCCTGCCTCTCCATTCTCCCCCAGTGCTGTGCCTAGATAGAGACTACTGCTTCTTCCTTAGACAATTCGCTCTATGGAGTTTATCAAGTGCAGGTAATTCCTCTGTACAGGAAGGCTGTAATATCAAGGTGTCAGCGTTTAGCTCAGGATTGACTGCTGTTTATTTAGCTAAAAAGCAGCTGCAGATGGGAGATCTGTTCTGCATTTCCATCATCTCTGGGCCTTGCTGAGTGCCTGCCAGGCCACCTCCTTTGTCTGTCTGACAATGCTCATGGTTCTAAGACGTGCAGATCCCCCCTGCTGCTCACAGATCGCCCTCCTGCCTGCTGGTGTAGCCTGTGACCCTCCAACCACTGTGCCTTGCCTTCCACAATGATTTCTCTTGTAAAGGTTTTATCTCTTGAATATCCACTCTCATTTCAAATTTAACCTGTTGCAAATTTGCCAGGACAGCTCATCCCCTTATAATATAATGATCTGGTAAAGTTGTGAAGGGCATATTTATTCAGAAGGAGTATCTGATTTGCGGGGAAGTTAAATGAGCACTTCCACTTTTGCCACAGCAGCATAATGAAAAGTACACATCCCATTGTTAAATGAACTGAGATATCACCATCCTGATAAGGGACTGCTACAGTGGTGTTCAGCACTCCTCAGTAATATCAGAGCTAATGGTGCAGCTCTTTATGTGGCTGGATTGATAGGAGCACATTCAAGACATCACCATTTTATTTACTTGACACTGGACTTATCTCCGTTCTTTGCCAAGGGATTTGCATTCCAGTAGCATCTTTAAGATCAAGAATATCTTTTATTTCCTATAACTGCTCCTGTTGGCTAGTGAATACCGTGATTAAAGACCATGAATACCTTTTTCCAGTGCTTTGTGAAAATCTTTAGCTTTTATTTCACTGAGAAAACGGTGTGCCAAGTTCCTTTTTCCAACCAAGTTATCCAGTTTCAATGACAAAAACCAGCTCAGCTTTGCAGCGCTCTCAGCTTTGCCTTTGCTCTCTCCATGCCGGAGGAACTTCTGGTCTCTTCTTGTCTCTTCTGGTCTCTTCCTCGTGTACCATCACCAGCAGTGCTCATACACGAGCGTATATTCCCAAATGCCACCACCACCAGACCTCATGCACATTTCCCACCCTGTTCTCTGTGGCTGCCCCATTCGAGGTGCCTCATCTCATTACTGCTGCTCTCCATGCCTGTGTGGTCAGTGCTTTTAGCATGTCAAGCCCTGATTTCACATCTCTAATTGAGTCAGTTTGCCTTCAGTTCCCATGTCATCTGCTTCAATTGATTTCCTTTAAGGATGCTGTTTGCTTTGTGAGAATGTCCAGCATCATTCTGGACTTGTTCTGTGTTAATTTTATTTCCCAAGCAAGTGTTTCCTCCCTATACAGTGATAATTCCTCCACCTCATCAATAACTGATTTAGCTTCTTTTGAAGCAAGTATTACTTCCAAATCAAGAACTTTAGGCAGGAAGCTGATGCTTGTGCTCTTCTGGAGAACCGATGCCAGTGCTTGGCTGTGTTTAGTGAAACAAAGACCTTCAGATGTATCTTGGCATCAACAAGTTTATAGCAGTTTTCCCTCTTTAAGTAACACCCAAGGTTCAGGCTGACAGATGCTGCTTGGATGACAGCTTACAGGAATCCTGCCTTGGGTTTGAACTGGGCTGTCAAACCCGCTCAGCTGGCAGGGGCTCCTTGCCCCGTCAGTTTTAAAGCACTATCAAACCCATCCTGCTCCCCAAGCTAGCACAACAGCTTGTTCTCAGCACTTGGGGTTTTAATTTCAATCAAGATTCCTTGAAACTAATTAAAGCAAATGTAATCATCCATGCTGCTCTTTAGATTGTCGCTACTGATAGTTTACTCTCTGTTGGCAAGCAATGAAACATTGCCTAAACTTCTAACTCCAGCAGCCCAGGCAATCCCCGTTGTTGTCTATTTACTCTACACAGCTAATACCGTTTCTTGTAACGTGATTAAAGCACAGGATGTTTGTTGGGGTGCTTTTTCTGTGATGATGGTGTTAAAATCTGTTCCAGAAACAGTGTCAGAAAGGTACTTCTTTTTTTTTCTTACCTTTTGTCTTTAATCTACTCTAAAAGTTCTCTCTACTCCATGTGAAAGTTCTTATATATCTACCAGCAGCGCTGCTTGCACACAACAGAATCCTCCTTCTATAAACGCTTCAGGGCTCTTAGAAGTTAGATAGAAAAAGATCTGTCATTCTCTTCTAAACTGACTGCATTTCCTCTCTCAGATAACAGAGAATTTGCCGTTTTTTTACAGAATCCCTATTTGCTTTCATTACTTTCTGGCAGCTTTCCTGGAGCAGTCAGCTGCAGTGTCTACAGCAAGTTAATTTCTTGGACACATCAAATCACCGCAGTTCAGTCCTTTCTCCCACCACTCTGTTACATTCCCAGTACATTTTACAGTTAAATGTTTGCTATGGTCTAGCAGCCACAAAAGGCTTGTCTGCAGCCAGCTTTGGGATCTCTTCAAGGAACCACACATTTTACTGCTGCTTTTCCCATCTCCCGGCTGGTGAGCCCTATATCGTTAAACAGCACTCAAAGATTTCCTTTCATTATATTCCAAACTGTTATAGTTTTATTGAGGTTCCCTTATGAAAGGCTCCTGGCCCAGACTGGTTTCTGCATGTTTACTTGCCCTGAAAGGATCAATCTTCCATCCACCTGCCCAGTCTCCCTTGAAACCACGCAAGCACATGGTTTTGCAACCCCCTGCTCCCTGAGCTTCACCAATCAAGCACATGTTGGAAGAGGCTCACATCCTACTAGCCGTTGAATCTGACTCCTTGGAGCTTCCCTTGTCGCTTCTTTTCCAATTAGAAAATTAAGGCAGAATCGGGCTATCCGTGCCCACTCGTGCATGACCTGACAGGTATCCACCTGTAAGGCTCTCTGCTCTCATTCCCATGACATTTCTGCCAGCCTGAAAAATCCTATGATGTTACCTACCAATAATGAGTGCAACTATGTCAGGCTGAAAAGGTCTGACACTGAGCTGACACTGCTGAGGTACAAGCTGGGGTGGGCTGTCTCCCACTGCCAGGGAGCTTGAGGCCGAGTGGGAGGTGGCTGTGGATGCAATCTTTTCTATCCCATCTCTCTTTCCATATTTCAGGGTTTGTCTTAGAGCAAACGTAGTTTTCCCCCAGTTTCAGTTTTGAGATTTGAGTTCTTTTGCAAAGAACTTTATAGCTGAGGTACAAAACTCCAGGACCTCTGAGCCCTGCACTGTCCCTAGCTCCCGAACTCTCACCCTCTGCATCTTTTGGGACAAGAGATCTCAGAGAGTTCTTATACACTCTCAAAGACTTTGTGCTGCTATGGAGCCTGCAGAGCTGAATCTGGAAAGCACAGCAGGTACATTATCTGAATTTCAAAGAGATGCTGCTTTGTTGTCAATCTCCTAAGACCTGCCATGGCAGTGCAGCTTTCTTACACCAGAAATAAACTTCCACCCTTCTGTGGCTGAAGAGGAAAGCTCGAAAACGGGACTTGTGAAGGCTCAGCTCCTACAAGACAAGAAGACAGACTCCACAGGTTGCCTATAAAAAAACCAAACAAAACCACCCCCGCTGTTGCTCTCCCCCTCAAACTGGTGGGTTTTAGTCCAGTGCATTTGTGCAGCATCTTTGGAGAACATATTTTGTGTGGGGAAACAACTGACACCTTGCAGTTGTCCCATTTGGCTCCTGTGTCCATGGGAATTGGGAAGGTAACAGGCCAGCCGAGGACTCCTTCCACAGGGACTTCCTATCCCATTGTTCCCAGCAGGGTCTGGGGTGGTTGCAAAGCTAAAACAGGGGTCTGTAACACCGTACCAGGGAAAGTGTGTTCCTGTAGCGTACTCCTGTCTTGCCTGGAGCCTCAGGGGATCCAGGAGGGTGCCAGGAGGGACAGTGAGACTCCAAAACATCCACCAGATTACATTACTGACACAGTACCGGAGTGATGGCATCGTTCACATTCATGGCATGTCTATTGCTCATTCTGGGAAGCACAGCAAACAAATTAATTGGATTTCACTGCATCACTGGCATGTAATAAACTCATCTGATTGTAAGGCTCTCTCATAAAGACCCACTCCCTAGAGTCAAGATATGACAGAAATAATTCAACTTTTGTTAAGCAAATAATGCGTTTCCAGCCTTTGGGCGGGCGATCGAGCATGAAAAGGAGGTTCCTTGGATGCCACAAGTGCAGAAGATGCATGGAAGACCTCAGCTTTTCTGGGTATTTATTCTGAAATTCATAACTGGTTAAATGAATCTCAGTAGTTGGAGGCTGACTTCTTATTCTTGGGGTCACGAGTACGCAGGGAAGCTTAGGAGAGCTCTGTGCTTATTTGGAGGCACCCATGAACGAACTGAAGCCATAAGCAGAGTATATGCTGGCACTAAAACCTGTCCAAAGCTCTGCAACAAACTGCAGGGTCTAAAAAAGGAAGCTGCGATGGCTCTTGGATCAAGACCTTCTGAGTCACTGTCTCAGACATACCCCAGAAAGCACCGTGTGCTTCCACTGTGCATGGCTCCTCATTCTCCCTCCCGAAGGAGAAGCTGTTATACGTATGGGCACTTGTAGCGGAGCAGGATATTCCCCAGCAGGAATAAAGGAAGAGGCATGAAATCAAATGGAAGTTTCCAGTGGTCACCACAGACCCCACAGGCTTAGACCAAAATAATGTGGATTTTGTCTCATCAAATGTTTTTCATTACAGTTAATTTAAGAGGGAGCAGATACATAAGAGAGAAGAGGATGGGACACACAGAAGAGGAGGAAATCACAGCTCCTGGGGGGCATTGCTTTTGTCAGTGGTCTAAGCCCAAAATGCCATACAGATTTTTGCCCTTAGAAAAGAAGTACCTATGCTGTCTCAATAAAACATCTTAAACAGACATCAAGGAAACAGCTTTAAAGGAATGAAAAACCCTCCTGGCCTGTAGAGATTTCTGTGTCTGACAGAAAGCATTAAACCCCTCTCCTTCCATCCCTGAATCCACTCTTTACCACGCAGCATTTCTCCAGCTAAGCAGCAATCCAAAAGTAACAGAGGTCCCCATGGGCAGCATGACCTGGGAGCCAGGACACAATCTCTTGTGTTACGGAAAAGCTGGCTTGTGAAGACCGTGAGACCTCAGTTCAGCATGCTGATGCATAATAGGAAAAGACGGGGAAGGACAGAGGGTCAGGATGCCTCAGTTCTCTGCCAGGCCCTGGCAAGGAAGCAGTGAGATGAGCAAGAAACATGTCTGTGCTTACAAACCACTTCCAGCAGATGCTAAAAATCATTGTGAAAGAAGTATGCTGTGAACACTGGAGCCTGCTCTCCACTGTGCCAGCGGTCCAGACTGAAGAGATGGAGAGGGCTGAGGATGATGCTGATCATGTAGGATGAACACGAGGCTCTGAGGTGGCTGTGACTTTGAGTCACAGATCCTCAGCACAGGATGGCCATTGTGGCACCTGAAAGCTATGAGTCTGCTGGGACTCATCAGTCCCAAACTGTAGCTGCACTGTCGTGCAGGCTCCACTCCAAGCCAGAGTATTGAAGTCCCTAGAGAGATGCATGCACCTCCTGGACTGCAGCTGAGCTCTGGGGACAAGGAGAGAGGTTCATGCCAGCATGACCCGGCAGTGTGCACTTGGCAGAACAGAAACCAGCTGTGTCCTGGGCTGCATCCCCAGGGTATGACCAGCAGCTGGAGGGAGGGGATTCTCCCCCTCTACTGTGCTCTGGTGAGACCCCTCCTGCAGTCCTGTGCCCAGCTCTGGGGGCAACAACACAACAGGGACTGAGATGAGACATTAGGAAGAAATTCTTCCCTGTGAGGGTGCTGAAGCCCTGGCACAGGGTGCCCAGAGAAGCTGTGGCTGCCCCATCCCTGGCAGTGTTCAAGGCCAGGTTGGACACAGGGGCTTGGAGCAACCTGGTCTAGTGCAAGGTGTCCCTGCGTGTGGCAGGGGTTGGAACTGGGTGAGCTTTAAGGTTCCTTTCCAACCCAGACCAGTCTGGGATTCTATGATTCCTTGATCATTTTTCTTGCCATCCCTCTTACCCTTTGCTCTGCCCAGCTTCTTGTAAACAGCTCTGGAATGCCTTTGTAGAAGTGTTTCAGGGATGGCACAGCTGGGTGGCAGTTGTTTTAGACAAGCACATTTGGCTGCCAGGGTGACATTAAATATGAATTTGGTGAAAAGATTAAGCCAAAAAATGGGGAAAGAAATAGGACAGGCAGAACTGTTAATTTGAACACGTCTTTTAAGAGATCTGTTTTGACATTTCCCTTCAAAACAACCTTTTAAGGCCAAATTTAGCTCCATGGGTTTAAAATAAATAAAGAGCAATTAAAGTGAAGAGTCACCATCTCATTTCAGTTAAATCAAATATTTCTGCTCACTGAAAATGTCTGAGGAAGCCTGAACTTTCATTTCACACAACTTAAAAATATATCTACAAATACTATTATTTTGGTTCAGCTACTGAACTGAAAAACAGATTTATTTGCACAGCTCTGATGAAGGCAAAGAGAAACTTATTTAAACACTTTGATTAATTATGCCTCTATTCCCAGCTGAGCAGAAGTGGGAATTCCAAGTCAAAGGGATGTATTGCTTCTCTTTTCTTCACTACTTTGGCAAATGGCTTTGAATATCCATGTATTCCCTTCTGTTGGGGTAGGGCTTCTGTATACTGCCAGGTGCCCCTTCATGACATGGGAGTCATTCACTTTTTGTCTGTATCCATGGCATGCCTATTGTTGCAGGGGCTGAAGTGGTTTGTTCCCAGGTCTCAGTGGCATATTCATAGTAAATGAAAGTAGAAGCGTTGCTTTTCCATATTCACCTCATTGTTTTTCATGCTGCTCATGCTCGTTTGTTCATGTTTTAGTGGGGATGTACTAACTGGGGGTCTGGAAGAAGGCAGGGGGGAGTAAAAGATGGGTTTAAGTTTGAATACTGATAACGTTTCAGCTAAAATTGGTGATGTTTGGTTAATAACCGACACACTGCTACTTGGAAACACGTCCTGTGCCTCTGTTCTCTCTGCCATGGTTGCAGGTCCTCTGCTGCACCTTCTTTTCCCCTCTGCAAAGGGAGCAGCAGGGAACGTCTCAGAGGAGCGCAGCATGCATGGGCTGGGGAGCCTGGACAAGGGGGAGCTTGTGAGGAAACCAAATCAGCGCTCTTCAGAAGCACTAATGCAGTGTAACGGGGAAAAACCAGCAACTGCTTCAGGAAATGATCAGAGTGGGGAGATAGTGCAGAGGAATCCAGATGCTGAATTCCAGGGGTGTGGATGGAAGTGCTCGGCCCAGCTGCTGGCACAAGTGGCCGTGCTGCCAGTCATCCTGCCTGCAGGTCTGGGGTTCATCAGAGCACCAGGCATCTGTTTCCCACACATAAGCATTAAGGCTACGTGCGTCTCCTCTGCTTTCTCTAAAACACATTTCACATGACAAACGGCCAGTCAATAAAACCTTGACTTCCAATTTTTTCTCTCAAAACAGTGATCAATAGCTGCCGCAGCTGTCTGCTGCCAGAGCTTTGATTCACTGTGAATCTTACACAAGCTGAACTGTTCTGGAGTCGTTTCTATTCTCCTGAAACTGCGTTTGAATTTGCCTTGAAGCAGCTGCTTGATGCTGCCCAGGGCTCAGTTATTTCTCACAATCAGAATTTTCTCCAAGAAGAAAGAAAAGTGACTTAAAGCCCTGCACTCCTTTCTGGATTGGAGCTCGGTTATATCCCTGCGTGTGCATAATTCCATGCTTTTAGGGACTGGCTCCAGAAGAGCAGCCTGTTGTCACGGAGAGCAGAGAGAGAGCAGGGAGTTGTCATGGAGAGCAACACATCGTCGTGGCTTTTGCTTTTGGCACTGGCTGGCATGAAAGAGCATTGCCAGGTCCTTACACACTTCAGTGCCCCTGGGACCATGCTGGGAGAGCAAATCTCCGTAGCTCCCTGTCCCTCTTGTGTTGTTGTCCCACTGCTGGACACAGGACTGCAGGGGGGGAGGTCTCACCAGAATGGAGTAGAGGGGTAGAATTCCCTTCCCTTGACCTGAGGAAGGGAGATGGATTGACTTGGTGGCACTGCTTGAAACCATGACGTGTTACTCCTCCAGAGGTCTTACAGAGCATTCACCTCCGCTGTTTCAATGTGATGCAGAAATCATGCCACAAAAATGCTGTCTTAAACTTCCCCCTCAGCTTACGTTTACCACATTTGGCAGTGCAGGTGTTACAAGGGCTCTTTTGGCTGAAGCTATCACACGGCTGTGGCTCTCGTGGAAAGCACAGGCATGGATGTAACCTGGAAACATGCTGCTTGCTGCCCACCATGAGATGTAGCACTGGTTGTACGGCTGCCCAGCCTCTCTTGGCCCCCAGAGTATTCTTTTTCACTGTTTAACATGATTGATTTCTATCTGCTCTTCTCCCCCCTGAGGGACTGCATGGAGTCAAAGGCTGAGGGACTCAGGGTCCTTGCCTCATCTAGTCTTGGTTCAGAGTTGACTGATTGCCAGAGCCACCCAGGGAGCCAGGCACCCACCGCAGTGGTCACTGAGCCCCCACAGCCCATCAAGCTCTTGTGAAGCTCCGGAGATGTGTTATATATATATATATATATATATATATATATATATATATATATGTGTGTGTGTGTGTGTGTGTGTGTATGCTGCATTGGATCACATTCTCAAGTGCCAGGTCGTGCTTTGCTGCCGTATCTTTTGAATGGTGTATCCTCACAAGGAGCAGCATCCTGGGATGGCTGCTAGGGGCTGTTACTGGCTGGGGCTGGAGACTGGAAAACATCACTGTTGCTGTTTCATCGATGCAAAAGGCTCCAACAATCCCCTCGCATTCACTTGCCTATGTAGCCAGCTCTATTTTCAGTAACTGTGAGACCCAGATTCCCACTGTTTAAACTCTAGATGCTTAACAAAGAGAGATCCTTCCAGACAGGCTGGGGGCTGGCTCAGCCCTGAGCCTCCCTCTGCCATTCCCAGGCTCATCAGTGGGAAGAGCCAAGGGATGCTCTGCAGTTCATTTGCCTGTGCCCAGTGACTAAGCCCCATAAGCGATAAGCGGGTGGGTGTTAGAATTGGTGGTGCAAAGCTCCCAAGTTTGGAAACAAGCCCCTGTGCGTGTGCCATTGGCAGTGCAGGACTAACCCACGGCCATCCAAGGGTTGGAGAAATCTCCTTTACTGGAAGTCCACAGCCTAAACATCGTACAACAGCTCTGTACACCAGAAAACGTTCCCAATACACCTGCCAATTCACCTGAGCTGCAGGAACCACACAGGCTTCATTTGGCTGCGCCAAATCAGTTTAAGCATAATGCCTTTTATTAAAGCAGTCAGTGTATTCAGTGTGAAACAAGCTGCTTTTCAGGCACACAAACGTGTCTTCAGGTCTGGGATAGATGTGTGAGCTGCAGCGCTAACTCCAAACTGAGAACAACTGCCCAGGGTTTAATTTGATTCATTAACTTGGTGACACCTTAGGTGACAAAAGGTATTTGGTACCTGGAATGTGTGTGTGGGGACTTTTTAGTATGAGGAGAGGTAAAAAAGCCATTCAGTCCTCTGGGAAAGAGGGAGGGAGAGAGAAGATGAGAGCAGCAGGTAATTTATTGCTGGTGGAACAAGAAGCTGTTAGTGAGAGGAGGGGATAAGAATTATAAAGTGCCATAAAACCAATATCTCTATCGAGCCCGTGATGTTTAGTGTCCAGAGTTATGAATTTCAGTTCCCTGCCTTGTCTCTTGCCTCTCCTATTTCAGGCATGAAGAAGGACCCAGGAGCACTAAAGCTTGTCCCTTCTATCCACCTCTGTGAATTGCTCCCATAAAAAAACATTACCCCTCCTGACAAATCTTGCCTCCAGCACCTCCTCAGAGCCCAGCTACTCCCAGCACAGCATCGCAGGGCTCAGGGCTCAATCCTGCCCTGCCTCACACAGCGACTTGGAGCACAA
This sequence comes from Pezoporus wallicus, assembly GCF_028554395.1. NCBI lineage: Eukaryota > Metazoa > Chordata > Aves > Psittaciformes > Psittacidae > Pezoporus > Pezoporus wallicus. The sequence goes on along the minus strand of NW_026635101.1, from coordinate 524,136 downwards.
TGAGCATAAAATGCTTCCAATGCAGACAGGTGGATTGCGCTTGCCTTGCCTTATCCCTTACGCCCTGCTGCAGATGACCGGCTGTAAGTAGGGTGATGGAGATGCAGGTCGCTGCTGTCTCCTGGCAGGACTAAACCCAGTCTCTGCTGCAAAGTGCAGCAGCTCCCTTTTGCTCTGGAGGTCAGGGAGTTTATTATATTTGCTTTTCTGCAAGACTGATGTGGCTAAACCAGTAGAAACTGGTGGCCATGTAGTCCTGAGCCTCCAGGCATCTGCCTGCCTCTTTTGTCCCAGGGACTTTTCAAACTGAACTTCTAATGGGAGAACTGGTTTTCTCCCATCTAGAGCATCCCATCCCATCCCATCCCATCCCATCCCATCCCATCCCATCCCATTCCTGCAGCCAAAACCTGTTCCACTGGCTCATCTCGGAGAGGAGGAAAACTGCAGCGTGTACGAGAAGCATCCCCTGAGTGCTCACAACAGAAGAGGACTTCTCTTTGGATGGGGAAGGTTGTTCCCACCTACTTCCCACCATATGGCCTTGTGCAAGAGCCAAGAGCAGTGCTTGCCCACCAGCGGCACAGCCTAAGGGATCTGCCACAGCAGGGAAAACAGCATTCCCATCCCTGGCCTTGGCCTGTCTCCAGCTTGCTCAGTGACTCACTTTGAGAGTTACTGGCAAAAACAGTACAAAGACAAAGCAGAAAATATCCTGTATGGAGCAAAAGAGAATGAGAGAGAAAGTCTCTGGGTGAAAAACCCTGGTGCTGATGGCAGGTAAATCCATAACGGCTCACAAGCACATTGGTCTGCCTTCATCTGTGGGTCTACGATTTAGCCCAAAGCCCATGCTGACCTTGTAGTGCCTTATCTGGGTCTCTCTGGCTCACTGCATGAAATCCCTTTCTCCTCAGTGAGAAAGGTGGATTCCGGGATGCTTTGAGGCTTGGAGTCAGGCTTTCCTTTAGTGTTGCCTTTCATTGCTCTACCTTGGAGGGAGCTCTACTGATGGACCCTGGCTGACAAACAAGCCAAAGACACCTTAATGAAGTTCCTACCCTCAGAAGAAAACCTAGAAGTCAGCTCTCCAAAACTGAATTAGCTTAAAAGCGGGAGCTTGAAAGACAACAGATTCTGGTTTATTCTCATTTTCCTTAGGGCTTTGGTGTCAAACAGTTGCCTGCAGCCAAACAAGCTAGAAACGCAATGCCAAAAAGACATTAAATCCGTGGTCGTCGTATGACTCCTTGAGCTCAGACTAACAGGTAGTTAATCCCTCTCTAGCTGAGGGGCTTGTTGCACGCAGCAGCAACAACCAGTTGTAAGCTCCAGCCTGGAGGTCAACACGCGCTGTATTTCTCCTACCCAGGAGGCTTGTGGATGTGCTTGTGTCTGGTTTGAGAGCTGCGAAGGTCGATCTGCAGTGATTGAAACCATCGGCTCAGATGGTGTCCTGGTTGTACTCTGTGGTCAGTCCATACACATGGCCAAGGTTTTCCATGCTGCTTTTGGTCACAGGTGGGTTTTCAAGCGTGTGGGTTCCAGATGTTTGGAAAGCAGGTGGTACATCACGTGGAGATGTTACTGCACATTGCACAAAGTTATTTTCTCCTGGAAGCTGCAAAATCTCAGGGATCCAAGGCAGCTGGGTGTGGGGCCGGATCCTGGCTGAAGACAGAATATGTCCAATGTGTTTGGAGCACCTCCGAATTAGGTTTTTGTAACTGGGAACAAAACCTGGTGTTCTTAAGATATTTGCAGTCTCACAATTACATATCATCCTACTGTTGCATACCAAAACCATCACACAGGATATCTTTATGGGATGGGATATTCTGGCCTGGGTCCTAGCCTAAAGCAAGACTGTTCCCAACTCAGGCATCTGCATCAGGCAGTCCTGGGCCTGTCTCCTGAGTGATGGTGCCCATTCCCTGGAGGTGAGAGCCTTTCTTGTATTAAGGAGAGGAAAAGAGATAGGATCCACGGTGACTGGACTGAAGGTCCCAAAGGCCCTGCAAGATGAGTGGAGGGACAGAAGCCCAGCCCTTGTAGAGTCCAGGTTGTGCCTGGAGACCTCTGGGACCTGCAGAGGTGAAGGATATCAGCTCAGGTTTGGGGGAAGAAAGGTTTGTTGAGATGAGGAAGGATGCTACAGTAGCTATCTAAGAAACAATCTCAGGAAAATGGAAATGTCAGGCTCTGGGAGACCCCCAAAAATGGCCTAATCCTTCCCCCTGCTCTGAGGGAATCTAATCTACCCCTATCATCCTTAAAGAAGTTTGCCCTGCTGGCTCCACTGAAGTGCCCTGGGACCCCCTCTTTTGATGAATATACTCTATACCTAATGTATCAAATATGCCCTATGCCTGGCTTAAATAACCCCTGATACAACAGGACCACTTTCTTGCAGTCTACCAGAGGTGGAGAATAGTAACTGCCTACTATGCCCTGAAAGAGTCTTAGGACTCTAGAAACCTCTAGAAACCTCACCTTCCCAGTCACTGCTTTGAGCTTGAAGTGTTTTGGGGGTCTTCCTTCCAACTTCAGACTTGATGAGAACATGAAGATGGAAGTGAATGAGATTTTCAGTTCTCACAAGAGTCCTCTGCTATCTATGGGGACACGCTGGGGCCTGGTTCTTATTCGTATGAGGAGCTGTGTACGCTGCTGCAGCAAAAGAATTGGCTTTGTTGTAAATCCAAATTAGGTTCCTAATGTTGCTGCTGGGGAGAGGATTAAATTTATCACAAGCAGTAGGTGTGAATATTTTGTATTCCCCAAGCAAATCCTTCCACAGCAGAATGAAAGAGCAGACGTTGTGCCTGATCCAAATGGAAGGTTTGTTTTCCTTCATGTTAGGCAAACTAGCACAAATTATAAAGTCTGGACTCCTTTCCAGCTTTCCTGTATTGACAGATGATTTACAATGTCTTTTCCTGGGGAAAATGTGCCAAAATAAAACAAACAGAACCTAGTCAAAATAATTACCAATGCTTTCCATGGGTCCAGAGCTTCACTTATTTATTACACTGACAAATAACAATGCTGAAGGAAGTCCAGATGCAACATGAAGTCAGGAAAATGTATAACCAGTCTTGGTCCTGTGTTGGGGCAGGATGAGACATGCCAGAGGCACCCCCTCTGGAGGAAAGAAAGAAGGTAAGGGTAAACATACGCAGCTTCCTGAGGCCAAAGATCAGTGCGAAGTCATCACTGACACCATGACAAACTCTTCATTGGAAATAAGGAAGAAGTTCTTTCCTGTTAGGGTGGTGAGGCACTGGAATGGGTTGCCCAGGAAAGCTGTGAATGCTCCATCCCTGGTGGTGTTCAAGGCCAGGTTGGACAGAGCCTTGGGTGACATGGTTTGGTGTGAGGTGTCCCTGCCCATGGCAGGGGGATTGGAGCTGGATGATCTTAAGGTCCTTTCCAACCCTAACTATTCTATGATTCTATGACGAAGGACTTTGCAGGTGTTCACTCACCCAGGCTTGAGCAGTGGCCAAGCCACTGTGCTTTCCTCCTAGCAAGGTGGGTGCCTCCCAAGAAGTACTGGAAAGGCTGCAGTGGACCTTGGCAAGAGGAGTCACCAGCAGGACATGGTTGTGTGCCATGTGGGATATCATCTAGGCACTGAATACTTGCCTTCAGGTTCCACCCAAACCCATAGGAGCAGACTGCCTACCAAGGAGACAAGCACTGCCTTGAGGATGGCTTCAGAAGCACCCTGAGTATGAACAGACAAATATGTCTAAAAGGAAACGGTGGACTCAGGAGAGCCAAGTTGGGATAGCTTAGGTAAATCCTAATAGGCAAGGGTCTCCCTTCCCTTTTGTTGCACTCCTATTCACTTCGATATACAACTTGCATTGAGCAAAGGTAACTGAGCATGATGTAAGGCCACCACAGTTTGACATGCTTGGGGGCCATCAGCTCTGCATCCTCCTCAGGCCAGCCCACTGAGGGTATCAAGGCTCTCTGATGGATCAAGGCTATATGCATGATTTTCAAGGACATCTATTCATCCAGCTGCTGGGTGACCTGCTAACAGGTCTGGTGGGAAGGTCTAGTGTGCTCCTCAGTCCCTCTGTACCTGTGCAGAGCTCACAGCTCAGCTCGGCTCCCTCCCTCCCTCCTTCGCTCAGATGAAAGCAAGACAAAACAACTTGTTAGCAGTCCAATTGCATTCCACTGCTTATCATTTATTCGTTCTGATTTCTGAACCAGACATAACAAATACACCCACCATTAGCTCTGAATACCCCCTCCTAGGATGTAGAGCACACTGTAATCAATAAATATGCAGAGCCTGTTGTTTCCCCTGCCAGAGGCTGGTAAAACCCACTTTCACTTCCCTTCAGTTCACTCAGTTCTGCTTCAGTTCATCCTTCTTTTAAAACACCCAGGCTATTGAGAGGCAGGTAGGCTAGAAGGTTCTAGTGCGCAAAAGACAGTCTAAACAACGGAGGTTTTCTGCTTCATCTTGCTTCTGGGTTTGATCCTGCACATATCAAAGTCAAAGCAAAATTGCCACGGGGGTTAAGACCAGCCCTGAGGATCAAGAGGAAAAACCATACTCCAGACATTAGTCCATGCTCCAGGTTTGGAAAGCTAGGCTCTCTTTTGAGGGTAGCAGCTCGAAGAGTATCTGGCTATGGACCTGGGAATCCACATGTAGGGCAAGCCTAGAGGGAAAGTAATGTGGTCTTCAGTACACATAGTTATTGCTGCAAATGCAAAAGGCCACAGAATAGTTTGGGTTGGAAGGGACCTTCAAAGGTCATCTACTTCAATCCCCTACAATGAGCATGCTTAATGCACCCATTTATCCATGAACTCAGACACCTCACAAGCTTTGCAACCAGAGCTACCATTTCTCTATCAAACCTGGGAAACTGATTATACATGAAATAGTATAAACCAACAACCCCAGAAAGCTGGCTGTCAGCATTCATAGCACATACAGTGATCATCAGATGCAGCATACTCCCCAAAGGAAATCCTCAGCTACGGTAATAGAAAGCACTTAGGAAAGAAAGCAAAACCCAGATAAGCAACAAATAGAGCACATGAGCAGAAAAAGGGAAAAGCAGCAGAACGAGTGCTGCTCTTCAAAAACTGACACTGCTATTGCAGAGCTTGCTCTCCACCCTGTCACTGGATGCGTGCTCTGGAAGAGCTGAGGGCTTTAGCAAAGTTAGGGTCGAGGAAACACACTATCTGGTTCATATAAACTGCACTGAACTTTAGAGGTTATTAGAGTCATCTGAGTGCTAGAAACTAATCTATATCATCACTATAAGATGCACCCGGGCTTGGACAACCATTTCATCTTCTGTTGTTCCTGCAGAAGCCAGTTTGAGGGTAAGACAAAACCATATATATCCAATCCAAAGGGCTTTTAGGCTTAAAGCTCAGGTCACAAGAGACATCTATAGGTCTGTGGAGTTTCATTTGCTTCTGTCATAGTTGTTGTTGCCTCCAGAAACCAAGAACAGAGGGAGCTTTCGGAAATACCAAAGCAGGTTTCATTTTCAGAAGGAATTCACTATTATTACTAATGTCTAGCAGAGAGCAAAGCAAGAAAAACGAGAACCCTGCTTCAAATCATGAGAAAACATGTGAATTAAAGATTTTCTGCTTGTTTTCACTTGTCCGTCCATCCATCCATCCATCAAGTTCTGTACTGCAATACAAGTCCTCAGATGTGTCAGAAATACCAGGTAACATCCGCATTAATATTCTCTCCTACCATCACCATGAGGGTTTGCAGGAGTTTGAAGGGGAGGGAGGGAAGTTTTTAGCCTTTCCATATGCAGCTAGTGTGTGCTACCAGGTGCAGAATAAAGCTCAGCCACAGAGATTCACACCATGCTTAATTCATATGCAGACAAAGCCGCTTCACACAGTTCCTTCGGCAGAGAGCACGCGAGGTGGGAGGCTCCCATATAACTCAGCCCACGTATAATTATTAGTGGTATTGTTAAGGCTTTCGTGGTGTTGTCTGGCTGATAAAGACATTCAGGTCATTCATACAAGTGAAATAGCTCTCATTACCAACATTCGAAGTAGGAGGCACTTGCTATAACAAATCTGGGAGAGGTGGTCTCTGACTGCCTGCTGAGTCTGACCATCTTTATGCTCCTGGTTGTCCCTAGGGCTGTGTCCTCACTGTAATTAAGTGGAGGCCATGCCCAAAGGGTAAGTGGCACCATGTAGTCCCTGTCTGTCCTGCTAAATTCTCTTTTCCTCCTTCACGCTGCTGCTTGGGAATACGTCAAACCCATGACAGGGAAAGCGCTGATGCTGATGTACAGCGCTTGAGTCTCTGTTCAAGCCTTATTCATTTAGACTTAAATGATATCTGGACTTGCCTCCCCGCCTTAGAGGAGGGGAGCCAGGCCACATGTTCAGCCTCCTAAATCTCAAGCCCATTATCTTCAATCAAGCCTGTTAGTGACATAAGCAGGGTTAGCAAGGTGCTAGATAGGGCCCCTACCAGCAGCCTGTCTGGGGAGAAAGTACATGGAAATCAGGATGGCAGAAGGTGGCGGTGTTCCTCCTGCTCCTCCTGTTCTTGCTTCTGTTATTCATCTTCCTCACCTCCCTTATTTTCCTGTTCCCCCTCCATCTCCTCCTCCAGCCCAAACACCTCCTCTCCCACTGCAACATTTATACATAGATCTTTAGAAAAGTTTTATATGAAATTAATGTACCGGGGAAGTGCAGCTCTATATTTGCCCCCTTCATACTCTCCCATGAATACCAAATGCTGGCACTGTTGGAGGCAAGATACAGAGCATGATGTTTTCTGTTGACCCCCTACAGCTGGTTGTTCATTTCCTAGACAGCCCTTGTTCTAGCTACAGTACAGATAGATACGTTTCAGCTGGCATCTTTTAGCTGTTTCTATGCCAGGTCCCAAGTGAGAGTGTGTCTGCATCTACATTTGTGTCTCTTCTCCACCATATGCATTGTGATAGGGGATAGGAAACTGGACTCCTATTTACCTGTACTTGGTCTGACTGTAGAGGTGGGTCAGTTCCCCTATACTGCTTTCATCCAGGGTATTGCGAGCAGGGTTCCCTCTGCATCTGTACTGCTCCTCACACCAAGAAGCCTTCATCTCATCTGGGGACTGAATGATAAGTGGCTGCCTACAGAGTACCAAAACCTAGACCCGGTAATGAAATGAAAATGAAAATGTTAATTAGGATTTCCTAAGAAGGAAGAAGACAAGACTCAAAGAAATTGAACATTAAAAGAAAATAACAAAAGCTCTGTCAAAATGTACTACACTATTTTTAGCAGCTCTTTCTTTTCCACGGATGATAACATTGTGTTAAAACAGCGTCTTCCATCTATTAATCAATTAAGACTTCGACTACCAGCCAGGAGAATTATCACATTTTAAAGATGTGAAAAACAGTGTCTTGACCAGATAACACCTCCCCAGCCGGGGACAGAGCCCAGGTTTTGAAAACTCCGCATCCTAAAGTTCCTCACCATGGTGTCCTTCCCTTTCTTCCATCAGTCAAATATTGTAATGCAAGACAACAAACCCAAAGAGCACTACTGCAGTAACCTCCCAGAAGACTTAGCAGTTGACAGAATAGGCTGGGGACCTTCCTGAATATCCACTGTCATAGAATCATTTAGGGTGGAAAAAACCTGTAAGATCATCAAGTCCAACTGTAAACCTAACACTACCAACTCCACCAGTAAGCCATGTCCCTAAGTGCCACATCTACACATCTTTTAAATACCTCCAAGGATGATGACTCCCCCACTTCCCTGGGCAGCCTGTTCCAGTGCCTGACAACCCTTCTGGTGAAGACATTTTTCCTAATATCCAATCTAAACTCAGCATGAGACTGCTGTGTGCTGCCCATACAGCTCTTCAGCCCTCCTGTTAGGATGCGATGGTATCCCGCATCCCTCCTGGGCTGGCTGCAGCTGTCTTTTCTTCTCCTGCTTCTACACTCTGAAGACTTCCTTGGCCTGCTCTGTAGGTGGGTGATGTGTTGCAGAGGCGGGGATGAGGCCAAGATGTGGGAGGCATGGAGTTATCAATCTCCTGCTGACAGAAGGACCAGAAGATCCTGGTCTGGTGCCTGTCTCCCTAAGAGCAAGGGAGCCCTCTCCTGCACTTCTACCCTCTAACCCTTGAGCTTAGAAATCATACTCCATTCATATTTCATGTTTTATTGCTTACACTGTAGCCCTGTTGATGCTGCTTTCACATCTGCCCTAGGTGCCAGCCCAAAGTTATATGATCATTTAAGGCTCAAAAGCACGCTCCTCTATGCCACAGAGGCCCATCCAGGCTTCTATAGGATGGCTCAATAGAGACAATCTCCGGATGAATTAAGAAGAAAACAGTGTAATCAATCAGTATTAATGAGCACAGCCCAATTGTTAACAAGCTGCTTCTGTGTCTCAGGCACTGCCTTTGATCTCCTGTGCAGATGAGTGCTGGCAAGATGTCAAAACGCAAACTATATCCGTCTCACTGGGGTTTGGTGCGATGTCCCTCTGCTGACAGTGGATCAAGCAGAGCAAGTGCATGACTTCAGCTTCCTGATTTATTGTGGCTGGCTGGGAATAAATGCCTTTCCAAGGCGAAGATCTGATCTCAAGACCAAAATGGTGTTAAAACAAAAGCCAGCCTAGCAGAGCTAGCTGTTTGCACAAGGGGTGGACAAGGGGGACTGTACAATTATGCAATGAAGGCTGGCTTTCTCCAAAAGCTGGGAACCTGTATGTTGTTATTGCAGTACTTAATACATGGCTGGATTCCCCAAAGCACATAGGAAACCTCTGGCAAGCGAAGTCTCGTGGGGATTCACCTGCTGTAGCTGGAATGTGGTCGCTAAAACTGGCTGCAGAGTGAGGTGGTGATGAAGAGCTAATGCAGTCAACCCTGGTAAAAAAACTTGAGGGCTGAACACATGGCATTTGGTAGCAGCTTTCTGATGGGTAAAAATGAGTATTTTTAAAGGGAAGGTAGGATACTCACACACAGGAATGGTTTCAGACTTGTTTTGAACAATGCTGCAGCTTTTTCTTTGTGCCAGGGATGGTCTGCGTTTGTACGGTGCCTAAAGCCGCTTCTCTCTTCTAGCCCCAGCCATTATGGTAATAATGAGAATAACAGCAGCAGCAGCCGTGCTGTGTATGCTAATGACCACGTCCTCAAGTGAGAGCAGGTTACATATTGCTGGGAAAGATGAAGAGAAAAGCCAGCAGGGTTAAGATATGACAGGAACATTTAAGAACTGTATAAACAGTAGAAAACTGACAGGCCAAAACTTTGGTGAAGGAGCATAATCCCGCTGCAGGGATACATTAGAAAGACAACAAATGAGGTACACAGTGAAGAGCTGTTGGTAAAAAGAGAATGTCATAAGGAGAATTTGTCCGTTCCTTTCTCTTTAATTGAGAAGAAGGTGGAAAACCATGAATAATTTATCAAAGGAAGGATGGAGAGGGTTTTTATTGGTACCACAAGAAACAGGCTGTGAATGTGAGATTCTTTATATGATTGGCAGAGTGTGAGATACGGGAGCAGGCCATACTGACAAAGCTGATGCACTCTGGATGCTCTGAAAGAAATAAGGACCAGAAACAAAGGAGGAGCTGTCAGATCACAAGTAACTTAATGAAAATACAAGCCATGCTAAGATGGGATATTTCATTTACCACTGTTCATGAAGTGTGTAAGAAGACCCCATATAAAAAAAAGGGGGTTGATAGAAGACATAATGCTGCCTGACCCTGGGCTTCTCTTTGCCTTTTGGAGAACCTGTTCCATGGGGCACTTGGGATTGTAAGAAATGATGGACACCACGAGTGCTAGTAGCACATACTGCATGGATTACTTTCCCATGTTACCATTTCTTTACAGTTGACATTGAATTTCTTTGCTGTTTCGCAAACTACTTACTCGAGAGATGCTTCTGCCACTCTTCCCTTAATCACAGTCACTATTCCAAGCAATGTCATCAGATCTATTCATGTTCTTGGGAGGACTCTGGCTATCTGTCAGTCTTACCCTGTCTATGCTTCTTAAAGAATGTAGTAGGCAAGGTCCCACTACAAAGATGTAACCCAGCAAGAAAGAATGGATCAAGCATGTTACAGGTTCACAACCAGCTCAAGGCAGGGAGTAAGGGTCTGTTTCCACAGTGCAAGGTTACTGAAGATGTCTCCCCTTCTTCTCACTGACCTGTGTTACCCATCATATTCATAAGGGACATGAGAAAGAACATGAGTGGGGGAACTGAGAAGTCTGCAGTTTTGTTGAACAACGGAGGGTGACTGCTTCAGCGGAGCTACAAGCCTACGCTGTTGAATCAGCCGCAGTCACAGCCTGTGTGCTGCTTTGGAGAGGCAAGGGATCTGGCGAGACACCAGCAGGGTGGAAGGGGGATGCTGTGAGATCCCTGCTCTCGGGCTGCAGTGGCTGTCCTCCAGCCGCAGCCATGTCTGCTCCCAGGACGGCAGTGTCCAGCTTCTCCTGGCCAGAATTCAGCTGCTGCTGACTCGTGAACACCACCCAGAACAATCCAGTTTCACTCCTGTTGATCAGCCACATGTGCTGTATGTCCTACAGCTATTGGCAGAGAGACACCAGGGACTCAGTTGCCCTTTACATGCTGCCTTCACAGACAGGAAACTTGCTTTCTATTCCATGGTCAAAGAGGCAATGCACAAGGCAGCAGCATAAATAACCTCCTGCATGTGCTGCAGGACCTTCACATGAATACAAGAGCAAGATGGGAAGAGCAATTCGCTTTGGGTTCATTATCGCAACAGGAACATGGGCAGAGTGCATCTTCCACTTAGGCAGACCCTATGGTTGTGGCCTGGGTTTTTGAACAGGTATCAAGCAGCCCAAGAATCATCAGTGTCAGTACGATCTCATAAAAGATGCCAATGAATTGATTTCTCTGTCAAGCTGGCACAGCACCTGGAATACACACACACATGCTTTGTGATCACAGCTGCATCTCCCTTGGTCTCTTTCTTGAGCTCAGACCAAGGTTCAAAAGTTGGTGTACAAGAAAAAATCAGGCAGAACGTACTGAGGTTCCATTTGGCAAAATGCTTATATTAGCCTCAAGCAATGTTTCCTGGGCAAATATCTGCCAGAGAGGCTCTGAATGATTGCCATGGCTAAGCTCCCTGTGAAAGGTATCTAGAACACGCATTGCAGCTGGGCATCACACATGAAGATCCATCAGATGTTATCCTCCCGATGTCAATCCAAGACAGAGGACCAACTGGGTTAGGCTGGAGACACAACACAGAAGTTCCTAATAGTATTTGCCAGGTATAAACCAGCACAGCTGTACTTAACCCAGATACCAAACCAGACAGTGAGACTTGAGCAGTACAAAGTATTGATCAGAAAGCAGCCTCTGTTTCTGGGTGATGCACACTTATATGCATCCATCCCTGCTTTCAGATCTCTGAGGCACACCAAAAGCACCACCCCAAAGAGATGTTCTAACCAGTGGCAGAGGCCTTGTGGGTACCTCCCTCTGACTTGTCTGTATCGGGCAGCCAACAATTTGTCTTCTTTGATGAGCACATCTGGAACAAAAGTACCCTCAAGGATCATTGCAGAGCAAACTGCAGATCCCCCACGGCCAAGGGAATGAAAGAAATCCATGACCCTGCTCTACCACTGCCCTCAATGAGGGAAGGATTGTGTCCTTGCCAGCAAGGAGCGCTGCAAGTGAGTCTCAGAGCACACTCCAGCTGGTACTTGAGACACTTGAAAAAGCCTGTGTTTGAAGAAGCCAATGCGTGACATTCTCCAGCAGCAAAGCAGCAGTGGGAGGAGAAAGACCCTCTCTAACACACCAAAGGCACACGCTCATCGAAGTGTGAACGCCTCGGCACTCTACATTTGCCTTTTCAGTGAGCATTTTCCTTGAAGCTTCAGATGTTCACAGGGATGAAAGACAAGGATTTCCTCAGGATGTTTTGCAAGATGTTTGAATGCCTTCTCATCCCACCTTTCTCACTGGGCCTGAAAAGGAGCCAGTTTGGTTTTCAGCGTGTCCCAGAGAATGACCCCACCGAAACTCCTAGGTGCCTCCAAAAAGACATCAAGTCATGATAATCATGGGAGAGGAGGTGTTCAGACAGAAAACAAAAGTGGACAAGACATAAACCCTAAATAAACCACCTGAAACCACAGCCTCTGCAGTGTGCATCCAAGTCTTCTGGCATAGGGAACAACGAGAATACATTGGGTTTCTGCATAAATGTAAAGCCTTATGTTTTATGCTTTTCAAAAGTAGTGTTAGACAGGGCTGTGGGCCATAGGGTGTTGCCTGAAGAAAACCAGCCTAATCTCATCAGCCATGCTAACCCACCCCAGGTGAAGCTGTTTGACATGAGGTGCAAATGACTTGATTTACTGCAGGTGTGTTGTAGCTGGAAATTACAAGAGCTGGAAGTGACGGCACTACCACATCCCAGGGAGTTTCCACTGACCAGCACTGATGTTAGAGCTGGGTTGTACAGACTATTTAGCTTCAGTAACTCTGCTCTGTCAATCATCTTGAGGAGACTGTGCTGGTTTCTGCATGCTGTATGCCCAGTATAATCTGCTGTAGAAATTTTCCCTATGGGACCCAGCTCTGCACATCCCTGGAGTGAAGGAGACTTTTTGGACTAACCCCCCCCAAAAAAAAGTAAGTGTTTCTATATGATTATGATCCATTATTTATGAAGCAATGACTGCCATAAATCCCAAAGTTTAAACTCTCTCTGCCTCCCTGCTATACTTTCTTAGAGAAATGCAAGAAAGAAGAGTTGTATTGTCTCAGTGATTCCAGTAATTTATAGAACAGGTAGATTAGAAGAGGTGGACAAAGCTGGTAGACTAACTGCTTGCAGGCAAGAGGTGTTTAATAGAGACAAGTTCTTTTGTAGGAAAGAATCTACACTAACTGAGCAAAGAAAAATTTACAGAGCACCCAGAAAAACTGGTATAATGTATTGGTATCCTGTCAATGGGAGAAGAAAGGAAAAGAAAAGGATTGTCAGTGATCTAGCACCAAAAAGGCAGACATTTGGAGGTCAAAAGTACTGTGTTATGTATGCTTAGTATGTTCAATCGATTAACCCCATGAATGTGAGAAGAAGCTGCTATTTTGAAGTGGATGCATGTAAGGCAAATCCAGGGCAAAATTTTAGAATTAGAATTTAGAATTACATGAAGGAGCAAAAGATTAAGAGAATAATGACAGGTCTGGCATCAGGACACCCACAGTCTGAAAGGGCCATGCTATCATTGCAGCCATGCACCTGAAGGCTTCTCCTGTCCAGGGGCCAGACTTGCCATTTGGAAAAATGATGTGAAAGGTGCTGTGGAGTCCTCCTGCTTTTGCAGAAGTGTGAGCACATCAGGAGCCAGGCTTGAATCATAGAATCCCAGACTGGTCTGGGTTGGAAGGGGCCCTAAAGCTCATCCAGTTCCAACCCCCTGCCATGGGCAGGGGCACCTTCCACTAGAGCAGGTTGCTTCAATCTCTGCCCAGCCTGGCCTTGAACACTGCCAGGGATGGGGCATGAAAGGTGGACAGAAGTCAGCTGTGGCTAAAGAACTTGAAAGGGGAGGGCAGGGTGATGAACTCTCCATCAGCTCTTCTCCTGCAGACATAATACAACGTTTCTGGCAAAACGGATGTGTGAGTATTCCTGATGAGTCTGGTTATGAAAGAAATAGGATACAGCCACGACTAAGTGTGCCCATTTGGAAGAAATCACTAGCATGTTATTAAACAGTTAATCTTCCCAATTTAATTTGTTGAATCTGCTGGGAGGAGGTTCCAGATTGCTTGCAGTGTGCTTTGGGAGTGGTTCCAGCTCAGTAGGGACCTAATCTTCATTTACCCTTACTCTGGGCAGAAGAAACAACATATAGTGGTGATGGTTTTGACTTGGTTTTCAGCTCTTCTATTTAGAAGCAGTGGCTCAGCTCCCCAACCTGTTGCAAATCCAAGTCTCCGCAGTGGAGCTGTTCTGATTTACTCCAGCTGAAGGCTTGGCCTCTAGTTCAGAAGAAATGGGCTGCCAGTTTAATTACTTTATCACAGGTATGGCATTAATAATATGGGAATACATTTAATGCTGCTAAGTAACAGCAGTACAGAGGATTTTGTCACATGCATGACAATTAATGTGTGGTGCATGGTATTTCTGCTTCTCCTGAGTTCCCTTTTAAATGATGCTCCTTGTGATTTGAATTTCAAAGAGTACTTCTCCTAGTATTTCTCATTATTGATGGTGACTGTTCACTGGAGCATCTCAGTGCTGCTTTGTTGGCTCATCACTTTTGATTCTATGCCCAGATGCTAAGGACAGAAGCATATAATTAATTTGGAAGCACAACCCTCCACCGATTCTGGCAGGCAGATCTTCCTTGAACACCAAGGGCCTGACTTCCTTTAATATTGTCTTTACATGGAAAATGTCTTCCTTTTCCACTGCAGATCTCTTTTGTGAGAAGAGATCTCAAAACTCTTCTTGCTGTAAGAATATACAAAAAGACAGCAGAGAACTATAAGCTATAGGGGATCCCCTCCCTGTTGTGGGGGAAAAAGGAGATCTGATTCTGGAGGCACTGGATAAGCAAGACAAAAAGGGCAAGCAGTTTGGGATCCAGACCTCTTCCCATGGACAGAAAGGATAAGAGATAAAAAGTTGCCTTTTTTTCCTCTGGAATGCTGGGGGTCTTTGACTTCCTGAAGAGCTTCCCTGTACACATCGCTACCCACACGGACACGGCTACAGCACTCTGAACACAGCATATGAACTAGTACCTCCAAGGCTTCCTGCACTGCCCAGGACAAGCAGGGAATTGCCAGAGCATCCCTCGGATATTTGTTAGAACATTTTCTTTGTGAAAAACCCTTCCTCTCCCTTTGACAGCTACTCCAGGGGAGAAGAGCCCTGTATCATATATAAAAGGCAGGTAAGCACATAGAAATTAATAAGAAAGATAAATTTATGTTCCCCTCTGCATTCTAAGGTGGCATCAGTTAATCCAATGAGCATTCCTGGCAACTAGGTATTTATCAGCCAGACAGATTAAATCTTTTAGTGAATCTAGTGAAATGCTTGTGGGACCATTCATTAAGCAGTATTCAAGCTATCAGTCCTCACCTACATTACTTACTAACCATAATGTCCTATCATTTTGGTCTGTCCCCTCCAGTTTGCCCTTCCACAACTTTTCATATCAGCTTCTTTTTCCCTGCCTGTGAAAGGCAATTGTTTCTCATGGAGCTATCCATAACTTCCATCAGCTTCTCATTCCATTATTCCTTATGTACAGCATATTCTCTCCTTGCCTGTGGTCTGTCCAGGTAGCCAAGCCTGAGACCAGGTCCTGTCATCTGCCTACACGTCTTTACAGGACACATCCTCTTCAAGCTCTTGGCAGATGTCCTGAGGAGCAGTGGGACTGCATCCTTGCCACGGGAGCTGCAGCAGGAGACTGGAGTTGGGAATCTGAACTTCTCTTTATTTTCATGGTCTGTTAGTGCAGAAAGGAAAAGGCTTTTTCATTAGTTTCTTGCCAGCCGCAGAGCACTCTCCTGATGTTCCAGTACAGGCACCAACTAGTTTAAATCTTTACAATGATGGAGGATTTGGAAACCATCGTGTCCTTCATGCACAGATGCTCTTGAGGCTTCTAAGCTTTGAGGCTTCACCCAGGCTATGTAGGCTGCAGGCAGCAAGAAAAGAGCCTGGCACTCTCCTTAAATCATAGTTGCCAAAGTGGAAATCAAACTCATAGGGCTTAACCAGCTCCCTAAACACTGGGGCATCCTCCAGCCACTGCTCCAAAGAGGTACAGCTCTTCCAGATGCCTCGTGCCAAGTCCGTTGACATCATATGACAGAGGGATTCATCTCTTTTTAAGGGGCTGAATCAGCCCAATGTGACAACCTGCAATTTGTTTAATTTAACTTAATGTCTGCCTAGTCAGGCATCAACATGCCCAAATCTATGTCCGAGGCCTTCAGTGGGACTAGATGCTTTCCTCTACTCCCCACTTTTCCTGTCCTGGCTAGTTAAGTATCAGATCTTTGGGGAAAGGACTTTCTCTTACCATGTTTATATACATGTCCCTACATACTGGGAGCCTGAGAAATACTCTAACACAGATAACAGTTCAATTTTCATGGCACTCGGCTGCAAAGAAGCATTTGACTTAAAGCAGTTCTGCTGCAGTTTCACAATGGATGAAAGGCACTTAAAGTGAAACAGCTCAGGAGATCCCTAACGTATCCAAAGGGAACCTTTATCATCTCAGATTGTCTGAGTCTGTTCAAGGTCTGTAGCACCTAAATATTGCCACCAATGACTGGTTCCTTCCCTTATAAAATAATCACAAGGTAGCCTTGGCATGTTTCCTGTCTGACAGATGGCCACATCTCAATTAGCACTAACCTATGCCTTTCCTGGCTACCTCAGAAGGCCAGCAATGCAAGGCAGCACAGAAATGATACAGCTCCCTCTCCCTTGGAGCTGTCCATACTGGTCAAGGAGCTGCCTTATGAATAGGGAAGCATCGGTGCCAGCCCTTGCTGTAAGGCTTTCTGGAAGCATCCCAGGAAGTTCAAACCTGAGAGCTGCATGCAGGGAGACGAGGCACAGATGGCAAAATAAGAGCAATGTGATTTTTTTTCTCCTGAACTTCTGAGTCTCTCAGCTCCTGGACACATGAAAAACTGGGTCACTTGATCTCAGTTCATGTAACTCATCTAGAGCAAAGGAGGTACAGACAACCCCTTCCAGAGACTGGGATGAGGACCTGTGTATGGAAAAAGATGGTCCTGTCTCACTTTTGCTAGCAGGTCTTTCCTAATTAATCTAGTACCAGCTGTAAAGTCCTACACCCTGTTTACTTCATCCTCCTAGCAGAGGATATCTCACAGCCATGCTTTCTTGGTGCAGGTTAGGCAGAGGGGCAGTGACTGCATATAGATTCTTGCTTTTGCATGTAAGCATCCATATCCAGTTTATAAGAGTAAAGAAGAGTTCAAAGCAATTAAACACTTTATTTTGAGCTAAGCTACATGGTTCACCCAGCCAAAAAAAAAAAAAGGAATATATATATATTTTCAATCTGCCATGAATACAGAATAAGACATAAAAATGGTTAAGCATTTTCATTATTATGAAATATATAGAATATAAAGAGCTACCAGCAAGCAAATCAACACAAAGTTCAGCTCAGCCATCTCAGCTAATCCTTTTTTCTTTCCCAGAAAGCTAAAAGCACTCCTGGCTATGCCTTCGGGGTCTAATCCAATTAAATGGAAAGATTCTTCTTGCCTTTGGCAGGAAGAGGTTACAGATTTTGGGCTACTTCCCGCTTGCTCTGTACCATCGCTCTGAATTATCATCAAGCGAAACGTGGCTCAGGCCACACGGGTACCTATGGTGCCAGGATTTTTGGCTGACTAAAGAGGACCGCAGGGGACAGTCAACCACCCAGCTGTTGCTTTAGAGGTATTAAGTGGCGTTTTGTTTCCTCTGCAGTGAAGGATGCTGCATAAACAAGGAGCCATTCCCAGAGCCGGCAGGAGCCTTTAGCAGAAAGCTTGCAGGGAAAGGTGTAACCCAGGTTCTTCTGCTGGAAGAAGGAAACTTCTTTGGTAATCTAAAAGGTCTGGGCTTTGATCTTGTGCTGGGAGCAGTGAGAAGGAGCAGCACTTGGTCCATCCTCTCTCCTTCTTCCTTCTCTGGTGATAGGTGGTGCTGCTGCTCTTCCTAGAGCCCAGGGATGCACTTGCAGGTCGCTGTCTTTCCGTTTTCCTGTTCAGGGTGCCCTGGAAACTGGAAGAGCATATACTCCACTGAGACCCTCAGACTTTGTTTGCACAGCTGAGGACCACAGCCTAGATTTGCTCCCACCAGCTCCCGTGAGTGTTTTAGTCCATCAGCAGATGTACCAGCAAAGGATGCTCCCCAAATCCTCATAGCTACCGCAAAGCTCATCCTCTCTTCCTGCAGCGTTTCACATGTGGTTTTCAGACAGGGACTTTTTCCTGCTTCCGCATTGTGGTGCCTCCCAGGAGGTTTTGGCCAGGAGGCTTTCAGAGCAGCTCTGTCTCCAAGAGCTCTCACAGCTAATGGTCCTGCAGAGCATCCAGAGGAGCAAAAAGCAGGCAGTCAATGGGGTCTGTGTGACTCTCCAGCCAGGTGCTGTGACTTAGGGAAGTTACACTGAGGCCAGTGGTCAAATGCTTGGTCAGTGCAAGTCATTGTAACAGCCCCAGTCAGAACAGCCAGCTGTGAAATGCTTTTCCCTGGAGATATAACATTATATACCTGCAAAGGCTCACCCTTTCCTTAACTTCTGCCAAACCCAGAGTTACAGGAACAGTTGTTTGTACATCTCTGGTAATTTCTGTTTCCAGCCGGCATTTCCTCTTTACATCCTGCCTTGATGACTCCCAGATCTCTAGCCCCTCACAGATAGCAGGACCCATGGAGACTCCCAAGCCAACCTTAGGCTGCCCTTCATCCCTCCTATCTCTTCCTATGCTCTAAGCAGCCTTCCCTTCCACTCTTCCTCTTTGCAAGGATTAATCTTGTTCTCGTTATTCACCAGATCTTTGAACAGCAGCTTCTCTGGAGCTCAGGCCACAACCAAGCCCTGTTTGGAAGCCCTGGGGAGCAACTGCTCGTATCCCAGTTCATAAAGCAAGAAGAGGTCCCTGATTGCTATGTACTTTGTCCTAGCAGGTTGCTGGCATAAACTTAGAATAGCAAGCAGCTCAAGTGAGCCTCCAGCAGCCATCAGGCCCAAGGGAGGTAGACTTCTCCTCCTCCCCTGCCTTGCCCCTTCCCAACACTTCTTCATGTTTCTCTCTGTCACAGAACCTTTCCTAGTGAGGTACATCTGCATCACCCCAGAGGTATGAAAATCGCCTTTAGAATTGGAAAGATTAGAATCATAGAATAGTCAGGGTTGGAAAGGACCTTGAGATCATCCAGTTCCAACCCTCCTGCCATGGTCAGGGGGACCTCACACTAAACCATGCCACCTAAGATTCTAAAGATTGTGTCTAGCAATGGCTAGCGACCATTGCTAGACACATAGCATGAATCTCCCCAGTTCCTTCCCACCCAGGAAGCTGTGAAATGTGTTGGCACAACGCATTGAGGATACACTGTGCATGTTTACATGGTGTTGAATAGAACTCTCGGTGACGCTGCTGGAGAAACCCCAAATCACAAACTAATCTGCTGCAATTCACCTTGCCACAAGTCCCATTCTATTGGTCTTTTAGAAATCTCTCTCCAAAAATCAGCAGGGTACAAGGTGGACAATCAAATCAGGGGTAGTCGTTAGCTCCCAGCATCAGGAATAAGCCAATTTATGCCAGGCTTAGGGAAGTGCACCGGTAAGGTCCTTTTTGGGATGTTTTCAGCAAGAGAAGAGGTTGGCAGCTAAAAAGGGTGAAGACTGTAGGACTGCAGCAGGGTGAAGGTCTGGAGCAACAGTGACAGCCGCTGCAGGTGTTGGGTTGGGATTGTTCCACTGGGATGGTCTTGGTTCTGCTGCAGAACTCAACCAAATGAGGCCTGGTTTCCTCATGGACACAAAGGCCAGTGGTCTTCATGGTCTGAATGAAGAACATGATCTAGTTTGGTGCAAGAATGGAAAAGGTGGAGAAATGGCATTAGAGAAAATCAGTATTTTCCTGATGTCACTGAGCCTCCCCTTGGTAACAGCACAGAAAACACTTTGTTTGGGAAGAGTCAGAAGAAAACAAACAGGATCACAGGATGTGGCTGCCTGGAAGCCAGAAAATTTGATTGATGCCCCAGAAATCTCCTCCCTGCTGTGTTTTTGCTGTTGTTTGCTTCTAATTGCAAGAAAACAAAAACAACAAATAATCTAACAGATCCTTTTGGAAATGTTGCCCCATTTCCTCCTGTCCCACAAATACTTGTGGTCACTAAAGCTATTTTGCCAGGAATCTACCATCCATCCAAGCCAGCTGGTATCTCCGGTGCTTGGCCATAAGTAGCTGCACTGTGGCAGCTCAAAGTCATCTGGTTGAAGCTGCCCCCCCTACATACAGTTGTGTTCCTTTACAAGCAGAACAGAAAGCCAGCCTTTTTCCTCAAAGTGTTACTCGGTAAAAGCATAATGACTGTGGTTTACAGGCTTCTATTCCCAAGGAAGGAGAGGTGAAAAGCACTTTGGAGAATCAGGGTGATCATAATTCGGGGTTATTTTTTCAGCTGATTATGTATTTATTCTCTCCCAGTGCCTATTACACTAAGAAAGAGACTGTTTTCTCTAAGACACAAACCCTGCCTGAAGACTGGAGCAAAAATGAACCAGATATTTAGATGGAGAGAAAAATCTTTTCTGAGCACCACTCGGATAGGCTGGAAGTTGGAGTTCGGGAGAGAACTAAAATGTTGGGAAACAGGGGAAAGAGCAGAAAATCCCCAAGACAGGTTCAAGTTAGTTCATGTGTGGTTTAAATCTTGAACATTCTCCTTCAGCACAGGTTTGGCAGGGGTTATTTTGGGATTATGGATAACAACCAGCAATATGCAGGGAGAGAAATCAGTCTTAACTCGGGGAGAGAGGCAAAGGCAACAAGAGGGGCAGATTGAGATGAGACATGGGGCAGAAATTCTTCCCTGTGAGGGTGCTGAGGCGCTGGCACAGGGTGCCCAGAGAGGCTGGGGCTGCCCCATCCCTGGCAGTGTTCAAGGCCAGGTTGGACACAGGGGCTTGGAGCAACCTGGTCTAGTGGAAGGTGTCCCTGGCCATGGCAGGGGGTTGGAACTGGATGAGCTTTAAGATTCCTTCCAACCCAAACCAGTCTGGGATTCTATAAAAAGGCCTCGTGTCTCTCTACCTGCAGTGGCCAAGGCAAGCAGTGCTCTAAACCAGGCATGTAATATTCCAGCAGCATTTTGAGCCGTAGATGTTGAAGCATCTAGAAAGAAGTGTCAGAGAAGCTTTTAGGCAATGACTTGGCTAGCAGGACTGTTGGGGATGGGAAGGGGGATGAGCGAGCCAAGCTCACCCGCATTACGCACAGGTTAGGAAGACAAGGGAACACCCCCCTTCCTCCCCTCCCCAGTGCTGCAGCACACAGCCTGGCACGCTCTCACTTGAGAAATTAAACACGCAAAGTTCCTCAGACCTGCTGGAGCTCCCCATCGCCTCGGGGAGCTGGTGCATCCCCCAGCAGCACAGGCAGCTGCCAGCACATAGGTGCCTGCGTGACTGCGGGAGCCTCGTTGGCAGAGCAAGGAGTGGGGGGCAGCCGATACCCCCGGAGTGGGCGCTGAGCGGAGACACCCCGGCTGGGAGGAAGGGCCGGGGAGGAGGAGGAGGAGATTTTGCCGGGGGAGGGGGGGGATAAGCAGCGAGGGATGTGATGCTGCTCCTGCTGCAGGAGGAAAGTTGGCCGCGCTGCCACGCAGGGCTGGTTCTCCTCCTTTCCTCCTCCCCTTCCTCCTCCTCCCCGGGAGTTAAGCGCACAGTGCAGCCCGGCGGTGCAGCCCCGCCGCCCGCTAGCCCTGCCCGGTCCCCGGTCTCCAGCCTCCGGTCCCGGTTCCCGCCTGTCGGGATGGTGCCGCTGTCCCCGGCCGGGCGCTGAGCCGGTCCCCCCCGGCAGCCCCTCCTGCAGCCCCCGGCGGATGGGAGGGAGGGAGCGAGGGAGCACCGCGCTGCGGGTCACCTTGCAGGTGAGCGACACCCCCTTTTCCCATCCCATTCCATTCCCTCTCATTCCACCCCATTCCCTCTGGGGAGCGATGCACCAACCCTCTCCATCCCCATCCTCCGGACCGGGGTTCCCGGTGGGCAGCCGCGGGGGTTTGGAGCCACCCCGGGGCCGCAGGGATCCTGCCCCAGCCGGGGGGACACCCGCCGCGGTGCTGTTTCGGTGCCGTACACGCCCGGTCTTGCCCGGGGTTGGGGAGGGGGGTGTCAGTGAAGGAGGGATCCGGCTTTTCCAGTGGCAAGGTTTGTATTGGGAGCGCTGGAAGGGAAGGTGCGCGTGGGGTGCTCCTTTTCCCTTCCCTTGGCCAGGAGGAACCCCTCCAGATCATGGGGGCAGAGCATCTTTCCCTGCCAGTACCCTGTACCCTGCCTGTGCAGGGTAGACCCTGGGCTGGGAAGGGGAAGAGGGGCTGCGCTGCCCTGTCCCTGCTCAAGAGGCGCCGCGTTGAATTTCTTTTTCTTCCCATCCTTTAGTTTGCTGGCAGTGACAGCCAAGTTAGAGAGAGCGATGGTTCAGGTGAAGAGGCAGGAGTGGTCTCTGCTACTCAGGTGCTGAGAGGGGTGACCTTGGATAGGTCCCCCATGGCTGCCCCATCCTCCTAAAGCATCCCATAAGGGATCAAGGAGAACCCTTCAGAAGATCAAGAATAACCTTTAGTCTGGAGAAGAGAAGGCTCAGGGGGGACCTAATCTCTCTCTACAACTACCTGAAAGGAGGATGGAGCCAGGAGGTGGCTGGGCTCTGCTCCCAGGGAACAAGGGATAAGACAAGGGGAAACAGCCTCAAGCTGCACCAGGGGAAGTTTAGACAGGAGATGAGGAACAATTTCTTCCCCAAAGGGCAGTCAGGCATTGGAACAGGCTGCCCAGGGCAGTGGTGGAGTCACCATCCCTGGAAGTGTTCACAGACGGTGTAGAAGAGGTCCTCAGTGCCGTGGGTTAGTGGTGGCGTTGGCAGTGCTGGGTCATGGTTGGACTGGATGAGCTTGAGGGTCTTTTCCAACCTGGTTGATTCTATGATTCAGTCGGAAGAGGCTGGCAAGTGCATTGGTTGGACTGGATGAGCTTGAGGGTCTTTTCCAACCTGGTTGATTCTATGATTCAGTCGGAAGAGGCTGGCAAGTGCATTGAGACCTTTCTGGAACCGGCACTGCAGGAGTGCAAAGCTTCCTGGAGGAGGACTGGCAGCTCTTGCTGGTCCAGAGTGTGCTGAGGAGAGGTGCAATGGTCTGTGCTGGAGTGGTGGTGGTCGTGGTAGGTTTTGTCCCCCCATAAGAGCAGCAGTGGCAGGAGTTCCTCTGGAGAGCAATCTGTTGAGCTGTGTCTTCAAAACAGCTGGAGCCAAGAGGCTGCAGCCTCAGTGTGTAATGAGAGAGAATGAAGCCAAAGAAAAAAAACACCCTAAACTTTCCAGGGAGCTTAAATATTCAAATCACAAATAATTAGGCATTAATCCCTCCTAAACAGGGCATTAACAACAATTAAAAGATGCTTTGATATTCTTAAACCCAGTTAGCTGGTACTTTCAGGGGGATTATTGCAGTCAGAGCAGAGAATGCACTTTTCTACATTCATGTATTTAAATGACTCGCTCTTAATTATAGTTAATGAGCTATCATCTTCAAAGTAGCTGCATTTAGATGCTCTCCAGATTAGTTTCCAATTATCTTACCCCAAAGAATAAGCCGCTTTTGATTTTACTGGCCAAGGTGACACTTTGTTGGCATCCTGGTAACTACAGGTCACGCCAGGCTGTACATAGGAGAAATGCATTTGTAGGAATTAAATGAAGTCCCGTTTTATTAAGTGGCAGAGCAGATGTCTCCCACCACTGGTGCTGGAATCAGTCTCACAGGCACAGGGACGCTCTTCGTTGTACAAATGCAGATGCAATGCAGTACTGGTGTAGATGGCCACCACCACTATGCATTTAGCTTGAGGAAGGCTGCTTTGTGAATTCAAAGTACTTTGGATTCTGAGGATAGTGTTGGAGCGATGGTGCAACATAGTTGGATAAGAGGTTTTGGTCTTTACTGTGAATTCCTATCCGCAGACAGCTACAAATCCTTCTGCTCAGGAGAGTTTTTAATACTGCCTATGTGGTTATTAAGATTGCAGACAACACACTGGGACTTCCGAATGTTTTCTTCGCTTTGGGGATTCGACTCCTTGCAGGTTATTGTTTGTACAGGGCCATTGGGAAAAAGTGGGAAAGAACTGCAGAGGTTTAAACAGGAGGAAATTACTCTGCATGTTCAGTGGCTTTGCTTTGACAAATGTGAATAGTGCCTGTGTGTGTGTGAGCATCTGCTGGTGTCTGAAGGCACATCCCCTGATTATCAAATCAAAGGTTTCTCAATGCTCTTTCCCTAGTAAAAGTTGGAAACTACTTTGAGCAAAGAGATGACAGCAAAATGCTCCTCATCAGGTGTGACTCTGAGGATTTGGGTAGAGTGGTGCAACTTACCGCACCTAAGAATCGAAAGATGTTGTGCTTCGAGTTTGGTGTCATCACATGGAGAGAGTGGCAAACTCTGGTTATTTTCCTTGCACCAGCAAAAACTGAATTTCAAAACAGAGGTGCAGAACATGCCAGGTGTGAGTCATTAGCACGCTGTTAGCACAGTTTATACCTAGCATTCTTCTAGATGTGTATTCGTGTGTATGCGTCTATATACAACCTGAATGTGTGAAGTTCTCTCTTAACCATCCATCCAAATCCATGCTGTGAAGCATTTCTGTTCTTAAGCTTTAAGGCTTTAGTTCAATGAGGCACGGGATGAATGAACTGACGGTTCACATCAAGTTGGCATCATTCAAGCAGCGCTTTAATGGGGTTTATGTGCTTGAGTTGAGAGCTTGGACCCCTTAAAAATCCCCAGGGAGAACGAAGAGCTCTGAAACAGAGCTTGTGAATGGATAATTTGCTTGGAAGACAATCATGGCATAATTAAAGCCTTCCAGCTCCTATTCGTGTGCTCACTGCAACAAAACCATATCCCTTCTCCCCACTGCACATGGCTTGCAAGAGCGTGGAGGCAATGGGGAGCTGATCTGCAGCCAGCCAGATGCCCATGCCTCCCATATAGAAATCTTCTTGGTCCCATGGTTGTTCTCCTCTCAGAGGGAGGAGGTTATGGGATTTTTCTTCAGGCTCTGGTAATGCCCCAAGTCTAATGAGCCCCATTATTCATTTCAGCTCTGACTTCTGCAGGGAGGGATGAGTATGGGATTAAAAAAGGTCCGTAAAGGTCAATCTACACTCACTGACGCTACTTTTCAGTGTTTCCCTGCCTACCCTGGATGCCTCCAGCTACCAGTCTGGCTACATCTGAATCACCCCGTAAAGCTTGTGTCCCACAGCGTATTCCTGGCTCTGCAATTCTTCTGGAGCCTGATGAAGCAAGGCCGATTTTATTGCCCCAGCAGTGGCTGCTTAATCAAATCATCCTCGCCCTGATAAACTGGCACTGGCAATTTCACACTATTACAGAAGCCTTCTTTTAGCAAAGTGACTGACAGCCCTGGGGTGCTTTGCTCAGGGCAGGAGGTAATGGGAACCTTCATTCTGCACCGAGCCTTCACCACCAGGCTGTGCTCCTGTTCTGTCCTCTCTTTATTTACCACTCCTGCTTCGGGAACACCTCAAATCCCAGCCTAGAGCGTAGTATTGGTGTGTTACAGGCAGCACAAGTGTGAGGCTGGCGCGTTGTCCTGCTTTGCTTTTCGCATGCAACGTGGGAGTGCGAGTAGAGCCAGATGAGCTGGGTGTATGCAAGAACTGGGCTGTGCGGGTGCTTGGCTGCCCATCAGGAATGAGACCTGAGTGAGTTTAGCCCTTGAGCCACATCTGGGTGCCGCTGTCTGTGGGCCAGCCTGGCTAAAGACACAGTTAAACAGGGATTTTGTGTCAAAGGGAAGTGCTGGAGTTGGTGCAGGCAGACCAAGAGGCCCGGGTGATGCTGTAATGTTGATATTCGTGGGTGAGCATCTCGGGGTTCATTTAGTTGCTCTGCTGTGTACAGGAGGGACTTTGGCTTGCTGCAGACTCCTACAGGGCAGAGCATCAGGTAGCTTCTTCTGAGCTGGAAATATTAATTCTGTTGCAATACTAAAACTAGGCAGAGGGGTTTGGTGGTAGCTTAGTCTTTCCCAGATCCTTAAATCTAGATTGACCCTCAGCAACTAATCCAGACTCTGCGGCATAGGGACCAAGAAGACTGAGGAGCTCACTTAGGAAGAAGTTTTTCTCATGAAGACACTCAGCAATTAAGGATGCAATTATACACCCCAGAGCACAGCTGTATTTGCTTGCTTCAAAAGTGAAAGGCAGCACAATTTACTGCTCCTCAAGCTGACAAAAGAGCCTTCAGCCTGACCATGCTGCAGAAGGTAGTGACCTGAGCTACTTCATTATGTGTCTCTCTCTTTATTATCTCCCGAAGGTTAGTTTTAATGTGCTGGACATAATCAAGAGAGTTTTACGGAACAGCTTTCTGGGATGGATGAAGGGAGAATGAAGGTCAGCTTAGCCTTCTGTTAGGAAAGATAGGTCTTTATGAAGCAAGAATCACTGCTCGTAACTCCATCTCCCCAGTCTGCAATGGAGGTGGGGCTCAGAGGGGTATGATGAGGCTGAATACATTTGGGGTTCTCAAATGGTCCTGTTCAGTGGTATTGGGGACCCTCTGAACCACAGTGCTGAACCACAGATACAAGCTGGTGTGATGGCATCCTGTGCTGCGTGTGCTACTGGATAGCCAGGCTCAGAGTGGAAGGTCTATATCTGCAGCCAGGAGAGAAGGAGAAGGCAGGAGAGAGTGTGTTAGGCTCAAAAGGCACTGCTGATGTGGAGATGCAGTTAGGGCTATTTACATGACAGTCATGTGTTGTTAGTCAGGGCAGTTATTTGTGACCTGGAAAGCACAGTTTTATCATCGGACGATACAAGTGGTGAATTTGGACTGAACTCAACCAAGAGTTGAGGCTCTCGGAAGAGTCGGGAAGGAGGACTGCTAGAAAAGCCAGAACGCGCCAGGTTTTCCTTGGAGGCAACTGGAGGAAAATTGAACTAAACCCCAGTTTGTTCAATTAAAAATAAATATATGAAACTCACATTTAATTTTGGCTCAGGCGAGACGCTTCCATCTGCTCAAAAGGAAATATTTTGTTGCAGGGATAATGTTTTAAGTCAACACAAGGTAATTCCTCCTTTCTCCTCCCCCCTTCTTTGGTTCAGCTACTGAATCAAGCAATCAATTATTCAGACAGAACTAACATGCATATGGTAATTGTTTCCACATTTAAATACACCTCTGGACAGGCAATCAGGGGACCTGGATTTTATTTCCATCTCCGCTACTGTGTCTGATGTGACCTTGGCCACTTCACTGCACTCTTGAGTGCCTCCTTTCAGGGCAGGACAGGTCCGTATCTCACAGTGGATTTGCTGCATGTTGGTAATGCTAAAATAGCATGGAGGTCTTCTTGCTTCCACTCTTAGCAAGTAAACATTTAGCTATCACTAATGCATGCATTCCTAATTCTCCCAGTGTGAGCTAGTTGCATTGCCTTACAAAACTCCCTGTAGTTTACTTAATAGGTCAAAAGGAATTTCAGCTGCTGAAATAGCAACGTTCTCTTAAACCAAAACCACTTTAATAAGCCCAGCTAAAACAAAGAAGAAAAATACAAGTGGGAAAGGGATTCCTCCCCCCTCCTTTCCTTAAATATTTCACTTTGTAATCAGCTCTCCAAACCTATGCATTGCGTGAAGGCTTCTCTCAATTAAAAGGTCCATATGTGTTGTTGCAATTTCCAGGTATTTGGAATACCTTAAACCATGATGAAGTTAATTGTATTATCCCTTATAACTGAAAGCTTGCACCAGGAAACCTGCATCCTCCAACCCTTCATCAGGCTGCAGCTCTCACCATTTGGCTTGTCTGCTCTTCAAGAGGCTTTCTCCTTTCTGCTTTCTGTGAGGGAACCAGCACCAACCCTAGTGGATCTGGGATTTGTGAGGCTGCTCCAGTTCCTGCTCATGGCACAGCCCTGCAAAAAGTGGTTGTTGTTCCTTCTGGCCATGCTGGTGTTGTTAGGTTTTGAGTCGCTGAGGGGTTGGCAGAAGGATGTGGGAGCAGCAAACGTCTTGTTGGGAGCACAGAAGACAGTGGGGATCACTTTGAAGCAGAGGGAGTTGGATCATAGGATCGTAACTCAAGCTGAAGGAACCTCACACAGTTTCTAGTCCAGTCTCATGGTTAAAACAGGGTTAACTATGAGGTCATACCAGGTTGCTCAGAGCTTTATCCAGTTGGGTCTTAAAAACCTCCAGGGATGGAGACTGCACAGCCTTCCTGGGCAACCTTTTCCAATGCTTGACTGTCTTCATGGGGAGAGGATTTCTGCTGATATCCAGGATCCCATGCAGAGATACATGAGCTCTTTGAGCCCTTTCTCCTGGCTGATGCTCTGCAAGAACTGCAGGGCAAGGCAGTGGGTATGGCCGTAAGCCTTGGTAGTGGATGGGGACCCTGCCTTCAGCCTCACCATAGCTTGCCATCGTATCCAATAAACCTGATGGTGTTTGGTCTGTCTGGATGAATGTCCTGGTCTGTCATGAGGGAAGGGCTGGGGTGTTTCAGCTGTAGCCTGGTATTTCAGAGGTAACTGAATTGCTTGTTCGTACAGGACTTCTGGTACCTGGCAGGGGTTTGCAAGAGGCTGAAGCACTCTGAGGCTGTGCTACAGCTGTGTAAAGGGGAGAGCCCCATGGAGGCAGGAGGACCACAGCATCCTGCCACGTCACAGGAGAGCAAAGGTGTTTGGGGGTGGAAGGCAGTAGCAAAGCTGGCTTCTGCTCCTTGTCGGGCTGGGGCACAGTGTTCAGCTCTTCACTCCTTGCCCTCTCTCCAGCTTGCATTTACCTGCCTCACACCCTTTGCTTAATTAGTTTGTCAGCCCCTGTCATCATAGCAGGAGGCTGCAGAGCACCCAGCAGAGCGTAGCTCTCACTGCAGCTACTGTGGCTGGGCTCTGCTGTAGCACAAGTGATAGCTTAATAAAGCGCAGCATTGCAGACTGAGTATCTTGGCACTGGTTGCAACTTCTTATTGAAATAAGAAAGAGAGGGGGAAAAGAAATGCAAGAAATCAGAAAGAATGAAGGTTATAGTAACTAATGGCTTCACTTTTAATGCCAGAGACCTGGGTATAAATGTCTAATCCCAAGGCAGAAATTAGAGTGAACTTTGATATATTTGTCAGTAGCTTGAATTTGGTTTTCCTTTCTGGTTCCAGCCTCGAGTCTGAAATGCAGAATTATTTCTGGTCAGCCTGGGTACTAGTGAGTGGTTTATGGGGAAAAACCCAAACTGTGCAAGGACAAATGAAACCTGGCTCAAACCCGTTAAATTAACCCTGCATCTCGGAGCAGACTGAACAGATCTCTTATTTAAAGGTCTCTGATGAGTTTCGTTTTCCTGTCAGCATCATTCTGAAACCTCACTGCTGTCCTAGGTAATGAGAGTGTCTCTTTTGGCTTTGAGTGTTGGCTCCCTGCAGGGAAGGCATCCTCCAGTTCCCCCAGGTGGTCTATGGGAGGTTACCTGCTCCATCCTTTGGGCTGCAGTTTGACCTGGAAACTTGGGCAATCTTAATGCAGGCCTGTGAACCTGGCCTGGGTCAGGTCAGTGAGAGCCCTTGCTGAAAGGATGGTGGCTGAATCCACCTCCAGGGAGTCCCTGAAGGCAGGATACAGGCTCTGAGCCACTGCATAAGCACGTGCTGCCTTTGGCCCCTGAGCATCACTCATGGCCACGTTCCGTTGTCCTCCATCTGAACACAGGGGACTCATTTCACCTGGCTTCACTCATCTGAAGGTTGGTACTAAGCTGAGAGCCCCCACCCTGTATATCACATGGGTATGGTTGCTCCAGAGAGAAACTGAGCCCACCAGTCCTGTTCACCTTGCAATTACTTTCCCCCAAGAAGCACTTTGGGTGTCTGCAGTGGGTGAAATGAACTCCAGCCTTTGAGTCTGGTTCTCCCACCAGCACCAAGGTAGCAGCTGGTTACAAAGGCCTTGGAAATCTGATTTAAATCCCTTCAGCCAGTGACTGAGAAGAGAAAATCCCAGGGGAGGTTCTCTTTTATCCCTGAGGACGTGAAATTTCATTTGTGGCTGACAATGCTCTTAATCCTGCCTTTATATTGATGAAGGATCTCTGGGTACCTCAACAGTTTCTCTGTTTCCCTAGACAGCAATTGACCTTGTTAGAGCTATGCATCAGAATGCACTGGCAATCAAGGTGCTATTGATTTAAACTTAATGGGCAGGCACTTGGGAATTTCACCTGGAAAGGAAAAATCAATGCCACCTTATTTTATTTCCTTTTCTTTTCTCCTGTTAAGATGTTACAATGAAGCGGCATGAAAGTCTCACCCGCTCTTTATCATTAAGCAATACACTTGCAGAGCCAAGAACATCGGGTCAGATTCTGGTAACTACAGCCAGGAACAACTGTAGGGTTAAACAGTTTTCCTTGATTGCTTGCTGCCATCCGCATCTCTCTGTGCTGACCTTCCCCAAGGCATGCAAGCTGCACTGCTATGCGGGACTCCGGAGAGGATGTCTTCAGCAATGCATTGCCCTATTGCTGGAGGAGCTCTGTGCGGCAAGGATGGTCCCTGTCTTTTCCTTGCCTCAGTTTGGATGGTTTTTTTTTCCTCCATCCCAAGGGAAAAGTGTCACTCAGAACCTGCAAGATTGGTTTACAAGGCTGCTTTAAATGCATGGCAGGTAACCACCAGCCAAATGGATGCTTAGATCTGTGGCAGGACTGAGCAACAGCACAGGCTCCCTTCTATCTCCTGAGGCATTCCAGGACCATGCCAAATCTCTCTGGCTTCAAGTGGGGTGGATGCTTGGTGTCCCATGGGAGCCTTGAACATTTTTCAAGCCAGCTCAGGAGGAACTGAGCCCCATCCAACCCAGCCTTGAACACTGCCAGGGATGGGGCAGCCACAGCTTCTCTGGGCACCCTGTGCCAGAGCCTCAGCACCCTCACAGGGAAGAATTTCTGCCTAATGTCTCATCTCCATCTCCCTCTGTCAGGTTAAAGCCATTCCCCTTTGTCCTATCACGACAGTCCCTGAGGATTCCCCCTCTGACATCCTTGTAGGCCCCCTTCAGATGCTGGAAGGCTGATATTGAGTCTCCACTCATTACCTCTTGAAGTGGTACAGAAGACAAACTGATTTGGGTGCCTTGATTCATTGCTTTTGTCCTCACCTTGATATCCGTTTCCTTTCTTCCCCAGGAAAATGGGAGCCACTGCCCCAGTGTGACCTGTCTCTAAGGTACAAGAAAACCAAAGGCCACTCGTCCTACTCCCTCGGACACCTCCCAGTATGGACGGCGTGGTGGAGCAGAACAGTGTGCTAATGCACAATAAGATCACCGAAGCCGGGAAAAGGAATGGATTAATTAATACAAGGAACTTGGTGGCAGAGAGCCGAGACGGGCTGGTCTCTGTGTACCCGACCCCGCAGTACCAGACCCACCGAGCGGGCAGTCTTTCCTCTTCGGGCTGCCTGGAGAACGGCAGGAATGACCCTGTGCAGCAGCTCCTGGACCCCAACATGCTGCAGCAGACAGTGGAGTCTCACTACCGGCCCAACATCATCCTCTACTCAGAGAACGTGCTGCGCTCGTGGGGCGAGAGCATCAGCTCAGAGTGCTGTGAGACTACCTTCATCGAGGACCGCTCTCCCACCAAAGACAGCCTGGAGTACACGGACAGCAAGTTCATCGACCTCTCAGCAGATGACATCAAGATTCACACGCTCTCCTATGATGTGGAGGAAGAGGAGGACTTCCAGGAGCTAGAGGTCAGATGTCCTTTGGGATACGTGGGGAAGGCTGGGGAGGGAGGAGGACATGTTTGGGGTTAGGTGTGCAGCTTCTAAGAGCTGGTCTGCATGGGATCGGCTGTATCACCGTCTTCTCCAGACAGGACAGTAAGCTGTCACTCGTCTTTGCTTGTTGGGTACATCCCAACTTCGTGGATACTAATGGCAAAATTCCCACTAGTGTCCCACTGGGAGACCAGCATTTCCCTCCTGTCTCTGAATGGGCTGATCAGAAACTGAAGGTGACCCGTGTGCTTAAATGCTGTGTAAGGTTGGGCCTGGCAGCATCCATCCGCATACATAGAGCTTGTCTTAGCATTCCAACTTAATAGTCTCTTACTTTCTCCTGCCTTGAGCTAGGCATAAGCAGATTGTTTTGCATAATGGATCAAATATGAAACATTTCTGTCTGGGAATGAACACAAAATCAGAAGTCTTTGGGTTTCAAACCGCAATGAATCCCATATCTCTGAAATAAAAGATTTTATTTGCTGATGGAGTGAAACACTTCATTAGATCCCAAATGCAATGTTTTCTTTTAGGCTCCTATGCATCATTGATTGCTTACAGTAAAGCCAGACGCATTTTGTTCTCCAAATGGGGCAGACTATGGAAACCAACTTTATGCTTTCTTAAATGATGCATTGTTTTTACTTCCAAAGAAATCTGTTTGGGTTTGGTAGAAACCGGCTGCTCAAGTACGGCACAGATTCGTGTATGTGGGAATGGAAGGTGTGCATCATGCTGCTTCACCCAGTGTTGGTTACAGAGGCTAGGACCTAGCAGAGACCATTTGACTGCATGGAGCAGAGCCATAGCTTCAACTATTTGCTGGTGTTTCTCTTCTGCTGGGGTTTTCTCCATTGAGATATAACAAGTCCTAAAACTTCCATTTTCACCTCCCGTAATACCAGTGTCTCGCCTGTGATCAGCACAGGGGCAACCCAACAAGAGCCTCACTTCTCCTTTATTCTCTTTTCCCCCCTGTATTCATAAGGCAGGAAAAGAGAGGTGTTTTTCCCAGCGTGCGCCAGTAATACAGCATTCAGTGCCTCTGCAGGGAGACAAAAAGTTCCTCTCGGAGGCATGTGAAGGGTGTTTGCTCAAATCACACCCTTCTACAGCACTTCAAAATTGGCTGTGGGAAGCCTCGTTTCTTTAATCAAAACAAAATCCCTAGCTGCTGCCTTTTTGCCCTAGTTCCTCTCATGCGGTAGTGATGCAAGTGACTGCAGCAGGAATTGCCTAATGGAGTTATTGACACATCCAGCCCCACATTTAGGCAGCAAAAAAATACGTCTCCCTCTTGTCAATCCAAACCCAGCAAGACCTTCTTTAGCCAGGTGTTGGAGAACAGGCTAAAAAGGACTGGAAAAGTAAGCAGGACAAAGGAAAAATCTAGTTTGTATTAAAAACCTTTTTGCTTTTCTTGGTGGGATTTTTAGGCGCCTTTGCAATGTAGGGTGCTTGCTCTGGGTGTCTCTTCAAAGTGGTACTGTAGGGGACAACAAGAAAGCTGGAGAGAGGCTTTTGACAAGGGCCTGTAGGGACAGGACAAGGGGGAATGGCTTTAACCTGACAGAGGGGAGATTGAGATGAGACATTAAGAAGAAATTCTTCCCTGTGAGGGTGCTGAGGCCCTGGCACAGGGTGCCCAGAGAAGCTGTGGCTGCCCCATCACTGGCAGCGTTCAAGGCCAAGTTGGACGGGGCTTGGAGCACCCTGGTCTAGTGGAAGGTGTCCCTGTGTGTGGCGGGGTTTGGAACTGGATGAGCTTTCAGTTCCCTTCCAACCCAAAACCAGTCTGGGATTCTGTGATCCGAAGCAGGGGCCCTGCACATCGCTGCAACTTGTTCATGTTTAATTTGGTTTTTAATAGCAGTGCTCCTCAGGTCCTGGTGCGATGTTATTCTGCCTGAGCAAATCGTAATTGTCTGGAGGGAGAAAGGTTTCAGACACATCTCTCATTAGCATTAACAGCCCCACTTTGCTCCAGCAATTATGAGCCTGGGCACAGAAGGCTGTGCTTTCTGTCAAAGCTTTAAACTTCTCTCTTTGGTGCCCAGCCCTGAAATCAAATGATTTCCTATGTAGGTATCTCTGGAACGTTTATAAATATCTTATGAGTTCTTTACACCAAAACTAATGGGCAGACAACTTGTCAAATGTGGTAACAATGAAATAGTACATGAGTTACCAGCTGCAATACCTTCCTGTTAGAGTTCATGTGTAAATGCAGTGCCATCTTTTATCCAGAAACATCATTTGTCATATTACGCTCCTGCTAGTTTCCCTCCTAGCCCCTAGATAGATGGCTTATTTAGAGAAACCCAAGCTATTGATGGCAGCAAATTGAATTATTCATATGTGAGCATAAAAGAATACATCTGAGCACTCTCTTAAAACCTTTTTTGTTTTTTTTTCCCGGCGATGTATGTCTGAAACAGTTTCTGAAAATGAAATAAATAGAATGTTCTGGGGAGGGAAAGAAGAAAGGAAACGTAGTGCTTTCAAATTAAACCTGCCTTCCTTTATTCCCATACAAACTGCTGGATGCTGCTGTGAAACTCATCCCTGGGACATGAGCGTGAAAATGCAAAGAGAGAAGGTGGCTCCTAAGCCATGTCCTCTTCCATCTAACCCCTCTTCTCAGTGTTCCCAAGCACCTCCTGGTCATATGTCTTCCGCAACATGAAGAGGCAGCCCTGGAGGTGTTTATGCATGTTGAGCCCCACGACGTACCTGCTTTCTCCTGATGTTTCCAGTTTGCACAGGCTTGGATTGTCCTGCATCGTGCTGATAAGACCCAAGCTCCTGTAGCTTCAGCAACCCCTGGGAGTAGGTATCCAGAAAACATGTTTAGACATTCCCTTGGGGACCTGAGCATGGTGGGGTTCCCTTTCCAGAGAGCTCTGCAGCACGGGCAAAGAGGCAGGCTAGTGTGGGTCTTGAGTGCTTTAGGTACTTTCTTGTATAGCCATTTCCCTTCAGGATCTTACACCTTACACTAGTGAATTCGCTGGTCACCGCAGATGAGAAAACAGTATCTTCTTCATTCTGCACATTAGGAACTGAAGAAAACGGTGCAGTAAATCATGGAATCATCATAGGATGGCTTGGGTTGGAAGGGACCTTTAAGCTCATCCAGTTCCAGCCCCCTGCTATGGGCAGGGACACCTTCCACTAGAGCAGCTTGCTCTGAGCCCCGTCCAACCTGGCCTTGAACACTGCCAGGGATGGGGCAGCCACAGCTTCTCTGGGCACCCTGTGCCAGGGCACACCTAGGGATGTGTTGTGGATCTGGGAATATAGGTTTAGTTTCTTTTCTCCCATGGGACATGCTCAGCAGAACACAGGATACCTCTTAGACAGCAGTGGTGGGTGCTGAGGAAGTGCAAGGTATGGACTGCAAAATGGCCAGGTTTATGTCATGTCTTGCTGCTGCTGTCAGAGGCAGAGCATGGGGCTCAATGGGCCATTGGTCTGACCCCATAGGACACACACACTTTATGTCCCTGGATTTCTGCACAGATACATTATTAAGAGGTTATGAGAGTGATTACACTTCATTTGTGCTTGATTTATTTTTCTCCCTTAAAGGAGAAGCCACTGGAGTCTGGAGATACTTAGTCCTGCCAAGGGATATTAACCTTTATTAACCAGCCCTAGGTGAAGGGAGCAATGGCTGGGAAGTCACCTTCAGCAGTCTCCAAGTTCCCTCCTATGAATCCTGTTAATAGCAGCCGGTGCCCAGAGTGATTCCCTTTCCCATCAGCACTTCCCTGAGCTTTCAGACTGATGCTATGCAGTGCAGTCCATGAGCTATAGGGAGACCGGCTGTGGGTGTCAGGAAAACATCCCAAGGCAGATGTTCATATGGAAACAGGAGGAAGAACGTGCTTGGATAGCTGTATCCAGGGTTTTTTTTGCCCCTGGTACATTTTGGTTTTGCAAGGTTATATATGGAAAGCTTTCCAAGCAAGAAGAGACCTCTGTGAGCCCATTCTGCAAGGCTGGCTGCTCAACTGACAGGACAATTCAGGCTGGGAGTTGGGGAAACAGGAGGTGCTGGACCAGGTCAGGGTTAGTGGATAATGCATCATTTAAAGACCTTTGCAACTGAAAGGGAGCAACTGCAAAACTCAAAATAGTAAAAAGAAATAAACAAATAGGGAAAATAGAATAAATAAATAATACGTCACCAGGACAAAGAATGGAGAGGGACTTTTTGCAAGGGCATTTAGGGACAGGACAAGGAGGAATGGCTTTAACCTGACAGAGGGGAGATTGAGATGAGACATTAGGAAGAAATTCTTCCCTGTGAGGGTGCTGAGGCGCTGGCACAGGGTGCCCAGAGAAGCTGTGGCTGCCCCATCCCTGACAGTGTTCAAGGCCAGGTTGGAAAGGGCTTGGAGCAAGCTGCTCTAGTGGAAGGTGTCCCTGCCTTTGGCGAGGGCTGGAACTGGATGAGCTTTAAGGTCCCTTCCAACCCAAACCAGTCTGGGATTCTGTATAGCAACAGGTTTTAGAGACATCACCTCTTCAATAAGCATCAGCCAGATGCTGCACACGTACTCAGTAAGCGTGCTGAGGCAGAGCGGTGATAAAGAGCAGCCCTTGGTGGGAGACCTCCGACCCAGCTTGCTGCCTTCAATGTCTGCTGCATTTCAGTGAACTCACACTGCTTGCAGTAAGAGTAAAGGGATGCAGAGTGCTGGTCACAACAGGGTTATCATGTTTAACTGCATTACTGCAGCAGGCGTTCAGTGGAGGGAAACAGAGCACATATTATCTTACAGTCGTATCATGCGCTGGTCTGTCCCAATCAGACTGCTGGACCATCTGGATTTGAAGCAGATCCCACAGGGCCTGACCAGAAATTAGTTTTGTGTGCAGTGTGTGCATGTTGCTGAATTGGTTGCTTTGGAGGAAAAAGGGAGTAATACCAAGAGGGCGGTTTCCTGAATATCTATCAAAGGTTACTGGCAGCGGTGGTTCATAGCAGACCGTGTTGTCTGACTTCTCCAGCGTGCTTGGCGTTTTAATACTGTAAGGGACAATGTGACCACCAAATCCAGCCTCTGGTATGTCACAGGCAGCCCACAGGAGGCTGTTTGCAGAGCCTCTGTGCACTCATCATGTCTGGGTTGAGGTAAAGCACGTAGCTTTTAGGGATTGCTAGCCTCGATTTAAGAAAGGGCTTCATGTAATAGAAAATCCATTACAACTGCAGAAAAGTGTTCATCACCATCTCTATTAGAAATCTGCACCTTGTGCCTGCTCTTCATCTCTTCTGCTTTCAGCCGCTGGGGTTTCTGCTGCTTTTCTGCCAAATGAAAGAGCTGTCTCTGATCAGAAATTATCTACTCATGCAGGCACTTACAGACTGTAGTGAAATTGCATCTTAAATTTATCTTACAAGTGAGGTCGGCTTCTCTTCTTTCTTCTGGGTAGAAGACTTCTCTGTGGCATGATGCATGTACTTGCCTTCTGATTCCCGATTTCTCCAACATGGGAAATGGTGGTACCAGACCTGGACTCAGGATGTACCTTTCCTCTCCATGGATCACATTTGTTCCTCCTGTGGTGCATCGCAGAGGGGGCTTGTTTTCAACTCTGCTCCAGTGGTCCTTCTTGTGAAATACAGCCCAAAGCGCACACCCCACATTCAGCACTGTGTACAGAAGGCCTTGCTCTCTGACAGGTCATTCTTGCTCCCAAGCCACGGGTCTTTCTGGAATGGGGTGTCTACGTGATTCAATATCCCATATTAAATACCCTCTTCTCTCTCTCCCCTATTCTGCACTCGCTGAGGAAACGTTGCTATCAGCTGGAGGAGCCAGTGGACTAAAATCCGTCGATGTTTGAGCTTCGTTCTACCACTCTCCAGGGTGGCCACGTTTCTGGTCATGTTCAAGGCTGACTTCTTGCTCAGGTCATTTGGGAAGCATCAGAAGCAGCCCCCTTGAATACAGAGGTCAAGATTTCCTGTTGATTTGTCTAGCACCCAAATTCCAGCTGCTGCAAAATCCCATGCCCTCTGGGAGCAGGGAAGATCACTTCTCCTCTTCATCCTTTGTCACATCGACAGTTCCTGCAGAAATGCAGTTCATGTCCTGCCCACACCACCTGTGTCTAATGCATTTTAGGTGTGCAGAGATGTGCACCATGTAAAAAACAACACAGTCAAAGGTCTTGTGTGGGGCTGTTCCACCTGGGTCATGCAGTGAAAGCCTGAAACTTCTGGTGGCACCACCCAGTCCTCTGCAGAGACAGGCCATTGTCTGCAGGTCCTTTTCCCACATTACCTGGGAGAATAGGAGGGATGGGACCTGATGGGAAAGGGAAAATGAAAGGGAAAGAGGGAGGGAAAGGAAAGGGCTGCTTGCTTTCTTTGTCATTCACTGTAATCAGCATCTGTCTGGGCAGGGTGCTGTGTGCTTTCTGCAAGAGTTTATGCTCTGCAGAGGGGACCCTCAACTCCAGTCATGCCTGCACTCCTGAGGTCACCTCTTCCTTGTCACAGACATGAAAAGGCTTGTGGGTAAACTGAGGCAGAGATTGCTTTATCCTGTGCTGTCTTCTCAGCTGAGCTCCAGTTGTGTTGCTGAGGGATGCGTAGCAGTAATCAAGGGAGGATGAGGAGGGTTGTGGTTGCAATAACAGCTTTGCTACAAAGGATCCATTGGAAACAGGAAATCCCTGCTGCGTGCTCAGTAATTTAGAGAGATGTCATGCCTGCTGCAGGGCCGTGGGCACAGGAAGGTGTTCTCACAGCAGCACATTGCATGGGCCACAGAGAGCACAGCTCACCTGGCCAGGGGGAGGACTGTGCACCCACCTGAGGTTACATCCTTCCCGTTGCAGCACAAAGATGTGTCTCCAAGTCAGAGCCTGACTTGCAGTGGAAAAGAGCTGCCTTCTATAGATATTGTGTGTTGTGCAATTGCAGTGGAAGCTGCTGGAGCCAGACGTCATGTCTGAAAAGGGGTGAATCCCTCCACATCCTGAAGGGACCCTCAGCTGCTGCTGCAGTTTCTTACCACCCCATGACACTGCTCCTGTCTCTTGTCACTCACCTGACTGCAGCTGCATCCGGATGCATTTTGCCTTGTTTCTTCTTCAGAGGTTTCTAGCATCATGGAGATAGTGGCATTGTCTGATTGACAGGTTAGAGGAGCTCTGTTCAAAGAGGAGAACTAGCCTGGGTTTTTAACAGCTCAGTAAAAAGCCTGGAGTAACATTAGCAGAGTAACTGAGGGATCTTTGCTCTAGCAATGAACAGAGTATCTTGGCCAGGAAAGGGATGCTCTTTGCTGGGTATTCTTTTGAATGGTTACACAGGTTCTCTTTTGATTGCTTGTTGTTTGATTGGGGGG
Source organism: Pezoporus wallicus (assembly GCF_028554395.1). NCBI lineage: Eukaryota > Metazoa > Chordata > Aves > Psittaciformes > Psittacidae > Pezoporus > Pezoporus wallicus. The sequence continues at coordinate 485,041 of NW_026635101.1, read as the reverse complement.
TGCATTGGAGGTACACCACTAAAAAGTAAAACCTAATAGTTCGGTATTTCAGATTGCTTAAACTCATGTGACGTGACATTAAATAAAGAAAAGGTTTGCCTGTTTCGTCTTGCTCGCCACTAAAACCTTACAAGTCCATTAGCTATGCTATTCCCTAACTTCTGCTAGAGTGAAAAGCTTTCAGACAGGTTAGTGATATCGGGATGTAATTGTGAAAAGTTCCATGTAAATCCATACAGAGACTGTTAAACACGAAAGGACCATACTGGTGATTGGTCATCTAACCCAAACTGACTGTAAGTGGTGGAAGTAATTCTGATTTCTCAGAGGACCCTCTAACGTCCAGCTCCTCTGGTGTCATAGAATCCCAGACTGGTTTGGGTTGGAAGGGACCTTGAAGCTCATCCAGTTCCAACTCCCTGCCCCAGGCAGGGACACCTTCCACTAGAGCAGGTTGCTCCAAGCCCCATCCAACCTGGCCTTGAACACTGCCAGGGATGGGGCATCCAGAGCTTCCTTGTGTTAAGGTGCAGCTCTTCCAGAATCAGGAACAAAGTGAAGACAGCCAATGATGCAGCCAAATGGTCAAAAGGTTCCCAAAGTCAGAAAGGTTTCTGGATAGGGAAGATCTATCCAGTAAGCTCAGGATTCGGCATTGTGTTTTAAGAGAGAGAACACGTCAAGTTCATTTAGTAGTGATGGAGGCTGTGACACAGTTGGTGAGGCCTGTTGATGTTGAGGAATTGCCTGGTATGACCAGGGAGATGTTCACAGCCTTGGTCCATGGCAGAGGAGTGATCATGATGCCATTAACCAGCACCTTTCTATTTCTCTTCCCCTTGCTATTCCAGAGCGATTACTCAAGTGACACCGAAAGTGAAGACAATTTCCTGATGATGCCACCAAGAGACCATCTCGGCCTCACTGTGTTCTCCATGCTCTGCTGCTTCTGGCCATTGGGGATTGCTGCTTTTTATCTGTCTCATGAGGTAATGTTCAAACATCTCCTGGTAACTCAGAGTTTCGTATCCACAGAGTAGCCGTCACTGAGCACCCGCAAGGGAAACTCACCAGACCCCAAATGTGGGCCAAGGCATCCTTTCTCTGGGGCAGTGGGAGGTATTTAAAGAGGGTAGTGTGTTCCTCACATTGGTATGTCTCTCTGATAATGGTGGTTGTCTTGTGAGATACTTTGCTGAGGGAGGAATCTACAAAATATTTTAGGGTTTAGCTGATGATGGGCAGGTTCCATGTCGGGTTGTATGGTCTCTAGCTATGGATTTTCTGTGGACATGACTTTTGAGTGGAAAACACCTTTGCTGTCTCAAACACTCGGATTTCCTATTGGGGAAACTGATCTATCGGCTCCCGAACTTCTCATCTGGAAAAGCAAACCAGGTAATATCCTTCCAGGAGCAGAAATGTAATTTCTGTTCTGCAGAAGCTAATTTACTTTCCAGGAACCATTTCCTTTCCCCCTGTAAAATGGCTCAGCCTGTTCTTCTTGTCCAAGTTTAATATGGGAATATTTTTCCCAGAGAAGTGACAGTGGTTTGGTTTGGTTCCTTCATGAGATGGGCTTGCAGGTTTCCAGCCAGTGCCTAACTAGCCATCAAGTCTTGCCCCATCATTTGTTCTGACAAGTGTGTCTTCAGAAGTGCCTGCAGAGTAATTATTGAGTTTCCCAGCATGGCAGTTAATGTAATGTGACAGAAAAGGAGTCACACTGGAAGTCCCATCAGTGACTGCAAGGGAGCATTCACTTATATTTCTATCTCCTGGTGATTGAAATGTCTATTGCCAACTACAGTCTGTACTCCACAGCACTGAAATCGTTCACCCTTTCTCCTGTCTTTCTAACCTGTCTCCTCCAAACATCTACTAGCGTTGGCTCTTTGTCAGACAAGAGCCAGCACTTCAGATATGAAGAATACTAGTCTCCAGTATCAAAGGCACAGCACCACTCTTTCTTGTTTTCAATGAAGTGTCTGCATTGAACGTGGACACTTCTGAGACAACTAAAGTTTGTCCAGTGGAATATAACAGGTTTCCTTGTTTGAGTGCTGTTGATTCCTCAAGCTTTGGTCAAGGGATTTGTCTGATGACGATGACAGTGGAAAGTAAACCATCATGGCCGTGTCTCCTCACACACGTGGACTAGGCAGGGGTTTTCAGCAGTGCTGTAGCCAAGGAAGGGCTGAGAGCTGTCACTGTTAGAATACACTATTAGAATACACTTTTAGCAGTGTGTTTGCCCTGTGCTGGAGAGAACAGCGTGCTCCTTCGTGTCCTGTGGTAGCTTTCCTTCGGGAAGCCTGGGGGTCTCTTTAAGAAATGCAGGGGAAGCACGGCACAGTCCAATAAATGCAAAATGAACAACGTAATTAAGTACCTCACAGCAGTGTGGCTGAGAAAGTAATCGTGCTGAGAACCTGTGTATGGAGGACAGGGCATCCACATTAACTGTGAACTGATTCCAGGGGCCAGCGTGAATCCACGAAACAGAAGCATAGGGAAGGTGGAAAAGGCCATGTGTAGGCAGGGAAAGATAATGGTATTGTGCTGGAGGATATAGGCACTGGAAAATGGAAACTTGGGTTGTGTTTGTTTTAGCATGATCACAGAATCATCAGGGTTACAAGGGCCTGGTGGAGAACTGAATGTGGCTGCCTAAAGCTAGGAGCTGTCAGCAAAGTGCTTGGCTCTTACTAGGTTGAGAGATAATAAATTAACCTTTGTTAGTTAACCCCTTGGATGCATCAGGACAGGCTGTGGCTAAATCCAGCCAGGAGGAAGGATTGTTTCTGAGGAATTTTGATTTCTGATTACTGCTTTGGGTTGGCTGTAGAAATCTTTTCACCTCTCCCCTCTAAAAACTGATGATGATGATAGTGCTACCACCCCTGAGTTCTCCTTTGCTCCGGTCTTTCCTCTTAGCTCTGTCCACAGCAGCTGAATGAGCTGAGAACTCATTTCCCAAATCTTTTGCAGAAAGGTGGTCAAGTCCCTGCTCATCCCAGTCCACCATGGGCACATCGGTCTGTCCTTCCCTGCCTGCCTCCCCTCCAGCATTTCCATCACAACCCTGAGAATCCACAAGCCTTCACTGAAACTGGCTATTCTGCAAAACCCCAACAAATTGACATTTCCCAGTGGGAAAAAAATGACACCAAATTCTGCAGCCCTCAGTGACATGGGTTAGTGGTGGACTTGGCAATGCTGGGGGAAGGGCTGGACTTGGTGATTGTAAAGGTCTTTTCCAACCCAGCTGATTCTAGGATGCTAAGATGAAGCTGGGCAGGGTCTGCGTGCATGGTGGAAATGAAGATGTGCATCAGCTGAGCAAGCAGGGAGGAGCAGTGGGTTCAGAAATGCACTCTGTGAAAGCAAAACCAGTTCCTCTCCATTGGGATATCCAATTTTCACAAGCAGGGCATCGTCTCTTGAGTTTCTGATCCCAAGTTTCATTTCTTTAACTTTGTTAACCTGACAGAGGGGAGATTTACGTGAAGCATTAGGAAGAAATTCTTCCCTGTGAGGGTGCTGAGGCGCTGGCACAGGGTGCCCAGAGAAGCTGTGGCTGCCCCATCCCTGGCAGTGCTCAAGGCCAGGTTGGACACAGGGCTTGGAGCAACCTGGTCTAGTGGAAGGTGTCCCTGCCCGTTGCAGGGGATTGGAACTGGGTGAGCTTTAAGGTCCCTTCCAACCCAAACCAGCCTGGGATTCTATCATTCCGTGCAATCTCCATGGAGTTGTGTCTGGCTGGCATAGGAATACACCTGAAAAATCCCAGTGGACACTTCTCAGCATAGGTAGGTGCTCAGATAGCCTCCAAACCCACTTTCCTCCCCAGCTGCATGTGAGATTTGCCAGGGGCAAATCAGAGTCCAAGAACACGAGAGCAAGCACTTCCCAGTCTGCTGCACTTACTCCATACCACAATTACCTCCCTCATACCGTGATTGAAGGATGCATAGCTCTGTAATTATTGCCACATCCCCTGGGTTGCTGGAGTAGGCACAACTCCAAATGCCATTGCTTGGATTGGTTTTAAAGAAAGTGGTATGAGGATTTTCTTTGGTTTCCATCCTGATGTGAGGCATAGATGACCAGGCAGAGGAGGAGCCTGTGTTTCTTCATGATAACTTATGGAACATTTGGAGCCTTTCTCTACAGTTTTCAGAGAGAGCTTTGAAAAAGCTGTATTTTGACATGTGTCAGTGGTCACTGGGGAGAAGAGAGAAATAATGTTTGTCCCCTCGCTGTGAGGGAGGAGACAGGATGAGCTTAACCTTTATCAGAGACCAGAGATTATGTGCTCCGCATACATGAGTGTGTTTCTCTTTCTTTGCATTTCTTCATCAGATTTTGACATCTAGCCACTACTGAAAAGGACAGGGAAATAACAGCCAAGTGCTTTCTATTATTCATTAGGAATGTGTCTCATAGTCCCCATCTCAATAGGGAAAACCATGGATGGCAGTGTGATGTGCCACACTCAACCAGACTGCCTGCTGGCACTGCTAAGACCTTTCCATGCTTTACCAGCCCACCTTGTTTTGTTTTTCCTCTCTGCCCCACTTTTCTCCATCAGGAAACAGAGTATCATAGCTTATAAAGAAGTTGACACCCACAGCCATGAGCCTTTGCTTGTACCGGTGACGCTGCATCCCTTTGTACCCAAGATGAAAAGGCACAGGCAAACCCAAAAGCCTGGAGTATTTTTCTTTACTTGTTTTAAGTGCAGTAAAAGGCTGAACTGTACACTTGCAGGGAGCGTACACTTGCATTGCTGAAGTGATGCTAGCAAAACAGACAGTGGGCTTTTGCATTTTCCAGAGAGGTTGTTGATTTTTCAGCACCGCATCCTTTGTTGGATTAAGTAGCGCTTGTACAAAAGAGCCTGCTGTCAAAAGAAGATGAGCTTTAACCTCCTTAAGTATAACATGAAAAAGTCCTTTTCTTTTTTTGATGTCTTGGACCAGGATGCCAATCACATAATCCCTGAGTTGAAGCTGGGCTGTCACTTTGGGTCACACAGCTTGGATGTAGGGTACTGGAGATGTTCAGGGGCTACCCAGCCCTGTCTCTGCTGCCAGTCATGCGGAGCTTTGAGCTGGCTATACTGATCCCTTGAAAAGCAGATCTCTGAGTTCTTCAGCTTTGTGTGTGCTTGTGAGTGCAGGCACATGCAGGCACCCTTCTGACGAAGCTTTGCAGCCCTTGAGCTGTAAAAGTGATGAATAAAACCTCCAGACAATTAAATCCTTTTGGGTCAGGAATGAGTCAAAATAAGTCAGAATGAGCTCCTGCTCATATGGAGCTGCTAAGGACTTTTGTGGCAGAAATCCTCCCAGCAGAGCTCTGTGCTAGTGTCTTGCTGTGGTGGCCAAGGGGTGACAGTATGGCCACTGCCCTTGCATGAGAACCCCAGCCCTGCAAGGGCCACCACTCACCAGGCTGCGTCCCTCATGTAGTTGTAAGGTAGATGGCAGACACCATGACTTTCGGGCTGTTCTGAACCTGCTTCAGTCCTAATAGCTGGTGAACGTAGATTCTGTAGTTAGTGTTTATTATAGCAAGGGGGTTGGAACTAGATGATCTTTAAAGACTCTTCCGACTCATAGAATTATGTGATTTCTCAACATGCCAGCTCTTCAGCTGATGGGAATCGCTCTCCCTCCACTCATTTGTGTTGGAAGATCTGGCTTTGCCAATCTGTCTTACTGAGGAGGGAGCTAAGCCAGGGGCTCACACAAAAGGCCAGGTCCCATAAGCAATACTGAGCCAGTCCACACTGACATGACTTTGCCCCTAGGTGCCTATATGGCTCTCAGACCCTCGTGTCACAGGACTTAGCTTTTCACGGGGACGAGCTGTATGCTCTGGTACTTTTCCTGAGTGATCACCTTAAGAAAGAGCTGAGTTCTTCCAGCCACGTTTGCAAACACAGGAATAGCTGTGTCTAGCATGTTAGATTGCAGGCCTGAAGTTTAGCAAGAGATTGAAACCATTGAGAACAAGGTTTTCAATGAGGAAACGTGGGGTGAACATTGCTTGCAAACTGCTCATACAGTTCTGCTTGCAAACTGTCTCTGTATGAGTGCATATGTGTGCGCTCCTGCTGAAACACAGTGCTTGCAAGGAGAAGCACTTCAGGATCATCGAATGACACCATAATTTTAGCTGCCACAAGACAGCTGTCTTATACTTACATATGGCACTTCAGACAGACATTTCTTGTACTTCGACTTGCATCTATACTCGAGCCTCAGTTGGATGGGTTTTGCCTGTGCTGTTCACTTCCAGCTGATGGCTTTTATCCCTTGTCTGCTTTGTCCACTCAAAGACTGTGGCAGGGGCCACCTACATGTGGCCCAGGCATCCTAGACACAACTGGTGCTACCCTGACCATGCATGTTCATTAGACATAGAAGTAGAGGCTGTTATAGGAAAATACAGCAGCCCAAGGCGGGATGAAGCTGCTGCTGCTCCACGCCTGCAGGTCCAACCAGCAGCAAGGCTGCAGCTACATTCCCTGCAGGCACACACACAAAGCACACATATGCACCATGTATTTACATGGCTACATGGCTGGCCATGCAAACCACAGAAAGACACTCGGAGCACTCAACAAATGCAGATGGTACCAGCAGCCCCATCATGCTCCTCTCTGTCTAAGCAGGATGGAGGTCCACTAGTGAGAATGTCTATCTATCTATCTATCTAACTATCTAGACACATATATATATGCCCACACACATCAGTGCATCGTGGATCGCTCCAGTAGCTAAGCTCAGCAGTGAGACTGAGGATCACTCACACTTCCCAAGGAGGGCATCAAGAGAAGGAAATATGCAGTGCTGGATGGAGAGACTGAGAGTGGGAGAGAGGCTGTGATGGCCACAGTTAATTTAGGAGCACAGCGTGGTATGAGCACAGCGTGGGAAGGGTAGGACCAGCTTACTCCTCCAGGTAGGTCTTGTGCAAAGAAAGGCAGGTTTGAGGCTCCCCTGTTAAGAAGGATTAAATGTAGTATTGCATGAACGCTGCAAGGGGCTTTCTCTGCCACTGTGGCTCACACGTGGGCATGTTCATGAGGGCGGTGGTTACAGCTATGGGGAGTAAATGAATTGGTATGATAGCCCCTGTCCTAAGCAGGACAACTTTGTGGGGGGCTGGCACCAAGTGACACCAAGTGTCTCTGTGAAGGTTCAGAGTGAAAGGCAAATGCTCAGAGGATAATGCCCCAGGCCAGAGAGCCCATAGGGCATTGCAGAGATAGCAAATTGGCCAGGAAGAGGATGAGAGTGAATACTGAACATTACAGCCTGTGCCAGCATAAAATAACGTGGCTGCTGTTCTCAACCGTGGCAAGGAGAGAAACTACCTGCTGAGATAGCCGGGAACATATGTTGCTGTGTGAGAGTGCTGGGTTTCTTGTTCTTGGAAGAGCAGCTCTGAAATGGATGTCTGTGGCCTCTGGTTAGGGACCTTTGGGTGACATCTCTTGGCTTTGCAAAAAGCTCATCACATGGTTAAGTACATTCAGGGTTTGCAACTTATGCTCCTTTCAGAGGGGAGGGAAATCCGAGTCCTGGATGAAGTGGCAGAGGATGTCTTGTGGCCCTTTAATTCCCCAGGGTCTGCTTCAGATGCTGATGGTGACGCTAAATCTGAAGTGGTAGTGACAGGACAAAGGGGAATGGCTTTGACCTGACAGAGGGGAGACTGAGATGAGATATTAGGAAGAAATTCTTCCCTGTGAGGGTGCTGAGGCCCTGGCACAGGGTGCCCAGAGAAGCTGTGGCTGCCCCATCCCTGGCAGTGTTCAAGGACACAGGGGCTTGGTGCAACCTGCTCTAGTGGAAGGTGTCCCTGCCCGTGGCAGGGGGTTGGAACTGGATGAGCTTTAAGGGCCGTTCCAACCCAAACCAGTCTGTGACTGACTCTATGAAGTGGGGTTTAATAACTGCCAGCACCTCTAATTCTCTGCTTTCCAGGTGGGAGCTGGCTCCCAGCCACTGGTTTGAGTGTGAGTGAACTTTGCTAACACCAATTTTCCCTTCAGGGCAGATGTCTCCTGAGAAGAGAGGTCTTTGTGCACACAAGACAATGTCCATGTGCAGTGAGCTGGGTTTCAGCAGCTGCTAATTTCAGTATTGTGTAGGTGAGGTCTTGAGCCAGGGATCATTATAAGTGTCTTGCACAGATTTCTCTTCATTCCTCTTTGTCCTTTTGATCTCATGGTCACATTTCCAAATCACGAACTACAGCTACAAAAAGGGATTAGATTAATGAATGGCCTGATTGCTTTAGCCCTTAAGCTAATTTTAAATAATTGGAAAGGTAGCTGGCAAATAACATTCCCTGGAGAGTTAAATTCATTATGCAGGTGTTTAATTATCAGGAAATTTTGGGACAGAAAAGAGACCAACTCAAAATGTTTGAGGAGGTGAGGGGTCGCTTTTATTAGCAAGAACATCCTGCACGATAGCTTTGCGCATGAACTGTTCTGTGCCTGACATTCAGGCTGAGCCAGCCAGAGCCCAGACACGTATCGATACAGTCATTCTCCAAGTGTACAAAACATTATTCCTTCCTGGCATCCTCTTTTCGCCCTGCTGTTACTTTTTGTTGCTCATCTATTGGCTCACTATTTCACAGGCTCATGAGACAGCAAGGATTGTTTCAGTGCAGAATAATACCACTTCAACAGGTTGCACGCACGCTTGCCATAAGCTTGGTGTGTCCGTAGTACTCACAAAATCACCCAGTGATGATGATCCCAGCCCAGAGGCAGAAGCAGGGGACACGATTTTGAACCTCCCTAGTAGGTCACCCTGCTGAAAGAGGCATGAGAAAGTCAGCGACCCATTGCAGGTAAGGGAATGGAACATGGTTCCCCCATTCTGGCCATCCCAGGGTCTGCTTCAGTTGTGAGAAAAGCCAAAAAGCTTTAGATGCTGCCTCAGGAGCCTGGTGGCATTACGACGCTCTTCACATCCAAGGTGGTAAATGATCTCCCTTGAATTCTCCTGTGGCAAGGAGAACAGAGTGTACATCTGGAGTGTTCTTTGGGTGCTGTTCATAAATAGAGCTTCCTTTCATCTGGCACGGTAGCACGCACCCTTACAAAACTAAAGCAAGCAAAAGGAGGCAACCACATGTGAAGTTTAATGTATGCAGTAGTAAGTGAATGGATGTTTTCAACAGCAAAGGCTGAAGGTTAACCTTTCATCAGTCTGCAGAAGACTAGGGTATTTTTTTCTTCCTCCAAGAGATTAACATCATGTACCAGAGGCCCAGGGCTATATTGTAATCTTGAATATACAGCTTGCTATCTCTCAGCAGCTGTTCTGGCGAGGGATGCTGAATTACTACTTGGTTTGGATGCACAGCAAACTGAACTGATCATTTCTGATTATAATCTACATATCTCTTTCAAATGGGCTGCAGAAAACGCTTTGAAGTGAAGACTTGAGTATAGTGATGTAGGCATGCAAAAGTGCCTGCGGGACAACTGTAACTCCTCATTGAATTGTCTGACTTCCCAGCAGGAGGAAAGAGTAAAAGGTTTCATATATTCATTTTGGGATGAATGACAAGAATCAGCTGAAAAGGAAGGGACTGAGACCTACCTGCATCTGTGTGGTTTGTGTCTAAAACTGGGCACTGTATGTTCACGGGTAATGACTGCTTTTCAGCCTAGAATAAACATGGGATTATCCATTGTATCCAAAGATCCTCAGCAAGGACCCACTGCAAGGCAGAACAATACAATCATAAAATCACAAAGTGTTTTGAGTTGGGAGGAACCTTAAAGCTCACCCAGTCCCAACCCCTGGCACAGACAGGGACACCTTCCACTGGACCAGGTTGCTCCAAGCCCCTGTGTCCAACCTGGCCTTGAGCACTGCCAGGGATGGGGCAGCCACAGCTTCTCTGGGCACCCTGTGCCAGGGCCTCAGCACCCTCACAGGGAAGAATTTCTTCCTAATGTCTCATCTCAGTCTCCCCTCTGTCAGGTTAAAGCCATTCCCCTTGTCCTGTCCTTTCAGACCCTTGTCAAAAGCCCTTTCCATCTTTCTTGTTGTCCCCTTTAGGTAGCGGAAGGTACTGGAACCTTGTAAGGGGACCCAGCTGTTGTATAAGCTCATAAAATATCTGAGATAGGAAGGGAGGACACTCCCTGCTTTCAGCTCTTGTGCCTGAGGAGCATGCACCTCTCCAGTGGTCATGCACTGAGGTTTTCCTCCAGGGCAAATGGCTGTCCCAGCAGTGAGCCTACAGACTTCCCCACTGACTGTAACCATTTCTTCAAGTGAGCACTAAAACAGACAAAGCAGTCTTACCACGGGACCCTGGAAGGTAGCATCATGAAAGACAAGCTTCTGTTGCTAGTGGCAGTGTCCACGGGGCCTCTGTTAAGTTAAGCTCTGTGCCAGCCAAAAAGCTTTGGAGCCAGCAAGGCCAATGAGAAATAATTCTGTCCCATTAAAGTAGATGGAGAGATTGCACTTTCTTCCCATGACCATGGGCAAAATATTGAGCCCAGGAGGAGCAGCTTCCCTGAGGCAGCCACTGTTTGGGGCTGTAGGGGCACACAGATACATCAGTGCTCTCTTTTGATAGCTCTGGCCAAGATCTGTAACAGTCTTGACTCTACCTCTCACCAGTCTCTGCAGAACCCTGTTTCCAGCCTTAAATGCTGAAATCTTTCTTTAAGAAGTGAAAGGTTAATTAATTATCTAATATTACTGCATTGTTCCAAAACACTGTTTCCTAATCTAAACAGCAGCATTTGCTGATGCTTTGCCTCCAGCTGTATCCACAGAGGTAGGCAGGACATTAAAATGCACCCATCAAGAGACATGATGTATTGTTGGTAATAAAACCAATGTAGTATTTCATGTGCTTGGGGGGGGAAACACCAGTTTTTTCACATTGCGACTATCCCCAGTGCCAGTTTAGTATTAAGATACACTCATTATGGGGCATGATGAGCAAGAAGTCGTCAATGACATACCCACATTTTGTCGTTTCTTGTCTTATTTCCAAGAAGTGCGAAGGAATCAGGGTTGCTTGGGTGAATGCAAGTCCATGCACATCCGCACAGGGACTCAGCTTCCTCCACGGGTATGGGCAAAGCCAGAGATGAAAGAAGAGGGGTCACAGCATCAGGCAGAAGAGATGGAATTGGCAAGCCCTGCTTGACCCCATTCCTCATCCTGCCTTCCTTGGCGTGAGTGCTTCTCGATCATGAAGTCCAGGAGAAAGGATGCTGTTCAAACCAGCTATTACCTAGAACTCCCAGACAGCAGTCCCAAAGATGTTAGTGTCTGCCCCACCATGATGAGGTGTATCACCAGGAAGGACCTCTCTTTTATGGCTATTGTCTCTAGAAAGAGGTGTAGAAATGGGATGGTCAGAGCAGGAAAGACCAAATCCTTTCTTCCCAGGTCTGATCAGGAAGCTTCCTCTGGCAGGGATTTGTACTGGGATTTTTTTGATGTGAAAGGTGCTCCCTTCACAACAGGGACCAAAAGTTGATAGAGAACTCCCTGTCCATGGTTCAGAGCCTAGTAGCTGCTCCCAGCACTTCCCTTCGCTATAGCAAGGACATGCTACAAAAGGTGAAGGTGGTTCTTGGGCTGATAATGGCAGGCAGAGTAAGTTCCAAATCCTCCCAGGTGTGATAATGCAGGAAATGGGATTTGGTATCCAGAGACATGTGGGCCTTTGAACTAATTTAAATAGTAATTATCCCAGCCTGGGATTTCTGGATTCCATTCAAGACAGGACGCTCAGTAATTGTGCTGAATGTGTCCTCATTCCTTGACCTTGTCACACAGATGGTGTGGTTCTAAGCAGGTTTCTACTGACTACAACTAATTAAACAATTAATTAGGAGCCCTCACTTACACAGAAGCTATTGTAAAACAAGAACTTCAGTGACCTCATGGGACCTTGCCACAGCATTAGTCCAAGGACCGTCCGGATTGTCTTTGCTGAAGCTTCGGTGCATCCACCCAGTCTCAGTTTGAACCGTACCTGTGAGAGGTTGGCTCAGCTTAAGCTGCACTCACCTGAGCCTTTCCTGATGTGTCTTCAGGATGTCTCACTTTTGAGAGCTTTCCTTTGCTAAATAGGTGAAGACCACCTTGTCCTGTGACTTTCAGTGGCTATTCCTAAGTAGCTGTGAGCACAAATTGCTTGTTTCCCAGGATTTTTGGTATCCCCACAATGAAAATGAGTATTTAAATCCCATGGACAGAGGCTTTTATTCTTACTGTATCTCACTTTGCTCTGCCAACACTTTAGCATTTCTCCCCCATCTACCTTCTTTCAAACCATCAAGTATTCTGATTCTGTGTCATAGAAGCGATGCCTCATGAGCCCCTCCCTCATTTCTAATAACTTCTGTGTTGTATAATAAAAACAACACCATAATATTCACTTTATATATCTGCTGATTAGAAACCAGATCATCATAGAGGTTTCTAGCCCATATATGCACTCTGCCTGGAAAAGGAATGAACAGCATTAGTTCCCCTTCATTTCTTTATTAACAGCAAGAAATCTTTAAGTATTTCAGGGTGTTGGGTTCAACCTGGGGAACTGGAAACATTCTTTACCCAGTTTTTTGCTCATGAGCTGCAAATGGAGGTTTGTGTTCTCTGTGCATTTGTTACTTAGAAGAAATACTGAGAACAGGGAAGAATGAAGTGTCATTTAAGCAGAATTCAAGGTAAGCTCAAGGAGCAGCTTTTCGCTGTGACATGGGATGAATGTCTTGATTCACGGCTCCTGTATGCCTGTGTCAACATGAGACCAACTCACCCATACAAACTGGGTTTATATGGGGCATAACAGTGGCTTCCCTTCACTGGGCAAGCTGGGGTCTCAGGAGCAGAAAGGCATCTTGGAAAGGTTATGAGCATTGGGAAGGTTTTAAGGGTGGGTTTGGAAGGGGACCATGGTAAAGACCCTCCGGGCACTGCACAGCATCACTGTTCCCTGCTTTGTTATCCCTGCAATCAGGATCTGAAGGGTTTAGCATTGCTCTCTCTGCCCCTTGGGTCCACACTCCTCGAATTGGAAATTTCCCATTTACTGGGGCCCAGGATAAATGAACGATCCAATCTTCAAAACCCATTAGGGATTAATTGCAAGCAGAAGTTATACTGTTTTAATTAAAGCAGCGTACTTCAGGCAGCCCATCCCTGTAATGCAAACTTAGTATCAATGTTCTTACACTAGAAAAGATCTTCCCTGATACCAGAGAATGTGTAGAAGGGAGTAATCTGTCCTGCAGGAAGCACAAAAATATTGGCATGCTCTGCTTCAATTGCCTTGAAAGAGAAAACAGTGTCCTGCTGGGTGCAGTTACACCACTGCCAGTCTGCAGGTTGAGCTCACTTTCCTCCTGTGCCATCGGGAATGCTGCTGGGGCGGTGGGTGGGAGCCATATGAATTACAGTGCTGTGAGAGCTGAAATGGGGACAGCAGAGCGCAGCTTTGCCAGAGGGGAAATAAATCTGACTTTTGGGATTGTTGCACACAGGAAGACGTTTTTCTCAGGGGAGCAGCCCTGTGAGGAGCACACATTGCAGGGCACGTTGATGGAACTGTGCCTTTTGCAGTGCTGAGACCAGCACATCCATTGATGCCACAGACCTTGCTGCTTATCTTTAAACCCCAGAGAAGCAGAACGATGCAGGTTGCATTGAAACCCAGTGGGATCTAAGCTGCTGGGTTGTTCACCAGTATTGAAGAAGCACCCTTGTATTCATTAGCTACTTCATAGGCAAAAAGAGTCAAAAGCAAACACACGGAAGATGAGATTTGTGTTCTCTGATCACTTGGCACGTCAGAGAGGGCACCCTAGAAAACAGGGAGGAAAGATGTGGTCGCTGATGTGGTGTTTGGTATGGATTCAGGAAGGTTTCCGCACAGCAAAGGCAATCCATGCCTTCAAAAGGGCCCTTTGTGGGAGTGCAACGACCAAAAGTCCAAACTAGCTCCTCAAAGAGCCAAGGGGGCAAACAGTGGGGAGGAAGAGAACAGCCATGTCCTCTACACAGGCCAAGCTTGCTGATGCTGACAGGCTTACAGGGAGCTATGGAGTACTTCTTGTTCACACTGAAGGCTGTCCTTAGGTTGGCCTCCCAACTGTTTCTTTATGCTCCCATTTCGGACCTTGCTGCCTGCCTCCTTACTTCATCTATGAAGGAGCTCACACTGCTGCATTTCTGCCTCCTAATTTGGTGGCCTTACCCTGCAGCCCTTACGTAGGCGTATCCATCAGTCATATCAGATGTAAAAGATGCCATGGTTTGCCATCATACCTATAAATTCAAGGTGTCTCTAGGAGGAAAAGGGTCAAAGCAGTTGGAATCTGAACTACTGCAGCTCAGACTTGCAGCTCCAGTTGGAGCTTCTGTTTCACCTCTGAAACAGGCTATGTGTGAAGATTACATTGACTTGCTATTTGCCTCAAGTGATTCGGGGGAAATAGCTGCTTCCGCTCATTTTGGGAAGCCAGCCAAACCTGAACAATCTCACGGTAAGCAATGCCACAGTGAAACCTAGAGCAGAGATTCCCGTTTCCTTGCATTTGCTGCTTTGTTACAGAGCCCTGCTCTTATCACAAAATTCCCCCGTCACCCCAATCCAGAACAGCTCCCTCGTGGATTTGCGGCAGTGATGTTTTTGTGACCACAAAGGAAACAGCATGTTCGCAAATTATTTGATAAGGCCAAAATCATTTACCTCCTACCAAGTGTGACATATTTCGGCAATAGCTAATTAAGCTGAGAGATTGCTGTCATAGCTCTGTGCAAAGGAAAATCAGAACCTCTGTGAAATCTCTTTGGCAGAATGTGCATCATCTGCTATCTCCAGTATGAGCACAGAGCAGTGACACTACTGTCGGCATTAAATCACCCTTCAGTATGTTCAGCTCCTCTTTTAATCTACCAGCCTGTACCTCACCAACCTGGAGTCTTCACCATATGTGCTTGCATCTGTTGGCAAAGCAAAGATCATTTTTCCTAGCAATTGCTATGCTGAGGATCAAGGGTAAAAGATAGAAATGCCACTGTTTGTAATCTCTGGCCAACATGTGAGCTGCATGCCCTCTTAGGTGTCCAGTCTGGATACCTACTTACTGTAGCAGTCAGGAGGATGCATGCTTTCCCTGCTCCTGCAGGGATGCAGCTCTGTACCACTGCATGCGTTGATGGGAACGACTGCTTTTTCACTGTGTGACTGTGTCATTAACAAGGAGAGAACAGGGAGATTGAAGGCAATGGTGGTACTGTAAGTGGTGGCAGCTAGATACCTTGCCTGGTGTTTCTTCTGCTGAACAGAGATGGGATTTGAAGGGGTTTGAAGGGAAGGGGTGGTCTTTCAAGAGAGCATGAATTATACTTCAGTATCCCTGTACTATTAAGCAAGCCTTTATAGATGAAACTGAAGCTCAGAGCTGGCTGCCATCATCTGCTGCTGTGTCTTGTCTCAAACCCTGTGTACTGCTTGGGAATGATAGGGAGTCCTTGAACCAGCTCAGGCCCCTTTGCAGGTGAATACCACTTCATGTGATGTTATGTGTTGCTGTGATTTTCACTGCGCCATGCAGTCCACTGAGAAAAATCCTGACTTCTCACCTTAAAATGAAATGAACCAGCAAGTGCAGTACTTTCAAAGGCATCAACAGCCATGCCAAGAGGATCTCACCAGGGCCTTTTAGCCAGACCAGCAGGACAGGATGTTCAACTAAGCAGCCAGAACAAAAAGTGCTGCTAGAAGCTGCTGTTAAGTATTTTTGTTGGTGTTTGCCTGTACATACAGCTGAGACGTTGCTGATTCGTTTGTGATGCCTCAAATTCTATCACTTGCTCAAAGAGCAAACTGCTGTGCTTTGAGTATATACAAGAGAAAGCCTCTTGCTTTTCTCTCTTGAATTAATTTAGGAGGGAAGGGAAACGTATTTTGGAGGAAGCAAGTTAAAGATTTTTTGTTAATGGTAAGTGGCTGAGAATAATTCAGTTTATTGCTAATTCCAAAGAAGGGAATCAGAGTCATGATGTCATGTCTTTTTAGCTCCATTCAAATGTTTTGCCTCCTCTTTTTCTGACTGAAATGACTCACAAGATCATAGACGCTAGGCACGGCAAAGACCTTTAAGCTCATCTTGCCCATCAGTCTGCAACCACTGGGTTGTTATTTAGAACGGTAAACAAGAAAACCATGTTAGAGGCAGACACAATGTTCTCTTAGAGAATGGAGAGTACTGAGATATTCTTTAGACATCTGTGTTTATCAGCTGGGTCTGAGAGCAGGGATCATGAAGTCAACGTGAATGAAAGCAGCACCATGCACTGTCAAGTAGGGCTGAAAGTTTTCCATAGGGAAGGAGCATGTTTCCACCCCTACCAATAACCCCGCTTTCCTCTTGCTCACATCACTTCCCACAGCTGCTTTGACATGTGTCACTTTGGGTGACTTCCTTTTAGATTTAGTGGATTACTTTGCAGAGCTGCTGGTTTTCATGCACCAGTGGTTGAAGTCACTGGGAGCAGTATTGCCCTAGAGAACGCCTGATGGGGAGCATCTGTGACTGGAAACACCTTGGGCTGAACAGCCAAAAATATGGCTGCTAGAAAGAAAAGCAGTCTGCTGGGAATCCAGAGTATGAGAGGCAGGCCTTGAAATCAGAGGAGAAAGGGTCTGTAACCACACCTTTGTACAGGACCTGGCATACCTGGACCCTGACATCCCCTGACAAAGGCATGTCAAATCAGTGCCTTTCCCTGGGGTAGAGCCCATCCTTCAGGGCTACAGGGTACCAGCTCACATCTGGGGCTCCCAAGAGCAGTACAGGTAGGTGGGATGTTTATTCAGCAGTTAAGAGCTGAAATCACACACAAACCAGCCATACTCCGTCTCCTCCTTATTCACTCATTACTGCTGCTCTGACATACCTGCTGTCACTACTGAGTGCAAGCCTAGATCCTCTGGCTGCTGTCCTGAGAGCATTTTTACAGGAGCTGTCAATACAGCTTTGCATCAGCAAATGCCAGCACATCCATTTGGGCAGTTGCCTTTTCAACTTGCTTGTTTTCTGGCCAAATGTGTTCTCTAACATCATGAGGATTCACTGGAAATGGTCATCCACAGGATAACATGTGAAGATCTGTAACATCTCTACAACCGTCCGAAAGATGGATGGAGCCAGGAGGTGGCTGGTCTCTGCTCGCAAGGAACAAGTGATAGGACAAGGGGAAACAGCCTCAAACTGCACCAGGGGAGGTTTAGACTGGGTATTAGGAACAATTTCTTCCCCAAAGGGCAGTCAGGCATTGGAACAGGCTGCCCAGGGCAGTGGTGGAAGTGTTCACAAACCATGTAGACAAGGCTCCCAGTGACATAGTTTAGTGGTGGCCTTGGCAGTGCTGGGGAACGGTTGGACTGAATGATCTTGAAGAGCTTTTCCAACCTTGTTGGTTCTATGGTTCTATGATTCTATAATGTGCATCTATCCTGCTCTTGGGACACTTGATGAGTTCACTCCTCAGCTTCCAGAAGCTTCCAGAATTCCTTTTGCAGTGGCCTCAGCAGCATGTGGACATGGGCTAAGCCTTCCCCCTGTAGCAGGAGTGACTTTGGAAGCCACCCTCCCGCTGAGCCACCCCTGCAGGGATGCCCTGACTGCTCTGATTCACATTCTGTGGCAAGGATCTCTGAGAGCTCGGTGCCTCTGAGCCCCTGTTGAGGAAGGATCATTAGCATGCAGCCTGCCTGCCTGAGCAAGATGCTATCTGTATACCTAGCAGCAAAGGATAACCAAATCAACACCCAGTCAGACTCCATTAACATGGCCCTCAGGAGGCAAATGCCTCTTAACATGAAATTATGTGCCACTGATCATTTCAGCAGCCAGGGCTCCTGATTGGTTCAGAAGCCAGTTTTCCTCTAGTGAAACATCTCCAAGCAGCATCTTTCACAGCAAGTGAATCTGGTTCCTCAGAGGCAAAGAGCTCTATGTGGGCAGCTTCCCTGCAGGAGCTGCAAGCGGCACAAACATCAGAAGCATGCCACCCGTGTCCTGGATTGCAAGCATTCCCATGCAGTGGTGAATGTACCTCTGTTTTGCCTCCTCCTCACCTCCTTTCAAGCCGCAGGTGAGAAAATGGGCAAGAAATGGGCTGAATGCCAGTTTAGGGTCCCTTCAAAACCTCAGAGGGGAAGCCAGTTGTGCAGTGTTGAACTCCACCAGCTGCTGCTCTATGGTGGCTTTGACACAGCAGCACTGGGCTGTTTGTGTACAGATTAGGAGCAGGGAACTCACTTCTTGTGCAAAACCCCACCTAGGAATAAAGGCAAGTCCTCTGGGATCATTAAACCCATTTTGTCATGGGTTCTTTTTCCCTCAAGACAAAGGTAACACTTGTCTTGGCACTTCCTTTGTTCACATTCTAAAATTTCTTGAGTAAGTCTCCTTATACAGAGAATGGATGTGTCCAGATGCCCTGGGTTCAGCAGTGGCAGTCATTTTTCTCCTTCTCAGTAGCTGGTGCCTTGCTGTGTTTTTGACTTTCAGCCTAGGAACAGCGCTGATAACACCGATGTTTTTAGTTGCTGCTCAGTAATGTTTACTCTGACCAAGGACTTTCTGAGCCTTGTGCTCTGCCAGGGAGGAGGGGAAGCTGGGAGGAAGCAGAGACAGGACACCTGACCCAAGCTGACCAAAGAGGTATTCCATACCACAGCACCTCATGCCCACTATATAAACTGGGGGCAGTTACCTGGAAGGGTGAGATCACGGTCGGGCTGGGTATCGGTTGGCGGGTGGAGAGCGGTTATATTGTCTTCCCTTGTTATTTCCCTTATCATTATTATTATTGGTGGTAGCAGCAGTGGTTTGTGTTATACCTTAGTTACCGGGCTGTTCTTATCTCAACCCGTGGGAGTTGCATTCTTTCGATTCTCCTCCCCATGCCTCTGGGAACCAGGAGAGAAAAGGAGAGTGAGTGAACGGCTGCGTGGTACTGAGTTACCAGCTGGGCTTAAACCATGACACCAGGGATACCCCAGGTCCCTTCCACTAACTATGCCACATCCTCAGAAGATCCCTGTCATAGAATCCCAGACTGGTTTGGGTTGGAAGGGGCCTTAAAGCTCATCCAGTTCCATCCCCCTGCCACAGGCAGGGACACCTTTCACTAGACCAGGTTGCTCCAAGCCCCATCCAACCTGGCCTTGAACACTGCCAGGGATGGGGCAGCCACAGCTGGCTGGCCATTATGCAAGCATCTGGGGCTCCCACTCACGCATTTGGGATTCCCACTCTCCAGGGTTTAGTTCAGCCTCCAGCTCCCAGATACCTCCAGCAGGAGAAAGAGGAATTATCTGGGATGACTTTCAGGGCTGTATTCATACAGTCCTGTGGGTCAGCTTTCACGCCAGCATCTCTGTGACAAAATGATCTACTGGTGCCCTAGCCAGCAGCGGCCACTTGTGTTGGGGGTGCAACCCAAGCAAGGGAGGAATCCTTTCTTTTATCTCTGATAACAAAGGCACGCCAGTGAAAGCATTAATGGGTCCCCCTTGGCTTTGTTGGTGCTGATGATGCTGATGTTGGATCACCACAAGGGAACATTACATAGCTTTATATTTGTGATTTACATAGATTACATTGCAGAGGTTTACAGTCTACTATATGCATTTGCTGCTGTGTTGGGAGCTGTAAAGAATAAAATCATGTAATAAAGAGCCTTCTGGTCCTGACATAAAATTCAGCATAATACATATTATTATCCCTGCCTGTGCCAGCCCTTCCTTCTTGCTCTTGCCTATGTTTTCAGTGTGTGCCAGTGCTATCAGTGCCTGAATACCAGCTAGGACTCCTTGCTGCTGTAGAGCAGAGCAGAGGAAAAGCCTGTAGAAGAGTTGAACAGGGAGAAATGCAGGAGCACTTCAAGTATGTGAAAGGCAAGTGCAAACAAGGAGGGAATTAACTCTTCTCCACATCCACTCCAGGATGGCTAAAGCCCTCAGTCCTACGTTGCAGTGAAGATGGTCTGGGTTCAGGTTTAGGAAAAGCTTTCTAGAGATTAAAGAAGGGAAATGCACTACCACTTGACCTCAGCAGAGACCAGTGCAGATGAATGGTCAGGGATGGCTTTTATAAGCAGAGCTTAAGATTTCTACAAGCTTATAATTGGTTTTGCTAAAATCCTCTCTTATGCCAGCTGGATATACACTGGAACTGACTTATTAACATGCCTCTGCTCTCCGCTCTGTAATCAGTGTCAGTCACAGTAGTGTTTAATGTTACACAGCAGCAATCTCAGTCTGGAACTAGTTTACTGGCTACTTGATAGCTGGTGCCTTTCCCGTATTAGCCTATTTCCCAGTCTTGGAGCAGGTGACTACTTGCTCTCCTGTCAAGATTGTCACTCACCTTTGTTTGAAAGCATAATGCCAGCACGCTTTCAAGGTAGATGGGACTGAAAAGCAGCTCATTTCTTCAAGGAGCAGGGTAGAGGTTGCAGGGAAGACCTGGTATCAGTTTCCTTCCACCATTAGTTTTTCCATCCCCTGGAGCAAAAAAAAAGTCATTTCTCATCCTGAGAGCATTTTCCAGACTTCAAAAATCTGCCTTTGGATAAAATTCCAGTTTTGAACTTTGGATGCTTTTCATGAAGTCTCATGAAGTTTCATGGGTCTGATGCTTAAAACTCAATCTGGACACCCTGCCTTAAGAGGCAACAGTTCTCCATTTCCCATTACAAAGTGTATTGAAGACTCTTAAGGTTTAGTTTTCAACTTCTATGCTCTGTTTCTGAGTCACGAAACAGAGCAAGACTCCAGGCTGGCTCCTTCTGAATTCTTCTTGGTATCTGTGAGTTGCTTTTGTGCCATTACACTGTCAGACCTCGCTTTTGGGTTTGGTGTTCATCTTTGCATGATACTCACTTCCTCCTCCAGGTTTTGTGTCCCTTGCTTGGTGAAGGTAATCTCACCAAACTGACAGGAGAGCTCTGTTACGATTGTAACTTGCTTACATTTGCTTTTTCTGGCATCATCTAGAAACAGTACATACTGTACTATTTCAGTGGCTTTCCTGGATGGTGAGCTAGCTGCTTTTGCAGGATTGCTGAGTTCAAGACTGTGTATTTTTGGAGTAACATTTACTCATTTGGTGCTTTATTGTATTAACCCCCTAGATCCTGAAAATAAAAGGTAGTTTCCTCTAGCAGGAGGAAAACTGTTATGTGGGTTTCTTAATATTCAGTAAACCCATAGTGAATGACTAAGAACAGTTATCGATTCACACCAGCAAGCTGTGCCGATATATTTATGGCCATCTAAAGCGGTTTTGCTAGCTAGTCCAAAAGAAGTGTTTGCTTTCTTTTTTTAGCTCCCTACAAAATAAGAGTTTAATGACAAAAAAAAAACACCCTGCTTCGGTGAGAATGCGCTAGGCACAGCAAAACAAAAGAAAACCCACGTTTGCAGTTAAAAGTCTGTGTTTCCACACAGACTTGTTCTCCTTTATATTCGTGCTATTGAGTGTTGGTAGGACTCCCTGCAGGAGCACCCTGGTGCTTCCTGTCCATGGTGCATCATGGTAGAGATGCAGTCCCAGTGAGGACGCTGGTCCTCAGGTAAAGGAGAGACAATGGGCAGGCAAAGTGCAGTTGCCTTGGAGCAGCACTGCAGCAGAGCATTGGAACTGAAGTGTCTTCCTTTCCTCAGTGCTATTTTACACATCCCCAGGAAAACCTTCACGGAGAGCAGTCAACGTGCTGTCAAATTCCATCTACAGGCAAACAGACTTAAAACACATGGAGAGAGAGAAAACTCCCAGCCAGGCCCTGCTGTTTGCTTCTGTAAATCTACGCTTCTGCCTTGCAAGTTTACTGTTGAAGAAAGGGCTATGACAAATTCCCCCTCAGGGGTCGGTATTTCTGGGCTCTTGGGGCTGACAGCTATTTCCTCCATTGCAACTTCCCTGCTTCCAAGAGGAGCACTTTCAGTGAGTGCTCCACAAGCAGCCACAGCGATTTTCATCCCCCTCTTCTGCGAATCCTGCATTCTGCACATCCCCCTCTCGACGTTCACGTCCTCTTCACCCAGATCAGGCAGCAAGCAGCTGCTCTGGCAGCACCCCTATCTGGAACATTGCTTGATATTACAGTAGGCAGCTATGTTTATTTATAGTGACTACATGAGCCAGGATGATGGCTCTGCTGAGATCTTCACAGCAAAAAGAACTGAACAAAGCAACAAAGGGATCTGAGATCTTTGCATCACTCCTGTTCCATGGCAACCTGCCTTGAAGACTAGAGGGGGGGGGGGTTAGGCAAAATAGCATGATGTCCTTGTCTTGCCTTTTTGTGCTTCCCAGGGCACCAGTTGTTTCCCTCTGCTGGAGACCAGGTGTAGGGGAGCCTTGCCTCACTTGTTGTGTCTCTTCTTTCCTGTTAAACAAGCTCTTATTTTTTCCTGGCTCAGGCTTGCTGAGGCAGAGCAGTGCTGCTGATGGAGTAAGCTCTGATCTCCAGCATTTTTGTGTCTCGAAGAGCAGTCTCTCCTCCAAACCTGGCAGCATTAGAGATGAGATTTCCAAGGATTCAGATCATAGACTCACAGACTGGTCTGGGTTGGAAGGGACCATAAAGCTCATCAATTTCCAACTCCCTGCCACAGGCAGGGACACCTTCCACTAGACCAGCTTGCTTCAAGCCCCATCCAGCCTGGCCTTGAACACTGCCAGGGATGGGGCAGCCACAGCTTCCTCGGGCAATTTCCACTCATTTATGCTCAGACATCAGGCACAATTTAAGGCTGGGACTAAAGGACCCAAGGCTATTCTTGCTTATGCTGTGTGACCTGAGATCTTGCCTTCCCCTCCCTGTGTTCACTGCACTCTGCTGTGACCGATGCAGAGGATAGATGCTGCCCTTTGAGGCAAGAGCCCTGACGATGCTCGCTGGTGTCCTTGCAGGAAGGGGAAGGTGTGGGGAAGAGCTGGTGTCTCAGATGCGGCTGCTCCCTGTGTGTGTTCCCAGCAGGAGCGTGTTGCTGTTGGGAGTGTGTCATTCTCCTGGTGGGCGGGTGTAAAAAAACCGATTCGGAAAGTTTCAAAGGAAGCTTAACAACAGCGAGAGGAGCTGCAGCAGCTCCATGCAAATAGCCCGGGCCCATTTGCAAAACACGAATGCCTCCTCCGCTCCATAGAGATCAGCTGACAGGGGCAGGAAAGCTGTAATTTCTTCCCTAAAAACAAGGATGGTCCTCACTCGTAACTTGATCCAAGGGATTTTGAACTCTTTTGAGGATGGCATCTGATTTGCAGTGACTTTATTTACATCATGTATTATCATAGAATCCCAGACTGGACCTTAAAGCTCATTCAATTCCAACCCCCTGCCAAGGGCAGGGACACCTTCCACTGGAGCAGGTTGCTCCAAGCCCTGTCCAACCTGGCCTTGAACACTGCTGGGGATGGGGCAGCCACAGCTTCTGTGGGCACTATAAAATATACACAGACGCAGGTTCAAGCCCATCATCCAATGCAGTAACCACCACCCACCCGCCACGTTAACTCATCCATCTGATTTCAGAAGTAGAACTCCTGGCAATAAAGAAGATACTCTGATTTCCTACGTCAGGATGTCAGCCTTGATTCCTAGCCTATGCATCCCTGAATTTTCTTGGAGGACTTCCGCATGATTCTGGTTTACAGACAAATGTCCTGGATCCTCAGGCTTGCTCCCCATGGGCAGGCTGTGCTGGTGAAGCATGACTTTTGAGCCTTGCTCTCAGAAGCTGATGGAAAGCCTGACTTGCTGAGAGAGGAGGAGGCATGCATCTTCCAAAAATGCCACTTTATATTCCTCAGCAATCCCATGGCACCAAAAACGATGGCATTACTGAGGTAATTTAGCATTATTTTTAATAGCAGGAGCATTGAATATGTGTCCTTAGACCCCGGGAACCCTTCCAAGAGCTTTCCTGCTTGCTCACCTGTGCTCTTGTAGCATCCTTCTGCTGCCCAGTGGGCAGTTAACAGTCATTTTGCAAATATTCAGCTGAGCTGTTGACTGGGATTAAACCACCACGTGTATTTAAATACCTGGTATTAGAGGCCATATACTGGCAGTTCAATATGTTTCAATAAACTATAGTGAAAATGCTTTTTCTGAGTCTATCCCCATCCATCAACATGGGGAAAATGGGGTTTTGCCACTCAGCTTTAGGATGGCAGCACTGAGAGGGGAGCTGCTTTTCTTATAGAAGTTTTCCCTGTTTAACTGAAATGACATTGTAAGCACACAGACTTGCACTGATGAGGGATGTGAGCATGGATGTTTTATTCATGGCACATTTCAGTGCACATCGCTTAAAAATTAGCTGTAATTGTCTCACTAAGCCTGGTTCACCTTCCACCTGCCACTGGGTGTGCTACTGGTCTCCTGCATTTGCATCCCAAAGAAACCAAGCTTTGCATCAGATCTGGATAACCCCAGGGCTTTCTTCCAAATAGCTCCTGCCCTTGGAAGTTCAGGCTTGAACTCCTTTCTGGCTTCCTTGTAGCATAATTAAGCTGATGGCTATTGATAGGAAGTGCTCCAAGGAGGGAGAATCATTCTGGCTTGCAGAGTACCTAGTGCAAGAGGGACGGGGAAGCCACTGGAGGGGACCCTGAGCCACAAAGGTCCCTACTGTCACCTACCTCTTTTGGGTTTGCACATGCCCTCACACCTTTGTTTGCTTCGATTTCAATTGTTTCAGCAATCATAGAATGGTTTGGCAATTTTCTGTAGCTGTTACATTCCCTTTTAAATATGTATTTGTTTTCTAAGTAAGTGCTAACAGGACCTCATGGCACATAGGCTCCTGAGATGTATTTCGGCTTCTACACTTTGCAATAGGCATCACTCCACGTTGCTTCTCATCCTTGGCAATGCCACAAGCACATTGCATCTCATCTGCCCGTACAGCACAGGAAAAGGGCTCCCTGGGACTCAGTAGGAGGTGTTCATGCAAACACGTTAGGTACCTCGCATCCCAGCCAGCTCCCCATATTCCCCCAGTCATCTCTGTTCTTTGGAAACATTGAAAACTTCAGTGTTTTCATTGGCAATGGCAAACACAACAGTAAATCACAGTACAATGTTAATGGAAGTGAAGAAAGAAGTTGGGCGTGAGAGATGCTGTTCTTTAGGTGAATGTCCTTTTGACATGAAGAGGTTGATACCCTGTTGGAATAGCCTTTTCACCAAGGCTCAATTATGGATAAGCTTTGCATTGCCCTTGCTACTATAAAAGGAAAGCACTTCTTCAGTAAAAGGGGAAAATTGAGCACTACTCTTGAATTACTCTTGTAATTGAATCAGTCTGCCTTTGCAGTTGCTGAAATAGGAAATCCAGTGTTAGAAAGGAGCAGCTGAACTGAAGAAGGAAGAAATTAGCATTACTGCTGAAGACCAAAGGCATTCTCATCCACATATAATCCTGGACTGTAGGAATTCACACACAAACAGCTTCAAGAAGCTTACCATTTCCTATGTGAGCTCAGCCAGCTCTCCTCTGCCACTCCAGCCAGATTAAACCATGATTCTCCAGTGTGAAGCTGGAAGATGTGCCCTGGCACTAGCACTCCAATGTTTTGGAAAGGCCATGGAAATAATTTAAGGATCTTCAAAAGCACTGGGAATCTGAAAGGAGAGGGTAAGGTAACCTCAAATTGCTATAGACATCCTTTCATTACTTTCCCTACAATGGACCAGGGCCTGAACCTTAGTTCTCTATCACGTGAAGTTAAAGACAAGATGGTTTTTAAAGAGCACTGAAGTGACTCAGCCCAATTGCTGCAACAGCAGCAATGGCAACTGAAACATGCTTGAGATTGCTGTCGTGACCTGGTGCCTTGCCCCAAGCCACATCCTTGCAAATAATACATCTATTCCTTCTCCCTAGTGAAGGGCTCATTTGAAAGGGGACTCATTCTAGGCTGTGACACCGCTTCTTTTGTTTGTAGTACTGGTGTTTTTCTTTCTGTGGAGCCGTGTCACTGCCTGTTTCTCAGTTGGTTCTCAGTTCACACAGTGGTGACAGTCAGAGAAGTGCCCACCTAGATGGGCCAGAAAGCAGCTGCCCTGCTTTGGTACACATGTGGAGTGAAAGCTGCACTCATCACCCAGTGAACAGCTTTGTGATGTACCTTTGCTGCCAGCAGAAGACATTACTGTAGGAACCTTGATCGGTCATGCCCATCACTACACCCATGGCCCTGGCTGGAGCTAAGCTTCCTGTCTGCACTTCCAGGAGCATGGAAAGCGCTTCCTCCAGTCCTTTGCACTCCACTGAAGTGAACCTCCAGGTCTGCCTTTCCCACCAGGAGAGCATATTGCCCTCCCAGGAGAAGAAACGACATAAATGTTGTTCATGGCCTCCCATGGATAGCTCGGCAGCTCCAATAGCTACGTTGAGTTAAAGGTACCGCAGAACTCGAGTGGGGAGGTCTGCTGGGAGAGAGACCAGGTTCCCTTCCTCAGCAAAGATGTGCCTCAAAGCACGACGCTGTGCTCCTGTATCCAGCTCCACTGTGCAGGGAAACCACATTTGCTTGGCCTCGTGCTGTTTTCTAGTGGAGGAGAAAAGTGTGGACAATTGACATAGTGTCACGAGGATGTGTATGTGTGCTAATGTCTGTGTATGCTTTACTGCCACCAGCGCTTGTCCAGGACAAGGATCCCTATTGTGCTAGGTGCTCTACAGATCAAAGCTAACACCTTGGAAACGATAAGAGAGAGGCATAAGCCTGTCCTCAAGGGCTTACAGCTTAGACAAAGCAAGAGAGAGACACACGGGGAACAGAAGGAGGCGGGAGGGGGGAGTGCTGGTCACCAAAGCAGACGGCTGCCTTAGACCTCTGGCTGCATAGCTACCATAGACTCATTTAGCCCTGAGCAAATAATGAAAACAGTTGTTCATGAATATTTTAGTGGGATATTTTCATGGTACATTTCAGTCATGAGGCACGTATTAGCCCAGTGGGGTAGAAGGTTGAAAGAGAGAAAAGGGGGAAGAGAGCAGGCAAGCTCTGGAATAATTCATTATCAAATCCCTCCCCACACAAATTACTTCCTGCTGAAAACTTCTGATGGACAAATGCAACAGAGATACCAGACCAGGGCAGGCTTCGTGCTTCACTGGCATGACCCTCCTTTTATAGCTCCACCGTCACATGGTGGAAGATGTTTAAGCATCCACAGGGTTTGTATCTCCACATCTGGACTTCCACCCTGCTCACTTGCTACCACCTCTGGACGTGGTCCGTTTTCTCCTACATCATTTGGTGTAAAACCGTTGTTGCATAACTCAGGTGGAACTGCTACTCCTCCTCTGCCCTTGCCAAGTCCGAGGACTTGGTCCCCAGGCACAGACCAGATCTCTGTCACTCCTCTGCTCTTACTCAGGGCAGGTTTTAACAACAGTTTGGCATCGCCTGCCCCTTCTCTCTGACCCCAGCTGGCTGAGCTCTTGGGAAAACCCTGGCACAACCAATTCAAGATAAAGAGGTCCATGAGGTGTCAGGTCCCAGGGCATGCTGGTTCCTCCTAGGCTGCCTTAGGCTGAGGTGAGCCCATTAGCTCAGCCCGTGATGCAGGACAGGTTTATAGCATTCTCACTGTGATGGACTAGTCCTGGACGCAAGATGGCCAAATTAAAGGGACTTATATGTGAAAGTGATTTTCTCCATAGCAGCTGCCATCCTGCCAGATGCAGGATTCTTCCCTGTGAGGGTGCTGAGGCCCTGGCACAGGGTGCCCAGAGAAGCTGTGGCTGCCCCATCCCTGGCAGTGTTCAAGGCCAGGTTGGACACAGGGGCTTGGAGCAACCTGGTCTAGTGGAAGGTGTCCCTGCCCGTGGCAGGGGATTGGAGCTGGATGAGCTTTGAGGTCCCTTCCAACCCAAACCATTCTATGAGTCTGTGATCCTATGTCCAGGATAGCACACTCTGCTCACAGTATTTAAAGGGAAGGGACTGGAGAGCAAGAAGAAAAAGTCCTTTGAGATCAAAGGGACCCTGCTCTGACTCCTGAGGTTTGCATTTCACAGAGGGAGTCCTCTGCTCAACCAGCGCATCCTACAGAGGCTTTTATCCCTCTTCATAGAAAAGAGTGTGCCATACAGGTTGCATCTTCCTACTGTGAATGTGTTTGTGCCTTCCCCACCTCCCGCAGGATGTGCAGACAGGGGGGGACACTCCTCCCTCCTGCTGACAGGGACCTGGCCTCTGCAGCAGCCACTGTTCAGGTTTGACCCTCCTGCTGCTAGACAAGCCAACTGGCTGGAGAGAGGAGCTTTGATTTCCGTCTCTCACTGCTTTCAGCAGACACAGCAAGGCCAATTAAATCACGGGGAGCAAGATGTTTGTTATATATATGCAACAGAATAAAGGAGAGGAAAAGAAAAGAAGCAACCGTCATGCTCTCATTTGTACGCTTTGGAATAATTTGAGAGTAAAAAAACTTGGCCAGGTTGTTAATGACCCCTCAGAGCCACTAAGAAGGATTCTTATTAGCAATCTCTGCCCTCCCTGTTGGACAATGAGGACTTATGTTTGTTTGCTAATGGGTTTCCAGTGAGGAAGAGCCCTACCCCTGTGGAGCAGTTTGTTAAAGGGAGAAGAGTCCTTTGGGATGGCCTCTTCCTTCCACCAGTTATCATCAAAGCAGCAAATATTCTGACTGGGGCTCCCATGAATCAAAAATAAAATGGTCCCAAGATGCCAGTGTAAGAACTGCTGCAGCTCTACTCCATCCTGCTCCTTTCTCTTAGTATGGCAATAGGCGATTTGGGGAGCAAACCTGCAGCAAGACAATATTATAAGGTAGTTACTGCAAGCATTAGTAAGATGCTGGAGGAAGAAAGAGTAGCAAAGCTAGGCAATCCTCGAGGATACACATCTCAAGCCAATTTAGTTTCTTCCTGAGGGCAAGAGTAAGAGCTGACTCGGGCACCGTGAAGGCACATTAGAAGGATGTTCTTGCTATTGTGAAGGTGAAACCAACAGCTCTGTGCTGCAAGAACTGGCGGGGTCCCTCACTGTGCTGCTTAAGGCACTGCAGGTACAAGGTCTCTCTGGTCTTTCTATGATGCCAGCAGACAGACTGGACTGGGAGAGGCTTTGTTTAGTGCTCAGGCAGGTGACTTACTCCTCAGCAACAGCTTTCCTGGAGAGCTACCCTGATCCATCACCAACTCTGTACCCTGTTCACTGGGCAGCAGGAGGATGAGCAAAGCCTTTCCAGCTCACTCTGGCTGCTGCTGGGCTCCTTCCAGCTGCCCACCCCTGGCAAGGTAGTGCTGCTGCCTGGATGTCTTCTATACACCCACAGCCCAGCTCTGCAGAGAGCTCTGTTCCTGCTGGTGTGGAGATAACATCCGCATAACACAAAAGCAGGGTTGCTGGTTTTGGGTAGAAGAAAGAGAGGGTGAACCAGGAGCAGAGGGGCAACAAGGGGAGCAGAAACGAGTAACATGAGATCCAAGGGTAAGAAGTCTACAGGGCAAGAGCAAGGCTGAGATAAAGCCCTGGGATGGAATCCCCACACATCAAGCCCCGCACCACTGAATCACAGGAGCCTGGGAGTACTGCAGTGGTAGGAGGGAGGACTTTTGTACATGAGAGATTAGGGGCTAGCATCTGCTGGCATGACAGCACGGTGATGTGATGTGTTATTGCTGGAGAACATGGAGTTCTTGTCTTGCAGACGCTGAGTCATAGGAAAGACAGAGCAGTCATTTCAGGGTGTTGACAGCTTAATACAAGGTTAGACCTTCCATCTCCATGCCAACAGCAACGGTGACAAATACATATCAATTGTTCCAGGTCAGCTGATGAACTTTCCCCATAGTGAAAAATGAGATCTTGTTGAGTCCTCCTCTACGGAGAATGGAGCTGAATCAAGAGATGAGCATGCCTCTGGTTTCTTCAGCCTGTGCAGAGGTGTATCCTGGCATTAGTAGATGCTGGTGGGTGTCTGGGTAGGATGCCTGTCTCACAGCACAGTTTTTTGTTCTCTTTTTTCATTCTTTCCCCATCCAAGCACGGTTCTGGGGCTAAGCAAGGAGGATGGGGAACATCATCTTCGTACTGCGGTGATCGCACCGTTTAATGCAGCTTCCAGCTCTCCCCAACAGTACAAGCAGCCTAGCCAGGAATAATTTCCTCGATCTCTCCCTTTTAGTCTAGGTGCTTTCTAAGGTACCATCCAGCAGCAGGCACAAAATGCCCCATAGACCATCCCTTCTCAGGAAGGTGACTGCTCCACAGGAGTTTGTTGGCTTGGGGCCATCCCAACCCCAACAAGAGGAGCCTTCCTCAGAAGGGGTCGTATTTCTGAGGAGGCACCATGTCAATTATTGAAAAGCGATTAAAAATTGAATGCATAATGAGCAATACTGGAGCCAGATGAGGATTTATGCACCAGCCTTTAGCTGGTTTGTCAAGGCTGTGTGTGCAGATACATAGATACATATATAAATACATATATAGCATGGTTTCAGAAAAAAAGGTTGTTTTGAGACATTTCTTCTCTCAGGAGGCTTTCGAAAACCTTCTGAAACCCCAAATCAATACCTTTCCAAGCAGAACAAAACTAATCCCTTCTTCATTTGGAGCAAAGTTTTTAATCTGAAAGGTGGAGTTATTGCCTATATAGAGATAAAAACCAAACCGAAACACAAAGAGAAGCTCGAAAGCAACATGAAATATTTCAAAACTGTCTCTATAAACTCCTTAAATTAACCTCCATTATTTAAAAATAATCTGGTAGCACAGATTTGCGTTCAGCATAGTTTTTTACACTCTATTTTGCCCTTGGTCTGAAAGAAACGTCACTTCCCATGCTCAGTCCATCTTGGATTCAGTTTGAGTTGTTTAAAAAGTATAAGATCTCCTTCTTGTTGTCCTCTAGAGCTTTTAAAACCTTCCTGCTGAGTTTCTATCTTCTGGAATGTCTCAGTCGTGTTTTTTCATGGGACTTTGGTCCATATCTTTTTGCCATGTAAATATAGGACCTATTGTAAAAACAGTGGTGACATCTTAAAAAACGGAGGAAAGAAGATACATGGAAAGCAAATGAGTAGATTCTGGTTTGAAAGAAGTGGTCTATCAGAAAGGCAAAAGCCCTCTGTCTTATTCCCGTACTTGTTACCAGCTCAGAATTTTCTGATAAGAATGGGAACAGAAACATCAGCAGAAAGCTGAAGGATTTCAGAGTGCTTTTTGTGTACTTCAATTGGGAATAACCAGGGGGGGTTGCCCAGAATGTGGTGACTTTAGTTCTTACACTAAATAATGTTAGCAAAATCCACAGTCCTTTGTTAAATAAATACAGGAATGGCGTATTAGCATAATGGATTAACTGAGCACATCACCCTGCATTATGAACCAGCAATGCTGAGTCATCCTAGGACTAGATGAATATTCCAACCCAATAACCTGTGTCCAGTGGTGGCATAAGCAGATAGGAAGAGGATTTGAAGAGCAGAGTAAGCATAGACTTCTGTAATACTTCCATGATGTTGTTCCCAAATAATATCCATGACATGTTCATGGGTAAAATGTCAGTGGTGAACTCAGAA
Organism: Pezoporus wallicus; assembly: GCF_028554395.1. Taxonomy (NCBI): domain Eukaryota; kingdom Metazoa; phylum Chordata; class Aves; order Psittaciformes; family Psittacidae; genus Pezoporus; species Pezoporus wallicus. The sequence goes on along the minus strand of NW_026635101.1, from coordinate 453,364 downwards.
ATACAGACTCTAATAGAATTTCTCCTTTGGGTCATACGTATGTGTGAGGACATGAACCCATGCACAAGTGTGTCGGGGCATATGTAAGTCAGTGTGTGTAGAACGGGCTTCATCACATGCCACCTGTCTCAAGTTTTCTCCTCTTCCATCACAAAGTGGCAACATCTGCTGAAGGACTAGAAGCAAAGAGGAAGGGGGGAGGAAATTATCTTCTCTACCATAAACATCCTAAATTCTTGTATATGCCCGGAAAACAGAGCTGCCGTCGTACCGCGGGCTGAGGTCTCATCCTCTCAAGTGCAATCAAACAAACTGCTGTTGCTGTGGAGCTTGTCTAAAAACATTTTGCTCATTCAGGCCTTTTATGCCTGCTGTTCTCATTATTATGCTCTTGTTTTTCCAAGTGTCGAAATCTCACTCGGACATTTATAGTTTTATCTGCGCTTGAATGCACAATCAGACGCCGCAGGCAGCACCAGCCTGGGGCTGAGTCACGTCTTCGCCTCCATTGGATTTCAAATTCCAGCAGAAAACATTGACACCAAAATGATGCAGCGGCTGAAGCCCAGATGTTATGAGAGTTGATAATGCAGAAGAGGCAAACTCATGCTGGTCTCTGTTTACTTCCTCTTCTCCCCACTCACACTTTCTTCCCCTGAGCCTTTCATAGGTTTCCAGGGATAAATGTTGTCCCCGCTATATCCCCTCCCACCAATGCAGCATCATTTGATTTGGTGGCAGTAGGGATTCTGTTAGTCAGGCCACTTGTCTTCACCTGCCTCCTACCCAGGAGCTTGGCAGGGTTTTGTCAAGGCTGGAAGTTCATGTGCTGCTGCAGGGCGAAGTGGTGATGCTCACAGAGAAGGAAATACCACGTGGAGGGCTGGGTGGAGAAAGGTCTGGTTAGACTATACATGGACTTCCAGTGCAAAGCAAGAGGCTACTCCAGACACAGGGTGGTCACCAGCCTGTCCCTTCTCATTGCCTTCACACTGGTAGCTGTTCCTACCTCCACTGTGATGAGCCTGTTGTTGTTTCTCTGCCTTTACTTACCAGTCATGGTAAAGAAGGGGCTGAGGCAGGTCAGAGGGGCTGATGATGGAAGCAGCATCCGCTGCGATGCACTCACATTGCACAGTGCTATGCTCTGGCCACAAGCCTGTTTACTAGAATGAGGATCCATTGTTGAAAGGAAGCCTTGAGGGGGAGGTTTTCACACTGGATTTTGTTTTGTCACTCTGAGATGCAGCAGAGCACTTAGGACATCTGGCAGAAGCCTCAAGCAAAGCAGCAGCAGCTGCGTATGCCAGTTTATCCCCTCTCCATGTGTTAATGAAACCCTGGTGACATCCCTGGATCATCCTTTTCTCACTCCTTCCCAAGTACTCACAGATCTCAGCATTGCCCCAGAGGAAGTTCCACATGGGCTAAGCATTTACTGCCTCACTGTCCTCATCAGCCATCCCAACTAGATCTCAGTGTTACCATATAATCAGAGAGCAGGGTATGGTTAAGCTCTTGTGCTTTCTATCTTCTAAATGCTCAGGATGGGACTGACACCTTACTGAAAGACATCAATCCTGAGCAAGTTATCTAGCATCTACCTATCACCGCTGGAGTGTGGATGGGAATTTCCTGAAGGTGATCCAGCAATTGATTTTGGACACTGCAGTCTGAAGGCTAGGTTAGGCTGGGTTGGATGCCTTCCTTTGAAGAGGAAAAGAAGCGTAAGCAGTAGAGATTAGGTCCAGCATTGAGCCTAAGAGGTTTGTGTTTGTTTTGAAGTGCCTGCACTTCACTGTGATGCCTGCTCCCCACTGTTTGCACAGCAAGTTCCAGGCAGAGAATGTCTGCTTGAGACTCATGTCCATTTCCAGACCCAACTTCCCAGCAGAAATGATGGAAACCTCTAGAGGAGCTCTTTGGTATCTGAAAGGCCAGTTGCCACAGGCTGAAGCTTCTGTTATACTATGGGCATAATGTGATTTGCAAATGCCTGACACAGCAAAGAACCATTTGTTGTCTATTTAATTCACCAGTTCAGTCTGTCGACATGTTTGATGAGGCTTCCTAGTCCCCTGGTTCTTTCCTGAAGCTCTCCTGCTATATCCCAACCCCTGTGCTGGGTGTCTGCCAGCCCCATGTTTTCCACTGCGGACTCTTTGCTCTCATTCATGGTCCAGAGGCAGATCCTGACTTCACCCTTTCCCATCTGTATCTTTAGCAAAGTCTCTGGAGTCTTTTTCTCACCGTCAGTGAAAATGAAGTGATGTGAACCTGAAAGTGGAAGATACTGCCCAGAAATTTGAGATCAGCACAAGCCAGGCAAATTAAAAGCAGTTGCCAGCGCTTTTGAGTAGAAGACAGGAGAGGATACGGGACCAGAAGTGTTTTCTGTACGAGTTACTCCTCATTCTGTGGCAATTTCTGCATGCCACTTGTAGAATTAAGACCCACGGTCCAGCCAGTGTCTTTGTGGAGCCTGTGCATCCCTGCTCCTTGCCGGCCATTCCTTCACCATGAAATGAAAAGAAGTCCTCCCATCACCTCACCAAAGGGGTCAGGATACCCCATTCTCCTCCTACGTGGAGCCACTCTGCTCTCCCACTTCAGGGCGATGAGGCAGGATTAATAATTGTGATCAATGTGTTTCTTGTTTCCAGATACAGTGTACCAGAAGGTATTTTGTGAGTGTGATATATGAGTCACTGTGGGATGCAGCAGCATTTTTTGGCCTTGCAGTTATGGAGGTGCAGTATTCATCTTCTCTCAGCCCATAAAACATGCAGCCCAGGGACATGATGAATATGTTTTGCAGAAGCTCAAGTGGAAACTCCAGGGAAGTACCTTGAAAGTGTTTCTAAACAAGAAGACATTCATTTTGTTAGTTATACAAAGCAAGACAAACCTTCCAGACCTCCTTACTCCTCCTTCCCCTGCCCCTCCTCACTTTCCTGGCTGACTTCCAAAGTCTCTAAAGAGAGGATTGATTGAGGGCTGGTATTTTCTCAAGCCCCTGTTTTTACCTTTGGAGTACCCAGGTTAATCACAACCTGTGCCAGTATCTAGCAAATTGATCAGAAAGTCATATCTGGGCATCCAGAGGACACAGATCAAGGGAAAACCAAGGGGCAGGGGGTTTGGGAGCCAAGCACTCTGCAAGAAGTGTCTCATCTTCTGGCTGTGCAGGGGGGGAACTTGTCTGGTGCTATCCGATGAATTAACCCCCACTCATAATTCATCCCATGTCTTGCAGTTGTCCCCTGATCTGTTTATCAAACCTGTTGGTCCTGCTGCTGCCCAAAGACTGTATTAAATTGGTTCATCAATCATCTGGCTGCCAGCCACAGTCTTGCCAGAGAAAGGAAGCAGCGAATGAATGGAAGTACTGTAAAACTCCAGAGATAACATCATTTTGATTAGGAAAAGTGCTTACTTCTGCAGCCACTTTTAAGGCTGTTAGAATAGCTGTTTGTATTCCTTAATAGTTAATTTAAGGCGCTTAGCTTGAAGAGGCTGTAGTGAATCAAGTCCTTTGTTAGGAAGGCATTTGGACCTTCATTCTTCCACCAGTCCCAGCTGCATCAATCATGATGGACTAGTTAATACCACATAGGATTCAGCTTTGCTCGTCAGGGCAAAGAAGTAATAAAAAGCCAGTACTGCTTTAGTGATCCCAGAGCTGAGCCTGTGAAGAGGAACTCCCAGAAATCCATTTCCAGGCTCGATACGGATGCCAGATGAGCACACAAGACATTTCTTGTTCTCATATCCCACATGGGGTTTTGCTACAGCACAGGTATTCCTGGCATGGAAGCCCCAGAATGTCACTTCTCTGTGTCAGGCATCGAATGGGCTGGATAATAGAATCACAGAATGATTTGGTTTGGGTTGGAAGGGACCTTAAAGATCATCCAGTTCCAACCCCTTGTCATGGGGGTTGCCAAAACCGAGGGATTTCTTCAACGTGCACAGGGGTACCAAAGACCTGATCCCTGTTTAAAAAAGCCCAAACAAGGCAAGAAAAAAAGCGCTTATTCGTTGCCAGATGTTAACCTATTAAAACTGGCCTCGGTTGCATTTTGTGTAGCAACTGTTTTCCAGATCTGTTTAGCTTAAACCTGCAGAAATGCTGCAATGTGCATACAGCGACTCTGGGCAGGAAGGGGAAGGTTTTGCTAATTAGAGGATAGCAACAAAGCATTTTCTTAGTGATAAGCAAGTCCTTCCAGACGAGTCTGACACTGATGGAGGGGGCTTCTGCGTGGATGATTTCTCCATCACAATGGAAACCTTTCTGAAAGGAATAAAGGAGGAATATAAGATTGTCCTTCTCATGTGCCCGTACCAATGCACTCTACATCCAGAATTGGATGTAGGAGAGATTTGATTTTGCCAAATGTGACAAAACATGCATCGGGTTAAAGGGAAAAGCCCCACATTCAGATTAGGTACTTTGCTGGAAACTAGGACTTCAGTGAAAGCCTGGGCCTGTTCCGCCAGCAGAAGATACTCACTATAGGTCTAATCCTTTCACAAATGTCATCAGAGAGCTCATCAAGAATAAAAGCTGTTCTCTGTGAGCAGGTACGTCACTAGGTTGAAGATACTATAGAAAAAAATGGTCTATTAGTGCTTGACAAATCAGCCTTCTGAATCCCTTTGGGTCACTCGTCATTTTGGGAAGATCTGACCTCTTTTATTGAATCCAATCAAGGCATACTGCCAACTTTTCAGATTATTTGACATTTTGGTTAATGGTTCCTTTTCCCTTTGAGTTTCCATCTGTTTTTCAGTGAAAAAATGCTGTTTTGAAACGGCACAAAGTTTCATTTCCAAGAGGTCAACCCAAAATGTTGCCCAATTTTTCATAGCGTAACGTGACATTTCAGAAATGTCAAATTGAAATGCTCCAACATTTTCAAACTTTCCCTCCATTTTGAGGTGTGAAACTGTTTACCACACTCTATCCAAAAGCCCAAATAGCTTCATGTGCATTTACCTTCATCTGACAAATCCAGCCTAACTTCAGTGTATAGCAGCCTCTCTGCTCAAGCCTGTTCTTGATGCTGCAATGGCTAGCAGATGCTTGGAGAGCTGAATGACCAAGTCATTATAAAGCTTTCTTTGTTTTCCTTGGCATAACTCTTAAGCCACCCTAACAAGTACATCCATGATGCCTAAAGCTCCTGGGGTTTTTGTGGGAAGGGCTCTTTTTTGAGTATTTGGAGGTCCCAGACAAGAAGCTCATGAAATCCATGGTCACTAACCGGTCATCCTTTGCAAAGTGAGTACCCAGCTAAACTAGAGGACACGGCAGTAGGTGTATAAACACCTGGGAGGTGTTTAGATGTTGCTGTTTTGACATGATCATTTTCCCCCTGCCTGCAGCCTAGTCTCTCTCTCAATACATATTGCTTGACATGGTTTCTGCCAGAAACATTTATAAGGCATTATGCTTAAAAAATGAGGTTGATGAATGAGAAGAGACAGTTCTCCTAATAAAGTCATTGATAGAAAGGCCAGAAGCCTTTTTTTCAGCGGGAAAGCTTGTCATTTGGCTGCTGTAAATTGCTCTAAGTAGCAAGATAGCAAAATAAAAGACATAAATAGAGCAATAGGTGACAGTGAAGCAGAAAACGTCCCAGGACATCGAGCATTTGTTGGGAAATACAATTAAAGCATTATGAATTCCTCACTCATTGTTGCAAGGGAACAAGGACTGTCTCAGAACTTACAGGGCTCATATGCTTCTACAAGACATTTCTGGTAAGTGACAGATCTGTTACTGCCTGCTGAGTGATCCCGCTGATATCATACCCTTGTCTATAAAAAGGACATCCTCCTTTCATCATATCGCGAGGCTGAGACCCCCTGAAATGGCATTAAGTGGTCTTGGCAATGGGTGGATCAGTCTTGTCCAATTTTAGCTTGCCTTTTCCTGTTTTGATCAGGGGGGTTGCTTTTGTCTTGGAGGCATAAGGCGGGATGTGTTAGAAGAACCAGTATTTGAATACTTCTCAAACTCCAGATGTAGTTTTATGCAGGGGCCATCCTGTTGATGTCTGTGTGACTGTGGGATCATCACAGGAGACATCCATCAGTGAGGAAGTGACTCTTTCTGTGTTCATTGACAGCTGTACTAACAGATACAGTAACTCTATGAGGTTTGTTGTGCTCAAGCCAAAAAGCCTGACAAACTACATTGGGAACTCCAGCTGATCAGATTGAATTCAAGGCACCTGCTTGGGTACTCAAAGCTACATAGAAGTTGTGATACGATTGCCAGAGCTTTGGATTAGTCTTCTGAGCTACTGGCAACCATGGCAAGAGGTGCAAAAGCTACTTCAAAAAACACCATCAAAATGGAAACTCCTCTTTTCTAAGCTTGTGTGTCAACCCTCTGATAATCAAGGGAATTGCCCTGCTTGTATGCGTAAGTGTTCATCTGAATTAAGGCTAAAAGAGTGTCTACTAGCTCTGGTTTCCTAGCTCATTCAACTAAACAAGTCCCTGATCTCCAACGAGTTCACTGTCATATCCCAGGACCACGTTTCAGCCAAGAAATGAGCATCACATCTTCATTTCCAGGGGAAACAAGTAAATACGTTGCCTTGTTGTTGTTGTGTATCTTGCAGACAAACAAAGCAGTAGCCAAGGGGGACTTCCACCATGCAAGCTCCAGCTCCCGGCGAGCGCTCTTCCTGGCTGTCCTGTCCATCACAATCGGAACTGGCATCTACGTTGGGGTGGCCGTGGCTCTTATTGCCTATTTGTCCAAAAACAATCATTTATGAGCCTCAGGAAAGGGGGAGAACCAGCCACCCGGCACCTGCACTGCAGAACCCCCCCAGCAGATCAGACTGCATGACTTTCCACAAAGATGAAGAGACAAACACCTTCTGGGGGCAGGTACAGGATAACGTGGGCTTGTGCATTATTGTAGGGTGGGAAGCTGGCTGGGGGGATAGTTCCGCAGTCTGTGATGCACAAGTCTTGCTTCTCTTCATGACCCCCCCCCCCATACAAGAGAAAACAGAAGGAAAGAGAGAAAGAAAAGGAAAAGAAAGAAAAAAAAGGAAAAAGGAAAAGGAAGTTGGGGGAGGTGTGGAGAGGGGTGTTTGCCTTTTCCTTCTTTGCAATACGGTGTTTACAAGCAGCTGGCAAACTGAGCTGTTCTCTCAATACCTTTTTGGGGACCTGAACTTTGCAGCCAGCATGAGCTTGTGCTTAGTTTGCTTGTTAAGCACTGCACTGAGAGCTGGGAAAGCCTGGACGGTGGCCGGCAGTGTAACAACAGGAAGAAGAATATGTTCTCTTTTGTTTTGAACGCAGGACTTACTTGCCTAAGAGTGAAGCAGAGACCTCAGCGTAGAATGGCATTGCCTACTCTTCCTGTGTGGGTAGGTTTCCATGGAAGGAGAAAAGGAAATAAAAAAAAAGAAGTATTCTTTTCTTTCCTTTCCTTGTTTTTGGATTAAGATGTGACCCACAGGCCCACCCAGTGCAGAGCAGCTGAGGTTGCTGCATGACTTGGCTCCGCAGACTGAGGGTGAAGTCGAAGTAGCATGAGATCCATTGTAAAACGAATTCCTCCATCCGGTCCTATCGTGATAACGGCACATTCCTGTGGCATATTGCTCACCTGGGTTGCTCTGTCTTACCATGGAGACCTGCGTAGCAGTGCAAGAAACCTGGGAGGGGGGGTGGGTGGGCAGGGGGGAAATGCAAACTGAAATACTAATAAATTACGGTAAAGCATGGGAATTAACCAGGGGAAGGAACGCTTCATACATTTCTGGGGTCCTGCTCGCACGCGGAGCAGGGAAGGAGACCACTCAGATCACAAGCTCACAGCTCGTCCGTGGACCAGGGACACAGCATAGCCATGGAGAGACAAGGTTGTCCCTCGATAAGCGGCGCAGTGGTACGCTGTAAGGAAACCGAGCACTGTCCTTACTCCACTGACTGAAATGACACCATTATGTTCTTCCCCACAATCAACCTTTTATTTATTTCTTTTTTGCCTTACAGATGTACTATTTCATCCCACCAAGGGTGTATCAGCATAAATATATGTGTATCTCCATATACATATATACAGAGACAGAAGCTGATCAAAACAATAAGCATTTTATGGTTCACTGCCTTGTGTTTTACAAACATTTCTTTACCCAAGAATGTCTCAAAGACCTTTATTTTCCAACTCTGTATTGTGTGTCAGCTTTACTCTGGGGCAGGATTTTTCTCCTGTTTTGGGGTTGGCATCATTTTGGGTTTGATTTGACTTTTTTCTTTTAATTTTAAGGGGGGAGGAGGACACACACATCCAAAACTATTTTTCTGCTAGTTATACAATTTATTAAAATACATGGTACACAGCTGCTGATGCTCCGTGTGACACTTTTCTTTGGATGGATGTGAAGCATTAGGCTTGAATGAAACTTACCTCAGTACCCCAAGTTCAGCTACATGGAGAAGTATCCGTATGGAGCATCCCATACTGTACCTGGACCCAAAGACCTGTTGCAGTCACTGGCAGTACTTTTGCATTGATATGTTTGGCTTCAAACTAAGCCTGGAGACTAGCAATGTACTTACTGCTAGTCATCTAGGGAGACCGAGATGTGACATCAGGCAGGAGTTCTTCCCTGTGAGGGTGCTGAGGTCCTGGCACAGGGTGCCCAGAGAAGCTGTGGCTGCCCCATCCCTGGCAGTGTTCAAGGCCAGGTTGGACACAGGGGCTTGGAGCAACCTGCTCTAGTGGAAGGTGTCCCTGCCCGTGGCAGGGGTTGGAACTGGATGAGCTTTAAGGTCCCTTCCAACCCAAACCAGTCTGGGATTCTATGATTCCTAGAATAAATGTGCCATGTGTTCAGGCAAATCTGACATCTGCCTTACCCGGATGACATTGACATTTCTGAGTAATGCCATGGTGTACGTACCTGTATGAACTAGGAAATCACAGTCAGATAGAGAGATCTCCATAAATTGCTATAGCAATTAGTCCTGCTGTTTAAAGCCATACCGTTCAAGAGTGGTTATGAAATGCTGTAAGAAATTATTGAGCTAAAACACCCATTATTCATTGTTGGCTGCTTGTTGCTGATGGTTCTTCTCTGTAACTCCTCCTTTGGGAAAGAAAGGGATGTGTAACCAGGGAGGAGAGACAGGGATACTACATCTACTGTGAACAGTGAATTAGAAGAAGTCAGGAGGAAGTACTGACAGTTAAAGATAGACCCTTGAAAGCTTCCTTCTCTACAGATGGACACCAAGAAAATGCCTTTGGGTGCTTTCCTTTTTCAAGCAGCTTTTTGAAACTGAGTTGGTGTACCTGTCATTCCAGCTTGAACTTACCCCTTAAACCTACCTGTTATTCAGAAGCCATTGCTGCTTGTATGCTCTCTCCATGCCTAAAGGATACTTTATTTTTAACGAGCATCACTTTTGGGGTAGCAGAGTGCTCTGCCCTCCTGTGTTTGCACACAGGGCGATCCTGTTTAGTTTACCGGCTTCACAGAGAGAATAGAGAGAATAAACTAGGTTGGAAAAGACCTTTAAGATCATCAAGTCCAAAAGTCAGTCAGTTTCTCAAAGGCTACAGCTGCCTCATTACTTCCCTCCCTTCCTGAAGTGAGACTTTCTAAACAGGTCTCACCCAGGAGACCTGAGACTCCTCAATCAGGAAATGTCAAAGAAGCGGCACTGGTATCTTTACCAATGACAAACTGTAGTGAGAGCTAAGATCTACTATGAGGAGAAATACCGAACTGTGAAGTCCAGGGTCGGAAGGCTCCAGCTTAATCATGGGATGTAGTATGCCATTGTGGATTAACCTCAAAAGATACATGAGGAGTTCTGGAGACTCACTGATGGGGAAAGAAAAAACCCTCTTTGTGAACGCCTCAGAGCTCGGGAGAACAGAGAGATGCTCAGCAAATAATGTGCTGGGTTAGAGACTAATTACACATTACATCTGCTATCTGACGGGATTTCATAACCCTCTGATACCTCCACTGATTCTCAGTGCCTTCATTTGGGAATCTTCCTAGCCTTGAGCATTTTTTATCTCTCTCAGCCTGAAATGAATGTCTCCCATGCTCCACACAACACCCACCATCTGGCTAGCTTGCATGAGCTCCCTGCTGAGGCAGGGAGAGGGCATAGCGAGGCTGCTTGGGAGCATCACTGTAACCCAAGGCTGGAAGAGATGCGGGCAGACACCAGCCTGCCTGCCCGTGGCAGTGCAACCCCTTTCTCTGGGCTGGCTGCCATGCACCCTCCCTCCAAGACTTGGGGAATGCCATGTGGGGAGCTCCACAGGCAGCCAACAACCATCAACTCCTTTATAATCTCCTCTTCATTTCCTCCTGCATCACTGCGTACAGTGATGGCTGGAGGGTGTTTCTAACCCGAGGGACTTGTTCATTCAGTAACCACTTTTGATGGAACTTGGCAGAGGGAGTGGACATATTTAATACAACTAAGTGCCTGTAAACCTCACAGTAAGGAGCAGTGCAACAGCAGAGTTGTACCCAATCGCTGTGCCCAGAGGAAGGGCACAAAGAGCGAGGACACTGGGCAGTAGACATCAGAAAACACACACTTAGGCTGCTGAAAGCCCCAGCCAGCAGTGGAGCTTCGGTCAGTGTGCACGACAGCCCATAATACGCACAGGGTCCGCAGGAGAACAGGTTTCATCAGTCTCAGAGCTCACTACACTTGGCTGTTAGCAACAGAAGATGAACATTAGCAGAAGGGCTGCACCTAGGAGACCTTGTTACATTCCAGGTTTCCTCAGGGCCAGATGCGGTCCAAGTAGCCTAGTCCTGGGCTCAGACAACTTCAAATCCAAAACAAGGGGCAGAGATGATGGACAACAAGAACAGTGCCACTTTTCCCAGCAAAACTAATCCAGGCCTTGAAAAGCATCCTAAGCAGCCTAAAAGCATCCTCTGCTTTCTGTATCAGGCCAGCACAAAAGATGCTGTGGGGTGGTTCCTCAGGCAGCCTGGTCACTGCAGCCCATGGTTCCACTTCCCTTGTGCAGCACAGAACATTGGGTTTTACTTCAGACATCATGGGCAGGAGTCAGTGTTACAGACACAAGGATCACTGCTGTGTCAAAGGAATGAAAGCAGGAGGTGCCAACAGTGTTGCAGTCTATGGTGATACGGTGAGGACATCATATGTCTTCGGTTTGCTGATCATAAGGCAGCTCTGGTGACCCTGCTTGCCTACAATGGTCAGAAGGTAGGAGCTACTCCACTTCATGCCATCACATTTCCTTCCTTGGACATGTCCAAGTGTACTTATGCAGACTGCTGTAGCCATTTCAGGGCAGTGGCTGTCTGGGGAAGGAAGCAGAGGGGTGGCAAAGAGTTGTGGGAGACTGACTTTATGAGGTGGGAAACAGGAGAGAATCTGTAATTTACCCCATCCAATCTACCATCATACTATCTTGCTGGGGTCAAAACTCCCCCTCTCTACTGGCTTGCCTGACCAGTAGCAGGCTGTGCTTGTGCAAAGGTGAAGCATCAGAAGTGATGCACCAGGTGGGTTACAGCAGCTTTCCCTTCCCAACACAAGGTTAAGTATTCCCATACCTCTCGGATTCAATTTGTCCTTCCAGAAAACTCAGAGGTGTTCCCTCTCTTTCAGAATCATGTCATTTTTTAGTGCCATATACGTACAGAAACGTGCATAAATACATATGCATACATATACAGGTGTCTGTGTGCGTATATACACATACATGAATATGTGAAATACAGTACAGAAAGACTAAGAGGAATCAACTGACTTGTTCTCCATTAAGGAGAATGCTGCTGTGGATTTCAACACAAAACAAACAGAACAATAGTGATCAATAATGATGTATGAAATGGGTAACAGATCACGAGAGCCACGCTTTGCTGCTTCCCTGCTCTCTGCTTTGGAGTCAGCTGTTTGCCAGGGTTTTAATCCCTGTCACCTTTGTCAATGCGTCTTTTGTTAGCATTGGGTGGAGGCAAGCTGATGGTTGTGTATGGAAGCGGTACTGCCACATCCTTAGCAGCACGCTGCCCACTGTTTTGCAGAAGAAGGGACCCAGCCCCTAGGACAGCAGGTCTTCACCCGAATTGGCCATGGATTTCTTCTACAATAAGCCTTAATAGATTCTATACTGCCCTCCAGGGACTGGCAGTTCATCTCAGTCATCTACCAACCTTTGAAACCATCCTCTTTAGAGATCTGCAATCGCTAGGAATTAGGGACGGTGGTCTGCATGTAGGACCATAGAATACATAAGGTTTGCAGGGACTTCTGAAGGTCTTCACTCTGGCCTCTTGCTCGGTGCCCTCTGCTTCAGCCCCCAGCCAGCTCAGTATCTTCCACTGGACTTAACTCTAGTTCCTTCCTCTGTCTCTTATGCTGGGGAGTCCCAAACTGGGTGAGATCTCATCAGTCCCAAGAAGAAAGGACTATAAGCGCTATAATCACCCTAATCACTCTACTCACTCTGCACTCTGCTGATACAGCCCATTAGCCTACTGTGCTGCAGGGGCACCTACTGACTCCTAGTTAATTCCCTCACACACTTCCCAAGACTGGGTCATTATGTCCCAGAGGCAGGATACCACATTTGTTTTCAGTGAATGACCTTTGCAATGTCCATAGCAATCCATTTCTGCAGCCTGTCCAGGGCCCTTCGAGAGGCATCTCTGCCCTCCAATGTATTGCCTGCTCCCCCAACTTCTTATCTCTCACAGACCTGCTGCATGATCCTCAGAAATAACATTTTCTTTGTGTAAAGCCAAGCAAAAACAGCATGTGGTCTGACCACCTATAAGAATTTGCAGCTCTTCTCTTTGAATTCCCCCCAGTCTGAAGGCCAATTTGAGCACCCAAGGGACTGTGATTGACTCACATTTAGTACTGGGGCCCAGTGTCTTAATTCTGATGTAGAATTAGTTAATCCATTATATTTTAAGAACACCTACCTAGTCCTGGCGTATTTGTTGTTTTCTACTCATCTGAGCCATACTCAAGAGGCAAGACTGATCACAAGAATAAATGAATGCTCAAATGAGCCAAGATATAGGGGAAATAATATAGATTTTTCTTTCAAAACCAGGTTCATGAATCAACAGCTTGTATTATCACTAAATTGCTTCAGTTACTTAAGAACAACTTAAGAGCTGTAACAGAATAACAGCCTCATCAAGGAAGCAAACCATCTTGGAGACCAGGAAGAGCATGGGTACAACTGCTGCACTGCCAAGAGCAACCCACAAAACTGAGCCATTAAATGAGTAGCCCAAAACATCTCATGAAGGCCAGATGCTTGCTTGCATGCAAGAGGAAAAGAACCTTTAAGATGAACACCAAACAGTGGCACTTCTGGGAAGAGTCCACAAGTAGAAGCTGCAGGGAAAAGTCCTATCTGAAAGTTATGAGCTTTGGGAACAATGATTGCATTGAGCCTGGCAGCAGACTGAGGCACTGCAAACTCTCATTATGCCAGCTGCCCTCATCACATCAAAGCTGTGGAGATCCTCTCTAACCAGGAAAGGAGACAGACATGAACATGGTTCAGCAAACTGCTTAATGCACGTTTACATGTTCAGGTAGAACAATGCACATATATACATCATTGCCAGGCTACTTCCCATACTGGAGGGTTGGCAAACACCTCGGTAAACCACTGCCTACCTGCCATGTTATATGGGCCCGTAGACCATTGCTCCGACCTTAAATGCTGCACACAAATATACCTCTTCCTCCCATTTCTTCATCATCTTTTCATAGGATTTTGGAAAGGAGCTGAGATGACTCCACCCGCCATGACCTGTCCTCACCTTCCTCTATTATTTCATGTGATTAATTAGTTCATCTGCCCATTTCTGGAGCCTTGCTTTGAACATTCACCAATAACTGTCAAGCAGCCAGTGACTTCTTGACTCATCAAAGAAAAAACCCTCCCTTTTCCTGCCTCCATCCAAGAAAGGGACCTTTTGGCTCACTCTTGGCACACAGCAGCAATTAGAGCCGGTTACATTTTCTAATCATTTTATGTGTGCTTAGAACGTTTTCCATCAGAAAAATGCCATTTAATCAAAAGGAGAGCTTGGCTGCAGGAAGATGTTGGCTTCAAGGGCGTGCTGCAATTGAGAAAGTAAAAAAGCAAAACCCTTTCCCAACGGCAGAATATTTCCCACTGACCTTTCCGAGGGAGACTGCTCTCTTTTGAAATTATATGTCTCTTAAATATTTGATGCTGATCAAACTGCAGCCGAGCTGGCAAGAGCACAACTTGAATTCTCTTGTAACTGGAACTCGGTTTGACAGATCCAGACTGAAATTGTTACAAATCCTTTCTTCGAACTGTTATTTGAGGGGACTGCCAGACTGCGATATTTTGCTGTATTTCAATGCAGGAAGAGACGTTTAGATTGCAATATTGCCTTTCACATAGGAAGTCTATGCCCAGATTTTTATACGTCATTGGTCTATAGAGAAATTCCCCCTGGTCCTATGAAGAACAGCTCTCCTAAGCCCTCTGCACTGAGTAATGAATCCTTGGAAGTACATACTCCTCCTCTTCTGCAGCGAAGATCATGACCCTGGAGCTGAAGGGTAAGATGCTCCAGCAGACTGTTACACAGGTCTCCTCATGTACTCTCCTCATCCCATGGTCTCCCCGCCCAGAGGATGCTCCCACACATCTGGAGCGAAAACAGAAGCTCAGAAACAAGACCTCAGTGCTGGCTGGTGGGGCTGGTACCGGGTAGAGCTGGAGCCTCATGGCAAAACACAGCAAAGCAGCTCCACACTGGTGCTCTCAGAAGAGACGCTACAGACACCAAGACACACGCTCCCTCTGTGCAGCCCTGGCTTCCATCCAGTCCTGACATCAATCTCCTTCTGAAGGTTAGACATGACACCTTCAACTGATCTGCTCTGCAAGGTCAACAGGCAGCAGCATTCTTCCTGCTTTTGCGATCCCACCAGACTCTAAACTCCATCACTTACAACTATTTGCTAAGACTCCGTGTTGCTCAGGAGCTAGTTCAGCACCCTTAGAGCTGAGACGAAGATCATGCCTGTAACTCTTGGACGTTCTGCAGCAGAACATCAAACTCCTTCCTGATAGACTGGTTCAGGGAAAGGGATTTCTGACAACAAGGTTCAGCCCAGGAGGGTTAGCCTCTGCTTTCACCTGCAGTAGCTAGCAGAAACCAGCGCCTCCAGAGGACAGTTCAGAGCAAGAGATTAAAGCTGTGAGCTATGTGTTGGAAGGCTGTGATTCTTTCCTGGCTGGAGGCATACTGCAGTGTGCTCAAGTTAGGCTCTGTGCATCTGCAGCACCATCAAGATGCTTACTGTGGTCTCCCAAGACCTGTGCTAGCGCTCAGTCCTCACTGAGTCCCATGCCCAGGTGCATTTTCAGACTGTTCTTCCCACCAGATATGCTTGGGCTTCCCTATTCCACCTATTTGTGCAGCTCTGCAGCGCTGCAGTTACCTGGAGATTAGTGGGAGCAACTGGTTAGGAGCCCATTCTCAAATTGCTCCTGGCAGGCTGAGGAAGGCCCTGAGGTGCCACCATCAGTGGTCATCGTCAAGGCATTGTTAGCTGGGAGCCAGCTTAGGAAGGTTCCTATGGCTGAAGGCAGTCTGTCCATGATGCTGCACAGGCCCTTGATTTACTTCAGCACCAAAGCATGGTAGGAGGCATGGGAGGGACTCAGGGCAGAGTGCAACAGGTCTAAATGGAGCATCTTCCAAGAGCTGAGCCCCAGGGTGACAATCATTGCCTTGAGGATCTTTTAAGATTGCGTTCTCTTGCAAATCGGTTGCCAGTTATTTCCCCTTATCCATCACCACAAACGAGTTTTGATTCTTCTTTCCTTGGCTTTCCTCACCACACACGCTGTTGGCCAGCTTATTCATCTGGAATCTGCCATTTGCTAACTGATCTGATTAGAGTTAATTACTAATTATTTGTATTACTACAAACCTGATGCTATACGCACCATGGGAATATAATTTAATTACAGCATAATATCAATTAGATGCATGAATTAAAATGTTCACGTTTTAATATGAGCCCGCTTTCTGTTTTCAGTTGTATGAGCTGCCGAGCTTGGAGGAGAAAAAAGAGCTGTTGCTCCAGGCTGTTGAGCAGTGAGAGGTGGGCAGCTCTCCCAAATCAGGTGGGAGAATGGGGTTCACAATTCCCAGGTGTGGAAGAATTCTTCCTGGAAGGATTTTTTTAACCGGAAAAGCTGTCATTGTACACCATGTAAGTTCTACATCGTCTAGCAGCAAGGAGTTTAACTACATGGTTCATGAAGAACCACCTCTTTGTGTTCACTGCGACCTAGACAACA
This sequence comes from Pezoporus wallicus, assembly GCF_028554395.1. NCBI lineage: Eukaryota > Metazoa > Chordata > Aves > Psittaciformes > Psittacidae > Pezoporus > Pezoporus wallicus. Next base: position 436,986 of record NW_026635101.1, on the reverse strand, counting down.
GCTGGGGCTGTTGCTCGACATAGGTAGAAATGCAAGGAAGGACCATTATGGTCCTTCCTTTCCTCTTCGCTGAATAAGTCACAGTGGGGAGGGAGGATGCTGTACTGACCTCCATCGCACCCCATCCGGTTGCCTCTGACTGATGCAGGATAAGCCGCCCATCACTCCTCACCAAGGCCTATGTCTAAACATAAGGCTTTTTTTACTGTGAGCGTGATCAAACACTAGAAGAGTTTGCCCAGCTAGGCTGTCATCCATCCATCCCATGCCTCCATCCTTGGAGATATTCAAAACCCAGCTCAACATAGCCCTGAGCTACCTGCTCTAGGTGACCCTGCATGAGTGGGGCGGGTGGACTGCCAGCCTCAGCTCATCTCCGGTGCTGCAACGCTCTCGCAGCAGCTTGAGCCATGACAAATGAAGATGCTCAAGCTCAACATCTGGTTCTTGACAAGACTTCTCAGGAGTTGGCTCATAGCAAACAAGGAAGAAACTTGCTAAACCCTGGGGTATGCTGGAGCCCAGGAAAAGCACACGGGATTCAGGAGAAAAACTCCTCTCATCCCCCCAACGTGGCACGGCTGAGAGCGCTTGTACAAGACAGACCCTCTCTGTTTAATGTGTCTCCACCTCTGTAGGGTCACTGGGCCTCTCAAAAGGGTTTAGAAAGGACCTCAGTGCTCAGGAATGAGCCAGCCCACCGGATCAAGCTGGGTGCGAAGCTGAAGAGCAGAAGCGTTTGACTCCAGCGTGAAACCAGCCCATCTCCTGCACAGCACTGCTGCACGATGTTGCCCTCTGGTGTCTCCTCTACCGTGAGCGTTTCTCCTTCCCTAAACTGTGTATCTGGAAATTCGGGCAGGCCACCGGCCATGAGAAAGCGTTATAGCACACAAGACCATTCTGTTAAATAAAATGGGGGGGAAATTACCTACTTTTATAAAAAAATAAAAAAAAAAGGAAAAGCAAAACCAACACAAAACCCTCAGAGTATAACATTCTTCCATGGGAGATGGCCATCCCTGGTCAGCCTCCTGAGTGTATTTCCCCCGTAGCATCTTTTCCCCTCCCCTGTTTGAAAGATGACCATACCTACCTGCCCTGCAGGCACTACATCTGCTCGCAGGAAGCTGCAGTCAGGGACAATAAGGGGGATGAGAGGCTGCTCCACTGAAGCCCCAGTGCCTAGCATCAGCATCTGAGCTGCCTCATTCAGGCTCATCAGCCCACTTCATCTCTTTAAGCACTGCCAGTACAGCAGGAAGGCAACCTCCCTGCTCAGCCCTGTTTTACGTAGCTTGGGGAGTAATCCAAAGGAGAACATCACAAAGTGGACAAAATAGGACATTGGAATAGGTCAGGTTAACAAGGGATTTCCAAGGGAAGCTGGGAAAGAGAGACATGGTCACAAGTAAGTTTAAAGACATCTGCCCAGTAACAGAGGGGTATGTAAGCTCACCAAGCCTCCCTGTAATGCTTATCAAAGCTGCCTGGTGTCAGGCAGGCGGCCAGTCTGCACTGATGGGGTATTACTTTTGAACACTCTGTGACTGTCCCTGCGCTGTCTCTATCACCCAGCAGGCAGGCAGGGAGCAGATTACAGAAGGTAATCTTTATTGACAGCTCTTAGAAGGAGGACTCCTTAAGGCTGGCTTCACAGTGTCACTGCTAATGTGTTGGGCTTGGCAGGTGAAAAAGGTGAAGGTCTCAAGAAGCTGTATTTAACACTGTGGTTCCTATGAAAGTCCAGGCCTTTCTGGTTCACCAGCCCCAGGAGACTAAGGACAGTGATAAACTGAAGAGTAGTCACATTATAGTCTATACTGCAGTATATACATACTATCATCAGTAGTCACATCATTGCCTAAACTGCAGTAACCACCCTTCATCCCCAGCCAAGCCCAAAGCCCCTGGGTGCTCAGTGCTTTAAAAACACATCTCTGCATTTGCACTTCTCACAAAGCAACTGTTTTCAGTTTGGTTCCTGTCCACTTTTTAGTGAGCATGAAACAAGTCAGCTCGTGCTTCCCCTGGGAGGTGTCCTGTGGGTCCTTAATATCAGGATGGCTATTCTTGCACCTAGACGGTGCTGTCCCTCAGGAACTATCACTTCTCCTACCTAAGCTACTTTGCCCTTCAAACTGCTTCCCATGGGATCCCTTGTTCCCCTGATCTAAGGCACAGCTACAGCCTGGTTTCTGAGAAACTACTTCTCCCATCTTCCCAGCACCACAGCCTCCATGGGCAGTAATGTCTTGCCTACGCTGCAAAAACACAAGCAGAGTGAAAGGGATACATAGCATCAGTTCAAGACAGTGTTGTGGAAATCTCCATATAGGACCCATTCTCTGAAGAAGTAAAGAAGGGAATGCAACAAGGCAAATCAACCAGAGTTTATGGAAAATAGGGCTTGTCAAACAAACCTGATTTCCCTCTGTGATGAGATTACAAATCTGGTTGATAAAGGGAACTGTCCAGAGGTAATAGGCTTAAATCTTCAGAGGGCTTTTGACTTAGTATCAAATAGCATTAGGTTTTAAAGGATGTGCACCATGTAGCATCAATAAAGCAAGAACTAAACAGGTTAAGAACTGCCTACCTGACAGACATCCAGCAGCAACCAGCAGAAACCAGCATGAAACAGGAATAGCTCTAGTGTGGTGGCATGAGGAGCAGGTCTGTGCCCAGAATGGTTTGCTGCTTTCTGCATGGCTTTGAGGTTGATGCAGATGAAGTTGGAAAGTGATGCGAATGCCAGCAGCTCAATAGAGAGTGGTAAGGATGAGGCAGCCGTACCAAGACATCTTGGTCCCTGAGGGAGCAGGAATCACTTACCCAGAGTCAGCTTGCATAAGCAAAGTCATGTGCCTAGCAAGAAGAAACACATGAAACAGGAATTGTACCCCAAAACAGGGGTTTCAATGGCCACAGGACTGAATGTGACCTCCCAGCATGAGGATTTGGCAAAGAGACACAATCCTTGCCCGCCAACAGACCACATGTGACTTCATGCTGTGATGAGGAGACCAGTCCTGGTGTACCAGGAGATCAAGAAAGCACGGAAAAGTCAAAGACAGTGAGGAAAAACGTTACCTAAACTACCTTGGGGCTGGGGAAAAGGGAGAGGAGTGCATTAGCAAAGTGGCTCAACCAGCTTGAGCTGCTGAGAGCTTCGTGGCGGGCCCTCACCCTATGCATCCTTATTTCTTCGGAGCACTGCCCTTCAGCTTCAAGGACTCCTCTTTCCTCCTGACGTGCAGCCAAGATGGTGAGCAAAGGCCCTGTCCACCCACAGCCCTGTGACCGTATGGAGTCTGCAGACCAGACCCAGCCTCTCCTGTATGAGCCCTCACTGCAGGTAGGGCTGGTCTGCACCCTTGCAGTGTCTCGGTGGTATTCAAGCCTCAGCAGGGCTGGGAATAACCTCTCTGTAATGTGCAGCATCGTAACCATGCAAATTTGCAATTTTCCCCAAATGAGACACTTGCACGTCAATCGTCTGCTACCAATTACAGGACAGGCAGTAAAAGCCTCAAAAAAGTAGCATCAGCCTCTATTGGGATCATTAAAAGACAGCGCTGTAATCTCAGCCAGCATTTTAGGTGCTTAACAAACCAAAAAGGGCAGACTTTCCTTAAGAAAAGCAGCAAGAAGCTGCCAAATGTGTTCTTTAACCGAGTGGAGCTTGCCAAGGTGAGTTTAGCCGCGCTACCTTGAGCCTGCCACGCTGAATTGCCTTGAAGATTTGGTTGTTTCTTTGCTTTTGTTGCTTTTCGAAGGAAAAGAAAATGGACTAGGATAAAAGAAGAAATACGGTAAGGAAAGAGAAGGAAAACAGCAACTTCACTAGGAGAGAGATGCAGTTCCTGGCTAAAAACACAGGTAGGAAACTGCAGAGCACACAACAGCATCAGAAGCGTAGACTCTGCCAGTTGTTAAGTGCCCCTTATGGCACTCCATTCTGCTGCCCAGCTTTTCAGCCTCACTTCTCTGACACACTCTTCATGCCTCTGCGCCCTTCTGGAAGGGTTTTCCCTGACTCAAGGCCTTGAGGAGAGTGAAACAGGACCCTCTTGCTGAACGTAGCAGAACAAACTGCAAGGCAGGCAGGATGGCGCCTGCTTGGGTCATCTGCCAACACAGAGCCTGCCTGCTTTGCTTGTTCAGGATGTCGTGGCCCCTTTCTGCTAGATGAAACCTCAGCTGTGAGGAGACATCCCTCTTCCTACATGCATGGCTCTACCTAGGGAACAGCCTTCTCCATTCCCAGCTGCTGCAGAGAATAAGCCTTTGGGGTCCCCATGTGAGGTGGATCTTCTACTCCACTGGGTAGACTTCATGGACACAACACTCTGCTCCTGGACCTTTGCTATGCCAGTGAAGATGACATAAGGGAAATTATCACCTCTGTGCTCCTCTTTACAGAAGTGGGGCACTTTATGGGTAGGGAAGCTGGTTGTCAGCACATTTGAAAGAACAGGGTGATTTTTAAGAGCATCACCCATGCATGGCTGGAGCTCCTCTCACCAAAGTCATGGGCTCTGTGTCATTCCAGCTGCTCTCCCTACGGCAGTAACATTACAGTTTTCCTTTTGAATTCAACAGATGCAATACACATGCAGTAAAGCTGAACGAGCTCTCGGGCAGCGCAAGCAACTGCTGCTGCAAACCGGCCCCAGCAACCAAAATGACTTGGAGCAGCCCAAAGGAGGCTGAAATAACACCAGCACAAGTGAAAGGAAAAAGGAGCATTACATAGACAAGGGGTTGCTTCTTCAGGTATTTGAGAATAAACCTCCCTGTCATAGGGCTGGACAATGGAAGAGGTGAAAGAGAAGAGGAACCTCACTACCAAGACCAACATGCCCACGTTAAGGCAGGTTTTTTAACAGCACAACCAGGGCTAAGGCTCTTCAGGAAGCTTCCTTCCCTGTCCCTTCCTCATCAGATGCCTGTTTGCCCATCCATAGCTTTGCCTCATCTCCTCCTCCAGCCCCTACACTGCAGCCAGCATTACTTATGCAGGCCATGTTTTCCAGCAGACACCGAGCCCTTGCATTGCCAAAACCCATGGCACAGCTCTTCCCTCAGAAACCCAAAAGGTACTGCTCACAACACTGGAACTCCATGTTGTCCCCTACTTCCAGAATTCTGATTAAAAACTCATCACAGTGCTTACAGTGGAAATTCTGTCCCTGCCCACGGCAGGGGGGTTGGAACTAGATGATCTTAAGGTCTTTTCCAACCCTAACTATTCTATGATTCTATGATTCTGTTTCACTCATTTCCTGCTTAGTTTTAAATCTAGCCAACAATATTCACATTAGAAAAAAATCTGTAGGGCCATGTTGGAAGGAAACATTGCATTTTAAAAGGTGAAAAACAAGAGGAAAATTATTCTTCTGTACTTAATTCATCCCTAACAATGCCTGTGAAATCTATCACGCATGGAAATCTTCAACCACTGCATGCTTTAGTATACTTAATAGGCAGTGACAGCAGACTCTCCTGCAGGCTGGGATGGCTTTTCCAACATCTCAAAGAGAAACAGCCTGAAAGCATGATAAATACCTCTGGATTCCTATAGCCTTTTAACGTACACTTCTCTTGCAAGCAGATCGCATTTACAAACATGAATAAATGCACACATCAAAAAGCCTGCATCCTTCACGTACTGAGATTGAGCACGAGCGCTTGTGAAGACACCCCACAAACGTTCCTCGGACATTTGTCAGTCACCCAGCCTGAGAGTCAGCCCAAATTTACAGTTTGAAAGTGATTCATGGGCTGCTCATAGAAGCTGAAGGCAGCAGAGCGCTAATGAAGTGTCTCTAACAGTCTGAACATCAGGTACAGCTCCAAGCGACTGCACTGCAGACTTTTTCCCCTGCAACAGCCACATTAACACCACCTGAAAAACGCATTTCTGCCTTTGGTGGTGGTTTTGAGGTGTGCAGACCTGCAGTACGTATAAATCTGATGCTCGCCTACAAGCACACAGGGTTACAATTGCTCCTGAGCCATTGCAGAGCGATGTCCCCTGCCAGAAACAAGCAGGAGCTCTGTAGGTCTGAACTGTTATTAACAATGCAGAGGAGTCTCGTTGTGCACCGTAAGGGCTCGTTTGATCATGGCAAAGGCAGGGATGAAGGACAGCACAGAGGCTCCCGAGCTCTGTGTGAATGCTGCACTTTAAACCAGCAGAGCAAATGAAATTCTAAGGGAAAAATGCCATAAGGCACTTGTCCAGGGTGCCCGAGCTGGAGGGTTATTTATACAGTTTTTTTCCTTCAACAAGGAAATTTTTCCGAGTGAAGCTAAGGCAAAGCTTCCCTGGAGAAACTGATTTGTAGTAGATCTTGAACACCTAAGAAAAGAAGGCAAAGGAGATCAGGCTTGCCACAAAGAGATGGCTTCATCCACGTTTCAATTATTGAACCACTTGCTTCTGAATAACCTTAAGAGCAAGGTGTTCTGGAATAGCCTTCCAAGGTGACTGATGAACATAACATGGAGCTCAACATGAAGTGGATACAATGACACTGGAGATGCTCTCTGGTCCTACACCAACTCTGTGCCCATCATCAGGCCATAATATGACACCCAATACAAGGCCAAACACTCCTGGTGACCAGAGAAGACAAGGGAGAATAAAATCCAGATGTGAGACTTCTATTTGATCAGAACATCTCTCTTAGGTGCTGTTAACCACCAAGTGAGGTCCCAGAACATAAAGGAATGAGGCAGGAATAACTAGTGCTCTGATCACATGCAGCAATTCAATCTCCATCTGCTCCAGAAGAACCCAAGGTCATTACTTAGTGTTGTCAAGGTTGCTAATGGGCTATGTACTCTGATTGGTAATACACCAGCACACCTAAAACACAGACAGCAAAACGAATGGATCAAGACAGGCAAAACCCAGATACTTCATTTTTCTCATGCAAACCATGACAGAAACAGAAGGGAGACAGAGGAGAGCAAAGAGCTCATCAAAAATGCTTCTGTCTCCACAGAATTACAGTCTTGAGCAAAATCTCTGGCTGCCCTCGATGAATTTTTTACTAAAGAAGAAATATATTCAAATTTAAGAACGAAAAATAACAATCATTCCTACTACAGAAACATCACGTTTCTTGTCCAGCCACAGGGAATACCGGATAAGAACAAAGCCGTGCTTTTGGACTGTAACAGATCCGGTATCTATTTTTCCAGATGAAGGTTAAAGAGGAAAGAATGCTCCAAAAGAGTGGAAAAAAAGTGCCTATTGGAGCTCTGGAAGATGCCTTATAAAGAAAAATGTATTCCAAAGCTCCTGCCGGTATTAAATTAATTCAGTGTGGGTTATAGAAGCTATGGAGAAGTATGAATCCTTCCGTTTCTAAAAGAAGCAAAATACAGTTCAACACTGAAAGCTGAACATACCTAACAGGGAGGGAAATCAGTCACTCAGGATGTGGTAGAATCCCCATCACCAGAGGTCTACAGCCAGCTGGCTATAGGATGCACATCCTAACTGCATCAGCAGCCATGGACTAGCTAAAGAAATTGCTGGGTGAGGCTTCAAGGCTTGAATTATTATAGAAGGACAGCATACTGGTTCATAATGACCCCAACCAGCCTTAACATCCATGAATAATGCCGTTACTCCTGCTTTCATCTTGGCAGCAATCATTGTCTTGGATGCAAGTGCCCCGAACTCCACTGCGCACCCTGGATCTAAGCTATGGAAGCAAGGATACCAGCTGAGGATACAGTTCATAGGATGGAAATTTACAGAACTGAGATGAATTCACAGCTTCCCAAGCTCTGCAGTATTCATTTGGCTCTTCTGCTCTGATGTGGCGAGAACACTTGCACTTTGATGGCTGTAATTACACAGCCCCGTTCCTTGCTTCACTGCCTAGCCAGGGTTTATAGAGCCACACAAGATCTGTGGTTGTTAATCCTGGCTGTTAGTTACTGCTTTCATTTCATCTCATCCCAGTCACAACTGATGTTTATATTTACCAAGTGTTTTATGAGGGGTTTGCAGCACTTTTAAGCCCAGTTTCAGTCTGGCAGCACTGCAAGCAAACCATTGTCCTTCTTGCTTGGTAGGATCCCTCATTTTGAAGACAGATTTGGAACTGCAAGTCTGGGAGATCAGCTCCAATTGCCCATTCCTCTGGCCAGCCTTGCTGGGCAAGCAAAGGCAGTTTGCCTTCTTCCACGTATTCCAGTGTCTCTGGCATTCCCTTTGGATCCAACACAGGGATCTTTTCCTTTCACCCAGCAGTTTTACAAGGTGAACTTCAAGGCATCCAGAACTGCTTCGTCATTGCTTTGTAAATGGACACTTACCTTTTAATATAATGTGGTGATTGTACTGCAAACATGCATTACTCTTACATTATCAGCTGCCTCTGATTTATCACCACATTTATTGCAGATCCATAACGGGCTCAGATTTGTGCTTTGATTTATGTCTTAAAGACACGAGCACATTTCATTTTCCTCCTTTCCTGTTCTTCAGTTGAAGACACTCTTTGGTGCCTTCCAACCAGATCCCTCTTCCAAACAAATCAGAATCTCCCTTCCTACAGGGGGAGAAAAACAGCAACACTCTCAAAGCTTTTACTTTACAACTCTCAGTCACAGCCATCCTACAGTGCCTAAGATCGGATTTGGGAGCCTTCTTAATTAACCAGACTCTTAATAGCATTAATGGCTCTATATTAGCAGCTATTTTTCCACACAGAAATCCCTACACTTCTAAATGTGACAAGAAAACCCCAGCACTGAGCCGAGAAGGGGTTTCACAGCACATCTTCCTTCATGGTCTCACGTAGCTCCTAGGCATGAATTGAACCCCTGCACGTTTCAATATCCCCACAGTCTCACTTGAAACCTGGTTTCAGATAGGAGTACAAAAGAAAGCGTAAAGCAACAGAGATGCCAGCCCCTTCCTGGATGAAGCAGAGCACTGCCAGGGAAGGAGTTTCTTAGGGCTAACAACACTGCAACACCAATTCAGGTAGAGACTGCAAAGTTATCCATCTCGCACTGCTACAGCACAACTGACTGTCCTTGGTAAGCAGAGGCTATGGCTAATAGACTCCTCTTTATTAAAGTACTAGATATTTGTCTTCATTTCACTTCCAAAATGGAGAATGCCTTGATTTGAGTTTCTCCTCTGGCTTTAAACACCTTAGCATCTATTTTCAAGCACAGTTTGCTCCCTCTTCCCCTAGTGATTTCTTACTTGAGAAACATCAAATGCATCCCCATTCTGCTCCCTCCATCAGCTGAATCGTTTTTATATTAGCATCCATCATGTCTCCCGTTTGCTAGATGGGTTCAAAGTCAAAAGGCACAATGCCTGCTAGACAATGGAACACATTTGGGCTTTTGGAGGATCATAAAATCACATAAGGGTTCAGGTTTTAAGGGATCTTAGAGTTCATCTAGTTACAAGCCCCTGCCTTGAAATCAAGCGAACTCCTGCACAACAAGGCTCAGTGGTACCCAGCCCTCAAACTTAGTTTGGAAAATGCCTTTACATGGGGGCCCAGACTGGCCACAAGCATCACCTCTGTAACAGCCCATGCCCTGCTTGAGCAGAAATGACACAGCTTGGACACACAAAACCTCCTTGCTGCTGCCAGACCATTGCCACATCTACCATGCCCCATTTAACTGGTACCATTCACTACCACACAAATTGGTACAACTAACCCCAGCAGGACTCTATGGACCTGAGCAATCAGGACGACCCTTCTGGTTCAGTGGTCCAGGCCATACACAACACCATGACCACAGGTCTTTTGCCTGTTCCCCATCAGCGAGCAGCTGGCTTGCTTTCTGGAGCATGGAGTATTTATAAGTCTGAGAAGGGAAGACTTCAGTGGCCTAACATTTCACACATCTGGGGCGTTGTAAAACTCTAGGCTGAAGGCTGATTGCCTCCAATCATCCTCGACGTCTATTATTGGTCCATAACAGCACACAGTGCACCGCCCCGGAGTTGCTAATAGCAGCTCAATTACGAAGGAATTTGCACTGGAAGCAGAGAATCAGTCTCATTCTTATGTGTGTCTCCAGCCCAGAATTCAAGCACTTACTCCTGGAGCCCCGAATGCATTTTCTGAGGCAGCCTATTCATTGGCGTCTTGCAGAAGGATTGAGAAGTGGCCTCTTCTGGGTCTTTCACTTGAACAAAGCATTCCCTCGCCCTTTCTTAAAGCGAGCTGGGACATAGGGAGCTTTCGCTTGAATTAGGATAGGTTTTAAGTACAACAGATGACGTAGGGCACGCTGCCCACTCGCTGAGCTGTAGAGTCCCAGCTTGTGAAAGGAGAGACGGAGAAAGCCTCACTGCAGTCCAAGGGGCAGCATGGAGGCAGCAAAGGGAAATCACAAGAAAAAAAAGGGGAAAAGAAGGCAGTAACCACCAAGGACCCCAGGGGCTGGATCATCCTGACATCCAGGCCGTGTGTGCCAAGCCCAGAGGGGTGACACTCGGTGAGCAAAGGTAGGCTGAAGGCCACATTAACAGAAAGATGCAGAACACCGACTCCCAGTTCACCCCAGGCCTAAGAAAGCACCCTACTTTGCTCATCTCAAAATGACAGTAGGGAACAATATGAACAGGGGGGAGAAACACTGCTGGGTCATGCAGAGGGCTGGAAGCGTACCTGCCCCTATCTGCCCTGACCCACTGCTTGAGGAGGACAAAGAGCTTCCACCTTCTGCTCCTTCTCCTGCCTTCCCTACCTGAACTATCTTACCCTGGGTAAGGGCTGATTAAACCCTGCACACTGCACTATTTCAGATGCTGTTGCTGTGATACAAAGCTTACTTCTTCCAGAGGCAACACCTGACAAAACCAAGCAGAGATACCTAAAGCTCCTGGAGGAAGAACTTGTATTGGTCAGAAAGAGTCTAAAATATAAAAGTCAATTACAAAGTCCATTTTGAAAAGCAACCCTATGGACTGTGTTTTTCCTCACATGATCCTCTCCATTGATCAAAAATACAACCAAATGTCATTTTTCGTTGGTGGTAAGAAAAGATAACTTAATAAAGCTGCTTTGCTTGTGATCTTCAGGGTTTACTGTAACTACCTAGAAATGACAGTGGATAACAAAAGAAGGGATATGGACCATTTTTGTTTACTATGCCCACTTCATAATGGCAGTACTTTGGACAAAAATGACTTAATAATCTTTTATGTATTAGATGCTTCAAGGTGAACCAACTAAATAAGCTGTAAGTACTGCTGCAGGATATATGATCCAGAATCCTTGGGGTGGTTGCCAGGTCTGAAGGATGAATTCTTTCCTGATGTTAGGATAGCTCTATTTGCTTCTGTGTGACCACAACCAAAAGGAAAGATGAGAAGGGACTGGCTGTGCTCAGGACTGGATGAAGACTGGAAACCAATATGGAGACAAGGAGGTTAAGAGGGAATATGGTCTCCTGTTTTATATTCTGAAAATCAAGATGTTGTTCTCTACAGCTGCTCAAAGGAGGATGGAGCCAGGAGGTGGCTGGGCTCTGCTCCCAAGGAACAAGGGATGGGACAAAGAGAAAACGGCCTCAAGCTGCACCAGGGGAGGTTTAGGCTGGATACTGGGAACAATTCCTTCCCCAAAGGGCAGTCAGGCATTAGAACAGGCTGCCCAGGGCAATGCTGGAATCACCGTCCCTGGAAGCGTTCACAAACCGTGTAGATGAGGCCCTCAGTGACACGAGTTAGTGGTGGCCTTGGTAGTGCTGGGAATGGCTGGACCTGATGATCTTGAAGGTCTTTTCCAACCCGGTTGATTCTATGATCTCCTATGGAACAGAAGAGTAGCTCCAGCAAGCTTCAGTTCTTGCTAGTGGGATAGCATCCTGCTGGAGAAGCAATAGCAGAAGACCAGCTCCTCAGAACCCCAAAAGAGAATTCCATCTGTCCTACTCCTTGCCACAACTTAAGAAAATACATTAGACTATTTACGTCCTCATAAGCTTTCCTTAGGTAACGACTGTCTCTTGCTGAGTATGCACAGCACTTATCACCTGCCTGCTAATGACTAGGTTTGATTTGGGTCCAAAAACAGACAGTCTGGGGAGGGAAGTACTGAGTCACATTCATTTAGTTAGGTCGGCCTCTGTGAGGGGCTACAGCTCTCTCTGCTTGGGTAATTTTCCCTCTCTTCTCCCTTTAACAGTTTCATTTTGTGGAGCTACAAGACTTCTTCTTTTCTCCTGCCGAGTGCTGGGTTAACAAAATGCAGGAGGCATTAATAGTAACAGTATTCTTTAGAGACCACCTGCAGCAGTGGGATGAACAATGGGCCTCGAACCATGACTAATTTATAGCCCAGAAATACGGTGTATGAATATTTTTTTAATGTAAAACCATTAGTCACACTTAATAGTTTATTTGAACTAAACCCGTATTATTATCCCCTCATTATTTTACCTGGTGTATTTTAGACCACTTATCTCAGGGGTTGCCATAGCTACCTGCTGAGTGCCTTTGACTGGAGTGTTTGCAGTAATCAAAGTTAAAGACTCCTTATCAAAAGAAGCACGCTCTGACTAGAGAGGAACCTGGGCAAAAATTGCCCACAATTGTGTTCTTTCACTCGGCACTGCAGCTGTGGGGTGAGCCGTACCTTGGTCTCCCAATTGGTCTCTGTACCTTAAGGTACAGTCCTTATGCTCTCCTATAGCATCAGAGGAAAATGAAGGGTTGGAAGGGTCTCTGGAGGGCTCTAGTCCAACCGCCAGCTCAAAGTGGGTCCAGCCAGGATCATGGTCTTGTCCAGACAGACGTTGGAGGGCTCTGAGGACACAGAGGGTGTAAAGAAGCACTTCTCAGTGTGCCCAGTGTCAGGACAAGAGGCAAAGGGCACAAACTGAGACACAGGAGGGTACATTTGAACACCAGGAAATGCTTTTTCACTGTGAGGCTGTGGAGAAGCTCCATCCTTGGGATATTCAGAACTCACAGGGATATGTAAGGAGCTCTAGGTGACCCTACTTGGGCAAGGAATCGGGTGGCTCCAGAGGCCCCTTCCAATCTCAACCACTCTGAAATTCAGTGAGACTTCTTGGAAGCCAACAAGACTTTGTGAAGCGCTGCTGTGCTTTCTGAACAGACAAAGCAGACATCTGATTTCCAGGAACACCTGCAGAGCAGCCTACGTGGGGCCCAGCTGGGGACATGGGGTCAGGTCAGGAGCACAGAACTAGTGAGTTATCTCCGAACAAAGGCGATGGCCTCACCAGCAAGGATGCAGTCCCACACATCCTAGTACAGCAGGTAGGACAGACCCAGTGAGAGCCTTATCTAAAAGCCAAATGCAATCAACAAGAGGAAAAGAGCCCACCTCCTCCTACAGCTCTCTTCAAAGCTGAACGCCTGCACCATACCTAAAGTGACCCTCAACCACCACGTTGCTGAAGTGCCATCCCCTCTTCTTGCTCCCGTTGCTTCAGCCACTCGTGCGACACGAGTAGAGCCCCTTCTCCTAGATAACTACACAGCACGTTACTCATGATGGGAAGTGCTGGAGCCCAGTTTCATACACCAGGGACCAGCAGATAGCAACAACTGACCCCAAGTCCTCCACAGCAGTAAGAAGTGAGGTACCTCGGCTCTTCAGTCTATCCATCCCACAGCAGTGTTTCAGGGTACGTTAGCATGCATCCAAGTACTTAAAGAAAGAAGTAAGAGGAAGAAAGATAACACTTTTGGAAAGAAACCAGCTTTAATCAGGGGTAGAAAGCACTCTGGAGTCATTCAAATGAGCTGCAAGCAATTAAAGCCAAGGTCACGTGAAGTACACCCTCGGCAGCCATCCTGACAGAACGCTCAAGTACAGGAGAGCTGGATACTGCAATTAAAGCAGTTTGCACGAGCACAGCTCTGTTGAATTAGGGACTGACTTCTCTGAACCTTACAGGAGCAAATCAGCAAAGCAACAGGATTCACACTGGTTGTACTCTGAAGACATCTCTTCCTCGCTGCGGCTAACAGCAGGTCAAGAGCTCAGTGGATTTGTGGGCCATCAGCTTCTCCCTCCTCTACGCTCCCAATTCCTGCACTGCTGGAACATCATTTCCTATCTGAGAAACCTGAAAGAGGGATCTGTCCCTTCACAGCTCACCACATGGAAGAGCAGGGTGGCCTTTCAAATAAAAGGGAAGACTGGGGATGCAGATGTTAAAGAGATGCTTTATCTCAAGTTTCAGAGCAGGCACCACTCCCGTGTTTGACCAGAGCCCTTTTTCCCTTTATATATCAGGAGTGGGGAGGTAGCTGGGATAATCTGTAGAAAGAGAAAGCAGAACGAACACTGTGTAGAGTGACTGGAACTCTGCTGGAACTGCCCTAATGTGGGATTGCTGAAGCTCAGATCCAGGCATCCAAACAGCAAGAGACCGCTCTACATATTCTCTTCATTCCTCTACAGATTCTCCTCATTCTGCCCTGCAAAGATCTGTCTTAATGCCCTTCTTCACCCCAGTGTGACAAAGGGCAGCCAAAGGACACTCCAGCTGCTGGTTTTGCTTGGAGCTGTTCTACGCTCCATGGAGACACCGTAGCTCCTAAGGACAGGCAGGCTTGCCAAAGGGGAATTATCACCAACACTTTTACAATTTCTTTTGCAAAATGGTTGCTTTACACTACAAAGGTCCAGTATTCCCTGAATATAAGGGAAATGAGATAATGTTCAGGCCTGAAAGCAGGAGAGGTGACTGAAGCAGCAAATCCTAGGAGAGAAAAGAGAGTGATGCTGCATGACTGCTGGAGGAGCAGAATCCCCAAAGCACTGAAGAAACAGCTCTCAAAGCAGGAGGTTTGAAAGGGAGAGCAGTTTAACACCACACGTGGCTGGTGGAGACTCATTTTGGGAGGTAGTGTCCACGGATTTTCCAGAACCAGTCCTCCTCACGCTCATGTCTTTGCTGTAAGGGCTACACTGCTGCCCTTCTACACTCACATGTACCCCACACCCAGACCCTAGCAGATGGGCTGCTCGGCTTTGCTTGGGCTCTCTCATGCCTTACAGCCTCTGTCCTCTCCCGCATCTCTTCCCCTTCTGCTGCAGACCAAGTCAGCCTTTCTCATCGTGCGAGCTTTCCTGGTGAAACACCAAGCACAGCTCATGCCGCTCTGCCTGAGTAGGACAACAGCACTGGGTTAGGTTTTAAGCCTTTTCACCAAAGCAGTTTGTCCAGCATAGGCTGTAGCATGGACACGAGTACAAAAGCAGGTCTGCTAAACACTTGCCTTCAAAATCCATGCGTCAAAAGAGATCTGTGATTGTTCCTCTTTCCCCACCCCATGCTGCATTCCAGGAACCTCCTAATTCACTTTTTCTTCTCTAGTCTCCTCTGCAGGCTGTGGTAAATGGAAGAGAGGGCAGCGTAAGGGGGTTTCTGGGTTATTACAGCTTTGATAACGCACAACATAACCAAATACTGAGCTGCAGAAGAGAGTAACAGACTAAAAATGAATGTGTTCATTGAACCTCAGGTCAAACTCAGTGGCTTGGTGGTCCATGCACATGACAAGAGCACGTCCTGAAAATAAATGAAACAAGAGTCAGCAGGAAAAAAAAAACTATGGATTTATTCCTTTCACTAAAACACACACCTTGGGCTCCCAAGGAAAAGCTCTCTTCACAGTTCAGAAATCACCCAGGCTAGCCTCATGTACCAAGAGCATAAATCAAGATGTCTCCACTTCCAGGGCTTACCCTCTTGAACCAGCTGGATTAATGGCTAATCCTTAAAGCAACCTTATACATTTCTCTTAGGACACATCACCAGAAGTACTGAAAAAATGACTTTGGAGTGAAATAGAGAGCAACTAAAATAAGCAAAACCCAACTTTGGTAGACTGCCAGGTGACATTAGCATTACACTAGTCTAGAGAACATTAGTTTCCAGCACTATCATGACTCTCACCTCATCTTCATCTGTTTGGTTCCACCGCTTGGCTCTCAAGGAGAGACACATTTCAAAGTAACTCACGTAAATGGTGATGGGAGAAGAAATACTGAGCTGTATTGAAGACAATCATGTTTTCCTGGGATGCTTTCCAAGGACCTAAGGCTGGTCAGCTCAACGGGCTTGGGATCTGACCCCAGTAAGCCCATGACATAGAGTCCATATGCTATGGAGATGAGTTTCACAGCCTTACTTATTCATTACCACACTTCCAAACCTGCCCGTTGTGCTACATGGGCTCCCAGTCTCTCCTTAGCTCAACTGTGTGCTAGGCAATGGGCCCCTTCCTACTTACAGCACAGCAAGGCAGCCACCCCCAGGGCTCTATGGAGGAGCATGGCTTCAAACACACCTCTACCCTGAACCCCAGCTTTGAGACTCCTGCAGAAGTCTTTTACCCTTGACTTCTAGAGAGCAGTGGGCATGAGTTGGTCCTGCAAGAAGGACCAAGGAGCAGATGCTGATGGAGAAGGATGAGTCCAGGTTTTCATCTATATTTGCACCTTCACTCTCACTGTCAGGTGTCACCAGGTAGAGATAAGGAAACGGGTCCCCATCTCTGGAGGAGAGAAGAGTAGGAGTGTGATCATACATTTACATTGCCCTTCAGGTAGCTGGTGGGGGAAATCAGACCGCAGTTAGAAACTGGTGTATATTAATAATCATTACAATGACTGAACTATTCTTCACTTGTCACAGGTGAAAGCAGGGCAGGGGTTCAGGAAATAGAATTAGCCTTTGGTGAGTGAGCAGCAATTTGAAGTAGCTGAACACTGTGACAGGCAATCTGCACACACACACACACACAGGTTTGCATGTATTCAAGCATCCACTGTTGGATACTAGTGAAATCGTATCTTCTACACAGGAGGGAGAAAAGATAAACCTGAGCAGTCTGTTATAGCACGAAAACAGCACAGAGAGGGAGATTGTTTATTTAAAACAGATTAACTGTAATATAGCTCCCAAATCTTTTTAGCTGATAATGGAAATGGCCTGGGTGTGAATCTCCATTTTAGAACATGTTTATGTCACACTTCAGAGAAAGGTCAGAATTAATGTTCTACCAAAAGAATTTCTCAAAGTGCAATTATCTTGACTCGGAGCAAAGAACATTGTTATTAGATTTACCACCTAGGGTTTAAATTCACCTGTTTTCTTTAGTATCTTCTCTTTAACCAGGTAACTCACGGATTATATCAGAAGCTGCATTAAAGAGATCTTACAGGACAGGGCTTGGAGCAACATGGTCTTGTGGGAGGTGTCCCTGCCCATTGCAGGGGGTTGGAACTGGATGAGCTTCAGGTTCCCTTCCGACCCAAACCAGTCTGGGATTCTATAGCTCCTAACTGTGATGCCCACTAGCTGCTTTTCCCTCACTAACCCACCAACCCTAATTCTCAGGGGGTTCCCACGTGACATCTCCAAAGACAATGGGGAAGTTCTTTCTCTGTCTCATCAGCCTGCTGGCCTCATTGTCATGTTTCAGTTTAACTCAAGGGCTCGTCTCTCTCCTCTTGCAGGCGTTTCCCCAGAGACAGCGGGAAGGGAGCAGACCCAAACCCCAGACTTAACCAATCTCATGAAGGCAACAGTCAGAAAAATCATCATTTTCCTACGCCCTGGAGCTTGCTATTTCCCTCCTCGTTTCCACAAGCTTCTTTGTTGATATCCTTACAGCAACCCAATGCTCTGCAAGCAGATGGCACCAAGCCTGGAGACCTTACCCACACCATGTCCCATTAAGCCCTGGCTGACTCAAAGCAGTTCCCTGAGAGATATTATTGACTTTCTCCGAGTGAGCGGTAAACCCATCCTGGGAGCTTTGCAGGTTGTATTGGCAAGAGCAAGCAAACTCATAAGCCAGGCTCCCTTGGATGCTGGTCTGCTTACAAGGAACATATCTCAACATTTTAGTTTTTCCTAGTGTGGTTCAGAGAGAAACCAGTTTACAATTCCACGTCGACTTTTCCATTCAGTCCTCAGCCCAAAGGGTACGGTTGGCTTTCCCCTCTCGTTGTTTCCAGAAGGACTCTTCCTTCCCTGTCCTCCACCTCCCTCCTCAACCAAGTTCTCTCTTGTGTCCCTCCTCACCCCAATAGATACACAGATCATTGTGAGCCTGCTTACTCCTCAGGTCCCAGCCCTACACCTTCACCCAGCCCAGGCTTTGGGTAGTAGCCTTCACTTATCCAGCTGTCAGTGTGCAGAGAAGAATGCCACTGCTCCCTCAGTTGCTGTCTGTAAAAGGCACTCACATCGATGTCAGCAAGGCCCAGGTTTGCACACGGAATAAAGCTGTTCTGGTCAGGATCCATCACAACACAGACACTTCTAAACCAGGCTCAACAAGTAGTTGAGTTAATTCAGCGCACCCCAGGCAGGAATGAACCCCTCCTTCCCCGCAGCTCTGCATGGAGCTGCTTCTTCCCCCATCAAACACCAGCTCAGATTTTGCACTTGCCTGCACTGTTTGCACAGGAGTCATCGAATGCAGTGCTCTTAGAAGCCGGGCATGCTGGAAGAAGAAAACTCCTCTGCCCTACAGCGGTTAGTGCCTTGCCAGTGAGGCAGCTACAACCATGCCGTGATTGATCGAATGAGCCCTGGCCAAGGTTTTATATACCAGATAAACATCCAGTCCTGGGCTCGCACCAATTGCACTGAAACAGAAGTGATTAAAAGGTGGTGAAGCTCCATAAAGAGAGGTCTACATAGCCAGGACGAGGTTGGAGGAGAACAAACCTGTGCTTTGAGTCTGACTCCTGCTCTGATTTTCACACCTCAGCTTGGGAATAAGAAAGGCTGCTCATCAATTCCACTTGGAGTCTGCGCGGTGTCACACAGCACCAAAAACTGGTCTGTGCTTCAGTAACAGAAGGTGCAAACAGATGCTCCAGTTTGCACAGAAGAGCACACAGAATGGAGCCAAGGACAGCACATGTGTGCTCAGCAACGTTGGCGATGCCCCACAGAACACAAGCCAACGCCAACAGCAGCAGCTCCTCCTGGCACGTCAGGGGCCTCGGCACAGGCAGAGCTCCCAAGGGAGGATGCAGCAGTGCAAGATGTGCCTGGGAAACGGGAAATGGTCTTCTTACCTGCACAACAACACTTGTTGAAGAGCTGCAGAAAGAAGTGGGAAGTCTGCACAGCACGTAAAAGAGGACAGTATCTTCTCCAGAACCCTATGAGAGCCTGAACACCCAACTGCACTGATGGAGGAGCATTCAGTCTATGCTCACTAGGCTGGGAAAAGGAGACCTGCGTGATGGAAAAAGGCTGGAAGCTGGCGACTTGTAGCACCAGGAGGAAGGCTGTTGCTCCACCTGCAGACTGGCAGCTGCAGAATAGATTTGGTGCCATGGTATTAGATGAGGGGCTGGGAGCTCTGCTCAGAGCAGCATTGGAGGCAACTGAGCCTAAATCACATGGCAGCACTAGGAGAAAGCGGGGATAGCAATAGGAGACTCCGTGCTGTGGAGGACAGAGGCTGCTGCCTGGGGACATTTGATAGGATCCAGGGCAGTGAGGATAGTCTGAAGGCCAGAAAAGCCTCAGAAGTCTGTTATCCCCCACTGCTCATCCATGTGGGCACCAACGCCATTGCCTTTGGAGACCTGAACAGTATCAAGCAATACGACATGTATTTGGGGATGATGGCCAAGGACATGGGTGCTGAAGCAGCATTCTCCTCAGTCTTGCCTCTAAAAGGGAGTGGTAACGGGTAAAAACCTTGAGGAAGAGTGGATTGATCCTGCAAATCAACAGCTTGTTGCAAAGGGCTTTTACAATCATGGATCCCCTCTGAAGATCAAGGGCTGCTAGAGAGGGACTGAATCCACCTAAGTGGAACAAAAGCACCTGTGCCAATAAGCTTGTAAGATGGTGAGAAGAGCTTTGAACTAGGAAGGATTGTAAGTAAGTAAGGCTGTGGTGTGATGGGTTGGCAGCATCAGCGTGCTCTGAGGTTCCTTCATTATTAATGTATCCAAAAAGACGTGTGAGAACTTAAAAGAGCGAACACCGCAGGGCTGAAGGGACTAATTGGATACAGATGGTCAGACATCGGCTCTTAAAAGCATGCAGATCAGCTAAGAACATCAGTCATTTATCTGAAAATAGCTTGAAATGCTAGAAGAGGGAAATCGCATCTCTCACCATCAGTGCCTTGAATCCGGCTGCAGGCTCCAGCTGTAAAACCCAATGCAGCCCAGTAAATAGGAATCTGGTCATAACCAGCATAGGACCACAGAGTTTATGTTGATCTACCAGTACAGAAGAAACTGGTGAAAGGCTCTTGTTATTCCTTGCTTAATACCTGCCTAAGGCTTCCTTCCCTTTTCTGTCAGAGTGAAGCTTTTTTTGTCCTGATCTGTTAAAAATGACTTTAAGATGAACAAAAGCCCCTGCCTCTCACCTCCTCTGAGCCAAGCCACAGGGTGAGGAGAGCAGGGGACAGAGGAGTCACCTGGAAAAGCAGCCAGCCATGAAGTCAGCACCAGATGCAGGGCAGCAAGGCTGCCTCCAGCACGGCTCACAAGAGCCTTTGCACCGGATTTGGGTCTCCTCCAACCTGGAGTTAATGTAAGGGCACTGCCTCAGGCCTCGCATTTCTCATCTGCTGTCACCTGAACTTGCTCTCTCCCAGAAATCCAGCAACATCTTCCCACTTAAATAAAGGCAGGCACAGCCTAAGGACGCTGTGGCTTTCCAGGACTCAGAAACCAGTTGGACACAACTCTGCACGCCGGCTTGTCACTC
Organism: Pezoporus wallicus; assembly: GCF_028554395.1. NCBI lineage: Eukaryota > Metazoa > Chordata > Aves > Psittaciformes > Psittacidae > Pezoporus > Pezoporus wallicus. The sequence goes on along the minus strand of NW_026635101.1, from coordinate 416,229 downwards.
AGCTGTACATTCTCCATGCAGTTCTCTTCTCTTTTCTTGTTCTAGGATCCAGTTAGGAGAAACACTTCGAGAGCACTTGGGGTAACCCCAGGATCCTCCTGTGAGACACCCGTGTGAAGGATTCAGCCACTGGGATCGTGCTGCTGAGCCTTCCAATCCCGCATGCTCCTTCTGTGCTTTCCCAGAGGGGCAGCCCTGCAGCAGGGCACAGTTTTCTCTCTCTCTGTTTCCTCCTCCCTGTCCCAGTCACCCTTCTGGTCCCAGCCAGCAGCAGGAGGTTAGTGCTGTATTGAGGCCACCGTGTGGTATGGAACAGATGATCACAGAGTCATAGAATCAAGTGGGTTGGAAAAGTGATGCGAAGGGTTGAGCGATGTACAGGGGAGTAGGTCAAGCTGCTTGCTTAAGTGTTACCGCTTGCTCATGCTTATCGTACTTGCAGTGTACAAGGGGGTAGATCAAGCCGCTTGCTTAACAACGTCACTACTCGTTGATGCTTATTGTACTCACCATGTACGCGAGAACAAGATGTAAGGACGTGGCTATTGTTAGGAGGTAAGGACGGTGACTTGGTTCCCATCCTTTGGACGCCCAGGCCGGCTGAAATTGGCTCTGCGCTTTGGACAATGACCAAGCCTCCAGGGAGCATGGGTAACGACTAAGGGTGAGAAGTTCAGGCTTGAGGATGACTCATTTACTTCGTCTTGAGACCCTCGCCCACGACCACCAGGAGGCACTGCGCAAGCGCAAAGGACGTTTTAGCTCATTATAATACGAAGCAGGGATAGGACATGAATATGTATAGGCGTGTTGTGCAACCTCATGCATATGTGTAACTTTAGAGGATAAATGCAAAGGGGAAACGAGGCTGAGGTGCGCATGCCTTTGGAGGAGCGATCCCCCATGCGCCTCAGCGCTGAATAAAAGCATACCTACCTTACAACTTTAATGAGTTGTGGAGTTTATCCGTGTATCAAAAGACCTTCAGGATCACCCAGTCCAACCATTCCCCAGCACTGCCAAGGCCACCACTAACCCATGGCACTGAGGGCCTCATCTACACAGTTTATGAACACCTCCAGGGAAGGCGATTCCAGCACTGCCCTGGGCAGCCTGTTCCAATGCCCAACTGCCCTTTGGGGAAGGAATTGTTCCCAACATCCAGCCTAAATCTCCCAGTTCTAAACCCCAAGCCAGTGGAGCAGAGGGCTGACAGTGTCCCAGCAGGCACCACAGGAGGCTGCCCGTGCCCCCAGCACCATGCCCAGCTATGGGAGAGCAGGCTGCCTACTAGCACTGCCACGCAGGCAGCTGAGGGAGTGATGCCCCACATCAGCATTACCCTCAGAGTGGGCAGACCCCCCTGCTGCAAATGGCACCAATCTTTCACGCTGTGAAAGGGACAATCAATCTTGGGCTAACGCAGCTCGTTACAGCAGCAGCCATCACTTTGATGAAGCAGCACAGCTTGCATCCTGCATGACTCGCAGTGAGAATGTAGTTTCCTGGCTGCCACATTTAGGGAGATGAGCCCAGAGGTCCCAGGTAATGAGGCTATTACAGGAATCACACAAAGCAGCAGGCAAGCCTTACCCCAGTATCCCTGCCCACTCCCAAGGCTTTTCTCCCTCCACCTTATATTTCCCTGTCCATTTCTGTACACACACTATACCCCCTCCTTCCTTCTGCTGTGTTTAGTATAACGAGCTTTTACTCCACAGAACCATAGAATTTAGGTTGGAAAAGACCTTTAACATTATCAAGTCCAACTGTTAACCTTTCCATCCCAGAATTTCAGACACAGGATCTGTTAAGCTCAGAAGTCAAACCCATCCTGGTGGAAATCAAGCCCTTTGTGGCACATAAGACACGCTGGAAAACCCTGTGGATTACATTACCCCCGTTATCCTATACCATGCTGAATTTAGGGAAGTGATGCTGATCCTTTGGAGCCAGGAGGGTGAAGACCCAAATAGGAGACACACTACTTTCAGGGAAGTACTGCCACAGCACAGGCAGGGGATGGAGTCAGAGCAAAGGATATTGGACATATAGACAGATCTTTTCTTCTTTGGTTGGGACACTGTGCCTGTGTGAAGCCAATGGCTCTGCCTCCTCTTCTCTTCAGTGTTTTCCTTTTGCTCGAGACTCCCTGCCACCAGACTTCTTACAGCATGAGTTTCTTCCCAAGCACTGCTTGTCATGCTTCCTTTTGAAGCACGTTAAGGATGTGACACAGCTCTGAACTTCTTTGTCTTTCGGGGGTGGGGGTTAATCATCAGATTTCATATCTTTGCTATTAAAACCCATCACATGACAAATGAATCTAGGTAATGAGACAAGGCTGTCACTTTGTAGGAAATCAATGTCACGGTGTTTTAGAAGCAAGATCCATTTACAATTGCATTCCAAGAAAGAGCAAATCCGGGCCACTTATTTCAGTGTTGGCAATGCAAAACATTGCCTTTCTGAGACATGTACCATCAAACACCAGCTCTGCACCATGTGTGGAAGATGAATACGATCACACAGGTTTGGAAGGTACGCTGCTGGACTGCGCTTCCCAAGGTTTTTGGATGAAGGCTTCCCATTCACTGTAGGTTACCAGTCAGTCAAAGCTTTAACTGGAAATGATCCATGTTTAATCTGGTTCCTCTGATCAGCGGGGCTGGCTGCCTTGCCCCATAACCACAGCAAGTTGCTGACTCTCCCTTGGACACCCTGTTCTGCAGCAATCTGCACTTCTTGCAGCAGGTCCAGTGGACACAAATGGTTTCGCACTTCATCAGCACAAACCTCCAACCCCAGACACTGCTTCCATCCATACTCCATACCAAGCCCATGAGCCTCACTTACCCTGTGTCCAGCCCTGGGCTTTCACATTCTGCTCTTCTACTCACCAACTGGTAGAGCCTGGAGTCTCCCAGTGAAACATTCACATACTCACATGCACTGAGAAATCAGGGTTAGTATGAGGCAAGGCCAGGCCAGGCTGAAGCACAGACAGAGCTCACCCAGGAAAGCACCCAGCCTGCTTACACACAGTTGCACCTTTTCATCCTCTCACCTACCCATTCTCCCATGCTTGTTTCTCCTCAGTTGGCTCTGATCCCTCCTTTCCCTGCCTCTGTTCCTTCCCTTAAACACCCCGTAATGCTTTGTGCATTCCTGTAATCCCCTTCAAACATCCAACAGCAAGCTCTACACAACCCCAGAAACCTCCTGAAACATCCCATCACAGGTTTGCTCTTTCACAGAATCCCAGACTGGTTTGGGTTGGAAGGGACCTTAAAGCTCATCCAGTTCCAGCCCCTGCCATGGGCAAGGACACCTTCCACTAGACCAGGTTGCTCCAAGCCCCTGTGTCCAACCTGGCCTTGAACACTGCCAGGGATGGGGCAGCCACAGCTTCTCTGGGCACCCTGTGCCAGGGCCTCAGCACCCTCACAGGGAAGAATTTCTTCCTAATGTCTCATCTCAATCTCCCCTCTGTCAGGTTAAAGCCATTCCCCCTTGTCCTGTCCCTACAGGGCCTTGTCCAAAGCCCTTCTTTGGAAGGTGAATAAAACAGCATGTGCCCCCCCGTGCTGCATGTGCCTGTGTTTAACTTCCTAGCGCTGTGCCAGCATGCCCTCACATCTCACGAGCAGCGCATTTGTCATCTGCAGACACAGAACCATTTAGTTGCTAATGGAAGCAGTTTCTGCTCCCCTGATGCTGGTGTTCACGCAGCCAGGCACAGCCTGAGGCTCTGACAGGGCAATGCTCCATCCTGACTGCCCCAGCAGAGCAGCGCCCCTGTGAACCCAAACACCCCCAGCAGGTCCCCAGCTAAGTTCAATTAGTGCAGAGCAATGCTCCAGCAATGCTTGCTGAGCTGAGGGTCTGCAGGGACAGAGACCCACCGTGTCCACACGGGTCTGTTTGCAGCCGTGGCTCCATACTCAGCTCCACTCTGCACATCTCCTGTCCATCCTCTTTCACACCCCTCTGGGGTGCTGTCTGCATGCATCCTAGCTCTTGGTTTATCCCAGGAATGCCTACATTCATTAGAAGGGCCAGGTTGGACACAAGGGCTTGGAGCAACCCGGTCTAGTGGAAGATGTCCCTGCCCATGGCAGGGGGTTGGAACTGGATGAGCTTTAAGGCCCCTTCCATCCCAAACCGTTCCGTGTTCCTATAGTGAATAGATCTTTGTCACCCTCACCTTACCAGCATGACGTCCACATGTAAAAGCTGGAGATGCTCAAGGTGCAGGTCAGGTGACTGCTTTCCTTTTCCATGCCCTCTCCCAGGAGAGAAAGGCAGGCACCTTGCAAGAACAAGCCCCAGGAAAGGCCTGAGTCTGGAGGCACCCCAAATCCCCTCCACTGGTGATAGCAGGGTGCTCACGACAAGGCTTTACAAATAAGCACTGCAATAGGTCTGCGTTTAGCATTGTAGCATCAGTCACATCATGAGGGTCGTGGTCTCCTTCTGTTCCAATGTCTTTAGACCCACCATCCTAAAGAGATGGAGTTGTTAAGAACAATCGCTATACACACTTTCTTAGCCATTGGAAACAGCAGCAATTCTGTGTGCCCCATTGCTAAGGGGCTCATTTATGGCCCAAGTGAGTGGAAGAGGCTTCGTATTCTCCACCCCTTGATTAAGCACTACGCTTGAAAAGCAGGGTTAAGTGTTTACGAGCAGCACAGGACTTAAACTATTTCTCACATTGTACCACACTCCACGGCTTCCTGAACACAGCCAGGCACAGCAATAAAAGCATTCCTGCCAGCAGCACAGACCACACGTGGAATATCGTGCATGGACAGACACAGCACTTGCACAGAGTCCCACTGCTAAATTGCTGCTGGTGTCCCCATGCTTTGGCACAGCCCCAGAGAACCCATGGATCTCAAAGGATCCTCAATGCCCCTCAGCAGAAAGCACTGATCAGAGAGATGGGGGGTGAAGGGATGTGACTGGCAAATAAATACCTCCCTGAGTTGCAGTGAGCCCAATATGTACCCAGCCACTGACATCTTAAGAGGCAGTATGTAACTAGTGAGTAAAAATAACTTCTTTCAGGTCTATCACCATGAAAAATGGGAAGGACTTTATTGACTGGTAATTAGAATCTCACTACTTTTGGTAGCATACAAGAACCAAGGAACAGGCCTTTGTGTTAAGGGTATAGAAGCCAAACTGCATTAGCAATAACCATGTTTTATCATCCTGGGAATGCACAATAAAGAAGATTCAGATCCTGTAGCTGAAGTCAGTGAAAGGCACCAGTAATCAAAAGTCAGCACAGAATCTTAGCAAACACTCGTATTTAAAGACCTGGGTTTGCATCTGTCGTTTTCATTCCGGGATGTTGTACCTGTCTCATCTTAATGAGCTGATGGTGAAATGGAGATGAAAATTACCCAGGGTTTCTCCTGGAGCTTGCTCAATGGGACTATCGAAAGGATGCTCTGGGCTGCATGGGCATGTGGGTCAGAGTGAGGGTTATTTTTCTCAGTGTGGATAGATCAAAAGATGAGAAAGGAAACCATGGAAGGGTTGGAAGAACTGCAATAACAAATGGCGTTCCCAGTGCATAAACAATTCCACTGAGGAAACTGCATCAGTAAGAGCCTGCTCCAAAAGCTATCAGCAACTACGCAAAGGCTCCTGCAGCATTGGAAGAGAAGGGGAAGGTCACAAATCAGGCTGAAAGAGCCACTATGCTTGGCTGTTCAAATCTCATTCCAGCTGTGCCTTACAAGGATCAGCCACATGTCCTAAACCTTCACAGACAGAAGGGTTTCATCCTGCTCTCCAGCCCCTCACAGCCTTATTGGGGAATGAATTCTGCCAGGTTCACCAAAAAGAGAGTTCTCTGCAGCTGTCCAGCTTAAACCTTCCCAAATGCATTTGTACTTCTATTAAGCAAGCCTCTCCTACGGCACTGCCAGAACAGTCCAGATCTTGCATTTGCAAAGCTAAGCTATTGCTACTGATAAAAAGAAATAGATGGCAATTACTAAGGAATTATGTTTACACTGAAAAATGACTGAATTTATTATCCAGCATAAAAATGGAGGCTTCTGCAGGAAGCCTGAACGCTTTCTGGTACAGCATGGGACAGGGTGACAAACAGGCACTTGCAACACACAGGAGTGTGTTCAGATCTGGTGACAAGGGTCCCAACCACCCACTTTGCTTGTATGCTAGAGAACTCTACTACAGGCTTACAAAGATATCCCCCTTGAGACTCTCAGTGAGATAGGAACTGTAGAGCACAGCTCTTGAGGAGAAAGGGAAGGCTGAAGATCCTTGATTCAGTCCCTACCTGTGCCACAGCTGAGAGACAAGCGACCAATGCACTCCAGAGGCTCTGGAGTCTGATTCAGAAGCTCTTTGCACGTAGGACTAACGATCAACGTGACTCACTGGGCTTGCCCCATTCCTTCTTGATGGGACATTTCAACACAGGGTTTACCTAACCCCTTCATACAAGGAAGGGGTTTTCAGCCAGCCTCTTATGTATCACCCACGCTACCCTGCATCGGGACTTTCCTTCAGCGAGGAGGGAAGGAAAGGAGCATAGTTTGTTGTTGGAGCAACAAAAGGCAACCTTCCTCCTCGCCTGAAACAGACACATACACAGGCTGAGGTCCACCACTCTCAGCCCTGCAGTGATTTATCAGGTCATCTCCCAGTCTCCTGCATCTGGACGCTGGTTATTTCAGGTCCATCACAAGGTCTGACAACAAAGCCCTTTCCCTAGACTTGCAAGCTCCTTGCTATGGGACAACCCTTCCTAGAGAGGACCTCCATGGAAACCAAGTATTGACCCTGGGGAATCCAACCCCAGAGCTGGAAAACCCTAGAAGCCACAGAGGGTCAAACTACCCCTCTGCCCGTGTTTCTCTTGCTCTCTGGGGAGCACCTAGAGAAAACCTCACCTCCTCTGAGCCTAACACAGCCCTTTCCTGCTGTCAAAACGCCTTCTGTAAATGTGGGGCAGAGCGTTCATCTCTGCCAGCAAAACCAAAAACCCTTGGCAACTGGCTCTGCTCCACACAGCCCCCTCGGGCAGGTACCCCTAAACATTCCTTGTCTTCCTCAACCAAGCCCCACATCTCCATGTCAGGGGAAACAAGAGAGTGGGCCCATCTTCTCCATCAGGCTTCTCCTCACACAGACACCCATATACCTGACCTACTTGAAGATGTCCCTGCTCATTGCAGGGGCGCTGGACTAGATCACCTGTGAAGGTCCCTTCCAACCCAAGCTACTCTATGATTCTATAGAAGTCAAGAACAACATCCCCATGGTTCATTGCCCATTCCATAGGGATTACATTTCCCCATGAATCTTAAAGCATATGACTGGTACTCCCCTTACACACATACTTCCCAGTGCCACATCACACCTATCTGCCCATGCTTTTGCTTCGTGATCCTCAGAGGTTGTGCAAAGTCCCTGTCTGATGCAGGGCTGGTGCTGCTATCGCCAAGCCAGAGCTTTGAGGTATGTGGTCATCGGCAGGAGACAAAGTCTGCATCAGAGCTGTGATGATTATGGGGGTTTTCCTCTTTCCTCCCAGCCAATAAGAGCACACAGAGGCACATCTTCCCCTGCAGGAAGCAGGGCTGTCACTCCTCTTGCAGGCAGGGTCCTCATCTGAAGTGGTGGAGATGGCAGTGAACTTCACCCGCAGCTTCACCGCACTTTGCTGTATAGCGCTCTGGAGCTTCAGCACAGCTTCAGGAGGTAAGAGTGGGAAGCAGTGTCTGTTTTCCTTGTGCTTTAGGTCCTTGAGTGCTGCTTTCTAATGCACTGGTAACTAACCACCCTTCGGCTACTGCCCATGCTGGTGGCTCAGCACTGCAGGGCTCAGGCTGCAGCTGAAAACCCAACTGCTTGGAAGACTTTCCCCCCTTGTAGCAAACCACGTTATCCGGGGACAGCACTGAAGGATTTTAGAGATGGTTTTAAGTTATTTGTCCGTGTTTAAACTCTGCACGACCTTGATTATTAAATCTAAAGACTGTGGGTAACAATTTGACTGCTAAGTGCAGATGGGCACTTGAGCGCCGATTAGCTGCCTTTAATGAAGCATTACTGTGTGACATTCCTTTCTTTGCTGAGCAAGGAAACTCTCTTGATTGCAGCTGGCCTTAAATCTTTAGAATGGGAGCTGCAGACAGGAGTGTTTCCTCTGCAGGTTTTAGCTCTAGTTCAGTTTAACTCTGGCTCCCATACACACAGTACTAAGGCACCCAGGGGCATGGTGCTTGCTTGGCTGGCAGCTTTTCTTCAGCTGTGGTTTCCTTTGGGGGTTGCGGAGGCCTGCAGGAACTCTGCTGCATCTTCAATGTAGATAAAGGCTTGCTCCTAGTAATGGGGAGGAGGTTTTGAAAGCACCTCATGGGGAAATGAAAAAAGAGCAACCTGTTGCTATCTGCCTGTTTGCTTCACTGCAGGCTGGGAGGGAGCATCCACAGGATTGCTGTCTCCTACTGCAGAAAGAGCCCCCAGAGTATTCCTCAATGAGGAAAGCACAAGAGAGAGCCTCCAAATACAACATTCAACTCATGCCTGCAAGAACAGCCTTCTCTTGCTTAATAGCAGGCAGTTGCCTGTTAACTCAGAGCAAGAGGAGTCTACCCTGCTACCACCCAACAGAAGGGGAGGGGGGCAGATTTTCTCCCGTCTCTTCCCATTTCCAAACCCAGAAGCAAAGGATGGGGTCTGAAAACACAAATGCTCTGGCTCTAAGGGCTGTTTTCCCAAGCCATGAGAGCACATCCTCTGGGCTGTTCTGCTTTGCTCCTGAAGCAGGGCCATCACCATGAACACATTCAACTTTTAAAGGTAATGGCCCCCAAAGGCTAAGCTAGGGAGGAAGGCCAAATTGAACTGGGCTTGGAGCAACCTGGTCTAGTGAAAGGTGTCCCTGCCTATGGCAGGGGGTTGGAACTGGGTGAGTTTTAAGATCCCTTCCAACCTAAACCCATCTGTGATCCTATAAGAAGCTCTCATGAAAGGTTGTGGCGAAGAGAATCAGAACTACAGGTGCCCCACACCAGAGAGTTGCTGGGCTTTGCAAGGAGTGGTGCAAACTATTCCAAACATCAAAAGTTATTTCAGAGCAATGCAGGTACCATGGAGCAACTGCCTTGAATAAGACTCAAAGCATATAAAGAAAAACAAAGTCCTAATCTTGAGGAATATGAATCACTAGAAGCAAGGGGGGCAGGGGAGAAGAGAGTGGCTCAGTAATGTTCTCCCATGGCTCAGTGGATTCAGTACTCACTTTACTCTGGTCCGAGTCCTTCTCAGTACCAAGTTGCAATGGGTGAAGGAGGTGCAGTGCCAGGACCCCTGGGTGAAAACCATGGCATCCACACAAGCCTACCACCTTCCTACAACATATGGTTTATTACCAGCCTGCTACATGCCTGCATGTCTACAGCATGAGCTCAGCCTCACTCACCCTGCCCCACATGCCTAAAATAGGTGCCACCATGACTCTAGAAGTGTTGAGGGATATAAAGCAGCAAAGGACCTCGTGCTGAGTTTGAAAAAGCGCATGGTTATCCCCTCCTCCTGCAAGGGACAGCTTCTGCTGTTGGCACCCCAACCACTGCCACATCTGATTCTCCAACAGGCCTAAGAGCATAGATACAAGCAAGGTCCTGCAGAGCAGCCAGAAGAGCCCAAGCCACTGAGTTGCTCTCAGCCTGGCAGGCTCTCCCAGTGCTAGGGAAGCTCAGGTTGCTGCTCTGCTCTGGTTTCTCAGTAGAAACTGGCTTAAATTCACAGTCCACATTTGGCTGTGAGCGAGAAATCTAGTTGTGAAAGAGCTGGAGGTGATAAGAACCTTAACTTTCACAGCACATTTAGCCCAAGTTCCGTGTGCACGTTTGCATGCATAGACAGGCTCACTGCCTACACACACAGAGCATCAGCTCCAAGGGCCATGGCCTGCACTGGCAGGTCTTGGCAACAGCAGTGGTTGCACAGCAACTTACAAGCAAGAGGGAAAAATCCTCAACCTGTGTATATCACAAGCAGGAAAATAGAAGGGAAGGGAAGTGTAAGAGGGGAGAAAGAAGAGGACATACTGTTAGCTTCAAGCTTCTTTAAAGTTATTGAAAAAACAAGCAGGGCATAGGGAAATGACCTACACAACCAAGTAAGAACATACAGTGTGTGGAAAGGAGCGCTCAAACTCAAAAGCTTATGGGTTTCCCCCCTCTAGTTTCCATCTCCTACACACCCTGCTCCTCCACTTCATGGCTGTGGTAAGAAGATGGTCCTTTGCATTTTGGTAAGGGCAGCAGCACTTCAGCACCCAGAGCAGCCTGTTCTGCAGGACAGTGAGTCCAAGTTCTGCCCCAGGTCCTTCCCTGTGCCCAGCTGTAGAACATCCTGTCCCTCTCCAAGGGGAGGGATAACAACTCTCAGCAGGTAGAAGGAAGGTCTTTCCCTCACCTTTATCACCACCTAAATCCCCCTAAAATAAAAACTTCAAGATGCCATCAAAGCATTAAGGGGGGGGGGGGGGTGCGAGAGACTGATCTCTGCAAGTTGAACTTGGCATGCCAGCTAAAAGCAGCAGGGCTCTGCAATCCAGGGTCTCTTAAGTTATCAAAAATCATACTCTATTCTGAGCAACATGATCTATCTTTAGATTCAAAGCTGGACTTTCTATGAGCCAGGAGTCATCATGCCAGTGATGTTCTAAATAATCATGATAGTATGGGTTCCTCTGAGTCACTCTGAGCTCTGCTATCATCTTTTGATGTCACTTCATTCCACAGGGTTGTTTCACCATCTCAAACATATAAAGGAAAATGACTCTGTAACGGAGGTGAGCAGAGTCCTGAAGTATGAGTGCTTTGGACAAGTGAGGTTTAGCACTAGTTCAGAGGGCTGAGCTTCCACCGCTTCAGGCTCCTGATGTGTTTTGCACTTGTGCTTTGTGTTGTTTCAGCTACCTATGTCCTACCACCTCATTCAACCACAAAACCTGGTTTCCCTGTCCCCATGAACACTGACAACCCTGGTGTCCGCAAGGCGGCTCGCTTTGGAGTCTACAGATACAACAACAGTTCCAATGACCTCTTTCTGTTTAAGGAATCACAAATAAACAAAGCCATGGTTCAGGTAAGAAGAGCTCAGACTTCTGGTGGTCCTCCAAATCATTTACCAATTGACTCTCCTACAGAGCACCCAAGATATAGGAGCCCTGATCCTCCTCAGGACTGCTATGGATGCCTAAAGATAAACAGCTCGTGTTCCTCTGTCCCCTTCAACTGCTCCACAGAGCTTGGCTACCCCATCCCTACCCTAGTAACAAAACACAAAACACTTCACTCCACACACAATTTACAGAGGTACCACTTGATTCTCAGCCAAAACTTTGGCATCCCTTTCCCCTGCCCTTACTTTAAAGGAGGAAACTGCTTTCTCTAGATCGTCAGAGGGCTGAAATATATGCTGTCTGTGGAGATTGAACGCACCGTGTGTGAGAAGAGGGAGCATTCCAGCCTGGATAGCTGTCACTTCCAGAAGGAAAAAAACCTGCAACAGGTACATGTCTAATTCCTTTGGAGTACCCAGTAGCTGCAGGGGATTCTTGGCCATCTCTAGCTGTATAGTCACCATCAGAGCAGCTCTGCCATGTCCCAGGACAGATACAAGCGTCCTCTGTGCAGGACCAGCTGGAGTGAGGCAAGGGTTATCAGTATACCAGGGCTATCATTTATCTGTCCCTGTGGCACGTCCCTTCCAACCCAAACCATTCTGTGAATATATGTGACAGGTACAGTGTAGTACCTCTCATGCATTCAGGGCCCACTCTTCTCTGTGAGGAGTCAACCCAGGCACAGCCATCTAGTCCCTGTTCCTGGGTACCAACGTGTGCCGAAATACAACAGGTTCTGAATAGAGATTTCCTGGGAGGAGGAAATCCTTACCTGGGCTTTCCAACAAAGATACCATTATCTAGCAAACTACTTTCCCTAGGATAAAGAGAGCAGACAGAAAGAGGCTGTGCTGTCCTACCTCATCACAGCCCACCACCATGCTGAGACCAACCAGCAGCCCCCTGAATTTCCTCACCAATTCTTTTATTTGCAGATGCTGAAATGCTATTTTGAGGTCTGGATAATGCCCTGGTTACATACAGCACACGTTCCCGTTGCTCTCTGTCACTGACTCACCTTTCCTCACAAGAGCCTGACTTACAAGGGATCTACCACCATGAGTTTTCTGTTTTCTCTAAAAGCACATGGTTTCTCCCTGAGAAAGATGCTCAGAAGCTACAAAGACAAGACCTGCCCTGACAGAATTCATTGCTATCCAGTTGCGGATCTGTTTTTCCAAAACTAAACTGTAGATGAGAACATGTCATTCATTCAATAGAGCCACCCATGCTCTGGCTGAACTTCCAAGCCATGGAAGCTCTGTTGGACTTGCTTTATCCTGTGCCAAATCTTCACACAGCTATGATGTGAAGTCTAAACCACAGCATATGTGACTACAATATTGATGAAAGCTTTATAGCAGTGGAATAGCTTGCCTGAGGATACATATACATACCAGAAGAAAAGTCTTAAGAGCCTCCATTGCTAGAGAAAAAAGTTAAACTTACTTGTCAGGAATGTGTGAGGTAGAATTGTTCTTTCTTCCAGACAAGAGATGGATAAGGCTTGCTTGAATCAAGTGCTTGCAAAACACCCACAGCCCACAAATGACACAGTAACTACTGCTTCTATTTAAATCATAGCTAATCTAGGCTATAAAAGGGCATCATTGCAAATGTCAAGACAAATAAACCCAACCGTATTCCCAAAGCGTATTTTCACCGAGGTTAAACAATGATGTTTCATTCAGGTTAATATGTGACATTCGGTCTCTGGCTGATCACAGCTTAGAGTCAAGTTTAGTAGACTAATGGTCTTTTCCAGGTGGGTGCCCACCCTTCCTTCAGCCTTCACTCTTCACATGTGCACAGATTCTGACTTACGGTGGACGAAAGCACTTCTTTGTCAGGCTTTTGGTAACTGCTTCCTTAAAACAGGCATAAAGTCAGGGCCCTGTTGGGCTTTTTTTCCAAAAACACCCCTTTTCTTCTGACAGTTATTGCCTTTCTGCAGCAATATTGACACTCCTATTAGCAGTGACACCACCAATTATCAGCCTTTATAACAATCATCCAGTCAAGAAAGGCCACTCTATTAAATATCTCTCATATTTGACATTCTCCTTCCCCTTCCCCAAGTAAAGCAAGTTATTCCCATGACCTTTGGGTCTGCTGTACTTGCTGCTGAGCTCATAGTGAACTAAAGAAGACTCAAGAACTTTTTGGTGTGACCACAGGTTCATCAGTGTACTGAGATAGTCTTCAGCAGTGGGTAGAAGAATAGAGAAAGGATAAAAACCAGAGACAACTCTTCATACATCTTATCCTTCCTGATATCAGTAGCATTACAGCCTACTTTCTTTCCCATTTCATACCTTCATGAACAGTGTCTTAGAAGGGAATTAGTCACACAAAAGCTATCCCATTTGGCATGCCAAGGTCTCTTTCACTGCAAAAGACAGTACAAGTTGTTCAGTTAAGATACTCTGGCAAATGAATCATTAGAGGTAACTATGCACCAACAGGCAAAGCTGGGCTTGCCCCAAGGCTACTGAAGCACCAGCATGACACAAGCCCCACAACGGGCTTGGTTTTGCAACCCCAATTTAAGATCTCATCCAGCTCAAATTTCATAGCAAGAGGGCTTGCAGCCACATGACTGCTGCAGCCTGGCAGCCACACAGAGCAAGGTGACAGAAGCACTGACAGAGAAGAAATGCTTTCATTTGCACATCCCTCCATTAATGAAGATGAGTGCAGAAGGCCAGGGATAGCAGATGACATTTTTAACGTCACCTTTCCCTTCCCTGGTGCTTTGCATTATATCTCAAGCAAATCTTATTTCCTTTTCAAAGGTGAGTAAAACAAGCAATAGTGTAGCTTTATGTTTGACTATCACCCAGTGGCAGAAAAAGAGAGCGCAGCAAAGTCTTCAGTCACAAAGCACGACTCAATCCACTAAATGACACAGATAAACAACCCCTTTAGTTCTTCGAGATGCAAACCCTCTTATTTAAAATGTAACAGCACAGCCTTTCCTTTGTAGCAGCTGTCAGAAAAGAATTCTCTGCATTTACCAAGCAGGGTACCTGTTAATAGAGGAAGTAAACAATTTCCTCTGGAGATGTCAGAAAGCATCCATGAGTTGCTACCGCATTCCAAGATATTCTACCAAAGCCTTCCTCACCTGTTATTACTGTATTTTACAGGGGCCTTTTATTCCATGCTCATCTTCAGACACTAGTTTCCCCAAAATCTTTACCAGTTCTCCATAAAACACATACTGAAGAGGATTCCTGCAGCTGGCCCTCTTCCCTCCCACATCCCTCAGGAATGCCCACCTACATCATGTACAGGAGACATACAGGACCTGGTAAACATGGAGGAAATACCACCACTGACCCCTTTTAAACCAGCTGAAACTAGTCTTTAATAACATAGAAAATGAAACTTTCATTCATCATCTGACTACACTGCTATAACGAAACACAGGAGTCCACAGACCACAGGCAAGTTGATTCTGCATCTTGATTAACAGCTAATTGTAGTGTCTGATGTTGATTACACAGGCTGGAACTGAAGAAATCCAAATTATGTAACTAGATTTCTAGGCATGTTCTGGATGTTGCTGCCTCTACCACAGCACCATGGTATGACATTAGAACATGCACTGTAATCTCTCCTGAACAGGAGGTTCTAAACCAGAAATAAACACATGCAGGACATCCTCTTCAACCTGAATCATACACAGTTACATTCCATACATCACAAATCCTCCCAGTATAAGAAAACATACAGTTACATTAAAGGTGACAGATGATGTTTAGGACAACTCCAAACAGAGCTGGGCATGGAAAAACAACAGATTTTCTTTTAAGGAGCACATAACAGTATGAAGATGCCCCACCATACTCCTCAGATACCAACAGTGAGGCATGCCAACTCCAAAACAAGAGCAGACAAAACAAGGAAGAGGACAAGCACAGCGAGCTGTACGTTTTCCTATGGCACCAGAACAGTGCTACTGCACATGAACAGACTGTCTTTCATGTTTTGTCCTTGGTCACATGCTGGCTGAAGCACACGCTTCCCTCGTACCTCTGGAGTATTCTAGGACAGTGGCACTTTATCATGGATGGGCAGTTAAACATGCTGAAGATTCAGTCTGCAAATAAACGGAGACCGGAAGGAGCCCAGGTAAAGATATCCATTGTGCTCATGTGCCTCACTAACGTAAGCTACTGTTACCCCATTGGGATCATGAAAGCTTCTTTTGTAGGCTCCTGTCTCGCTTAGTTCAACAACAAGGCTGTATTTAGGCATAAACTTTGTCACAGTTTCCTGACTCAGCAACTAAAAGAAAAAGAGAAAAAAAGAGAATTAACAACAGAAGATTTTGTTCTCCACAATTAGATCTCAGACACTCAGACAAAGACCACTCTCCTTGGAAGAAGCAGGCAAGAACATAAGCAGACATTCTGTGTAAACAGTATTACTCTGTTCTATGTTCACCTTCTGAATTTCAACTAATGCTTTAACATATGGTGGTCTTCCTTCTGTAGGACCAGGACGGTTTCTAAAGCTGTAACTGAGGCTCTAACAGGTCAAACTGTAATTGTTCATCTAGAGCCTGGTGGGCAAAAGTAAGGATTAACCAAAGTCATTGTCTTCCCATGTACTACCTAGGCTACATTAATGCCATCTTCTTCCTCAGCAGAGGCAAATGTAAGCATACAAACTTGGAAGAAAAGGATGCCAAGAGAAGACCTGGCCAAGGAAATGACCCTGTAACAGGTCTTCCTAAAGTGTCTATTCCTTCACTTTCTTTCACTGCAATGGTACCTCACTGAAAAACGTGATTTCACATTTTCAGTTTTTCAAATCTTAGAGGGGGGAAAAAAAGTTCAGTTACACCAGTCCAGGGAACACACTGAACAGTTTTCAGATGTTGTCAGATACTGCTACCAAGGACTGATATTTTCAAGCTATAACTGAAGACACGTATAAATTCATGTGCCTGTGTTAACTCTACTCACTCAAGCTGCTTTCTTATGGAGATATATTTTTTCTCTCTGTAGTGAAGGCTTCAACCTATTAAAAAACCCTGTTCTTGCATTTGTTACATTCGCTTGAAATATATTTTTTGGCTTGAAAAATGCTGCATTTACTCTGAGAATGAAGAGAAGACATCTTAAAATATCAAGGAAGAATTCAGAAACTCATTCTTTTTGAGGAACAGGCCTTTTTCCCCCTTGGATTTGTCTGCCTATAGCTCAAAACCAGCCTCATACTGTCCCTCACACTTTCCTCACAGCTAAATGATTGTGCAGTTGATCACTTCCACTGGCAAAAAGGTGTGAGAACATGGATGGAGGAAATCTCACCAGACCAGTTCTGCAGCCTCTCCTCTTGGTAGGAATTAAAAAGTCTGATATTTATTTTCATTGAGAATAGGTTAATGGTTGGACCTAATGATCTTAAAAGTCTTCTCCAACACAAGTGATTCTATGATTCTATACACAGGCTTAACATGTTAACTTCCACCCTAAATATTGCTTGTTTATTTATTTGGGTGGTTTTGAGAAGTGTTTTCAAGTCCTTGTACTGTTTAAAAAGCACCATGCCATTTCTTTAGCATCAGATATTCCTTATAAAATACATTATTCTTGCTCACCCTCATCCTAAAGGGGGGATGTGACATAACAACAGGCATATTGAGTCAGCACCTAGCAGCATACCTAACATGCACACTTTCTTCAGATGCCTAGGATCAGACCTAGAACAGGTCAGACTTTCTAAATGCACTCCAGATATCTGGCAGTTTAGGCACTTTGGGCACAAAGGTGAGGTCTTCACATATCCAACTGTAGATCCTGTCTTGGTACATGACTACGCCAGAGACAGTCTCTTTTTCCATCAAGATGGAAAGCAACTTAAGAGGTGTGTAGCTGCTACTCAGAAGCAAATGTTAGTTTTACTTCCTACGAACACAAAAGGCTGTTCTACCTGGGGGCAACCACAACACCTTTAACCATGGCACTAAAAAAAACTGTAAAACCTTCTTGTCAAGAGGAAGAACCAGGACAAACTAAGTATTTGCCACTTCTACTCCTATGACTAAAGGTGATTTGGGGGGGGGGTTACCTTAAATATCATCCTTTTAATCCATGGTTTCTCAGACAAGAAATCCAACAAAGAAAATCCAGGATTGGGCCGGACAGCTGCCATAGCTACCCAATATCCTCCAGAGCTGCTTAACCTGATATTATCTGGAAGACCAGGCATATTCTCAACAAACATATCTGCTCCACCTTTCATCAGCCCAGACACATAATACCTGAAAGGTATAGATAGTAGGATTAGGACATCTTAACTCAAGCATGGGCTTAAACCATTACAGTAATAAATAAAAGTCCCAAAAGGAATTGACTTCAAAAAAATAAAAAGAAATTATTTTTTCCTTATTTTGGTGCAGGGAAATACAGCACAGCCCCATCCTGCTCCCCACGAAAGGAACCTATGGTAAAAAGATTATGCAGTCCGGATGTTTACAGTGAAAGCAAAACCTTAAGTATGGAAGAAGGCCAACTTCTTCACCTTAGTAACTTGGAATTAATAGAGTGCAGGGTTTCTTTTGTGATTCAATTCATTTATATAAACAGTATCTGAACAGAAAGTAGTAATAATTTCAGCAAAAACATACTCACCTCCTGATTCTAGCCATGGTTGTCTCCTGTACCAGGACAAAGTCTTCCGCAGGAGAGAGCTGGACACCATTGGGAAACCTTAGCCCCACCATTAAGACTTTCACTTCTTTTGTCACTGTGTCATATTCCAGCAGACTAAAAAGAAAGAATGTGGTTTAGAGTGAAGATATATGTTTACTCATCCTGGCTTCCTTCTCCAGGCATCAGATCTTCTCTCACATGCACTTCACCCAAGTTAAAAGAGCAGAATAGCCAGGAAGCATTTGTTTATGAACACAGCAGAAACACTAACGCACTTGAGATTGGCAACATTCATGAAGGATGTGCGCTGGATGTAATGCCAACATCTCCCCTTTTAAAACAAATGTTCCATGCAATTTCTCTTGATGGAAAAAGAGGAATCTCAACTATTTTACTGCAGTTTTCTTTAGCCACATCCACACCTTCTCTCACCCTCTCCTGGGCAGTGCAGGGTTTACACAGGGGGTGCATAAAGAGAAAAAAGACGACTGAGGAAGTGGTGGAGTACCTTCCTACAGCTGAGCTTACAATAAGGTAAATGCCTTAGGAAAAGATACTTGCCGCCCATCATCTGAGCCTTCCATGATCAAGTATAAGTAGTCTCGCCTTTGCCATTTGCTACTGGAGTCAGTGAAGTAGATTTTCCTCCCATCCCTGGTCACTGTAAGGTCATTCACAAATGACAGCCTCTGACCTTCAATTAGTGTTTTGGTTGACACAAGCATTTTTGTTTCACCTGGTTACAAAAAGAATAATTAAAAACAGAAGACAGAGAACAAGCTTTTTTTTATGTCCTGCCTTGGAAAGGAGTGAAATACTAACAGGAAATTAGCAGGTACTTTGTATTTTTATCATTCATGCCTCTGTTAACTAACAAGATTCTGGGTTACAACAACAACAAACGTGAATGACCAGAAGAAATCATTCTTTGGAAAAACTGGAACAGTAGATGATGTTCCCTAGTGGTAAGTGCAGGACTTTTTGGGTTTCTGAAGCTCATATGAAACCAAGTACTAACCAGGCCCTAACCCTGTAAAAGGATGCAGGCAAGCCAAACACTATTGCCTCTTTCCCTGTGAAAGTGTAGGAACAAATAGTACTTTCTCAACATTAAACATCAGAAGGTTCACTAAACTGCTCTGCCACAGTCAGCTGTGACACATTACCCAGCAAATCTCTAAAAATTAACCAAAAAGCTATTAAAATCATCTTTGGGTATGAGTTTCGGGTTGGTTTGTTTTGTCATGACTGAGGCAATATGGCAGTTGTCCCATCAAAAGGGAGACCTTGATCATACACTCCCAGAGCCATACAGTCTGAGCCCTTCTGTTGCATCTCACCCAGCATTTGGCTAGCCTTCCTCTCCCTTCCTGAAGCCAATTTGGAGATGTAAACTGTCAGAAAATCAACCCTACACGAAAGCAAATCTTGCTTTCTTACAGCACAGCTCCTGAAACTGAGTTCTGGCTCAGGGACATACAAAGAAGGGCATGAAGCAATAGTGCCTTTCTCAGCAGGAACAAGTCACTTGATCTTCAGCTGCACCAAAAATACATCTTTCTTCACTTTCTATCAACCGGAGTTACAGGGAGTTAAAAGCTCCTCACTAACATACTGCAAGGTCAAGACAGAAACAAAAGTACAGCAAACATGGCAAAAAGCTTGTGTAACAGCAGTATTTTTAATTCCCTTGATGAAAACTGAAACAGCTACATAAAGCTTTATTCATGGATCCTGAGGTACCAATTTTGACAACCAGAAAGCATATGTCACAAGAAGATAAGCCACTGGTAACTCTGATCCAGACATATGGATGGAGAGAGGAAGTGATTGCTACAAGACAATAAATATCAAGTCCTGCATGGCAAATTTCATCCAGACAGCTCCAAGGCACTCTACAAAAGCAGCAGGCATTTCTTTGCCTGCAATGCCTGACAAAACTGCAAATGAAGCCCAGGTTTGTCAGTGGAAGAGACCTTCTGAGCAGAAAAGTCATACCTGTACCAGGATTAACTTCATAGAGTCCATAATAAGCATCTGCCACAAAAAGGGTGTTATTTGGTCCCACTCTGATGCCAAGTGGTCTTCCACACGTTGGCTCATCATCACGGGTTCCTTAGGAAAGAATTTTAAAATGGTTTTCCAAATAGAAATAAACACAAGGCTACCTACACAGGTCAAATTGTACACATAGACCCTGAAGACTTCTATGCGAGGAGGAAGGGGAACACAGCAAATCTATACATTTTGTCTACTTGAGCGAGTCCCGAGGAACATCTGTATTTTCAAAGATCAGCAAGTGAACTTCTGGAGAAGGTAGTCAGCCTTTCCACATCCCTTCTGAACTCAAAGCAGGGCAAGATGAAGTCTACACTCCCCAATACCTCTTTGGCCCCAAAGAAATAGGACAACATAATCTTCCCACCTCTCCCAAGCTGTATGAGTTTAGAAGAAAGGAACAGTGAAGAGGTAATTCTTTATATTTGTTCCAATCCACATTCATGCCTAAGCAGCAGCTGGAAGTGCAGCTGGCAGCAGACTGTTAGGCAGCCAAGAGAGTGCTTCCAAATCAGTCCAGAGTCTAATCGTAGAATCAACCAGGTTGGAAAAGACCTTCAAGATGAGAAGGCTCAGGGGTGGCCCTTCACCTCAGAATTCTGCTGACTTCAGCTTTCATAAATATTAGGCCAGGTTGCTGCCCAATTTCTTTTTTTTTTGTTTGCTTATTTATGACACGTACTTTTTCTAGATCAGCTAACAGGAAAAGGAATGTTATTTGTGATGTACTTCAACCTCGTCTTCCTCCCGGTGTTATACAGGATCTTCTACCAACACATCAGGCATTTTAATGAGGCACTGGAACAGGCTGCCCAGGGCAGTGGAGTCACTGTCCCTAGAAGTGTTCACAAACCAGGTAGACAAGGCCCTTAGTGACGTGCTTTAGTGGTGGCCGTGGCAGTCCTGGGTCAGCAGCTGGACTTAAAGATCTTAAAGGTCTTTCCTAGCCTAGCTGATTCTGAGTCATCTATGCTGCAGCCTTGCAAGAGCGCAGGTCTTGTAGTCATGACATAAACCAAGTGCACCCACTCTCATTCCTTGGGCCCTTTGTTCTACTGTTCCTTCCAGTGCTCATATACATATTTCCATTCATACAAATCTATTCATATTTCTGTTATCACAGAATCATAGAATGATCAGGGTTGGAAAGGACCTTAAAATCATCTTGTTCCAATCCCCCTGCCATTATAAATCTCTATCGAGGAAGATATGCACTTGCATGAGGAATCCAGACAGAACACCAGTTTAATCAACACAAGCCTTGACCTAGACACTTTGAGGCACATGATGTTCAGGAGATGTCACTCACCACAAGGACCATGGCCAATTCTGGCTATTGTTTGTATTTCTCCATCTTCAATTTTGATAATCTTCCCATCAGCTGTCCCAGTAAACAGCACATCTGCAAAAAGCAACTGGTGTGATTAGCTTAATCACAAAACTTTAGTGGCACACATCCTTCTATACAATCCTTCTATTAGCATGTTTAAGGTAAAGGAACAGTCTTCTTCAGTCATAGCAACAGAATAAATAGGGAAGGGAAAAGATGAAGGCAAGTAAGAGTATTTAGTTAGATTTTTTCCAACTGAGAAAGAAGAGGAAGGATTGAAGCCCTAGGAATTATGAGTATGGGATATGAAGCTTTTCACCCATAAGTAATCCAAATCTTTGGTTAAAGATGCATGTAACAACTTAATGGCTAGTCACTATGTTGATCCCTTTGGGCAAATTTCTACATAAGCATCAAACTGGATCAGGCACTGCATCCATCCTACCACTCTTCAGCAAGAGCCTGACTAGATAAGACTTCTCATTCTGATACAGTCCACAGGCTGCTGGACATCTGCCAATGCTCATATCGTATCAGGTCTGGAGAAGAATTGCAAAACCCACAGCAACTGAACAACCATCCAAATCCAAATCATTGCCAAATTACTAAATTCATGCCAAGTGATAGCATCAGACAGATTCACTGAATACAAACAACGCACAAACTTTTCCTTAGAACCAAATTAAACAAGAGACCACTGGATTAGAAGAGCCCACTGCTTCGACTTTTCCATCTCCAATTTAACTGATTTAGTTTTCAGTTTGCTAGTTACACCTTCAAAAGGGAATAAGAAGACTTCAACATTTATTCATACCAAGCTTATTTCCAGTCAGACTGATTATTCTGCCTATAAGTCAGTTGTCCCTTACAGGAAGATTTCCTTCCAATTTCCAATGAGACTGACAAAACATTGAAACATTACCAGTCCAGCCACCTTGTTAAGAAACTGCTCAGAGGTGGCGTGGCACCTGTAATGCATGTACCACAAATATGTAAACACACTATTTTTTTCCTCACACATAAGCAAAAATTAACGCCACAAAACTCAGCTCCCTCAGCAGCAGTGAGCATTAAAGAGTAAGCATTACCCTCTAAAAATTAAGTCCCAGTTAAGAGTTAAATAAATTAAAATTGGGACCACTGCCTCCAAATGTAAGTGGCCCCTGACTACCTTGTTGCTGCTTTCAGTCCTGGAATACAGGGATTTTTAATCTGTAAACAAGATTTATTTTATACTGGGTAAAGAGGAAAAAAGCAGTATCGTAGAATCACAGACTGGTTTGGGTTGTTAGGGACATTTAAGCTCATATAATTCCAACCCCCTGCCACAGGCAGGAGCACCTTCCACTAGACCAGATTGCTCTAAACCCCATCCAACCTGGCCTTGAATACTGCCAGGGATGGAGCAGTATACAGCAGCCAGGTTTTGTTGCATAACACGTGTATTTCTAGAAAAACCCTGCACATTCAAAATAACTTGCAGAGTTTGTTATCTAAGAGGTGCACTGCTGAACAAACCTTGACCAATGGAGCAACGTTTTGAGACCCTTCTTTAAAGGATTATTTTGTCAGTGCTTACCCCCGATGTTGGCAATGGACTCGGGTCCAAGCAGCTGATTTTCCCATAACCGCTCAGCTTTGCGCAACTTGACATTGGGCTCAAGCACACCCGTCAGGAGCGGAGGTTCCTTCAAACTGCAAAACAGAACACAGACCTCATGATCCCTCACTTAGATCTGCAAACATGCTTGAGCAACGCATTGCACCATTTTCTTTTCCTGGTTTGCCAACTCCTGCAAACCTGACCTATGCCTTACTTACAGTATATTTCCAAAAAGAAAACACAGCTGACAAGCTGAGAAATTGGCTCCTGTTCATCAAAGATCATAATTTTCTGGTTCTGATCAGAAAAGTTGCAGTTATGTTTTCCTAAGACATATCTGGAAATTCATACAGCTTAAAGTCCAACAACACCTTATCGCTCCCTACAACTACCTGAAGGGAGGATGGAGCCAGGAGGTGGCTGGGCTCTGCTCCCAAGGAACAAGAGACAGGACAAAGAGGAAACAGCCTCAAGCTGCACCAGGGGAGGTTTAGGCTGGATATTGGGAATAATTCCTTCCCCAAAGGGCAGTCAGGCATTGGAACAGGCTGCCCAGAGCAGCGGTGGAATCACCATCCCTGGAAGTATTCACAAACCGTGTAGACAAGGCCCTCAGTGCCATGGGTTAGTGGTGGCCTTGGCAGTGCTGGGGCACAGATGGACTGGACGATCTTGAGAGTCTTTTCCAACCTAGCTTATTTGGTGATTCTGTGATTTCTGCACTGCCACCACACAAAGAATAGCTGCTTTCTTATTTAGCTGAACAAGCTGTTTGCACCAAAATAGTTTTCCTACGTAGAGATAAGAAAATTCCTAAGAAAAAGGGCTTTAAAAAAATTTAAAACCATGGCATTTTACAGTACACTGAGAGCCGACACTGTATGAAACAAATAAGAAAAACTGCTAGCTGTCATACAGCTAGGGAAAAAAGTGCTCCAGTACTTTGAGCACCTGCACGCACCTGCTTCTGTACCATAATATTCCTGTTTGTGACTTGAATTTATTCCCATAGAGAAAGGGCAACCCAAAGCAGTAAGTTACACAAACTTAAAGGGTATGGACTCAACTCTCAAAATAAGGTCAAATCTTGCAAACCTTTATTCACAAAAACAGCCATGCTCAAGCCAACTGGAGCTCCAGCTCCATACAGAGATATGGAGAAGTAGTGAGATGCTTACACAGCTTCGGCTTAAATACCAGGCTCAAAAGCACTGTGCTTCAAAAACAGCCTTAACTGTGCTGGCAAACTTCAAGACATTTGAATCTCCTAGGTTCTTAAAAACTCACACATAAGCCACTTCAGTCCCCATGAGTTAAGGATTTCAAGTTACTACTAAAAACTGCACACAGGTCCAAAGTGGTAAGCTCATTAGGGGTTCATTCACAAGAGTATGCTAAAGACTCCTCACATGACCCCATATGCAAATGCCTTCCACCTGTAGAACCTTAAAAAGATGAGTTTTGACTCCCAGCTTTGCCCAGGTTCACAGGATCCAGGACCTATTTGTAATCAACCACGCTGCAACTCATGCGGTAAAAACCATTACAGTTTCTAAAGCTGCAGTGACTGGAGGAAGCCAACTGAAGCTGCAAACTATAAAAGCCATGACAACTAAGGAAAACAGGTTCACAACATGAAGAATTCAGAAGGAGAGAAAAGATACATACTTTTATCTGTCTGGCTACAGGCAGCAAACATTCCTTTAAGTATCTATTACTACAGTGGCAAAGCCAGATGAATTACTAGCTTTTGTCACAGGTGATTTACAGCAGAGTTGTCTTCAAAATGCTAACACAAATTCAGTTTTCATCCCTTTTTCCAAGCATTAGAGAGGTTAAGATGAGAAAAGCAGCTTTCTGATAAGGAACTCATTTGCTGGGAACTTTGGACAGCTGTGTTTGCAAGCAGAAAATCCTCCCTGAGATCAATATTACCCAAGACAGGCTCATAGAGAAAGGAAATAAACCACAGTTGCAGGAATTTCTCATGGAATTTCACATCTGGTCTCTGTCTTCCCTCTTATTCCTCATTATTTCTAGTGGCTTACAGGAATAACATCACTATTGGCAAATGAGATTTCTCAAACATGTCCTTTCACTGAAGGGATTGATTCAGGCTGCATCCACCTCCTTGAGCTTTTTCCAAACATCTCAAACATCACACAGAATCATCCTTTCTACTGTACAGACTGGAACCACCCCTAGCAATTAAGCTAACAAGCTAATTGAGAATGTACAACAATGTAAGACAGCGATTTGGGCAGGAAGAATAATTCTGTCTTATAAAAGCGACTTAAAGTAAGAAACGTAAGCATGCAGAATACTTTTACTCTGCACCAGAATCAGACCCGGCCTATATAACAGGAAAAGCATCATAGCCTTATACTACTGGCTTTCAGAATTACTGTTCAGTTGCAATGTAGTTCAGGGAATTGGGTTTTGTTAAACCAAACCACAGCAGAAAGCATTTCATTATAATTTGAAATAAGGCAGATTATGTCTAATAGCCTAGTGGCAAGTACTACCCTCCCACATTAACACTTTCTTTCAGCTCTAGAGGTATTTACAGTGCTGTTGTTCCTTTTCAGTAAGGATTTATAGAGATGATAGTAAATATCAGATTGAGCATTTTTACTTACTTCAAAATGCCAGGAACATTAAACAGCCTGACTTCACCCTATGCTAGCAGTCAAAGCACAACTCCCAAAACAGGTCACATTATCTCACATAGAGGATTCACTGTTACACTACACATTTGATACAGACCTCAATTCAGACAGAGCAGAAATCACCTAGCTGCATTACTTGATGAGATTTGCCTTTAAATATAACATTACCGTGTGGTTGTGCTGGTACAAAGCACTACATCAAACCAGTCAGGTTATCGATTTTGAACTTACATACTCAGACAAACAGTCTCTCTTTTTGCAGAACTACAGTAACAGGAGTGCAGCTTGGTCCATAGTGAAAATGCAGTTCTTGTCTCACAGAAGGCGAGAGTGCACACACACAGAAGGCAAGAGTGCACATAAGGAATCACAAGCTCCACTGACAGCTTGGACAGCATCAAGTCATTCAGCTCCTTCAGTGATCAAATGCACAAGATAGCTCAGAAACAGGGTGGGTACGCAAAGCAAGCCATGGCAGTGGATAATAATACTCCCCAATTTCTTAACCCAGTTAGAACCCCTTTACACAGTTGACTCCTGTTTGGTGAGGAAAAAAAAAAAACCCCACAAACACACCAAACCATCAAAACCAGCAGCAGAACACATACAAGTCACCCTTGAACATTTATTTCAAACCAAAGGAACAATTTACCTTATAGGCTGAGGGTCTATAGGACAATCCAGGAGAACAGTTACTCCAAGCAGAGGTACAGTTAGAGATGCAGCCAAAGTCAAGAAAGTAACCCGGAACACCTTGCTGCTGTAAGCACTGCCAAACCAGACAAGAAATAGGATTAGCATGCTAAGCTGTTTTAAGATACAACAGTCTTTCCTTCGATGGCCGATTTCCCCACAAAAGGAAACAAGAAGGCTTTTGCCTAATCACCACCCTGAATGACCTTTAAGGTCCATTTTGAACCCACTGAGATAAGAGAAAGGGATATTTACATCTGACTAAAAAAAAAAAAAAAAAAAACACCCAAAAAAACAGTAAAAACCTAGAGCAACACAAGAATAACATGGACCTTTCCCCAACATAAGAGGGACATGGAGCTGTTGGAGCAAGTCCAGAAGAGGTCACGGAGACGCCCCAGAGGCTGGAGCAGCTCTGCTCTGGAGCCAGGCTGAGAGAGCTGGGCTGGTTCAGCCTGGGGAAGAGAACACTCCTTAAGGGGAGATCTTAGAGCAGCTTCCAGTGCCTCAAGGGGCCAACAAGAAAGCTGGAGAGGGGCTTTCGACAAGGGCCTGCAGAGGCAGGACAAGGGAGGATGGTTTTAACCTGACAGAGGGGAGATTGAGATGAGACATTAGGAAGAAATTCTTCCCTGTGAGAGTGCTGAGGCCCTGGCACAGGGTGCCCAGAGAAGCTGTGGCTGCCCCATCCCTGGCAGTGTTTCATTCTGATAACCCTGAAGTCAGGCAGAGATAAGAATCTGCAAGGTACCCAAGCTGAACAAACATAATAGATGGTGAACTAAAGAATTAAAAAATCAGTAACTACTTTATTCAGTGGAAGGCAAAGCAAACACCATCACTTCCTCACTGCAGCTACTGCATGTGGTTACAGTGAAATTCGTTTTTTATAAAATTCCTAAACAGAAAATTGTAAATGAAATCTTCTTTAACTTAACCACAAACAAATAAGATTTATAAGATTATTCTACCTCAGGCATACAATGTAGTCTTTAAACCACAGATTATTCTTTAAACTACTGCCAAATATAAACAGGCTAACCAGGGTTATACAGGATTTAATCACACACACAATAAACCTGTGCAAGCCACAACGGGATAACTGCTTTTTGAGAGATAAACCACGCTCAAACAGACCCATTGAAAAAACAAAACAAACAAACAAACCACGCCATAAATTACACTGTTTTATTTTTGCTAAAAGCTCTCCCTGCAGTGTGGCAGGTGCGCAGGCCCTGCCCCAAACACTCCTCCCTCTGTCAGCCATCCCCAGCAGAAGCTGAGCACTGGGGAGAGGAGCCTGTGCTGCAAGGTTAGGTGTACTCCCAGGCTGACACCCACGGAAGCCCCAGCACCAACCTGTGCTGCCACTCAGGAGAGGAACCATGGAATCCCTCCAGCCCCTTTCACTGCCTCCCCAGGGCACTCTCATCCAGACCGCAGCCTCCCTCACAAGGGCCAGGCTAGGCTGGTGGAGCCTCTGCATTTCCAGCACAGGCAGAATCAGCTGGGTTGGAAAAGACTTTTAGAATCACCCAGTCCAACCACTCCCCAGCACTGCCAAGGCCACCAATAACCCATGGCACTGAGGGCCTCGTCTACACGGTTTGTGAACGCTTCCAGGGACGGCGATTCCAGCACTGCCCTGGGCAGCCTGTTCCAATGCCTGACTGCCCTTTGGGGAAGGAATTGTTCCCAATATCCAGCCTAAACCTCCCCTGGTGCAGCTTGAGGTCGTTTCCTCTTGTCCCATCCCTTGTTCCTTGGGAGCAGAGCCCAGCCTCCTCCTGGCTCCATCCTCCTTTCAGGCAGTTATCGAGAGCAATAAGGTCCCCCTGAGCCTTCTCTTCTCCAGACTGAACCCACCCCCGGTCTCACAGTGTGTTTCTCACCACACTTGTGCCCAGGCCCTGCACCAGCTCCGTTGCCATTCTCTGAACCCAAATATCTCCCTCAAGCCGGGCCCAACCACCACCCTACAACTCACCTGCTATGAACGCTCCTCCTCAGCTCCCCGGACCCTCCCCTCGGGTCAAGCCGAACACCCCCTCGCCCAGCTCCTCAGCACCCCCCACACCGGCCCTCCTCTCCCCTCAGGCTTAGGCCCAGGCCCAACTCCGCGCTCACGGCAGGCGCCTCTTCCCTGCCCATGGCGGTGGGACGGCGATAGCCCCACCTGCCCTCCTTGTCCTGCTGCGCGGGGCTGTCCTCGGTGATGACCTGCGGCCGCAGCGGCCGACGCTGCCGCAGCCCCTCCGCCTCATTCATGCCGCCGCCTCCGCCGCCGCGCACCGGCGCTGCCGCCCTGCCCCGCCTCCTCACACACCCCCGCAGGCCCCGCCTCCGCGCTCCCCTCAGGCCGCAGCCGCCCCGCGGGGTGGCGGGCACCCTGGCTCCTCGTCCCTTCCCCTCCAGCGGGGCTGTACCTGATAATGGCTGTACCTGATAATGGCTGTACCCGGCCACCCCGGGCGGGCTCCGCCGCTGCCCCCTGGGCGGCCTGGGGCTCCCGGGGCGCGACCGTCCCCTCTCCCGGTCGCGACCAGCCAGAGCAGCCGTGGCCCGCAAGATGGCGCCAGGCAACCGCGAGGGATGGAGGGCGGGCGGGGAAATGGCGCCCGGTAGGAGGGAGAAGGCGGAGGGGCCGCGGAGGGGCTTCGGGAAGGCAAATCCCTCTTTGGTTCCTAGGAGCGTGAGCTGCCGGACCCGCCTTTATGTCCCCCTGCCCCTTGCACCCAAGCGGTGATAACCCAGGCATGAAGGCTGACACCCAGCCGTGGGCTCCCAGCATATCACTTGTGCTCCCCTCTTGGGTAACACCGTGTGCTCGGGTTTTACCCTTAACTTGCTCAGCAGCAGCAGTGTTCCACAAAGATCCCTGAGTGCCCGTGCCAAGATCAGCCCCGGGGCTTTGGGAACACTGCAGAACGCTTCCAGCACGTGAAACTCGAGTGCAGCTCAAGAGACAAGGGCTGGAACAGGGACTGGCCCAGCTGCCAAGGACTGGGAAAGGTTATTTGGCATCATGCCTAGGAAAAAAAACAACACGTGGGTTTTCCAGAGAAGAGCTGTGGCTGGGACGGGTGGGAACGGCTTTGCTCTCTGCTGGGTTGAATTCAGGCAACAGCAGCTGCAGGAGAGCTTAGCAGCGCTGTTCCTGCACACCCATCCCGCCCCAGGCCCTGGCAGTAGTATTCCACATGAGGCTGCTGTCGTTACTAGGGGTGCAGAGGCTGAGGCACACGGGAGTAAATTGGCATCCCAAAGGTCTAATAGGTAGAAAAAGAAATGCAGTTGAGTCTTCCTGCATGCCCGGTGCAGGATGAGCACTGACAAGCACCGCGTTTCCATTTAACAGCCACAGGGATACACACCAGAGGAACAGAAGCAAGGGCATGAAAGCTGCTGTGGTACATCACTCACCCCCAATGGTTGTAGGCTGGTAATTTGGCACAACTGTCACCATTTCTACCCCAGATGATGGTTACATCCCCAAATCCTTCCATCCACAACAAAGCAAGGCTAGGCTGTCTGCCATGAAATTTCATGCAGCCAGAAGGCAGGTCCCTGTCCAGAATTGTCTGTTCCAAGCTCAAAAAATTAAATAAATCTTTTCCTGCTTAGTTTAAAACCAGAAACCCATTGCTGGAATCAGTGTCTGTAGCTTTAACTGGACACAGAGACAGCTGCTAAATATAATTGTGTTA
Organism: Pezoporus wallicus; assembly: GCF_028554395.1. NCBI lineage: Eukaryota > Metazoa > Chordata > Aves > Psittaciformes > Psittacidae > Pezoporus > Pezoporus wallicus. Next base: position 386,310 of record NW_026635101.1, on the reverse strand, counting down.
GGCTGCAAAACAGCTTCCATTTTACAAGTAAATTCTCAATTAATGAGGGCAGCTGCAGTAACAAACACAAAGTGAGGATATGGGCACCTGCCTTTCTCTCCAGGCTTTTCCATGACTTGTCAGACACTCTCCAGGAGCGGCATTGGAAGCTTTCCAGAAGCTTTAGCCAGAGGTAACAGGAGAAATGGCTAATGAGGGTGTTCAGTGTCCATCCCTGCGTTACAAGCAGGGTGCTGCTCACTTGGCACACAATCTTCCTCACTGCTTCATTGACAAGGCACACTGCAGAGGATGTGTTCCTGGCACTTCAAGTGATCCATGGCACCTGGAAACAAATTTCCTCTCATCCGCTCAGCTACAGAACAGCTAGATGCTCACTTTCTACACCATGCTGTCTCTGGTGTTCCCCACACACATCCCATTTTCACTCCTTTTCTACCAGTACCTGCTCTGTATAAGACAAGGAGATATATAGCTGAACCACCCATATTATAGGTTGGAAAAGACTGTGAAGCTCATCAAGTCCAACCATTCCCAGCACTGCCAAGGCCACCACTAACCCATGGCACTGAGGGCCTCATCTACATGGTGTGTGAACACTTCCAGGGACAGTGATTCCAGCACTGCCCTGGGCAGCCTGTTCCAATGCCTGACTGCCCTTTGGGGAAGGAACTGTTCCCGATATCCAGCCTAAACCTCCCCTGGTGCAGCTTGAGGCTGTTTCCTCTTGTCCTATCCCTTGTGCCTTGGGAGCAGAGGCCAGCCCCCTCCTGGCTCCATCCTCCTTTCAGGCAGTTGTCGAGAGCAGTAAGGTCCCCCTTGAGCCTTCTCTTCTCCAGACTAACCCCCCCCCCCCCCCAGTTCCCTCAGCCATTCCTGATCAGACTTATCAGCTAACAGTAATTAATTGTTCCCACTAATTGTTCCCCCTTTGCATCAGAGGAAAATTAGTGAAGAGCAGTGGGACCTCAGAGACATGCAGCTTATTGATATGCAAACACTACTTCAACTTTGAGTTGCTACGCAGCGGAAGTTTTCTGGTAGTAGCTCACTTCCTGTGAGCTACTGTTCAGAGCAAAGCAAAACAACAGTCTGGTCCACAAGATGACTCATCCTGACCTCAGTCTCCTTTGGCAGACTAAAATAATCAGGCAAAAGCAAGACCAAAGAACTGAGAAAGTCCCAGACCCTTTGAGGCATGGAAGGCCAGACACCTACAAGACAAAGCCAACCCATCACACAAAGAAAGGTGTTTCCTTTAATGAAAATACAAATACAGAGCTCATTGAAGAAACTGGTTTTGGTCAAGGACAATAAATGTGTTTAAAGCATGATTACAAATTAATCAAATTAAAGGCTTAACTTTAGATCGTGCAACACACCCATCATCTCTAGAAAGATGGACTTCCCCCTTCTAAAACCTCACCACCCCTCTCCCCATCCTACCAGATCACCTAGCTATTTCCTTCCTGCCTCCAGTTAGGTGCACAGATTGTCTTTCCAGTACACAGTCCCCCTGGAAAAGGCAGTGCTGCTCCACTTAAACCCAGCAATAAGTTGACCCTGGAAAAATAGGGCAAAACCTGGCAATTCTAACTATTACTATGAGGTCAAAACACAGCTCCATGAAGCTAAGCAGACTGTCACCTGAGAAAGACAGAGGCAGGACTGCAAAGTTTGGAGTGACCCCAGCCACAGTGTGGCATGCTCCATGGCCCCCTCCAGCCACTCCAAACCCCTCAGCCAGCTTAAATCATATTAAGCAGTGGCAGAAGTCTCAAAGATATCCATCATCTACAGGCTTCTCCATGACCTCCAGTAGCTTACTAGAGGACAGGAGACCTACTAGCAAATTCTTCTGAACAGCTCAAATATAAGGAGTACTTCAATCAAAATGTGTCCATCATAAAATGAATCCAGAAATAAACCACTTAATATATTAGCTGCAATTTTGAAAGTATATGAAAGGCAAAGGTTATTGTTCCCTGCTATTCTGAGGTTGCTGGTCTGGAATGCTATCGCTTTCTAAGGCATCTAAGAGGCACTTCTTTCTTGTGGATTGTGCAGTTTGTGGCTTCCCACAAGGCACTTGATTCTTTGGAAGATCAGCATGGCAGCATGCTGATTACTGAAACAATAAGCATTAACTCATAACTTCTGAGAGGAGAACCAGCCTACCTCCAAACTGGGTTCTTGTCTTTGTTGAAGCAGAAATCACACAGCCTGACAAGTCACAGTGAACTCTCCAGCACACCTTGCGGCGTCAAATCTCCCTCAAGCACTTCAGTACTTGTTTCCCAATGCTTCAAAGCAAACATTGTCCCTTTTCACAGTGACTTAAAGAAACAAAGGCACCTACACCAACTGGCAACAAAGATCTCCCAGTTGCAGACCACCAATCCTTATATGCAGAAGTGAACCACAGTGGACAACATCAATCCAGTTGTCATCACCAATGAGGAAGAGTCACTTTAAAAGCCAAGTTAGTGATCTCAGTTTCTCAAAGCAGAATAAAACCATGTGGAACTAGAACCTTCCTGTGCAACTGGTAATGCACTGAGGACATTTAGGGAGTCCAGCAGCAGACTTAGTGGCTCAGTTTTGCAGCAGGAAGTGCTAGTGCTGGGTTGGCTAGGTGGGACATAAAAGGACACAGGCTCACCATCTCTGGCCTGTCCCAAGACATAGAGTGGTAGGAACGAATTCTTACGAGCAAAGCAGGATGAGGTATTCGAACAACTGGGTAAATACAAGAAAGAATGATCAGACTAGCCAGGTCCTTCTCATTTCCCTAACAGCACAGGTGAAACATCTACTGGAATACCCAGCATTGCTGAAAAGGCACCACAGCTGCAGTGAGATACAGCTACTTGGACTCAGGTGTCACAGCTGAAAGAAAAGCTGAAGTAGTGCATTTCAGGGCTTCTTTTAAACCAGCAAAAGTATTGTATAAAAACATTTCACTGTAAAGTAACTTTAAAATGAGAAACATGAACGTCTGCATCTTGCTTCAGCTAGTATTAAATCAGTTCATAGCTAATGGAAACCACCAGTGGCTGCTCTGTGGCAGCCCTAAAAGCAATGAAAGGGAGGTCAACCACAGAGTGCTCCTAGCTCTGTGCATCTCAGCATCCATTTTGGGGGGAGTGGAAAATCCTGTTCCCCTGGAAGGAACGGGGTTTATAAAAAAATAAAAATAGAAAACAAGAGAGAACTATGTCATTTGCCTTGTGTCGTGGTTTAAACCCAGTCAGGTAACCCAGGACACCTTGTCATCTGAAACCTTCCACGTTTCCAGAGGAGAGATTCCAGAGCTGCCTGTTACAAGGAGTTCTTCTCTTTGTATTTCTGGTAAGCATCCAGTATCTCCTTTATAACAGTTGGATCATCAAGTGTGGTGACATCTCCTATGTTGCTTGACTGCTCAGTGACTACTTTCCTCAGCAGCCTTCTCATGATCTTCCCTGATCGGGTTTTAGGAAGACGTTTCACCACCTGCAGAGAAGGGAAAGAACCTGGGTCCTGCTGGAAATCACAAGAAAGATTGCCTGAACTGTCCTAAGCCTGTGCCAGAGTTCTTGCCAAGCACGGTGCTTTCAACACTCTCCGTACATGCTATTTAAAGAGTTGTTTAGCACAAATGGAACAGTCTCATGGTAGCCCTAAAGCAGGCTCTTGTAACAGCCCCACCAAAAAGCAGCTGTAATATTCCAGCCACCCTCTGGGTCACTGCTGATGCTCAGGCATGGAGGAAGAGCACATGCAGACCACTGCATCTGCCCTACCCTGCCTAGGGATCCCTCCAGCTACTTCTGGTTTTCTGCTTCTTCTTCTCACCAGAGAGAGACCACAGCAGCATTGCAGGCAGGAAGGTGAGGCTTGCTCAGTACAACCGTTCCTGCTCCTGGTACCAGAGTTACAGTCTCCCACTTACCAGAATGTGGTCAGGCACAGCATATTTTGCTATCTTAGAAGCCACTATGGTTTTGAGCTCTTCTTTGATGCGGTCTGTATTGTCTGTCTGTTCCTTTAGCACTATGAAAGCAAAGGCACCTGGAAGACAAACAAGCAGAAGCCACATAGCTCATATTAGATCCTGGCTGGTAAGACCAGGGATGCTCATTTGAATGCCAAGGCAGGTTTCAAATCACCTCTATGCACAATCTAGGGACTGCCAAGAAAACCACAGATCCTGTTTAGAAAAGGGAGTCAGTCTCCAGTCTTCAAATGATTTCCCAGCCTTGTCTTGGCATCTGTGACAGAGACAACTCAACATAAATGACTGAAGTGTCATTGTGATCAAAAGCTGGCCAACACCAATCACTAAGGGACATCTCTGAGCACGATCCTTTTAAAGGAAGCTCTATGACATACATAAGCAGCATGTGTGAAAACAGTTTAGGGAGTAATCGTAGAATAGTTAGGGTTGGAAAGGACCTTAAGATCATCTCGTTCCAACCCCCCTGCCATGGGCAGGGACACCTCACACTAAACCATTTCACCCAAGGCTCTGTCCAACCTGGCCTTGAACACCACCAGGGATGGAGCATTCACAACTTCCTTGGGCAACCCATTCCAGTGCCTCACCACCCTTACAGTAAAGAACTTCCTCCTTATATCCAATCTAAACTTCCCCTGTTTAAGTTTGAACCCATTACCCCTTGTCCTACCACAACAGTACCTAATGAAGAGTCCCTCCCCAGCATCCCTACAGGCCCAATTCAGATACTGGAAGGCTGCTATGAGGTCTCCACACAGCCTTCTCTTCTCCAGGCTGAACAGCCCCAACTTTCTCAGCCTGTCTTCATACAGGAGGTGCTCCTTTGGGCTTGTTCCAAGAGTTCCATGTCCTTTTTATATTAAGGACACTACAACTGTACACAATACAGTTGAGGTCTCACGAGAGAGACATAAGTCCACCTTAGGAACATGCAGTTAGTTTCACTGCTGGCTTTGCCTCTTGTGGCTGCAATGCTAGGCAACCTAAGGATAACTGCCCTCCCATTCCCTAGGCACCTCTTTAACACACAGCTCAGGTTAGAAACTAAGGAAAGTAGTATCCATAGGTGTCACATCAGGACACTGCTTTTCACATACCTTCACCCTTGATCTTGTGTGGATACCCAATCACAGCTGTCTCAGGGACCTCAGGGTGATCAGCCTTCACAAGAAGGGAAACAAAAATACACAGAGCATAACAACTGCTTCAAGCCTTGCAGAGTTTGCTCTAGGAGCAGAGCACCTTGCCCTGTCTCACCCTCCCCTCAGCAGATCCTGCTGGAAGCACAACAGGAAACCTGCACGCTACCTTCCTGCTCTGTGGTCAGCTGGTGGCCACAGCCGTGGCCACATCTCCAGGATGTCCCTGCTTTTAAACGTACAAATATGCACTTCTACACACACTGCTAAGCCCACTGCACACCAACCTGAACCTGCACCAGCTGAAAACCGGCTTTCTCTTCCTCTGCCTATGCTCTTGTGTGTGCATGGCCTTGGTCCCAGGTGGTGACTGACTAAGGCTAAATCACAAGCAAAACCAGTTCTGCATTGCTCTGTGCCACAGGGAGCTGTTGCCAACAGAGCAGAAGCAAAGCTGCCAACATCACAGTCCACATTTGGCCAATGTTTGTAAGTGCCCAATGCACACCAGGAGGCAGAAACAGGCTTCCTCACCTCCCCACAAGGGAGAAGGGTTGTTTTGCCAAATGCACATTTTTATTATTATGCTACACAAGAGTGATTTATTCTGTCACACTTCAGAGTTTAATTTCATATTCTCTGCAGCAAGGAGGCAGTTTGGGTGTACAGACTGGAAGAAATCACAAATCTGAATCCCACACCAAAGACTGGATTATGCTATCCTAAATTAAATATGAAAGAAAACATCATAGAGCAATCTAAGCATATAAATGTATTTGTACATACACATACACAAACATAAATAGAGTGGGAGATGGATCCTACATCTCCAGTCAGAAACCCACAGAGACACAAAATGACAGAGAAAGGATACTGTGTAACATGCAAACAGAGCTTGGGCTTTATCGGGTGTTACATTTAAGTGCCATTTGCAGGCAAGGCACATAATACAGGAATAAATATTCAGGTCAAGCTTTGAAGATAAATGCTCTGAGGACTTTTTGTTTTCAATCCCCTGAGCTAATATTATTTTCTCTCGAAATGACAGGCTGGCTTTGCAGCTGACATGAACTGAGGTTACTTCATACACTGCTGAGTTCTCAGCCATTACTCAGCTAGTTCAAACAAGCAAGAATCACAGATATGGGAACGAGAGGCTGGTTGTTAGCAGAGGGGAAGGAACAAACAGGAGAGACAAGCCCTTACAGAGACTCCACCAGCATCCAAAATGACAGCTGCAACAGGAGATCACTGAGAGGAAGCACAACCCTGACAGTCTGACTGCAATGACTGCCAATGGCGTAACTCCACTCTAACTTCCCCAGTCGCTGTTGCCTTTTGCTATTCATGATGCATCAAGCTATGTGTATGCAGGGGTAAAGGTCAGAAGGCAAGAGACCCTGTGCTTGTTTCAATTCATCAGCTTCTTTGAAAGGACCAGCTTGCCCCACAGATATGTCCTGTGAAGATACCTCTACCTGCTTGGAACTTACCATTGCATCTTCTATCTCAGCCGTCCCGAGCCTGTGTCCACTGATGTTGATGACATCATCCATGCGCCCTGTTATCTGGTAATAGCCTTTCTCGGTCCTATAAGCACCATCCCCTGTGAAGTAGTAACCTACAGCAAAGACACAGTACTGCTCAGCAGCAGGAAGTGTGCCAGCCTGGTACTTTGGGCTCCAGGACACAGAGCAGGCTGTGCTCTAGGATGGCGAGTGGCTTAGGTGGACCAGGCAGCTTGTGGGGCCTCCTAAGCTACACACACCATTTCCCACCTCCCCAACCTTTATCTGCTCTGCCTGGCCTGCGCTGGTTCCTAATAAGCACATGAGCAGCATGAGCTCAGATCTCTGCCAAGATGGACGAAATCAAATGGGGCAGCTCTGCTCTGGAGACAGGCTGAGAGAGCTGGGCTTGTTCAGCCTGGAGAAGTCTCTGTGAAGAACTTAGAGCAGCTTTCAGTGCCTGAAGGGGCCAACAAGAAAGCTGGAGAGGGGCTTTTGACAAGGGCCTAATATTGGCATATCTGGGGACAGAAGTGGCCTCAAAGAAAAGGTATTTGGATTAAAAATTAAATTTACATTTTCTAAGAAAGAAAAAAAAAAATCCCTTTAGACAGCTGGAAAGGTCAACACTAGCTCAGACCATCAGTGCAGGCTTGGAGCATGGGACACACAGCCCCAAGGAGCCCAGATCTGACTGGTGCACAAACATCAAGTGCTGCTGCAAACATTCAGTGTGCTTATAACTGGAGTGCAAACTGCCTTCCCCTGGCACTCCCCTTACCTGGGTAGGCTTTGAAATAGGCATCAACAAACCGCTGATGATCTCCATAGATTGTTCTTGCCATGCCAGGCCATGGATGGGCAATGCAGAGCGCACCGGACACATCATTGCCCTCAATAACCTTTCCCTGCAGGTTCAAGCACAGGAAAGATGATCAGGTGAAGCAAACAGGAATAGCGAGGGCTTCTGTGTCATCAATCTTGCAAGACACCCTGCTGCTCACAGAGCCACAGTCGAGAATATTAATCCACCCATGGAGCTACTATGGCACTGTCTGTATCGTGCCTTCCTCACCCCTTGAGGCCAGCAGTGCAGCAGATCAGACTAAAAGAGAAGCGAGTCCTGTGATTCTCTGGAGGGCAATACCAGCAAAGATGTGCCAAGCAGCCAGAAGATGCCTGGACCCCTGCTTTCCACTTCTGTTAACTGCGACATTCCCTTACCAAAATGTATATGAGGGAGATTATATGTCTTGATGTTTAAGAGAGCACTGGAATGCAGATGGAGCTTTACAGACCAGCACCAGGTTTGTCACAGACTGCAGGGCCTCATGCCTTGCAGTTTCCTTGGAAAACTCCACCAGTCCTGCTGGCTGCTCCAGTCTTGCCATGCCACTGGGTATTGCACACACTGGTGCAACTGTTCAGCTCCCTAGTTCCCAGGAGCTGTGTGTCTTCTGACCTTTCTCATACATGAAAGCAGCAGCAATCAGGAGCAGTATAAGACCAAAAAGTGGTACTGAAAATGCAAATACTCCTCCAGAGATTTGCAGACAGTTTGCAGAGCCCTGTTGGCAATCCACATGGACATCTGAGATATGCTCAATACATAAATTGTTCATCCATTCTACCATTTTAATGGAGGAGCAAACATCCTCCTGGATGCTGTTCCTCTGCCATCAGAAAGGTGATTGAGGCAGAAGCCCACAGCAGCTTCTTTTGGGCACCCAGCACAACCTCAACTCACATTCTCATCCATCAGCACGGGTACAATCCCAAAGAAAGGTCTCATGGCCATAGCTGGAACGATCTCAGCTTGCTCTTCTGAAGGCCGTGGGGCAATGCAGATGCCACCAGTTTCTGGAAGAATAATGAAAAACAAAGTATGTGGGGCCCATCTAGTGCTGGATGAAAGCAAATGACAACTCTTCTTAGTTAAAGAATAGATTAGTAAAGCCACCTCACCAGAAGAAGCCACTGGGAAGGAATTACACAACACCAAGTAGCACAGCCATCTAAAAGCACCATGGACCTGCTAAACTAAGAGCTCTTCATGAGCTGGGACAGCACTCACCAGACTGCTTTCCTATCCCAGATGTGATTTTACAGGGAAACTATAAGCATGACAGGCTGAGAGAGCTGGGCTTATTCAGCCTCAGAAGAGAAGCTCCAGGGAGACCTTAGAGCAGCTCCCAGTGCCTAAAGGGGCCAACAAGAAAGCTGGAGAGGTGCTTTTGACATGGGCCTGTAGGGACAGGACAAGGGGGAATGGCTTTAACCCGACAGAGGGGAGATTGAGATGAAACATTAGGAAGAAATTCTTCCCTGTGAGAGTGCTGAGGCCCTGGCACAGGGTGCCCAGAGAAGCTGTGGCTGCCCCATCCCTGGCAGTGTTCAGGGCCAGGTTGGATGTGGCTTGGAGCAACCTGCTCTAGTGGAAGGTGTCCCTGCCTGTGGCAGGGGGTTGGAATTGGATGAGCTTTAATGTCCCTTCCAACCCAAACCGGTCTGGGATTCTATGGTTCATGTCAAGGGATTTATCTCCCAGTGCTGTTTTTACAGCTATCTCAGGTTACAACGCATTCAGGAGTCTAAATTACTTTTATTACAGAAGATGAGATTAACCAACCGCTAACAGGCAGGGAGAGCTTATCTTCTATTTAAAACTGAACCATTTAATTATCCTTTTTCCATTCCTGCTGGGATGAACATTAAATCAGATTCCAACCTTAATAAGATCTTTTCTATTCTAAACTAATTCACAAACACAAGACAGAAACAAAAACATAGGTGCATTAGGCTTTTAAAAATATGGCTCCATAAATCACAGTCATAGAATCACAGACTGGTTTGGCTTGGAAGCACGTAAGGAGGTGAAGTCACAATCCAGAGGGAGCTGCAGGGTGGCAAGAGGGATTTAAAGATTATTTGCAAGGTAAAGACCAATTGTAAACTGGGCCAGCTGGGAGAAGCATATTACCAAAACAGAAACACACTCTTTTTGGGGGGCATCAAAGCTCCAAGGCCCAAGCAGCTACAGCACAGTACTTCACTCCTGGGAAAAGCTGCTCCCAGGCAGCCCTGCTGGTTGACAACCCCTGTCCCCTACCCCCTGATGCAGAGCCAGCAAAGCCTCCCCTCACTCCTTCCCAACCCATCAGAGCCATTGCATCAGGTCCCTTTGACTACACAGCTTAGTTTTCCACCCTCTCCTGACCATTCCCAAGCTGGGAAACAAAGCACACCTAAGTGGGGATTGGGGCTTCATGGTGCTGCAAGTGCATTTGCGTGATAAGACCACATCAATGTCAGTACGTCTGGAGAAATAATTGAAAACAAGGTTTCCAATTCAAGCTGCCCACTCGCAGCTTTGCTCAGAAATTCAGTCTCTGCCTCCTGTTTCTAGAACCCATTGAGATCTCCCAGCATTCAACATATCAAAGAGCATTTACAGGGGAGAAGAAAAAAATCATTACTATTGCTTTCGTATGTTTCTACATTGCTATTATGTGCTGAAACTTCCCAGAGACCTTCAAAAGCTGATCAAAAAGCTGGTAGAGTTTTGACAGACTTGTTGGATCAAACTGAAATGTATTAATCCTTCTGCACCCACCAGCAAACTGCAAGAGGTCGGGACCTTCCATGTCCCAAGGATGCCATTTACCTGTCTGCCACCATGTGTCCACGAGGGTGCAGCGTCCTTCTCCCACCACATGGTAGAACCAGTGCCAAGCTTCGTTGTTGATGGGCTCTCCCACTAGATCAAAATGAGTAAGGAAGCAGCCTGAGGCTTCAGCTTGCACACCACATTCTCCCCTGTGGTGTGCAAGCTGATCATGATCTTTAAGAACAATGCTTAAAGAAGCTTAAAGAAGATGCTCTGAGAGCCAAAGCACCTCTGTTATGGAGGCAGGCTGGAGAGCTGGGCTTGTTCAGTCTGGAGAAGGCTCCAGGGACACCATGGAGCAGCTCCCAGTGCCTAAAGGGGCCGATAAGAAAGCTGGAGAGGGGCTTTTGACAAGGGCCTGTAGGGACAGGACAAGGGGGAATGGCTTTAACCTGACAGAGGGGAGACTGAAATGAGACATTAGGAAGAAATTCTTCCCTGTGAGGGTGGTGAGGCCCTGGCACAGGGTGCCCAGAGAAGCTGTGGCTGCCCCATCACTGTGGATGGGCATCCTGTTGGAGTAACCTCCTGCAGTGGAAGGTGTCCCTGCCCATGGCAGGGGGTTAGAACTGGATGAGCTTTAAGGTCCCTTCCAACACAAACCAGTTTTACAGCTTTTGTCTGGGATGGCACAGGATTGCAGTGGGCTCATGTAATTGAGGTCTGATTTTTTCCAAAATGGAACCAACAAATACCTCTGAAAGTAACTGATCAATGCAGGTCATGTATAAGAACCTCTAGAATCCTTGATAATGCAGGAAAATTCTGCTTGGGTCACCTATGCCAGTTAAATGCAGTGACATTATTTCCCCCTGGATAAATCATTTTAGCAAAGAGTGTGATCCTGCAAACTAAGCTAGGAAACAGGCAATCACAGTAAGGTTGAACAGCTCCAACTTCAGCTTGTCCTCCTTCTGCTGAGAAGATACCTGAAAAGTCAGACAGTGAGCCTTCTTTATCTTCTGTTTCAAATCACATCCCATGTGGTCAGCTGAGCATCTCTGGTACCTTCATTTAAGCAGCTAGAACCACTTGTCTTTTGTAGATGAAGCATGCCCCCTACCTGATCCCAAGGTCTTCAAGGACGATCTGTCATATTTCTTCACCCACTCTTCTCCATAATTCAGCAGCAAGCGAATAGCCGTGGGTGCCCCATAAAACTGATTAATTTTCAGTCTTTCCACCATTTCCCAGTAACGACCTGCAAAAAACACAAACAGGCTTTTTATGTGTCTAGCACTGCAACTGCCCAGCAGGAAGGTTAACAGCCAAAGCTAAAGCTGTGACTACTGTGAGTCCAGAGCAAAACCAATGGCAACTTGTCTTTTTTCTTTTCACCTGGATGCAAAGATGTTCCTCAATGTCTTAGACACGTGTTCCAAGGAAATGGAGCTTACCTCCCCTACACAGGCAGGTCACACTGGGCAGGTTTCTAGATCTCTGTCACACCGCCATGTCTAGCCAAGCCTTTACCCCCCCACTTCCTCACCTGGGTCAGGGTACACTGGAGTGCTTTCAAACAGGACAGAGGTGGCTCCATTGCAGAGTGGTCCATATACAACATAGCTATGTCCTGTGATCCAGCCAATGTCAGCCACACAGCCAAAAACATCGCCTTGCTGGTAGTCAAATACATACTGCAAAGATAAATGTAAGGCCAGCTGACTTCCTGTTGGCAGGCACAAAGAGTTTAAAGGTGCTGGACTGGACATCCAAGTGGGAGCAAGCGAGCACACAGGGCAAGTGGAGCCAGGCACATAGGACACAGCAGCACAAGGGCTAGCCCGAGGTGAGGAAGCAAGTCAGAGGGACAAGTACCAGGGCTTCCAGGCTCCTGATTGCTTTTGCAAACATAAAGGGAGCACAGCTGTACCAGCAGCTCCTCAGATTGGAGCAACAAAATGGCAACCAAAGCCTAGAGCCCTGGATACCAAAGGTTGCCTACTCCAAGCGGTACACATGGGAGAGCTGCCCCTGAACTGCAGGGAAGCTGCAGGCCTTGGAGGCTCAAACCCCTCACCAATATCAAGAGCTTGGTTGAGAGGTGGAGAAACTTGCATGAGAAAGCTGGAGGAACTGAGAGGAGCCTGTGAAATGTTTTCTGAGAAATGTTCTTAGCTGCTCAACTTCTCTATCAGTGTTTTGCTTTCCACATGCTGCCTGCTACCCTGCTCATCAAAATCAGGATAACTATCTTGGAGAACACATTATCTTGTCTTTGTTATGGAAAATGCTTCCCATAAATCTAACTCCTCTCCCTTATGGCAAAGAGGCCCTGACTCATAAGGCAGAGTCAGCTTTAGGTTTTAAATGAAAGAAAGTGGATCAGAACCAAAAGAAAACCCAATGAGTGTGTAAAGACCCATAGGCCATGCAAATCGCCTGATCCCTCTACCTAGGAGAGACAGTTCTCACTTTACTTTGGCAAGTGCCTTTCCCTCTCAGGCTCTGAAGCCCCTGTAAAGGGACTGAGCTGCACACAGTGCCTCCCTGCACCTCTGCACTGGGTTCACATCTACCTTCAGGACTAAGAAAGAAAGATGCCTTGGAGATTAGTCTGTCACTTAGCAAAGCTGACATAACAAATAGCCCTCAGGCAGAGAAGGCTGACACTTGCACATTCAGATCTAAAAACTCCATTCTGTCAGTCTAAAGAAAGCAAACCTCTGCCTGAGGCGTGGGTGATGACAAACAGGGTGATACCACCACAGCCAGATGGAAATCTTTCTGTTCTCTCCACCTTTCACTGTTACCTTTTCATACACAGAGCTCGGAACAGGAGCTTCAAGAAGCAGTGCCTTGACTTTTTCTTTTCTATGAGAAAGGGGGTTAAAACATTTAGCCTGCATCACACAGAAAAGCAGTGCAAAGGCACAGCCACAGAGCATGAATGTAACTGTTGATCTTCAGACAACAAGTGCTAAACAAAGAGGTTGGTTTGAGTCCAGATCCTTTCTGAACTAAAAAAAGCCAGCACCCCACTGCAAAATACTACAGTACTATCCACAGTACCAATGCCAGTAAGATACGTATCTGCATCTCCTCACCTGCATCACTTTAATGTCTGCTGGCTGGCGACACTAGCACACTTTAAATGCAAAAGTAGCAGCACTGTGGTTTCCTTCCTTTCATAACTCAAGCTCTTATTTGCAGAGCATGACATTCCCCAGGAACAAATCCTGAAGATTAATTACACCTTTTCAGCCATTTTTCAGTTTGTTGAGACCCAATAAGCCAGCTGGGCAGCGAATACAAAATACAGCCAACCTCAGCAGTCCAATGCCCTCTCGTTAGTACTGTCAGAAGACAAATGGAAGTAAGCAAATCCACCTTTCCCAGAGGGTGCAGCTGACTTACCTTGTGCGTGAGAGCAGCATAGAGCAGGTATCCAGCCTGGGAGTGAACAATTCCTTTGGGTTTCCCAGTGCTGCCTGAGGTATACAGCATGAAAAGCATGTCTTCACTGTCCATGCTCTCTGGAGCACATACAGAAGATGCCTTGGCCAACTCCTAAGGTAAAAAAAAGGTGGCAATAACAGAAAGACTTTGCTTAAATGTGTCCAGAGGAGGCCACAGGGCAGGAGCACCTTTGCTATGTGGAAAGGCTGAGAGAGCTGGGCTTATTCAGCCTAGAGAAGAGAAGGCTCTGGGGAAACCTTAGAGCAGCTCTCAGTGCCTAAAGAAGCTGACATGAAAGCTGGAGAGGGGCTTTGGCTTTGAGCAACCTGGTCTAACAGAAGATGTCCCATGCTTACAGCTGAAGTATTGATTAGCACCATACAGACTCATAGAATCCCAGACTGGTTTGGGTTGGAAGGGACCTTAAAGCTCACCCAGTTCCAACCCCCTGCCACAGGCAGGGACACCTTCCACTGGACAAGGTTTCTCCAAGCCCTATTCAACCTGGCCTTGAACACTGCCAGGGATGGGGCAGCCACAGCTTCTCTGGGCACCCTGTGCCAGGGCCTCACCACCCTCACAGGGAATAATTTCTTCCTAATGTCTCATCTCAATCTCCCCTCTGTCAGGTTAAAGCCATTCCCCCTTGTCCTGTCCCTATAGGCCCTTGTCAGAAGCCCCTCTCCAGATTTCTTGTTGGCCCATTTAGGCACTGTAAGCTGCCCTAAGGTCTCCCCGGAGCCTTCTCTAAGAACAACCCAGCTTCAATTCTCCAACCTCAGTGAGATTGAACAATATTCTTATCCACATACAAACTTGGAATTATCACTTTGTGTTCCAGATGCTCAACACATGACTGCAATACAAACCCAGCTGGCTTTCTTCTCTCAGCTCTGTCCTGTCCTAGATGAATTCCTGCAAGGGTTACAAGGTGGCTCTTTGAAGGAATTTCTAGGTAGTGCCTTATTACAAGTATACACTGTAAACATGCCTCACTTACAAGTGAAGACTACCAATAGCAGGTCCAGTTGTTTAAAAGTGCCTGACAAATAAAGCTTAATGAAAAATGAAGAGCTGACAGGGTCAGATGCAATTCTTAGTCTCTGAATTATAGCACTCCTGCCCATTTCAGGTATTACATTGTGACATTTCAACAGGGCTAGTTTGGGCTGACTTGCCAGTTTTTGAAACTAAGATGGAGTTCTCTTATTGCTCAATTACAACATAAGCTTCAATTTTGCAATAAGCCATTGCACAAGAACTGAAAGCACCACTGCTCTAAAGATCAGGAACATCAGAAATAACAGCATTAATGGTTTCATTCTTGTGATGTTTCAGGCCCTACAACTAACAGTGGGCTCAGCTCAGCTCCTGGATCACCAAAGCACCTCAGACTGCTTGCAGCCCAAGGAAAATCATTGGAATATGCTTTGTGGAGTAAGAAGTAACACAAATTCTGAATAAAACCTGCCTTCTCTAGTGTTTAACTTACCCTAGTAGCTGCTCCTGTCTCATGTGACCAGCACATGGACTCCTGAGTACGTATCATGCCTGCAGATGAGTGATTTCCAGGCATCATTACAGTGGTTTCTGTTTACTGCTGCCAGCAAACTGATAAAACTACTTCTGCCTTAGGCTGCAGTCCCGCGTGTACCAGCTAAACACATTACAATGATTGCTGCTTTCTCCCCCAGGAAGCACAGGTTCTAAATATTCCCAAGCCATGACTGTCCTTCCATCACGGGGTAACCACCACACGTCCACAGGCTATCTTAAGCCTCTCCAGGAGCCTGATTATTTCTGCACTGCCTTCAACAGTGCATATGACAAACCCTTACAGAGCGTCCAAACACAATATAACAGCAGCAGCAATTGTATCAGTGCACTGTGGGTCTCAGGAAACACTCCTTCCTTAAATCTCAGCACTCTTTGCAAGATTACCCAAATGGAGCAGCACACCCCATCCCCATGGTAAGATGAATCAGGCATAGACTGAGCTGCTTCAAATCACAATCCTAGAAGGCAGTAGGTACAGGCAATCTGTTAGAGGATGGAGATCCAGATGCCATAAAGGGGCATCTCCTTTTCATCTGCACAACACTGGTCCAAAAGGCACAGACGGAGAGAAAAATGACCTAGCCAACACTCAGACCTAAAAGGAGTTATCCAGAGTGCCAGTGGGTGTCTGCAGAGCAAGGTGACTGCAGGGATGTGCAGATGCCGTCACTGCAACACACCTGTATCCATTAGCCCATCAGGGTACTGTGGCAGCGTGGGAAGAGCACCACAAACTGAAAACCTGCTCCAGAGGCAGCATAAGGGCCAGTCATCACTGGCAGGTCTGGTGTGGATACACCAGCTGGTCCCTACTATTATTAGTGCATCATATTTCTCTCCCCCAACACAGTAAACAACACACACTTCAAGAAACACCAGGAGAAACAGGCAAGGTTTACCAACACCAACATACCTCATCAAGTGGAATATCATGGTCACCCATCTGGACTTTGTTATCTGTCCTCTGAGCCACAAAGACATGTTTGATGTTTGGACAGCTCTTCACAGCTTCATCCACAGTCATCTTCAGCTCTATGATCCGTCCTCCCCTGATGCCCTGGTTGTAGGTGATAACTGCTTTGCATCCAGCTAAAGAGAGAGAAAGAATTAGCAGACACACCAGCCTGCCTACCAGGCTCATATGTGCACCCAGCTCTCATTATTTTTGGGGATGATGTATAGGACAACATGTGCGACAAGCACCTGGAAATTCTACCTGCTAAAACCAGTCAGTCACTGACAAAAAACACTTTAAAACTTGAGACCTGGGTCTGCTCCAGCTGTAACACTTTTGACAGCTGCTAGTCCAATCTTCCTAAACACTTCAATGGTAACTGTTATACGCCGTCCTCACCAGTCCACTCCAGCGCAGACATGCAGAGCAGTTTCTTCCCAATTACTTCTTATAGTGAATACTGACTGTTGCTTTAGCCTCACAGCTCACACACTGAAACCAGGGCAAGACTTCCTATGACCTTAGTGAACAAGCACCTTTGCCCCTTGTTCATCCTCTCTCTGGGGCTCCAGAGACCTGCTGGAGTGAGTCCAGAGGAGGCCACGGAGATGCTCCAAGGGCTGGAGCAGTTCTGCTCTGCAGACAGGCTGAGAGAGCTGGGCTGGTTCAGCTGTGAAAAGAGAAGGCTCCTTAATGGGAGATGTTAGAGCAGCTTACAGTGCCTAAAGGGGCTACAAGAAAGCTGGAGAGGAGCTTTTGACAAGGGCCTGTAGGGACAGGACAAGGGGGAATGGCTTTAACCTGACAGAGGGGAGATTGAGATGAGACATTAGGAAGAAATTCTTCCCTGTGAGGGTGCTGAGGCGCTGGCACAGGGTGCCCAGAGAAGCTGTGGCTGCCCCATCCCTGGCAGTGTTCAAGGCCAGGTTGGATCTGGCTTGGAGTAACTTGCTCTAGTGGAAGGTGTCCCTGCCTGTGGCAGGGGTTGGAACTGGATGAGCTTTAAGGGCCCTTCCAACCCAAACCAGTCTGGGATTCTATGATAAATGTCCATTGCAAACTGAAGAGCACCAAACTCAGCGGCCTCTCAGAGGCATTTCCCTGCTCAGAGGCACCTGTAGCCTTCTAAAAGTCATACAGATCTTGAGGGGAAACCTTCTGGAAGTCAGAGCACACAGCAGCGCTCTTGCAGAGCGCTTCCTATTGAGTCACACTACATTACTGCAAGAACTGTGGCTGCAGAGAAAGAGCTCTTTAGCCCATTGCCTCCAAACAAGAGGCCTAAAGTGAGGGAGAACTAAAACATGTACTTGCTTTCTATACCTTACTTCTACCAAAACAGGGAAAGAAAGCATGAAAATTGCTGTAAGACTCATTAAGTCGCACTACCCATAAAGAAACTGATGCGACTGCTAGAACATGAGCTACTTGCTATTTTGTTCTTCTGCTGGTATATTTAGTATTGCTTTTTAGCTAATCACCCTGCAAGTGCTTTGGGCTAAGAACAGCTCTGCCTGTAGATACAAAAGCTAACAGAGCAGGGGGCAGGCTGCCAACACTCCCAGTGCTACACATAAATCGCAGTGCCAGTCGAGGCTGCGCAATTTGCACTGTGCAGGAATATCAAAGGAATACTGCAATTTCACTGTGAAAGAACAAATTAGGCCCCATTCCTAAGATCTGTTTTTCCCTCCAACTTCGCTCCTGTCTGGCAGTAACCCAGCACAGACTGAATGTTAAGCAACTTATAAAGTATTTTAAGGCCAGAAGATGCTGCCACTGCCACTAAGGAAAAGGCTTTGCAAGGGAGGACATACTGTCCCACCAGCTGAGAATGAACCTCTTCTCTTTCTGCTAAGAAAACATGGAACTGGGGTATGTTCTGGAGCACTGTCCAGTGGGGTTTGCTCCCAGGTCTGCATCTACTTACAGTCCATGATCCTCCCGGCCAGGGAATCCGCGCTGAATCCAGCGAAGACCACGGTGTGGACGGCACCAATCCTGGCACAAGCCAGCATGGCTGCCACTGCCAAGGGGGACACAGACATATAGATGGCCACTCTGTCCCCTTTCTGTATCCCATATTTCTTCAGGGTGTTCGCAAGACGGCAGGTCAGGTCCAGGAGTTCCCTGTGGCATGGAAGCAATGCTGTCATGTTAATGCACAACCTGATTCACGCCAGGGAGCAAAAAAAGGATGAACTTGAACTGAGTGCGGGTCACGAGGCCCTCTGGATCCTGTCATCTCAGCTTTGGCATCTTAAAGAAGCTGCTTCTGCCATCAGGGAGAGAAGAAAAGTGGTGCAGAGAGCCACGCTGGCTGCAGAAGGGTAAGTCAGGCTCTGGTGTAGGTAAAGCAGCCAGCAAGTCAGTGGCTGTCCTGCTGCCTCCAGGAGTCAATTTAGTCCATTTAGCCATCCTTGCTGACTTTTTCACCTACAAGGATCAGTCAAAAGCTACTGGAAACTCCTGTGGGATAAACATGAGATGAAATGGAAGCACTGTCCCACAGCTCGCAGCACTTTTTATGTTGGGGAACTGTTGGAAGTGTTTTACAACCAGTAGCTTCTTTTTAAAGCACAAGGGTAACAAACACATTTCACAGACTGGTTTGGGTTGGAAGGGACCTTAAAGCTCACCCAGTTCCAGCCCCCTGCCATGGGCAGGGACACCTTCCACTAGACCAGGTTGCTCCAAGCTCCATCCAACCTGGCCTTGAACACTGCCAGGGATGAGGCAGCCACAGGTTCTCTGGGCACCCTGTGCCAGGGCATCAGCACATCCCTCTTGTGTTGTTGACCCAGAGCTGGACACAGAACTGAAGGGGGGGGTCTCACCAGCACAAAGTAGAGGGGGAGAATCCCCTCCCTTGACCTGCTGGTCACGCTCTGGGGATGCAGCCCAGGACATGGATTGGAACAGCAACTGTAAACCCCATCATCAACACACAGCGTTTCTCTGATGTGCGTCAGGGATGCCTGGCAGGAACATTGTCCCTAGAAGCCTGATGCTAATCTTTTCCCGCAGCAAGACAGCCTGCAGCTTTCTAAACACAGGAAGCCAGCTCCTTGTACATCAAAAAACATCAGAAAGCAGCCTATTGCAAAGTGTTTCTAGACTTTTTCCTAATACCTTCAATGCTATATATGAGCTCTGGCAGCGCCTGCTTAGGAGGCTCAGCACAAGCCAAGGTCTCTGATGTCTCTGCTGGATTGAGTATTTCTGGCAGCGACCAGTTTATTTCCTGGAACCATCATTTGGATGAGGCTGAAATGATTTGAAAATTCAGGTCAAATGTCCCAAACAGGTTAGTGGAGGAAAAAACAACACAACAGAAAAAAAAAAAACAAACCAAACAGATTTGGGCCTCTCTCAGGCCAACACCCTCCCATCTCACCTCCTAGCTGTTGCTCTACATGAATCACTGTGAGTAGCAGAGTTCAAAGGCTGCCTCTGCACCTTGTGGTCACAGAGTTATGGGCGCTGCCTTTGAAACGTCTGATTGAGAATAGCTGAAAAATATAAAGCTCACCATGAGGGTTTTTGGTTGAAGATCATCCAGCCTTCCTGCTGACATCCTAATCCCGATACAAGGAAAACCCTCTGTGCTCTTTTTCAGGGGAGAAGGTGAAGAGTCCTTGAGCTGCCTTGGATAGGGGAAAGCTGAAAGCCTGGGCAAGATTTAGGTGCAACTTCAGCTTAGGAAGCAAACACTGGGAAGAGGAAAAAGAGTTTGCTGCCAATGAGAAACACCTTCCGCATTGCACAGCCTGGTAAGAACCCGCATGGCTCCTGGCTGAGGTCTTCACTGTGATCTCTAACACAGTTTCAATGACTTCCTCTCAGGCTGAGGAACTACCACCCCTTGGCTTGTCAAAGGCATAGCTGCGATGTGGTTAACGAAGATGTCCAACTGCTTCTCTCCCACCCACCTAGGAGCCCTGTGGAAAGCTACTGAGGAGCCTAATTTCTGGCCCTTCAGCTTCTGTTTTCCTCCTTGTGTTTTGCATTTTGAACATTCCCTCTGCCTGCAACATTTCTGGCACCGGAGGGAGATCCTTCATAAATTAAAGCCCTTCCACTGAGACCCAGCCTGCAACCCTTTCCAAAAGGGGTTAGCTAACGTGTTCTGCTGCCCACTTCACACAGCTCCCTTTGGCAGTATCCATAGGATCTTGCAGTGCTCGGAAACACTGCCTCACAGGTAGCTAACTTGTAGAGACCATGCTAAACAAGGGAACACCAGAGAGAATAAACAGCCCCATGTCAGACAGGGGGAGGTCTGGCATAGCTTGAGCTGCTGTCTAACATTCCTTGTTGCTGAGTTTACAGAGGCTGCAACCCAGCACATCCAGCCACCAACCCCTCCTGCTTACACAAGGCACTCGGTAATAG
The DNA here is from genome assembly GCF_028554395.1 of Pezoporus wallicus. Taxonomy (NCBI): domain Eukaryota; kingdom Metazoa; phylum Chordata; class Aves; order Psittaciformes; family Psittacidae; genus Pezoporus; species Pezoporus wallicus. The sequence continues at coordinate 365,690 of NW_026635101.1, read as the reverse complement.
AGTTCCCTTTAAACCCAGGCTCAGCAAGGCTTCGGGGGATTCCTCTGGAAGATTTCAAAGCTCCTGAGCCCTGACAACACGCACAAAGCAAGACAAAGCACTCCCAGCTGAGTTGGATCCTTCTGCCAGTAAATCCAGCTGGCTGTTCACTGCACCACACTCCTGGGGCTTAACTGCTGCTTCACCACTGCCTACCAATGACTTCATGGTGGTTTGGCCTCTGGAGAGCCAGACCTCTTGATAACAGATTGGCATGATCTGTCCCCACTTGCTGACTGCAGCCACTAAGTCCCAGGAGAGCTGCAAGCCCTGTTTTCACAGAAGCAGTAAAAAACTCGTCTCCTGCGTTCCCATTCAAAAGTGGATGTAATTGGAAGCTTAGCTGCATTTCTACTTGATACAAACAAAACCCAGAGGCAGAGTAAACACAAACGGAGCTTTTTTCCCCCGAAGGCTGAGCTGCATCAGCTGGAGAGACAGGAGGAAACTCAGCAGTGAAAAAGATGATCACGACTGAGCTTGTGATGCAGCAATTGCCACTCAAGCAAAACTGAAATGTTTCACTCCTGGCTTCGTGTACCCTTGCCAATAAGAAGATGTTCAGAATTCTCTCCTAGAACAGAGCACTTGAACCCAGCTGCATTAACACAACCCACCTTGCAGACAAGCAGGTATAGGGATGTAGGCTGACCAGTAGCACAGCCCCACCAGCCCTTCACCCACTGTGAGCAGGCAGTTAGTGTGGAGCAGCAGAGGCAAATGGGGGTTCTTATTTCCCCCATGGATGAGCAAGCTGGGACAGCACTTTCCAATGGCACTGTCTTGCCAGTGCATAGATGAGGTCCCACTGACTGAAGCTTTCTCCTTCCTCAGGGAGGAGGATGCCTGTTCCAGCCCTTTTCCTGCACAGCCACCCGCTTCCTCTGTGGTGATGGGAATGGGGCCAGCACTCAGCTGTTTTCTCCCCAGAGGAGAAGGGGGAGTGCCCATGCCAGCAGCCAGGTCCTTCCTCGTGCCACCCGGGCCTTATCTATAGGGACAAACAGCTCACAGCAGCAAGCTTTGCAAAGGAGATAATGCAAACCAACAGTCCCTTGTACCTCTCTGAACATAAGCCCTGGACACCTCCCAGCCCAGGTCCATAAGGCAGTGGCCAAAAGAAAGTCTTTACCTTCTTAGCACTTGACTTTAAAGCTGTTGTCCCATTAACAGCACATACAGATCCTAAGGAAGGAGCACATCTGTGGCAGATACCAGAGTCTGGGTCCTCTACAGAGCTAGATACCAAGACTTCCTGTGTCTCCTCTGCTTTCTAATCCAGCAGATCAAACATTTGGCTCCCTAAAACACACACTGAGGAACGTACAAGTCTGGGAAACCTTTGACTAGAGAAACAGATGATGTAAATCGCATTTTGGCAGGCATGGCTGTCTCCTGAGGGAGGGCACATAGCAGGAAGAAGATAAATATCCTTGAAAGCTGCCATATTCTAACAAATCCTACAACCTATAGCAGCAATTACAAGTCAGCATCATGCAGAGCAGCCTCAAGGTTACTCTAAACTGCACTGAGGATGGGAAAGAGAAACAAGATGATGCCAGATCTCAATCAGAGCCACAGCACTGGGGCTGCATGTCCAATGCTGTATCCTGCAAGAAAGCGGAGTTTGACACAGGTCTCTTCTCCCCACCCCACCACCAAGCATCATGAAGCCCCATAAGAAGGTGCCATACCTGTAGGTGACATACACTGCAGTGCCAGGCTCATCTCTCTCCCAGATCAAAGCTACTCTGTTGGGGGACTTTTCGACATGCTGATCCAAGCAATTTACTGTAAGAAAACAGAGGTTTAAACAAAGCCTGGTCATATGCAATGTGCTCTGTAAACTTAGCTTGGTCAAGCCTAACAGCAAGCTACCCTAAGATGAAACATAACCTGTTAGCTAGCTAACTACACACTCAAGTTATGGAAGTGATAACATTTGGAGCACTGGTAAAACTCTCCTTTGCCATACCTGTAGTATGCCAATACTACAAATACTAAACTGGTGTTCAGCTGCCTTAGGGATGGCCTCCTGATGAGGGGCCTCAGCTGATTCAGCTCAGCTTAGTTCCACCACTTAAGCTGAAACCAGCCCAAACCTCTCCACTGCTCTCAGCAGCACAAAGACAAGACACTCTTGATGGTTTGTGCTCCCCAGAGCAGCTCTGCACTCCATCAATCCGACAGGCTCTCCTCTTCAGCTCATCTCATTGGAATTTTCTTATTAAAGCTCAGGTGAAACATTCTAATTCCAGGGTATAACAGAAGAGCTGAAAATACCGAAACCTTTAGGATCTAGGGTAAGCTCACAGACGTCTACACGTTACCAGGCACTTGGGAAAAGTGAACATGGCTCAGCTGTGTCCTACACCCCCTAAAACTTCAAGGTATAAAATTACATTCCGAGGGTAAGAGAAGCCCGAATGGACTTAGGGAGAGAGAGCAAAAACCTGCCTGCATGTCCAGTAGCAGCTTGCCTGAAGGTTAGAGGTTAAAGTCTTAACTCCAAGCCCAAACCATGCTCACTCCTTATGTTCTTCCAAGTTACCCTGTTTCAATAGGCAACTATTGAAAACCAGTCATGCATGTGGCTGCATAACTCAAAGAAAAAGCCCCTAACAACAAGTGCTGAGTTTCAGATTGTGTTTCCTGGAAATGTAATACTGCAGGGGAAGGATTTTGTTGTTTTTACCCAGATAAATAAAGTGCAATAAAACCCTGCGTGAGTTTAAGTAACCTGCAGCTTGGGAGTCAGCTGAGGCTGGTCTGTGGTCACAGCTGATTTATGTAACCACACAAAGAGTGTGAATGAGCAGTCCCTCAGAATTCAACATATTTCATTACAAGAACAACTGTCAAACTCAACAATGTGAAAAGCTCCCTTCAGCTGATGAAAGTCTTCATTTTTTCAGCAGCAATACTATAAAAATAAAGGAGATAAAGACATTTCTGAGGCCATGTTAATACAAAGCTCATCCAGTTCCAACCCCCTGCTACGGGCTAGGACACTTACGGGACATTAACAATCAGACCAGGTTGCTCCAAGCCCCTGCGTCCAACCTGGCCTTGAGCACTGCCAGGGATGGGGCAGCCACAGCTTCTCGGGGCACCCTGAGCCAGCGCCTCGCACGCTGCCGGGTCATGAGGAGCTTCTCACTGACCAACACCCCAAGCGCTTCTCAGGGCTGCTCCATCCATTCCCCACCCAGCCCGCGTTCGTGCTGGGACTGCCCCGTCCCCGGCTCCGCGGACCCCCCGGAGCCCCCCGCCGGGGCCTTACCGGAGACGTTGAGGCGGCCGCCGAGGAACCAGCGCACGGCAGCGGGCGGTCCGGCACCGCGGGCTGTGTGGAACGGGCGGTCCCAGCGCAGCGCGTCCCGCGCCACCTCTGCCCAGAACGCGGTGGGGTCCCGGGCCGCCCGCTCCTGCCAGACCCGGTACCCGCCTGGCGCCAGCGCCCCGGCACCGCCGCTGTCACCGCTACAGCAGCGCCGGGCGGCGACCGCGGCAGGGACATGAACGGAGACCCGTCCCGGTAGGACCGGGCGGCGAAGAGCGCGCAGCACCCGCACTCCGGCCGCCGCCAGCGCCATGGGCACGGCCCTGACCGCGGCCCCGGCACCGCCCCGGCACGGACCGCCTGCAGGGAGGGGCTGCACCGGCGGGGCGGCTCCGGGAGCTCCCACCCATCCACGGACCCGAGACAGCACCGAACCAGCACGGGAGCAGAAGAGACAGCCCCGGGCGCATCCCGCACCCCTGGGCGCATCCCGCACCAAGAGACAGCCCCGGGAGCATCCCACACCCCTGGGCGCATTCCGCACCAAGAGGCAGCCCCGGGAGCATCCCGCACCAAGAGGCAGCCCCGGGAGCATCCCGCACCCCTGGGCGCATCCCGCACCAAGAGACAGCCCCGGGAGCATCCCGCACCCCTGGGCGCATCCCGCACCAAGAGACAGCCCTGGGAAGACCCTGTACTCAGAGACAACCCTGAACATATGTGGAACATTCCATACGCAGGGACACCCCTGCATTGACAGAGTCCCAGGAGCACCCTGCATCCCAAGAGAGATGCCTGCGCCTTCACAGGCCATGCGCTGCTGCAGCACTCACACGGGTACACTCCAACCCCAGAGACACCTACCCAAAGGCAGCCAGCCCTGTGTACACACAGCCCTGGACATGCGCTAGGATACTAACAACACAGTCAGCACAGCAGTAGCACGGGCCTCAAACATGCCCAACCCTCGTGCACAGATAGTGGTTGTGCACCTGGGTATATGCCAAGCATATTGTGCCCCCATGCACTGCCACATCATACCCCTGTACCCGCTCTGCTCCAAACGGGGCAAGTCTCTCTAAGTGGACACACATGCACGTTTTGCTTGGCAGCCCTGCGAGCATCCTCATTACCACAACGTGGAGCTCCTGGCTTTGGTATCACAGAATCACAGGGATGTGGAGCTGTTGGAGTGAGTCCAGAGTCCACTGAGATGCTCCGAGGGCTGGAGCAGCTCTGCTCTGGAGACAGGCTGAGAGAGCTTCCAGTGCCTAAGGGGGTGACAAGAAATCTGGAGAGGGGCTTTTGACAAGGGTCTGTGGGGACAGGACAAGGAGGAATGGGTTTAACCTGACAGAGGGGAGATTGAGATGAGACATTAGGAAGAAATTCTTCCCTGTGAGGGTGCTGAGGCCCTGGCACAGGGTGCCCAGAGAAGCTGTGGCTGCCCCATCCCTGGCAGTGCTCAAGGCCAGGTTGGACACAGGGGCTTCAAGCAACCTGGTTTAGTGGAAGGTGTCCCTGCCTGTGGCAGGGGCTGGAACTGGATGAGGTTTAAGGTCCCTTCCAGCCCAAACCAGTCTGTGACTCTTATGATTCTACAACTCACTTGCATGAGACATTTCTGCATGTGGTGCAGTTTTGGTAGTGCCGGTGCAGTGCCCAGTTGTGGCTGCTGTGCCTGTTCCCAACCCTGGCAGGGTAGGATGGAGACTGTGCTGGTCTTGTCAGTGCAGTGTCCGGCCCAGTGCTGCTGGTCCCAGTGCAACATCCAGGTCAGACTATGCTGGTGCTGGCACTTACAGTGCAGTGTAGGGCACTAGACCCTTGCTGGCAGTGCCGGAGCTGGTCCTGGTCCCAGAGCACTAGAACACAAAACCGCAGACCAGTAGTTCTGCTGGTCTCTGCTGCCAGTCCCAGTGCCATGCAATGCCCAGCCCCAGGCTCATGTGCTGACTCTGGCGCTGGTCCCATCAGTGCAGTGCCCAGCTCCACACTGTGACAGTCCCAGGCTCTGTGGAACAGTCCTGGTGAGGCAGTCCCAGGACAAGGAGTGCTGCTCCCAGTCAAAAGCACTGGTCCCAATCCTCAGACCGTGCTGTGCCCAGCTGCAAACTGGTGATGCCAGTGCAGGTCCCGACCACTCAGAGATGAGCCTTGCACCAGTCCCCGTACTGGCAGTGCCAGTGGTCATGCTGCCAGTGCCGGTTCCAGTCCCGGTGCCAGGGAGGTGCTCAGCATCCCGTGTCCCGGCAGCTGCAGCGCCCAGCCCCGTGTGCGGTGCCCGGTGGCGGCTGCCGGTGGCTGCGGGGCGGTCCCGGGGCGGTCCCGTTGGGCGGGGGCGGCCCGCGGGTGATGTCAGGCTGATGCTGTCGGTGCGGCGCGCTGACCTCCGCCTCCTGCCCGGGGTTGCTGCGGGCCAGCGGCTGCCGCGGCTCAGGGCGAGGCGCGGGGGGTGCCCGCCGGGGGCGGGGCGGGGCGGGCGGTGTCCTCGCAGGGGTGCAGGCGGCGGCATTGCCGTGTGTTGCCGCGGGCTGCCTGAGCGGTGGCGTCCAGGTCCTTCACACCTTGAGAGGCCCCACCGAGGTGGGAATGGCCCCGCCGGGTGGTTCCCCGGTGCCAGGGTGCGGGCTGAGGTGCGAAGGCGGCCGGCGGCCCTGCTGCCGGCAGGGGCCTGCGGGTACAGGTGAGGTGAACGCCTGGAGGGTGAGGGTCGGGGTGATGGGTCGAGCATCCCTCCGGGTGTCACCGAGTTAACTGAATACTGCAAAACTTCACGGGGCTTTTGGGGTGGGAACGTTTCCATTGTGTTATTTTGGGACCACTCCTCAGTGCTCGTGATTTAAGGGGCTGGGAGTTTCTCCTTGTTGAGCTTTCGCGGGTGGGTGGTTTTACTCTGGCGTGTGTTGAGGAGGTCTCCTGCCATTGTGTCTTTACTGCTCACGGTGTCCTAAGTTTGCGCTGGGGAATGTGACTGTAGTCGTTCTGCTTTCCCTGCACACCAGGAGAGGAGGTATCCAGTAACCTGGGTCTGACCCACTGAGAGCTTTCAAGATGAACACGGTGACCTTGAAGTGCATCTTGTATTTACCGAGGAACCAGTGCGCTGTGTGAAGCGGTGGAGTGACATTGCCACTCTGTCAGTGTTGCTGAACTCCTTGCATGCCAAGTTCAAGACTCCCTGTGTGTGTTTTGAGGTGTGGAGATTTCAGTGGCTGTTTGTATCATGTTTCTGAGCGGTCCAGCCCAGCTGTATAGTAAAATCTGTCTTTTATGTTGTTGAATTTCCTTAGGCTTGCAAGGAGGAAATGTAGACAGTTTGATAGAAGGACAGGCTTCCTAACTTACCAGTGCACATGGATTTCTTTATATTCCTGTACTGCCACTGAAAATGCTGCCTGTTAGCAGCAAACTTCTCAGTGAGTCACAATAGATGTGTTCAACCTCAGAACTTCTTTGTAGGAGGGAAATTTCACCCCATGTGAAATTGTATGTGAGGCAGGGTGTGCAAATGCTTCCCCACACTAATGCGTACAGGTGCTGTATTCAGGGGCTCTGATTGATGCAGTGTGTGTCAGTACTGCCTCACCTGTAGCTGCTCACCACATTTCAGTGTATCTCTCAGTGTAAGAGGGGTAGGTGAGGAATTTGGTGTTACTTTGGGGGCTTTTTTCCCTTTGTGTGCCAGTGATCATCCAGCTCACGACATTCTTATGGCAATCTATGTGTGATCAGAAGCTTGAGCTATGATGCTCAGGAGTGATGTATGTGGTGTCTGCTGCTGTGACTTTTGTGTTCTGTGTGATTTGGCATGCTCTAGCCTAACCTCCTTCTTCCAGGAACGAGCAGAATTATTCTTCTCCAGCTGGCAAAGAAAAACACTGTAATTACCATTCCCTTGTAGGCCTCTGGCGTTAGGAAATCTGTTTCACCTTCTCCCCAGGGTTGATGCTAATGAAGTGACATTCACATGTGGATATCCTTCTCCTTACCTCTCCATCTCAACCCCAGCATTTGGTGGCAAATGCAAGTGTATCTCTACAGTGCAACACGCAGCATGGGTCTCTGCTCTGGTGAAGTTGATGCTCTTTTTCCAAAGCAGAAGTGAGTCAGGAAGTCCTGAGTGACATGCAGGACCACCACCACAGTGCCCACACGCAGCCTGTGTCTAACACTGTTGAGACCCATGACAGTTATCCCCCAAAATACAGGAAACAATTCAGCAATAGCAGTATGACTTGGAGCTCAGTGTTTCAAGTGGCTTTTACTCACATTGACTTTTCTGTTTCTTGGAGACCGGCAGATACATTAGTGTATTAGACCTGATGGGGGGGGGGAGAAAAAAATGCCACAGTAGCTTTATTCATCACTCAAAATCCCTTTTGGTCATACCCACCTCCACACTCTTTTCCATTAAGTCTTCTTTACTACTCAAGAGCTGTTCACATGGGAAATGGTCTTTTTTAGTAATTGAGAAGGAAGATGTTGACAGCGTGATGGACTGTAGAGGTAATGAGATACGATGTACTTGGAAAACCTTTCCTTTGGGTGTCAAACCATGTCATCTTTAATTTGGTGAACAATATGAAAGGGACAGACTGCAGCTTTTGGGCTGGCTCCAGCTGTAGAGGCACAATGGGAAGCAAAGATAATGCCAGTGGGTGCTGATTGCCTCTTCTGTGAAGAAATGGGGCAGTCCAGCCTCAAGAAAGAGATCCAGTGTCAGCTGTGGCAGATGGAAGCAGATTCCTTGCTGCCTGTGTGACAGTAAATGTTGGGAGGCTCATGGTCATCCTGGAGGCTGTATTGTAGAAAATGTGGTGGGTTACCAGTTGGTTATGAAAAGATTGCAAAAGGGATAAGGAGACATTGATGTCTAGTGAAAAAGGTTTGATGATAGGATTATAAACCAAACTGCTCAGGCCTAAGCCCTGTATTGCTCTGGTCCTTTTCTCCCAGTGACCAAGAGATGATGCTTAAGGAAAGGCTCAGAGGACACGTACAACATGCTTGCTCTAGTTATACCTTTCGTGGTGTTGCAGTCTGCGGTTTGTCAGTCTCTTTATTTGTTATCCTGAGTAATCTTGTATGTACATAAGGTGTGTTACCCCACTGGTAATAGCGCTCTGTTGTGAAACGTAGCTGTGCATTTGTGTGTGTTTTCCTCTCTTGTAGCCAGTTATTAGTTTTAGGGAATCACAGAATCATCTATGTTGGAAAGGACTTTCAAGCTCATCCAGTCCAACTGTTCCCCAGCACTGCCAAGGCCACCACTAACCCATGGCACTGAAGGCCTCATCTACACAGTTTGTGAACACTTCCAGGGACAGTGATTCCAGCACTGCCCCAGGTGGCCTGCTCCAATGCCTGACTGCCCTTTGGGGAAGGAATTGTTCCCAATATCCAGCCTGAACCTCCCCTGGTGCAGCTTGAGGCCGTTTCCTCTTGTCCCATCCCTTGTTCCTTGGCAGCAGAGACCAGCCCCCTCCTGGCTCCATCCTCCTTTCAGGCAGTAGCAGAGAGTGATAAGGTCCCCCGGGAGCCTTCTCTTCTCCCACCCCAGGTCCCTCAGCTGTTCCTCATCACACTTGTGCCCAGACCCTTCACCAGCTCCATTGCTTCTCTTGTAGTGAGAGGCCCAGAACTGACCACAGGATTTGAAGTGCAGCCTCACCAGTGTCTAGTACAGGGGGATGATCACGGCCGTAGCCCTACTGGCCACGCTGGTGCTGAAACAGGCCAGGATGCTCTTGGCGTTCTTGGCTACCAGGGCACAATATGGCTTATGTTCAGTTGGCCTGCACGTGAGCCAACAGCTGAAATGGATCTGAAGTACTGCTCCTTCACTGTCCTGGCACTTGTGTTTGACTGACCCTATGATGAACCAATTGAAGGGGCTCTAAGCCAAGGAAATAACCTTATTTATTAGGAAGAGGAATGGTTTTTCCACTGGTAAAGTCACTGAACTGCCTTGTGGTGGAATCCTGCCTGCAGAAGCTCAGGGTTTGCAGGAGAGAGGGGAACTGTTGCTCTTCATTGAAGGTAGTGTTTTATGTTGGCTAACCAGGCACCTGAAGCTGTGGATTGAGGGTCAACTTTATGTAGGCTTTATAGAGGAGGGGATGTAGGTAATGTGATGTAATGCTTCCACTGATTCTCGGCTTCAGTTCATTAGCATCCAGTCACCCAAAAATGTGACTTTTGGGTTTGGGTTTTTTGTCATTGTTTGCCATAATGTTTGCCTGTTAACTTAGTAGAGGTCAAGCTGGACATGACATTAGGGGGATATCCTGGTGCTGAATTTTGTGCTTGGATCAAAACTTGGAGCAATTCAATCAGGGAGACTGATGGAAGGTAATAGACTTTGCTGTCAGTCTCTCCTCCCTGTTTCCTTAGCTTTATTGCTGAGATGTAGTTGGAGAGGATTAGGATCACACGAACTGTCAGGAGTGATGAAATTGTGTTTGGGGGGGTTGGCTTGTTTTGTTTAAGTCCTGTGCTGTTACTTGTATGTCACTGTGCAGGCATTCAGTTGGCTGTGCAACCAGATAGCCGTAATAGCTCTTTCAGAGTGCATCTGTTACCGTATTTAATATATTTTGTGGATGTTCTGTGTTAGCAGAGAATCTGGACCTGTCTGTCTGGCTTGCAGCTTTTATTGAGGGTGTTTGGTTGGTTTGGTTTGGTTGTTCTTCCCAGTCATGGCTACGTCACTCTTTAATGGTCACAAACCTTTCAAAGGTGAAAACCAGTCCCTGTACCTTGCAACCTCACCTTTAGATGTTTTGTTTTTTACAGAAATGAAAGGCTGTGAATAGCAAATCCAGAATTTCTAAGGCTGATGATTCCCTTGCATGCCTATGAGAAGAATATCTCCTAGAGGAGACTTTAAGCTGCAGCTGCTAGGAGCTGAGCCTGCTCCCTAAGCAGGGCTGGCTACAGCAGAGGCAGGCAATGAAGGAGGAGATGTGTCTTCAAGGAACGATTCAGAACCTTGCAAGCTCCTGCTGTCAGACCTGCCCTAACACTCTATGACTTGTTTTTCATTGCTGTTTCAAGTTCAGCAGGAGGTATGGTGTATTCCAGGGCTGAGGGGCTGGTTTAGTCCATTGCACTGTATTTTTTTCTAACCAACTTGTTTTCTGTACTGTCATATGCATTTTTACCCTAATAACAGAATGCTAATGCATGGTACAACTTCTTTATACAAAGATTTAAGGGGTGTTTTTTGATTCTTTTAATGGGAGAGATTTCATTTTCATAATTGGTGTTGTGTGTTGGAAGCAAATGACATTTGTAAAACAGCGAGGGATGCCGAGTGTGTGCAGTTAATGCTGCCATTAGCTGAGCCCCAGTTCTGCTGATGTTCGGTTGCACTTGAAAACTCCACTGGTTTTCTTTCTTCCTTTGAAGCACTCTCAATCCTACTTGCTATAGTCTCCTCTTATACCCCACCCCATCTATTTCATTTTGCCTAAATGCCAGAAAAGTTCATGTTGGGAACAGCTAAGTTACGCTTAAATTCTATTTACAAGTGGTTTTTTGTTTGTTCCTCCCATGCATGTATTGGGCAGGGGGATTGATCTCATTTTTAGACTGCACTTTACTGGGGCTACTTCTTTTGTATTTGCAGATGTCCAGCTTTGTAGTTTGCATCAGCTTTCTAAAACACCACTGGGATCTGCTGTTAAGGTGGATCCTGTGTTCATGGAGGGGAATTTGATCAGGTAAAGAGAATCATGGGCTACAGCAGTCTAAATAAACTTCACTTGTTCTAATTGTTCTAATTTGTAGGCTTCCAGAGGTGAGGATGTGTCCTGAAATAAAGTGGGATATTGCAGTTCCTCCACAGTGAGATTAAGACACTTAAGATAATCCAGGACCTTTAGTAAGATGGTGAGACAGACCTTCATAGCCTTGTTCTGTTGTTTAATAACCATCCTGCCTCTTGAGTTTTCAACTTGATGTTTGTTTGGCTGTCTTTTGAGCACTGCCACTGCCGTCTGTTGGGGCTGAAGTAAGCTAACATAGGAAAGATCTCATATAGATGTTAGGAATTTCCACAGGGAATGCTCCATTTTTTTCCAAGTTTCATTTGAAGAGTGCTATGATCCTGTTAAATTAGGAAATAATTTTTTTTCCAATAAAGCTGTTTAAAATGTTGCTTGCATGAAGGAGAACATCATAACGTAGGGAACTGGGTTGTGTATGTGAGACTTCTTGATTGATTGTTTTTTGATCTCTGACCTCCTTGAAGGGGTAAAAGAGACATATCTATTATATACACACAGTCCTCTGAAAGTAACTGATAAAAACGCAAGTCTGGCAATATTGAATCATATCACAGGTCCATCTAGGCCAGTATCCTGTCCTAAGCTGGCCAAGAGTGGGTATCTAGGGTAGAGAATAAGAGTAGGGAAAGCACATAAAATGACTCTGCAGAATGCTTTTGCCACCTTCAGTTATTTGTGAATTGAAGCTTCCTAAGCTAAACATGGAATATTTGTATGTATGTTAATGGATTTTTCTATTATTATTTTTAGTGAATTTGTGAAGTCACTTTTTGAATCTATGTAAGCTTTTAGCATCTGCAGTGAAGAATTCTTCAGCTTAACAACTTGTATGAAGTTACTTTTGCTTGGTCTGGTTTGTCTCCTGATGAACACACGTGTGAACAAGCCATTTGATGTAAGAATCTGCCACACTAACTGCAACCTCAGGCCTTGCACTGAAATTCCTGCAGGCTTTCCTCTTAAGTTTGTTACGGTTGCCTATCCAGGTCATGCTTCTCTGCCCGGCCTTGATTTTCATATTGGCTAAATCATAGAATCCCAGACTGGTTTGGGTTGGAAGGGACCTTAAAGCTCATCCAGTTCCAACCCCTGCCACAGGCAGGGACGTCTTCCACTAGACGAGGTTGCTCCAAGCTCCTGTGTCCAACCTGGCCTTGAACACTGCCAGGGATGGGGCAGCCACAGCTTCTCTGGGCACCCTGTGCCGGCGCCTCCGCATCCTCACAGGGAAGAATTTCTTCCTAATGTCTCATCTCAATCTCCCCTCTGTCAGGTTAAAGCCATTCCCCCTTGTCCTGTCCCTACAGGCCCTTGTCAAAAGCCCTTTTTGAGGTTTCTTCTAGGCTCCTGTAGGTATTAGAAGACTGTTATATGGTCTCCCCAGAGCCTTCTCCAGGCTATAGTGCGTCAGGTTTTTGTAAGGTGCCTTAAAAATAAGGAGACCATTTACCTGTGGGTGCTATTGACTGAAACTACCTTGATGCGACACAGAAGGAGGAGCTAGTAGGCCAACGTGTCAGAGTTCATAGTGGAGATTATTAACCTGTTTAAGCATGGGGGGGTTTAGATTTCTTTTCTTTTTCAAGGTCAAAACTAAATATATAAAACTCTAAAGATTCTCCAGTATGGGCTGGAAGAGATGGCAGTATGCAGGAGCTCATTTCACACTTCTTCATGCTGAGGTTGGCCAAGAGATGGGATTTGATCCTGTTGTCACTGTTTCTTTCTCACAGCTGCTTTCATTTCTGCTTCAATTCCTATTCCTAGGAAGTCAGTTTTAGTCTCTTAGGATTGCTCAGCTCTTGCCTGTTTTCATGGTACAGTCATTTCTTGACATCCTGTACATATCCTACAGGAGAGGACAGCCTGAAAGTTCTTCTCTTCTTGGTCACTATCTTCAAAATGATGCATCTTTACATGTTTATGGTCTGTACATTTTAAAGCCAAGAGTGATGCAGATACGTCGAAGCTCATAAGCTTGGTCAGCCTTTGAATTGGGAGCAGCTTTACTGACTCCTTCCATCTCTTCTCCAGTTAACTTTAACATCAGTTAATATTTAACATGCATAAATTATGGTCTTTGCTGTGTGTTGGAGAGGAGGTGATAGTGCTTCACCTTTCCCGCACTGACCATTCTTCCCCACCTTCCTTCTGTAGCTACATTAGCCAATCCAGCTCTAGCAGGGGACTAGCTGCAGGCTTTGATGTTAGTCAGATGATATTGACACTGTATTTTATTGATTTAGAAAGTATTACAGTAATGCATAAGTTAAAAGCATAATTTAAATGTGCTGTTTATTCTGCACAAAGTAATTTCATCCCTTTTGCCCTCAGGAAAAAACTTTTGATATGTTAACACTGCTTTGTGCTGCTACTGTGATCTAAAGCAGCTTGAAATATGTCTCAAGCTGTAATTCAATTGCCTATTGGCAATTGGCTGGTTTGTTTTCACTCTGGCTATACCAGCGCATATCCATAAGCTTATGCGTGTAATTCCCTATTGCCAAATGGCTGCAGTTAATGGGAGTGCCAAGGAGGATTTTGATCTGTTCCAAAGGCAGTGAAAATGTGACTCCTTTAAATAACAAACCCATTCTGTACTTTGTACACATGTATTGTAACACTGATAAAGGAACATGGAATAGTGCATCAGGGAAAGCAGCTCTAGCTTGGATAGTGCTCACAGACTTTCATGGTGTGTTTCTCCTCTGAAGTGACTCCTTAGGATTACTGTGCACCAGCAGTCACTAGACTGAAGTCATAGAATCAAAATAGTTAGAGTTGGAAAGGACCTAAGATCATCCAGTTCCAACCTGCATCCATGGGCAGGGTCGCCTCCCACTAAACCATGTCACCGAAGGCTCTGTTCAACCTGGCCTTGAACACTGCCAGGGGTGGAGCATTTACCACTTCTCTGGGCAACCTGTGCCAGTGCCTCACCACACTCACACTTGAGAACTTCTTCCTTATATCTAACCTGAACTTCCCCTGTTTAAGTTTAAACGCATTGCCCCTTGTCCTATTGCTAGTGTCCCTGATGAAGAGAATCACTAATGTGTACCTTGTGCATCATACATACTTCTGGGTGTTCTGCTTCAAAATGGAAAAATCATGGCAGATTTCTTCTGGAAAACTCCTAGACTTCTTTATATCTGTTTGCTGCTACTACCACTCCACATCCTGGATCTCGAGCTGCCTTTGTATCCCTTGCAGTCCAGAGCCTGCGTTGAGCTGTACTTGTCTTCATGAAGTGATGCCAAAAGACTTGGAAGAATAGGGATGCGATACATGCCTCTGTATCAGTGTGTTAACACTGAGGGCTTGGGACAGGCTGTAAATGACTTTTCTTTAAGTAATGGGAAAAAAAGCTATCCTTAAAAGACATTTTGACAGGGGTTCTCTCTCCTGTGCAGTCTGCAGGGAGCTGCACAGCATATGCAAAACTCGCTGGTAGCTTAGGGATGCTCAGTTCAGGCATTCTGGTGAGCATAAAGTAGCCTGGGCATGGCATTAGGCTTGCTCCTTAGGAGGAAGAAGCACCAACATTGTTGCCAGACACAGCAGGTACTTTCTCATTGGAGAGCTTTGCAGTTTCTTCCTTCAGTACCTGGAGACTGAAAGGGTTGCTACAGGTGCAGAACTCTTTCTATGAGAATTGAGAGTGCTTTGCAGCACTTTTCTTCTGGATTTCTGTACTATTTATTTTCTTCTTCTTTCTCTTCTATCATTTTGATTGTCCTTTAGCAGATGTCAGATTATTTGAGCATTTCTCAGCAGCCCTCTTACTGCATTAGTCTGCTACTCCTTTATTCCATGTAGTTACCTTCTATATCTAGAATGAAATCATCTTTTGTGAACATCTTTTGAGAAGATCTCTCCGAGACAGCGTTTGATCATCCTCCGTCTTGCACTTCTGACGTACTTCTGTCTGCTGCTTCCTTGTGCACGCTACGTGCTGGTCACTTTCTATCCTTCTTTCTCAGCCCTTTTATTGCTAGGGAATGAGCACTTGCTTTGAGCTCCTAATTCACTGGTGAATTGTTCCTTTTTTCGGGGCCTGAAGAAGTGTAGTAGTTGAATGACCAGCTCTAATCTTCTTTTTTGTCTAAGTTGGCATTTATGCTGTGAATCTGATTTAAGTCTGCAGTCAGTGCTACAGTAATATGCATTTTTATGAAGGAAAATATTTCATACTGGGGGGGGGGGGAGGACAGGACAACAGAGCTGCCAGGAAAGCTTAATAAAGGGTCCGTTCTTAAAAGATCTGGCCTACTTCTAAAGTCAGAAGAATACCTTACAGGAAGAGATGAAATGCATTGGGAAGATCTTATTAGTCCTGTTTCAATTCGGTCTCCTCCAGGAAAGTGGAGCTAGTGTGTAGCTGAAAGTCATTTTTGTAGAAGAATTATAACCAAAAAACCCTCAAAACAAAATTAATTTGCAGCATAAGCTGCCTGGAGCTCCCTCTCAAAGCAGGGAAAAGGGGTGAGAGGTAGAACACAAACCCATAGGAACAAGATATAGCTCTGTATTTTAACTTGATCCATTTTAGCATTGTGTGTATGCTCTGAGGAAGACTAATTCATAATGGCTGAAGCCCTTTCTAACCATCCCTGTCTTCTTTGCTTGGCTCTTCATCACAGTGAGACTGTCTGTAATCCTTGCTCTGTAAAGGCCCTTCTATCCTGTTCAGATGCTTTTAGGCTTATTGAATGTAATACCTGGCAAACCTTTCTGATTTGTGTTGGATGTCGTCCAGTGGAAACCATAAAAAGTGCCTATGCAGCAGCTGCTCTGTGAAGCAAGACCTTTTTGCCTGGTAACAATAACAGCTCTTGCAGCATTTGGCATTAGATTCTCTCTGACTTGTTGGCTGTGAGGCCCAAGAGCACTGGAGTCCTGCATGGTATGGTCGGTAATTGTCACCCTTTTAGTTTGTGCTGCTGACTTGAAGCATGGTTGTGTCTGCCCAGTTTATGCATGGAGTGAGCTCAGGTGTTTGCAAGGTGAGTTTGCCTTCTTTCCCTAAGAGGCTGGATCTGATCATGTGCAAAACATGTGGAAGTGTAGTATGTGCTTCTGCAGTGACCTGTACTAATGTTATCATTCATTCCCTCTGCCCCTTTCTTCCCCCAGATAAATGGCTCATTTAAATTGGGAGCTACTAAAATACTCTCTGGCTGGCAAATGCAGTGCCTAGCAGCAGTCATCAAGGACGAACCAAACATGAGTGGAGGAGGGGAACAGGTCGACATTCTTCCGGCCAATTACGTGGTCAAAGATCGCTGGAAAGTGGTGAGTAGCTCCAGCTTCATGCTTCCTTTGGTGGCCCAAACAGATCTTCTCTGACTGTAGTAGGGTAGAAGCTCGTCTAGTTAATGCTGGTCTTCGGGAAGTGACGGAGGAGGGGTATGGTGGTCAAGAAGATGGTTAATAGTGCTCTAGTGGTTTTTTAGGCTGTCTGAGAAGTCTAAACCTGCTGAGGGTTTTTAGGTGGGATTGAGCTCTTGCAGCAGGCTGAGTCATCTTTGATTAAGAAACTTGGATTTTGAGTTACTGTGGCAAAGACGACTACAGGCATGCCTATAAGTAAGTTGCATTACAATAAAATAATCGAAAAGCAAATGTTTAAGGTTGGAATGTCACCTACTTCAGAAGTCAGGGACAATTTCTGCGTCAGTTTATTAGGCCACTTTTTGGAAGATCATCACCACATGTTGAGAGTCTTAGTTCTTCAATGGGAGAGTTGTTTCATCTGTTGTGCAAGCTGGATGGGGTACACTGAATTGGCAGCCATTTCATCTTTTATGTATTCATTGTATGGCTCCAGATCTCACAATCCACTTAAATTCATTATGTGAGTTTGCCATTTAAACTCAATTCTGTTTCTTACTGCTGTAGTATGTGTCGGATATATGTATATTAGGGGGGTTTATTCATGCTTTTACCAGGTGACACAAGAGAGAACTATTAGCTTGCTTTTACAGCTAGGATTTTAAATTGAGTTAGGTCTTGATTTTTGTTATTTCTTACAGACTGCTTAATATTTATGACCAGAGCACAACCACACTAGACATCATAAGCATCTAAGCGTCATGCTCATTACTCCTATAGATTGGACCTGCCTGTCTTGCCTTAGGCACCAAGCAGATGAGTATGTGATTAATGATGGCTTGTGAGCAGAGGCTTGAGCAGCTTGACCAGAGTCATGCAAGAATGCTGTGGAAGAGACATGGGGAAAATCTCATCCTCTGGGCATGTTTCATTGCCACCAAATTTGTTTAGAGGATGAAGTGCCTCTTATGCATAAGGCTTTCTCTTTAGTCCTAAAGTGAGGTCTTGTGGGATGGAAGGAAAGTAGCATTACATTATCACCTCAGTTAAAGAAACTGGAATATCACACGTGAAAGGATCATTTACCTTTATACTTCTTTACATTCTGCATGTGTTTTGTGAATTTTTTTGTCTTCTGGCTTTAAAAGCTTTGCTTTTAAAAAGCTGAAAACACTGTAAATCCCGTGTGTGCCATCGTGTCCATATTTAGCTTGGGTTACCAGCAGTGTCTGAATCATTAAACTCCCAGCAGACATCTTGCTAGTTTGGACTAAGTGATTTGTAGTAGTAGCACTAAGACATTTCTTTGTGCTAACTAGCTGTGGTGCAGCTCTGCAGTGAGCTGTGAAGAGCAGAGGACTAGAGAGACTCAGGCCTTTGAACTCGCTTCACTTCCAGGCTGCGGGTGTTATTTTCAACAGCCCACTTCAGACAACTTATTATCTTTTTGTTAGACTCGCCTTGAGTCTGTATCTCTTTGGTGCCCTGGACAGTTCCACCCAGCTCTGTTCTTGTTACTCCCCCATTGCCTCCCTCTCTTCTTTGTTTCTTAGAAACCGCCGAACTCTTGGAAGCACCAAAACCTCAAAATAAAGCCAAAAATAGGCTCAGTTATGGTCATAGGGGAACATTTCAAACTACTTTTGTTTGGTAGAGGCACTAACTGGGGGATTTGGTGACTTCTCTGCTGCATGAATCTGTGACTGGGGAATGGTAGAAGCTGTATGCACTGATTCTGCCTTAGAAAATACAGAAGTGTGCAGATGTATTGTCAAAACCAGCTACCTCTAACTGGAGAAATCCCCTCAAAGGGAAGAATTTCCTCCTAATGTCTAATCTCAATCTCCCCTCTGTCAGGTTAAAGCTATCCCTCCTTGTCCTTTCCCTACAGGCCCTTGTCAAAAGCCCCTCTCTAGATTTCTTGTCACCCCTTTAGGCACTGGAAACTGCTCTGAAGTGTCCCCGAAGCCTTCTCTTCTCCAGGCTGAACCAGCCCAGCTCTCTCAGCCTGACTCCAGAGCAGAGGTGCTGCAGCCCTCAGAGGATCTCTGTGGCCTCCTCTGAACTCACTCCAACAGCTCCATGTCCCTCTTATGTTGTTGCCCCACAGCTGGACACAGAACTGCAGGGTGGGGGGGTGTCACCAGAGCAGAGGGGGAGAATCCCCTCCCTTGACCTGCTGGTCACACTCTGGGGATGCAGCCCAGCACATGGTTGATTTCTGCTGTAAGCACACAGAATTTGTCAAAGGGCACTTGCACTTTATCATTGACCTTTCTGAATCTAATCCATAGCATGCAAGCTGGACAGTACAAGCTTTGCTGTGAGTGATGGCTCCTGATGATCAAGCAGGTGTGTGGCAGTTACGTGATGCTGGGGTTCAGCTGCCAGCAGGTTTCTTGTGTAATTTGTCTTCCCATTGTGACTGTCTCTGGCTGGGCATCTGCTTGGACCTTGTAGTTCTTAGTGCTGGCATGCTTCCAGTATTGAGCCAATTTCTAATGTCAGATTGATGTAATGTATTCCTTGAATTCCTTTCCTCCTCTTCTCCTAGATGCTGCCTGACAAAGCTTTGACAAATGAAGATGGTAGTTCTCTGCAGTTAGCCTGTTTGTAGTTCATTTTCCTGCCACTCCAAGTCAGTAAAGTTTGGCTGTCTGACAGCAATGATGTTTTTGTCCTTGCTTTTGGAAAAAAACATGAACAGGAAATGCTTATTCTTTTATTGGACCTGACGTATTCTTTTGCATCATCATTCTTTACTTGCAAATATGTTTGGTGCTTTGATTGGATGAAATCTGGGGAGTCCTGGAACCATGTGGCTTTTGTTGAGACTTTAGAAGGTGAATTGATCCACCCATGCTCTGAATGATGTAAACTGCTTTGTTCAGGAGAGGGAACAAAGTCAAACTTCTCTTGTGCTTGCTTTGAACTAGGTATAGATGCCAAGGCTGAATGCATGTATCTCCATTTTTCACCTAAATGCTTTGCACTGGGGACTCATAACTAAGATTTATTAGTAAGAGAGTCGGCAGCTCCTGCTCTGAGCTTTGAAATCCAGCTGGTGACCCTTGTACACATGTATGCTCTGTTGTCAGGTGCCAAACCATGCTTTGGTTTCTTCCAGGTTGCTGAGGTTCTTCAGCTAAATGTTTAGCTACCCTTCTCCTTCTGTTTGCTTTAAAAACCTTTCTAGAAGCCCCACAAACTTTTTTGGACTCTTCACCTTACCTTGGTCACAAAGACCACTTATGGTTCCAAGAGGGAACTTGTGACAAGAAAGGTGCTTGGTCAGTCTTGGGGCCTGGTTTGGTCTCACTCTGTGAAGAACTGCTTTAAGTGGTCTTTGGCAGGTCTTCAGATGATTTAGAATGTGGCTGATTGACTTCTCAGTTCATGCCTGTTGTATGCAAGTTAGCTTTCCCTTGAGATCAGTGTGACTCCAGTCCTCCTAAGCAAGCTGGGTGGACTGTGGAGAGTTTGGTGGTGAATGTAGGTCCATTCTTCTTCACCTCTTGTTAAGTGAGGTGAGGCCTTGATCAAGTTTCCTATGATTTCTGGATCAAGTAACTCATTGAGGTGGGCTGTGGGAATTGCAGTGACTATACAAGTGCTCCCAAAAGGCCACTGTTTGACCTGATCAGTGTTTGAAGTTTGTGGTGCTAGCCCTGACCCTGGCTCAGTTCACCACAGGCCACTGGCTCTGTGTCCTGGAGTGTTTTCCTGGAAAGGTTTAGCATTAATATTCCTGGAAGGCAGACTTTGGCTAGAGCAGTGGTGTCTTACATGCTTGTTGAGTAAAAGATTAAATTTGGAATTTAGTTCTATTTTTGGTTGCTTGAAGTGGGGGGTGTTGCCTTGGTTTTCTGAACTGTCCCTCTGAGATAACTGATTTCTGTTCAGTGGGAAGGCTGCGTGTTAGGGTTTTGTTGGTTTGGGTTTTAATACACTCTGGAGGATCAGGCTGCAAAGTCTTTTGAGGATAAATCCAAAATATTTCAGGATACTTACAGGAGAATTAGAAAGGAGCCATCTGTGTCCTCTGTAGCTACTGATGCATCCAGGGGGGCTTTGGGGAATGGCTTCCCTCATCAGGACATGGCTGGGTTTGTATCAGTAGTCCCAAGAGACAGTCCAGTGTGTTGGGTTCCTGGAAGCCCCTTGTTGGAGACTGCCACACTGAGGGGTCGAGTAGAATGGCTTTTCTGTAACAGTTTACTCCAACATGGCATGAAACCTCTTAACATATGGGAGAAGCACTGCAAGGAGCTGTGTGGTCGTGTGGCTGTTAGTGGGATGCTGAAAGAACTCTCATGTCTGAGATGCAAGTTACTTACTTTTAGTTGTCTATGTGCAGGCCCTGTGTTTTATCAGATGAATGTTTCACTTGACTCCACAGGCTGTGATGGAAACCTGGACACTCAGCTGATGTGCAGGCTTATGCAGTTAAGTAGAATGAATCCTGCTGGTGTTGTCAGCCTGTATCCCAGTCTTAACAGTAAATTAACTGGTGGAAGGTAGGAAGCCGTGTGAGAAGAGAATTTTCCTAGAGGAGTGAGGCTACTGGCTCATTATTATGAGTTAGATGATTCTTGTTAGATGTTTCCTTCTCTTTCTTGACTTTGTGTTTAAGGGTTTCATTACTCATTTACTTTCTTGGGTGGTATATGCCCATCTCTCCTTTGTGTCCAGCAGAAGGCTGTGCTGAGTTCACCTTAGACAGTGAACTCCCAGAGTACATGAGCAATGAGTGGTAAGCCCCTGACCTCAGCCAAGACCTGGACTTGCAAGGTATCTTGCTGTGCAACAAAGAAAGGGCTTTTGATGTTGCTGAAAATTCAAGGAGAACGGCAATGCTGGTGGTAATGATGAATAGGACCATCTGGTGTGCTGGGAAAAGTATGCCAGAGAGTAATTTCCATAAGAGGGTGTGAAAGGATGTGAGGAAGGAGAGGCAGCTGGAGGGCTCTTGGGCAGTGAGGTGCATCCGTTGGCTGGAATGTGTGTATTCAGCAGAAGCTCTGATCTTGCTCTCATTAGCAACCCAGCAAGATGTTTTGGTCGCCTCTTTCTTTTCCATCCCTGCTCTGCTGTGTTACATTTATTACTATTGACTTCTCCTTGATCTGTTACCATTTTCCCACTGAGACTTTTTTTAAGTCTTCCTCAAAGTTCTTCTAGATCCCAACTATTCTGCCTTCTGCAGCTTTTTGTGTCCTTTTCCTTTTCCCTTCTGTGTCACTCATACCTCTGGCAACAGAAGATCTTGTGTGCTGAGTGCTGAGGTATTAGCTGGCATGTTGTTGCTATGCTGAATGCAGCATTGTTTTGCTAGGGAGATTTGTGATAGCCATTTCAGTGTAAATTTCCAAGTAGAAGTAGGGCTGCACTGTAATGACTTACGAATAATATGTGGTGACCCAGTTATTGGACTGTTTACTGCATGAATATTCCTGTTTAGCCTACTGCAAGGTTGTGAGGAAACATACCGAGCTAAAGGAGAAGGATGACCCTGCACAGCGCCTTTTAAAGGGTTATTGAGAAATAGCTTTAGAGATGATAGGTTGTTCATGCCTGCGTCGTGCAGAGCTGATCTTCTTGACCTGGGAGCCTGAAAAGCAAATGGCTTTGGTCACCTTAAGAAGAAGAAAACCCTGCCCTTGAAAGGCAGGGCCTTTTGTTCAGCAAACAGGGGAGATGCACACGGCAAGCCTTCTGTGGTACCGAAAACACTAAAATGTCATTTAAACCTCATTAAATGTTGTCAAAGATACATGTTTGACTATCTGCCTGATTTAAACTTCTTTTCTTCTTCAGGTGTTAGTGCTGTTTTGCAAAGGGGCAGTGCTGAGCAGTTGTTAACAGAGGGAACACGACATGCTGAAAGGAAGGGGTGCAGCTATGTTCAGTGACAAAGTGCTAATCAGATCAAAGGAGCCCTGATCTAGCTCTGCTGTAAACCTGAATTTGTTCCCGAGCAGCATAGTATGCTTTAAATATATCTAAGAGAAACAAATATAAAATGCTTTTCCTGGTGTAGACGTTGACACTTGCAGCGTGTTGGGAGTCTGCCGTATACATGCATATGTGGAACTATATGTGCATGTGCTGTCAAGTCTCTGCAAAAAGAGAATCAAGGAATCACCTTCCAGGAAAGGCAGAGAATCCCAGCTTGCTCTCTGGAGGGGTGGCTGCTCTAGAACAGGCAGAGGACCTACCTCTAGTAGGTGCCTATCAAATATGCTGGGACTTAGACATCTTTAGCTTTGAGTTAGTTTGTCAATTGAAATGGTTTTGATTTCTGTGTAGTGAGACCCTTCCATTGTGAAACAGTCTTTAAATCAGCTCAGAGACATAAAGGGCATTATTTGCTGCAGTTTAAGGTTTTTAAAAAGAGAATGAGAAACAATGGAGATGTATTTGTGGCTTATACATGACTTGAGGTAGTGCATTGGGTGGTTTGTAGTTCTCTGGAATGTGGCAATGCAATACTCTCAATAACAGAGCAGGTCAAGCATCTTGTCAGATATTCCAGTGGATGTTTGGTTCTATATTTAAAATCCTGTGAATGAGATGTAAACTGCATTTAACTTACTTCTTGAAAGCATTAGTTCCAACACCATGGTTGTGTTCTACTGCAGAGATGTGTTTGCTGAGAGGGAATGACAGTTTTTTATCTGCCAAGGTCTGAATAGGGGTGCTACCATCTCCTTTAAGGGTCTTGCCTTGAATTTTGGCAAGAGCATTATTGGGGTGTTATCATTTGCTTGTAAATGTATCACATGTCATCACTTGCTAGGCTTATTCTTTGTTGTTACAGCAAAGAATTTATACATAGCACAGTCAAGTGGGTAGCTGGAATTTTGCCTAGGTTTGCGGTGAAGGGATTCAGGCACAGCACAGACTGGGATCTGAGTTTGTTCTCCCCGTGCAGTAACGGAGCTAGTGACTGGCTCTGTGAGAGCCAGTTTGATGTCTCTCATGTGCATCATAGCGAACCTCTTTGTCCTTTTCTAGTTGAAGAAGATTGGTGGCGGTGGCTTTGGGGAGATCTACGAGGCGATGGATCTGCTGACCCGTGAGAATGTGGCCTTGAAGGTGGAATCAGCCCAGCAGCCCAAGCAAGTTCTCAAGATGGAAGTGGCCGTCCTGAAAAAGCTGCAAGGTAAAGCAGAAAACTCCTCAGAAGTGCTAAAGGTCACTGTGCATGTTGACAATTAGAATCAGAAGTCGCAGATGTTAATGATTTTTCTCTTCGGCTTCCACCTATATGTTGTGCTACATTAAGTCCTTCAGCTCAGAAAGTTATTACATTCTGCAGAACATCCAGCTGCTCTCTGTAGTGAGATCCAACTACAGGGAGTATTTTTGTCTGCCAGGCTATAGGAACAATGGGGAGACTCAAACTGCACTTGTGGAACGCTGGTGTGTGCAGTCTAGTGATGCTGATGAGGTGGTAAGGACTAGAGCAAGCAACGTGTGATGGAAAAATGAGAGTAACTGATTACCTCCCAGGGCACCAGGACAGTGTTTGTGGCTGTAGCACTGGGAGAATGACAGAGTATCCAAGTGGAATGGTTGACTGCCTAGTAGAGGGGTGCAAGTGGATAACATGAAGTACAGGGAAGCTGGCATTTAGTTGATTTTTTTTGTCTACCTGACTTCTGAAGGAGGATGTGAAGTAATTTTAGGTCTTTTAGTTTTTGTGGGGGGGGTTGAATTATGTGAATTTAAATTATATGACTGTTCTTAAGTTTCCCTAACACAGCCTTCTATCAGTTTGGATGTGGAAGTCAGCCCTGGGAGCATCAGTTTCTGTAGCTGAACCTGGCAAAGCTTATAAGCAGGTTTCAAACTGACTGGGAAGCAGCAAAATGAGAGTCTGCCTTGACTTGTGTCCAACCCTGCTTCCACTTAGCAATCACACTGAAGGGAGACTTGCTTTATGCCAGATGCTGTTTGCTTGGATGAAACCATAAATAAGGCTAAAAGTTGAAACTTCCTATGCAGACCTTTAAAGTCTTCACACAGTTACTCTCAGCGAGCTGGTAGAACAGTGTGAAGGAAGCCAGCCACTATCCTTAAGGCATTTGCAATGCTCATGAGCTACAGTTTAACGCCAAAGGGTACAGCAGGTCTTGCTGCAGTTGTTCCTGGCTGAAGGAACGTTGAGGGGGCTTTTACTAAAAACTGATCACTAGAGGAGGATGTAAACCAGGAATTCCCAAATCCATCTTTG
This sequence comes from Pezoporus wallicus, assembly GCF_028554395.1. Classification (NCBI taxonomy): domain Eukaryota; kingdom Metazoa; phylum Chordata; class Aves; order Psittaciformes; family Psittacidae; genus Pezoporus; species Pezoporus wallicus. The sequence goes on along the minus strand of NW_026635101.1, from coordinate 341,002 downwards.
AGGAACAGAGAACTGATCTTTGCTAAAGCGCATTTTGCATGGATTTCCTTGTGATGGCAAGGGCAGCTCTTGACAGGTATAGTTACATATTCTAGTATATGCCTTTGAAGGGATGTTCCTTTTTTGCAGGCTTCCTGTTTTGGATGAGGAAACACCTTCCCATGCATTATTATCCTTATCACCAGGGCTTATCCTTTAGAGATAGTGCTGTGGACCTGTGTCCGTTTCTATACTTCTGCCCTTGTATGAAACCCCCAGGGATCTGGTTGAATTAGAGGGTGAGATTGTTTCAGGTCTTGTGAAACGGGTTACTCAATGGTTGTGGCAGATTGCCTCTAGCTAAGAGTCAGTGAATTATTCTTGAAGGTCAGATGACTTCCCACAGTTCAGCCCTGCTAAGAGGAGGACTGGTAAGGCCTTTCTGAATACACTGGATTGTAATAAATGCAGCTGAGCTGGTAAAGAGAATTGAAACAAAGGAGAAATCAACCCATATCATTAGGAGGCAGCTTGATCTGTGACAGGCCTGGAGACACAGAGCTCTCAGAACAGCAGAGAAGGTGGCAAGGCAGAGATTTTGACTTTTGAGTTTGGTTGTGCACTTGGAAATGCTCTGAATTGAGTGAGGGTGTGACTGGGTAAAACAGCAGATCATTAGAACACCAAGAGTCAATGCTGCCATGCTGGCTGGTGTCACTGTGTGGTACACCTGCAGCAGGCAATGCTTGAACAGCATGTCACCAAATCAGAGCTGTGATGCCCCATCCTTGGCAGTGTTCAAGGCCAGGCTGGATGGGGCTTGGAGCAAGCTGGTCTAGTGGAAGGTGTCCCTGCCTGTGGCAGGGGGTTGGAACTGGATGAGCTTCAGAGTCCCTTCTAACCTAAACCAGTCTGGGATTCTATGAACTAGCATCAGAAAATGCATGATGAGTTGACTAATACGCATGTTTTGCCATCAGTGTTTATGTCTGAAAAACTGAGAATATCAAATGCTTCAGAAAACACCCACCAGTGTACACTGTGTGATCCTGGGCACTGGGGAGAGGGAGCAGTGGCGTGTGGCAATAGTGAAGTCCCTTGGCAAAGCAGTTAGCAAATATTAAGGGACAGGAAAGACAGAAGCAGCAGAATTGGCTCTGCATCAACTATACTGCATCTGAGAACAACAGATTACTTCAGCCATGTTTTTACAAATCAAGCTGTTCTGCGAAGAATTCAGCTTTTTTGGTTCAAGGTTAATCCCCAAATGCCTTCCTGAAATAAACGCTGGAGTTAAAATAAGAAATTGGGTTAAGAGAGTTGGGAATCATGTATTGTGTATGTTTTCACAGTGAGCTGATGCAAAGAGGTAAAAAACATTCCAGAAAGGGAGAGACTGACTTTACAAACAGCTGGATGGAGGAGGTTGGTGTTACCATAGGTTATGTGTTTGGTTCATGTTTTCCGGGTGAAAAACAATGGAACAGTGTTGTCTAAAATTCCTCTCTACTTTTATGTTTGAATTGAACATTGCAGTCCTCTTAAATAGTACAGCTGCATTGTTTTCTATTTAGATGCCACACCAACATTAAAGGACTCACGAGCTACTGCTTCTCAGAGCTTGTGATCAGGATCTTGCAAGTTGCTAGAGCTTCACAGAGTTTGAGATAAAGCAGGCTGACCATTAGCCCATATTGCAGACCTGCATCAGGACCTGATTTGGGTGCAGCCTGATCTCTCAGTGCAGTAGTTCTTTATTGGTTTGGACTGCAGGCTGTTGCCAACAGTGAGACTTTCTAGGACACTTCCTGGAATAGTCACATAATGAACACAGCCGCAGGTCTCTCACAGTGTCCTTTCTGAGCTGGCCGTCACAGAATCATAGAGTACCAGATTGAATCATAGTCCATGCAGAACAACTGGGGAACTAATCAGTTAATGATTCTTCTAGAGATTCTCTGTACCTTCTAATAACCACTGTGTGGAGTTTTCCACTGTGAGGGTGGTCCAGCGCTGGCACAAGTTGCTGAGAGAGGTTGGGTAGTCTCCATCCTTGGAGATCTTCAAAACCCAACTGGATGCTGACCTGGAAAACCCTCTGTGCTGTCTGTGCTTGAAGTGGGGGTGTGTGGACTAGATGATCTAAAGAGGTCCCTTCCAACATCAATGGTTCTGTGATATTTGTGCTTGGTGTGTGCAAGATCACTGCCACTTCAGTGTCCCTCAGCTGCCCTGCAGAGCTGTTCTGTTCTGCTCTTACTTGGTTTGATTGTTTTAGCTGCATAGTGCTTTTTCTTTGTTTGGATATTAATGCCTTTGCCAAAGGCAGAGTTCTTTCTGACTTGTATAGTTACTTCAAAGGATCGTAGATCATCTTCTGACCAACCTTCCAAACCTTTATACTGTCTTGGGGCTGGGAAACACCAGCAATGGTGCCCTTTTAGGCTTTGGGTGAAACGTGATGGAGAAGTCAGCTTAGAGTTTCTTGTTCAAGAAGGTGACAAGCTGAAGCTCTCGGTCTGCCTGTTGTTACACATTTACCCAAAAAGTTTCTACCAGATTTCTGTCCTTTTTTTGCCTTCTGTGGACTATTTTAGTCCTTGGCACTGTTGAACCAAAGCCATTTTCTCAGTGTGCGTTGGTTATCTTGCTTGGGGAACAGTGAAATCGCATTCTCTTTTTGGTACCATTAGGAATGTTGACCTTAGTATCACATTGTGTGTTATTGTCTTTGATGGTCAGGAGGCCTGCAGCCTCAACAGTGCCTGGTTTTACCCATGTCATCATTGTAGATGGCATCCTTCATTGGGTCCTTCGTGATGCATAAGGTCTCTTGCATGAGGAGTCACCATCTGAAAGCAAGTCTGTATTTCCAGATCCTCACCCTTTGGTGCACGCAGGCAACCCCACCTTGTAGAACCAGTGGCCACTATAGATTATGACCTTAGAACTCTTTTTACTTCAGATCCACCATGGGTTTACCTACTGTCTGCTGTAGGTGAAATTCTCTGCTGTTTATCAATACCAGCCTGAGCAGCTCTTTTGTCCTGACTACTGGAGTTGCTCACCACTTCTTTCAGGCTTGCTTATCTCTGGCTTATCTGTCCCTTCCATGGATGAAGGAGTAAGCAGGACTAACCTTACCTGTAGGGTCAGGAACTTTCCCTTCCTTGAAGAAGGCTGCTGTGCAGTCTGAGCTGCTGGGTGTCATGGAGAGTCCAAGGAACCACATCAGAGAGTAGACTCTGCTGCAGTAATATATAGTAATATATATTTATCTCTAAAATTTTCCATAAGTAACAAGTAATATGGAAATGATGAATGAAAAATTCATAGCATACAGGGAGAAGAAATGTGTGTATGTGGTTGGCAAGTATAAGGGTAATAAATCTAAGTAACACTATAAAAAAAGATGGTAAGAAACATTACCATGTAGACAGCTAATAGAGAATTACCCTACTAGGGACAAATAACAAATTCAGAAAGCATTTCAGGGATAGTTTGGCACATCTGCCCAGGGAAATTCTGCATGAATACAGCTCCTCTGTCAGAAGAATACTATTTTAGTGCCAAGCCCTCACTTTATTACCTTAATCACTACTGTAAAATTATCTTGAAGTGAGATAATTGTGTATGATTGTACCATTTGCACATCATCTTAACCTACTGGGCTTTTCTACTTTGCAGTCAGGCATTTTGAAACCAAGCTAAGCTGCATTGGCAAAATACTTGCAGATACAGCAGGGATCCAGCAGAGAAGGTGGCTGCTTTAGTTGTATCTGCAAGTGTTTTGCTGTGTAGACAAGCCTTTTGGCCACGTGTTAAAGAGCAAGTGGAAATAAGATCTGCATGGCTGAGTGAATTAGCAGTTTATCCAGAGAGCAAGAAGGGCCTTTGCAAGGTTTTATCTGCTTGACCCTTTTAAGCTCTGTCTACATTAGTGAGCAGTGTAGTACCAGCAGATAAGTGGATAGAAGCACTTGCTCAGACCACTGCATCTCTAGCATATATAGCTTGGGGATTTTACTCTATAAACAACATGTGTTTGGGGGGATTTTGCTTTGGGTTAGCTTTAATCTGGTTTCTCTTGTCTAAGGGGCCAGTTGTTAATTTGGACTGTCTCCTTTAGGGTTTGGGGACTCTTTGGTGTGTATGTGGAGCTGAGCTCCTGGGTCTGTTTGCTGAGGAAAGTTAACATGACCCAAAGGCACTCGGTGAACAGCACATGGTAATTGCAGTGATGTACAGCAGTATGGAGGCTTGCTTTAAAAACTTACTGCCATTATAAACCAGGAGTCTGGGTCTCCCATTCTTTGGAATCATGGGGAGAAAAGAATGGGATGGTTTGCTGTCACTGAACACATGGAAGAGTCCTGTCACCTCTAGAAGCACAGATGTTTTCTTTATCTTCAATACTTGTCTAACCCTTTGGAATACAGACAGATGGAAACCTGCCTGCTTTCTATGTGACTTTTTGTCCCCCACCTTGGATTTGCTGTGGAGAAACATTCAGGAGGCAAAGGAGCATCAGTGAAATACTGTCCAGACTCTGTTTCCCACTTCCGAGGTCTTTGAGTTTAACCAAAACACAATGGCTCTGTTAGAACAGCTCTGCCACAGCTTTTGAGGTCTTTGGCATGGGCTGTCTCAGCATCAGTTTGCCTTTCCAGTGGCAGCCTTAGTTGTACAAATAGTAATCCAGTATCCCTGATTAAATCCGGTGGGTTATTTGCTCCACCTTTGCTCCACCTTTATGGGCTGCTGCAGAGAGGGATGTGGAAACCATCTGCACATGTGAAACCAGGTACTGTGTCTGCTCTAGGTGCTCACCTGGGGCTGTGTGATGCCCAGCAGCAAATGCTTGAATTCAGAAATATTTTCCCTGTCCTTGAGGGTTCTCTCTCAGAGCACTCTGAAGGCTTATGAGACCTGGATAGTGCAAAAAGCTCTCATATGAGTCGTACAGTCCAGATGCCTTCTGGTCCGCAGGCTCCCCAGAATACAGATGTGGCCGCAGCATTCAGTTTCCTTGGCTGGGATTCTCCTTGGAACAGTCAGATGAAAAGGGCAGGTTAGTTTGGTGCTGGGCACTGCTCTGTGTCACTGTGGTGGCAGTTTTGCCCTGGTGTGAGGCCCCGTGTGCCTGCCTTTGACCTCACTCACAGCCGGACGCTCCTTGGCTCTCCGTAGCGTGTCACTCGCTCTGTCAAGGCGGCTTTTCAGCGGAACCAATCTCATTGCGTAGGACTCTGATTAATTTTATTCTGCAGTGCAGAGATCTTCTGCATATTGAGTAGCTGTGCAAGATGCAGCCTGGTCACAGGCACTGTTGGGGTTTGAGTACCTGACTTTATTACAGCAGATAGGGAGGTAGGGCTGTGTTGCTTGGTCTCCTTTACTGCCGGGGGTTGGAAAGGGAAGGATTTCCTGTCAAAATAAGGGAAGAAAAGGGATCTTGCTTGGTTTTTTTTTTCTCATTTGCCAGTCCTAGTCTCTTCTTTTTGCTTATGTGAGTTTTTCACGTTCAAGTGGTGCCTTAACTCTCTATGGTTCAATTTGTTACTTTTGTAGACGTGTTTTATGTGTCTCTTGTATTTTGCTGCTTGATGTAACTATCTGGAAAGCAGGGTCATTTACCCTTGGCAGGTTTTTAGGCTGTCACAGAATGGCAGATTCAGACACTTGATGCAGCTCTGCCTAGCTCTGCATTTTTCCATGTGGAAGAATCAAATGAACTGTCATTTTGGGCCACATGTTTTCTGCGTCAGCTGTGATGTCAAGGGAAAGGTGAGGATTTAAAACACACTTTTCTTCGAGGTTGGGTTGAATTTTTGCTCCTTCAGTATTCTGCCTTGCCCTGTGTGGGATCTATTATCAGCTGCTCATCTTAAATATTTTAGTGGGCTTGGGAAAGGAGATGAGGAACCATGCCATGCAAGGCCAGGCAGCTTTACCTTTTACTGTTTGATTAGAAGGTGACAACCAGTCTTTTGTTGTTATGCCCATTAGATCATTAATTTATTTAGTCCATTCATTTACTACAGAAGCACTAGCACAGTTGATTAAATACTAGTTAACTACTGTCAGATAATGTCGTTATTTAAGCCTTTACTTCCAGCACAGAATTTGTTTTCTTTCATGTTCAAAACTCCTTGTCTCCAGCTGGGTTGACAAGTCCCTGAAGTCAGCTAGTTTGTCTGGCCAGAGGTAAAACTAACTGCAAAGGAAAGAAAACTGTATGCAGGTCAGCTTTGCCAAGCTACAGACACTGTTTCCAAGCAAGTTGGATAATGATAACTCTCATCTCATTTTCTAGTCCTGATGGATCATCTATTTCTTTAGACTCTTTGTAAAGAAGTGAGTCCAGTATCTGTGATAAGCTGATAAACCTGATTCTGATGTGGACAGGCAAGAGGATAGCTGTATAATGTACATTGCATCTCTAATGTAGGAGTATGAAAAATAGACACAGCTTCCCAAATGCTGGTGAAAGCAGTAGTGTAGCTGGTTGTCCACAACTGTGCATATTACAGAGACCCTGGCAGTGCCAAGTGCTCACTATGGACTTGGGCTTTTCCTCTGCAGCTTTCTTCAGGGTTGAGCTGCTGGGCGGCTGTGCCATGGTGGTTATTTTTGACCACCAGTATTCTGTTGGGTTTGGTACTTCCTGTATTAACTGAAAAAAAGAACTTTGACTGATTCTAGAAATAAGCTGAGTTTGTGATTAGAGGGGTCAGAGGCTACTGCTGACGTGAGAGGCAGGCCTTGAAGAAAATGAGTGCCTGACATGGATAGATCGAGGGGATGATTTGGGCTGGGAGTGGCAGCTCTGGATGTCTCTAGTACAACCTCCTGCTCCAAGGAATAGATCAGACTCTTATAGGCAGTGCCGTTACTGTATATCTTTGTGTTCCTCCTTTTTTAATTGTAAAACTGGGAAGTATCAAACAATAAGCTTTGGTTGGAAAACTAATTAAAATCACCATTGCTCAAGTGCTGCAAAGACATACAGGGCAAAGTTCTGCAATGATACTCGCCCCCTTTCCTGCTTAGAAACCCCACCAGGAACCGCAGTGTTCACCACTGTGGTGTGTATGAACCTTTACTCTGTTATCAACAGTCTGCTGTTAGAGGAACTTGTGCAGCATACAGAAACCACACCATCACAACTCCATTACAGGTCAGGATCTGAAACCCCAGCCTCTGCTCCCCCTGCATTTTGTAACACAGAGAATGACCATGGAGCACTACCTGAGTGTTGTGGGGTGGCTGATTGGTTTTGATTTTGCCCGACTAGATGTAATTCATAGCTCTAGCACCATGCCAGAACTCAACATGCAACTGCCCAGGTTTATTTCCTCCTTTTATTATGAAATTGCTTTAATGGGTCCATGGAGGTTTTTTCCATAAGCATATTTCTTTTCCATATGCTTCTGACTATTAAAATCGGGGTTTGTCCATGCTGATGTAGGCTTAGTTTAGTTGTTGCAGGGTATGCAGTACTGGCAGGCAAATGTAGTAGTGCTACCACACAGGGATGGTGGTGGCTGTGGCGGTGTTGCCTGCATGCAGTGGTGGTATAAACTGCACTTCGTCACACTCTCACTTGTGCCCTCTGTCAGTTTGAGGATTTGAGAATCCCTGACACAGATTTCCGCTCATGGCTATTTCACAGACGGTTTTCTTGATCAGTGGCGTTACTTTCCTGAGCTACGAGACTGGGAAGTAGAAATAAAATCAGTCTGTTCTGCAGAACTCCCTGCCTGATGCCTCTTGCAGTTACAAGCCCTTGATCAGAAACCACCTTTCTAACAATCATGACCACATCTTCCATTTTGTGTGTTTCTGTTTCCTTTCAGGGAAAGATCATGTTTGCAGATTTATTGGCTGTGGAAGGAATGAAAAATTTAATTACGTGGTCATGCAGCTTCAGGTGAGTTCTGGGCTTCCCCTCAGCCCCCATCCTATGGAGATGGCATCACAGTGAAGGATTCACAGTGACAGCAGACAGCCAAGCACTGGTGTAGAGACTTCGTTGTACAGAGAAAGTGGGTGGAATGGGAGACAGTGAGACTGGGGCGGGGGGGGGGGGTGGTGTTGCTGTGATACCCTCCCTTGGGATAGCTCCACTTGTCAGGATGTGCTAAGATATTTCACAATACACAGTTTGAGGCAGTGCTGTCCATGCCATGCCTGTTTCCCAAACAGTACGTCAGCTGATTTCCCAGTGTAATGGTCTGGTATCTTTTTATGAGTCAACACAGCAGTTGAAAGTTAAAATGAAGCATTGGAAGATCTTGTACAAGAAATAAAGCAGACATAAAGTGTCTGAGGAGCGTTTCTGCTTTTTGGGGGGGATGCACGTTAGAACTTGGAGCTGTGAAATGCTGTGTGTGATGGTTTAAGTGTTTTATTGATTGTTTCAGGGCCGGAATCTGGCAGATCTCAGGAGGAGTCAGCCTCGAGGGACTTTCACACTGAGCACCACGCTGCGATTAGGCAAACAGATTCTGGAATCAATAGAAGCCATTCACTCTGTGGGATTCCTGCATCGAGACATCAAGCCTGTATGTTGGTTTGGAAATTTGGGGTTTGCTTGTGTCTGTCTGTTCTGCTTGAGCCAAAGGCAGTCTGAGTATGGGCAGATCTCAGTGGAGGCACTTAGTTCTTACACACTCACACTGTCTGACACATTGGCTGTTTTCTGCAAGTACAGACTAGTAATATAGTATTGTCATTCCTTTAAGTGCATAGAAAACTAGTTAGTATGGGCAGAGGCTGCTCCGTGGTGGCTTAGTAGCTGTCAGTCATACTTGTACCAGTTAAGATCACATAACGAAGCAATCTAATTCCAAACAATCATTTGGAGTCCAACCATTTATTCCTATAAAAGGGGTTCAGAAACGATGTCTTGCTCTGTGACCCATCACTTGAATAAATGCTGTTTCATGTATTTGACTGAGCTAAATAATCCTCTTAATCTTTTCTGAGCAATTGCCAAAAAAACTGGAGCAGAGGTTCCAGTGTCAGAAACACAGCCACGATGGTGGGCATCTGCCTTGGTGAGGCACAGTAATTCCAACTCACATTGTAGGAGCCAGTCTTCTTCCAGCTCTTCACTATTTGACTTCAACACTTGTTGTTCCCTAAGACCACCCTCCTTCCAGCAAAATCATTTGCTGCTTTTAAAATCAGATGGGTTTGGCTGGTCAGATTCAGGTGAAAGTCAGTCATTAATGTAACTGCCCACAAATCCTTTATGGTAAAAGATATGTTTAAGATGGGGAGTTAAAAAAGAGCTGCTCTATTTGCTTCTTAGTTTATTTACTAAGAACCAAACCAAGTGATTTTTAGTTGTCTGAACATTTAGATCAGTTGAGGTAATGCAGTATAGTGGATGGAGATTCTGGGGGTTATGGCAGCATAAAGCATGCTGGCAGCTGAATGATCAGAAGTATTTGTCTGCAGTAACTCCAGCCTGGTATGCATGCGATGGAGCTCTCACTTTTTCTTGTAGCAGCTGAAATTTAGTTAAGCTAATGTGAAATTTAGTTACTTTGAAACTCCACAGTCATTTGTTTGCAAAGTTAACCTCTTAACATGGCAGCGATTGGCTAATCAGGAGTTTAAGATGCATCTTGAAATTCTTCTCTTTGACTTGTGTTTCCACCAGAGGCATGTGGGGCTATGTGACAAAGTTTTGTTATTAAATGGTCACTCTTACTCGGATTTCTGGTATTAAACTGATTTGGTTTTCTTTCTTTATCTAGTCCAATTTTGCCATGGGCCGCTTGCCTTCAACGTACAGGAAGTGCTACATGTTAGACTTTGGTCTGGCCCGTCAGTATACCAACACCACTGGTGAAGTCCGGCCAGTAAGTACATTTGAAGTAATTTTTTTCCACTTCTGCAGCTGCTTAGGCGTGGAAAGCTTTGGGATTGTGTTTGGTTTGTGGTGGTTCTGCTCAGTCATTCTATTTGACTGCATTTTCTGCAAGGTGAGATGCAGCACATACCTTCAGCTGAGTTGAGAATCTAAGAAGGGGATGCTTGGTGTTGTCTTACAAGGCATTTGGCTTTGTTTTTTTCTTTTCAAATAAGATAATAATGTTTTCCACAGGCTTGCAATACTTCTTGAGTACATAATGGCCAAGCAAAGAGGGTGAGCCCAGTGCTGGCCGTGTAACTTTTGTATTGCCAGAGGACTGCTCTAGTTGAGTCCTTTGTGATCTGGGGAACAAGGTTGGTGTGTTCTTAAAGCTTTTTATGACAAAATAAAAATGCTGGAAGTTAGAGGCTGACTTGGTCTCTGAGGCTGAGCTCACTGTGAACTGCAACCTGTAATGCTTTTCCAGCCTTCCCTGGCTTTGGTTTTGTGTACATTGCTCCCTGACAAGATTTCTTAGCAGGCGGATTTCAGTGTGCCTGCTTGGAGGGGAGGTAAGGGCAGAGGGCATAATTGCAGCACATGACATGTGGTGTTATCTTTATCAGCACTGTGTTATGTGGGGTCACCCGTAAGGATACATTAAGCTTCAGGTGCTCTAGGTATCATTTAGAGCATTCCTAGATTGATTTTGGAACGCAGCTCAAGCAGGGAGGGCTAAAGGCAATCTCTGTGTTTATCATCCTAAGCCTGTACCTTTTGGGGTCTGCGCATCTTTTCCATCTGCAAGATAACTGTTGTTCTGGAAAACATGGACAATGTGAGAGCTAAATTCAGAGATTCTGTAGCACAGGATATGACTGGGGAGGGGGAAGAAAGCAAAGATCAGTGAACAGGTTCTGTGTCTTTTTTTCTTTTTATCTCCCCCCCCCCCATCTTTTCAGTTGGACATTAAAAGCCTTTTCCTTTTAGCTGTAGATGGGAGCAGCTCCAAAGCTTGTGTTTACATCTTAAGGAGAAACACACCATGTACTACCGGTCTTCCTTGTTCATGCTGTTGAGTTTAAGGATAACCCTCCTCCACACTGCCCTTTGCAAAATGCAGCCCCACTCCTTTCCTCTTTCTGCAGTTAGAATTCTAGCCCACTATGGGTTGAAACAGGGTTTCTGCAAAGTTTCTACATTGCTTCAGTGAAGCAATGAGTACATGTGTATTTCAAGTCCTGTTGTTTGATCAGTGTTTTGTCTTGACAATGAAAGAAGCCAGTTGTTATAGATGTCTCTTCTTTTGGATCCTCTTTTTTTTCTTCTTTTCTCCCAGTAAAATTACTTTGCTTTTATTTTGCTACATCCTTAGACAATACTCCCAGGCCCTGGTTTTGGAAAAGCACTCCATCCAGCCTTGATGTATTTCAGGGCAAAAGACTTCTGTGTATCTTGCAGGCTGTGTCCTGCCTGGGTTGGTGTGGGTGAGGTGGGGTTTGGTTAGGATGCAGGGCTCTGAGAAGGTTGGTCTTAATGCTGGTTGCTTGCTTGCCACAGATGAGTCTTGTGGAAGAACTAGTAACACATAATCTTGTCTTGAAAAAAGACAAAAGGATCCCCAGAGGGGTGGGAGCAATAATAAAAAAATAACAAAAAATACTGAATTCAGTTCCTTTGTTTCATTTTTTTAATTATTATTATTTAAGGAACTTTATCATTTATTTCACCAAAGAGTATTTCAAGCCAGTAGGCAGTCTTATGTCTCCATTCTCTTTCAGTTTCTTTATCCATGAAGAGCCATAGAATCCCAGACTGGTTTGGGTTGGAAGGGACTTTAAAGCTCATCCAGTTCCAATCCCCTGCTATGGGCAGGAACACCTGGACCATGGTAATGTAGGGCAGGTTTGGGACCATAACTCCTTGATCATTACCGGTCTTTATTCAGGCCTGCCAGTTGTGTCCTGAACATGCAGTACAGACAGCTTTATTCTTTCCCTCTGCCTGCGACACCCTGCTTTCAGAGACATGTTCCCTGTGGCTCCACAAATAGCAATTGAAAATGGTCCAGCATTTAGCAGCTTGGTCTTGATTATTTATTTGGAAACAGAGGCGAAGCCATGTTTTTCCTGGAGCCTCTCTCCTGTTGCAGGAGCTGACACTGGGCTGTTCTGCTCAGCCAGCATCTTTTTCGCTTAGTCAGCTGCAGCCCATTGATCAGCTCTTGATCTCCTCGTGGCTCCAACTGCAGTGCAGCACTTTGCAGCGCTGTGCTGAAGGCACCGCTCAGCTGTGAGGGCGGCTCTGTGAGTCAGGGAGCAGAAGGAAGATGCTGTAGGCAGGACAGGGCATAGCCTGTTCAGACGAGCGTGATGAAGGCTGCAGAAATGTGTCAGCTAACTGAGAAAAAGGTATTTCTTTTCCACAATATATGCCTTGTGTTAAAAATAAACCTTGCTGCAGTGAACAAGGTATTAGAAGAGGAGAGTGTGATATGTGATACGTTTCTCTACGAAGTAGTTTTCCCCCCAGTGGAAAACGAGCTGTAAAATAACATAAAGGATATGAACTCCTGTATCGTAAGAACCCAAATGTTCAAACATAGAAGCCCAGAAGCTTTTACACTTGCTTAGTACTTGAAATATATGTAAAGCTGTAAAGTTATGTTGGAGATGATCATTTTGCAGTCATATAAATGGATCTGTGGAGCTATAGTACTCTGCATAAGAAGAGATCATTTTTGTCCTGGGCTTCATATAGTTAAAAGGTAATTGAAGAAAAGGCTGAAAACACAGCAGTCACATAGGTTTAGCAGAGATGGGGAAAGGGAACAAAATGGACCTTTGTCTTTAAAAATATCTCACATTTAATATATTTACAGAAATGCCATTTCTGTGGGAATGGGTCAGTTATAAAACAGATTGTGGAAATTACATAAAGGTTCTTGCTGTTACTTTTATTGTTGGTGCAGCAAATTTGGACTTGAGAAGGGAGTTCATGTTCCAGTTTAAAACACTGCAACTACAGAAAGGCAGTGCAGTTGACATTAAATGTATGTAAAGCAGGCTAGCTGATGGGTTTTGAAATCTCTTAGCAAGCAGGGACTCTTGTATCTTGTTACAACTAGTTGTTTCTCTACTTTTCCTCCCCTGGTTCAGTGAGGGTGACCTCCGATCATCCACATCAGGTTGTTGGTGGTTTGATTTTATGTAGCAGGTCTCTGATTAGAGCTCTTGTGCTGTAGGGGTGAGGGAAACAGAAGGAAATCTCAGGCTCAAATCCCATATATACCTGCAGGGAACTGTGAACGCATTTTCCATTTCCAAGTGCTTTTGCTGCCAAGCTGCAGGGGGGATCTATCTGGATGTATCATTCCTTCTGGTCAGTGCTGTTGCACTTGAAGCGTTGATTATTTTTCCCATGGGACTGCAGACAAAGGAACAGGAAACTATTATTATGTCTGGTGGTAAGGGAACAGGGACTTCACCCGCTGGGCAAGTGAATGTTGAATTGGATTGCAGGTTAGGTCTCCCCTCAGTCAGGTAAGTGTATTTGCTGCCAGGTTGCAGAGTGCCTATGTTTCTCTCTCTTTTGAATAAATACTCAATTATTCTGTGCAAAAGGGGTCTGTGCCAGCAGGGATGCTCTTAGACTTGCATCTCAAAGCACCTTGTGGTGTAGGGGTGAGGTTGTGCTCTAGAAGGAGGGTGGTGTGGTTTTCATTTCTGTGCAAGGGGTGGAGAGATTTGAACTTAGCTCTGCTGCATCCTGGTGATTGCCACAACTCTCTCTTGTCTTGCTGTTACTAGAAAAGGGTCATCTTCTTCACCTGACTCCGGGAAAGCATTATGAGCTGTAAATCCCCAAAGAAATGTGATTAACACTTTACAACAGTCCAAAATACTTCAATTTCAGTGGTCCCTCAGCTCTGTGATACAGCTCATGAGGAACTTCTCTTCCTTATTCAGCATTCGCCATGCTTTCCGTAGAGACATTCAGTACTGTATGTTCCCCAGTGGGACCATGCCTGTAAGAAACAAGTGCAGCTCTGCGGCCAAAATGCTCTTGTTAAAAATTGGATAATAATTGAATAATAGGGTTACAGCTGGAATAAGCCTTTTAGTAAGGAAAAATGCTCATTATTAGCCATGTTTCTAATGTGAGAAAGGCATCCTCATCTCCAGTGCAGGTTCTGGAGCAGGCATTGCATGATGAGGTGGTTCGTGTTTGCTGTCTGGAAACACAAAATTATTACCCTGGTCTCTTCTGATGATAAAATCCATTGGTAATTTTGATTCTCCTGAAGTAAAGAAGGGAAGGTGTCATTTTAACTCATCTCCTTCAGGTCTTTTGCTTTGAAAAGAATAGTAGGAGACTGTCTCAGAACTGAAGTCAGTGCAAAATCTACAGAGTTCCTGGAACTTGCTCATTTTTAGGGAAGAGGAATAGTAAGACTCAGAAGAAACACCACTGAGCTGATTGCTCCAGATTGGTTGGTTTCTGTTGGTATCTGTGTCTCCCAGCTGAGATCTTTCCTCAGTTTACTGAATTGAGTTTTAAGGCTGTATAATACATAATACTAGCTCTTGCCTCTGATCAGTGTGGCCCTCATGTTTTCACACTGTGCAGTTTACATCTTAAGATACAGTGACTGCTCATGTGGCCTAAAAGCGGCACTGACTTTCATTCTGCTCTCTTTCAAACTGCCATATAATCATAGAATCAGATTGGTTTGGGTTGGAAGGGACCTTAAAGTTCATCCAGTTCCAACCCCCTGCCACCAGCAGGGACACCTTCCACTAGAGCGGGTTGCTCCAAGCCCTGTCCAATGTGGCCTTGAACGCTGCCAGGGATGGGGCAGCCACAGCTTCTCTGGGCACCCTGTGCCAGGGCCTCAGCACCCTCACAGGGAAGAATTTCTCCCTAATGTCTCATCTCAATCTCCCCTCTGTCAGGTTAAAGCCATTCCCCCTTGTCCTGTCCCTACAGGCCCTTGTCAGAAGCCCGTCTCCAGATTTCTTGTTGCCCCCAGATAACTTTAGGAAGGGAAATCACAGTAGGATCATACAACTGGTGTGTGGTTAGGATGTATGCATCTCCTCTCAGCTTGGGGTTTTTATACTGTTAGGTGTGATCTGTGAGCAGGGGGAAATCGTCTCTAGAGGGACCCCTTTCACCACTTGACAACACTCACACACCACAGGCTCACCCAAAGCCTGGGATCTAGATGAAGCTAAATTCAGCATGGACCAACAGCCCTGGGGAGGATGCTGGGAGATGGCAACAGCTACACAGGAGACCCAGGTTTCTGGAGGGATACAATATTGAATCGTTTTTTAATTCATTTCTGTTTAATTTTTTTCTCATTTTGTTGTTTTTTATCATGTTTTTCTTTGGGTTTCTCTCTGTTTTACAGTTCTTTTGGGCTCTTCTTTTGAGGCTGTGTTTGATGCGTTGGCTTCCCATCCGCTGCTCGTAACCATCTCTGCTATGAGTTGTGAGTGAGCCATCACCATGCTTCTGGGTTTTCATTTTGTTTTGTGCTTTTGTTATATACCAAAGTCCGAATGACACCTGGTTTTCTTTTTTCCCCTCATGATATGTTTGTCTTTCAGCAGGATCGTGACAGCCACCTAAATGTGCTGCAGAGGCATAGAACACTTGGGATGCTGCCTGAGGGGCTGGCAGGCATTTGGGTGGTGCCCAGGGACTGTGGTTTTGTCACTTCTGTTGTTGCAGAGGCCAGGGGAGGGGAGTTCTGTCCTCTTACAGTTTTGGCTCCAGCTTCCTCTAAGTCCTTTCTGACTCCCCGTTGGGATAAAATACTAAAAGTGCTGCTGTTTAAATTAGTGTAAAACGCATTTAAGAGGTGCAGAATTTGCCTTCACAGAAGAGGTGGAAATGCATATCCCTGCGTCTCCTCCATGAGCCTGGTGGAAGCAGAAGATTGCTAGAAGTCACAGAGATGACTTTCTCTTAGTGCAGTTAAAGCTTCCTTTCACTTTTCCTTCTTATCACAATTTTTCCAATGGGTCATTTCAATCCAAGATGTATCTCCAAACGCTCACCATGATCTGTGGCATTTCCTCTCTCCCGTTACCACCTTCTCTTCGATCTGCGCTCTCTTCTCATTTTCTTACTGCTGGAAATCCTTTCCCTGTTTCCTGGAGAGGTGGGTCAGTAACCTTAGATGACAGCAGGCCTGCCAGTGGCAAAGGTGGTGGATCTCATGGGGTGTTTGTACCTCAGGCTTCCAGACGTTGGGGGAGAACCAGCAGATACATTCCATGAGGATAAATACCACAGGCATAAGAAACAGCAGGAGGAAAATACTGACATCCAAGCATAAGTTTTTAAGCTGGAAACTGGGACATCCAAAATACCAATCTAGGAAACACTGAGAGATGAGGAAAGATTCAGATTAATGAGGAAATATGAGCACTCCTGGCATAAAGGGAGCATATCTTGGAAAGACATTTCCCATGAATCGTAAGGGTTGACACTTAAAATACAGATGATCATGAGTGGAGAATGATGAAAAGCTGATGAGTGCCAAAGGGCACAGTTTGGAACAATGCATCTACTTCCTATAGGATTTTATTACCTAATTCTGCCTTTGTCTGTGAGGTAGCGTTTATTGCTAATGTACTAAAAGAAACGCAGAGTGTAATTCTTGCTCTGTGGTAGTGATCTAACACATTCTCCCAAGCTAAAACTCATTTTAAACCAAGCTTCTAACAGTGCAATATACTTCATATCTTGATCATCTTCCTAACAGCACTGTATAATAAATTACTTTAGCTTTGTGCTGCACACAATCTGAATGCAGGATTAGATGCACTTTACCCCAAGTACCGGTTTTGATGGCAGTACTGATGTGGAAAAATGAAAGAAAAATCCTGTATGGTTTTAAGTTGTATTTCAGTTTATTACTTTCTTACAATCTGAGGGATTCAAATAGGTTGGGTTAAATATTATTCCATACTCTGAAGTTCCTAACTTCTGCACTTTCAGTTCTGTGTCAAATGTGGACTGATCTGGACAGCAAGGATGCTTTATCTAGGCTCTTTTTCCATTGCTGGACAATGCAGTGGTGGCATGAAATTTATTAACTGGAAGAAATGAAGCATGTAAAGAAATCATCTGGAAAATTAATGTTGATGAGTTCAGAAAAGAAGTCAATAACAGTTGGGTAGGCATCATGTCCTACAATAGAAGCTCAGACAGGAGCTGTTTGTTTGGATGGAAAACAAAGTATCTCCATAGCCATGGAAATATTTGATTGCCATGATCAGTGACACAGTCAGCAAGCATGACTGACTGCCTTGTGACTGCCTGGGCAGTCAGATATGGTTAAAAGAGGTGAAACCTTTATGAGAAGATGCTGTTCACACAGCATCTGCCTGGTTTATTGAAAGCTCTAAACGTCCTGTCAGATAAATTGCATAGTCTTGCTCAGCTGCAGTGAGGTACCCTACGAGAGAAGACTGGGGAGAGCCCCTTATCCTCAGCTGCAGGACTGGCTTGGTGAAGTGTCCTGTGTTGGCTGTGGGACATGCTCAGTTAAAAGATGGCTGGGCTTCTGGCTTGCTTCTAAAAGAGGAGGGGAATACATTTGCAAGCTGCTTAGAGTTGGTTTCAGAATAGATCTAATTAAAGACTGTAGAGATAGCCTGTCTGCCAGAAATAGTGAGTATTGATCTAAAAAGGTTTTCAGAGACATTGCCAACCGTGCTGAAACCAGCACATGTGGTACTGGCCTCAGGATATACACAGCTGATAACCGAAGACCCTGAAATAGGGAAAGAACATGAAAGGCAAACTCCCATGGACTGCAAACACTGAACAATGTTTGTTCTGAAAGCGTCAGGGGTTACATATTAGAATTGCTCATAATACACTCGTGGCCCATGGAAAGTATCCAAACACACTGTCTTCTGCTTGTAATGGGAAAGAGGAATGTCCTCTTGCTTTTGAATATGTAGAGGACATTTACAGTGATGCCGACTCTAACAGATGTACTCCACTGGCCAGCATTCTGCTTTTCAGGAGCTCACATCAGTGAAATCACAGTCATTTGTCAGTAGGAATCCTAAATATGTGCTCCAGGAGGGATGAGGTTCATGGATCATGAATAGAATATCTTGACTATTACCTGCTGCTGAATAAGTAGCTTATAGTTCAAGCTGGAGTACTGCAAGATTAAAGGCTGCATTAAGTGCATGGGGTATGCATATGGGTTCTCCTCATGGAGTGTTTGGTTAGCATAAAGGAGCTGTAAAACAGATGTAATTCTTTTTTGCTTGGAGTCACTACAGAGAGCTGCATTATGCGCCATTCAGGAGTGTGCTAGTAGCATGGTATGGTGAACTTGCTTAAAAACCATTTTCTTTTTTCTGAGAGTACTGAAAGAGCAACTTGCCTGTATGCAGCTGAAGTGACTGAATTGTATGTATTTAAACTGATAGAAGGGTGCCTTAGAATAAAACTGCAGAGCTTTAGGCTTAGTTCTGGAAGCATAGGCACAGATAAAAGAACAGACATGGACCAACTGACCCAAGTGGGACAAGTTACCTAGTTAGGGTAGTTACTAATGTGCTCAGATTCTTGCTAGAGTAGGATCTTTATTATGAGTCCCTTTAGTTCTTTGCCCATGCTTAGCCCAGTGGTGGCTGGGCCTGACCCCAGTTTTGCCACATGAATTTTGAAAGCACTGCTGTTAACGCTGGTGCTTCTTAGCTAAGATGGAAGGATTTTGTGGATGTCTTTATTTAAAAAGCATATTTTTTTTCAGAACAATGACATCTTCAGTAAAGGAACTCATATGGTATGATGTTCTTGTGGAAGCAGCAATGGAAAGAGTTGGAAGTGTTACTCAGCCCCCAGAACAGAGAAAGCCTCCAGCACAGAGGAACAGTCGCAGAAGCACTGCCTTCTTCCCAAGGCTGCTATATCAAGCTGAGAATGGAAGGAACAGGAGAGTCAGACAAAGCAAAAATAGATACCTGGTTTAGAATATACAGGGAAGAACTCTGAAAGTTGGAGGTTCTTGATTTGAGTCTCACAGAGGATCTTGACAGCAGTGCCATCAAATGCCTATGGCTCTGTGTCAGAGTAGGGATCCTTGTTCCTGTCCCAACCAGGCTGCCCTCAGACTTTGCTCAGCTCATGTTATTCCCAACTCCGTTTTGCACTTGCACTTCTTTTATCCGCTTTTCCCTTAATCTGGAATTTAAAAAGGAAAATACAATCTCAGATCATGTTCTTAGCTCTGTGCCTAGGCTCTTACTGTTCTAATCTATCACTGTCACCACCTTGCCCTCTCTGTAAAATCAGCCTTTCTAGAAACGCACAATTGGAGAATGCTGGCTGCTAGAGCAGATGGAGGCAAGTAGGAGCTTTTTATTCCTTGGGTGCATATGAAATAGCAGTATAGAGGAGGAGTTCTCAGGAATTAGCTGCACAGGGGGGTTAGTAATCTGCTCTGTCCCTGAGATGTTTCTCGTCTCCTTCAGCCCCGCAACGTCGCTGGTTTTCGAGGAACGGTCCGCTACGCCTCGGTGAACGCACACAAAAACCGAGTGAGTATTTGGGGTTATAAGGAGCTAACAGCAAAGCTGTTTCTCCTCAGAAACCTGTTTTCAGGAGCAGAGGAGTAAGAGGTGCGAGTTCTGGTTTGTTCCTTTTACAGAATTTAGTATATCGGATGATTTCCATGAGGTGGTCAAGGCTGTTGGCTGTAAAATCAACGTTACGATTCAGTTATTGGATCCTCTCTAGATAGCAGCCTGAATAATTGCATTATCAGACACTTCAAGGGGAAAAAAAAACAAACCACACTAAAGCAGAAGCCAGGTTAAGTGCCCGGCTGCTTTCTGCTAGTTTCTAGCAGAACTTGGCTGTGAATTACCAGGTGCCAGGTCCCCAGATCCGTTCTCCACCTGGAATACGTAACATTAACATCATGCCATCAGGTGAAGGGCCACATAGTGAAAGCTAGATTTATATTTCCCTGAAAATATCCACTATTTACCCAGTGTCTGGCCTGTTTAATTCTAAACACTTCCAGAAGTCTCATTCAACATTCTTCTCAAAACACTTACTCATCCTGTTTGTTCAGTTTATATTTCTGTGTAGACAATAAACAGGAAGTTCTCTGGTTCTGTAGCTAAGTGCTTGCAAGATGGAAACTCGGCCTTCCTGACTTACCTCAGGTTTCCAGCCTCATTTGGGATGACTCTATAGGATGACCTGTGATACAGGAGAAGGTTTCAAGTTTTTTTAGGGAAAGAAGTTCTTGGCTGCAGAACATAGAAAGTGTGATGTGTGGAGGGCAGTTGAACGCCATCATGAATTCATTTTGTTTCCTGAGAGACAGTGAGAAACTTGAGGTACCATTTTTGGAAGAGCTGAATAGTGGCAGCTGTAGCTGGCATCAGCTGAAGGTATATTTAGACACAAAAATGGCTGTATAATGCATGCTATTCTGAGAAATCACATTCTAGACATAGGATGTTGCGCACCAAAAATCACTTCATGTACTTTGACGATTTCAGCCTTAATCCCTGTGTTTCAATTTCCCATTTGCTGAAGACTTTCTACACAGTTTGGGGTTTTGTTGGTTTGGGGTTTGTTTTCCTTAATCTGGGTTATTTCACATCCCATTAATAAATATTCCCTGTTGTACACTCAGTGAGGGAGAGTCCTGTGGAAAACTTGGGCTTTGCTGCATAGATAAAAAACTTTTCACAACAAACAAATGAGGTTATTCAGGTGATTTTATTGACATTGCCAAGTTTAATAAATGCTTGGGTTTGCATCTTTAGTCTTTAATCTGGCTTTTTTAATCACTGAATGGGAAGTATGACTTCTCTTCCTGCTTTTTAAAATGAGGTAGCTCATCTGGCGAGCACAACCGGACTCCTGAGCAGCAGGGAACTTTGCTCCTCAGTCTTCATCTCTCTCTTCTCCAGGAGATGGGTAGACATGATGATCTGTGGTCCCTCTTTTACATGTTGGTGGAGTTCGCAGTTGGTCAGCTTCCATGGAGGAAGATCAAAGATAAGGTAGGAAACCTCACCTCTGTGCTTATGATAGGCTGCTACATGTTTATTATCATGACTCTTTATCATTCCTCTTGCAGCTAAGTGCAGCTTTTTGCTAAAGGAAAGCCAGAGCCTGCTTTTCATCAGATACCACTGCAGGATGCTAACCTGCTTTTGTGTGTTCTGATGCACAGTGTAGAGCTTGTCTTACTTGGAGTAGCTAAGTACTTTCTTACACATGTTGTTAATCCCATTTGGTCAGGTAACTTTGACTCTGTTCTCAAAAAGCAAACGATAAAAGTGGAAAGGCTGACAAATAAACAGGAGAGGTGTGTAGACACAGTGCTCAGCCTAAGAACAGGCAGTGTTCCAGGAATGATAAGACTGTATGAATATGAAGCAATAGAAGAGATTTTGACTCTGAGATATCTTCTTTTTTCCAGGAGCAGGTTGGCATGATAAAAGAAAAGTATGAACACCGAATGCTGCTAAAACACATGCCTTCAGAGTTCCACCTTTTTCTGGATCATATTGCAAGCCTAGACTACTTCACCAAGCCAGACTATCAGGTAGGAACTTTCGTTTGTTACCACTGTGATATGTGGCACTGTGGATTGGCATTTGGATTTTCTAACGTTTCCATGCACGTGTTTATATCTGTCTGAGGAATATCTTTCCTAGGACCAGGAGCAAAAGATTGGACAGTATAGTTCCTCAACAGCTCAAAAGTTTTTTTCTTCTCTTTCCACCAGCCTGTCCAGAATAATCCCATACTCCAGACCAGAAAGCACCAGAGTACTTTTGACTTTCATTAAAACACAAAAGTCTTGAGATACTCTAAATGTAACAGAATTTTAGCACAGCTTGCCAAATGCAAAGAGCCTATGCGACCAGCTCAACGGTCATAGAATCAATAAATCCCAGACTGGTTTGTGTTGGAAGGGACCTTAAAACTCACCCAGTTTCAACCCCCTGCCACAGGCAGGGACGCCTTCCACTAGAGCAGGTTGCTCCATGCCCAGTCCAACCTGGCCTTGAACACTGCCGGGGATGGCGCAGCCACAGCTTCTCTGGGCACCCTGTGCCAGGGCCTCACCACCCTCACAGGGAAGAATTTCTTCCTAATGTCTCATCTCAATCTCCCCTCTGTCAGGTTAAAGTCATTCCCCCTTGTCCTGTCCCTACAGGCCCTTGTCAGAAACCCCTCTCCAGATTTCTTGTTGGCCCCTTTAGGCACTGGAAGCTGCTCTAAGGTGTTCCTGGAGCCTTCTCTTCTGCAGGCTGAACCAGCCCAGCTCTCTCAGCCTGTCTCCAGAGCAGAAGTGCTCCAGCCCTCAGAGCATCTTCATGGCCCTCCACTCATCTTTATGACATTTGCTTTCATTTCTTGGTACCTTCCATAGGCAAGATGGAGATTATAAGCTGTACCTGGTCCTTATGCTCATACTTCAGATTTTTTGAGAGCCACCCTCAACTGCTTCACATAAATTGTCTGTTTTGTAAATTTATTCCAGCTAATCATGTCCGTTTTCGAGAACAGCATGAAAGAAAGAGGTATCACTGAAAATGAAGCCTTTGACTGGGAGAAGGCTGGTACAGATGTCTTGTTGTCCACTAGCACCTCTACTCCACCGCAGCAAAACACCAGGCAAACAGCAGCCATGTTTGGGTGAGTGTTGCAGTTGCACAAGTCAGACTATTGACATCCTCAATGATAAGCTCAGTATCAGCTTGGTTTTTGAAATGTTTCAAGGCCTCTATGATCCTGGGAAGTTTGAGCTGCGTGGCAGCCACTAGTTGTTTTGACTTCATGTATACTGACATGTATGTGGTAGAACCCAGTTTCAGACCCTTGCTGTCCTGAAAACAGGTTTCCTACTGGGGTTGAGGGTATTGGTTGGAGTCACATTAAGGGATGTCTGAAGGTCTTTGGCCAGACATATGCTTGTATATTTTGCATGTTATATGGCATACATGGCTGGAACTTCTGGGAGAGTGCTCCCTGTGAGGCAATTGTTGCCTTGCTGTGGGGTGGGTTTATGGTTGATAGTGAGCTGAATCCAGCAGAATGCATGCACTCATCACACCTTGACACAGCTCATCGACCTCTACAGAGTGTTTCATGTGCTGCTGCAAAGGTACACAGAGCTTGGTGCTCAGAGATGGAGATGAGTCCAAACAAAAGTTGATAAGGCTTAGTTCACTGATCTGTCTTGGTGCTTTTGAGGGGGCTGACATTAAGGAATAATGATAATCCTTAGTAGTATTATAGAAGATAAAAGCTTAATATTTTAGAAAATAAAAGCTATAAGGCCTTTTAAGCCTCATTTACTCATGCAAAGAGGGGAAGTTTCTTCTAAGCTAAATCCTGTGTAATTGGCATATATGAAGTTTTTAGCCTGCATATAAAGGGTCTCAAGATGCTTTCACTGATCCATCCCACTGTCTTTGTGGCTGTATGTTAGGTGGAATCCTCCTGTTCTGTTTCAGGTTGTCTTTTCTGTGATGATGCTAGCCTGCGTGTTATTTCAACCCTAAAAGCTGCTGAGGAATTTCTTTGGGCAGAGTGGTGGGCCTCCTTCATTAAGTACAAATAATCTTACTTCTTGTCTCTACCACAGGGTGGTTAATGTCACTCCGGTGCCTGGGGACTTGCTACGTGAGAACACTGAGGATGTCCTGCAGGGTGAACATCTGAGTGATCAAGAGAATGCTCCTCCCATCCTGTCAGGCCGGCCAGCAGAAGGTCTTGGTCAGGCTCCAAACACTGCGTTCAATGAGGGGGAAGTTTGGGAAGAGACAGATGTGAATCGCAACAAACTCAGGATCAGCATCAGCAAAGTAAAGAACATCTCTTTACCTCCGGTGGCTGTTGGATTTAGGGATAGACTGCTAGAAGCTGCTTGGATCCACTGCATCCAGTGTGGTGCAGCCCAAAAAGCACTGTAGAATTTCCTTGAGGAAACTGGAAATTACAAACAATTTTTCCACGAAGCCATTGGGATTAATTTGGATCGTCATGCAAATTACATTTGGGGAGCCAGTAATAATGGAGCCAATCGTTTGTACAATCATTATGTCAATAGCTAGGATCTTGCTAACTCAAGCGGCGGAATTCTAGTCCTTGCATAGCTGATACAATATCAGAAACGTCCCAGGTTTGGAAATTATAAACCAAGATTTTATTGTGTCCTGAGCTCTTGGTTAAATACCTTTCATCAGAGATGTCTTCATAAGCCATGTTTTTCTCCATCATGAATCATTACTAGTTTTTCTCTTCCGATTTTTAACTTTCTATTCTAAGGTTAGCCCAATTTATAAAGGGCATCTGATGGTGTTTTCACCCCTGTGAAGAGCCAGAGAAACTATCGCTTAATATTTTCCTCATTCCAGGATCATATTAGACTTTTTAGCTTGCAGGAAGTATATATACTTCAGTTGGGTTTCCTCACAATCCCTACGCTGTTTCTCAGTCGTTTCTTGTAAGCGTTACCCAATTTCCTGGAGGCATCCCCACTGAATTATGATTTCTTACTAAATGTTATGTACATGAATCTGCCAGTTAGTTTATTTATGAGATCATTCTACATATTGCAAGCAAATTAGTATTTGTTGTGTTAATCCTAATTCTGATTTAAAAATCAGCATGTCACATGGCATGATGCGAGGTAGAAACAGAGAAACCTCACCAAACAGACTTAACATATTATCAGGGTGTATCAGATGCACTTCACAAACCTGTCTTTAATGGGCTAGCATGTTAAATCTACCAGACTTCTGTATCTGACAAGAATTTACTTCGGTCTCCACTGGCACAAAGTTATTCCTTTCAGCCCTTTAGGTATCTCGCTATCCTTAGTCTTATTAGGAAACATTATTCTTGGACAAGAAATAATCTCATCTAACTTGCTTAAAATTCTCCAATGCAAATTACTTGGATCAAGATGTTATCTGTATGGAACATTACCAGTGACATCCCCCCAGTTCTTCATCTCTATCAGGGGAACTGTGTGCATTCCCAGAAGTTCTCATTCGAAGGCACATATAATAAGAACAGGCTGGCAGAATGGAACAGTTCTGTTTCCCCAACATACCCCCCTAAAAATTAGTATTACAGAGAAGTCCTAGTAACCCCTATGTGTTTTCCTGTTCTTTTGAACCGCCAGCTGCCTTGATGCTCTTCAGTCCAAGTGAGGTGTTGACAAGGGAGTCCCAAATGTCCTTTCTGCGTGCTAGTTGTACATTATGGCTTAGGTACCAGGTGCTGTCATTCACAAGCCCTGTCATAACAACAGCTAGAGACAAGAGAGGTTTCTACAACATCCACAGCATGACCAGGTGATTCTTCTGCCGAGAGATATGCTATTTCTTGTCAGTGTACTGGCAAAGAAGCTTAGGGAGTTAGTCAGTGTGGCAATGAGCACTTCAATTCTGACAACTTCTGTAGCCACGCAGCAGTCTGTGAAATAGAGCCCAGGGCATCATGCTCTCCAAAGCTGAAGAAGTCTGTCCTTTCTCTCTGTGAGGGTTATCTTTAGTGTGACTGTTCTCTGAGAGAGAATCAGGTTTTACTTTTTATTCACAGTCACCACATAGAGAAGAAGAAGGAGGCTGCAGATTTGATCTGTAAGGGCAGAGCCCCACCTCTGCTTGTGATCTCAGGCATCCCTTGTGTCTTTCAGGACTGCAAAGGCAGCTGGTGTGTAAAGCACCCTTCTGCTATTTACAGCTTAATCATCCTTCATCTTCCAGTCTTGTAGCACTAGAAGTAACTCTGGCTCTCCCTGTCTTGCTCTTTGTATTTAGGTGAGGAGTGGATCTTGCTATGATTTTTCTCCCCACTACCTCTCCAAGGTCTTCCTTATTTCTCTGTTCACACAGTTCAAATGTCCTCCTATCCCGCTTCTCCCATTTCTGTGCTAAGGACAGTTTTTCCTTGCTTACTGTCACTGACTTAAGTCTTCCTTCTGGTTCTCCTTCCTCCAGTGGATCAAAGTTCTCATTCTGTGTTTCTCAGAAGCCTCTTCTTTCCCTCCCACACCCTCCCCCAGTTCTCTGCTCTTGGGTATTACCAAGTTGCTTGTTACCCTACAGTTACATCAGCACTTTGCTCCTCTCACTAATACATTTGACCGTCATTAACCTTCTCCTGGCCTGGATGGGTTACAGATTGGCATCTATTCTGCTTTTCCTACAATGCCTGAAAGTCCTTCACCTTCCTTACCTGCAAAGGATTTTTAGTTATACATTCTAAACCCAGCCTGGATGGTTTTGATCTGCTTGTTCATGGACAGTGACTGACTTGCCATATACACAGTACATGTACAAAGGCAACTTGTCTTATCAGCAGCATTTTGCTGGGAAGCCTGCTTACATTCAGAGCTTCTGGCATTAATAGAGGACAAGTGAATGTAGGGCATGCTGCAGAGAAGGGTAAACACTCTCCACACTAGGAACTTGCACTGGCACCTCAATACACATCCCCACGCAGAGGCAGCATGTGGCTGTCGTGTTCAAGCAGCACAGCAGGGTTGAATGTAAATCCTAGACTGCTGCTGCAGCCCATGGACCATTCTGCCTCTATGCTTTTGCTTAAGCAGGCCTTCTCTTCTAAGGGGAAGCAGCACAGTGGAAGGCAGAAGGCAGCTGTGTTAAGTCATCTACTTTTGCTCCTTAACCTGTCAAGTTCCCTAAGGCCATATGAAAACAGAAAATATGTACTAGTAGAGTATGAACACACAATGCTCACAAGTGACCTCTAGCATGTTCAGGTTTCTGCATGACCTTGGGTCTGTGGAAAGCTCTTACACACCGTATGGATGAGTGTATGTCCTGGAGGACTTTGTTTAGAGGACCAAGATTAAAACAAGAAACAAAACCACAAAAATCCCAAACCACCCTGGGAATTAAGAGATGCCCAAGTCATATCAAGTTCATCAAAAGTGAAACTATGTGCATTGCATTATAATGCATAGAGAAATATTGATGAACCTGGGCTCTTAGGCATCTGGGATAACCAGGGTTTGCGTGTGAAGTAGGTAAGCCCACGAGAACGCTTTGGATTGACTATTCAGCGTAACTGCAATGCAAAGGCTACTCTATAAAGATGTTTAAATATTTGAATGGATTTAAAATCCATACCTTGTTTAATACTGGATAATTGCCAGGGCCTATGGGCCCTTGCATTCCTTCAGTGTAGATCATGAAAATGCAGCTGGAACTGTGTCCTAGAAGAAAGCACAGAGCAACAGTGAAGGATGGGAGGTAAATGTCCTTGGTCAGAGTTTGAGGTTGTCCTGTGTTTACCCCCTACAGACTCAGTGCATGGTGGAAGAGGAGCAGAGAAACGGTGTCTGCCCCAGCTCCCCTGTCCGAGTGCCTCCAGAGTCCCCCACCGCCCAAGCACGCTCCCTGCGGTACCGCCGTGTGAACAGCCCGGAGTCGGAACGCCTCTCCACTGCTGATGGCAAAGCAGATCCACATGAAAGAAGGTTTGCTCACCCTCTGTAGCCTCATGGCTTTTAGCAGTGTTGTGAGGAATGACTGTTGAGACCGACGCAACTACTAGATCCAGGCACTGGAAGTTCTTTTCTTGTGGGAGGTGTTCATGAGCTTTCATGATCTTTCTGATGAAACACTCGTGTCTCTTAATAAGGAGAGGTAGTGGGAATGATTCTTAATCTGTCCCTGGATGGGAAGAACTCCAGAGATGGAGGGGGCGACATTTGTCAAAGGGAAGGCAAAGCATCAGATCAGAGATAATGGGAATAGTCACAGAGCTTTTGGGTGGCCTGAGATGGGAGCAAAAACCGGATCTTAGGGTACGTACAGGGACGCATGTATTCTGGGAGCTAGCTGGCAGATCCTGATCTGGTGGGTTTCATTATTTCATTATTTTCCAGTAATAGTGCTAATAGTATTCATTCTTCAGCATATAGCATTGTACTTATTTGCATGTGAGAAGTACACATCACACCCAGGTTTTCAGGGTCATGGGAGTACCTTGTCTCAGATCCACAGCAAAGAAACAAAAAAGCAAGCTTAGGCAAAGCAGCTTTTAAAGTATTGTGTGTTGGAGAAGATGTGTTACAAGATGAAAGCACTTGGTGCTGGTAACTCCCTTCACACCCTTTGTTACTCTGTCTTCCTCCTCCCATTGGAAGTCAGGGCATGGGCTGTGGTTGCAGGGTGTACTGGTAAATTGGCCCCTGTAGAAGAGATAGAGGAGAGACAGGTCTTCTTCTTGGAGACAAACTGTCACACTTCAGCCAAGAGGAAAAGTCCCAAGGAGACAGTAGCTGGAAGTGAAGGAGGATCAAAAAGAACTAGAGAGAAGATGTGCCTCTTAGCATTACCCCTGTCTGTTAGGTAGTGGTTTATCCTGGGTGGCTGTGGGAAGCTGCAATGCTTCTCTGTAATTCAGGAAAGATTGATTGTGTTGCTATTAATAATTTAGGGTTTAAATAATAAATCTTGGGTCTTGCTACCTCTTCCTTTTCTTGCTCAGAAGAAAGGCCATTTAAAATAGGAAGGGAAAAGAGCCATTTATAACAGTCAGTGACGCTAGTCCTGTATATTCACTGAATATATATATATGAATAGCTCTTAAGTCCTTCCTTTATTTCTCCCACTCTTCCTTGTCTACTCAGCATCATGCTAGTTCAATATAGAAAATGTGTGTTCTCCAAAACACGTCCCTTTCTCCTGTGTTCTTCCTTTAGCTCCTGTTTTTCAAATCAAAATACTTTTTCATCTTCCAAGTAGCCTGCACCAAGCATGGTGCAAATACAGCCTCACTCTGCCACACAGTCTTCCCTTTATCCTGGTTTTGTCTTTTCACAACACAGACCTGAATCCCAGCACAGGGAAATGCTTCCACTCCAGGAGCCTCTCCTCTGCTGCAGAACAGATGAAGACATTGGCTGAATCCAGAGTTTATTCATTTCTTTTAGCAACAGCTCTTTAAAATCCAGTTCCTCACACACACAGTATAGGTCATTTTTCATTCTTTGCATATTTAGTGTTCCCTACTTACAATGATATATTTGTAAGACTTTAACAAATGCAGCCCTGCTTCTTTCAGATCCATCAGATGGCTTTGTTTTTACTTACAGCTTCCTCTGTATCACCCTTTGGTTCACCTCCTTGTCTAATTCCTCTTTCTTTATAACAAATATTTCATTTGCTTGTAATTCTTTCCATCTTGGCTCTGGCCTTCTGCATTGTTAAAGATGCCAGTTTTGCTTAGCAACCCTCACTCAGTGGTCCCTCACTTCCCTGTTGCCCCTCATGCTTTCTCGCACACAGAAGAGTGTGCAAGGCTCTTGCATGGTCCTTGTTGAAATCCTTTCATAAAGCACACTGCAGCTGTCTTTTGCTGGGCAGCAGACGCTGGTTTGTGCGGTAAGCTGCTAGCCTCTGGGATAGGGAAGTAAAGCGAGTGCAGGCCAAATGAGAAGCATGGATCGTGACACAGAGCAGAAAGACAAGTGCCTCAGTGGCCACTACAGAGACAACACAGTGCAGTTGAAGAGGTCATAGGAGGTCAGCAGAGACACTGTTAAGCCAGACAGTGGATTTAGTATTTAGAATCCCAGACTGGTTTGGGTTGGAAGGGACCTTAAAGATCATCCAGTTCCAACCCCCTGCCACACACAGGGACACCTTCCACTAGACCAGGTTGCTCCAAGCCCTGTGCAGCCTGGCCTTAAACACTGCCAGGGATGGGGCAGCCACAGCTTCTGTTATCTACAAGGAAGGGAGATGCCAAACTGGCTGCCCCACTGAAGCACTTTAGGGCAAATACCCTTATGCCTCATAGGTTCTAAAGAAATACTTTTGCTTAAGCTTGTAATTCTGAAGCATACCAAGAAACGTGTGGGAAGGACTATACAGCTCTTACGATCCCTAACTTTAACACAAACCCGATGTATTTTTAATGGCTTCGTGTTCTGTCTTTAGATCTCGAATGGATTTACCTGGTTCTCCATCACGGCTCGTGTGCTCCTCCCAGCCAGCCCAGATGCTGTCCATTGATACTGGCCAGGCTGACCGGCAGGCAAGTGGTCGGATGGATGTGTCTGCTTCGGTGGAACATGAAGCCCTCAGCAATGCTTTCCGCTCAGTGCCACTTGCAGAGGAGGAGGACTTTGACAGCAAGGAGTGGGTTATCATAGATAAGGAGACAGAGCTGAAGGACTTCCACCCAGGTGCTGAGCCAAGCACCTCTGGGACCACAGATGAGGAGCCTGAGGAGCTAAGACCGATTGAAGATGGTGAGGAGAGAAGGCGCCTGGGGGCAGATGCTGCTGTCAGGCCGAAGACGCACGATGGGCGAAGTCGGGGCATGCAGCCTGTGACTGAGGAGGACAGTTCCCACAGACATGAAGGACCTTCTCAAACAGTATCTGACAGTAAACATGAACAGCAGACAGGAAGTCCAGCCCACTCCCCCCTACATTCAGCACCAGCTATCCGACAAAGGAGACGAGAATCTGAACCTACTGGTCCTCAGAGACAGGTAAGATCCCTGGGTCTGTGTCTTGTTGCCTAGCATATCATCATCTTAGGAGACCTCAGCTGTGCTGGAGAAGTCTGTGATTCCAAGCATGGATGCTCTTGTGAAACTCTTTCTGGCAGTGCTTGCAAATGTTGTGAGCACCTTAGAAGTGCTCCCTATAGCTAGTACCATTGTCCCCTACTGAGGACATGCTGTTATCAAGATCTTTAAGCCATTTTGGCACAGGCACAAGAGGAGAGCACTGTTGTAGTTGTGGATATCCTCAATCAGTTCTCTTATTGCTCTCCCACAGTGTTAATAACTGCTTAGTTCTATGAAGGTGTTGCTAGTAAATCTTCTCCACATAGTTTCTCATCAGCAACAGCAGTGTGTGGCAAGAGAATGCCCTCTAATCTAATTGTCCATCAGCACTGGGCAGGCCTGCAGCAGTGCAGATAACAAAAGAACTCCCTGAAATGAAACTTTCTTCTAAATACATAATAAAGCTCCGAGTAACCGGCACACACATCCCATCAACCTTGCTTCAGTGACTGGCATTGCCGTTACCAGGTATTTACTCACTTGACCTACTGTCTTTTTTCCAGATAGTTGTAGAGGGTTTTTTTTCTTCCTGCTTTGCCTTTTATTTTTCTCTTGTGGTCATCTGTGATATAAAGAAGTTCAGTTTTTAGTGGGAGGTAGTTTATGAGATTACCTGAAAAAACATGGTATACTTTTAGGTTCAAAGTTCCTCTATCATATCTAATCGTCACTTCTCAGACATTCAAAAGAAGGCTGTCACAGAGTGTCCACTGCAAGAGACAATAAAATTGCTCTCCTGAGGGCTTATTGTATTTGTATGTTAACGAAGATCTCTCATCCACATGGGATCCACAAGTGCAGCAAGGAGCGGGCGAGTCTCAGATCATGTACAGGGTGATACCCATCTGCAGTAGGCCTTTGTGCAGTCTGGAAGATAGGTAACTCCATCTCCCATTCCCTGTTGTGCTTGCTAATGTGTATGAGGCTGCAGCATTTACAGGAAGGATAGAAATACTGACAGCAGCACTAGTGGGACTGGCCTGCTAAGCATGAAATCCTAGCAGTACATTCTTCTCATGGGGACTGCATCCAGTGGCAAGGTTCCTAGGTGGAGGCGTTTGCTGTATAAAGTCAATATGTTGGATAACCCAGTTATCTAGGGGTTGCATAGGCAAGATCAGAGATTTGGGAGGGTCTGTGTATGAATTTGCTCTGGACACTTACAATGCTGGTCAGTGCAAGATGAGCTGCAAGATGCAGTGAACGTGGCAAGAACCAGCTGTAAGAATCAGCAGAGACACTTCACTGACATATTTAGTGTAGCTGAAGTAGGCTGGAGCTACCTTCTTGGCTATGGCACCTAACACTGCTGTGTGAACTGACTGGGGGAGTTGGGTATGATGCAGTAGGGAGGCTGCTTATCACTGCACAGGGATGTTTGCAAATCAAGCAGAAAAAGGGGAATGAGTGGGATCGTGGGGTTCACTGCTAATACATTAGACAGCCTTGGTTCTCCTGTAGATGTGCATTTTGTAACTGCTGTGTTCTGAAATACCCTCTAGTTTCTCCTTTGTAGCTCTGTACGTATGGACCAGCAGTGGCCTTTTTTTGGCTGGCCGGGATTTAGTTGTGCTTCTGTTGCCTGTCGGGATCCTTCAGGTGCCTCTGTGTACACAGCTTTGCAGTGACATTCGTGGTTTTCCATTTGCTGCCACATAACTGGTCTCTGACTCTCAAAGAAAAAGTGACTTGGTGCCTACAGGAAAAGCAGAAGTCTTGGGTACAGCAGAGGTGGAGGGACAGTTGACTGGGACATGAATAAGCTCATAGAATCATAGAGTGGTTAGGGTTGGAAAGGACCTTAAGATCATCCAGTTCCAGCCCTTCTGCTTCTCTGGGCAACCTGTGCCAGGGCCTCACCTCCCTCGTAGTAAAGAATTCCTTCCTAAGATCTCATCTAAATCTCCCCTCTTCAGTTTAAACCGTTCCCCCTTAAACCCTTCCTGTCCCTACAGGCCCTTGTCAAAAGCCCCTCTCCAGATTTTCTGTTGGCTCCTTCAGGCACTGGAAGCTGCTCTAAGGTGTCCCCAGAGCTTTCTCTTCTCCAGGCTGAACAAGCCCAGCTCTCTCAGCCTGACTCTGTAGACATGTCTTCATATTTCCATGCTAACTGCTTTCAGTCACCTTCTCCTTCATGTGTTTGGAAACAGCTTCCAAGAGGATATGCTCTGTGGCCTTTCCAGCCTGCACAACCTGTAGTTGCCCAGGTTACCCTCATGTAGAGCTCACATGTTTGTTCAACTGAATGAACCTGTTGGAAGAAAGATATTGTAGTGCGTGTGTGAGGGATGGTCGTGTCCTCTTGAAACTGTGGGTGTAAGAGGGAGCACAGTAGGATCAAATGCTGCTGTGGGCAAGTGAAGCGCAGAGGAGGCTTTGAATAGCCTGGGGACATTTCTGACCCAAAGATTCTTACATCTTAGTTGTCTCCCAGTTTCAGCTGACAAGAAGGCAGCTCCACTGGAGCGCAGACTCCAGGGGAAGCCGTGATATAGGAGAATAGATCTGTCATGAAACTATATCCTGTTCAAGCCCTTCTGTCTGTGCAGCACTGAGCACCCAGCAAGCTGTTCAGAAAGCTCTTGGAGTTTGCTTTGATGTGTGTGTGTCAGGAATGTACTAATAAATCTCTGCTTGCTTTTATGCACTGATATGCAGATAGAGCTATAGAAATAGCTAAAACTGAGGGGAAAAAGCAATTGAGCCTGCACCTCTGTTTACATATTCATCATGACATAGGATTGCTGTTATTGATGGAAGTAATTTATAGCAATATCATTTAAGTCATGTTCTTAAAGACATTGAGTAAATTCACTGACACTTGGCAGGAATGGCAACTTGCTGCTGTGTTCTCTGTTGGAAAGAAATATAAATCATCATACATTGATGAATTTTAGCAATTACTCCTGACGGTAGGTCTGTGCTCATAGGTATTTCTTGACTCGGGATCTCCCTTGCTGCTACCGTAGTTGGCACTGTACAAAAGGGTTTGAGGCTTGCCTGCCTAAAGCATGCCTGACCACAATAAAAAACACAAGTGATAGTGGAAGATGATATTAACTCTTCCTTACCTATTCTTGGATATATTCTGCACAGTTCAGAGCATTTTACTGGACGCTCTGTCTTAGTCCTGTCTACCAAGAATTCATCTTTTAGAAGAGGTCCCAGCGTGAAGAGGCACCGGTGTATTTCCTTACCAACTTAGCTGGGTAGTTAGAATCACTCTATAAAATCTCCCTTGGTGCTACATTAGCCTGTTTTCCCTCACAGCCAGGGAATGCCACAAACTGACTCGCTGTTCTAATTTTCCATGTCTTGACCCTGAGATGGAGGCAGGTGGAACCCACCCCACCATGGGTGTTTTTGCTGAGAGATCACACAAGGATGCTCAGTGGGAAGACCTGTGCTGGTAAATACCCCCTGTGGGTAAGACAAGAGGCAGGCAGCAGCACATTGCACAGGCTGCCTGGGTGAGCTTCACCTGGGAGCCAGCTTTGCCCAGAATCACTGGTTTCTGTGGAAAACTGTGCTTAGACCCTCACTGAGCCAAGAAAACATTCCCTGTTCTGGTGCTGAGCCCATGGGTGCCCCTGTGCTCTGAACCTCATTATTGTCTCATCTGAGGGATGCTACAGTCATGATGATGGCTGGCTACCCTTGGGAGCAGTACAGCTCAACTAAATTCAGTCATTTCTAAAGCTCAAATTTATATTCAGGTCAGGGAATGACAACTTCAGAGACCCCCCTATGCTGTTCTCTTCCTCCTGTGATTTGAGTTGGTGATGTTTATCCCTTTGGAAGGGACACAAGAGAGGACTGCCCCACGACAAGGAAAGGGCTGTAGCGCTCTGTGCGTGATCTGTACTGCCTCTCTGATTCATGTGGAGCAGACACCTGGGTTGCCCTGGGTCTGTTACCTTCAAGAACTAAGTGTGATTTGGACCGAGGACTGAAGGCTGAGCAGGGCTTGGTCTAGGTTATAGTTTGGACCCTGGAGTAGTGATGAGGGAATCCTTGTCAGTGCCGGAGTGCCTATAGACAGCAAGTGGGTAGGACAGAAACTGCATTTTCTCTGGCTCTGAGGCAGAAGGAAGGAAGGCTATGCTGAAATCATCAAGCAGTGGGTAGAAGCAAAGCACAGAAGGCTCTCAGATTTATAACCACAGGATTATAAACCTGAGAGAAGAGGTGGGCTGGGAAAGGAAGGCAGCAGGAAAGATGAGGTATGAAAAGGTGCTGTGTGTCTTGGTTTCCTTTCCCTCCTACAGCATCGTCTGTGAGCTGCTCTGAGGGACCATTTTTCCGTGGGCATTTCCATTTGCAGAAGAGGGGCAGGCTCATTGCCCCTCACTGGGTGTAATTCCCATTGAGCTCCACATGGTGCCTGTTGTAGATTATGTGTTTCTTTGACATACAGCTCCTCTGGCTTCCCTCCATGTGAGAAGAGCTTACCAGATGATGGAGAAAGGTGTATGTAGAGTGGCCTCTCTGCCTTATGGTCTTCAGATTCAAAGTCCCTATCCATCCATGTGTTGGGAAAAAAGGATCAGCAAAAAGGTGCTATTTTAAAAGTATCATCAGGTCTGCTCATTTTATATGTTTATGAATAACACATAGGTCATAACTATCAAAACCTTAAGCTCAGTAGAAATCCCTAATTACATTTTATAACTTTCAAATGTATTGAGCTTTATCAACATCACATTTTTCTGGGACTTCACGTGAGAGGTGTCCTGTCCAAACAGAACAGAATAGGCCTAATGGAAGGTGGTCCAGCCTGATTGCTGCCAATGGCATGGGAATAAAGGGGCAGAATCTCCAGCACTGACTCTGTCATTTAAGCATTAGGGCATCAGTGAAGATAAATGATACGTCTGTAACCTCAGCTTTAGCCAGGAGGCAGCAATACCAGAGTCTGCTTGCTGCTGGGGTGCAATGTGCTTGGTCGTGTGCTGTAAAGGAGGTTCATCTGGGTAGCTGGAGTGATCTTTTTTGATCTGAGAAATCTCTACCATGTAGGAATGATGTATTCATCGGAAACCATACAACATGCTGAGCCCAAACATGGAGGAAAAAGTAATAATATGAATTCCAGTACACTTAGCTGAGCAGCCTCCAACCAGTACACCCAGGACTGAAAGTCTGCACCATCTACACAAAGAAGAGATGGTTGTCTTTATGAGAAATCAGAGCTGCTGACTAGAATCTCTTTTTCTCTCTCAAATACTCTGTGTGACAGCATTATATTATTATTATCTGAAAGTCTGATCCATGCAGTGACACGCAGCACATTTAGGACTGTGAATAATTCCTTTTCACATTTAATGCCCACCACAAGCTAAGTAGTTCTCAGATGCTTATGAAGATAAGGTGCCTTCCTCAAAGCACTGCAGAGATATTGAAGGTGACAGGAAGGAGATGAGACTGGAAGAAGTTTAGCTCTTTTTCTTGTATCATTTGCAAGGGCAGCATCTCTAGTAAGGTAAGGAGAGCAGTGCTGGCATAAGAAAATACAATACTGCCTTTTCACATCTGCCAATTACATTGTGAAACCTGCAGAGACTTCCTGAGAAGGAATGCAGTACAAGGAAGGGAGTGGATTTGAAAGGGAAAATATAATTCCAGGAAAAATGACCTGGTTTTGGAAGCTGAGGTTGCTGGCAGCTGCGAAAGCCCTCGTTTCACAGCAGAGGTAGAAAGCCGAGGAAGGGCTTAGTGTTTTCAGGGTGAAGAATCTGAAGTCATTCCTGTAATGCCTCTCTCTTCCATTCAGTGTGTAAAGGGAAGGTAGGGACTACGATCTCATCCTGGCACAAGGTGTCCTCTGTAAGTATACTTTCCTCCCTCTCCTGGCCATCCCAGGATCACAGAAGCTGAGAAGGGGCCTAAGAGCGCATCTTCTCCTCATTTCCTCCTGTGGTTTGAATTTCTCACTGCAAGGAGAATTGTGCCTGCCTTTCCAGCCGCTGCCTGTCCTCCAGACTGGAAGCATTAACACTCCCCCTGCAGGGACTCGATAGAAAAGTGTATCGGGAGGCCAGCAGCGTGAGAAAAGGAAAGTCCACTAGCAAACAGCCCCCAGAGTTGCCTTTACGAATCCCTGGAGTGAGTTTTAGTAAGAGCCATTGAAAGAGCCCCTGAGAATCCCTCACTTTTAAATAGATAGAATCATATTAGCCCGGGTGTTTCACCTTTTCTCGTACACGTGGTTTCCAAGTGGGTTTGCTGCCTGTATGCAAGGGGTATGAGTAGCCTAATGAGGAGCTGAGTGATGCCAGAGGAACAGAGAGGTGAGGCCAGAGGAGGGGACTGACTTAGCAGAGGCTGACGCTGCTGGTGTCACTTGCGTCTGCGCATGGCTGGGGAGACCAAGGCAGGCCCCTCGTAGGGGCAGATCCCTGGGAAGGTGTAGGCACAGAGCAGTAAGTAGAGCCCCACGTAGGGCAGAAAGGCATTTTTCATCCGCCGGCGAAGATGTCCGCAGCATGCGCATCACAAACCAGGGGCGAGTCAAGTCTTTGCCTGACACCTTTTCCTCCACTCTTCTTGGTCTTTTTCAGTTGGAGGAGGACAGGCCTTCTCAGCACTCCCTCCCGAGGTACAGCCCCCTGAGAAGACTGGCGTCCTCCGTTTTCTCCTCCTCAACCCTGGAGACAGAACACTACCCTCACGTTGGTGGCACTTTCATACAGCGCAGCCGTTCGGCGGAGAGCAGCCCCGTGCGCATGCCCCACCGCAGGCACATGCCCCTCACGGCAGGAAACCACAGACTCATGCCTTCCGTCCTCCGCATTTCCAGGTCCCAGCTCCAGCAGGTGTGGGCCCGCTTCACACACAAAACATAGCCTGGTCAGGGAAGCAGCAGCCTCCATAATGCAATAATAGATCCCACCTGCCCACAATGTGTCACCACTTAATGCAATATTGAATCCCAGACAACACTGGACTGAGGTACCTGTAACTTCCAAAGCCCCTGCAACCAGACCCCACCGAGACTGAAAACATCTGCCTTTCTAAACCTCCCAGCACCCTGGGCGAGGGGCGGCAGCATGGCCGAAGAGGAGAACGCAGAAGGGGAACGTGTGATGTGTGAAAGAGGCGGATGCCAGGGCTCATCTCAGAGACTCCCTCGCGCGTCCTGCAGCCTTGGGGTAGGAAGTGCAGGGCTGCCTCACTGAACACGGGCAATCAATGCCTAATTGTGACTGGAGGGGAGAGACTGTGGAGGTATCGGCAAGCGTTGTCTTCCCCGGGGCGAGTTGGTTCAAGCATCTTTGTTGGTGTCTTACACTAGGACAAACCTATAGGTGGTTTTACTCCATTTAGATACAGGCAGACTCCCACTGGAAGCTCATCTGAGGCAGGACCTCAGGATCTGCCCCTCTTGTGGAGTTAGGGTTACGTAGCTCTTTGTTTCTTTGCTTTTGTTGCAGTTTGGTTTCCACACAGCGACCATCTATTTCCACCCCTTTGACTTTGCTTCTGTTCCATGACAGTGGACCTGTTTGTCTGCTCTCCACTCCTAAGCTGCTCCAAATCTACCTGCCTTCCCCCAGAGGCGCTGACTGTCAAGAGGCGGACAGCAAGGATTTTCCTGCTGATCCAGCTGCATATTCCACTTTTTCTAAATCCCGAAACTTTCAGGCACCTGCAGCTTTTCAGTGGCAGAGCAGCCCTGCCTCTTGGCCTTGCTTTGAAAAGTCTGTGGAACAGATCTCACTTGAGAAACAAACCGGCCTCAGCACTTGTTATGCAGAGTCCCTGAAAGCCTTTGTCCAAACCTGACTTGAACCTCGAAAGAATGGGGGGGGTCAAAGTTACATTGTCGTAAGTATCCTTATTTCCGGAGTTTGCAGGGATATATTGCCCTTTCAGTATAGCTGCAGTGCGGAACACCAGACTGCACAAAGCCGTTCTGTGAAGTGAGTGTGGTAACTGTCTTCTATTGAAATGAGCCTTGGGTCTGGTCCTCTGGGAGAAGAGACAGCATGGATGTTAAGGTTAATGATGAAAGGGTCATTGCTGGTGCTCAGTGCTTTAGGAAAGTGGAGGTCTGAAGTAATATACTCTGCAGAATGTATATAAACACAGGATACTGACAAGGAAAGCATATGGAGAGCTCAGACAGATGTGGGTTTAACCTGACAGGAGAGATTTAGGTGAGACATTAGGAAGAAATTCTTCCCTGTGAGGGTGCTGAGGCCCTGGCACAGGATGCCCAGAGAAGCTGTGGCTGCCCCATCCCTGGCAGTGTTCAAGGCCAGGTTGGATGGGGCTTGGAGCAACAGGCCCTAGTTGAAGGTGTCCGTGTCTGTGGCAGGGGTTGGAACTCGATGAGCGTTAAGGTCCCTTCCAACCCAAACCAGTCTGGGATTTTTATGTGAAAATGGGTGTTGGAAGAAAGCTGTGACACTGAGGTATTACTGCATAGGTAGGGTGTTCCCAGTGGAGTTACAATGAATGCTTCCTTCCAAATACGTATTTTTGTAGGTGTATCTGCCCTGCCTGAGGCTCTCTTAATGTCATTCACTCTTCTATAAGCCACCTATGGTCCTTCCTGAAGCTTATAGGACCTGCCCAGTGGGTCTGCATGCTGCAGGACATGCTCAGGCAGGCTGGGTGTGTGCTGCCTGCCCACAGAGCATCCTGGTGGGATGGAGGTGGAGGGGGCAGCACACTCTCCTTGCGAAAACGCAGCATGGGCATGACCAGTCTCTTCCCACAGTCCTTCTTGAATCGGTGACATCAATTTCTATTGATTTGCCCCAAGAACATCAGCAAACAGGACACTTCTCTGCCCAGCCAAAATGTGTATCTGCAAGTTTTTGATCAGTTTTATTTTTGCCAGAAATACATGGACTGAATTGGCCGGTTGCCTAATCCTGTTTCCAGTTCTTTTGTTGTCAGGCCCAGAAACCTCAGAGAGCAATGCTTTGCTTTTGCCAGAGTGACATAAGAAGGGAATGACTCCCTTTGGTAGACTGTGCTCTGGTGTTATTTTTAACATGTTCAGTAGAGACTTTACCATTGCAGAGAAAATGGAATTTGTGAAAGAAGTAGATTTAAAAATCAGTAGCTCCTGATAATTTGTAGCTGATGGTCACTTTTCAAGGTCAGCTTTAGGAATGAAAATTTCTATTGTTCTATTAAGTAATAGCATCATCTTCTCAGTGAGAAGAGGGAACAACAGGGTCTTGGCAAACTCTAACCTGCCCCTTTCAGACAAAACCAATGACTAGCTGATCAGTAGCTCCATACAGAGATTTTAAAGGGCAGTAACGTACCACCACTCATCATGGTTATATATAGATCTGTTCTTGCCAAGTAAGCTTTAAAGTTCAAGAGTGTGATTGATAAAGATGGTTGATTTATACAGACTTTTTATGAGATTTTCTTCTAGATAAAATTATTACTCAATTGAAAACCAACTAACCAAAGAAAGTATGTTTATATGCTGGTGTCTCTTACGCGAGGAGATGGTTCTCCTTAGGACTCCTGATCTCCTGCCCTTAGCTCAGCACTATGCCATGCCTTTAGTGGCTGTCCAGAAGAGAAATCACTGAGGAAGAAAGCTTGCAGTGACAGGAAGATGGGTGGCTTAATAAGATAAGTGATGTGATTGCTGCTAGGAGCACCTGTCTCAAGAGAGCAGGATGGGTTTTTTGTCTGCCAGGCAAAGATAAGGCTCTGGGTGCTGGAAGATAAAGTAACAGAGGTCAAACTAGAAGTAAGATGCTCATTCTGAAGTCATAGGTGGGTGGTAAACCTCTGAAACATGTTGTTACGAGACACTGAATTCTTTGCTGTTCTGATTCTGTAAGGTGGGATATTGATCTTTAAACCAGTCAATGTTAAACCATCAAATTTGGGCTCTATACCAGAATAACTGGACATGCTGCTGTCGCCTGGGTTTTATGGGAAGTTTTTCATGCTCAATATGTCTTTTACAGTTTAATTCTGAACAAATTAATTGGTGCTAATGGCTGGAATCCTGATGTTACAGTAGTATGCAAAGAGTATTAAAAATAGTCAATTTGCAGATTTTTTTTTTTCTAACATCTTCATCTAATGCTGTAATTACTGTGGAATCCACACATTGTTGAGGACCAGTTGGCAAATGGAAGAAATGTGAAAATAGCTCTTTTTATATCTCTGGAAATGTAATAAATTAATATTAAAACTAGTTACAGTGCCATTTTAAAGAAAAACCTCGGTAGATTACATTTATATTGCATTTATTTCTTTTTCATTCATAATGACTGCAATTATAAATGTAAATATGTCCAAAATCAAAACAAAAAACCCCAAAACCTTCAACTAGAAAACTCAAGGGAGGTGGCAGGCAGCCATTTCCCATTGAAAGCTGCAGTTCCATAGTCAAGGTGCGGAAGCAGTTCTCTAAGAGGTACCCTCTACTCCCACCCCATCCCAGCCATCCATTTGAGCCTTCCCCCTGTGCCAGTGCCCGTGTTCATGGGGCTCACGGACCTGCAGAAGGAAAGTTGTTCATTGGTTCATTTCCTGCTTTGCTTCACTGTCCATTTGCACAGCTGACAGCACTGGCAAGCCAGGGTCAGTGGGGAAAAGAACAACTGATGGAGGGCTGTCAGTCCTCATGGGGTGATGATGGAGTTAATGGGCTGAAAAGTTAGGTGCCCTAGTTATGTGTCCTTTTATGTTTGATAAAGCTACTTAAATTCTTCAGCTGGGGTCACTCAGTGCAAATCAATCTCAGTGCAATAAAAATCCCTTTCAGCATCAGACTCTTAGGCAAATTGTGTCCATCAGAAGGGTCCAAGAGCAGGCTTTGCATCTTGAAAGAGATGTTCTTGCTTCCCATTGTACATAGCACTTGTTCTCCTCAGATCCAAAATGAGGATTGAAATGAGCATTTGCTACTCCTTTATGATAGAGTCCATTAGCGTCGGAAGGACAGGTAGCTGCTGCTAGGATCTCATGCTCTACTTCAGTGAGCAAATGCACATCAATTGTATATACATACAAAAGCCATCTTTTTATATCTTGGTTCCTTGCACTTTCTTTCTATGCAGAATGGGAAATGTTTCTAACTGATAACTCTCTTCCCACCCTCCTTCCCACAGGAGACAGGATTCCTGTGAAGATGTTACTGTAAATGCTTGGGTTAAGCTGGCATGAGTTGGGTAAATGCAGTTATGCAGCACACATTACTTTCAGTGGAGAAGGCTGTAGTGGGAGGGGGTTGGCTCCAAGTAAGTGAAGGGCAGGTAAGTGGCAGAGTTATGTTGCATCACCTCTTTCACTGTTTAAAGTCTCTCTTGTTGCAGTGAATACAGAATGTAAGATAGAAATGCCCTGTAAAACAGCCATATGGTGATATAATCCCATCCCTATGCTACCTCTTCATGATGAAAAGCATCTCTTGCTCTTCCACTCTTTCTCTATGTTGTGGGTCTGAGCCTGGACATTGTGGTGGTCAAGCCTGTTGCTCTGAAAGGGACAGACTGGTTCAAAAGTTGTATTTGTTGGGCCAAGTGTCTTTGTGGTTCCTAGAGACTTCCAACCTGCACTAATGCTTTCCTTTCCGTGTGACAGATATTGACTTGAAGACCTTTCCTTCAGCCCTTTTCTTTAGTTCAGGTAGGAACACTTTAAGGGTCCTCAAGGACAGACACAGATCAGCCCACCTCTGCAATCCTGTGTCCAAGTGACTTCTGAGGAGTTTGTAGGAAGGAAGGTGCTCTAGCTGCCTTTCTGTTATGAGGTACTCAGAGTTTGAGCGTACCTTCTTCATTTCAGTGCTGGGAGGCAGCTGGCACCACCTGAGATGTGCAGGATGGTGGCAGCTGACACCTCTCAAGCCCAGGATGAATAAACTGTACTTGGACAGCTGGCCTCCAGACTGGATTGAGAGAAGGCAGCTGACTCACCTGCTAACATTCTCCTCTGGAGTCTCCTGGATTGCTCTATAAGCAGAGATACTGCTTCTTAGCTGTCACCCAATTAGTTTATGTTTAAATCTGAATTTCAATGCAAGAACAGCAGGGAGCTGCAGCCCTGGGCTGTTAGTAGGCTTCGCGTACCTTCACCTCACTGCTTGAGAAGCTCTCTTAGATCTAGCTGCCTCTTTGTTCCCCTTTGCCTATTGTGTATTTTCCCTGTATGACAAAACTCTTACTCCAGCCTGGTTGCCAGTGCGTGTTCCACTCCACATCCACCTGCTCCATTGTTGACTTACGTTGGCATTTATGGTATCTCATCCCTTGCATCCTTATTGTGTCCCTGGATACCTGCACTACCTGCTGCCTTTGCTGTTCCCAAGAATATGGGAACCTTGCCTCCTGCACCAGTTTCCTACATATTGCATATCCCATGTTGTACCGTATAGTCCCAGTAGCACTTTGATCAACCTCTTGCCTTCCCTCCCTTCCTTTCCTTGGAGGAAACAGAGAAAAATGACACATTTGGCACTTGGAGCAATCTCGGCTCTTCATGGAGTCTGTGTGAGGAATAGTGATCATGTTGTTTAAAGGCTGTTTGATTTCAAAGATGATAATGGAAGATACCTTCCATTTTCAGGAGAGGTTCACAAGTTTCAAATCCTGGAATCCTCAGGGCTTAGAAACTCCCCAGAATGACTGTGTACATGAGGAGCTAAATTTAGAGAGCTGGCAATGCTTTTTCCCTGAAGGCACAGCTGCCATCTGATTGCAACCCATGTAAATGCCCGGTTAAACACCATTTCTGTTGTTGGGAGCTTGTCTCTTCAGTTCCATTTAAATTGGTGCCTGGTCTCTGCAAGTGAGAAAATGCCTCAACTCCAGCTGCAAATTGTACAAGTTCTTCAGCTTCTGGAT
Source organism: Pezoporus wallicus (assembly GCF_028554395.1). Classification (NCBI taxonomy): domain Eukaryota; kingdom Metazoa; phylum Chordata; class Aves; order Psittaciformes; family Psittacidae; genus Pezoporus; species Pezoporus wallicus. The sequence continues at coordinate 297,673 of NW_026635101.1, read as the reverse complement.
GTCTTCTGGGCTGGCCAAAGTGTCTGTGCCCGTTCTGCAGCCTGGGAATTGGAGAGGAGTTCCAGATAAAACCAGAAATAAGCAGAGTATTTCAATCAGCCAGGACAGGGCAATTTTAAGTGCAACAGAGCTGACACTTTGGTTACGTATTCTAAACTTTAACTTGCTGATGTTCCCTCTCATTGCCTGTCCTATCTGGAGGTATCACAGAGTGGTGGATGTTTTTCCTTGAGGATGGGTATTCTTCACTTGGGCACATACCATGCCGGTTCTTCCCTTACCTAACCTGTGCCACTGCTATTAGGCTGTCAAAGGATCTCGTTGCTTTAAAGCATCTCTGTGTTTCTTATGCCATCCTGGTTTTCACCGTATCTCCCAAGCCGTTTCTGTGGTGTTACATGAGAAGGCAGCGCGTCTTTGAGAATCAGTCACAAATCTTCTTTTTTTGCCTTTTTGAGGTGAAAAAAACCCATCAACTTTTGATCTATTTTTTGCATATAGGACCTCTGCCAAAAGGCCTGTTGTTTCAAACTGATCAGTTAATAAGGAAACGTGTCCTCAGCAGCTTCTCCTGCCCACTCATGAGGCAGAGAGGACTGAGTGACTCTTCAGTCATTGGGTTTTCTTCTCCAAAGGTGACTCCATAGCCAGTTAGCATCCACCTTCTTTTCTGTCTCCTCTAGGCTGTGAGCCTTTCAAGATGAGAAACAACACAGGTGTTGTCTGGGACATTTCTCTGCTCCCTGCATCAAACATTTCTTCCAAAGGGTTTCCTTTCAGAGCAGCTCCAAAAGGCTTTGGAGTGTTGAACTACCTCATTTGTCTTTTACTTCAGTAGCATCCCCAGGCTTTGATACCATCTTTATCACTCGCGACACTGCCCCAAGTTTTATGGCCTCTTCTGAGAGACTTAGAAGTTGTTTTATAGTAGAAGCCTTCTGCAGTCGGATGGGAATCCTCATCTCAATTTAGCCTTTCCAGAGTTTATTCAGAAACAGTACTGATAGTCACAGCCCTCATATCTTCCTATGGCCTCTTAATCCAAAAGATTCCCAAGTGCTTTATTTTTCCTGTGAGTCACTTCCCTGCTGTTTGAGGAAGCCAGCAGCAAATAAAGCCATTTCAGAACATGTCAGGCTGAAGCCAGATGTGAGAGTTTGATTGCACAAAGCGAATTCAGGAGGCAGAATGCCATTTCATGATCTGGAGAGCGGGCGGGACCTATATACCAAATATAACCTAATAGCATTGAGGTATTTCCTTGACTGCGAATCACCAGGAGCTTCACTCGCTCTCTCCTGTGGAAGTGCACTGTTTGACACTGGTGCTGTGATCCTATGTAAATAAAATTAAGGCAAGGAAATATAACCCCTGCTGCTTTAGTCCTGTATTGTAAAATAGCTCAACGATAGGATGCGCTGTGAGACTGAAGATCGGAAAGCATGGAAAAATGTGTTCAGTCCTTTCCCTGTTTTCTAATGCCCTTCCCTCTCACACCTCCATCTGCCGTGATGTGTATATGTGGAACCTCAAAGTGTTGGGCAGTGGCACAAGATTGTTCTTGAAAACAGAGAGAGATTTTTCTGCTGCTCATCTGGAGGGATTGCTGATGCCCACTGCGTTTGTTCAGGGGATCTAGAATCTTTTCCTTGAGCTACACAGAATCTCTGTGCTATCCAGTCGCATAATACTGCATCAATGACCTTCGTTATTCTTACTGTAATTGTAAAGGGTTGGGTTACATGAATGATGCGTTTTATTAATGGTTGGTTGTCAGTGGAGATTTATTCGCGCCGCTCTCAGAACTCAACCAGGAGCTGAGATCGGTTTCACATTGAAGAAGAAAGGGCTCTTTTATCCCAGTCTGTTCAAAAGGGAAGCTTTCATTTTTGTTTTTCCTTTTCTGTTTTTCCCAAATGGGAAAGAACTGTTTGGAGATAGCTGCAGTGTATTTATGGAGCTCTGTTGGCAGTAACAGATGGGCTTCAAGGGGCAAGATATAAAAAACTACATTACCTAGCAAACAAGGTCTGAAGCCTTGAAAATCATGGATGATTTGCAAATCCCTAAACTCCTGTTAGTGACTGTAGTGAATAAACTGCCCCAGGTGTTTGTCGGCTGGAGCACTTTGGGTGCTTTCTTCTTGACCTGCTTCCCCTCTAGTTGACAGAGTGAGAGGTTCTGGAGAGGTTGACCAAAGTAAGCCAGATGTGCTTCCTGAGTTCACTTTTGTCCCCAGGGTGGTGTTGGGATGCTTTTTGCTGGAGCTTCCATTTCTGATTGTATGTATGTTTCTATGTGTTCATGACCCACACGTGGCGTGTGAATAGCCATATGTGGTCATGCCTTACAAAAGCGTTCCCATGCCGGTCATGGGCCACTTTGCACACATCCAAGTGCTCAAAAGGCTGTTGCAGAGGATGGATCTCGGTCAGTATCCCCGTGGTGTCTGGTTCAGGTGGCACACTGGCCTCCTTTGCTTGTGGCAGAGCTGATTTTGGCAACCTGGCCCAGCGCGGTTTCTTAATGCAGTGTCCTGTAGCACACATACCCCTCCATTCGCCATCAGCTGGTGGCAGGTGCTGCCACTCAGGATGTAATGTACTGGTATGCAAACACCTATTTTGGGTAACGTTAAACCTTTAAATGCATAAAGGCTGATCCCTGCGGTACTAACTTCCTTTTGATTGCGTTGTTATACCGTGAGGTTTGTGTTTGGGCGGCTGGAACACGCAGACCTGCTCTTGCAGTTCCATGGGCCAGCAACAAGATTAACTTCTGGGAAATGTCTCTAAGGATTATTTGATGTATTGCAACTCCTTTGTCTTAAACCTGCTGTTGGGAGAACGGTGTCACAATGAATGTACGTTTTAAACAAGCTGCTAACCGTGTAAGCCGGGGGTCGGGAGCGATCCCCACTTTACGTTCACCTGCATGTCTCTCGGTGTTTGAACAGGGAATTGCTTTGTGGTTGGAGGTTTTCTTTTTCCGTATGCAAAGGGTTTCAAGTTGGTTACCTCACCTCGTGCACTTGCGCCATAAGGATCCCCAGGGCTTCCTCCGACACGTTGCTCTGCTTCATTCTGAGTGCAATTAATTCATCTGGCAACGTGAAACTTCCTCCGAACAAGTCTGATAAGGAGGATTTCCACGGGACTCCTTCCCCTCCAGCTTGGTCCTTCCTAAGATAAAAAAAAGCCAGATCAGGTTCTTCCTCAGCATTGCTAACTTCTGGTTATTTTTATGGCTAAGGAAGATGATTAGCTTTCAGAATTCCCTTCTTCTTCTTTCTTGCTGCTATTAAGTTGCCTTTACAATTAGGGGCTAGGACAACTTTTGGGTTATCATTTCCTTCCACTTTGCTCACCATTTCCTGAGCCTCTTACAAGTGATAAGAAAGAGGTGGGCCCCATGTCTGCTCAGACCAGGAGCTCTGCTTTGACTCTTGCTGGAGACACTGGTGGGGGCAGAGGTGGGAAGCAAAAGGGCAGGTATTCCACCTTCACGGAGCTGTTGCTTCCATCCAAGACACTAGGAAAACTGGCACAAACCTAAACATCTGAAAGCACAAATAGGGAGGAGCAGAGCATTTCTGCAGCATGGGACTGGGCTGTCCTTGGTATAAAGGAAGAGAAAGGCTGTGGAGCATTTGATGCTGGAAAGAACAACATCTCTCTTGACATTTATGGTGCTGATTCTTGGAATGCGGAGGTCCTGCAAGCAAGCATGGCAGCTCTAAGACCCCTGCTCCTTTTACCTCATCTGATGCTGGGTTGAAGAAAGAGCTGCTTCAGAAACTCAGATGCTAGGGTTTTTCCCACTCACTGTTGTCAGTCCTGCCCGATCTCCCAGTCCCAAACAAGCTTAGTCTATGTTGGCAGAGGATAATGTCACTTCCAGGATATGCTAAGGTCCTGATAATATCCAAATCAAAGCCGTTACAGGGAAGACCGGACTACGGCTCTTGCTGCCTGTGTGCCACCTGCATCTCTCAGGACTAAGGCCTCTTCCCATTCCCAATGGAACAATTACCGTCATGTTGGGAACTTGATTTCTGCTTCTCTGACTTTTCCAGCTCCCATCAAGAATCTCAGGGACCAGCATATCCTTCCTTTGCATTACCTTGTGTCACCTTGCTAGACTTCTGTTGCTGCTAAGCAGGAGAGAGTCCAAAACATATTAAACCAACTGCTATTCGAAGTAGGAGATGACTGTGGGTTTCTGTAGTACCTTCTGCTGGGAGGAGACAAAAGCTGTAGGTAACCTGCCGTGCTTCCTGGTTTGCTTGAGAACCTTCATCTGCTGGGACTTGAGTTTGCTGGAAGCAGTGGATCTCAGGGAAGTCCCCTTCGGGCAGATCTCCGGCATTCGGAGCGCAGCAGAAGGGCTTCCTCAAGTTGCCAGAAGTCCTCATCAGTGGCCAGGGACGGGAGGTTTGGAGAAGCTGGGGAAGTTCGTCTCAGGGGGAGGGCAGCAGGGAGACGAGGGAAATGCCGGAGCTTTAAAGGCCGTACTGAGCAGGGATCCACTTGGGAGGACGTAGTTGACTAAAGGGATCCAAAGCTTGTTTTCCTTGGGTCTTTTTATTCTTCCTGTATCTAACCCCTTTAGAGCCTAAGGTCGACCCCTTTTTGTACTGCAATAACACTGTAAGATATGCTTGCACTAATTCTTCTGGCACACCGAGCATGCAAGACCAATTTAAAGCTTTTTTTCAGAAGAAAACCACTGTATTATTGTGTATATAGAAATACTGAGAGAGAATCGGAATTCTGTCTCCTGTATAAAAGCATGCATTGATTACCTGTATGTAGACCATGCTGTAAATGCTGCAGAGTACTGTAAAATCCTACACTTGAAACCACAAGGAACAGGCAATGTCATCAAAAACAAACAAAACAGAAGCTGTGCAATGGATTTTGTGCCTTTTTTAAATCCATGTATGTTAATCCAGACAATCGGAAAAGAAAGGAAAGCAAACAAAAAGCTTGTATACTACCAAAACCTTATTAAAGAATCAAAGGCAGCACCCTGGTGATGGCTGGGTTGTTTGTTTGCTTGCTGGCTTCGTTTTTCTCTTCCCGTTGTTTTCCAGCTCTGGGAGGCATTCCCTGCTCGTCCTTAGGAATGTGGGAGCACCGGGCAGGGAGATGAAGGAGCTCTGGTAGTACAGTGAGGGTTTCATTATCATTTACTGATGTGATGGCTGAAAACTTGCTGTTAAGACTGATCTGGGAATAGAAGCAAAGGTCTGGACTCCTGGAGATGTGTTCCATGTACTTTGGGAAGGCCACGCTGGGAGTGCAATATACACCAGTTTAGGCTAGTACCAGTTTGACTGACCGGAACCCAGTCACAGTGCAGCAGCATGTTACGATTAAATCCAAGTTACGTGAGTTTTTACAGCTCTGCCTTGGTGGTTGCCAGCATCCAAACTGGCTGAGTGTGAGCTGGTCCAATCCAACACCTCCAGACCCAGCACAAACAGCTCACCATGTGTCTCTTGCTTTCCTGCACTGCACATCTTCCCCTGGCAGGCAGCACAGGGTGGATGGATGGCTGCCTCCCATCGGACATTCAGCAAGGTGTCCAGGAACATCTGGTAAACGTCCAGCCCTTCCACCCCCAAAACCCCAGGGAGGGAATGCAAAATTGTGGCTGTCCTGAAAGTCATGTCCTGCCTGAGCCGCTCAGGGATGCGACCGTGCTCACCTGTCATCAGCACTCTGCTTTGAGAGCAGTCCCTGCTGCAGAGCAGCACGCGGCTCAACCCCAATTGCTGTTGGTCTGCCTGGGATCAGGTTGGAAGAGGAAATGCCCCATCCCTGGCAGTGTTCAAGGCCAGGTTGGACACAGGGGCTTGGAGCAACCTGCTCTAGTGGAAGGGGGTTGGAACTGGGTGAGCTTTAAGGTCCCTTCCAACCCAAACCAGTCTGGGATTCTATGAAATATGGTGATGGACCCTGTCTGGTTTGGTGCGAGGTGCACAATTAGTAATCCAGTGCTTTCCTGCAAGTGGCTGAGAGGGAAACTGCAGACAGTAGGTGCATGCAAAGGCTCTGGTACTTGTGGAGAGGCTGGTGCAAACTTTCCCCCTTGCAGAAGATGCACAAGACCCCAGCTCCTCAAAGGCAGAGAGCAGTTTGTGCAGGCAGGTGAGCAAGGATTTGGCTGTGGTCTCTGACTTTCCAGGTTGTACAGTGTACGAGCCCCTTTTTTTCTCCTGGAAACTGTATGGAGGCTCAGGATTCTTCTCTAGCCCTGAAGATACTCAAAACTCAGCCGGACAGGGCCCAGAGCAGCCAGCTTTAAGTTGGTCTTGCTTTGAGGGGTGGTTGGAGCAGAGACCTCCAGAAATTCCTTGCACTTTTGATATTCTACAGTCTTAAGCTACAGCCTAAGCCTTTCCACTCCTGAACTCCTGTTCCTTCCATTGGTACAGCAGAGCACCAAAGTTCTCCAGCCTTTGGGGAATAGTCCTAAAGCAGCTGGGTGTGCTGTGGTACAAAAGGTACATGATGGCAGTCAAGACAGGACACAAACATCTCTAGTGAGGGCTTCCAACAGGATGCCTGCCTGCAGCTAGCTGCTGATCACAGTAACAGTGGCCACTTTGATGCCCTAGGACAGTGTTGCTTGTGAACAACTTCAGGTGATGATAGGAATGAAAGGTAAGAATTTATGTGTTAAAATAATATTTGACCCAGGAGACATTTCAACTGTGTCCTTTTTTTTTTTTTCATTGGGTTTGGAGGTAACTTCTGTGCTCCACATTTTTGGCATATTTATGCTCTTTGGATTTTCTCCACGGTGCATTTACAGTGGCAAAACAACGGCTTTAAGGAATGGTGTCTGGCAGCTCTGGGGTACTGCACGCAACAGGTTAAGCAGTCCAAGTCTCACAAAGGTAGGTGGAAGCCAAGCAATCACTGTTGTGCTTAGGGTGCAGTGTCCACGAAGGGAAATGGAAAAGACATGTGAGAAATGAAATGACAGGCAGAAAGGCAGTCCATTTGCTAAAGAACACAATGAATTTGTACAGCCAGAGGTGGAAGTACATGAGGTTAGGAAGATATTGCAGGCTAACTGTAAGGGTGGTGAGGCACTGGAATGGGTTGCCCAGGGAAGTTGTGAATGCTCCATCCCTGGCAGTGTTCAAGGCCAGGTTGGACAGAGCCTTGGGTGACCTGGTTTAGTGTGAGGTGTCCCTGCCCATGGCAGGGGGATTGGAACTGGATGATTTTAAGGTCCTTTCCAACCCTAACTATTCTATGATCCTATGACTCAATGACAGCAAAGGGGGACCAGAGCAGCAGGAGAACCATTATTTCTATTACACAATGTCATGCTGTCCTGCTCGCTGTCATCCAGCTTAGTGCAGTCTTATCCCAGAAAAACTTGTGATGTCCTGCAAGGGAAAGAGTGGTTGCTGGAGACAGGGCTGCTGGTGGGACAGACTGCAGGGCATGGAAACCATATCTCTGGCCTATCTAGGATGTACATTGCAGGACTGGATTCAATTCTCCTTGACCAGAAAGCAGATGAGATGGCACAGGCTCCTAAGATCTGAGAGGAGATTTGAAGGTTTACACAGGCAAAGAGGAACCAGTGATCCTCCAACCGTACCATCAACCACAGCATCTAGAAGACAGGGTGAAGTAGTTAGGGACGGGGTATTCTTTCCAGGGGGAGGCTCAGGTGTTGGTGAGGGCTTCTTTATCAGGTCCTGGTCCCACTGGGGGAGCACACCTGTGTGATCAGGACTCAAGGGATAACACTGTGTGTGTATTTTTTGGGAAAACCAAATCCAGCCAGCAGGCAGAATCCAATCGTGGGCTGCTGCATGGGCTTATTTCCAAGAAATGCCTGAGGGAGGAAGCCAGATGTGCAATTTCCTTTCCAAAGGGTGGTAAGTATCTTAGCAGTCTGAGTTCCACATCTGGCATCCTGATACAAAAGGTGGAGTGGGTCAGTGAGAGCCCAGATCCGGCTAATACAGGGCCAATTTCAGGGCTGGGCTTCAGCTTTAATTGAAGAGAAGCAGCTTTGGACTCCAGAGGCATTGCCAAAGTCAGCCTGTGTTTAAATCTATAAGATACAAAAAGAAATACTAAATAGATGACACCTTATCCCCATACCTAACAACCTGATGGTGCCCACCCATCTGTTTGAAATGTCTCTCTTTATACATGAGCATACAGTGCTTACACTTTCTTAGGCATACTAATAGGGCAGTTGCTCTGCACAGGATAACGTGGAGATCCTCAGCACAATTTGAAGTCCTGTCATTGGACTGAAAAGCTGTTGAGGGCTTTTTTTACACCCCCCAGAGATAAACAGACACGTTCCCATCACCAGAGGGACGTGCTAGCTGTTGGCTGCTCTGTACCCCATGCAGTTAAATAAGTGCTTGTTTAGCCATGTAGCCTAAATGCCCCCTGACACTGTCAAATGCTGCTTGAAAATGCAGATGTTTGGTGCCCCAAATGGCTTTTTTTAAACCCATTTTGCAGAGCGGTGCTGCTGTGGTTTTTCATTTACAACCACTTGTTTATTAGGCCAAACTTCAATGGCCATTTCCTACTTGTTCTGCCTGGTTTGCTTGGTTGGCGAAGTGTGCGCACGTGTGTGTGAGCTGCTGCTTTTCTGCTCCTGTTATCTGTCATCAGTTCACAGCCCGTTCCTGGTGCCTTACAGGCAGCCTCTCCACACCAGCCTGTTGCTCGAGGAGCACTGCCTCCACCAGCTGTCCTCTCCTCCCGTTGCTCTGCATGCTTGGACACCCCAGGGTCTCATAATGGTACTTTGTGTGTCAGCCTCCATGGCTTGCTGAGCAGCTGAGTGAAAGCAGGAGCCTGTAGGAAGCAGGATTAGGAGTTGCCGGAGCGAAGGAGCACAGCAGGGAACATGGGAGCTCTGCAAAGATTCCACAGCGGTGGATGGTAACTGGAAAGTGATCAGGAAATCAGAGAGGCCCCTTGAGCAAACTGTGGCCTGGGCATAAAAGATGGTTGCTGAATGGTTGCAGTAAGGAACGAGTGAAGATGTGAATATATACATGGAACTAGATGACTTTTAAGGTCCTTTCCAACCCAAATATGCTGAATACTGAAATCAATATATAATTACTGAAGAAGATTGGGAAGTGTGAAGAAATCCTGAGGAACTGCTTGCACACGGCTCTTTTAGGTCCAGGTTAAAGGCTGCAGCTTAGCAAAGAAGGCACCTGTTTTTGCCTTCGGTGGTAACTGCCTGTGAGTCTCTCTGAGGTTTGTACAAATGGAATGATCAAGCGATCACTGCTCAGGCTTGTATTCTGGAAGCTCGATGGACTTGGTGCTTTCCACTGATGCTTCCCACTGCTGTTGATCCTGATGTCGTCTGTGTCGATGTCATGTCTGAATACTGACCCTTTTGTCACGTCTCTCTTCTTGCAGGCCCTTATGCTGAAGTCCTTTGAAATGAATGGTCTGCCCAAGGCGGTGCCTTTAAGTTTGCCTTACCAAGACTTCAGAAGGGATGTGTGCAACTACTGGGAAAAGCCTAAGGTGTCCCAGCGGATAAAGAGAGTTGATTTCTCAAATATTGTCCTGACTGCTCCTTGCAAGCCTCTGGAACCTTACCTGGAAATTAATGGAAAAGAGGAGGAAGAGGAAGATGAGGAGGAAGAGGACGAGGAGGAGGAAGATGAAGAGGAGGAGGTGGAAGAGGAAGGGGATGAGATTGACATGCACAGCGGTTCCAGCAGTGACCTGAGTCAGAAAAGCACGGAGCGCAGCCAGGAGTGTGCCCCGTCCACGCTCCTGGCTGATGACCAGAAGGGATCCAGGGGTCGAGCATCCACTGCTGATGGGGACCTGGAGCTGGAGGAAGGCTCAAAGACCCTTGTGCTGTTTTCACCAGGTGATCTGAAGAAATCGCCGGTGACCACAGACTTGCCTCCAGAAGTTGATCTGGGCACTCTTGCTGCACTGACACCTCAGAGCGAGCGGCCACAGCCTATGGGGAGCCAGCTGGATGTATCTGAGCCAGGGACCCTGTCCTCAGTCCTTAAATCGGAACCAAAGCCTCCCGTGGCAGTGGCTACAGCTTCCTCCCCCTTTACCAAAGTAGAGCGCACGTTTGTTCACATCGCCGAGAAGACCCACCTAAACGTCATGTCCTCCGGCGGCCAGCTCATGAGGCATGAGGAGTACTGCCCTCCGGGCCAGTTTGAGGGGGTCATCATCGAGGAAGAGCTGGAGGACAACCTGGTGCTGGTAGAGAACGGGAGCATACATTCGGGGCTGGAAGGGGCAGAGACGGAGAGCTGCGCGCTCTCCGCTAACCCCATTGAAACCACCTCGGAGACAGTGGGGGAGCAGTTGGCCCTTCCCTGTGTAGCAAAGCCTCCCGAGGACAAGCCGGAGCTCTCTGACAAAGCGGTGCTCCCGGTGGATGTGGAAGAGCCTGGCAAGGCGGGTACAAGGGAGCCTGACCTGGAGAAGTCGGCACCGGTGGCAGAGCCCCTTAAGCGAGCTGAGAGCATCCTTGACACCCCGCAGCAGGGCCCCCGGAGACCTCTGGGCTCCCGGTACAGGAGCCGGATACCCATCTTGTTCTCGGAGGAGGACACTGGCTCAGACCTCTCAACTTCACTCTCAGCCAAAGAGAGGCTTTATAAGAGAGCAAAGCAACCGGACCTGGCTCGCCTGGTGATGGAGAAGAGGCAGAGCCGCCTCCTCCGCCTGGCCTCGGGGGCCTCCTCCTCAGCATCCTCCAGCGAGGAGCAGCGCCGAGCCTCAGAAACGCTCTCGGCCACTGGCTCCGAGGAGGACACCCATGACTCGGATGACTCCATCCCAAGGAAGGCAGGGAAGGAGAGGGCAGCCCTCCTGGGGAAAGAAGAGAGACCCACAAGCACAAAGAGCAGGATTCCTCGGCCCATCACCCCGGTGAAAGCGCTGCTGGAGGCAGCCAAGGCTGAGAGCTCCATGGCTGCCGCAACAGCGGCACTGTGCAGCTCCACGCAGGATGCGGCTGTTGCCCACAGGTAAGACCAAAACAGTGAGCAATGTGAAATGTTGGACTGGTTAAGGAGGTGCAGCCAGGGCTCTGCTCATCTCTTGCTGCTTTAGCCTTCCCTTGGCTTGAGCACATGGTCCATCCCTGTTTCCTGCAGTCATTTCAGCTCATGGTGTGTGAAATTCCCACCCCTCTGTCTTCTCCAGCTCAGTTTGGCTGAAGGGCTGAGCTCCTTTTCACTTGCCCTGGCTTGAGGCCACCTCCTCTTCCTCAGGCTCTTCCATGTGGTCTGATCCTGCTGACAGCAGGCCCCTCCAGCACTGAGCAGGTTTGCAGCATGTTGGGTATGGCCGTGCCTCTGCAGGGAGACCTGGCCTGGCTGCTGTGATTAGAGCTACAAGGGCTGTGGGGTGGGCACTTGTGATTGCCTCAGATGATGGCCAACATGTGAAGAGCTGGGTAGGAGGTGCACAAGAGTGGGCTCTGCACAGCACGGGCCACCACCACATGCTCTGAATTCTCTACATCCCTATGCCTTGAGTTTCTTTGGAGGTACCTGCCTCTCTATCAGACAAACACAGAGCTGTAACTGGAGGCAGACCTGAATTCACCCGTGTTTGGCTTTCCTGCCTGGCCTTGGGGCTGGTGGTCCAGCCCAGGAGCACAGCTGCTGCCATGGCTCTGCCTCCGCTCTTTCAGATACATGAGGTGAAAGGAAGGAATCCCTGTGGGCTGGTTTGAGCCAGCTCATTCCCAGATTGTATCTCCAGCCTCAGAAGAGGCTGCTGCACGCATGCTGCATGTTAAGAAGAGTCCCACATACACGCTATCAGCCAGACCATGCCCGTGCATCACCCCAGAGGGTGCCGCAGGATCAGGGCAAACACTACTTAACAACATCAGGAGTTAGAGGGGGGTGTTCAAACCAGCGCCTATCTTCCTCACAGCACAGCTCCTGTCATCCTGGTGCCAGAGACTCCTTGTAATGGCCCAGCAAGGTTCACGTCAGATGTGCCAGGAGCCTCAGAGCCCCTTGCAGAACCACCCCTTCATCCTGCCTCTTCTCTTCCCCTGCAGGCTTCAGGCACAGAGACCCACTGGGAGCATCCCCACCGAGTGCCGAGCAGCGCAGATACAAAGCCGGCTCCCTCCTTCGCCGAGCTCCACGTCCCTTCCCGCGCGGAGCAGCTCGCGGAGGTCCAGCTGTGCATCCCCTCGGAGCCCCGTCCTTCCTTCCAGGAACCCCAGCGCTTCCCCCAGAAGCCAGCTGCCCCCTCGGAGGGAAAGCCCTTCTCCCTGCCGGCAGCATAAGCCAGGGACTGCAGCTCCTCAGCGAGTTCCTCCTTCCCCCCGACCCCAGCCCCCAGCTCAGGCCCTGGGGCCGACAGGAGATTCCCTGCCCTCTCCTGGCGTGGCCAAAAAACGACAGAGAGGAAAAACCCAGACTCAGAGTCCAGCAACCAAAGGAAAGCAGGTGTCCCTGGAAAGCAAGGCAGCTGCCAGATAATGATCTTCTGCCAGCCCAACAGACTGGGTAACTTCTGCATATAGTCTACACTTGAGATGCTGCAGCACAGCCTTCCACGCTGGACCCACGAGTGTATAGCAGTAGCTGTTCTTCAAAGCTTCACTCACTCTCACCCCACACCGTCGCGATCAGCTCCCACAGGCCTGAGAGCCTCCGAGCCACGGAGCCTTCTCCAAGGGAGACCCCAGCCCGCAGCTCACGCTTGCTAACGCACAGCACCAAGCAGTGACCCAGGCAGCCTGCCCAGTGCCTGTCCCTCCGCCCCCCCGGCAGCCCCTCTCCCTGTTAGCAATACCAGTTGCCAATGCCAGTGGCTGTAGAAAGAGGAGCAGAGGTGTGGAGAGCAAGGCCTGTTGGAGAGGAAGCTCCCATCCTGCAGGCAGCTCCCTCCTCTCTCCTTGCTGGGAAAACACCAGCCTTGGCCACCACTATCTACCTTGAGCGTTGGCTCACCTCCTGCCACCTGTGTTAGCAAGGGATGGTCACCAGCTTAGCCAGGAGGGATGGATGCATCCTCGTGTGCAGAGATCTTCCAGAGGGGGCTCTTCTCTCCTTTGCCAGAGATGCCTCTGCAGGGGGGAATGGAATATAGGCAGGTCTTGCTGGATGCTCCTACCTGCTCCTGTGTGTCCCGCAGAGGAAGCTGTGTGGCACTGCTGCTCAGTGGCACTGCTGCTGTTCCAGCAGATGCCAGTGTGCTGGGTGTTTAAATGGAAGTAGGGATGTATTGGCAGCTTGCTGGGAAATCAAGAGCCCTTGCTAATTGATGTAAAGGGAGCACCCTGCAGCCACTTCTGTCTCAAGTACCAGACTGTGATCTGTGGAGACCACATCTCCCAACATGGGTGGTTCTTGTCAACCTGGATGTGGTTGGTGCCGCAGACCCACAGCCTACCAAACACAGCTCCAGCCTGAAGATGTAAAGAGTCACTGGATGCCTTTAGCTTGGGTGCCCCTTGCACCTGAATTCCTTGTGCTTTCTTGTCACGCTCTCGGTGTTTGTAATTTTGGCACCATGGTTGAGAGTTCCCTTACGTGGCAGGGTGGGAAATGATTGTCTTGTCCTATACTCAAGAGCTGCTGCTTTGTGAGGAGAGGTTTGTCAGCACATGGGTACCTTGCACCTTTCTGCCTGAGAGTACAGAGGGTTCAGTTGCAGAGGTTCGTGTCTTTCTCGTGCTCAGCTCTTCCACACGTGTGAGAACTGACAACGTGAAGGTAAAAGCAGGGGCTGTGCTCCTCAAGTAGCAGTATCAGAGCAGAAGCTTAGCCCTCAGCTAGAACTAAATCAACCAACTTTTTAGCCCCAGACTAATCAGGAAGGCTTGAAAGTGAAGCCAGGAGGACTGATGCATGATGAGATCTTAAAGCAATCACAGAATTTCACACACCTCACAGGGGGAAATGCTCCAGACCCAAATACTTGGGGCTTCACACCGTTGTCATGCCTAAATAGGCTCTGCATGAGGCAGAACGAAAACACAGCTGCTCCATGCACCCATTCCCACATCTGCAACTAGCTGCAAGCATTCACTGTTTGCAGGCAAAAAGCTTGATAGAGGAACCTGGACAGTTATAGTCTTGGTTCATTTGAACACGAATGCAACAGTCACACTGATGGCCATTGACCATCAGTCAAATCCTGAAGTCATTCACATCTACAGGAAAGGAAAGGAGCAAGAGAGCTGTGACAGGGTGGCTGGGAGAACAAGGTACTCCTTGGACAGCTGAATAGGGAAATGTCTAGGAATGGGTGACAGGAATTACCTCTACATGACCATCTCAGTGTTGCCAATGCCAAGAATGTATTTCATCTGGCTCAGTGCTGACTGTTTCTACTGATGTTGTTCAGGTAAGAAGCACAGCTTCTGCTCTACAAACATGCCCTCACTTTTGCAGAGAAGCATGGGGAGCATTTAGTCACACAGCAGAAGCAGGGCAAGGAGAGGACAGAGGGTGACCACTTCTTCTGGTGGCACTTCATATGGATTTGACTTGGGAGGGGGTGTTGAACTGCCACCTGAATGTGCCCTGTGTGTTTAGAAACTAGAAACAGAATGAATGCAAAGACAGATTCTTCCCAGAGATATAAACTGTACTGGCACTTGCATTAGTTTGTTGGGGGACTGTTCAGTTTGGAGTGCTCAGAGGGTAAGACTTGGAGGTGAAGCCTTTACCAGGAGCTCCACCCAGGTTTAGATAGAACCATAGAATAGTTAGGGTTGGAAAGGACCTTAAGATCATCAAGTTCCAAAACCCCTGCCATGGGCAGGGACACCTCACACTAAACCATCTCACCCAAGGCTTCATCCAACCTGGCCTTGAGCACCACCAGGGATGGAGCATTCACAACCTCCCTGGGCAGCCCATTCCGGTGCCTCACCACCCTTACAGTAAAGAACTTCCTCCTTATATCCAATCTAAACTTCCCCTGTTTAAGTTTTAACCCGTTACCCCTTGTCCTATCATTGCAGTCCCCAATGAAGAGTCCCTCCCCAGCATCCCTACAGGCCCACTTCAGATACTGGAAGGCTGCTATGAGGTCTCCACGCAGCCTTCTCTTCTCCAGGCTGAACAGCCCCAACTTTCTCAGCCTGTCTTCATACAGGAGGTGCTCCAGTCCCCTGATCATCCTCATGGCCCTTCTCTGGACTTGTTCCAACAGTTCCATGTCCTTTTTATGTTGAGGATGCACATGCCGAACCTTGAAAGAGCTTGGGGAGAGGGTACAGGACTATTCACAGGGTTAGCAAAGCTGCCTTAGCACGGGAGGCCGATAAAGCACAATCAGTGTATCTGTTCAAGAGGAAGTTTAGAGTTTTCCATGGCCCAGCATCTGTTGTTGGTGTGTGGCTGCTTCCTTGCTTCGCTGCAAAGAGATCAAAGAGAAGATGTAGCTGAGCGATCAGAGGAAATGGCTAGGAAGGATAAAGAAGGTTGGAGTCACGAGGAGAAGCAGGATTCCCAGCACTTCCCCATGTTCGCAGGAACTTCTGGGAACAGCCTGACACTGCCTGGTTCCCCATCAGTGTCTGCTGCAAGGTCTGTCCTAGCAAGCTGCAGACGGTGGTTGTGCCCATGTGTGTGTTTTGAGGGGACTCCTGGAGCAGGCTGCCACCGAGCCTGCATTTGTGTGGTGGGGACAGGACTTATTCAGGAGAGCGTATGTGTGTTGGGACCATAAGTGTCTTTGGGACTGCTTGGTACCGTGAGATAAAGCAAATGCTCTGCTGAGAGCCTTTGCTTTGCTGGGGTCTGTGAAGTCCCAGCTCTTTGTTGCCTGCCAGCTGAGAAGGTGGCTGGTAAAAACGAGTCAAAGGATGCTGTATGGCCAGGAGGTGCTCGCATAGAAACAAGGATAGAGGGAAGGAGGCATGCCAAGTGGTGAATCTGACAGGTCCCAGTGCTGAGCCAGGATGACAACCGATGATCTGAGCAGAGAGAGCAGAAGGACCGATGGCACCGGTCAGACTAGTGCCATGTAGGGGCTTGAACACACGGGTGGAGATGCTTAACCCATCGGTCTGGTTGGCAGCACAAACAGTTGTGGTTGTCTTGGTGCAAAAGGGGTTTGAGCAGCAGACAGCTCTGAGTCAGTTGTGCTTGGAATCTGTGAGGGGCAGGAGACTGCCCTTCAAAGTAAAGAGTATTATAATATATATATTATTATAACAATATAATATAAGTAGTGCCCTTACTAGATAGTGGCTAAGGGTTGTAAAGGATCCTGCTACCTTCAAAGAAGTGCCCGGTTGCTACATGACCTGTGATGTGTGCAGGACTGCCTGCTGTGGGCAGTGCATGTGGATGAACAGGGTAACACTCAGCCAAAGTCCATGTGAGCCTTGAGGCTCCCCTTGCCTGGGGGCAGAACAACCCAGCTTGGAAGGTGGCCGTCAGAGCTGCAGTAGGTGCTGGGCTGCCACACATCTCCGTGTGCCATGGACCAGGGTCTGGTGGCTGCCCTTGGTTAACACAAGCATGGTTTGCTCGCTAGTGAAACTGCAATCCAAAGTAAGTTGTGTTGGGGCAAGAAAAGCTTTGAAGGTTCTCCTTCCCAGCAAGAGGTATTTGCTCAGGATAGATCCTCTCTAAGAAGATGCCTGAGGATCTGTTGACACCCTGACCAGCTCCAGTAGCAGCTCAGTGGTCCCTTAGCACTCTTCTTTCTTCTCTGTACTGACCCATGGCACGATCCCACCAGTATTCCATGTGCACCGATGCTCACCAAAGGCCTTTTCCAGCACATCAGTCAACTGTAGTTTAATCTTGAGAACACACTAAAAGTCCCATGCGGACACAATGAGTTTGGTATCAGATGAGGTTTTTTTCTGGCTTAACTGGAACGTTCCCTTTTATTTCGAAGCTGCAAATGTCTGAACAGCAAGGTTTGAAGCATGCATTGGTGCCCTTTGTGCCAAAAGGGAGCTACCACAGCAGATCCAGAGGTGGGTTCCTGGTAGGGACCAAGGTGAGAACTCCTCCTCCGCTCCCAGAGCAGAGGGCTGCAGGGGTGAGATGTCTCTCTGGCAAGGGTACTGCTGGGCTGGCATCAGCATGGGGCTGGCCAGGAGCCGCTCTGCCCTGCCCCGAGCACAGGGGGGTCTGGCACAGGGTGTCTGGAGGAAGCAAAGGCTGATGTTTGCTGCTGAGACACCAGGCAGTCTCAGCCCATCGCCTGCAGGTGATGGGTGCGATGGGCTCTGCGGGACGCGGGGCTTTAGGTGAAGTCCAGGTCCAACAGAGTGTGAAACCAGTGTCAGCAACACTGCTGTGCCAAGGGACCTGGGCTGCTGCTGCTGCTGCTGCTCCGGATGGGAATTGGAGCTGGAAACGCAGATGATTTTGTATATCTCCTTTTAGCATGTGACTCTACACTCAGACATTGTACCTGGCGCACCAACGTTGTTCTTCTTTGCCTCTGGCACGGTCTGACAAAGTCTTTTGGCCTGGAGACAGGACTTCTGCTCCTTGGAACCGCCTGCCTGGAAGCGCGACCAGGTCCCAAGGCTGAACCTCTCCACATATCCTCTTTGCATTCTTTAGGAAAGCAGCTGGAGAATGTTTACACACTGCAGACAGAATGTACGGCTCCGACCGAGGAACCACAATCTGGTTCGACTGCATGGCAAGTTCTTGGCCATCAAATCCGGCATGCATCGCAGAGGCCCCGTCTGCGGACAGCCCCACTGGCATCCGTCGTCACTTCGGATCACGTCTTGGAAACAAATAAACGATGACGCCATTTCTTGTTCATATCAGACACAGCTGTCATTAGGTTTGTTATTTCCAGGGGATTCTCGATCATGCCATTAAAAGCCTGTCTACCTTTTCATTGGTGTTTTCTCCCATTTCTTAGCGTTGCCACGCGAGAAGCAGAAATGCTCCCTGAATCGCTGGCAAGGGACCTCGGCTACAGTTGTGCTTGGGTTTCATTCCAGTTTTGTGCCAGCTGTGGCTGCAGCTGGACCGGCACATTAACATGTGCTTGGTTTCATTCCAGCTGTGTGCCAGCTGTGGCTGCAGCTGGACCGGCACATTGACATGTGCTTGGGTTTCATTCCAGCTGTGGCTGCAGCTGGACCGGCACATTGACATGTGCTTGGGTTTCATTCCAGCTGTGGCTGCAGCTGGACCGGCACATTGACATGTGCTTGGGTTTCATTCCAGCTGTGGCTGCAGCTGGACCGGCACATTGACATGTGCTTGGGTTTCATTCCAGCTGTGGCTGCAGCTGGACCGGCACATTGACATGCTGGAAGTGGAGCAGAAGCAAACCCCCGGGGACAGTTTTACTTTGAATACGCTACCTGTTGGTGCCACCATAGATGGGGAGGGGGGGCAGCCACTTTCTCACTGGTGTGTTTATGCTTTGTAAATGAGGGATAACAGCTGTGGGGCAAGCAGCTCAGGGGCTGCGGGTCTTGCACAAGGAACAGAGGAGTGAAATGTTCCCATCACTCCTCTCCACCAGCTGAGGCAGCATGAAGGTCACTCCACCAGGAGCCCATCGCCCCTACCAGGGGGGGTTATAACTCATTAATCCCTTCACTATCTATCTCATAGCCCCGTCCTCCTTCCTGCACCAGAGGAGCAGCCCTCCACCCAGGTAAGGCTGATGATAGGAGCAGCCCAGCAAGAGCTGGATGGGCTGGGCATGGTGCAGGCAGCTCATGGTCCCCCCTCCTCAGCCACCCCCTCTGGAACCGCAGCGACTGCTTAAGGGGGTGTCTTGTGAGCAGGAGGGCACTGAGCTGGTGAGGGCAGGAGGAACATTCCGGAAGTTCTTAAACACTGCCAGGGATGGGGCAGCCACAGCTTCTCTGGGCACCCTGTGCCAGGGCCTCAGCACCCTCACAGGGAAGAACTGCCTAATGTCCCATCTCAGTCTCCCTTCTGTTAGGTTAAAGCCATTCCCTTTGTCCTGTCCCTACAGGCCCTTGTCTAAAGCCTCTCTCCAGGTTTCCTGTAGGCTCTCCACAAGTATTTGGCATCCTCACAAAGAGAAGAAAGAAAGATTGCAGAAGAAAAGCGGACACACGTGAAGGAAGAAGCAAAGTCTTCTTTCCAGCTCTACAGCAGCAGCAGAGGCAGGTCCTGGGTCTAATTAACCACATGGCAGGGAGCAGCCAGTCACAGCACCTGCACACATGCTGCTCATTAACTACATCTGGTGACTGCTAAAATGAACACGTTTGGGTGAGAGAAATGCAGTCACCTGCTGCTGCACACGTGAAACAGGAGCCCCAGGAGCTGCAGAGCGCTGGCCCCTATCCCCATCTCTGACAGGGAGGCTGGAGCTGCTCTGCAGTTCGAATCTGCAGCCGGATGTCAATGGCAGCTCCTGTTCCTTGCTCTTAGAAGACCAGTGGGGAAGAAAAGTAACTTGTCCTTTAGTTGGACTTCAGCTTAAACTGTAACCCCGGAGGCACAGCGCTGTCAGATGTCCCTGCTTCACTCCTGCAGGCTTCCTCCTTGCTTGTCCCAGGGTAACACCAAAATGGTTTGCAGCGTTGGTTATTCATGGGTGACCAGGAATGCTGCTCAAAAGAGCAAAGATCAACTCAGGTCACAGCAGGGTGTCCTCTTCCTGCCAAGTGTGAGCCCATGGTGTTGCCTTGCTCAGCGTGCTTTGTGCCCTTGACAGCCTGTGCTGTGTGAAGTACAGCTGTGTGATGTACAGCAGTGATGTACAGCTGTGATGTACAGCTCTGTGCTGCACAGCTGTGTGATGTACACCAGTGATGTACAGCTGTGTGATGTACACCAGTGACGTACAGCTGTGTGATGTACACCAGTGATGTACAGCTGTGTGATGTACACCAGTGACGTACAGCTGTGTCATGCACAGTAGTGATGTACAGCAGTGTGATGTACAGCTGTGTGATGTACACCAGTGATGTACAGCTGTGTGATGCACAGCAGTGATGTACAGCAGTGTGATGTACAGCAGTGTGATGTACAGCAGTGATGTACAGCTGTGTGATGTACACCAGTGATGTACAGCTGTGTGATGCACAGCAGTGATGTACAGCAGTGTGATGTACAGCAGTGTGATGTACAGCAGTGATGTACAGCTGTGTGATGCACAGCTGTGTGATGTACAGCAGTGATGCACAGCTGTGTGATGTACAGCTCTGTGATGTACAGCTCTGTGATGTACAGCTGTGATGTACAGCTGTGATGTACAGCTGTGTGTTACACACCATTGATGACCTCTCTTTCGTCCTCTCAGATGCATCTTCCCTGCTTTCATCTTCCTTTCTTAACGTGGATCTCACTCTCAGATACCCCAACAGAAGGAGATGACTCTATAAAGAGCAGGCACTTGGTGCTGGGTACACTTGAAGCGGATGTTGTGTGCACACAGGATCATTCCTTTGGCTCTACCCCAAATGGAGAGTTTCACTGTGACTTTTGACAACCTTTCAGCAAGGTCTCAAAGTCCAGTGAAGAGACTGTATGAAAACCATGGGAAGTTGAGCTCCAAGGACAGAGACCGCTTTCCAAGCTCATGTTGCTGCTCCTTGGCACGTAGCTGAATGAGAAACCTCCATGGAAGAGATGAAATTTGAGGATCTCTTCCTGGAAATCGGCGGCTTCGGCAGATTCCAGATTTGGGTTCTGTTTATCCTCTGCCTCCCAAGAATCAACCTTCCCATGCACTTCCTGCTGCACAACTTTCTCGCTGCCACCCCCCCTCACCACTGTGCAATTCCAGCCCAAGAGGCGTTCGAGAACCTCACCACGGAGGAAGTTCTGCTCATCAGCATCCCCCGGGATCCCGACGGCACCTTCAGCTCCTGCGAGATGTTCTCACAGCCCCAGTTTCAGCTGCTGCTCAACTCCTCTCTGCAGCCCGAGAACAGCTCCATCATCCAGCACTGCCAGCACGGATGGGTCTATGACCACTCGCAGTTCACCTCTACCATCGCCACACAGGTAACTCCAGGCCTGGGGTCTAGCTGATAATGATGTTAGCTCAGTGCTTGCAGGAGCAGATGGAGAGGTGATCGCTGGGTGCACAGAATCGAAGGGGAAGCTTTGCGTTTTAACCAGTGGAAATTACTTGGATGGGGAAGCTCTGAAGCGCTTAGAATCCAACATTATCATTATTATCATTGTTATTATCATCTTGCTTAGATGCTCCCCAAGGGGCTCCCACTGAGATGGAGCACATGGAGTTAAATGTTACATGGGTACATAAATACCGCTGGATTCAATGATCTTAAAGGTCTTTTCCAACCTATATGATGCCATGATTCTATGCTGACTGGCCATAACCTTGAGCCTGCCCAAGGTCCCTGCCCATCAAACATTAACCACCCCCCTTCTGAAGCCCTGTGCTAGGGCTGACAGTGATACCTCTGGGTGTTAATGCTTTACATTCCTTGAGAAGTGGCCCAAATCACAGCAGGTCTTGGGGAAGGGGATGAATTGGTCAGACAGAAGGGACATAGAAACAGCAGTGCCGGGTGTCCCAGTGAGAGCAGGGCCGAGTCTTAACCTCCCCACCACCACTACCCCTGCTTTTGGCAGCGTAGGGGTGAGGATGCACCGGGTCCATACCTCACTTCTGCACTGCTTCAGGGAGAAAGGAGCAGAGCACCCTCGGTGGGAAAGGAAGAGGAGGTTCCCTGCAACACAGATCCTGAGCACGGAGCCTCGTGATGCTGCACCCACAGTGCACGAGCAAGGGGACAGGGCTTCCTCTGGGGTCCCCAGCAAGAAAGGTTGCTCAAGGTCTGGCCTCGGCAGACCCAACCCTGGGGCTGGGTTGATGATTAAATCCAGTTTTGCCAAGTCTGCACACAGAGAAGTCTCATTCTGCAGCTTGGCCGCAGCGTTCAGTAATGATTAGCGACATTCACACCCCCAAGAAAGCAGAGTGATGCTCATTAAGTTAATGAGGAAGAACGTGTAGAGCAGCCTCTTAGTGAGCAATCAGTAAGCTGGCATCAACAGCAAGTATCTGGTCTGAGTCCCTCTCTGCCCCCCCCTCCTCCCTGCATGCACAACTGCAAATGAAACCGGTCAGGGCAACAGTAACTGGGTATCAACAGGACATTCTCTAACCGCAGGCTGAAGCTCATCTTGCAGCTCACTGCAAACACCCATCTCACCAGGGCAGCCCCCAAAGCATGATGGAGGGAGCTGGGTGAGACATGCACCAGGGGAGGAGGAGAGCAGCTATTGCAGGAGCTCCACGACGAGTGGTACCCAGGAGAGCTTCCTGCTGCCCAACAAGTGTTGATGGAGAGGCTGACACCGTGTCTGAGTCCTGTCAGATGCAGCTTTACGTGCATCAGGACTCTGGCACCGTCCTTTGTGCAGTTTAGTGCGGGGCTCTACCCCTCAATCAGATTTGGGTGACATAAATCGCAAGGCACGACGGCTGACCACCAGAGGGAAGGGATGTGAACAGGCAACAGAGACTGAACTAAGTGTCGCTCTGGCCTTGTGTTTCAGTGGGACCTCGTGTGTGAGCAGCGTGGACTGAACCAGGCGACCGCAACCTTCTTCTTCATCGGCGTGACGATAGGCGCCGTGATATTCGGATACCTTTCAGACAGGTTTGATACCTTCCAGGCTGTTCCTCCAGAGCTTCAGTTTCACAAAGGCCAGGTTGGACGGGGCTCGGAGCAACCTGGTCTGGTGGAAGGTGTCCCTGCCCGTGGCAGGGGGCTGGAACTAGAGAAGCGGGGTGAAGGAGGCTCTGGTAAGCAGGGAGGCATTCCCCAATGGAGGCAATGAGGAAAACCAGAGCTCTCTCTGGCTACATGTGAGCATGTGATAATACGAACCTTAAAACCAGTAACCTAGGAAGGGCACCAGTTAAGAAATCAAATACAGCAGGAGCAGGAAACCTACCGGAGAGTGCGTAGTGCAGGCACACAGTCAGGATGTGCTCTGTACTACAGGCTATTCATTATTCAATGCCTGAGTTTCCTCTGCAGGAAACTGCTTCCCAATTTCCTTCCTCTGGGAGCAAGCAAGCGTTAGTGTGCATCAGGCTACAGAATCACTGCCCAGCAAAGGGGAAGCAGCCCCATAGTATGAAGCACCTGGAGACTCGGTGCTAAACATGGGGGGTTTACATCCGTATCTTTGCATGTGGGTACGCTGATATACTTCTACAAGGACCTGGCTGATCTTCAGGCTGCGTGTCCTGGCTTTGTGTCTACAGCAGGTCGATAGCACAGCTGTGGGGAATTAATTCAGGACCAGGAAAAGGAAAGGGACAAAGTAAGGCAGAAAAGAGGAATCAGTAGGGGGGTTGCAGAAGACTCCTGCCTTGCAAACAAATTGGATTGATCTGAACGTGCTGTAAACAGAGCATGTGAACAGAGAAGATCCCATCTACATGGGCTGCAGGGAGTTTCCGTCCCAAAGGCTCCTAAAGAAGCTGAGCTGTCCTAGGGTAAGAACAAAGGTCTCTGTGTGATTAAATAAGTGATTAAAAGCCAGGAAGGAGAGCGGAGATGGAAGTGTTCACGTGTGACAATGGAGGGAGACCTGTGCTCAGGCTTGGGTGCTCTTCAGCACATTCATAAGTTAGCATAGAATCATACAACCAAATAGGTTGGAAAAGAGCTTCGAGATCCAACCTTTACCCCAAGTCCACCACTAACCCGTGTCCCTAAGGGCCTCATTACCTGGAAAAGGAGCAAGCGAGGGAGGAGGTGATGCTGAGTGACCAGCTGGTAGAGATGAGATCTGAGTCTGTTGAGAGAGCTGCAGGAGGAGCTCAAAGAGCGCTGTGACTGGGTGGGAGCAGCAGAAGACAAAGCTTCACATGGATTAATCTAAAACAGAGAAACAGTTCTAACTTCTCACTTAAAATGGAGTCCTCTGAGCTGGCAACGGCTGCTCAGGAGCAAGACTTTGGGTTATGACAGACAGCTTGAGGCAAGCATAGAACCATAGAATAGTTAGGGTTGGAAAGGACCTTAAGATCATCCAGCTCCAACCCCCCTGCCATGGGCAGGGACACCTCCCACTAAACCATGGCACCCAAGGCTCTGTCCAACCTGGCCTTGAACACCACCAGGGATGGAGCATTCACAACCTCCCTGGGCAACCCATTCCAGTGCCTCACCACCCTTACAGTAAAGAACTTCCTCCTTATATCCAATCTAAACTTCCCCTGTTTAAGTTTTAACCCGTTACCCAGCAATGAGTAGCTGCTGGGGAAGTAAATGGAAAAGTAAGAATTATTAGGAAAGGAATATAAAATGAAAGAGAATATCACTATGCAGTAACATGTAAATGCACAGTGACCCATCTTGAATACAGTGTGTATGTCCCTTCACTCTCCTTCCTCACCTCAAAAAGATACGAAAGAAATCATAGAATGGTCAGTCAGGGTTGGAATGGACATTGAGATCATCCAGTTCCAAATGGAGAAAGCTTGGAGAAACTAACAAAGACCAAGTTATGGCTTGAGCAGGACCCTAAAAGGACCCTTTGGTCTGCTCACATGGCCTATAACAAGCCTGGAGCAGAGCTGACTGCACTGCCCACGCCAGCTCCCTGGCACTGGGCACACAGCTCCCCTAAGGCCCCATAAGGGGACCCCCCCCTTAGCAACCTCCCTTTTCTCTAATAGAGATGAGGACACACTTACTTGTTCTGACAGTAATGCAGGGATGTCATCTCCAGTGCTCCACACTGAAAACCATCTGCTCCTGGGATTTTGCTCCAGTTCAGGTTTGGTTCCTTCGAAGCCAACGCAGACGTTTGGATATGAGAACGTCTCTTGGCAAATTTCACCCTGGTAAATCCTCCAACGACCTAAACTGTGAACGTATATATGCAAATATATATATATATATGTTGTTTCTGTTATTGCCTGCTCTGTTTGTACCTTGTCCTTGCACAGAACCAGCTGTATGATGCTTTGGCTGCCTTCCAGACTGGGATATTACTGAAAACAGCTTTTTCATTCCTTTTCTGTGTTTGCAGTTTGCTCCTGTTGTATTTTCTGCATTTAATCTTTCAGAGGTTGTGCTTTCCCACCTCTCCCTTTGAAGACAATTTTAACAGCGTTATTCCTAGCGCAACAGGGAGCCTGAGGTTCAATCCTGCCTCTGCTCTGCCCGGCTGGTGGTGTGCTTTAGCTGAGGGAGCCCAGTAATGGGTCCATAAATAGCACCCTGCAGGGAACCTCGTGGGTTTATATCCTTCTTACTGTATTGTCCAGAAAAGTCTCCATTGAATACAAGCATCTTCTTTCTTAGGCAGGTCCCTACTGGAAACAGGAGCCAGCTCTGGGGTGTATCCGGGTAGATTCATTAGCTACCTGCTGCAGGGAGTCATTTGTGGTCACCTTTAGGAATGTTACCGTGGCACTATATCCCAGCACATCACCTTTTCCCCTGGAGCAACTGTTCTTGCCATCATCCTTCTCAGGTGGCCACGGAGAGAGCCCTAATGCCAGAACTGGACTGGGATTTCAGACCCTATAGACTGAACACTACCTGCTGACAGGGTTGACGTGCTACTCCAGTTTGAACCTCAGCTTTGTTCACATGCAGGGCTGATGCTCGTCAGAAGGTTGATGCCTGGTGCTCCATTACATACACACACATTTATCTGTGTGTGTACATATGGATCTGTGTGTATTTGATTTTCTGTGTTCCTCCACACTCTCTACACAAGGCTTTGCACCAGGAGTAAGAGATGCTACAGCTTCCAAACCCCGTGGGGAATGACTTCCTCACAGACCCCTCAGGACATCAGGGCTATTTGCGCATGTGGGCTGACATCTGGATCCCTTCAATCTTCCTTTGGGATCTTTGATTTCCCTTCCAAAGCTGAGGGGGAAGTGTCATGGTTCTCTCTCTCCTCCTTGAGAGCAGTGGCAGTGGCTGGTCCTGAGTGAGCCACAGGAGAAGGAATTGCTGAGCCAGGCACAGGGACAGCCATTGGAGATATCAGAGTGTGTCACCAGCATGATGGCCAGTCATGCTGAATACCTTCATTGATGACACGAATCGAGTGCACCCGCAGTAGATGTGATGGGGAATGGCTGAGGGAGCTGGGGGTGGTTAGTGTGGAGAAGAGAAGGCTCGGGGGGACCTTATCGCTCTCTACAACTGCCTGAAAGGAGGATGGAGCCAGGAGGGGGGTGGGCTCTGCTCCCAAGGAACAAGGGATGGGACAAGAGGAAACGGCCTCAAGCTGCACCAGGGGAGGTTTAGGCTGGATATTGGGAACAATTCCTTCCCCAAAGGGCAGTCAGGCATTGGAACAGGCTGCCCAGGGCAGTGCTGGAATCACCGTCCCTGGAAGTGTTCACAAACCGTGTAGACGAGGCCCTCAGTGACATGGGTTAGTGGTGGCCTTGGCAGTGCTGGGGTAGGTAAGACAAAATGATCTTAAAGGTCTTTTCCGACCCTGTTGATGGTTCTGTGTGGTTTCAAGCTGACATCCCTGGTTTTGATGATGGTGATGAAGAGAGGAGGGTGATATACTGTTTTGATCAGTGCTTCTCTTCCCATTGGAGAGCTCTGGGGGCAGGCTGGCCCTCTGGATGGTGTCACACCGCAGTGGCACTGGCTACATCCAGAGCCCCTTTGCAGAGCAGGCAATGTTTTCCATTCCCTTCCCAAGTCCCTGCTTGCCCCATGCCAACCCCTGCTCCTGGGGCAGGTTTTCACTGCTGTAACCCACCTTGTGCTCGTGGCAGGTTCGGCCGCAAAGCCATGCTCCAGCTGTCACTCGTGTGCTCGGTCATGTTTGGGATGCTGAGCGCGGCCTCCGTGTCCTACAGCATGCTGGCCATCACACGGACCCTCACCGGCGTGGCCCTGAGCGGCGTCTCCCTTATTGTGTTGCCTCTGGGTAAGTACAGTGGGGTCTGTGGACACCGATGCACAGGGGTACTTGTCTAATAGGCAGAGTAGAGCTAGTACAGGAGCCTGAAACTCATTGTGTGTATGCAATAGCACCACAGACAGCCAAAAGGACATCCCTCCTGGGAGGATCCAGGAATTACAATGCCCTGTTCCTCTAATTAATGGTTGAACAGTCTTCTCTAAATATAACACCCACTTATGAGTACTTCCGTTGCAACGTTAACACTTGCAATCCACGCAGCATCATTCCTGTTCAGGATCATGAGTAGCACAATAACAGACATAAATCAAAGTATCTGCCCCTTTCCTCTGACACCGAGTTCTCACCCCTCAAACACGTTGTTAAGACAATCCATCAGCACGATGATGTCTGCAGCAGCAGGAAGGAGGATGGTGTGTCATCCGCAGGGTATTCCCACCTCCCCAGTCCTGAGTTTGCTCACAGCTTTCCCGAGTTCCCAATCCGGATTTTTAGTAAGAATATGGGGAAAGAACCACCCAAAAAACCAAAACCATGCGGAGCTCGGCAAACCTGAGGCTGAGGAATTGAGGTATTTATGCCATAAAACCAAGTTCCAAACTCCGGGGTACCCGACATAGCACTGGGTGATTCTGTAGACAGAGTTGGGATGCCCTAGGCAAGACTCATTGTATCCAAGAGCAAGTTACAGGTACAGCAAAAAAATACCCAGCCTTTTTGCAGCTATAGCCAAAAATCAAGCCAAAATGGCTCCAGTACTGGACCAGCTCACAGGAGACCTGACCCCAAAGGTTGCTGTGGTTATTATTGTTATAAAGGTTGATGCCTGCAAGACAAAGCGGAGCTTGGGAGGGACATTTCTGGTTGTTAGAGGCTGCAGCACGATGTCAAGATCTTTGGGGGGAAAGTGGCTTTTATTTCACACACACAAGAAGAAGACCACTATCTGTTATGGCTTCACATGTGCATTGGTATCTACTCTGGATGGATTCCACATGAATCCATCTTCATACATTTCTTTAATCTGGATTAACGAGTGGGCAGAGAAATGGGAAAGCGTGCACTGTGGGTAGGGGAAAGGGGTATTTGATAAAGACAACCATTTAAATGCTATTGAATGGGATTTAAAATCACCGAATGTGTTTTTCACACTGTTTCTTACTGTGTGTCCAGTATTTGTTCTTCGAAGGCTTTCTTTCAGCTGCTCACAGCTTTGCCAGAGGTTAAGCGTTGTGGATGAACGTTTTTAATGTGCCAAATGTCAGCCAACCAGTGGAGCTTTCCTGGAGGAGAACACCAGGGATGTCACCTCGCTTTGCCCTTGTTTAAAGCCCTGCAGACCCCTTCCTGGAGGAGCCCTGTGTGTCCCAGCTGAACGCTGCCTCCCTCTTGCAGGGATGGAGTGGGTGGACATTCAGCACCGCACTTTCTCCGGGATCCTGACTAGCATCTTCTGGAGCATTGGGAACATGCTGCTGGCCATGGTAGCGTACTTGGTGCGGGAATGGCACTGGCTACTAGTAGCTGTCACAGGACCTTGTCTTCTGAGCATTGTCTGCCTGTGGTGAGTGCAGCCAGATGGCTGGTGGGGATGGGAGCGGGCTTTGGGGACAAGGAGGAGGCAGGACGAAGGCATTTGGGGACAGGTTGCGGCGCAAAGGAGCAGGATTTGGTGCTGTAAGCACTGTCAGTCATGGCTTAGAGCAAGAAAAGAGAGCCCAATAAATGCAGTCAGGACCAGGTCAGATCCCTGGGTTTAATCCCTGGTAGACTCAAGACAGATCATTTATCCACCCTCTGTCCCCACCTCATCCGGGAGGATACCTTTGGTACCAGTTCTTCCATATCAGCCTATGACATCTGCAGGCTGGGCCACATGCACTTCCCATGGCTTTTCTCAGCTGTGGAGCCATCCCAATGGGTCAAATACTACATCTGCTTTCTGTGAGCTACTTCCCTCTTGTAGCATTATTTAAGCAATACTTTACATCTCTTATGCCTTAAAATGGGACATGGTTCATTTAATCAAAGAAACTGATTTTCCTCCTCTTTTTATTTTTTCATGTAGTAATACAGACAGAATAGAGGGTCGATCCACTGACACTGTGACTAACATAAGGTTTATTGCATTGGTTTATTCAATGATCCAAAGCGGTTCCATTTCCTGGCTGGACAAAAGTCCCCTGTCAAAATAATAAGCAGGTATTCCCACAAGAACAGCTCTGCAGCAGAACAGCATCCCCTGTTGCTCAGTGACTAACATGGATGCTTCACGGGGGGCCACAGCTTCAAGGATTTAGACCCCAGTTGACAGCCTTGTGCAGAAGGCTTTGATAATGGCGAGACCCAAATGATTTTAGCAATGAACAAAGTAAATGTAGAGCTCACTAAAGCCTTTTCTACAGAGTAGTATTTTTATATCCTACAATTTCAGCATTTACAGCAGCCTGTACTCATTTAAGGGTAGAACAGCATGCACGTGTGACAGGGGTGTCCCGTTACTGCATCGCAGCTGCTATTTGTAGCTGAGGTGGAAGGCTCATAGAGAAGACCCCCTGTCTTTGGCCAGGGGTGGAAAACACGGAGCACCAACAGGAGCCCTGTCCTCTCGCACCAGGTGGGTCCCGGAGTCTGCCCGGTGGCTCATAGCCAATGGCCAAGTGAAACAAGCTCACAGGAATCTGCTCAGATGTGCAAGAATGAACGGGAGGAAGGACTTCACTGTCTCACCACAGGTGAGAAACTGGAGATCCAGACACACGTTCTTCCTCCCCCATCTTCTCTCTGTTTTACATCCATTTGATACCTGGAGCAATGCTCAGCCTGCAGTGTCATCTGTGGGCACTGTGGTCCCCAGTGTGCTGTTTCACTCTAGAAAGCAGCTACATCCACTCCTAAAATAAAGCAGCAGTTCTGCTCCCATAAGGCCAGCAATCCCCTTCATTCAGTGAGGTGTCTTTTCAGTCATTATTGCCATGACAAGAAGCCTCAATGCACTGGATGATGGACTAAATACACAGCAAGACAGGAGCATAGCCTGATAAAATAAGGCAGAGGCATCTCTCCCAGAACAGAGTATGCAGATGCATGAGCAGTTTGTGCAGCTCGGTGTTTGCCTTCTTGGTTGCTTTAGTGTTTGCCAAGTACAATGCTAGCAGAAAGCAAACACACATTGATAGCATGTAGTTGGCATAGTTTCACATTGCACTTCAGATGCATGTGGTGTTACCCAGAAATGCAAAAGCTAGTCCACTTTAGGCTGCCTTCAGTGTACGTGTGAACCTGTCAGCCATAGTGCAGGGATGCAAAGGATGTAGCAAAGCTGCTCAGCTAGGTGCTAAATAAAGGGCAAGAACCCTAAAAACTGGCCACCTACCTTCAACTCCTCATACCTTTTACCAGGGTCAAGGTACAAGACTGATCTGGAAATCTTCATCTTGTGCTGAGTTCTGTCTTAAAAACATGTGTTTTGCAGTTAGAC
Source organism: Pezoporus wallicus (assembly GCF_028554395.1). Classification (NCBI taxonomy): domain Eukaryota; kingdom Metazoa; phylum Chordata; class Aves; order Psittaciformes; family Psittacidae; genus Pezoporus; species Pezoporus wallicus. The sequence continues at coordinate 267,320 of NW_026635101.1, read as the reverse complement.
TCACAAATGGTGACACCTTGGTCCATGGTGCTTTTCTAAGGACACTGTTGGCTCCAGTTGGATGTGATGGCCCAGTTCTAGGCAGGACTCAAATGCCAGGCAGAAGCTGGTCTCTCCCTTTGGAGAAAGACCAGAGCACAGTCTGTGATCACACCAAACCTCCACAGCCAGGCGTGGATGGCTGTGTGTCCAACACCTCTAATCACGTGGACTAATTTGGTCCACATGATTTATCTTGACCTTCCCAAGAGCAACAAAGCTCAGCTGTGAAATCCAGTGGGCACACAAGTTTGTGGCTCATTAAACATTGATCTCTTCTTTCATGTCCACTGGTTTTCCTCTCACTAAAAGACGAAGCTAGGAAACCCTAGGCACCAGCATGTGAGCCCTGTGCATGGTCCTGCTGCATCTCTGTGTTCACCCACTGCTCCTGCATCCACACCACTTCCTTACCCTGGCCAGCATGTCATTTATTAAAAGCAGTTTCTTAATATCTATTGAAGAAGCAATTTGCCCTTTTGATTTACAACACAAAACTGGTGTTTAATCATGTGGGGAATGATGAGTGTGGCAGACAGGAGCCGAGTGTGGCTCTGCCTTGCCTTTAATCAAGCCAGTAACTCTGACTAAATATGTAACAATAAAATGTTATATCCTTTTCCATTCAGCCTTGGCTGAAGACTCTGTATTTCAGAGCACATTGGCGCACCCTCATCCTATTGCAGGGTTAGGAAATATAGCTGGGACTTCCCCACCACACTGTGGCCACTGGACCACAATCAGGAAAGGCTTGCAGTTAGGACACCTTGAGGTTTATAAGAACACACTTGGTTTTTCTTGTTCATATCCAAACATGACTTGTCTGACTCAAGTTTGCTTTATTGATTTGACCAGGCACCAGTGTGTTTTGATTACTTATAAGGGGAATAACTGATTCTCCTTAGCTCACTTTGATTGTGAAAGATGTATGATCTCGGGGTAGTTGCACAGCACGTTACTGACATACTCTTAGGTTTAATGGCGTTGTCTTATAGAACTGATTAAGGAATTTCCCAGCGTGATGGTTTTTTCAATAGGAAAAGCTTTATCACTCATCCAGGAACTGCAAGGAATAGTATGCAATCAGAAATAAAATCCTAGCTCTTTCCTAGAGAAACAGGCTGTGTCTTACAGCTATCCTCTTCCTAACACTTGCTTTCATTTAGCACAATTCTTTTAACCAGAGAGCTCTTTGGGCTGGGATTTCTCTTTTATTAGACATTTCCACAAGTCTCCAGCCCCTGGACCTCTTCAGCATCATCTTAACTGTAGGTGATGCTCTAGGCCTGCAGATTCCCTCACCCTTCTCCCTCCCCAGCCATCACTGAATTATGTGCATTTTAAGCTTCTTGTGGTTCTCACCGTTCTGGCTCTCTCAGTTGTCCTTCCACATGTCAAGAAATCTGGCTAACATGCCACACCGGACAATATATGCCCAGAGAACTGTTCTGCAGTGGAAACCTATGGGAAATCCAAGGTGGGGATGGGAAAGGCAAAGGCCCCAGCCTGTGTAGGGTTTCCTAAAAGTACAGCAGCTGAGCTATCTTCTTCTTCCCACCTGCCCCAGGCCCTCAGAAAGATGGCAACAGACAAGAAGCCAGGAGGGAGTTACTCCTACATCAGCTTGTTCAGGACACCAGTCCTGCGGAAGATCTCCCTGTGTTCAGGGGCTGTGTGGTAAGCAGCATCACTTCACATGGTGGAGGGACGTTCTGCAGTTCTCCAGCTGGATTTCCCTAACCCCCATCTCTACACTCTCTCCCTACAGGTTTGGTGTTGCCTTCTCTTATTATGGCATGAGCATGAACCTTACAGGCTTTGGGCTCAACATGTACCTCTCCCAGTTTGTCTTTGGCGTCATCGAGATTCCAGCCAAGATGATCATGTATGTGCTGGTGAATCGCATCGGACGGCGGCAGAGCCAGGCGTGGTCGCTCATCCTGACCGGACTGTGCATAGGAGCCAACATCATCATTCCCAAGCGTGAGACCTCCGTCCAGTTCTTGCTAAAGGGGAGGGATCCGTCCTGTGCTGCCCTAGAGAACCATAGAACTCGGGTCACAGGCAACTCTGTATAGACTTGGCCTCCACCTCAAGGCCACCTGTGGGACAAGGTTGCTACTGCGGGCTAGCCCTAACATCTAGTGGCAAGATGGTCTCGAGTCCCTGTGAAGTGGCTAGTGAAGGGCACAGTGATAGCAAGGTGAAGCGCCTGTCTTTATTATAGACATTGTAAAATGGGAAATGTCAGAATCTATCCTTTCGTCGGTTCAAGCTCCCACTTGGGCTAATACTTACCAAACTTACTGATCCAGACTTTGGAGACAGCAGCTCCAGACCTATGAAGCTCCCTGTTTTTTTCCGTAGGAGCACTGAACCTTCTTCCTTCTTGTATCTGAGGCCAAAGGAAACTTCTTCCTAGAGGCTGTTATTGCACCATTGTCTTAAATGTCTTCTCTTTCCTTCTAGCCTTCACTGCCTTGCGCTCTGTAGTAGCCATTATGGGCAAAGGTTTCTCAGAGTCTGCATTCACTACCGTCTTCTTGTACACCTCTGAGCTCTACCCCACCATACTGAGGTAAGAGATGCTACCTGCCTGAGTGCACAAGCACATAGATGGGATGCCACCTTCAGATCTTCGCCATCAGCACCAGGATGTGCTGTTGGCAAGAATGCAAGTATGATGCCTTGCCTCTAGAAGTAGCAGGTTCTAGGGATTACACATACTCACTCATCCTAGGAGGAGAATCATAGAATGGCTTGGGCTGGATCCAGTTCCAACCCAGTGGCATCCTCTGGACTCACTCCACCAGCTCCATGTCCCTCAGTGCTGGGGGCAATTATCGTTGTATGAGGATACAAATATAGAAAACAAAACAACAAAACAACCCAGAAAAAAAAACTGGCAGAGGGAAAACCAGGGAAGGGGAAAAAGCCTCAGCACTTATAGAAAAATATTGGGAAGGAGCAGAGGGTCTGCACTTTCTCCCAAGTCTTGCTATGAAAGAAGTCACCATCTGTTCCTTGTGGCATTCTGCACCTCCTCGGTGCCCTCCCTTTCCAGGCAGAACGGGATGGGGTACACCTCCTTCGTGGCACGCCTCGGTGGGGCTTTGGCCCCACTTGTGTTTCTGCTGGATGAGGTGTGGAGGTCTCTGCCCGAGGTGACCTACTGCGGTGTCGCCGTGTGCTGCGGCTCGGTGGCCTTCCTGCTCCCGGAGACCCTCAACGTGTGCCTGCCTGAGGGCATTGAGGACGTCGAGAAGACACAGTGAGTCAGCTCCATCCTGCCCTGCACACGGAGCCTGCTGAGACAGGCAGGGGACCCTCTCTCTGCCACCCGTAACTCCGCATGTGCAGGTGGCAGCGCAGTGGAGATGGGGGCTGTCAGCCTTCCTGTTCGTCTCTCCATCTGCCCAAACCTGCCTTCTTTTCTTCCAGAGTGAAAGGGCCACCGCAGATCAGTGCTCCCGAGAGCATGCCGCCTCTGCTGAAGTGACCCCATGGGCCAGCCACTGTATAGGACTGCAAAGCCAAGCTGTGCTCTGACCTGTCAATGAAAGAACCTTTACTGTGCACCTAGTCTCTCCCTGCAGGGAAAAGGGGCTGAGAACACTGGAGGAAGGAGGTGGATCAGGAAAGCAGCTAGAGGGAGCTAACCCACTCTGCAGCGTGACCAGGAGCAAGAAGGCAGAGGTCTAAAACGGTGCGGAAATAAAGTGCTAAGCTCTTCCAGTCTTTGCCCTTGTTGGACAAGCAGCACCTTTCAGATCCATTCTAGAAACTACCATCCACTGATTTACACACCACAAGGAACACAGTGCAGCAAGAAACAATAGTGTGAATTGTACAAACCCAAGTCATCTCCTATACATCTGACTGGGTGGTGGATAAACCATCAGCTGTAGAGACAAGTGTCTCTTGAGTTTGGAAACTGGGCATTTCTCACTCTGAGGCTCAACACCTGCAAAAAACACACGCAGGAATCTCACTGAGAACGGGAAAACTTCAAGTATTTGTCCCAAATACACAAAGATGAAAACAAGATTTTGCAGACTGCTTAAATGTAGTGTGTGTAAGCACCCTTTAGCTAAAAAAAACCAAACCCAACAAAACAAAACATACCACACTGCTAAAAGAACCTTCGCATGGCATATTTACTAATCCATTATTGAACTTCATTCTGCTTACTGGTCTAAACATTGATCTTAAATTTATGTAATGCCTTTGCATTTTGCCCTTCCTTCTCCAAACAATGACATGAGCCATCAACTTATCTACAGATCTGGAAGCCTGACAAACAGCACTTTCCCTAAATTGGGAAGAGGGAATGGCCTCAGCATTTAAGTCCCAGGGGCACTGTGATTCTCTGGGCTGTGAGGGGTTTAAAGCACAGGGGTAACACAAACCAAGGATGAATCTGGAAGCGGGTGCAGACCCATCCCAGGTCAACAAGCACCTCCTAATACAGACAAGCTGCTGGCTTCAATAGACTCCCAGACTGGTTTGGGTTGGAAAGGACCTTAAAGCTCATCCAGTTCCAACCCCTGCCACGGGCAGGGACACCTTCCACTAGACCAGGTTGCTCCAAGCCCCTGTGTCCAACCTGGCCTTGAACACTGCCAGGGATGGGGCAGCCACAGCTTCTCTGGGCACCCTGTGCCAGGACCTCAGCACCCTCACAGGGAAGAATTTCTTCCTAATGTCTCATCTCAGTCTCCCCTCTGTCAGGTTAAAGCCATTCCCCCTTGCCCTGTCCCTTATCGGGAGCCCTGCTCACGCTGCCGGTGACGCAGCGCAGGACACGGCCGGTGCCTGTGCCGCAGGTTCCGCAGCAGCACGGGCGGTGCGCGCTGCACCGGAGCCTGGGCGCCGGCAGGCCCGGGGGTGATCTCCCCGCACGGTGCCGGACGCGGACGGGCGGTACCGGAGCACACCGGGGAGCCTCGGCCTGCGGACGGGCGGTGCCCGGTAACGTCAGGGGGCGTTTCGCTCCACTTCCGGGTCACCCCCCCCTCCCCTCCCGCCGCGGCGGGCCGGGCCATGCTGAGGGGGGCCGGGCGGCGCCGGGCCCTGCCTGGGCAGCGGCGGGGCCCCATGGGGCTGGGGCGCGCCCGGGGCCGCCGCGGGTAGGGAGGGGAGTCCCGGCGCCATGTACACGTTCGTGGTGCGGGACGAGGGCAGCAGCGTGTACGCCGAGGTGAGCCGGCTGCTGCTGGCCAGCGGGCAGTGGCGGCGCCTGCGGAGGGACAACCCGCGCTTCAACCTGATGCTGGGCGAGAGGAACCGGCTCCCCTTCGGCAGGCTGGGTAAGGCCGTGCCCCGCGCACCCCCGCTGCAGCCCGGCCGTGCCCGTCCCGCTCGGTGGGGTCCGCCGTCCGCCCCGGGCAGGGCGTGCCAGGGTTGGGAGGGGGTGTCCCCGGTCTGTCTCCCCGCTGGCACCGTGTGCCGGGCTCCCTGTCACGGGCACCCGGTGCAAGCCCCCGGGTGCGTCGCTCAGAACAAAGAGCAGGAGCCGGGAGGGTCTCGGTGCAGCCGCTTCCCGGGCAGGGCTCTCCGCAGGGCCGGGTCCCGGGCATCGGCTGCATCGGGGCTTAGAGGATCCCCCCCTCGCAAGCTCTCGGAGGGTGGTTTCACCAGTGCCTCCCCCGCCAGAACACACAGCCCATCTTGGGGGTGCGGGGGGCAGAGGGCCCCTGGAGACCCCCCTCTTGTATGCCACAGACCCTCGGGGCCCCAGCACCCATGGGTGCAGCCCCCACCTCCTGCCCTGCCTGCTTTGTACTGCAGCAACACGCTTGGGGACACCCCTGCAGGGGCTTTCCCCCCAGTCGCAGGGGCTCTGGTCACCCAGCACGGGGCTGTGGGGAAGGCGGTGGTGCCTGGTGCAGGGCAGGGGCGTTGCAGTGCTGAGCTTACATGTTCTGGGGGTGTTGCTATTGTTTGGGACTGGTGAGGGAACGGGTCTGAGCCAAGCACGATCAAACCTTTGCACTGGAGCTGAAGCTGGTGGGGGTGTGCCTCTGCAGGGGATGACAGCATGTATAGTGCCGGCTTGAAGCAGGATGAGGGTTATTCCAGAGGTTCTCTGTGGGTGTAGGCCCAGGCCAGCCTCCCTCCCCACCTTTCCCCCTCCTTCCTGAGTCCCTGGGTCACACTGTCAACATGCAAGGTCCTGGGAGCTTCCCTCTGCAAGGTTGTCCCCTGCCTGCCATACACACTGCCTGTCCAGGGCACAGCCACCTGGTCCTCTGCCCCACGGATGAGGAAGAGCCCAGGAGTAGGCAGGGAGTGTGCCATGCACTGCCTGCAAGTGAGGAGAGCTGAGCCAGGCGCTGGCAGCACTGTAAGGACCAGAGATGCACTGTCATTGCCCACGGCTGGCAGGTCTCCGTGCGTGGTGCCAATTGCTGTTCTGGCTCCTGTCACCAGGCCTGTTGGAGCAGGTTTGAGATGAGAACACTGCAGACCCCAGCTGTTTCCCTCCCACAGTCCCCCATGTCTGCATCCATTGGCTGGCAGGACCCTCCTGGTCTCCCTCCCTGCTCTTGGACCTGGTTTCTTCCTTTCTGGGGTGAGTTTGCAGCACTGCTTCTGGCTGCAGAAACATCAGAGCAGGAGGAGCTCCCTTGCCCCAGCAGCTCCAGGACAGGATGGCTTTTGCAGCCCTTTTCTTGCAGTTCAGACCCAGCACCGACTGTTCTTTCAGACTGCAAGTCACCAGCTCCAGCACCTTTTCCCTTGTCTCCTCATGTGTTTGTGAGTGACAAGTCCACATCACATGGCAATGCCATCTGGTCACCTCCCAGCATCATGGTGTCTGCAGCAGGCAGGGAAGCACCAGGGGAGGCTTAAAGCAGTAAGGATGCTCACACGCAGTGTCACCAGGCTCTAATGTGGCCAGCGGGTCGTGCCTTGGCACTGGCTTCTTTAACCCATCCTTCTGTAGCCGAAGCTGGTTGCCTGAAATCAGTAGATTCAAACCAAAAATAATGTGGTTATTTTGGTGCATCTTCCAAAAAGCTGTATCTTCTCTGTAACGTTTTCCTAAAGCTGTCGCCCTGAGCAACTGTTGCATCAAAGCTGGGTTGGTTTGGTTTTCCTAAAGTCTTTGCTCAGTGGAAGGAGACATTAATTCACAGGACTGTAGGTATTCGCATTACTTGGGGTTGTACTAGTGGGCACCATGCGAGTAAAATTAGGTGAGACATGAGGAAGAAGCTCTTCCCTGTGAGGGTGCTGAGGCCCTGGCACAGGGTGCCCAGAGAAGCTGTGGCTGCCCCATCCCTGGCAGTGTTCGAGGCCAGATTGGACACAGGGGCTTGGAGCAACATGGTCTAGTGGAAGGTGTCCCTGCCCGTGGCAGGGATTGGAACTGGATGAGCTTTACGGTCCTTTCTGACCCAAACCATTCTATAGCTTTATTCTATGTCTTGCTCTCAGCTGGAAGCTGGACAGGATGGCAGCAGCTGTCTGTAGTGTAACATAAATCTGGGCATCACCATGCAGTCTCTCCCACACAGCCACTGCAGCTGAACATAGATGTGCAGGAGGCGAGTGATACCTGGGGCAGTACCTGGGTCTACCTCTGCAGACTGCCAGAGTGAAGTAAGACACACATCCTTTAACATTTCCCAGTGTGCTACAGAGAATCCTGCTGTCCACAAAGAAAGAAATGAGGCCCTGTCCTAAGCTGTGTTCTTTGTATTGTGGTGTGCTTCCCTGCATCCTCCTGCTGCATTTAAAAGTAGCTGAAATCTTTGCTTATAAAAACTGCCACCAGGAAAAGGAGAACATTCTTTGGGTGATGTTGTCAGTTCCTAGCATGAATTAGGAAATCATTCTTTTCCATTGGAATATTGAAGTGTCAGGTTTATGTAATTAAAAGAGAGGAAACACAGGAGCTAATACCAGCTTAGAGTCTGTTTCTGTGACACAGAGCAAGGAAACAGCCTCCATTCTCTGCCCTCCTGTGCAGGTCCTTTCCACCAAGCACATGTGTTTCCTTTATTAATAGAGAAGTTTGTCTGATGTCTTTGTTTCCCCTTTTTAGGCCACGAACCCGGTCTCGTGCAGCTGGTGAATTACTACAGGGGAGCAGACAAGCTGTGCCGCAAAGCGTCTCTAGTGAAGTAAGACATGCACCGAAACGTTACATGGGTTGGGCAGAAATTCTTCTGAGCATGGTTGAGCGTTGAAGCTCTTGAGAAGGTATTTCACAGAACAGCTGCCCTGGGAGTGTCCCAGCACGTGCTGTCTTCAGGCTCCTGTGCTGGTCTCTGGAGCTATCTGAGTGCATAAAGACTTCTCTGTAACTTCAGGGGAAATGCTGTTTCCACTGAATTACATCTGCTTGAAACCAGAGAGTGCAGTGAATCAGATTAGAGCCAAATCAAAAGAGAGATTAAAAAAAAAAACCAAACAACCCATATCTGCTGTTTTTCCTTGTGACATTTAATTCAAAGTTACCCCTTTTATTCTGTTTCATACAGAGATGAGACACTAATATGCCTTCAGCTAATGAGATTTGTTGGTCAAACAAATGCTTGAAAACATCTCCAGGCAGAGCTCTGGGGGTTATTTCTGCATGGCCAGCCATGCCAGGGTCTCCTGGGGAAATGTGGATGAGCTTTCATTGTAGATAAGCTCTTCCGTCTGCAAACTCTGCAGCCATTAGGGCATCTTCATGTCAGAGCTCTTGATCTCCTTCAAGCGTTTGATTCCACATTAGTGTTTGTGCTGCCTCTTGCTGATGCAGTCCTGCAGACTGGGTGTGCTGATCCAAGGTCTCTCTTTCCCCTGTTAAGAACCTGGTCCCAATCACTTAACAATTGTGATGGTGTTTGTCAGGAGCTAGCAGAGTGTTCTTTACACAAGCACTTGCAGTGCTCCCCAGCTAGATTTCTCCGGCCCATGGTCTAGAGGCAGTGCTGAAAGTTCTTGCACACCTCTTTTTCTCTCCTGGAGCTCAGCTGACCTTTCTAACTGTGGGTGAACCATGCATACAGCTACTTAGGAACCCAGGGGACCACAGATGGCATTCCTCAAGGCAACCAGGATGTCACTGACCGCCAGTCAGTCTCTCACAGAGAGAATCAGCAAGTCATGAGCTCTGCTTTTGGCCTTCAGCAAGCTCAGAGTGAGCATTAAGAGAGGCGGGCAGCAGCCTTGACTCTGAAAGAAAATGGGCCTGGGCTCTGCTACCAGGAATTTACTGGAAGGAGAGATGTGCCAGAGACATCCAAGACACCTTGGGACCTTGCTTTCAGTGGGTTCCCAGTGGCCTTCGTTGGCCACTGCTATTCACCACCAAGCAAAAGAGCCCAGTTAATGATGGTTTTTACTTAAATGTTGCCCATGCAGGTGGGGACTCTCTGGAGATTAACAACCTGTCTCTGTTCACCCAGGCTAATCAAGACAAGCCCTGAACTATCGGAGTCCTGCACGTGGTTCCCCGAGTCGTACGTGATTTACCCAACAAACTTGAAGACCCCTGTGGCTCCAGCCCAGAATGGAATTCGCCACCTCATCAACAACACAAGGACGGATGAGCGGGAAGTCTTCTTGGCAGCCTACAACAGGCGGCGGGAAGGCAATGAAGGCAACGTCTGGATCGCCAAGTCCTCAGCTGGTGCCAAAGGTTCATTCCACAACAAAATGAGCCCCCTTCTCATTATTCCTTACTCTTGACCAGTAGAGTCCCAGGGTTTGGCTAAGCCCAGCTGATATTTAGCATGTTTATGAAAGGCTTCACCTTCCAACTTTATGCCAGTCAAGCCGGCACAGTGCTCTTCTTTGCTTGGCGGCATGGCTCCTGACAAGCGTTGTAACATGCACACAATGCTTAGGATGGCAGTGAAAGGAGCACCCGTTTTCTGTGTTTGTGTCTCAAAATACAGGAAAGTTTGCTGCAGGGAGAAGGCAGCAGGCACCAGGAGGCAAGGGAAGTACATAGAGCAGGAGATAACAGAGAGCAAAATGGGATACGGGGAGGAAGGCAGCAGGCAGGACAGCAGCCTTCAAGGGCAAGGATCCCAGATGTCCGTGCTGTAGCTAAGCCTGCTGCAAGGAGTCTGCATGATAAAACTGTGCCTCATGCTAGCATCCTTCACTGCTCTGCTCTCTTGGCTGTGTTTCTGAGAAGCAACAGCAGAATATGCTTATGTTTGTTAGGGAGGAGGAGAGATGAGTCATGTTAATCTTCTAGAGGAAGTTTTAAATGTCTGGGGATTACTTCTAATGAAGAGGAAAGCTTGTCAATATTAATTGCCAAGGCAGGTCCAGCTCAGGCACAGCTGTTGACCTGGGACAGGTCTAGTGGAAGCTTGGTTGTCTATCAGTGAAAGGAAAATTAGAGGTTTAGGATGTCACTTAAAAATTGAGGAATTTTTCAACTGTGGCTAGAGGTTTTGATCCTTTCTTTGGGAGAAGGGTCAGCTGGCCCATGTAAGCTGCTTTGCTGCCTCGCTGGGTACTCAGTTAAGCTAACCTCACCCTTGATTCACCGTCTGTCCAGTGCAGAGACTTACAGAGGTGGTGTTTCCCTCTTTCCCCCAGTGCACAGCCTGTGGTTGTACCAATGCCAGACAAGTGTTAGATAATTTTACCTGAGCTGGTTTAGCCCTCATATGGCACCGTGCCATCTTTTTATCAGATCCCAGAAGGGATACGTTTTCTCTTCATTCCTCTGCAACAGTGGCTTCAGATCTGGGCTCCTGCAAGAAATACACAGTGACAGCTTCAGCCATAACGTGGCAGTATTTGAACAGCACGTCTAACTTTGTTAATGAAGATCCTCCACAGCAGGGAAAACACTGTCTGTATGGATGAGCGTTTTGAAATGGTGCTTTTCCTAATTCAGCAATGATTTTAATAGTAGCTGAAATGAATTTGGTGAGCAGGGCGATGCTGTGCAAGCGTGCATGCCTCTTCTCTGGCAGCCAGAGAAGCCAGGCAGGGGTATAAAGTCAGTTTGCCATCACAGGTACCTTTGTTTCCCATTTGCTTTAGCTCTGGTTACTGGGGAGAGAGATCCCTGTACTGTGGTAACAGCCACGTGGCTTTGTGGGCAAATGAGCCATGGTCCACATGAGCCCTGAAAAAGCTCCAGCAAAGGCAGAAGGATCCTCAGCCTGATTTTGCCTTTGTCTTTCTGTGCCAGGGGAAGGGATCCTGATTTCTTCAGAGGCTGCAGAGCTCCTGGACTTCATCGATGAGCAGGGACAAGTGCATGTGATTCAGAAATACCTGGAAAAGCCTCTGCTTTTAGAGCCAGGGCATCGCAAGTTTGACATCAGGTAACCTTTTCTGCTCTTGTAACACCGGTTTCCATTTTCGTGCTCTTTTTCTTTTTAAGCCACTGTGACTTGTTCTCTTGCCCCTCAGGAGCTGGGTTCTTGTGGATCATCAATATAATATCTACCTCTACAGAGAGGGTGTCCTGCGGACCTCTTCCGAACCATATAACAGTGCTAATTTCCAGGACAAAACCTGCCATTTGACCAATCACTGCATTCAGAAGGAGTATTCCAAAAACTACGGGCGGTATGAGGAAGGGAATGAAATGTTCTTTGAAGAGTTCAACCAGTATCTGATGGATGCCCTGAACACAACGCTTGAGAATAGCATCTTACTGCAAATCAAAAACATAATAAGGTAGCCAGCTGCCTGTTGCACAGGGGAGCATAACCCTTCAGTGACAGGGAATGTGTATGGACACAGCTGGGGAAGCAGACAGACTGACTGACAAGGGAAGGGTTTCAGTTGTGTAAATGTAAGATAAAGCCATAAACACCCCAGTGTCACTGCTCAGTGAAGACGGACTTCCATAGGTGCTGCTCTCTCAAGGGTATGTGTCAATGTGTCTGCAGTTTGCTAGTTGTGGCTGGAGAAGGATGCAGTGAGATCACTTGGTAAGGGAAGAGGGTAGGTCAAAAGACAGGTCTGGGAGAGGCTGAGGTTAAAATAAGGTGTGAGAGGAGAAATGAAGCGAGACTCAAGTCTGGGGGATCTCACTACTTCCCCCACTATTAGGAAGCAGCAGCAAATCGCATTGGTGTAGGTTGCCTTAGTCCACACAGAGCCACCTACCTCCTGGGCACAGAAACTGCCTGGAAGGAGATCTTAGAGATCACGGCACCGCAGAGAATCCAGGTCTTCGCAGTGCTCCTTCATGATGGAATTTACTTTCGAGTTCCCTACTGCTGTTACTTACATGATGTTTGAGGAACTCTGAGGCAAACAAGCTCTCAGTGGCAATTCCTTGGGGACCTGGTGTAGCCCTTTCTACCTCTGACTTCTGCTCCAGGCTCTAATTGCACATTATGTTCTTCAGCTTCCCTGATTCAGTAGTGAGTGTGGCTGCTTCTCTCCAGCTCTTTGGGAGTTAACTCAGGGGTGTCCCACATGTTTTTTGATGGTTGCAGGTTGTCACTTGTCAGGGACCTGGTTACCATGATGTGTGTTGGATATGGCTTGTAATCTGGGGCAGGCCCAGAGCAACAGGGGACCAGTTAACTGTGCTATAAGTGTGCCCTCAGAAACTGCAGTGTGACACGTCTGCAGGGCTATTAATCTTGACTTTCTGTTTTTCCCTTCACAGAAGCTGCCTTACGTGTATAGAGCCTGCAATCAGCACAAAGCATCTTCACTACCAGAGCTTCCAGCTCTTTGGTTTTGACTTCATGGTGGATGAGGAGCTGAAGGTCTGGCTGATAGAAGTCAATGGGGCCCCAGCCTGTGCCCAGTGAGTACTCAGTTTCTGTAATACCCTTGTGATGCCACTGTTCATGTGCCTTACCCAAAACGTGGCTGTGTCCCAGCTCCAAGTGACAAAGGTGGAAGAAAGTGAATGGCAGGGAAGTTTCCTAGGCACCAGACACTAGTTAGTGCCATTTGATTTAAGTTCATTACTCCTGTGTTTGGGATCTTGCAGCTTCTTTCCTATGTGAGATGGAGAACTAGCCTTACGTTTTGGACATAAGGGTTTGAATATAACTTGGGTCATCTTTATTGATGCTATTGGGTTCTGTTGCAGAATTAATGCTTCAGGGGTCAAGTAGTTTTTCAGTCTCCCTTGTGGAGCCACTGGTGGCTGGTCTTTACGTGAACAGATGATAAATGAGTAGCATTAAGGGCAGCAGCTGGGAGTGAGTGAATGGATTTGCAGGCAGCAGGACCCCAGAGCACACTATGAATGCTGCAGACATTGGATGAAAGCCTCCAGCAGCTGCAGGGAGGCTGGGGCAGCCAAACAGCTGTGCCCATGAACATCTCTGCATAGGCACAGCAGGAGGTGGTGTATTATGTGATGGAGATGACTGCAGAAGACTGAAAATCTTTGCTAAATGGGCACTGTATCATGCACAAGCCTGGCAAAACAGAACAGACTGTACATCACTACATTAGAAGTTGATTAGATTAGATACAGATTAGATTAGATGTAGATTAGATTAGAACATCACCAACAGTAGTCAAAAAATACAGGTCAGACCTGCCTGTTCAGCAGCTTTTTCAGAGCTAAGGCTTAGGGAGCTTTCTGAGTTCAGGATGCCCCCTTCACCATGTGCACTGTGATGCAGTACTGCCTTGCACACCCTTGTGTTGCTGTACGGGCAGAATTTGGCTGTTGTTGGGTGGATTTGGGTTGCAGCAATGCCCTGTTTGCTTTGTGCCCCTATGGCAAACTGCATGTCTACATAAAAATTAGTCAGGGGGTTGCTGGTTTGTCCCCCCTTCGTATCTCATCCTGTCTCTCTCTCATCTCTTAGGAAGCTGTATGCAGAGCTCTGCCAAGGAATTGTGGATGTAGCCATCTCTAGTGTGTTTCCCCTCAGTGACACTGGGCAGAAGACAAGCCAGTCATCATCGATCTTTATCAAGCTGTGATAACAACAGGAATTGCCTCTGCTGTGCACAGGGATAGACTGCACCCGTCGGGTCAGCACAGTGCAGTGGCTTATCTCAGTATCATGCCAAAAAGTGATAAAGACAGGCCACCTATATTCTGGGAAATCATGGAGGAAAACAACAAATCCAGGCATCCACACAAGAGCTGCAATGAGCCAGAGCTCTGGCCAAATAACTCTGCCTGCATTCACCAAAATCTACTTTAGAAACAGCTTGTGTGACTTTGATACCTGAAACAAATCTCTGGGAGAACAAAATAACCTTAAAATGAAACCCCAACAGGGATACTATCATACTGTATTAGCTCCTTCTTTTCTATAGAGATAACATTGGGTTTTTTAAAGGAATTGAGTGAAGAGAACGATGATCTCCCAGGACGTCGTGGCTGGGAAGTTGTCCTCCTCCCGCTGTGTTTCCTCTTTCCTCACCTACTGCATCATTAGTGCCTTAGCTCAGCTCCAAATAGGTGACTCCTTTACTTTGTTCCTGATATATTTTGTAGAAAGGAGCAAGCTCTTTTGCATCGCAGGATGCCTAAAACCAGGAACACCAAGAAGTCAGTTTCCTTAAGTCATGTTTCAAGCTGGTTGGCTGAACACCCAGGCAACGGCTGGCAAAAGGGTGCTGAACTGCAGGTGGTGAATTAACCCAAGCAAGGAAGGCAGTTTTGTTTATTTATAGCTATCCCATTTCCTAATGAGATTTGAATCAGTGTCCGTCCCAGTCTGGTGCAGTTGGATTCAGTTTAAAAGAGGTAGAGACACCCCCTCGGGGCTCACTGACAGGCTGTAGGATTTCTAGCATCACTTTTGTGCTGAGAGTGTTTCAAACAGCAGAAACCCAACCTCCTCAGTTTCTTCTGAGACACTGCAGTGGACTCAGCCTCTTCTCTCAGCTTTCACCTTCATGCATTTGAGCCTCAAATCTGAAATCTTTCAACCCAAAAATGCTGTCATTTTCTGCCTTGAACGCAGTCCACAACTCAGTCCCAGCTCTGGGGAAGGTGGGTGAGGTTTTGCAGACCAGGAAGGGCGTTCCCTGTGTACAGGTTTGCTACACACCTGGGAAGCCATGTGTTTTGGTGGGGAAGGGGAGGTGAAAATCCTTGAGGTCCCTGAATTTCAAAGCTAACATCTACTAAATCCTTGGCTTATTGTCTACCCTGTGAAGTGCATCTGAATTTTCACTAAGCCCAGCACATCCCTCCTAAGGGCAGAGCTCAGTGGGTGGTGGTCAGGGCTGTGTTCTGCTGCCTCTGGCAGGAAAGATGCTTGGCACCCAAATAAGCCAATTCCTGTTACCCAAACCAACCAAACAAGAAGAGGTTGTGGAGGTTACAAGCTGCCTGTGTGTAATGTGAAATGAATTGAGCAATGGGATTTCTGCCTCCCTCAGAAGATCCTAGTGCTTTGGTGTACTTGTCTTGGCTCCTGATGGAGACTTCAGAGATCTTTGTGCCAGCAAGATAATCCTGCCACCTTTCTGAAGGCAGGACTGAAGTGCTCAGGCCTCCTTGGAATGATGCATTTTGATGGTGCTGTCATGGGATGGACATTCATTGTGGACATACTGTGAATGTGCGAGTGGCATCATTTCACACAAGATGAAGAGGGACCGTGAATGCATCACTTCATGAAGTGGGGAGCACTGGGTGAGAAGCTGGGAGAGGACTGGGGAGGAAGAATTTGTTGGGCTTTTTAACCTTATGGTAGCACATCGCTGTCAAAATGTCACTGGAGGCCAGGTAAAAGCATAGTTGTAACACTCCCAAGGTAGAATGTAGGCTGTAATGGTTGTCGCTCAACTTGTGAAGTTCACCACATCTCTATTGGCATTTTCAGATTAGTTTATGTGAGCCTAAATATCACACCTTTGTGCCCAGCAAAGGGAAGATCTAATAGCATTGCTCTGGTCCAGAATGTTCCTGGGGTGACAGAGGAGAGGCTGGGTTCTCCCATGTTCTAGGGCAGACAAGAGCAGAGCGCAAATTGAGAAGGCAAAAATGTTCCCCATCGTGAAATGAGAAATGCTCATTTTCTGGAGTGCTCAACCCATCCTTCTTTTCTTCCCAAAAGGGAAATCCCTCCCTTAGTGCACAGTAATGTGAGATTCCTGCCCCTTGCGTGAGGATAAAGGCAAGGAAGCTGCCTGGATGCAAGCAAAAGCATCTAGTGCTGCCAAGAGGAGACAAGAGCCTCTGTCTAACCCAAGGCCTGTTCCACCCCGGATTGCATTGTGGCGTATCTGCAGCCAGGCATTTTTTGCTGCTCAGTTGAAAGTGGGACTTCAAATGAATGGTAGAGCCATGAGCACAGGCAATGCAGCAATTCATACCCTGCCCGTAACCAAGCTGGGCTTGGGGGAGATGGCAGGTCGGTGTTGCTTTGATCGTTACCTTGTCCACTGAGATTTTTAGGAATAGGCAACAGCCTCTGGAGGAGAACAGCAGGTCTATGTGTGTTTACCCCCTGCTCCCAAAGTCCTCCCCAGGGTAGGGCACAGGAGGTGGATGATGAAGGACAGAGAGCACAGTGCCTAATGTCTTGCACAAAATACTAGCTGCGAGGTGGAGTAGAGGATGTGTGTGTGGCTGAGGCACATATTGCAGCCATGGGTGCACCTTGGGATGCTTAAGCAGCAAGGGATGCTCACAAGCCCTTGTGAAACTTGTTTTTTTTTTTTAGGAATACACAACAATAAATGTTTCCTAGCTTATTTCAGCTAAAAGGTCAATAGGGAAATGTATTGCTCCCTTTCCTGAGCTTTCAGAGAGAGTGGTGCTGGGTTTCCAGAAGACACCTCCTGTATTGCAGAATGTCTCTAGTCTTAGTTGTATCCCTTCATGTCAGGCTTGAAGGACTTCAGGCCCAGGTGCTCTGGCTGTGTTTTCCATCAGGGTCTGGTCCCGCTGAACTCTGGGTTTCAGGTGACTCCCATGTGGCTTGTTTCATACCAGATTAGTCGTGGTTACCGCGCAGCAGCTATTGTGCTCCTGCTGAAATCCAGTGGCTGCCCGCAGAGGATGCCGGAGAAGTCGAAGAAGGGCTCAAAAAGCTGCTTCATCCCCAGCGCTGCTGTGCCCGTGCATGTCCCTGCTCCCGGCATTTCTTGTCCTCTGCGTGGAGCTCTTCCCCAGGAGAGCAGTGCTGTGCCATCCGTAGGTTCATACCCATGTCTCATTGCCAGTGTCCGCTATGGCAGCCCTCGGAAGACCGTGGTGCTGAGAGGATGGTGGGGTACGTCTGGCACTGCTACCCAGCTCCGGTTCGTGTCCCCATGTCAGCATGTGCGTGTGGGGCCGGCGGGTGCCTGAGCCGGTGGGTCTCCGGTGACTCTTTCCCACGTCTCTCCTAAACCATCATTAAAACATGTGAACCCCATGGCCTGCAGTGTTCCTTTGGGGGGTATTGCCCCCTTGCATGGAGGTTTCCTCACCTCAGGGTGACAAGCGTGAGGCGGCAGCACGGCACTGAGGGGCTGGCCTCACACGCCAAGGCTGTCCCAGCACCCATAGGAGATGGAGGGGAGGCGGTTTGAGGGTCAGGGGTGCAGAGGCAACGGGGGGGGAGTGTGTCAGACTAGCAGGAACATGGTGCTGGGGGGAGCAGAGCTCGGGGGGACGTGGCTGGGGCTGACTGAGGGGGGCTGCAATGGGGGGACGGCTGAGGGGGACGGCGATGGGAGGACACAGCGACGGGTGGCGCTAGAGCACCGCAGGGGCGCTGCCTTGCGCGGACGCGCTTCCCCACCACCGAGCTGCGGTGTGAGCGCAGCAGCGCCCCCCGGCGGCCTGGCGGAATCCCACCCGCTGTACGCGGTGCGGTGCGGTCCGGTCCTCGCGGTCCCGCCCCGCCGCTTCCCGTGAGGCGGCGCGCGGCCGGGCGGCATGGCGGAGTGCGGCGGGCAGGACCCGCACAGGCTGCGGCCGAGGCCGGCGGTGCGCAGCGCGCCCCGGAGGGACCTCACCGGCGCCCACATCGAGTCCTTCAACTACGCCGTCAGCGAGGGGGTGTACCGCGCCGTGCAGGTCTGCGGGGGGGGGTGGGGGCGGCGGCGGCGGCGGGAGGGGTCCCCGGGGGTCGCCCGCCGCGCCTCACCCGGTGCCGTTGCAGGATCTGCTGCCGCTGGAGTTCGCGCTGAAGGACAGGCGGGTGTCGCTGGCCGTGGATGGGGTGTCCATCGCCCCCCCCGCCGTGCCCCCGGGGACCGTGTGCCAGGAGAGGAAGGTGTTCCCCGCCGAGTGCCGCGGCCTGCGCAGCACCTACCGCGGTAGGATCACTGTAAGTGTCCGGCTGACGGGGCCCGCCCGCCCTCCCGGTCCGCGTATTCCTGCCGCTCGGGGTAGCCCCACGCCGCCGGTCCCGGTCAAAGCCGGCTGAGTGTGAAGTTAAAGACCCCTCTAGGTAAAGTCCCCTTCCCGGGCTCACCTGCCCCGGGGGATTCTGAAGAGCTCCCTCTTAGTCTGAGTGTTGGTGAAGTGTGAGCTCACTGCGCAAACCTCCCTTCAAACCGAGCTCCTCATGGGCCCCATCTCCACTGTCCATGTGTTCATGGAGTCATAGGATTAGAGAATCAGTCAGGTTGGAAAAGACCCTCAAGATCACCCAGTCCAACCGTGCCCCAGCACTGCCAAGGCCATCACTAACCCATGGCACTGAGGGCCTCGTCTGTGCTGTTTGTGAACACTTCCAGGGACGGTGATTCCAGCACTGCCCTGGGCAGCCTGTTCCAATGCCTGACTGCCCTTTGGGGAAGGAATTGTTCCCAATATCCAGCCTAAACCTCCCCTGATGCAGCTGAGCTCAGCCCCCTCCTGGCTCCATCCTCCTTTCAGGCAGTTGTAGAGAGTGATAAGGTCCCCCCTGAGCCTTCTCTTCTCCAGACTAAACCACCCCCAGGTCCCTCAGTCATTCCCCATCACACTTGTGCTCCAGGCCCTGCACCAGCTCCATTGCCTTTCTCTGGCCCTGCTCCAGCACCTCAGTGTCTGTATTTTAGTGAGGGGCCCAGAACTGAACGCAGGATTCAAGGTGCGACCTCACCAGTGCTCAGTACAGAGGAATGGTCACTGCCCTGGCCCTGCTGCCACACTGGTGCTGATACAGGCCAGGATGCTGTTGGACTTCTTGGCTGCCTTGGCACAAGCTGCTCATGTTCAGTTCCATCAGTCAGCACCCCCAGGTCCTTTTCTGCTGAGCAGCTTTCCAGCCACTCTGCCCCAAGCCTGGAGCATTCCATGTGGTTAGTGTGGCCCAGGGGCAGAAACCGGCGCTGAGCTTTGTTGAACCTCACACCACTGGCCACAGCCCATGGATCCAGCCTGTGCAGATCCCTCTGTAGATCCTTCCTACCCTCCAGCAGATCAATACTCCCAGGCAGCTTGGTGTTGTCAGTGGCTTTCCACAGGACCTTACCTGTGTTCTTTTCTGTCAGATTTGCTTTGCAATCAGCCAGTCTGTTTGGAAGACCTTGGAAGAAAGACCTGTGTCATCCCAGTCTTGTTTCTGCAGGAATCGGTGTTTCAGAAGCAGTGGTGTTCCCATATTGTAGTTCAGAGCTATAAACTCAAATTGTATCTTCACCATTTTTCTGAATTGCTCTGAAGTTTGTGCAGAGGAGAAGCAGCATCCCCAGCAAATATTTTCCTTTGCACCCAGTTGTTTGAATTTTTCTCTGTCAAAGCATTACAGTGATAAAAGCAGCTGCAAGTGTAGGATCTTATCTGAACATGAGAATGGAGCAGTTGCAGGTTGTTCAGAGTCTTTCCCATGGCTCTTAGATTTTTCTGAGCTAGAGATGTGTTATTTTCCATACCTGAATTATTTCCTATCTTTTATTTTTTTCCCCAATGTCTGTTTAATTCGTTTGGGTTTGTTGTTTTTTAATGAACCTGTGTGCAACAGTTGGAACAAAACTTTTTGCTCCCACTTTGTGTTTTATCACCTTGTTATGTGCAGTCCAGGAGTCCTGCAGAGCCACTGCCAGATCTTGTTACTGTCAATACATCATTTCCTTTCAGACATGTGAAAGATCATTTGCGAACATGTGAAGTGAACGAGTCTTAGCAAGGGTCTGCAGGCTGCAGTGTGGATGGCCTCCCATTGAGCACGTTTTTTTCTGCTTTTAACTGTGTGTTAATTTCAGAGGTTTCCTTTCCTATCCCGTGGCTGCCTTTTTCATTTAGGCTGCTCTCCTGGGGGGGTCTGAAAGGCTGAATGGATTGTACCAACACTTTACTAGCAGCTTCTTTACCCAGTTCTAGACTCGTAGATCTTCTGTAAACCCATGTTGGCTGTTTTGTGGAGTGCAGTCTTTCTGCCTGTATCTAGTAATTCTGCTTTTTATTGTATATCGTTATTACCATTTTTACAGTGATGGAAGTTAATAGATTGTGGTTACACTAAACATACAGTTAATACAGCAGGAAAGATTAAACTCGATTTGCTCATGGTTTGCGTTATGTCGTTTCAGGCTGACATCAGCTGGTCAGTGAATGACATGCCTCAAGGGACGATTAAATATCTCCTGGGGTATATTCCAATCATGGTCAAGTCCAAGCTATGCAACCTCTATGATCTGTCTCCACAAGAGCTCATGCAGCACCATGAGGAGGAAGAGGTAACAGGGATTTGTGGGTCAGGAAAATCTGCATTTTCAGTTGTCTTCTACAGCTTTTTTTCCTCACCCCCTCCCAGTAGCACATCAGCTGCTAGTGATTGAATACTCAATTATTTAGTGCTGTATCACTCACGAAAGAGTGAGCAAACTATGAAACACAATCTACAATGGCACACTGTTGCTGCCCCCTTGGTGTTCCGCTTGTAACTTTACTCAGAGTATTACTTGCTACCGAAACACTTTGTGTCTAATGACATACTCTTTGGGGAGCTATAAGTTTATCAGTGTTAAGTCTTTACGTGCCCAGAAAGAGGTTTCCTGCACTAAAGATTCCTCTCATTTGAGAACTTCAGAGTATTTATTTAAACAGTAGTTCATGTCAGCTCTACAAAGCTGTTCAGTTGACCACACAGGTTTGATGCATTTTTCTTACTTCCTTTAAATTATGGAACATAAAATACAGAACATCCCTTTCCTTTCACTGTCTACTATGTTTAGACTTAATAGTCACTGGCAAGGAGTGCAGCCTTTCCAAATGCAATGCTGAAACCCATGTCTTGTTATGTGTTTCATAGTTAAAACATTAGTTTGTTTTTGCTGTATGATTCAGGCATTTTTGCCTTTTAATTAAAAGGCTGGGTTATGAATTTCTAAGCATATTAAAATAATTCTTCTTCCCCTGCCAGGAAATGGGAGGCTACTTTATAATTAATGGCTTAGAAAAGGTTATTAGGATGCTGATTATGCCCAGGCGAAACTTCCCTCTTGCAATGACAAGACACAAATGGAAAAACAGAGGCCCTGGTTTCACAGAGTACGGTAAGCTGAGCAGTGTCCTGCAGCATCCTGCTTGTAACTACTCGAGGACAAAGAGGAGTGACCGTCTAAAGCTGACTTGTGTTAGTTTGGCTTATTGTAGCTCTTGTATGATGTTAATCTTTTTTACGACATAATACTGCAAGCATGAGGCTGGTGCTTGCCTTGTGGGAGCTGTCTGATCTCCCCATGCTGAGCAAGGCAACTGTATTGCAGTGCATGTAGCCTTTTGTTTATGTGGAAGGTGACTTCAGTAGAAGTTAGTGTAAACTACTGTGTTTGTCTCACTGAATTTGCTTATCCATACTTTGAGATGGCAGATTTAAGTGATGCAAAGGAGATGAACCACATTCTTGGCTGTCCCATTCCTGTGTCATGTATACTCAGTAAAAGGAGTTTAAAGTTGAATTAAGCCAGAAATTCACAGTTTAAACTTGGGTGTTACCAGCTGCTGATTTGACTGGACTGTGCTGCTGAAGCACACGCTGTAATTCCAGAGTAATGAATTCTGAGGCACTGCCAATTCAAATGGTCTCATTTGGTTTTATTTTGTCCTGCAGTGGTACAGGGCCAAGCATGGGACAAGACCAGGAAATGCTGCCTCAGTGGTACCACCCAGGCTCAGAGATGTGAAAACTTCACCCACAGGGCAATTAGGAAGATTACTTATGCATTGCTGAATCTTACAGCAGAGGTTACAGACGGATTAATTGAGGCTTGGGTATTGGATTTTCTCTTTATGCATCTTCCAAGCTTTTCAGTGAGTGTGCTGGCCATACTGAGGCATTTGTCCACTAAGAGCTGAATTGAGCTGGTGTGTTTCTTTGAAATGCTAGACTGATGCTGAAACTAGTGATCTGCCTTGTATTCTCAGCCACCAAGTACCAAAGCTTCTCTGATGGATTGTCTCATACCTGCTCAGACATACCACAGCAATGCAGCCAGTGAGGTTTGTACAGCTCACATTGGTCTTTGCTTGTGTTCATTTTTGCAGGAGTGGTGATGCACTGTGTTAAGGATGAGCACACTGCAATAAATATGAACCTTCACTACTTAGAAAACGGCTGTGTCATGGTAAACTTCATTTTTCAGAAAGAGTTGTTCTTCCTTCCCTTGGGATTTGCTCTGAAGGTAAACAATTAATGCTCGTATTTTCTGTGTTGTGTAAATATGGAAGTTTTGCTAAGCATTTTTATTTAAGTAATGGGAAGAAGCTAATTCCATAATAAGTATGTTTACTCATCTTTGCTCTACTGGCTGAAGAACTGTAGTTCAAGCTAAGCCTATGCCTGCAATGTAACACTTGGCTGCAGCAGAGGAAGTGTGCGCAGTGTCAGGAGAAGAGAGAGTGCATAGATTTTGCTGATTAACTCTGGATGAATAGCTCTTGGAGGGTGAAAGAGTTTGCCACCTAATATGAGAGATCTCCCAATATAAGAGGATGTGGAGCTGTTAGAGCGAGAGCACAGGAGGCCACCCAGATGCTCCAAGGGCTGGAGCAGCTCTGCTCTGGAGACAGGCTGAGAGAGCTGGGCTGGTTCAGCCTGCAGAAGAGAAGGCTCCTTAAAGGGAGACCTTAGAGCAGCTCCAGTGCCTAAAGGGGCTGACAAGAAATCTGGAGAGGGGCTTTGGACAAGGGCCTGTGGGGACAGGACAAGGGGGAATGGCTTTAACCTGACAGAGGGGAGATTGAGGTGAGACATTGGGAAGAAATTCTTCCCTGTGAGGGTACTGAGGCCCTGGCACAGGTTGCCCAGAGAAGCTGTGGCTGCCCCATCCCTGGCAGTGTTCAAGGCCAGGTTGGAGCATTCTGGTCTACTGGAACATGTCCCTGCCTGTGGCAGGGGGTTGGAACTGGATGAGCTTTAAGGTCCCTTCCAACCCAAACCCATCTGGGATTCTTTAAACCTGCTGTATTCATTTCACTGTTGCATAATGCATTGCACTTTTTCTTCACTGCTTTTCTTCAACTTCTGTTTCAACAAAGGTAGTTACCAAAAGTAGCTGATTACCTGTCGTGTTAACATGCCAGAAGATTTGTACTGATTTTCTAGTAGTTCGCAAGATCTCTGGCTAAGCAGGCCCTGTTGTCTGAAGTTCAAAATCTTCTGTAAGTAGTCACTCTGTGGGTGTGCATCCCAGCATCAATCAGGCTCAGTTCTGTTCTGGTTTCTTGTGGCAAGTCCAGGTCCCACTGAGGCAGACTGCTGCTACTGCAGCCCCACTGCTCC
This sequence comes from Pezoporus wallicus, assembly GCF_028554395.1. Taxonomy (NCBI): domain Eukaryota; kingdom Metazoa; phylum Chordata; class Aves; order Psittaciformes; family Psittacidae; genus Pezoporus; species Pezoporus wallicus. The sequence goes on along the minus strand of NW_026635101.1, from coordinate 243,708 downwards.
TCTGTTGTGGCTAGAATTCTGGTTTCTTCTTGTGTAATCATCCCAGTTCTTTCCTCTTGTTCCTGTTGGACAAGAAGCAGCATGCGCTGGACAAGAGGCAATATGTGCTCTAGCAGTTTCCTGGTTATATATGTCATGATCAAGCAGCAGAACTGGGTTTACATTGCTCCCTTTCTGCCTTAAAAATCTATTTGAAGACGAGGCACATTTGTCAGTAAATACAGAATTAAGTGATGGACGAGATACTTGCTTAACCCTGGTGTCAAGATATTAGGAAGCCATTGTAACAGCAAGAGGATGTTGGAGGCTGCAAGTTTGGGTTTTTTTTTCCCAAAGGTCTCATTGGATTGGGAGTACTTGTAATCGTCATCAGGGTGTGAATATCCCCTGCATTACTCACAGTCTAAGCACCTCACCCCCACAGCATTTTTCACTCTGCATGTGGAAGGTTGTTTCCAGAGGACTGAAAACCTAAATCAGTGGGGTGCCCTTGTTGTTTTACTGTCTTTTATGGACAGGTATTGCTATGCCTTTTTTTTTTCTGATCCAATACACTTCTGTCTTTCAGGCATTAGTTAATTTCCCAGACTACCAGATTTTTGAAGAGTTGGTCAAGGGAAAGGAAGATGACACCTTTTATGTGAACTGCGTTACTGAGATGATGAGAGCCGTGGTGGATGCAGGCTGTTACACACAGCAAAATGTCCTCGAATACCTGGGAAGGAGCTTCAGAATAAAACTCAACCTCCCTGAGTGGTACAGCAATGAACAGGCTGCAGATTTCATTTTGAAGTATGTTTGTATGCATGTAGGAGTGTGTGATTTGGTGTAATTGTATTGAAATTACAAGCAGATTTTAAAGTTCTCTGCCATATTACTTCGGTACAGTTTTCATGTGCGTTTGTAAAACCAGTGGCCAGTTTCTGATGGCACTTCAGGGTGCTGATAATCTGTACTTGTGGTGTTCAGAAATATGTATTTTAATGGATTGACACGTGTATCCCCAAAATAGTTTTGGGAGAGGGTGTCAGTTGTTATTTAGAGGTGATTTTCTGATGTATTTGATGAAAAATGTTAAGGAAGAGAAGGTAGGAGACTGAGGCCCTATTTGTTGAACAGAAATGCACTTCATCAGTTTCACACAGTTGCTGACAACTCTGATGACAGTTACATTGATCTTTTAAAATGGTAGAAATTAGACGCTTTAAAGTCTTGTTTCTTCCGTGGAATAAGTTAGAAGGGAATGGAAGAGCTGGCTTTGAACCTGTCAGTGTGGCAGGCATTCAGCTAGTTTCTTTTTCTGGTAAAAGTAGGTGTAAGCTTTTTGACAGGTTCTTTTAGCACATGAAAAGGATCATCTGGGAGGATGTACTTGTAAATAGGGGGTGGTCATGTGGCTGGAAACCCAAAGGCAGCCTTCAGGTGCCTCAGAGGTTGCTTAAATATCCAGGGACCAGTTGATGAAGACCAGCAGTGGAGATGTAGACTTTCTGTGGCAGGGCACTGATAGAGTAAACAGTAATGTTTTGTGATTTGCTGCTAGTTGCCAGCTCAGATTTTGGTGCATGTGTGTGAATATGTGCATGTATATGATTAATGTCATAGCTACTGTAAAATAACATTCAAACCTCATCCTTTGACTGGTCCTGACTGCAATACCTGCTACATAAACTGTATACTTACAAGGGCATCTAACATGGAAGTACGTAAAACCAACTTTTCACAAAGTTTACCTATATCCTTAACAAAACTAGCACCTTAAGATAAGAGGATCATTTTTTGGCTCAGTCTCTGGGGGTTTTGTATTATTTCTTGGTATTTTCATACAATACTAAGGGCAGCTGGAAAAGCCTGGGCTTTGTTGGGCATTTTAGCAAAAAAAAAAGCCAACTTGGTTTATGATAGTTGAGGAGAAACTTGAAAACCAGCTAGCATGAAGAGATGGTGTTAGTTATCTTCCTCTTTCCCTCCAGCAAGTGTATCTGCATCCATCTGACAAACAGAACAGAAAAGTTCTACCTGCTCTGCATGATGACCCAGAAGCTGTATGCCTTTGCCAAAGGGGAGTGCATGGAGGATAATCCAGACAGTCTGATGAATCAAGAAGTGCTTACCCCAGGACAGCTTTTCCTTATGTTCTTGAAGGTAAGGTCTTACAGGGTTTAAGCCTGTGTATGTCATGGTCATCTGGTCCAGGCATGACCGTGACCACGGGGACAGGAGAAGTGCAGGAGCCAGACTGAAGAGCAGGGAGCCTGGGTATGCTATGTAGGCTCGGGAGAGTGCTGGACGTAGTGTAGGCAGGCAGTGAGTTGAGGAAGGCTTGTGTGTCTCAGTATAAGGTACTCAATATGCTGAAGAAAAGCCTGTACAAAATCCCCATTGAAGAGCTTTGTAGCATTCCAAAGCAAATCAAAGTGCCCCATTCAGAGTAGGGGTCTGAGGAAAGAGGAATACTGATCCCTCCAGCGCTTTAAGAGGCTTTTGAAACAGCATGCTCCTGTTGCATCATTTCATACAGGAGTGGTAAAGCTCTGTCTGGTTCTGGTGTCGCTGCTGTTTCATGTGGCAAATGTGCAAGAGAATAACTTTTCCCATCTTCCAGAAGTGATGATTCATAAGATTGTCATCACTGTCCCATCTTGAAATTCCTTTACAGATCAGGAAGTTGACAGCAGGCTTCTGACTTACACAGTGAATTTCTTACTGGTCATGTAAACGTGGTTTCCTGGTCTATTTTAATTCGATATTAATTCAGTTTATTTCTAGGGATTCCTCATTTTAGGATGCTGGGAGGAAAATGTGCTTGTTCAGAAGCTAGACTCTCCCATGAAAATCATTGTGGAATAGTAGTACATGTAACCGATGTGGAGTTCTAAATTGAGCCTTTATTTTCCTGTTTTAAATGCGAATCTCTCACTTTTCAACCATAGGAGAGGCTTGAAAGCTGGCTGCAATCTGTTAAGTTCGTTTTGGAGAAAAAAGCAGAAAAGGCTGATGTCAGCTTAAACGCAGACAACTTGGTGAAGGCTTTCAGCCTGGCCACAGACTTTACCAAGCCATTTGAGTACCTTCTTGCAACTGGTAACCTGCGATCTAAAACAGGTAAATCTTCAGGCTTAAGAAGCCTTTTGCCCTTCTAAACAGAAACAACATAAAACTGAGCTCTTAACTCAAAACAACTGCTTGTATGCAGTTATTGTGTTATGTTTGCAGACTGAATTACGGGAAGTGGTTAAGGAAAATGATAGTTGAGGAAAAAGGCAAGATTTCTCCTCAAGCGTAGACCTCATGGATGGTATAAAAAGCCTCTATGCAAATAAATAGTTGAAATTAAATTTAGCACCATTTAAAAGAGCAACCATATTAAGATTTGTTTCCCCAAGCATTATCTCCTCTTAGAAGGTGAGGTGTAAGACAGAGAAGGGGCATTTGTTTTATCAGGACTGCCCCACTGATCATGTGAGAGAAACTGCTTTGCTAATGTGTATTTCAAATTTACCTGGTGCTTCCCTGAAGTGTCCGGTGTGATGCTGTTGGGCTGGAATGCCCACTAGAAAATGAGATGAGAAGACCATGGAATTCCAGTAAAACATATACCAGCTGCAGATCCTCAGGTTGCTTCCCTTGTGATGACTTTCCCATGTTCCTGAAAGGAGTTAGGTTTTGAGCAATAGCTTGGAATTTAAACTCTCTCAGCCTGTGCTGAGTTGCACTGAATCGCCTCTGCGCAAGTAGCAGCATGTGTGCCTTCTGCTGCTGGGATCTTGTGTGAGGACTTGTAGGGCTTGTCACTGAAAACCAAGACACTGCTTTGTAACATCACACTCTGTGATAAAGCTGGCTGACACCTGTCATAAATCTCCCTTCTGTTCCCAAGGCCTGGGCATGTTACAGGACAGCGGTCTGTGTGTGGTGGGAGACAAGCTGAATTTCGTCCGGTACCTCTCCCACTTCCGCTGCGTACACAGAGGAGCTGCCTTTTCCCAGATGAGAACTACAACCGTCCGCAAGCTGCTGCCCGAGTCCTGGGGCTTCCTGTGCCCTGTGGACACTCCAGATGGGGAACCCTGCGGGCTCATGAACCACATGACAGCTCTGTGTGAAATAGTGACCGAGATGGTGCCCGTGAGGGACATCCCACCTTTGTTATGTTCCCTGGGTATGTTTTACTGGCTTGATCATTTGGTGCAGCTAGCTTCCTTTATACCTTTCTGCCCTGCACACCTGTATGTGGGAAAGCTTCTCCAGCTTTCACCAGAGAAGGTGAAATCAACTTAAACCTGTACTTACTGTGCTGCTTCTTAGTGATAAGTAGCACATTGATTTGATTTTAGAGGCATGTTGACCTCTTGGAGAGTGTAAAGTTCAATGTAAATATCTCTTCACTGCCTCTCGTGGAGCGAAGATGTTCATGAAGCACAAAGAATTGCACAATACAAGCTCTGGGGAACTGGACCAAGCAGGCAATTTCTAATGCTGCTGGTGACTTGAATTAAACTGTAGCTCACTTGTGTTGACCAATAACGGGAATCCCTATTCCAGTCAGGAAAACAGGCAGGGCAATTGCATTCTTAGTTGTGCACGTCTTGTATTTTCCATCTGCAACTTTGCCCTGTAGGGCTGAATTTTTGGATGTCTCTGAAAGCTCTTTGGTGCAACCTGGGGCTTCCTGCAGACACAATTCCTGTGTTCTGCCTGCTTTTCTGGGCTGTTCCTTCTACCAAACCCTCTTCCCACAGGTGTCACCCCACTGGATGCGACTCCAAGCAAGCCTTACGCTGAGTGCTACAGAGTTGTGTTGGATGGCTCTGTGGTGGGCTGGGTAGAGTGGGACCTGGCTCCTGAGATCGCAGAAACCCTCCGCCGGTTCAAGGTTGTCTTGTTTAGAATGCTTTTTAGCTAAGCGTGCTCAGTATGCAGCAGTCAAAAATAGGCATGTTTGGGACTCTTCTTTCCTGTTTGAATGTGACCCACCGCGTTATCTTTGGCATTATGTTGGTACTAGAGTGGGCTTTTGTGTTTTTCTTGTTTATATCCATATGTTTGGTCTGTTGCTTTGTGAAGTCATGATTTTGGAGAAAGAATTCTTTTCAAAGATGGACAAACTTTGTCCTTTTCTTGAAGTATTTGTAAAATCTTCTCTCCACCATTTTATATCAGCAGCTACACCTGTGGTTGGCATTTGCATTGTGTTTCCTGTGGGATGCAGCTTAACTTAAACCAGTGTTGGTTTGTGTTTCTAAATTGATGTTTCTTTGCACAAACAGATGACACAAGAGAAGAGATTTCCTGCGCGGGCAGAAGTGGTCCTTATCCCAATGACAGGAAAACCCAGTCTGTATCCTGGGTTGTTCATTTTTACTACCCCTTGCCGGCTGGTGCGGCCTGTCAGGAACCTGTTCTATGGAAGGAATGAATGGATTGGTACTCTGGAACAGGTGGGGATTGAATATTTCCTTTATAATGCACTGGTTGTTACAGAGGTACCTGGCATCAAAAACAGAGTTTTGGAAAATACTTGTGAAGGGAACTGAAGATGGGACATGAGGAGCTTGTGTTGAAGAGCTGGCATAGGTGCCAAAAGGGTTTTCACACTTCCTGCTAATTGGCTTCTTGTAGCTGTTGTAGCTGGGCTGTAGGAATCTTCTTGAGAGACTGAAATCTCCTCTTAGTGAAGCTTTGGAGATGAAGGATTGCTGTCTTGCGTGTACTGTCTCATCTCATTTTACATCATGTTCTTCAAATTGCCCCTAGGTGGGCAAGCCGTGGATGGTGGGGAACTGGCCCATTTGGAACAATTAAAATGGGAGACAAGAAGGAGGACACATTACTGCAGTTTTGTATTTCCAGACTTGCTTTCCTTGCGGCTGGTCTGTGATTGTGGTGGGGAGTTTAACAGCTGTCATATTTGTCTTGCCTGCTAATACTCTGAGATGCAGGCAGTGACCACAGCTAAAACTGAAGTGCATAAAAAGACATCAGAGGCAGCATTGTGTTGCTTCCTTTCCTTTAAAAGAAGGAAGTGAATGAGCATTGTCCAATTTGATGCTTGCAGATCTTCATGAATGTGGCCACAGTAGAGTCAGAGGTGATACCTGAAATAACCACTCACCTGGAGCTCTTCCCTCACAGCATTCTGAGTGTGGTGGCCAACCTCATTCCCTTTTCTGACCACAACCAAAGTCCTCGAAACATGTACCAGTGCCAGATGGGTAAGTGCTATAGCTCCTAATGCTGCAGGTCCCTGGGCAAGAAAGAGGGCAAAAAAAAAAAGTCTTATGTGTCTATTTCAGTGTGTCTTCCTGCATTCCCAAATAAAAGCTCTTTCCAGCTGCTGTTTCAACATTAATGTTGATGAACAGCCTTTGTTTTTTTTTTTCATGGCAAAGTTAATGAAGTCAAGTTTATCATTCTCGCTGCCTTCTGGTGGGCATTCTAGGTTGTTGCAGCCATAGAATAATAACATTAGCTAGGCTGGAAAAGACCTTCAAGATCTTCAGGTCCAACCATTCCCCAGCACTGCCAAGGCCACCACTAACCCATGTCATTAGGGGCCTCGTCTGCACGGTTTGTGAGCTCTTCCAGGGACGGTGATTCCAGCACTGCCCTGGGCAGCCTGTTCCAATGCCTGACTGTTCTCTGGGGAAGAAATAGTTCCCAATATCCAGTCTAAACTGCTTGAGGCAGTTGCTTGAGGCTGCCTGGTGCAGCTTGAGGTCATTTCCTCTTGTACTATCCCTTGTTCCTTGGGAGAAGAGCCCAGCCACCTCCTGGCTCCATCCTCCTGTCAGTTGTAGAGAGCGATAAGGTCCCACCTGAGCCCTCTCCAGGCTAAACCCCCTAGGTCCCTCAGCCATTCCCCATCACACTTGTTCTCCAGGCCCTTCACCAGCTCCGTTGCCCTTCAGTAAGTTTTGTTTGTTTTTCCTTACTTTGATATTGTTGATCACACAGACAAGCAAAGGGCACTGCACCAGCTGTGTCGTGCGTTAGTGTCTGACAGCTGTGCTGCCAGCAGTCCTCTCTTCCCCACAGCCAACAGAGGTTAACTGACTTCTGACTGGTGGGTACAGTAGATGCTCTGCAGTGCTCAGGGTGAGGTTTCCTTGCCACCTGTCTTCACTGAGCAACTGCTGTCTTGGTACTGCAGCTGTTGAGAGGACAGTTGCCAGGCATCTGTTGCAAGAGAATAGAGCACTGTGGCAACACAGGCGGGGTTTTTCTCCTGACAAATATTTGACAGAGATTTAAACTGACTGATTTGGTTGTCTGAAAGAAGTTGGGATAGGATCTGAGGCCCTTAGAGACACGGTTTAGTGGTGGGCTTGGCAGTCCTGGGGTAAGGGTTGGACTCTATGGTCTTGCAGGTCTTTTCCAACCCAACTGATTCTATGTAGTAGGGTTTCAATCAGGTGAGGTGCAAGTGATGTGCAAGAAGCTTATTAAAGTCAAAAAAAGTCAGGCTGAGAGAAAGTGTGTGGGTAGGGAATTCAGGAGAACAGATCTCATTACTTTGGGTATTACATCCCTGACAATATTAGCAGAAAGATGTCCTTAAACTGCTACTACTTTTTTGTAGTTTTCTGAAGTAGCAATGTGACTGTTGCTCAAAACTTGCTTTCCTTGCCAGTACATTTATACTGCACAAGGAAACACTTTTCTAGCCTGGACATATGTAAGGCGTGCCTCACTATGGGAAACTCTGGGAAGCAAAAACCCAAACCACACCATACCAACCTCACTGGAGATTTTGGAATTGCAGGAAAGACACAAAATTACAACTAGTCCTTAGGAAATTCTATGAAAGGAATTGAGTGTTGTGGTTCACAGAACCTTTTATAGCTGGATTTTGGGCAGTTATTAAATTCCAAGAGTTTTAAGATTGGTTACCCCTTTACATTGTAAGTATTTCTAGCTTTCTTCTTAACCAGGTACATGGGGGATGAAACAGATTAACTTTGAGTTGATCCTGGATAAATCTAACTTTCTTTATAGGAAAGCAAACCATGGGGTTTCCAGTTTATAACTACAAGGATCGCTCAGATAACAAGCTGTACCACCTTCACACTCCCCAGAGCCCCCTGGTGCGGCCCAGCATGTATGACTATTATGGGATGGACAGCTATCCAGTTGGCACCAATTCGATTGTGGCTGTCATCTCCTACAGTGGCTATGACATGGAAGATGCAATGGTAAGGCACTGAAGGAGAACTCCTGCTGTCTTGTAGAGGATGCTGGGGACTTGGGAGGAAGGGTGGTACCTCACTGAGGAGAGCCTGTTTTCTGCTTCTGCTAGTCCACAGGCTCTGTAAATACAGATGTAGGAGCACAGTGGTTAAGTGTTACAGCAGGTTATGCTGGAAGTACTGAGAATAGAGTGGAGCTCCCTTGGGCAAGGCATTGAGAAATCCTGGGGTTCCAGGAGGTTTGGGCCTTTTGGAACAGTGACTTGCTGGGAGGCTTTGTTTAGGAAAACAATGTTAAAAAGGTGAGCATCAGGTCAGAATGGAAATGCTTTTTGTGTTGCAGTTACCATCGAGTCTTTAACAAGCCTTTGTGGTTTCTTTGTAGATCGTGAACAAGTCTTCCTGGCAGAGAGGGTTTGCCTATGGAAGCGTTATCAAGATGGAGAGCATTGACCTTTCCCTTAAAGCCAGCAGGGCAGGCGATAATTTAGTCTTTGGCATCAAGCCTGGTGACCTGAACGTTACAGAGAAGTTGGACGCTGATGGACTGCCTTTTGTTGGCTCCATCCTACAGCCTGGGGACCCCTTCTACAGCTTCATGAACCTCACCACAGGGGAGACCTTCACTGTGTACTATTCGTAAGTACAGCTTGTCCCTCTTGGCTCTACACACCAGTCTGAGAGCAGTTGGTCCTGATGAGCTGCAGGATCTTCTCCTCCAGATGTTCCCTTCCCTCCTCACGTGATAGTGTCCATGTCCTGACAGAGAGAGTGTGGAGTTCATGTTGTAGGTGACTCCCATGCATGTGTCACAGCTTTTCTCTAAGCCAATGTATGCTGCAGAGCTTCTTATCCCAGGAGGAGAATCTGAGGCCAGTAAAGAGCTTGCAGAAATGTTTCACAGTCTCCAAGGACTGTTCCCCTGCCCAACCCCTGTAGTCATTTTCTGTAGCTTCTTATGAATTGATTCACATGAGGGCTTCTGTTTAACAAGAAACAGCCAAAAAACCACCAAACAGAAAACCAAAACAAAGTGCCTGATCCCAGAGACTCGCCAGAAAAAACTTGGAAGCAAAGTTAGATTAGATATTAGGAAGAAATTCTTCTGAGGGTGGTGAGGCTCTGGCACAGGGTGCTCAGAGAAGCTGTGGCTGCCCCATCCCTGGCAGTGTTCAAGGCCAGATTGGACAGGGCTTGGAGCAGCCTGGTCTAGTGTGAGGTGTCCCTGCCTGTGGCAGGGGGTTGGAACCAGATGAGCTTTAAGGTTCCTTCCAGCCCAAACCATTCTAGGATTCTAAGTTGTTACAGCATTAGGAGCTTAAAGAGCATTTCTATTAACACGGCAGCTTCCAAACTGCTAGTGTATTAAAATGCATCAGCTACATCCCTTCCTCTGCCCTGGAATATTTCAGGGATAAGCTCTGTCAGATTGTTCTTGAACTTCCACTGACTGAGGGAAGGCTGCTGAGGCTTTCATTTAAACTCTCTTAATTCTTTCAGGAAAGGGAAACAAAAACATTGACAAACCCATATATTTAAGTGCATCCTGCGCTCTGTACAACTTCAGGCCTTATATGTGTCTCTGTAGCATTGATAGAGTGAGGATAATGCTGTGTAGCGTTAGGGAGGCGAATCAGTTTGAGAAGAACTTGAGTAACACACGGAGTGGTCTTACTGGAAAAGCTGTTTGTTGCTCTAACAGTGCCTTAAGTGCCCAGGAGACTGCTGTGGATGACTGCTCAGTCATCCTGGTTGTAGAGCAGAGCAAGGAAATTCAGCACATGGTAGTGGGGATGTGGAAGCTCAGCTTTGTCCTTGCCCTTGTGGAGCCCTTTAGCTTTCTCACCCTACGCTTCTGCTCCCAGCTGTCTTGTGGCAGCCCAGCCTTAGTTCAGGTTCCTTATCCAGAGAGACATTTTACTTCTGCTATGCAGCTTTTGTTCATTCGTGGTCCAAATCTGATTATTATTTAGAATTCCTATAAAAGCATGAGGTTCCCAGCTCTCAGTGCTGGCTCCTGTCCCCCATTTGCCAAAAAAATCCCCCAGCTCCTTCAGGGAGAAGGGCTGCTGCCTTAACACAAAGCACATGGCACTGGGATGCAGTTTGTCAGATAAAGTAGGATACAGATAAACCAGGTTCAAATGAGCTTTATTTTAAATCACCTGGAAGTTGTAGCTGTGCTTATAGTATGAGAAAAAGCAATTTAATGGCACTTGTGTAGATGCCACTGAACTGCTTCCTTGCCCTCATGCTCATGCAGTCTGATTTCCCTGGCTACTGAGTCATACTTTCCCAGAACGGTAAATCAGCTCCCTGACCCCTTTGCTGTGGTTGTTTTTCCCACCTACACAGGAGTAAGGAAGTCGGCATTGTGGACAACGTCAGGTTATGCAGCAACGACCGTGGCACTGGGAAGTTCAAGAAGGCTTGCATCACCGTGAGGGTTCCCCGGAATCCAACCATTGGAGACAAATTCGCCAGCCGTCACGGACAGAAAGGTATCCTGAGCCAGCTCTGGCCAGTGGAGGACATGCCCTTCACGGAGAACGGGATGGTTCCAGACATCCTCTTCAACCCTCACGGCTTTCCCTCCCGCATGACCATTGGGATGCTAATCGAGAGCATGGCGGGGAAGTCAGCAGCGCTGCACGGCGTCTCCTATGATGCCACTCCCTTCACCTTCACGGAGAAGAACTCTGCTCTGAAGTACTTCGGTGAGACTTTAGTGAGTGCTGGTTATAACTTCTTTGGGACGGAAAAGATGTACAGTGGCATCAGCGGCCTGGAGCTGGAGGCAGAGATCTTTGTGGGAGTGGTGTACTACCAGCGCCTGCGCCACATGGTCTCAGACAAGTTCCAGGTGAGGACAACGGGGCCCCGAGACGCTGTCACCAACCAGCCTGTCAAGGGGAGGAACGTGGAAGGTGGGATTCGCTTCGGTGAGATGGAACGAGACGCTTTGCTGGCTCACGGCACCTCCTTCTTGCTGCAAGACCGGCTGTTCAACTGCTCCGATGGCTCCATCGCCTACATCTGCACGAGCTGCAGCAGCATGACATCTCCTGTGCTGGAGAAACAGCCCCAGTCCTCCATGCCAAGCAGCAGGAGGTACTCCTGCTCTGTCTGCAGCGGGGTGGACTCCATCGAGGTGGTCCCTGTGCCCCACGTCTTCCGGTACTTCGTGGCAGAGCTGGCAGCCATGAACATAAAAACAAAGCTCAACGTGGAGTAGTGCTGTCCCCAGGCACGGCGATGCTGCTGCTGGCAGGGAGGAAGCACAGGTCGGTCCTGCCTCTGCCCCAGTGCGGGTTTCAAGTGTTAAGTCAGTTCTCAGGTTCTTCAATGTTTGCAAGATTAATTTGGTGTTGGTATTGTGACGGGGTGGTCGCTGAGCTGTGTGGTGAGGAAACACAGCTCTGCTGAAGTTCATTTGCACTTCCTAAAGGATCACGGGCACCAGGCATAAGGAAATCAAGCAATATCACTGCTCCCACCAGGCTGCTGCGTTGAGAGCAGTGCGGGTTCTTCGTTCTCTGAGCGCTGGCTGCAGCTGCAAAAATGAAGAAGTCATAAAACGGCATGAAGTGAATGCTGGAAATTATGGGAAAAAAAGAGATAAACTTTTGGTTTTCGGAGAAAAATCCTTGCAAAACGTATGCCTGAATGATGGGTATGTGTTAAAGTGATCAGACATGTTTTACTTTGCTTTATTTCAACACCATGTGCCTTGAAACTCATGAAGAAGGAGGCACCGACTTTAACCGCATGAAGCTGCAGCCTTGACCCCAAGAGACCAGCATGGCCAAGCCAGGCCTGACCCGAGGAGCGTTTGGTGTCGCTGAGCCCAGCGCCTGGCTTGGTGCAGCACCGCAGGCGGCTTTTTGGTGCGTTGGCTGAAGCAGCAGCAAGCAGAGGGCTTTCCAGCCTGGCTGGAACGCATGGACACGGTGGGACAGGAGCTCGCCGCGTCCCCTGCTGCAGCTGCTTTCCCGGCGGCCGCCGGCCCCGGAGCTGTGTGCCCGTTAAAGAGTTCTTTTGTACGTTTCTAATCACCTGTGTGCCGAGCCGTGCTGGGGGCCGCGGGTGAGGGCGGGCTCCGCGGGGCTCCCTTCCCAGGGCTTGGCGGGCGGCGGCAGGCGGGAGGCGGTGGGGGTGTCCCCGGTGGGCGAGGCCCGGGGCCGCCGCACCCCCGGCGGCTCCTGCCCGCTCTGCACCAGCCGCAGCACCTCGGCGAAGGACGGGGAGGGCGGCGGCGCGGCGGGGACCGGACCCGGGGCCTGCTGCATGGCGTGGAGACGGTGCGGATGGACCGTACCACCGGGGAGGGGGAAGCGGGCGCTACCATTGCAGGAGAGGCGGGAGCGGCGGTACCACTGCTGCTGGAGGGGACGCAGGCGGTGCCATTGCAGGGGAGGCGGGGAACAGCAGCCAGTCCCCGCAGCCCGGGCGGCCGCCCCGCCGCGATGCCAGGTGATGGGCCGTGGTTGGGGGCTGAGCCCTCGGCAGCCCGCTGCGGCTGCCATGGAGGTGCCCTGGGTGCTGGTGGCTGCCGCTCTGCTCCTGCTGTTGCCCTGTGAGTACCCCCGGGAGGGACAGCCAGGCAGGGAGTGAAGGGCGAGTGTGGTGGGTGGGATGTGCAGGGAACACGGTGCCCCCCTGACGCCTGTCCCTACAGCTGGCAGGGCTGCTGGGCCGCTGCCCACCCTGGCCCCACCGCTGAGCATGGAGGTGGCCGGGCAGCACCGGCGGCTGGTGGTCTGCGTGGTGAGCGAGCTGACCCCTGGCTCCGGCCATGCCGTCTGGATCTCCGGTGGGAATGGCAGCATCCTGCAGTCATTTTCCTACGGGGCCTCCCAGGAGGACGGTGGAACCATCTGCACTGTCTCCCTCCTCCCTGATGACCTCCCAGCTGAGGGGGATCTCGCCTGCCATGTGGGGCCCACCACGACCTCCCCGGCCCAGAGCTCCAGCCCCATCCCCATCACGGGTATGCCCCCCCCCCCCCGATACCCCATCTGCTTGCCTTGGTGCTGCTGCCCAGCACCATGGTGCCCTCCAAGGATGCGGGATCCAGGAGCAGGTGTGAGGCCCCACAAGCCAACGTTGCTGCTTCAGCGAAGAGGCACAGGAAGGGGTTTGTGGTGGGCCCTGCCTCACACCTGGTGCCTCCCCAGCTGCTCTCTCATCCCCCAGGCAATGAAGAGGTGGCAGAGCTGTGTCCCAGCAACATGGCTGGTGAGTCTCCAGTCCATGTAATGGTGTGGATGTCTGTTGTCACAGAGGAAACCCATTGGGCTATTGGCAGGGACCCAGCTGGGATCATGGGGTGGTCAGGGTGGGTCCCCATAGTGTGGTGGGGCTAGGGAAGAGGGGGTGAAGCTCTTAGTGAGGAGGAAGGAGAAAGTGGCTCAGAGGGACAGCGTGAGGGTGTCACAAGGTGTCTTAGGGAGTTGTGAGGGTGGGCAAAAGCCCATGACAAGCCCTGGGGAGGCTGCTGGGCCTGAAGTCTTGGGGACACTGGCCCCACTGCAGCCCTGGAGGGGATGTTGAGGGGCAGCAGTGTGCCTGTGGGAGGCATCACCCTGCCCCTTCCATTGCAGTGCCGCTGCTCCACGCCTCAACAGCCCTGCTCGTGGCCGTGCGGGTGGTGCTGCTTAAGGTCGCGCTCTCCAGTGCCCTCTTCACCTCCGTTCTCCTTGCCCAGAGCTGAGAGGTGAGTGCTGGGTTGGCCTTTGGAGCACCCCCAGTCGGGGGAGGAAGGGCCCCCGTGTTCTGGGGGGGAACCATGGGGCTGGGGAAGAGAAAGGGGCTGCCGTGGTGCTGCGGGTGGCGGGGACCGTAGCGACACCGCCGCCAGCCACGTGGAGCCCGGCGGCGCGTCTACGGCGGCCGGGAGGGCCCCGCTCTGTGCGCGCTCGGCTTGGCGCCCGGAATGGCGGGACGGGATTGGCCGGTCCGACGGACCCAGCAGCAAGTGCTCCTGGCACACATGGTGTGATGGGAAGAGGGGTGACCTCGAGGCCAGAGGAGCTGCATGAAGGAGCACTTGTCCCACCTCAGAAATGGCTGCAGTCACCTCCAGCCCCTAGCGCCTGCAGAGAAAGGGAAGTGCAAGAGGTGCACACAGGGCATCCATTATGTGGTGGCAGCCTGCAGAAGCTACCTCGCAGTCTTCCTTCCTTCTCTATTCACATCACGGCCTGGGAGAAGATCTGGCAGCTGGCTGCTGGTGACTGTTCCTGCTGGGATTCGGGCCTTCTCCCAAAGCAGGACTGGAAGAAGAGGCAGCTCCTGGCAAACAGGAGTCCGCAGCATAGGACAAAGGTTTCTCCAGCCTCCTGGGAGCCCAGCTTTGGGGAACGAAGAACCACAACATGCCTGGCTTCCATCCCTCCACATTTCCACTTGTAAATCACCAGGATATTTCTCTTCTGATTTCTGTTTCTATGGCTCTGTTTGACTCTGGTACAGAAGAAATAAAACTTTTGTTCTTTTTAATGTTGTGTAAAAGAAAATCTGCTCTATGTTTCAAAGCTGTTGGTGCTGTGGTCTCAGCTGCAGGCAGTGCCACAGGCAGTGTGGATGGACCTGACCCCCCCTGCAGTCCTGTGTCCATCTCTGGGGGCAACAACACAAGAGGGATGTGGAGCTGTTGGAGCATGTCCAGAGGAGGCCATGGAGATGCTGCAACTGCTGGAGCAGCTCTGCTATGGAGCCAGGCTGGGAGAGCTGGGCTGGTTCAGCCTGGAGAAGAGAAGGCTCCTGAAGGGGAGACCTCAGAGCAGCTCCAGTGCCTAAAGGGGTGACAAGAAATCTGGAGAGGAGCTTTTGACAAGGGCCTGTAGGGACAGGACAAGGGGGAATGGCTTTAACCTGCCAGAGGGGAGACTGAGATGAGCTCTTAGGCAGAAGCTCTTCCCTGTGAGGGTGCTGATGCCCTGGCACAGGGTGCCCAGAGAAGCTGTGGCTGTCCCATTCCTGGCAGTGTTCAAGGTCAGGTTGGATGGGGCTTGGAGCAACCTGGTCTAGTGGAAGGTGTCCCTTTCCCACAGCAGGGGCCTTGGAACCGGATGAGCTTTAAGGTCCCTTCCAACCCAAACCAGTCTGGGATTCTGAGACAGCCCTTTGTTTGGTGACACAGTCCATAGCCACCATCTTGTCCTGCTGCTTGGTCCCCAACACTGCCCTTATGACCCCAAGGCGCTAGGAGAACTGTTACAGGATGGGATACCCTGGTGTCATGAGGAGGAGCTGAGGCTTATGTTGCCAAAAGACCCCGTCCTCTTCCAGGAGGAAGGGAGCAGCTTTTAGTGCAAAGGCTTTGATGGCTGAGCAGTGGAGCTGTTTGGCAACCAGCAGGCAGAATGGGCTCTGCCTTCCAGTTGTGCCATAGCTTACACCATTCAGGTGCTCCTGCTTCAGTGGAGCTCCAGTGGAATTGGTTGGGCCATTCCCAGTTATTTATTCCAGTGGCTGAGGCTTCTTTCTGCTCATAGTGGCTTCAGTGTGCCTGACTCCCGTGCTTGTTTCTGCTGCTGTGTCACACTCCAAACCCCTCCTAACCCCTGCTTTCCTTCCCACAGTGTGCAAGTACGTGGCAGTGGAGCTGAAATCTGCTTTCGAGGAGACCGGCAAGACCAAGGAAGTGATTGACACCAAGTACGGCTTCCTGGACGGGAAGGGCGCTGCCGTCAAGTACACACAGTCGTAAGTGAGAGCAGGATGGGGGTTCTCCTGCAGTCACTGCTGCAGAAGGCAGAGCAGGGGCTTGGGCAGCCTGTGGAGGGGCTGAGGAAGCTAAACTGTGCCAGGCTATGGGGAGCTCCCCATCACCTGTGCCGTGCTTGGTTCTGGGGGGCTGTGCTGAGCCCGAGCCCTCCCTCCTCTCCATGCAGGGACATCCGGTTAATCGAGGTGACAGAGAACATCTGCAAGCGGCTCTTGGATTACAACCTGCACAAGGAGCGGAGCGGCAGCAACAGGTTTGCAAAGGTGAGGGCTGTGCTCCAGTCCCCAGTAGTCCCCTTGCCTGCCGGGTGCTGCACTGGGGCTCCTTCCCATCCCCTGGCAGTGCCTGGCATGCAGTGCTGTGCTCCCCCCAGGTGAGGTGTGGGTGCTGCACAGGGGGAGCCAGGGGCTGTCATGCCCTGCCTGTGTCTTCCTGTTGGTTTGGGGACTGGGTTTGCAGATGGGGACTCCCTCCTGGCAACGCTGATGCCCCAGGACCCTGATTTTGGCAGGTCTGCAGGGAATTGTTGGGGTTTCTGTGGATGAGCAGGTTTGCTGTATTGCTCAGGTGTTTCTGGTCGAGGCAAGTAGTGCCATGATAAGGACAGTATCTTCAATTGGGTTGTAAAGCACGGCTTGAAGGGCTGTTGTGTTAGCTTCTGCGCAGCCCTGCCATCTGCCCATGAGAGGAATGATGTGATTCTGACTCAGCCTATGGTTAGTAGAAATAGGTTGTTTACAGTGGTTGATTTTAGTTACAGCTACAAGGAAAAAGACATTGTCGTGTATGGTTCTGATGCTGTGTCTCATGTTGCAAACAGTGCAATGAGGAGGAATAATGAGTATTACTGGTCTATTTTGAAGCTAAGTGGGATTTTGAAATGTATGATGAATTGTCATCCTCGGTGGGAGGCGATGCTTTCTGACTCCAAGTGCATAAGTAGTGCTATTGGTACTAGGCTGGTTAGAAAGGCTGCTCTAACAGCGAGAGTGGTGGTAGCTGGAGAGGTTTGGAAGTGTCTTGGTAGCAGGGGGAGGAGTCTTGGTGTGAGAATAATTGTTAGTGTAAGGAGTGCAGAGATGTTAAGGAGCACTGTGGTTTCCATCACTTTTACTCGGGAGGGAGTGATGGGAGGAGCGAGGTTTGACCAAGCACCGCTGCTCCTCCAGGGCATGTCAGAGACCTTCGAGACCCTGCACAACCTGGTGCACAAGGGCGTCAAGGTGGTGATGGACATCCCCTATGAGCTGTGGAACGAGACCTCCGCCGAGGTGGCTGACCTCAAAAAGCAGGTACCTGGCTCAGTGGGATTGACCCTCGGCAGCCACCGTTGGCCTTGAGGGTCTGGGAATGGGGGTGTCACCAGGCCCTGCTTCCTTGGTCCTGCCGTGGTGGCACGTGGCTGGAGCCAGGTTCTTCTCTGCGCTAGTGCGATGTGCTGGTGGAGGAGTACGAAGACGTGATCGAGGACTGGTACAGGCACCACCAGGCAGAGGACCTTTCCCAGTTCCTTTGTGCCAACCACGTGTTGAAAGGGAAGGACACAAGTAAGTCCTGCCTGGTGCCCTGGGCAGCACAGGGCTGCTAGGGGGAGGGCAGGGGAACCCCGCTAGGGCACGGGGATCCCCGCTACTCCCTCAGCGCCCCCCCCTCCTCTTCTTCCCAGGCTGCCTGGCAGAGAAGTGGACTGGCAAGAAGGGCGACTTGGCAAGCGTGGGGGAGAGGCAGGGCACCGGTTCGGTGTTGCGGGATGGTGGACAGCGTGTACCGGACGCGGTCGCTGGGGGTTGCGGCGGAGGGGCTGCCGGACCAGTACGCGGATGGGCGGGCGGCCCGCGTGTGGCAGCTGTACATCGGGGACACGCGGGGCCGCACGGCCGAGTACCGCAGCTGGCTCCTGGCGCTGCTCCGGCAGCACCGCTGCCGCTCCGTCCTCGACGTGGCCTGCGGCACCGGGTGAGGCTCCGCGCCCGCCCGCTCGCCGCACAAGTCCCCGCTCCCGCGGGCCCCTCCGGTGCCCCCGCTGACAGCCGTGTTCCCAGGGTGGACTCCATCATGCTGCTGGAGGAGGGCTTCCAGGTGACCAGCGTCGACGCCAGCGACAAGATGCTCAAGTACGCGCTGAAGGAGCGCTGGGAGCGGCGCAAGGAGGAGCCCTTCGACCGATGGGGTGCGGGGGCCGGGGGGGGGTGGCCGGGAGGGGCGTGCGGACACCAACACCCACCCCGGCGCTGGGCGCCCGGAGCCCTTCCCGCGGCTGCCCCGGGTGCCGCTGCCCGGGTGGCCTCCCTGCAGGGACGGGCAGGGCCCTGCCGGTGCTGCCTGCTCAGCAAGCACAGGCCATGGCCCTCACCTGCCCGCTGGCCCCAGGCCAGGTCCAGTACCCACAGGGCCCAAGGAAGGGGTGGGTGATGCTGGGGTAGGGTTTGGGGTGCAGGGGAGGCTGTCGGTTAGGTGGGGGGTGTCCCTGTCCCCCTCAGCTGCTCCCCTGTGCTGCAGTCATTGAGGAGGCCAACTGGCTGACACTGGAGAAAGACCTAGAGAAGCCCGGGGATGGGTTTGATGCAGTCATCTGCCTGGGGAATTCCTTTGCTCACCTGCCTGATTTCAAAGGTGAGTTTTTTTTGGGGGGGGGGGGATGGACCTGTGCACATCTGAGAGCGTGCCCTAACTCATGCCATGAGTGGGGCAGGGGGTTACGCACAGTGGAGCTGCTGTGTCATGGCTGAGAACATGCCTCAGTTCATGGCACAAGTGGGGCCATTGGGTCCTATCTGTGTGCATCTCTTGTCACATCTCTGGCAAGGCTGGAGGCACACCCAGACTCGTGCCACGAGCAGGGTGGTGGGTTCCCCATACGCTCTGTCCCAGTGAGGCTGAGAACGTGCCTGAGCTCATAGCATGGGGTGGGGCTGTGCCTGCCCCAAGCTGAGACTGGAAAGGGGAAGAGGGGGGCAAGATGAACCCCCATGGACTGTGCCATGGGGTGCAACCAGTGCCTGAGGATGCCACGGTTTCCTCTCCAGGGGACCAGAGCGACCACAAGCTGGCCCTGCGGAACATCGCCAGCATGGTGCGGCCCGGGGGTGTCCTGGTCATTGACCACCGCAACTACGACCACATCCTGGCCACAGGCTGCGCGCCACCGGGCAAGAACATCTACTACAAGGTGAGTGCCTGATGGACCCTGGCCCGTCCCTCTCCCCTCCACCCAACCCCAGCGCTGAGGCAAGGCCAAGGAGAAGGGCTGTGCCCAGGGAGCCACCACACAGCCATCCTCCTGCGGTCCCCAGAGCGACTTAACTAAGGACATCACCACCTCGGTGCTGCTGGTGAACAACAAGGCTCACATGGTGACCCTGGACTACACAGTGCAGGTCCCCCCCACTGAGGTGGGGGCATCCCCAGAGCTGAGGTGAGAGGGGTTGCTCGTGGCGTGGGCTGGCTGGCACCGTGTCCTGCTGGCCCCACACCTCACTGGCACTGCCTCCCCGCAGCAAGTTCCGGCTCTCGTACTACCCGCACCGGCTGGAGGCCTTCACAGCCCTGCTGAAAGGTGCCTTCCAGGGCAAGTGCCAGCACAGCGTCCTGGGCGACTTCCAGCCCTACACGCCGGGGCAGGCCCACGTCCCCTGCTACTTCATCCACGTCGTGAAGAAGACGGCCTGAGTGGGCCACCGAGATGGGACCGTGGTGGGCTGAGAGCTGCCAGCAGCTCTGGGGACAAGCACGGGGCCGGGGACACTGCCGAGAGCCACCGGGGAGCCCCCTCCCCTTCATTAAGAACACTCGTGACAGCGACTGGAGCCTGTGGTCTGTGTGGTCAGGGGACGGGGTGAGGGGACGGCCACAGCCTCGTCAGGACCCCCAGGGGAAGAAGCAGCCAGCCTGGGGCAGCATGAGGTGGGTGCAGGCACAGCTTCAGCCCAAGCCCCAGCTGCAGGGGCCAGTGATGCCTGTGGTGTGGGGTTTGGGGCTCCCGGGTGTGTGTGGTTGCTCATCTCCACTGAGCACAGCTAATGGGTGCAACTGGTTTTCTCCCTTTGCACTCCCAAAACCAGGCTCTGACCCATTCCCTTGACACTCTCACTACACACACACACCCCCCCCCCCCAAGGGAGAGGAGGCTCTGCACACCCCAGCCTGCTTTTGCTGCGGCTGCAGCTCCCTCCTGCCCGCCCTGGGGAAGAGGTGGTGGCCAGGTCTAGCAGCGCGTTGTGGTCAGGGACAGCTCTGCCTCAACACGCTCAGGTGCCGGAGCAGCAGGGCGCTGGGTCCTCATGCACGGAACACCTGGAGAACCAGTCCTGCGGGGTGGGGAGGTGGTCCTGGACAGCCATGCTCGGCGCAGGGATGCGGCTGCTGCAGCCTTGGTGTATGCAGCAGTGGTAAAACCTCGCTGTAACAACCCCGGGGCCGGGGTTTAAGGTAGAGCTGCCCCCAAGCCCCACCAGCAGCTGCAGGGATGCTGCAGGGGCAGCTGCTGGCCAGCGTGGCTGCACACACGGCACAGGAACAGTGATGTGGCACATGCGGGCTGCGGGAGGAGGTGGGACAGGGCTGCTAAAGGGGTCTGGCTCCCAGCACAAGCCAGTGCAGCTCCAGCCAAGGGGTATTTCCAAGGCCAGAACCCTCCCTCTCCAGTGATGTTTCTTCCTAGTACCCAGCGGGAATTTTGCTTGCTGCCGTTTGCCCCCATGTCTGCTCTCACCCAGCACCTCCGAGAAGAGCTGGGCTACCCGAGAGGATGCTCAGCTCCTGGATTAGAAAACCCACTTCCTCAGCCTCTCCCCACCTCCCGTGGGCTCCAGGCATTCCGGGGGCTGGCCCCAGCCTGGTTTGCAGCCGTGCTCCCCTCGACCTGCAGGACAGTGGCTCCTCTACAACACCCAATAAGCCCAGGGGCTCAAGGGACCTTCCCAGACCCACAGACCCCACCAGCAAGCAAAGACCTAAGGCCTGAGGCCAGGCGATGAACACCCAGTGCCAAACCGCTGTATTTATTGAGAGCCCGTGCTGAGGCCAGGCCAGCTGCCGCAGCAGTGTCCTGTGCCCTGCTGCCCTCCAGCCAGCACCCCTCACTGGGGGCTGACACCCCAACAAGCAACTCCCTCCAGTCCCGCTCCTGCTGCCAAACCAGGCGCAGTTTGGGCTTTGCTCCCTCACCAATGCTGTCACCCGTGAGACACTCCTGTAGTGCCCACAACCATGAGACTGAGCTTCCACCCTGGGGGGGAATGGCCCTAGAGTGCTCCCAGCAGCCACACAGTGCTCTGAGAGGCAAGGGACTGCTGCAGAGCCCCTATTTCCAATCAAGCTCCAAAGAAGGGGCCCAGGATCCACCAGAGAAAGGCAGGCAGGTGCCTGTGCCCGCTCCCTAGCACCCCTTCACACGCTGTGCCCATCACTCCAGTCCCAGCTCTGCTGAGCATCAGCAGGCAGCAAACTTCTGCTGGATGAGTCTGTACCTGAGCAGCTCCTGCTCAGAGACAGACGGCTGCAACCTTGCAGCAGCCTGCAGGAAGTCATCCATGGTCAGGATCAGAGCAGAACTCTCAGTATCCAGCCCTGCGGGAGAGAGGACAGGAAGAGGCTGAGACAGGCATGGGGGTAAGACAGCAAGATCCAACAGCCCCCTCTCCAGCCAGCAGACTGGAAGGAAAACCTCCCCCTGAGGCCAAGGACTGGAGGTAATGATGATCCATCTGCCCCTCTGCTCCGCTCTGGTGAGACCCCCCCCCCCTCTGCAGTCCTGTGTCCATCTCTGGGGCAACAACACAAGAGGGACTTGGAGCTGTTGGAGCAAAACAAGAGGAGGCCATGGAGATGCTGCGAGGGCTGGAGCAGCTCTGCTCTGGAGCCAGGCTGAGAGAGCTGGGCTGGTTCAGCCTGGAGAAGAGAAGGCTCCTGAAGGGGAGACCTTAGAGCAGCTTCCAGTGCCTAAAGGGACCAACAAGAAAGCTGGAGAGGGGCTTCTGACGAGGGCCTGTAGGGACAGGACAAGGGGGAATGGCTTTAACCTGACAGAGGGGAGATTGAGATGAGACATTAGGAAGAAATTCTTCCCTGTGAGGGTGCTGAGGCCCTGGTACAGGGTGCCCAGAGAAGCTGTGGCTGCCCCATCCCTGGCAGTGTTCAAGGCCAGGTTGGATGGGGCTTGGAGCAACCTGGTCTAGTGGAAGGTGTCCTTGCCTGTGGCAGGGGTTGGAACTGGATGAGCTTTAAGGTCCCTTCCAAACGAGGCTGTAATTCTGTGACTAAACTGCTGCAGTAACCCAGAGCCAAGCATTCAGACACGGTCCCAAAGACATCGAGGCACAGCCCAGTTGCCAGCAGTGGTAACTGGTCCCTTCACCCCATGTGGGACAGGCAGGGGCCGGGCTCCCACCTTCCTCGATCCATTCCACCTTGCGTTTGACAGCGCACATCATGGCATCTGAGCACAGGGCATAGATGTCTGCTCCTGTCAGCTGAGCTGGGCATCTTTCTAGGACCGTGGTGAGATTCACAGAGGGATCCAGTTGAAACCTGCCACGAGAGAGAACTGCAGGTGTAAGAGCCACAGAACAAACACCCGACCAGGAAAGACACACGGGGCGGTTGGAACTGGATGATCCTGAGGTCCTTTCCAACCCAAACCATTCTATGATACAGCAGCCAGCATGACTGGGCCCCTTGTCCCGCAGCCTCTGCGTGCTCCAAAGAAATCAAAGGGGGTTGTGTTTGCTTTCTAAATGCAGTCACTTCCCGATGGAACACCCCTGCAGCAAGGTCCCGTGTCCTGCTAAGCAGGATCAAAGGCGACTTTGGGTTTTCACTCAGGAGACACCGAGTGCTCCACATGCCTGGGAACAGCCTACAGCCAGGGCTGGACACGAACGTGGTTAATGAGAGACTGTACGAGCCACTGTAACACCACAGCATCCTATCAGGGCCACGCTGCAGACAGTCAGCCTCCTACAGCACCAGCACGGTGCTGCAGGGCACGAAAGCCAGCACTGGGGTGAAGGGATGCTTACAGCCAGCCCAAGCTCTTGTCTCCTGTGAGCTCACCCTCAAAAGCAGCAGTGATCACAGCTATGCTATAGCTGTGGGGGATCCCACACCACCGGTGTTGGGAAAGGCACACAGAGCACAAGCTGGAGACCCCCGGGTATCACAGGAGGAAAGGCAATGAGATAAACGGAGCGGCCTTCACCCCTACACCTGCAAACAGTAGGAGACGTGATAGGGTGGCTCTTGCAGGAAGCAAATGGGAGCTTCCTGCCATGCTGCTGCACTGCAGTATCATCACGCTGTTGGGATCTGGCTGAGGTCCTCAACAAGAACTACCTGACAGGAGGATGGAGCCAGGAGGAGGCTGGGCTCTGCTCCCAAGGAACAAGGGATGGGACAAGAGGAAATGGCCTCAAGCTGCACCAAGGGAGGTTTAGACTGGATATTGGGAACAATTCCTTCCCCAAAGGGCAGTCAGGCATTGGAACAGGCTGCCCAGGGCAGTGCTGGAATCACCGTCCCTGGAAGTGTTCACAAACCGTGTAGACGAGGCCCTCAGTGCCATGGGTCAGTGGTGGCCTTGGCAGTGCTGGGGCACGGTTGGACTGGGTGACCTTGAAGGGCTTTTCCAACCCAGCTGGTTCTGTGATTCTGCATGTGCACGGTGGCTGGAGAACCCTGCCAACGCCTCCACTGACAGCCACCTCAGACATCTGATAGGAAACCCAGCCCCAGTTGTGCTTAGGAATCTGTCCCATTTTCTTCCCCTCCCTGCCGGCCAGTGCCTCAGGTGCTCTCCGGGGCTCAGACACGAAGCCAAGCTGGAGCACACCACACATGAACCCCAAAAGCAGGCTGTGACCCACTGTGGGTGGCAGGAGGCTGCTGCAAGAGCCCGGGGTTACTCACTTCCTGGTGACGGCGCTCAGCACCTGCAGCTGCGACTCCCGGTCTTCACTGATGCCCACGTAGACCAGTTTGTCAAACCTGCCAGCAGAGAGGAGAGACAGCTGAGAAGAGGCCAAGACCAACCTGCCCCTGGGGCACCAGGAACTGAAGGTGGCCCTGAAGCAGCTCCTTTTGCTCTCAAGTTCATGGATGATACAAAGCCTGGGAGGGGGGCAGCAGCTGGTGTGCTGGAAGGCAACGCTGCTCTTCAGAGGGACCGAGGCAGCTGGAGAAATGGGCTGACAGGAACCACATGAGGTCCAGCAACAGCACATACAAAGTCCTGTCCCGCCGTGGCAAGCCACAGGCACGAGGACCAGGCTGGGGGGGACCAATTGCTCCCACCAGTTTGATGCTACAGCAGGTCCCTTCTTGCCCTGCTGTGCTGCTGAGGCAGTAAGCAGAGCGGTGGGGGATGACAAGCAGAGGTATCTTGTGCTGCTGCTACAGCCATGGGCACTTGGCCTCCTCTTGGTGGCTTCGTATCCCCCACCAAGCCAGGCTCAGGGAGCTTTAGGAACAGTCTCTCTGGAGGGGACATGGTGGGGACACAGTCCAGCTCATTGCTGCCTGAGAAGCTCCAGGGAGCTACCTGGAGGCAGGATGGGATGCACCGTACCTGCCCGGCCGGAGCAGAGCTGCGTCCAGGAGGTCAGGCCTGTTGGTAGCTCCAATGACAAACACCTCTCTGGTGGAATGAAGGCCATCAAGCTCAGCCAGGAGCTGCGAGACAACTCTGCAGGGAGCAAGACGGGATGAACACAACTTCGGTAAGTCACCCACTGTCACCCTGGGGACACCCTGGCAGGGCAGTGATGCTGCTGAACAGTCCTCAGGGCAGTGAACAGCAGACCCAGCTCTGCAGGCACAGGGCTTAAGCTGGTCTGGCAGGACAGTACTTGAGTGCTGCACACACCTCCTGGAACAGGGATATCTCTACCAGGTCCTGGGATCACCTGAAGTGACCAACAGCACTATTCCCAGCCCCTTGCAGAGCTGCTGGTTTGTGTGTGAGAAGACAGGACACTGGGGATACATGGTGTCACTGGAAAACCCTGCAGAACCCCTCAAGGATGGAGAGGAGGACTGCATGGGGACTAATGGCTCAGCAGAAGAGGCCTGGGAGAAACAACCCCATTTCTGGATATGTGCACACTGTACATGCTTTGCTTCTAGAGGGGCAGCTGAAAGGTTTCCCACTGCAGGGAAACAGCAGCAAACAGGAGAGCACAACAGGGTGCAGAACATGTCCTTGGAGAGGCCAAAGGGAGCAGTTGGCAGCCACAGAAGCAGCTGGAAGAGACTTTGTCTGACCATATATTTGCACAACAAGCTTGGGCAATTGGGAATGTCCAGCAATGCAAACAGCAGTACTAACGTCCAGAGAGCAGACAGGCCATGCAGAGGGGTTGGAAGGGAGCAGGGAGGGGGGAAAAGTGGAGAAAGACACTCGGGATGGACTCTGCCTTACAGGGCAGCCCCATGTATCCCTCCAACTGAGGCAGGTACACACTCTGCCAAGGATGCACGGCGCTCACTCACCTGTCCATGACACCCCCCGAATCTCCACTCCTCCCACGACTGGGGGCCAGGGAATCCAGCTCATCAAAGAAGATGATGCAGGGGGCAGCTGCCCTGGCTCTGGCAAACACTGGGAGAAGACAGCAGGGAAGGTGAGAAAGTCCTGGAGGAGCAGTCAATGGCAACAGAACCTGCTACGCCCCCAGCAGGGAAGAGCTGTGGATGGAAACCAGCTGCCCACTGCCTCCCCATCCCCAACTGCTACTGACTGGAGGGTTCAGTGGGAGCAGTGACTGGCAGCACCCAGCACCATGGGCCCTGAGGCTCGGCTGTCTCTGCGGGGCTGCCATCCCATCAGGAACACCAGGGACAAGAGCAACAGGAGCAGAGAGAGCAGGAAAGCTGCAGCAAGGCAGGGAACAGACTGTAGAAGACTGCTGGGTTCGCACCCTTGCTGAGGGGTTTAAGCACTACCTCCTCCCCTCCAGCACCCCAGGAAAGCCCCATCCTCCCGCACGCAGGAGCAGGATGCATCTCCTCACCGTTACGCACGTTCTCCTCGCTCTGCCCGACGTACATGTTGATGAGCTCTGGCCCTTTCACACTGTGGGGCAGGGAGAAGAGGGAGCCAGTTAGAGGAAGCCTATCCTCTGCCAGGAGAAAGCCAGTCCCGCTGTGCGACGCCCCACTCTTCACCTAAGGAACGTCATGGTGCACGTGGTTGCCACAGCTTTTGCCAACAAGGTTTTCCCTGTCCCTGGAGGCCCGTAGAGCAGCAGCCCAGAGCGGCACAGACCCAGTGACAGCAGCTCCGGGTGCTCCAGGGGCAACTGGATAGTGTCCAGGATCTCCTTCTTCACCTCCTGGAGCCCGCCAACATCCTGCCAGGACACGGAGGGGATCTGCCAAGAGAGGGGTGGGTGGCCCTCTTGTCAGTGTGCCTGGGGAGCCCCTGCTCCAGCAGGGTACCAGCCATCAGCTTCTTGTGCCATCAGCTGTGGAATCCCCCTGCACTCCCTCTCGTGCTATCAGCACCCACATTTCCCCTCTCCTGAGCTAGGCAATGGGGAAAACAAACTGCCCGTGTCCCAGGTAAGCTGTGCTCACTGCGTGCTGCCTCATCCCCAAGCCTCTGTTGTACCTCTTAGTGCCTGTCAGCAAAAATACCCTGGGGAAAGTATCTGCCAGGGCTGCCTGCAGCCTTGTGGGGAGAGCCCTGCTGCAGGCAGGCCTTGGGACACATGGGGGAAGGCAAAAATAAGAAGGGGGGGGGGAATGAAACCCAGACCTATTGATTATGAGCTACTTGTGTTCAGGGCGCTTTGTCCCCGAGGGCAGTGAGACTGCAAGGGCTTCACACCAGAGTGACAAAGCCTGGGCTAGCAGGACCTCTGTCATGTGAAGGAGGATGTGAGAGACAGACACCCTGGAGGATGCTGTACAGAAAACCATCTGCTTTTGAAAGGGAGGGATGCAAGAACGAAGTCCACGAATGCTTGCAAGAAATAGATAGGATGGGGTCAACTGCAAACATGCAGGAGATCACTGAGAAGAGAGGAAAGACAGCCAGCTTGAGAGGGGGGAGTCCCACCACTTGCGCTGAGCACAACTGAGGATGCTGCTGCTCTGCTCCCGGCTTTAGAAATAGCAGGAATGCCACAGTCTGACACGACAGATCCCATGAGAGTCACAGCAGCTCTCCCGGGAACGTGCAGAGAAAGCAAAGCCCCGGCACTGTTCCCCCAGCTGCTGGCTGGGTGGGGAACAGGCGCCAGCACAAATGGGGAGCTTAAAAATAGGCTGGAGGAAAATTCCTTCCCCCCTCCTCAGCCAATTCGGCTCTCGTTCCTTCCCTGCTTGAGGTGATGCCATCTCGTGCTGTTCCTCCAGCTGTCCAGCAAGTCCACCAGGAAAATCAGGTCAGGCAAGATAAGGATTCCCAGCGGAAAAAAAGGGTTGAAAGCAAAAGGTCACAGGCCCTCATTCCTCAGTGCTGGTGAATGGGAGAGCTGCCTTCACCCCTGCGCTCCTGACTATACTGCCCTGCTAGAAAAAGCCTGTAAGAGCTGGAAAACTGCAACAGAGTCATTTTCAGGGAACATCATAAGCCTAGGCCATGCTGCAGCCACTGCCAGCAACTGGAGGACTCAAACTGGTTCTCTCCAGGAGGCTCAAGCTGTGCCTGCAAACAGATGTGTGACTAACCAGAAAATGCAAGCAGGGAATCAAGAGTTACATACGTTGAGAGCATCCAGGTCTGCTAAGAGCCTTCCTGAACCACAGCCAGTTACTAAGGAATAGATAAAGGACTGTAAAATGCAAACAGAATGAGCTCACGCTTACACACAGAGCTCGCTGCCCAGCGTGCTCTGGGGTTACTGTTGGCCTTACAGCAAACTTTGCAAACACGCCTCAAAGCAGAGCTCGTTTCAGTCTCTCAGTAATGGGATGAATGAATGAAGTCCCAGAGTAGCACCTGGATGATGACACCTTGCTAGGGCAGGACTGCAAGCGGGCAGTCAGGGAAGGCACCAGAACAACTCCTCCAAGGCCAGCATTTCCTGCCCTGTGCTGCCATTCGCACTCAAGGGCATGGGAAAGCTGTGATCATTTTGCTTGATCCCAACACCACGTTACCCAGCAAAAACAGCCTTCCCAAGTGCTCTTCCCCTGCGTGCTGAGCTGCCAGAGGCAGATCATGCTCCTCCCCAGAAGCTGCTTTTCTCTGACACTCCATGTCCCTTTCCCTAAGAACCCTGAAGTTCTTCAAATTGCCTGGCTGTCAGAAAAGCTCACCCCAGCTCAAGCAGTGGCCAAGGCCAAGGGATTAAGGATAAAGCTTCTCACACATGTGGGGAGCTCCCTCACCTGCTTGTGTCCCAGCCTCTCTGATCCATTGTGCCAGGTGGCTGGAGAGACCTGAGTGAGGCAGCCAGCCCACAGCTACTCAGCTGCACCCCTATGGCACTAGCCAATCCAGCAGTCTCCAACTAGAGACCACTGCCCAAATTCAAAGCCAAGAAGGTGAACAGCGCTACTGGGGGAAAGGCCAGGGTGGAACTGTTCCTCACTCAAGGCTGGGGGAATACATGGAAGGACACTGCAGGAAGTAACGTGCCAGAACACAGCCCCATCATCTGCTGAGGTCTGTGAAAGGTACCTCGAGCAATGGCTTTAACCTGACAGAGGGGAGATTGAGATGAGACATTAGGGAGAAATTCTTCCCTGTGAGGGTGCTGAGGCCCTGGTACAGGGTGCCCAGAGAAGCTGTGGCTGCCCCATCCCTGGCAGTGTTCAAGGCCAGGTTGGACGGGGCTGGAGCACCCTCCTCTAGTGGAAGGTGTCCCTGCCTGTGGCAGGAGGCTGGAACTGGATGAGCTTTAAGGTCTCTTCCAACCCAAACCAGTCTGGGATTCAGTGACAATACAGCTCTGGAGAACCAACCCTCATTCCTCTGCTCAACATCCTACCTTTGGGGCTCCCACTGCCTGGGAATGGGCATCATGCAGCTGGTCCAGCGCAACACTGAAATCCTCCTCGAGCACCGGGAACCCAGCAGTGCAGAAATCCCTCTCCACTTCCTCACTCAGTCCACCTGGAAAGCTGTCAGCAAAGAGAAGCGAAGTTATCAGGCTCTGCCCCTGTCATTATCAGACTGGCTGCAGGCCTTGCCCTCCCCTGCGTCCTGCCCTGTTGCCTGCTCTACCTCAAGGCCTGGATGCGGGTACAAGCAGCCCGGCTGCTGTGGGACAACAAGGCACAGAAATCTCCCAGCACAAAGCCCTGCGAATGCAGAAACAAACAGCATCAGTTCAGTCCCTGACCACAGCTCCACCTACGCCATAAAAGGTGTAGGGGGAAAGATTCCTTGCAGGAGCTTCTGTGCCCTGGTTAGAGGCTCCAGCTTTTTGCAGATGTCTGCAGACCAGTGTTATCCACTGTGGATAACAGATAGGGCTGTGGGAATTGCTCCCCTTCTCCATGGCCAGGTGGGGGAGGTCGGCCCAGCACCCCTGGCCTGCCCACCTCCACATGCTGCTGTGGTTTCACTCACGGCAGTCCTGCGGGCCAGCTTGGACAGGCTCACTTCCTTGCCCAGAGGCAGACTGGCAGTCAGCATGCTCAGCATCGACCTCCTCTGCTCTTCTGAAGGGGCTTCGATTTTCACCTCATGAAGGAAAGCAGTCTGCACATCTGCAGGAACATCCTGGGGCTTGCAGGTTGTGCCAATCACCAGGACAGGGTGGCTGTTCAGAGAAGGGGGACAGCCTCAGCTCTATGGAAGCTTCCCTCTTACATTGCCATCACATGAGTCCCTCCCCACTGGCTACCCTTTCCTCCAAGAAATGCATACATACTGGCCAAGCTGGCTTGCAGCCAGTCTCCTCTAGCTTGCCTTTGAACTGCTTTGTGAGCTCTAGCTCCAAGTAAAGGCCCTTCAAGTGACATCTTATTTCTTCACTTGATGTTTCCCTCCCTGAACCCTGGTACTTGTCATCAGCCTCAAGACTCCCCCAGGGTCCAGCTCCCTTCTGAGGTCCCCGTGACCCTTGCCATGCCTCATTCAACAACTCAGAAACCAGCTTCAGCCAACAGAGCTTCCCGATTCTCTCTGTCACTGAGCTGCAACAAGGGCCCTCTGAAGCAAACAAAGCAAACCTGGGAAAGACTCCACCAGATTAAAAACAAAACAGGGCACACTAGCAATCAGTTACCTTGCTGCAGCGGTGATTGCTGCCCTAGGAATGGCAGGAGCAAACAATCACCTCAGATACCCACAGCAAACATGCAGGGTGCATACCTCAGTGCTGGGTCTCTGTCCAGGAGCAGCTGCCTCAGCGTGGCAATGACCCTGGCATCCTCTCCTAGCCTGTCCCGGTCTCTGCCAAGCACCTCGATGTCTTTGAGCAGGAGCACACACGGCTGATACTGCTGGGCCTGGGTGAAGGCCAGCTGAACTTTCTCCTCTGTGGCTCCACTGGTGTCACTGCACAAACTAACACAATCGACCTGCGAGACACAACACACAACACACAGGCTGCAGCGGCTGCAACACAGGCAGCGGGGGATGCAGGACGACGTTTGCTTCCACGAAGCTTTCCATGGGCAATTCACAGCTGAAAGGAGATCGGAGGGGATTTTTCCCAGAGACACAGGATGTATTCAAAGTAGACACACTGAGGACTTTTTAGCATTGAAAAATGGCTGTTTGTTGTCCCTGAGGGGGGCAGGACGGTCTTGTCTGAAAAAGGTGAGGCCAAGGGACCTAAGAAGGTGATACAGTGGCTGTCATTGATCAGCAACCCAAGCTGGAAGGGATGGGAGAGCCATGGAAGAGGCCAAGACAGGGAGAACAAGGTGCCTTGGAGAAACAGTGCAAAAAGCAGAGAGGGAGACACTGTTCAACCCAGTGCTGCACAAGCACAAAGTGCAAGAGGAAGGTAGAAGGGAGGGGAGGGGAAGCTAGAGGTGGCTGGAGGCCCAGAGGCTGTTTGCAAAGCAAACGGTTGATGAAATCACCCCAAAGGGAGAAGAGTGGTGAGCCTTGAACAGCAGCCTGAACCCTGCTGGAAACAGGCAGTGCTGCCTCCTGGTGCTGCAAGGCCAAGGCAGGGAGAGGCAAACCATCTCTGGGATTCCTTGGCCTTATCCTCAGAAAGGGTAGCTTGGAGCAGGGAGAACGCCTCAAGAGCTGGCCTAAAGGGTAAGGATGGGGGCACAGAGCACAGGAACTCCTATTCCTACTAAAAACAGGAGTTAGGATTGTAGCAAGCAGATCCAAATGGCAGCAGTATCTGTATGCCAGTACAGAAGGGCGGTGAAAGGACAAAAAAGTGCTGATCATCATTACAATGTGGTGCTAGAACAGGCAGAGCAATCAGACAAAGGGAAGAGAAGGTGGAATGGCAATGTAAGCATTGCAGTAAGTGAGAAAAGAAGGGGAGAGTGCAAAAGCTGGGCTAGGACAATAAGACTGACAGCAAATACCTCTGGCTTCAGTACTAAGAGTGTTAGTCTTTAGAAGCAGCACGCAAGGCCAAAACCAGAGCTACAGCCTTGCTTATCACACTAAAACATGAGGCCATGTGCCACAGGGCTCCCAATCACATTCCATGCATGTATCTGAAGGCACGGTGAAGGCTCTGTGAGCTTGTACTAGATCCCAAGAGCTACAGCACATCTGCTGAAGAGCTCAGCACTTCTAAGGATTGTGCCCAGAAAAGGAGCTGCATGGCAGCTGGTCAAGCTTCCCCCTTGAGCCACTGTTCTGGCTTTACTTGGAAAGAAAAAAGCAGTTAAAGAGAACAATGTCAGCATCAATCGTAATCCATTCCAGAGCAAGCTGCTAAGCTCAGCACGCTCAATCTCCTTCTGCATTATGTGCACATGGGAGCAGGTTCTGGGGAGGCTCATGTCAGGGCTGCAGCAGGAGTGTTGGCATGGCTAACTTACAGAACATTTCCCCAATTCCTTGTATGTTGTGAATCCACTCACTAACTGACCAGAGGAGAAATTACCTTGAAGAGGTGGAGGTTGAGGCAGCTACACACAGCTCTAACAGCCATCAGCTTCCCACTGCCGCTCGGCCCCGAGAGGAGAACGCTGCTGGCCCCGCTCAGTGCGCTTGCCCTGTAACACGGAGGGAGTTCTCTCAGTGACCAGCAGGGTCCCAGCTCTCCTGAGGCTTTGCCAGAAGGAATTCTGACTCACCGATTGCCCAGGTGAGGCCGAAGAGCATCACAGAGCTGCTTCACAACATCGGAAAGTCCGGCGGGAGACAAACTGCTCCAGAACTCATGGTTGTTATAGGCTGGGGCAGATGGGACAGCGCTGGTTGTTGAGCCCACCTGTGAGAAGGGAAGACAGCACAAAGACAGGTATCAAGCGACAGAGTCTGCCCTGGAAATGCCATTTTCCAATGGCAGGAGACACAAGCCTCCAAAGGCACCTTTATCATCCATAGTGCAACTTCAGCCTCAGATCTCCCCGCTCTCCACTGACGTCTTACCAGATAGAGAGAAGTGTTCTGAGTGTCCACCAGGTAACCCTCAGACTGCTCGCCTTCCACCATGCCTAAAATCTTCCTCACTTTGAAGTAAAGCTCTGGCCACCTGAGAGAAAAATGAAGCCATCTAAATTGCTGGCTCTACATCCCGAAGGCAGGAACAATACACTTGTCAGCAAGACAGCTGAAAAGACCAGGTAACAAAAGATACCCTTGCCCCCTCTGCCCCCTCCCAGGACCCACATGGATCCTTTACAGACCCGGCTGTGCTGTCTGGCCAGACAGCAACAGGACTGCCAACAGCTCCTGCTGGTGGCTTCAGCCTACAAGTACGTCTGTATTGCATCTAAGAGCTCAGGACATTCTCTTTTCTCTCCTTCACTACAACTCCACATTCACCTGCAGTGTATAAAATCTAACGGCAGAGTCCTTGAGGGTCCAGACTGGGACTCACCCAAATACCACGAGAGCCTTACAAGAATTCTGCCCTGGACACACTGCTATCCCATTGGAGAGATCAAGGGATCTGCAGAGGTTTCCTCCAGGGTTTTCTCCATCCTCTGAATGGAGCACCACTTGCACACCCATACAGTTCCAAGCTCTTTAGGTCCCATAAGCTCTGCTGGTTTCTCTGGCTTGCTACATGGCTAACATAGAATGGAAACTTCCACAAACAGAAGACTTGTGCCTCCTATGGTCCTGCCTCCCTTCGAGAAAGAGCCTAGGAAACACTCATTGGAGTAGTGCTATGAACTATTATATTTCAAAGCACGCAGTGGAGCTGAGCAGCTGCTGGTGTATCCTGCAGGAACAACTCAAGGCAGTTCTTTGCATCGCACCCCTCAGCTGCCTGTGGCAGTTCCCTCAGCTATAGCATTCCCATTGCCACCACCCAAATCCTTCTGCAAGCAGCCCTCCTCTGACATTTGTTTGGCCCAGGGCTGCTGCAAAGCCACCTGAGCCAACCCAGGCAGGCAGAATTGATGGCCAGACGGCAAGTTAACCTAACATGAAATGGGAGGGCCGATATTCACACTTCATGTTTGTCACACGCTGACAAGCCCAACTTCCTCTTGGCTTTCTTGAAGTGGCACTGGCTGTCCCAAGGCCACCCCTCCCTCTTCATTCCTTTTCCCCCATCAGTTTCTCTGTTTTTCCCTTTCCTCCCTCCATGACTATCTGAGTGAGCTAACAGAGGCTTCCCTCTTGGCTGCAGCTCCCCACAATCCAATAAAAACCTTCCCCTCTTCCCCCTAAAGTGAAGGGCAGATAAACTCTGAACTCCAGGGACAGATCAGAATGGAATGAATGTCTTGTTTCAAGAGCCTCAACGACAGAACAATGCCTTTTCTTCTGCAGTACCCATGTAATAGAGCCACAGTTTGTTGCCACCTACCTTAGGAATTTGTCTGCATTTACTTCTAGAAACTCAGCACAGCCAAACGTTGGAACACACAGGATGTCCCCCTCCTGGACAAGCCTACAAAAAAAACAGGGATATTCAGCAGTGAAAGAGGCTCCTACCCCATATACCATAAACTTCTCTGAGCAGAGTCTCTTACTTTCTAACCTGTTCTCGACTATGCAGCTGGGCTTGTAGAGTAACCAGAGCTAAAAACCACTACATTATCTGCAAGCGAAGACTTTAAATCTTAAAGCATTAGCAAGTTTTCATAGACTCAGACTGGTTTGGGTTGGAAGGGACCTTAAAGCTCATCCAGTTCCAATCCCCTGCCATGGGCAGGGACACCTTCCACTTAGAGCAGGTGGCTCCAAGCCCCTGTGTCCAACCTGACCTTGAACACTGCCAGGGATGGGGCAGCCACAGCTTCTCTGGGCACCCTCACAGGGAAGAATTTCTTCCTAATGTCTCCTCTCAATCTCCCCTCTGTCAGGTTAAAGCCATTCCCCCTTGCCCTGTCCCTACAGGCCCTTGTCCAAAGCCCCTCTCCATCCTTCTCGCACCCCTTCAGGCACTAGAGGACACGCGT
The DNA here is from genome assembly GCF_028554395.1 of Pezoporus wallicus. NCBI lineage: Eukaryota > Metazoa > Chordata > Aves > Psittaciformes > Psittacidae > Pezoporus > Pezoporus wallicus. Next base: position 209,325 of record NW_026635101.1, on the reverse strand, counting down.
GCCCCGCCGCAGCTCACCGGGGTGTTCTGAAGTGCTTGTAGAGGACGCGGTCGTACCCTCCTCGGGCGCTGTACGCGGGCGAGCAGACGATCTGCAGGTGCAGCTCCTTGGCGAAGGGCGGCACGGCCAGCACGGACCGGCTGCCCGCCCCGTCGGGGGCGCTGCACCTTTCGTACCTCTGCGGAGGGGAAAGGCCGCACGGTGAGAGCCCGCTGCCGTGCCCCGGCCCCGCACGTCCTGCGTGTGTGTGTCCCGGCAGAGGCTCACCCTTAGGCGGAGCTGCGCGGCGGCACTGGGGTCGCAGCCCATGTTGAAGGCCAGCGCGGGGGCCATCAGCGCGGCGCCGTCACCCGGCCGGCGGCGGGCGGCCCGCGGGTACTCCCATGGCGGCGGGCGGGCCAGCAGCGCCGCCAAGTGCTCGCGGGCCGCGCCCTCGGCTCCCACCCGCACCCACTCGCCCTGGAAGAGGCCGAGCGCCAGCAGCCCGCGCCGGCTCACCCACACCTCCGCGCCGCCGCCGCCGCCGTTGCCGCAGCCTCCCGGGGCCGCCCGCAGCCGCGCAACCGCCGCAGCCCCACCGGGCCCGGCGGCGGCGAACCGGGACACGAGGGGCGGCGCGGCGGGGCACCGGCAGGGGGCGCCGGGGGGCTCCCGCAGCGCCGGGGCGAGCGCGGTGCGCGTGGCGTTGCCCAGCAACCCCTGCAGCGCCGGCCGGGCCTCCAGCACCAGCGGGCCCGGCCCCGACCCCGGGCCCGGCCCCGGCAGCGCCTCGCCCCGCCGCGCCAGCACCGCTCCCCGCCCCGCCGCCCGCCCCGCCGCCGCCGCCGCGCCCCCCAGCAGCACCCAGGCCAGCGCCGGCGGGTGCCGCACCGGCCACACCGCCACCGGGCGCCCGGCCGCCAGCCCCAGCCGCCGCAGCACGGCCCCGCGCAGCCACAGCTCGGCGCCGCGCCGCCCGCCCGCCTCCACCGCCACGGCGCTCAGCAGCACGGGCTGCGCCCCGCCGCGCCCCGCCGGCCGCACCGCCAGCACCAGCCCGCCGCCCCGACCGCGCAGCGCCGCGCACAGCGCCGGCGGAGCCAGCAGCAGCGCAGTCACCGGAGCCAGCTCCGCCGGCGGCGCGTCCAGCGGCCGCAGCACCGCCACCGCCATCGAGCCGCGGGGGCGGAGCGGCTCCGAGGCCTCACGGACACGGAGCAGGCGCCGAGCGGCAGCCGCACGGCTCCGCCCCGCGCCAGGCAGCGCCTGCCCCGCCGCAGCGGCACCGCGGGGCCAGGTCTGGGCAATGCCCGCTCCGAGTGCCCCTGCTCCGGGGATTGCCCGTCCGGCGCTGCGGAGCCTTGGGCAGTCGCTGCCGTCCACCAGCACCTCCTTCAGGGAGCCCTCTGGAGCGGTGCGCGGCTGTGAGTGCAGCAGCAGCGACGCAGCTGGGCGCCAGCACTCCCGGCTGTACCCCACGGGTGCCTCTTGGCTCACGGAGAGTGCCACGGCTGTGGAGGGTCGGGATGGAGCCAGAAAGGCGAGCGAGGCCTTTGCTGCCCCGCGCCGGCAGCACAGGGAGTAAGGGGGGAATGGCAGGTACCCAGAGCAGAGCCAGTGCCAACGCGGTGAGGTTTTGCGGGCTGGACACGTGTACTTGGTTTGTAAGAGTGTGGTTGTGCCGGTGCTGTGCTGAGCTGTTAACTGCTCACTAACAGCAGCTGAACTCCTTTAACTGCCTAGCTCTTGTAGTCCCTGAGCATAAGAAACTGAAGGGAAACTGATGCTGCTGGAGCCTTAGGCTGCAACACCCTGTACTTGGTTCTGTAAACAAAAGGCACAAGGCTAATGCGTACTGGAAGGTAGAGGAGATGCATTCTTAGCAAGGAGCAACAACCAGAGAGAGAAGAAGGTATTTACAGCCCACCTCAAGCCCTTGAAAGAACTCGGTGATGGACCAGCAGACCCCAGACCAAAATTCCCCATGGAACCATGAGATATGTGCAAGGTGTGTGAGCAGTGCCTGATGGCCAGTGCGTAAGTAAGGTATAAAGACCTATGAGTAAGGGTATAATGCCCCAGGGATGTCTGCGTTCTGGGTCCCATCCCATAGGCACCCGCACCCACCTGTATTCCTGAGCCAGTCAGTTATTAAATTACTGTTCTAGCAACCTCTTGTGTGAAACCCAGGGCAAAGAATCTTCTTTAACAATAACCTTGGAAATGAGCAGGCTGGAGCAAGCTGGAGCCTCTGATCAATGCCTGTGCCCTGTGCTGCAACCCAGCTTGCTCTGGGGAAGGGGCTGCTCCTTTACCAAGTGCCTGCTGGTGATCCAAGAAGCAATTAATGGAAAACAGACCCCCATGGGACTCTTTCATTCGGGGGTCTAGGTTCATTCGGCAGTAGACAGGAGTCTGTTGGGCTCAGGGGAAGGAGCGAGGCTCCTGGTTACTTCTGGGGTTCCAGTTAACCTTCCAGCTTCCGATGGTGTCCCATCACCCAGGGCTCCACACGAGGGAGCACTTCCAAAACGTTTGTACTCCTATGTAGATAATACTATAGAATCACGGAATCCCAGACTGGTTTCGGTTGGAAGGGACCTTAAAGCTCACCCAGTTCCAACCCCCTGCCACGGGCAGGGACACCTTCCACTAGAGCAGGTGGCTCCAAGCCCCTGTGTCCAACCTGGCCTTGAACACTGCCAGGGATGGGGCAGCCACTATAACTTCTATATAGCTCATACTGTACTTCCTAACCTCCCAGTCTGAAAATCCAGCTGCTGGCTTGGGAGGATTTGCAGGATGATGGTTAGCATTTGATATTGCCAAGTACAGAAATGGCACCATGCAGATGCCACTGCCTCCCTGCAGCCCCCAGACGTGCATGCTTGACAGTCAGCCTTCAATCCCGTAAGAAGCCGAGGGATGCCAAAATAATATCATTTTACTCCCTTTTCCCTTTCCTCTTCCTCTGTGGTTGTTTGGAGTCCCTGGCTAGCGCTATGGAAAGATCTGGATGTGCTGGGGTGAGTGGCAGCCCAGATGAAGTGAGGCTGCTGAACAACGGCTTTCAGGTTACCAGCTCCTCTTGCCCAAGCCCTGCTGAAGGGATTTCCTGCCTCAGCAAACCCAGCCTTTGTGCCTGAGGGACTCTCAAGCCTCCCATGGGCAGCCCCAGTGCAGCAAGGAAGATGTGCACAAGCAGCAGCCGTTGCCCTAACTCACGGTCTCTTCTGTCACATTGAGGCTGTCCATGGCCTGAGCTGGCACTGATTTGACTACCACTCACCCCAGCATGGATCAAACCTGAAACAACGACAGGAAGAAGGTGCTGCCTTACACCTGTTGCTGACACAACCGCAGCGACATGCGGAGGACAGCGAGCACTTCCGTGCCTGGCTTAGCACAGGCAGCCAAGAGGTGAGTGACTGTCCCTGCTCCGAGGATTGCCCCTCCGGACCCTGCCACCAGCGCTGTGGAGCTTTGGGCAGTCGCTGGTACCCAGCAGCACCTCCTTCGGGGTGCACGCTGTGAGTGAGCGGCAGGGGCACATCTGAGCCCCAGCGCACCCGGCTGCACCCCACGGTTACCTCCTGGCACCCACAAAGTGCCACGGGCCAGCAGCTCTCCCTCTACAGCATGAAGTGAGAGCTGGAGCCCGCCAGGAGAGTTGTCCTCACCCTGCACGGGGCAGGGGCTGGGGTTTCTCCCCTTGCAGCAGTTGTGGGGACACGCTCCCTCCCACAGCACTGCACCCAGCATCAAGGCAAAGAGCCAGGCCATCTGCACACGGGCACAGCAAGAATGAATGATTACAGGCACCCAGTGCCAGCGGGGCACAGCCCAAATAGAAGGTTTGCAGATGCTGCTCAGGCAGGATTAGGCCTTCAATGTGCTAAGTCTCGGCTCTCGGTGAGCCTAATTGCTGCTGCAATAAGCCCTGGCTGGTCCTTTCCTGAACCACGCTCCCCGTGCCCCCCCCATCAGACATGGTTTTGCTGCAAAGCTCATATTTGCCATGCAGATGTTCCCTCCCGCCCAGCAAGGGCCCAACAGAGGAGGGAAGAGGCAGGAAAAGGCAGGATATGTGCAGATGCTCTCCCCAGGCAGCGTCCCACCGCTGTCCCCCTGCCCAGCACAGGCTGTGTGCAAGGAGCTGGGCACAGCAGCAAAGGTGGGGACAGGTGACAGCATCCCTACATGGCCACACACCCCTGAGATGGATTAGGAAACTTTCCAAATGGGGAATTACTGAGATTTTAATAAAACCTCTGGATAATTTTCCGTGATGCTTTGGCCAGCAGATGAGACTGGAGCTGTTCCAGGAGAGCTGTCGTGGTGTTGGCGTGGGCCAGTTCAGCCCAGCCATGAGATGAGGACTCAGCACAGCCAGGAATCAGGAAGCTGGATGGCCACGACACCCTTGTGCCTCCCTGGGGGTGCTTGTGTGGTTGGGACCACACAGCTGCTGTGGTGTGCCTCCAACAGTATGTCCCACCATGCCGTCACCTAGCCTGAGTGAGCGAGCAGCTGCTGTATTAACCACAAGAGATGTGAGGGCACAAGGGCCCAACCCTGCACCTCTCAAAGCATCAGGAACAGCAGGAAGAGGAGTAGGAGAGCACTGCACAGACACTCAAGAGGCAGAGCACCTTTCCTGCTGGTGGGGCACAACACAACAGTGAAGAAACTCACATTTAAGCTATATTGAGGAGGATTTTCATAGAATCCCAGACTGGTTTGTGTTGGAAGGGACCTTAAAGCTCATCCAGTTCCAACCCCCTGCCACAGGCAGGGACACCTTCCACTAGAGCAGGTTGCTCCAAGCCCCTGTATCCAACCTGGCCTTGAGCACTGCCAGGGATGGGGCAGCCACAGCTTCTCTGGGCACCCTGTGCCAGGGCCTCAGCACCTTCACAGGGAAGAATTTCTTCCTAATGTCTCATCTCAATGTCCCTCTGTCAGGTTAAAGCCATTCCCCCTTGTCCTGTCCCTACAGGCCCTTGTCAAAAGCCCCTCTCTCTGGCTTTCTTGTCAGCCCCTTTAGGCACTGGAAGCTGCTCTAAGGTCTCCCTGGAGCCTTCTCTTCTCCAGGCTGAACCAGCCCAGCTCTCTCAGCCTGTCAAACTTCCACAACCGCTGGGACAAGGGAACAACTTTCTCCCTGTGGCTTCCCTGAGAAGCTGGCTGAGTGCTCCATTTCAGACCTTCTCATGAGCCATCAGCTGTGGGCTGGCTCTTCGACTGGCACAAATCAATCACCTTCTGGCATGTGCAGGCCACAGGACTAGACCTCTGCCCCCTTGGAGTAATGACACTGCCTCGGCAGAGCCCTCCCGCCCAATGCACAAGCCTATGGAGGATCTGGCAGCCAGCATGAGATGTGCCAAAGGAAGGTACAAACTACAAGGCAGAGCATGAAAACCAAAGAGACACCACGATTTTATTTATGGATGTGTAATAAATAAGCGGTGGACAAAACAGGAAGAGCCACATTCAAAAATCCAGATCACTAAAGTGCTTTTAGGCATAAACAGAGGACGACCAAGAAACAGCTCTGACATTAACACCTTGTACAGACAATTACAAAATATCTTCTTATGTCAATTCACAAAACTGTTTAATTGCTCCGGGTTCTATGGCTTGGTTTTCCAAAGGTCGGTTCTGTGCTGCATAGTGTGGCAGGAAACATTCAAGAGTGTACAAAAATCATTGCATAAACAAGAATGTCTTCACCCCCTTCTCCCAGGTACGAGTTAAGGAGGTCACACAGTGTAAATCCAGTGGTAAGGCTGCATCGGCAGGCCGGAGCGCCTGCCAGGTTACACCAGCTTGAGGATGAACCCAGCCGTGTTTCAAACCTGCTGCTCCTGGAGAGGGAAGAGCTGGTGTTCAGAGCAACTTCCACACGGTGGAAGCGCGTGGAAAAGGTGTCTGTCACCTCCTGCACTTTGCACCCGTGTGTCGGAGCAGGGAAGCCGCTCCTATTGCATTGCTGCTCCTTGTGCTCCTGGCTAGCCAGGAAGTGGTCGGAGCCCAGAGGGGAAGGGCAGCTCGTCCCTGGCAGTGGTCCATGCTGACCACAACGTGCTCTCATTTCCACACTGCTCCTGGTCCCGCTGGGACACCCCTCCCACCCTCCACCCTGGCTCCAGAACAATGTGAGGGGACAAGGATGTGTGTGCCCAGTTTTGAAATGCCCTGAATTCAGAGAAAAGTTCAATTATTTAAGGAAAATATATATATATAGCAATAAAGCAATAAGTATTCTTATCTCAGCAGGGAGCTGGTCAGTGGTCCCTGCTGCTCAGCTCCGTGGGGGGGTCCCCATTGATGCACTGCCTCAGCACACCCCTCTTCTCGTGCTTGGCTGTCCTGGAGAGGTCGATGGCTGTGTCCTCCGAATCCTTTGCTGGGCCAAGCTTGTCAGAGCCCCTCTGGGAACTGGCCTGCTTCCCTTTGAGTTCCTCCTCCTCCTGCTGCTCCGCTCGCCAGCCATCTGCCAGCTTCTCCTGGCTCTCCGCCTTCCTGCTCACCTCCATGGACTTCTTGTGCATGCCTTGCAGAGGAGAGAGCAAAGCCACGGGGGCTGGTTGCTTCTTTCTGCCCACGACTGCTCAGCATCACCTCCTGCTGCTTCCTTCAGCTCCCGTTTGCATCCCAAAGGAAAACTCATGCTAGCTACCAGCCTTTCCTGACCCGGAGCCCTGGAGCCTGCTCTCTTGCAGGCCAAGAGCATGGCTTGTGACAGAGTTGGTCCGTACCTCCCCTGCAGTGGGGAAGACTTCCAGGGAGAGGATTTCGGGTGCCTCCTCAGTACAGGACTGTGTATGAGCAGAGGGGAGCGCTCAGGTATCACTCTCCTCAGTTTGGTGGGGAGGCTGATGACTTCCTAGGCACCCTGCAACTCCCATTCACACCTCAAATCTGTCCACTTCTGGGACTCTCAGTACAAGAGAGACATTGAGGTGATGGAGTGGGGCCAGAGAAGGGCAACGGTGCTGGTGAAGGGCCTGGACCACAAGTGTGATGGGGAATGGCTGAGGGAGGTGGAGGGGGGTTAGTGTGGAGAAGAGAAGGCTCAGGGGGGACCTTATCGCTCTCTACAACTGCCTGAAAGGAGGATGGAGCCAGGAGGGGGCTGGGCTCTGCTCCCAAGGAACGAGGGATGGGACAAGAGGAAACGGCCTCAAGCTGCACCAGGGGAGGTTTAGGTTGGATATTAGGAACAATTCCTTCCCCAAAGGGCAGTCAGGCATTGGAACAGGCTGCCCAGGGCAGTGCTGGAATCACCGTCCCTGGAAGTGTTCACAAACCGTGGAGACAATGCCCTCAGTGCCATGGGTTAGTGGTGGCCTTGGCAGTGCTGGGGAATGGTTGGACTGGGTGATCTTGAAGTTCTTTTCTAACCTAGCCAACTCTATGGTTCTATGGTTTTATGGTTCCCACACTGGCTGTTAGCACCAGACAGCGATACCCACCACATGCGGGCACCTCTCTGACCCTGCAGGAAAAGGTTCTCCCTTTCCCAGCTGTTCTTTGCAAGGAAGGAGTAGAAAAGCCAGTGTTCTCATCCCCCCTGTGTACAGATCATGGCTGAGACCCCATTCGTTTCTGGGAACAGACTAGGATGGCCATATGGAATAGGAAGGGCCGCTCACTCTGCAGCTCCCCCATGACCCTTCCAGCCCCAAGCTCCCACTTACCCAGCAGCCATGGGGCGCAGGACCCCACCAGCCCGCTCTTGGCAGAGTTGATGATGGACTCGGGCAGAGGGATGGAGTGCCTCACCATGGCCCCGTAGAGGCCGTACTCGGCCATCACGCTGCTCCGTCCCCAGCACTTCTCCCTCTTCCGCCACTTGGCTCTTCGGTTCTGAAACCAAACCTTCAGGGGTAACAGCCAGGAGAGCACGGAGGGGTGGGATTGGGAGGACACAGCCCCGTGGCATCCAGAGTCCATCGGGCAGGGGAGGGGGGGACGTGTGTCCAGGGCAAAGGGGCAGCCGCGGGGGTGCATGGAGGGGTTTGGGTGTGCAGAGCGTGGATGTGCAGGTGGCAGCGGTGTGTGGGGGGGGGTTGAGGGAGGGCACACACGTGGGTGTCAGTGACAGAGGGGAGAAGGGGGGGAGAGGGAGCACACGTTACACGAGGCTGATTGTGGCACAGGAGGGTGATCCCAGCCAAAGCCACCCTACGCTCCGCCTGCCCACAGAGCCCCTCTGCTGCTTCCATCCTCTACAGAAAATGGGACCCTAATGCAGCGAGTGACAATGACAGAGGGTGCTCAGGTCCCTCTCCTCACCCCCTTCCTGCATTTGAAGGCTCAAGGGATGCAGGTACAACCTAGCTGCTGCCCAGACATCCACCCAATTCTTAAGCCAACGAGCTGCTCGGCAGTGGGACAGGGTCTTAGAATCCCAGACTGGTTTGGGTTGGAAGAGACCTTAAAGCTCATCTACTTCCAATCCCCTGCACGGGCAGGGATGCCTTCCACTAGACCAGGTTGCTCCAAGCCCTGTCCAAACTGGCCTTAAACACTGCCAGGGATCAAGCCCTAAAATGCCGTGTGTGCCCCAGAGGGACAAGCTAATGAGGAAGCCAATGGGACACAGCTTGGCTCCTGAATTGCTCCCAGTTCCTGCTTGAGTTGGGTCTCTGGAGGACAGAGCCGAGCTGCTGCACTGATCAGCTGCTGGGGACAGCTCAGTCATAGAACCATTGAATCAACCAAGTCGGAAGAGACCTTTAAGGTCATTGAGTCCAACGAGTCCCCTCGTTCTGCATTTCCATTTGAAGCCTGCACGGTGCTGGGGGTGGAAGCTGAGTTCCCTCCAGTGCCCTGCAGCATTTCAGTGCCACCACGTTCCCACCACCTGCACTCTCTGGCCAAAGGGGAGAGACACCCCATGGACCCCAGTGGGAGAGAAAATCATTGCAGCCATCTACCTGTATCCTGTCCTCCGGTAGCTCTGTCTTCACAGCCAGCATCTCCCGGGCATAGACGTCAGGGTAGTGAGCTTCGTTGAAAGCCTTCTCCAGCTCCTCCAGCTGGTGAGCTGTGAACACCGTCCTGCCGAGAGGAGAGAGACCCTTGTGACGCAGTCCAGACCCTGACTGCAGCCCCCTTCCCACTGGAGCTTTATAGAGTCACAGACTGCTTTGGGTTGGAAGGGACCTTAAAGCTCATCCAGTTCCAACCCTCTGCCACGGGCAGGGACACCTTGCACTAGACCAGGTTGCTCCAAGCCCCTGTGTCCAACCTGGCCTTGAACACTGCCAGGGATGGGGCAGCCACAGCTTCTCTGGGCACCCTGTGCCAGGGCCTCAGCACCCTCACAGGGAAGAATTTCTTCCTAATGTCTCATCTCAATCTCCCCTCTGTCAGGTTAAAGCCATTCCCCCTTGTCCTGTCCCTACAGGCCCTTGTCAGAAGCTCCTCTCCAGGTTTCTTGTCACCCCTTTAGGCACTGGAAGCTGCCCTAAGGTGTCCCTGGAGCCTTCTCCGGGCTGAACCAGCCCAGCTCTCTCAGCCTGGCTCCAGAGCAGAGCTGCTCCAGCCCTTGGAGCATCTCCATGGCCTCCTCTGGACTCGCTCAAGCAGATCCACAGGAGCACCACAAAGATGATTTTCATCCTGAAATCCCCCCCCCTCCCATCCCCAGCTGCAGCCCTTATATTTCCTCCTCTGGGGACATGGATGATCTTTCATGTCCCTTCCAACCCAATCCATTCTGTGGTTCTATGCCACCCACTGCCGCAGCCAGGGGACCAGAAGCAGGCTGGTGGCAGCAGCAGCGGAGAGGTGCAAACAGGGACAGCCCTACCTGTGCCGGCGTTTCTTCCTCTTGATCTGGGAGGTGGACATCTTCAGCTCGCTGCCGTCCCCGCACAGGCTGTCCTCATCTGGCAGCAGCATGCAGGAGGGGAAGAGTCACATTCCCGTCGGGAGCAGGGGGACAGAACCCAGCTCCCAAAACACGAAGAGAGAGCGGGGCCGGGGCTCCCCGTCCCCCCCACCCCAGCACCCGACCGCGGCACTGATGTCGGCATCCCAGGCAGGGGGTCGGGGAGGGGGCGCGCAGCCCGGCGGGCCCGATCCCGGGATGCCCGGGCCAGCGGCTCCGTCCGGCGGGGCGGGAGGTCCCTGTGCGCGGCCACCCCCGGCCCCGCTCACCGGAGATGTTCTCCTTGTGCCGACGGGCGGCGGGCGGCGGCCCCGGGGCCGGGCGGGGGCCGCGGGCGGGCAGCAGCGGCAGCGGAGCCGGCAGCAGGCGCGGGGCTCCGGGAGCCCCCAGCCCGCAGAGCAGCCCCAGCCCCAGCCCCAGCGCCCCGCCACCCTCGTAGCCAGCGGCGGGGAGCGGCCCGGGGGGCGGCTGCAGCTCGGCCTCCAGCCCCAGCAGGTCGGTGATGGCGAAGCCCTTGGCCCGCAGCCCCGCGCCGCCCGGTCGCGCTGCCGGAGCCGCCGGTGCGGCCACCGGTACGGTCCCCGCCGCCGCCGCGCGTCCCCCCGACGGCTCCGCCCGCCCTGGCATCGCCGCCGCCGCCGCCGCCGCCTCCTGGCCCGGCCCGGAGCGGGCACCGCCGCCCGCAGCCCTTTTTATGGTCCCGCCGCCGGCCCCGTCTCCAATCACGCCCCGGGGCGGCGGGAGGAGCGGGGGTAGCGCTCCCAATCCCCAGATTAACGGCTCCCGGTCACATCCCCCGCGGCGTCCCTCCCTCCGCTCCCCGCAGCCCCCGCCCCTCGGTCCTGCCCATCCCCTCCCCGGGTCCCTTCCTTCGGTCCCCCTCAGCCCCCCCTTTCCCCGCTCCCGGTCACCCAGATCCCCCCCTCACAACCCCTTGGTCCCATTTCTGCTCCCAGGACCCCCCGTTATGTCCCCTTGTCCCCTCTTCCAGGGTTCCCAGCCCACCCCATGGTCTCTCAGCCCCACCTCCCAGAAGAGGCATCCTACCTGGCCACTGTCCCTCCACTCAGCACCCCGGGGATGGGGACGGGGACAGGGATGGCCAAGGGCTGTGGGACAGGACCCTCCCTGACCCCAAGTGTCCTGCTAATGGGGATGGGGCCACCTCCAGGTGGCTTGGCCCCTGTCCTCCCTTTAGCTCCCAGATTCTTGCACCTGGGCTGCAATTTATTCCACCCTTCTCTTCATTTGGTGATGGAAAACGATTTACAACCGGCTTACACGGGCTGCCTGATCCGGGCCTTCACTGGACGGTCAGATTAAGCGAGGGTCCTTCTGATAAAGATAATTACAAGGGGACTCCGCATTAACTTTGCGTTATTAAAGGAAGACCCAAATCTCCCCTCGCAAGCTGTTCCCGGGATTAGCAGAACAATAACTTTCATTTAGGATAATTGCCGTGGCCGGCGCTGGGGGATGCTGGGGGGGGGGACACACGACACAGACCCTCTGGGCCACCACTCACCAGGATGGGGGGGGGACCATTCCCAAAGCTACCGCCCATGTGCTTTGGGATGCAGGGATGCTGAGGGCGCCCCAACCCAAGGCTGTTCCTTAGTCCCAGGACAGGGCACCCGGCATCCTCTTGGGCACCTTCACTCCTCCAGAGTGGTTTTGCCACAGTTCGGCTGGAATCGGAGACTTTCACTGCCGGGCAGGGAGGATCTGCGCTGCTGCAGTAATTAGAAGCCATAATCCGGCCACCACCCACAACAAATTTCCTGTTCCGTGCAGATATTAGTGGATAAACCCCTAATTTTTGATGTTTGTCCCAGAATCAGCTTGATTTCAGCAGTTTACGTTCGGGCTGAGCTGTTGGGAGAGATGATGAAGCCTTAAATATGCATATGGCCTAGGCATTTGGAAAGTTTGGGGATAAAGCGCCTATAATTGCTCCTAATCAGTTTATGAAACATAAAAACTCAAACCCAAGAGAAAGCCGATAGATGCAGACATGGAAGGAGCGATTAAATCTGGAGGTGGCCTGGATACGGTGCTGCGGTCGGGGCTGGAGGGGACCGGGGATGTGGGACACGGCGAGGGGACAATACCTGCTGCCACCACCAGCTCCCCTGGCCACGGAGGAGAGGGGCATCTCCAGCAGCCCTTTGGACAATAAATCAGTTAAAGGATATCTTGATATATGCTCATCCAATAGGATTAGCTGGGATTAGACTAATCAGTAAATGTTTCTCTGCTCATTATTTTCCAGGGAAGATTTTCAGCTGATTCTCCAACGCTGGAAGATTATTAATCGCTTAAAGAGCAGAACATCAAACATCGCCCCTTGCTCTAATTTCCCTGGGGTTCACCCCCCCCCACAGCACCCAAGTCTTCCACGAGGGCTCCAGCCATGGTGATCAGAGGATACAGCACCCTGGCACTGGTGTCCCAGGCATGGGTACAACCCACGGTTGATGCTGGAGCACCCCTGGCCCCTGCACTGGGCCAGGACTGGGGGCACAGGGAGGTGGGACCGTCCCTGAGGTGTCCCCATGGCTGCTCCAGTGCCACCTCAAACACCTCCATGCCCTGCAGCACCCTATGGGGTGCATCATGAGGGCACACAGGCTGGGGTGGGTACCTGGGGCTGTCCCCTTCAGGCACTGGGGACAAGCCTGGTGCATCCTTGGGGGTCTACAAATAGGTGCTGTATTTTGGCAGATCCTCTTCAGCCAGTGAGGGGTTGTGAGCCCATCAGTGGCTGGTGGGGTTTTGGGACCCCATCTTTGCAGGGATATGAAGCTTGGGAAAACCCCAGAAGGATGTACACTTGCCTCGCAACCACCTGCTGTAGCAAGAACCAGGGGGTAGCAAGGAGAAGGGCCTGGTTTAGGGGATTAGTAATGGGATAAGACAGCTTTCACCTCCCTGGTTTAGATATGAATCAGGTCAATAATAAAGGACCATCTGACAGTTTCAGACAGCTCTGGGTGGAAAAGGCTCCCACCCGTTGGACCTGCACCAGCAGTCACAGCCCAGGGCTCCCTGCTTCTTTGTGCCACATCAGCTCCTGGCACGGGAGCAAGCTGGAGCCTGGTCCCCAGGAATGATGTTGAAACCACATCCCTTGAGTGCCTGCTCTGCAGGGAAGCTGCCTGTGGCCATGGTGGACCCTGCACTGGGTGTAGGGTGGCTCAGGAGTGGGGTGCAGTGACACACCAGGGGTGGGAGCCTGAGGGGGAAGGTCCCTGCCCTCATGGACAGAAGGCAAAGGGCTTTTCTCTTGCCTCCTCCATGTCCTCCTGGGAGCACAAGGAGGGATGGGGCTCGTGAAAAGGCTGCCTGTGACACACGGGTGATAGGGAACTGAGAAACAGCCCATCACTAGAGAAGGCAGCAAAGGGCTCTGTGTGTGTGTATGCAGTGAGGCATATCCCTGTCTCGCAAGGCTAAATCCCCACCTCTGAGTTCCAGGTGGATTTCTTCCTTTCAGTGCAGGCAATGGGATTCTTCTCAGGGCTGAGTGCTGGATTATGTGTGTGTGCTCCTGGCCAGTTAGGAGGAGGTAGATACAACGGCCAAATGCCCCCCATTTTGGGGGGGATGGATCTGCAGGGCCAAGCAGCATGGCCAGGTTAAAGGAATGAGGAAACCTGTGCTCCCAGTACTGCCAGCCTATGGGGAAAGGCTTTGTGTCGAGCTGGAGTTTACAAGGGTGAAGGAAGGGGTGTTCAGGGTGAGCACAGCCACAGTTGGCCACACACTGCTTAGTGCTGTAGCATCGCCAGCGAGCTGACTGCAAGTGCACGGGCTACCCTAATTTGGCACTTGGGGGGGGGTGTGTGCCTTATCCATGTCCCAATCCACATGGCCCAGCGACATCCCTCCTAATTCCCCCGCACAGATTTCTGTCTTAAGGCATTTGCCTTTGATTAAACCCAGAAGAGCAGTCACCGTTTTAAGTGGAGTTTAAGAGCAGCCCCTGTGCCGATCGATGCGCTGGCCGCTCACATCTGGAGCGTTGCAGATTTAATCAAAGCGCTGGGAAGTGCCGCACGCAGCCAGCTGGCACAGCCCCTCAGTAACGCCCAGCCACACACAGGGCAAAACAAGTGACCAGCAAGGTGCTGCACCTCCAGCCTCGGCTGGCAATCAGTGAGCAAGCGGAGCTCATCCCGTGTACCTCCAGGAGCTATAGGGGATGTAGCCCATGGAAAACCCTCCTAGGGAGGAGACTGGGGTTTGCCCAGAGGCTTAAGCCTTTAGGTGATATATGGGAACGTGAGGGACAGGGTATTCAGAAAGAAATCCGAGCAGATCAGGCCCAAGAGCCCTAACTCTGATTTCCAGCTGCTCCTTCCACTGGTGTTTTCTCCTTCTGCTCCACTTTGTTGTTGGTCTCTAGCCCTGTTTACCTGCCCATCACACACCCCTCCTGTCCTATGCAGGGTGTGTGAGCAAGGACACAGCCCTCCCTGGGGATGCTGGTAGGTCCTGGGCAAACCCCAGCCTTCCACAAAACAGGGATGGGACCCTGCTCTCCTTGGTGCTCATTCACAGCTCATTAAAGCTGATTGAAACGATGACCAGAGCTGAGTCTCTCTATGTGGGTGCTTGGAAGTCCCGGGCGCACGGCACGGCTCGGCTGGGAATATCCAACTGTGAGGAGCCCCAAACTAGCCGATGGACTGTCCACTCCAATTAGCCCCACAAAGGAGCTATTATTCCTCCGCACTATGCTTGTCTGATTACTTTATCTTATTATTTTTTGATCATTCCTCCAAAATGTGCTAATTAAACAGAAATCATCAAGTCAATTAGAGAAACACTCATTAAAGCGGAAAAGAAAAGAAACTATCAGCAGAAGAAAAACGGCTGTGAGGCTCCCAAGCAGACACAATAGCTGCCACATTCATTCAATCAGCATCTCCCCAAAGAGGGGTGGACATTGTCCCACTCTGGTGAGCACCCTGGAAATGAAACTTCCCAAGTGATGCAGTCAGATTTCTTTCTCTTTTTTTACAATGGAAAACCAGCATTTCACCACCCCTTTGGGGTTTTTTTTACATGTGGGAGAGCGAGGATTTCTGATCCCATGAAGGTCTCAACCCAAGCACAATGAACCCTCCCTGGAAGAGTGGATTTGGACCTGAACCTAGATTCCTGACTTCCAGATGGGAAGACTGTCTGCCAGTTCCTTCATTCAGATGTTTGGCCTTCCATCACGGCACAACGTGAAGATAAGTTAAAGCCCAGCCAAGTCTTTCACGCTGTCTCCACTGCCATCCACAGTGTCAGATTTGCCATCGAGATGCAGAGGCTTGGGGGAGCTTGCTGTGCTTTTAGCCTGGATGCAGCGGTGATGGGAAGGGACCATGGCCGGGCAGCAGGACAGCGGCAGAGCTGAGGGCCAAACCTTCCTGGATCCTAGTGCAGGCTTCTTACGCAGGTCCATGGCCATTGCTGCTGCTCTGCGCCCACTCTGGCGTCCCATCATCGAACAGCCCAGTCTGTGTCACACACACCAGTTGCTTCCATGGGAAACCGAGGCTTGGCTGGACCTCAGATCCCGGGCAGCATGCTGGAGAATGGGGCATACCTCACCCCTGAGAGCCACAGCTACACCTTGCGCCTGCGAGGGGTGTTAGAAAAGCCCAGGGACAACTGGGTCAGAATGGAAGCCACTGCTCCCAGGAAGTAAAGGAGCGATGGAGAAGTACTCAGGCTGCAAACAGCCAGAGCTGGCTCCTCCTCTGGTGACCTGAAGGTTGATTTTAACTCTTCTCCACCTCGCAGCCTTCTTTCCCCTCCTGACACCTCTACCCACCCAGCCTCCGAGCCACTCCTCTCTTTCTCCAAGCGCCTGCTTGCCACAACGCCTGAATCTCTGCATTTTCCTTTTAATGCTGCCTCCCATTGGCTTTCCCAGCTCCCAGCCCAGCACCTTCTCCATGTTTATCCCCAGCACCTTGCCGAGGAGAAGCGTCCCAGAACAAAGGCATCCCCTGCTCCCTGCAGCAAGCTGGAAGCAAGTGGCTGGCGCTGCAAACAAAAAGAAACCCAGGAAACCATGTGAAGGGGTGATTTTGGCATTCCTAATGTATCTCTGTTGGGGGTAGAGAAAGGGGGATTTCACTTATTCCGACCCCAAAGTGGCAGAGGGTCTTAGCTCTGGGTGAAGGTGTTGTGTAGCCTTTGCGTTTCCAAACCAGTTCAGCCATGCCTAATTGCAGGCGCTGTGCTATGAGACCTGACAGAACTACTTCTCCTTTAATTAATCTCCAAGTTTGCTATCTGAGTGCTGTACCATATGGCATTGATTTTTCAGCTCGGTATGGCAGCCCTTGCCATGCAAGAAGCTAACCTAATTAAAACAGAGGACAACACGCATGCAGGAGGCTACTCTCACTCTTCCCTTCAACAGTGCTTCCTAGAGTGAATCTCCTGAGTGCAAACAGGTCCCAGCAGGTCCCCCCATCAAGGGCTAGACTCCCAGAGATATAAATCAGGATCTTTTAGTTAAGGACACTGATGTGTGGCTGTCTCGCAGAGCCCACTTGGCATTATACAAGCAAATGCCTCTTTACCGAAGCAATCTTGTCCCAAAGAGACATTCTAAAGGACCAATAGACATCACAGAACACTAACATCAAATACAGCCCTGTGCATGGATCCTCCTTCTTACATGAGTAGAAGCCTATGTGCTCGGCCACCTCACCCTTGAAGACCATCACATTATCTGGAGGCAGGAATACAGGTAAAATGTGTACAGTTAAAGTTTTTCCTATAGTAAAGGACAGATTTGAGCACAGAGGACACAGAGCTACAATTGAGCACAGCTTTCCTACCAGCTCCTGGTCTTGGCTTTGACAGGATTCCTCAAACACACTTAAGGTGGACCTTGATGCCAAAAGGGAACACAGTGCCCAAACCAAACAGATTGAATGCTGCTGACAAGGAACAGTTACTTAAGCGCCTCAAATAAGGACTTTCAATATTGGAACTGTCACACTGTAGGGAAAAAAGGAGGAAAGGGGTTAGGAAGAAGTAAACTTCTCCTTTGTGGGATCATTGTCTGCAGTCTTCCTGTTGGGCTGAGGTTTTGCTGGCTTTTGAAGGTGGAATAAAGGTATTTTCCTCCTACTTGGAAATGGCAGTAAAGGTCCTTGTTTCCTCTTGCTCAGTACCTAGAGAGGTCCCAGTTTCACTGGGGAAGAGCTGCCTTGTTATCAGAGTCCTTCAGCATCCCCTTCTGCAGCTCCTGCAGTGCTCAGCCAGCCAAAGCACTCTTCAGCCTCCTGGAAGGAGAACACATGGAGGCAGCATCAGAAAACCTGGGCAGTACCTTTCCCTCTGCTGTTGCCACCATTAACCCATGGCACTGAGGGCCTTGTCTATGTGGTCTGTGAACACTTTCAGGGACAGTGACTCCAGCACTGCCCTGGGCAGCCTGTTCCAATGCCTGACTGCCCTTTGGGGAAGGAATTGTTCCCAATATCCAGCCTAAACCTCCCCTGGTGCAGCTTGAGGTTGTTTCCTCTTGTCCCATCCCTTGTTCCTTGGGAGCAGAGCCCAGCCCCCTCCTGGCTCCATCCTCCTTTCAGGCAGTTGTAGAGAGCGATAAGGTTCCCCCTGAGCCTTCTCTTCTCCAGACTAAACCCCCCCAGGTCCCTCAGCCATTCCCCATCACACTTGTGCTCCACACCCTGCACCAGCTCCGTTGCCCTCTTCTGGACCTGCTCCAGCACCTCAATGTCTCTCTTGTAGTGAGGGGCCAAGAACTTGCGAGCAAGTTATTCCTGTATCTCCCCTCCTATCCCTCTCTTTCTAGATGACCCCTGCTTCGTTTCTTTAGCTATCAAGGGGAGCTGTAAGGAAGAGTCCCGTGGCCTTGAGTGCTCATTTCTTTGGCAGAGGAGATGCTGGGGCTGGGGAAAGCCCTGTGAGCACCAGGGTGAGCAGTGTCCAGGGCAGGCTGCCGGGCAGCCATCCCCATGGGCAATGAGAAAAGAGGCGATTAGCCAGCCCCTCACCAGCACAGCAGGAGCGGCTCAAGGGGAAAGAAAAGCCGAGCCCTGGTGGTAATGACATTTTTCCACATGGGTAAATGCATTGATCTGTGACAAACAACACCAGGCTGTTCCTCTGCCCACGGTGCAGAGGAGGAGGGATGGGACAGCTTCCCCATGCAAGGTGCTGGAGGCAGAAGTCACTCAGCTTCCTTGCGAGAAGCTGGGTGTACGTGGAGGATGGGGCACCAAGGATGTGCCTCCGGTCCCTGCTGAAACCATTGCCCACATCTTGCCCAAGGGCAGGCTCTTCCCAGTAGGTGCCTGGAGCTCCAAGTCAGTGCAGGGAAACCTCATGCGCAATCTCAGCCGTCGGGAAGTTCTGCAGAGCAGGAAAACAGTATGCAGAGCGCTCAGTCAAAGCTTGATAACAGAGCTGCCCTGGAGTCAAACACCCTTTCACTGAGGTTAAAACAGTGACAATGAAATCTGCTTCTGTCCCTGATACCCTAACTCATCCCTGTAGCCTTAGATACCTTATACCCATCCACTGCAGGCCTGTAACTGCAGGCTGGTCCCATGCTTGTAGAGCACCTAATGGAAGAGAGAACTCGCATAACGCTCCAGCCTGGGGTGTCTATTCCAGGGCAATTCCTCCGGGAAAAGCCCAAGCCATCTAAAGGCTGAACCTTGGCAGACCTGGACCTCTGCTTTGCTTGGAGCAGTTCCGAAACCAGCCAGGTGACCACATAAATGCCGCTGTTCAGACAGAAGTAGTGGGACGTCCCAGGAACACCACACATCCTATGGACTAGGCATCATGTTTGTCTGAGAAGAAATACACAGGAGTGTATCATTAGTGTCTTGTCGTTGAGTGGACAAAGTGGTTTAGGAGAGCACAGGGCAAGGCACGCATCCTGCCCAAAGAGCTTAACTTCTAAGCTTTAATCAGAAGAATTAGGGCTTTGGCTCTAATTTAATCAGAATGAACAGTGGCCGTGCCATTTCGTGGGCAGGGTGCTATCAGCTCAGGGCATTCCCTCCCGCCCGGCATTCACCAGGATGGTAACCAGGGGCTGACTGCTGGTGATGGGCACTGTCCCGATGGCCAAGTTCATCCTGTGGGCTCTGGGGGAGCTGCCTGGACTGGCCTTGCCCTCCCATTGTAGGCTTAGCTCTAGGTGGGACCCCACAGGTACTGGAAACACGTGCATCTGATGGCAGCTCCAGCAGGTCTCCTACATCTCTGCTCACTCAGCACTCTCCTTTGGGCTGGAGCCATCAGGAAATGGCTCCTGATGGTGGTTTTATTGCCAGCTGGACTGTAGCCTAGGACCTGGTTTAGCCCAGCTTCCAGTACCCCTGTGGTTGCATGGCTGTGCCCTGGGTGTAGAGGAGTCAGATCAGGTCTCCTGGCAGCAACAGTGATGAGATTTGTTGCCTGCATGGCTGGTCTCTGCACTCACAACACAGGACTGCAGATGCCTTGGCAGGCCAGGACTTGTGCATGGGGAAAGGACATGGGGCTAAATCCAGGGCAGGCATCACTTTTCCCTCTCAGCTCAGCATCTACCTCCCCACCACATCGCCATAGGGTCGCTTTTCCTTCCTTTTTAACTACAAAATGCCACATTTCATCTGGCAAGTGCCAGTTGAAGGCAGAGATCCCCAAATCATGCCTGGTTGAAGCAAACCACCCTGTCCTTCTGAGGTGAGCTGCAATGGTTGAAGGACTTCTGCCATTCACTTCTCTCCATCCTCTTCTTTCTGACACTCTCTTCTATTTGCTTTTGCACAGAAACAAGTGCATCCCTCATCGCCCTGGTCCCTGCCACTCTCCTCCCTGGTCAGAGCAAATTCTCAGCTGTGGCAGCATACGAATCCCAGGCATAGGTGTTGGATGTGACCCCCCCTTGAATAGTTAGGGTTGGAAAGGACCTTAGGATCATCCAGTTCCAACCCCTTGCCATGGGCAGGGATGCTCCACAGTAGACCCAAGGCTCTGTCCAACCTGGCCTTGAACAGTGCCAGGGATAGAACATCCCAGCACCTCACTCCTCCTTGCTGTGTTTCCAGCCCCAAAAGTAACTGGGATCTTCCTGAGCAAAACCTGATCAGACCTGTGTGAGAAAACAGAGGGGGAAAAGAAAAGCCCAGGCCATATTTGTAAATAATACCAAAAAGCTGTAAGTATGTGGTTGTCCTGCTTGTTCTTACTGCCTGGGATCAGCCCGATTATTCAGGGATTCATTTTTATTTCTGAGTTTTATTTTTTTTTCTCATTTAACAGCTGCACATTAATAAAAACTCCATTTATTGGAGGATTTGGCTGGGATTGCTATAATAAAATAGAAGGATTTGTGCCGGGCACTAAAAGAACTCTCTGCAAAAAGTAGTGTTTTTCCAGTGATTAGGAGCACTGGAACATATTGTTTTGCTGTGCAGCCCCGTCACTGCTGAGGATGGTGACAGATGTCTTGTGTTAATGTTGAATGATTAAATGCCATTTCTGAAGCCACTCCCTAGCTGTGCAGCACCGTGCTGCTTCACCCACACAATCTGCCTTCAATCTGTTCCCTGCGCTGCGAGCATCCCGCCTCGCTCACTGTCAAGAAGCCCCATCACCACCCCGGCTGCGTTGGGATGGCCAGTGTCTGGGCATTAGCCTTTCAGCCACCCTGTAAGGACCACACCAACCATGGCTGCACCTCAGAGATGGGGGATGTGGCCAGTGGAAGCAGAGAGACAAGTACCTCCCTTGGGCTTCTCATCCTGTTGCCGTGTTCTTCACCTGCACCATTAGTGAGGACACGTTTGGTGGGAAGCATGAGGCCAGACCGAGATGTCACTATTCCTGTCACTGCTCTGCTACAAAAGGTGACACGTTCCTGGACAGTTGCCTCTCTTCTATCCACAGGCCACTCCTTGTGTCAGCAGTGGCTTCCTTGATCTCATTTTTGAGCACTGTCTTTGAGCAAGCCAAAGAGCATGGATATCTACCTACCCATGCCCAGCTGCACTGGGGGCTCCACAAGCCCTCTGGCACTGGCTTACTTGCTTCCCAATGTTCCCAACCCACCTCCTTTTATTCCTTTATTCTGCTAAACCAGTAGAGCCCACAGTCCCCGTGCTGCTCTGCCCAAAAACCAGGTAGGTAGCTCAAATCTGAGGAAAACAAGAGCCTCTGCCCAGGAGAAGAGGTGGAAACGGCTCACTGCTGTCCACATGAAATTTAGCAAACAGTGATGCTCCTCTTCAAACAGCCTGCTCTGGCCTTGGCAAACACACACAGGGATCCTTGGTCAGCACATCTGTATCCTCTGCAAGTATGTTTGCGTTGCAGAACCGTTATCTGCTTGGCATCTGTCGCAGTGACTTACTCCAGCGACGAGCTGCGTGTGCACCGCTCCTGACCCACACATCTGCGACATCCGAGCCCCGGCACAGCACAGAGGACAAGTCAGGTTGTTTCTCCAAGTGGAGCTGAGAAAACAGGAAGGAAGGGGGGAGCCGGATGGGAAAAACCTGGATGTTCACATGCATTCACACACGTCCATTGCTGTAAGTCAAGGAGAAAACATGGTGGGGCACTGCAGCAAGCTGGGAGATGTTAAAGAGGGGGATGCCCCCACGGGAACCCTGCACCCATCCACGCCACCTCTTCTGCCTACCTCTATTCTCTCCCTGCACCCCATGGCTTCGGGGGCAATGTCCCCCTCATCCCAGGACTGAGCACCACAAAAGAGTTTGTCCCCTGGGCGGTGCGAGGAGGCTCTGCTCCCGAAGAGGTAGGGCAAGGAGGTGCCAAACAGCAAGAGGCCCAAACCGACTTATTTCTAGCACCTCCCCTTCACAAAAATATTAAACCTGCTGTCACTTGCTAATCCATCAGCCTGACAGGTCAAGTAAAAGCAGGTTGCCCACTCGCTTTCACTTCTCCCCCAACTTAATCTCTGTGCTAAATTACAAGTTGATAATGGGTTCCCATTAATTATTGATTTTCCAGATAATACTTGTTAAAGTAGAATTAACGCTATTGTTTCTGAACAAATACTGCCCAAACACTGTGTTTAGCGGGCTTGTAATCAGCTTTACCCACTTCTCCTCTAATCTGATTGAAACAGATTTCCTACCAAATCTTTTTTATCATTTTGTTGATATTAAAAGGTCACATATTTATGCCTGCTCCAAAGTTTAATTTCAGTTACTGCAATTGATTATCACTCGGTGCTTGTGCGTGGGCAGCAGAGTGCTGATGGACACAACTTTCATTTACACTGGGGATGAAGAAGCAGAGAGAAAACGGAAGCAGCACACATACCAGGGTGTTCGGTGAGTGATGTTAGGCATTGTACACTTCAGCTTATTTCCCCAAGCCCTATATTATGATTCTGTTCCTCATAATGCCTTTTGACCCGCTGCATTTACTCCATCATAATTATCCTTTAATACTCTTATAAATGAACTTTTAGCTTATCTTCCGTTAATTCTCAGAACAAGCAAAGCACACACGTAACAAACAAAGCCATCTAAATAAAGTGGTTAACCTTTTGGTGGCTTTCCCTGCTTATTCAAAGGCAGGCCGTGCACTTAAGAGGTAGATGGATTAATTATGCTTCCTCCCAAGAGGCACAGAGTGTGTGATGGCATTTCAGCCCCTCTTCAAGCCAAGCCCCATCGAATGGCCCTCTGAAGAGCCAAAGCAATGAATTAAACCCAAAGCAAAACTAGCTGGCAGAAGTATGGCAGGTCACTATGGGATTTCTCTGGTGTCGCTCGAGCCAAATGGCATGAGGAGCTGAGATGAGCTAGTTAGAAAGGGAAGGTGGAGGTGAGTTGTCTCAAGCACTTGAGAGGCTTCGATTCAATCTCCAGCTTGGCCACGAGCTCTCAGCAAGCTCTCTGAAGACTCAGCTCTCTAGGACATGGAGGGCATCCCCCTCCCAGGTCTGTCCTCTGTACCTGTACCTTAGACCAGAGACCATTTTCATAAGGCAGCCATCAAAGAGCTCCCAGTACTAAGCAGCATATCATCTTCCGCCTTGTTTCTCCTCCATGACCATGCTCAAGCCATGGTAATAGGGATGCGCCAGCTTGTTCCATTTACTGTGTTTCTGAGTCTGGCACATAATCACATCTCACCTATAGTCTCAACAAAGTCTCCTACAGATACAAATGCCCGAGCAATACGATTTCTGGGGAGCACAGAACCAATTCTGGTTTGCAGCTGTAGCTGGATGCCCTGCAGACTGGCCTGGAGACATCACCTGCCAGCAGAGTCTTTCTTGTCTTTCATAACCCAGGAGGCACATGTCTCCAACACTCCAAGGCAGTGCCTTGGACACCTGCCATGTCAGACTCTCTCAAACTCTTCTTCTACAGATGGTAAAGCTGCAACCCATCTCTGCTGTGACCTGATTTCCCTGATCCACCTTGTGATGAGCGCAAGGATGCTGGCACTGGTCACTGCCCGCATCCCAAGGGGGAGGAGAGGCTCCTGCACACCTACCACCCAGGCAGCTCTGCTGCTCGTGCACTTCTGGGTGTCCCAGATGGGGACCGGATCATTAAGGGATCTGTGGCACAACGAGTGGTCACCTCCTCAACAGAAGATGCCTGCAGCTGCCATCTCAGCTCCTCTTGCCACAGCCCCTTCAGTCTCCTTGCTGCAGTTATTTATTACTAGCATGACAAGCAAAGCAAGAGACTGTCCCATTCCCAGAGAGTTTGCTAAACCTGGCCATGCAATAGAAATGGAGCATTATTTTCCCTGAAGGAGCTGGGATACAGAGGTTAAAAACCAGACTCAATACAGGCTCTAGCTGCCCAGGGCTCAGGCTTTAGATGTGTACGTGCGACCCTGCAGACCCTAACACCTTCTGAGCAGCTGGTCAGTGGTCAGCATGATTGGCAGCAGGGTCCTGCAGATGGAGCAAGGCATGGAGATGCTGTTGTCCTGCAATGTCTCCACGTGCAGCACGGACTCATCTGCTTCAGCATTTCCTTCCCCATACACATCCTGCATCTACCTGTTCCAAAGACAGACTGCTTTCATTTCCCATCAGGTCCTCGAGGGTATCTCACTTGCATCGTTCAGCGGTATCCGGAGGACAATTCATTGGAGACAATTCTGAAGATCCCTTTTTTACAGACTGAGTAAACTCTGCAACTTGCCAGTGAAAATCAATTAGATTTTCATGGAAATTTGGTGATATTCAGTGAAAAGCTATTAGTGTGCATAATGAGAAAATACCTAATTCTCCCAAAGACGGTTTTATGCCCATAAGTGTATCTACAATAACCTGGAAAGGTTAGATTATAGCTAGTAATGTCACGCAGACCTCTAAAGGAGATTAACTCAGGAGTTTTGTTTATTAAAGCTATGCTGTTTGTGAGTCTAACTGCAGTGATAGACACTAAACAGTACTAAAGCAGGTTAACAGCCCTGAGCAGCTCTGTGAAACAACCTGTGCACACTGGTGCCCATTCCAATAAAAGAAGATCTCAATAAACAACAAATGAAACAGCCGTCCTATTTGGTCCCCATCCCATCTTATTTGCTCTCTAATATTATTTGCCCTCACAAAATCCTGTTATAGTCTTTTTTCCACCAAGATTATGATTCTTCCAAAGTCACGGGGCTGGATCCTCAGCTGCTGTGGGCTGACCCAGCTTTGTCAGCTAATGGGACTATGTGGAGTTACACCAGCTGGGAGTCTGGCTGCTCCCTTGCTTCACGTGGAATAGACTCACCAAGATTAACAGTTAGCCTTAAGACTATCATGTTTTTATTGTAAAGAAATCACTCTAAAAGCATTTTGCCCTATTCAGTTTTTAAGAATCCAATCCTCTGCTGTAGCTTAAGGACAAACAATTTCCTGATTACCACCAGCAGAGCCGAGGCCAACTTGAGGAGTTTTTATTTATTCCCTGATCACATAATCCATATTCCACAGAATTTGCCGTATGAAATATACTCCTGTGTAATACCAAAGTGTTAATGGCCCAGAGTAAAACCACAAGCTGGTTTGAAAGGCAGAGATTTTGAAGGGAAAGATATGAAATCACATAATGCAGCTCCATAATCGTTTGACAATAAATGATCCTTTTATCCGATTATTATTTCAGCTGCGTGTCTTCAATAACAGGCAGCAGTTACCCCTTCCCCAGAGCATGCGGACCACAGATATGACCAAAGAGCAGTGAATTGTACCAGGGAAGCTGGGTCCTGCTTCTTCATCACCCCATGCACAGCCTGAGGTCCTCAAATCTTAGGACCATCAATGGGGTGAGACACTGGATCACACCATTAACTGCTTTAAACTGCACTAGCTCCAGTCAAAATGCTGCACTGATGGTTATTGACTGGTAGGCAGGGAATGGAGGGGACCAATATAAGAATATAAAGACAGCATTGCAAAGAAAATAAGAGCCAAGTCTCTACATTTACCAAGAGCAAATATATCCCCTGCTCGTGAGCTCGCTTTCCTACAATATGCTGCTTGTTGAGCTGCCATTCATGGCTCAGAATAGTTTCCTTTTAGTCAATAAACTCTTCCAGTTTTAAACAAGGAAAGAAGCAGTGGGCACATCTTTTGGTGACAGCAGCAGGAAATTACCAGCTCCTTCACTTTCCAAGAGGAAATTCTCTACCGCTGACAGATGACTTAATTTGTGAAGGATTTGGGAGAGCTGACATAGCACCAGGGAAAGTCTGCTTTTTTGTGGTTTCAGGAAAGAAACGTGATCCTTTTCCATCAGATTAGAAGCTCAAAGAACGTAAGCATGTTGATAAAATAATACTATGGCTTCTCAAAAGAACCTGATTTCATTCTGGTTCAAAATGAGTGTTATACAATATTGGCTGTGCCCATATTGACCAGTTTTCAACCTATTTTACCGCTAAATCCCCAGATCGACACCGGCCTTTCTCAGCACAGAGGAGTTTGGTCAACTACCACGCTGCAAAGGAACATTGAGGTTTGAGCAAAAAACGCCATGCAGCGTATATCATCCTTACACCAGCATCAACACAGAGCTTTAGAAACACCCACAAGCAACATCCCCGCTTGGCAACCACTCTTCTCCTCCTAGGGACACCAGCCATTGCCCGCGCTTTCCAAGGAAGAGCCTGCATGTGGAGATAAAGGCTCTTGTCCAAGTCACCTTATTTATTCATGGGCCTTCCTTTGACAGCAAAGAACACTCAATCCTGTGGGAGCAATGTAACCGATTCACACGCGGATGTCCAAAAGGGCAATTTGCAAACTAATTGCCCGCACACAAGGCGCTGCGCAGACAGGTTGTCCCAACACCGCCTCTGCCTACGTTTTGTATGCCTGGCAAGAGGCGGTTGAAATGCTTTCTGGGCAGACAATGGGCTTGCTCAAGTGTGCAACTCTTTCGAAGGGAAGCTCCCCGCCCACCCCGGGTGGTGAAGGTTTGTTCTGCCCGCGTCCAGCTGCCGTGTCCTGCCAGGAAAACACTGGGGCCATGTGCGGGACAAAACAGTTCTTTTGCCTTATTGCCTCTGCCGCCGGCTCAGAAGGACGCAGAGACTATCAGCAGCATATGGGCCTCGGGGGACTTCCAGCCATTTAACCAACATTATATGCTCCATAACAAAACAACAATATTTGGGTACTTAGATCCACCAGAGAGCTAAATTAAATTCCCTAGGCGGCGAGGCTGCTATGCTAATTGCCTTGCCTTGTGGATTTGCCATGCGGCTCCCCAAGAAACAGATTGGCCCATTTTTCAGACAACTGACTGTTAATTGGAGTAATGAATAGCAGGCTGGAGGGGCCACTCATTTAGCTTGGTAAATTCAAACCCCCCTTATTCATGAGGACAAGCGAGAGGTGAAGTGGTTTCCAGGGGAGGTGGGCAGACGGGCTGGTGCCAGGTCAACCCAATGTGCGTTTCTTTCCCTTTACACTGGGAACACAAGGGAAGGTTTAGCACCTGATTTCCCCATCCCTCTGCGATGCTGTGGTCTTCAGACAGCTGAATCACCTGTAAGAAGGGCTTCCCCCATTGACTGCAGATCAGCTGGTCCCTTTAGTGAGCAGGTCTCTTGTTCTGTGGTCCTGAACACAAGCAACTTTTACTGTACGTGGGAAAGCCCTTGGTTTTCCTAAGCTTTGCTTCCCAGGCAGCTCTGATGGGCTGGACAGAAAGGCAGGAGCAGGCCGAGCATCCTCATCCTCAGGGGGCTCGCTCCTGCATCCTCAGCTGGCCACACAGCCACTGCTCCTTCCCCTTCCCACAGGACAAAAAAGGCTCTAAGAGCAAGCTCTAAAAAGCTCTACGGAAGAGGCTGGGATCGATTTTCTGCAGAGGAAGCAGAACTATATGGTGAGAAAGGGCCTTCTCCTCCCTCAGAATATTCACAATTGACTCCAAGATGATGACAAGAGCATAAAAATCTTTATTAACAAGGCACAGGTTGTCTATTCAGCTGAACAAATCCATGCCACTTGACAACCAGCTTAGCTAATGAATAATACACATATTTGAACACTTTGTCCGCACACCCACTGGTAGAACATCCATTTCTGACTGCCTGGAAACCCAGCCCTAATACGAGATATGGGAAACAATTCCTGACATCGTGAACAGTTAGAAATGGCAGAAGTCTGTTTGCACTTTGCCCATCCTCCCCACCCATTTTTTTTCCATCAAAATGAGCTTCTTGAAGGAATTAGGGGTAACATTCAGCGTGGGGCTATGTGACAGCCCACAGATGGATGTGTTTCCAGTGAATCTGGAGAAGTTAAAACCACACTGATAGCAGACATGAAGAAAATCTGGGGACTTCTTCTTAATTACATTCCACTCTGCACACCCTGTCTGTATGAATAAGGACACAAGGGTGGAAACTGCCTGGCAGTGTTTTTAATACAACTGCTGGGGTTTGGAGTAGCAGACACCTCATATCAAGCTGGGTCCAAATCTGCCCTTAGAGACCCATCACCCAGGCTTCAGACCTTGGTCTAAACCACTAAAAGCAGAACTCACACTTGCTGGGAGCAGGTGCAATGCCATTGAAGTCGTCACGTTTCAATGTCACCCTTGAGTTCAAGCAGCTCCTACAGAATGCAAGCGAGGCACGAGGGCAGGGGGGAATAAACCCATTGTAAAAGGTTCCAATAGAAGCGTACCCAGTCCCTGCTCGCAGCCCTACAAACCAAGGGGTTGAAAGTTTTGATGCCTTTTCTCCCTCGTACTCAATTCTCCTGCATACAGACATGAACAAGGATATATCCCCTTGCCTAGAAGAGCAACAAACCCAATTTTACTCTTTTTTCTCTTCTGCAAGCAGAATCGATTCACGCTTCATTGCAATAACCCAAGGCACAGGTCAAATATGGAGGGAGCAGAGGGGGAAAATCTGGCAATGATCCTCCCGTACGTCACTGCAGACAAGAGGCACACACCTCAGTACAAATACACAAGCGCTAAGCCATCTCCATTCATGTTTCTAATTAGTGCAACCCATTTAACAAACAGACACATAATATAGGTCAATTATGTAGGTCATGATAAATTTGCACACAACTTCAGCCTGTAGGGCACCAAAAAGACCACTTCGAGGCAGCATTTGCAAAGCTACAGCTCACACAGCTTGCCAAGAGCAGCGAGGAAAGCAGAGACCTGCTGGGGTTGTCTGGTTTGTGGTACTACAGCCACCAACAACAGCAACGAAACCCTCAGCGGCATCCCCCGGGAGACAGCCACTGCGATACAACCACTGAACATGGTGCAGCCCATCCAGCATTTATACTAGACAAATCCAATGCAAAGCCCCTAAGATTGTCTATTGCACCCCACTAAATTGCAGAGAAAGAGCAAAATATACTTCATAGGCCAGTTCTAGAGTGCTTCAGATCTGGAACTTATTGTCACACAATACCTTTAGCTCAAAACCGACAAATAAATCCTGGCAGGCAAAAAGTTCAGACCACAGAAATTGGTGGAGCATGATTAGAAAAGCCAAGACAGAGCTGGAAAAGCAAAGCAGTCAGTGGAGTGCCTTATATGTGAACATGGCAAAGGCATGTTTCGATCCCGATTTCCTCGGAATAGGAGGCTTACAGGACTGGTTTGCCCCCCTGCCTCTTCAAACCTATTGAACCAGTTACAAGTTTCAGCCACAATTGCCAGAAACGTAAATGTCTCCAAGATCCCAGACTGGTTTGGGTTGGAAGGGACGTTAAAGCTCATTCAGTTCCAATCCCCTGCCATGGGCAGGGACACCTTCCACTAGAGCAGGTTGCTCCAAGCCCCTGTGTCCAACCTGGCCTTGAACACTGCCAGGGATGGGGCAGCCACAGCTTCTCTGGACAACCTCTGCCATGGCCTCATCACCTTCCTGATGTCTAATCTAAACCTCCCCTTTGCCAGGTTAAAGCCGTTCCCCTTTGTCCTGTCATGACGAGCTTTAGATCAAGCTGCCATGTTTCATTTTATGAGCTTGTGAAATAAACGGTAGGTATCCAGAGGAGACAGAACACATGTATGCATTCCCCATGGGAAAGCAACTGCCAACTCAGCACTAGCAGGTTTGCCCATGGCCCTCTGCCCAGGGACAGATGCAGCTCCACAGAAGCCACGGGATGTGCCAAGTCCTGCCTTGCTAGGAATTTTGGGGAGGAACGATGAGGCGCCACAGGGGAGGCATCAAAAGAGCAGCAGGTGCCATGTGGGGTGTTAGGTACGGGATGGGACTGCAGAGCTCCTCGTTCTGCTCAGGGTGTGGGGAGGATGTGGCGACTGAAATCACAGCAAATGCTGCACGTGTGGGGTTTGCAGGGAGATAAAGGGGTTGTGGGACTCAGACCTGTAGGGAAACAAGCTTAATGTTCAGTGATGGCCACACTTTCTGCTACAGGTCAGCACTAGTGCAATTTGTTCTTTGAGATGAAGGGAGAAAATGGATCTTGGATGGGAATTTGTGGTGCTTGTTTCGTTGCTGTCACCTTTCCTTTGTATTTCCAAGCATATCTGAGTTCTGCATCCAGCTCTGGGGCCCCAGCACGAGAGGGACGTGACTGTACGTGAGAAAGGAACAAATGTAAAACCTTTAGAACCATCCACACTCCTCTCCAGGGTGCCAGATGAGGCAAGTGGGTTGAAGAACAGCCTGAGAACTGTTCCCCGTGCACATAAATGGTGCTTTTCACAGGAGAAAAAAAGGAACCCAACCCACATTACACTCTGGAATATCTCATCCGCACGGCAGCGCTGTTCAGGAGCATACATGCAAGGTATTTCACCTATGAGAAAGAAATACTTTACTGCTTTGCCCCGTCCCTGGGGAAACGATGTGCCGGATAAAACTACGCCCTGCTTTTCCATGAGGGCCTCGTTTCCCCCAGTCTTTGGGAGTGAAAAAGGAGAGGAGGAGAAAGCCTCTCTTGTTTTGCTGGCTTTTCAACTGCATCTTCTAGCAACTGGTCACAGACGCATCTTTCATTTAGGGTTGGAAAGAATTATATTCCCAGGGAAAGCAATATTGATCAGAGTCACAGAACCCCAGACTGGTTTGGGTTGGAAGGGACCTTAAAGCTCATCCAGTTCCAACCCCTGCCATGGGCAGGGACACCTTCCACTAGACCAGGTTGCTCCAAGCCCCTGTGTCCAACCTGGCCTTGAACACTGCCAGGGATGGGGCAGCCACAGCTTCTCTGGGCACCCTGTGCCAGGGCCTCAGCACCCTCACAGGGAACAGCTTCTCCCTCATGTCCCATCCCAATCTCCCCTCTCCCAGGTCAAAGCCGATCCCGCGCACAGCCGCAGCCTCCCCTCCCGGCCCCACCAGCCCCAGCCCCGGGACCGAGCCCCGGGCCCCGGGCCCCGTCCAGTGCGGCACCGGCCCGCACCGCGCCTGCGCAGAGGGAGCGGCGGCCGCCCCGGGGCGGGGCAGCGGCGTCGCCATGGCGGGGCCGGCGGCGGTGTGAGTGCGGGTGGTGGGGTCGGGCGGGAGCTGTGCTGGGCACCGGGGGAAGGCGGCTGCGGGCCCGGCGCGGTGGCGGGGAGGCGGTGGGGGGGTTGAGGGCCGGGCCGGGCCGCTGCCGTGTGGCGGTCCCCGCGGACGCCCGCCCTCGCCGGGAAGCTTCTCCCGTGCAGCCGATCGCGCAGAGTTAGCCCCGGTTCTCTTCAGCGAGACCGGGGTTATGCTGGCGGGACGCTGCTCCTCCGCGCCCATCGCGCTGCCGGCCTCCCCTTTCCCTCGTTGGAGGCTTCTGTCTCCTCAGAGGATCGTCCGCATCC
Source organism: Pezoporus wallicus (assembly GCF_028554395.1). NCBI lineage: Eukaryota > Metazoa > Chordata > Aves > Psittaciformes > Psittacidae > Pezoporus > Pezoporus wallicus. Next base: position 178,152 of record NW_026635101.1, on the reverse strand, counting down.
TGCCGCTTTCCTCCCGTGGCGTTGAGCGCTCGTACCCGCAGTTGAGGCCTTTGGCACAGTCACCCCATAGATGCGCAGGGATTGCCCCCCATTTCCTTGCCATGCCACCCCCCCCCCCCCCATTCGTGTTCCTGCGCCGCTGCACTGCCCTGTTTTTCATGTGTATTTGTGCCTGTCGTTTTGCTTTCCTCCATTTTCATCCCATTTTGTCGTGCCCCTTGTTGGCACTACGCTGAAATCACCTTGAATTTAAATTCCCCCCTCTCACGCCTTCTGCATCTTCTGAATTCATACCGTGAACAGATTTACATACATGCCAAAGCCTGAAATCAACCTCATCAATTGGTTTGCTTTCTCTTCTTCATCACACTCTCAAAGAAGGAAAGGAATAATGTGATTTGCGCCCCATAAATCACCACTGGCTGCTGTTTAATTATGTGAATGATGTTTGATGGACAGAGCCTTGGGCAACCTGCTCTAGTGGAAGGTGTCCCTGCCCATGGCTGGCGTTTGGAACTGGATGAGCTTTAACGTCCCTTCCAACCCAAACCAGCCTGGGATTCTGTGGTTCTGTGTAGTGTGACTGCTTGTTCTTGCCTTGTGCTTTGCTGTGCTTTCCTTCCAGGTATTGGATTTAGGGTATGTGTACTGTATAATTCCCTGGCTCTTCCATCTTTTCTTTTCAACACTGTTTTTAAGTTGTACTTGTCCAGCCTCCTGGGACCATCTTCACTGTCCAGGAAGTAACAAACATAACTGCAAGTGATTCGGGTTGGCCAGAGAGGTTGTGGGATCTCCATGCTTGGAGGTTTTCAGGATGAAGTTGGATACAGTCCTGAGTGTGTTCTTTGACTGGTTGGATGAGGGATCTCAAGAGGTCATCTTCCCATCTCAGTCACTGTATTTCGCTACTCTGAATTCTCCTTACTCTCTTCCATCTTAGGCCTCAGTAGCAATGGGGAAAGAAAAGATTTATGCAGCTTCATGTCTTTAAATTAGCTGTAGATCTCAATGACATGCTGAAGGAGGATGGATATTTTCCTTCTGAACCATTGGGAAAGCAGTGAGCAGTGTCGTAGGTATCCAGCAGGCATGGGTGTGTGTGATGGTTAGGACAAGCAACATGGGAGAGGGGGTTTGCTGCTAGGTCCAGTTTTACAAGTGATTCACAGATCCTCCATTGTCCTGCTGGAATAAATGTGGGCATTTCAACTTCAACTGCAGGTTCCACTGGGTGAGTTGAGACAGATTTGAGCACTGAAGACAGTAGCTGGTATCTCGATTTTACTCCAGCTGCTGAAGGAGCTGCAGGCATAAAGTCTTCTCTTTGCCAGCAGTGGTCTGGCCCACCCTGTGAGGCTTTTGTTACCAGGCTGTTTGTTGCAGTCACTTCCTACTTGCTTTGCCTGCCGTACCCGTTTTCTTATCACTGATCTAAACCAGTAGTTACGTGTTTCACTGATGTGCAAGTTGAAGTTTACTCCTGTAAATCCCTTATCAAATAACGTTCATACTCTTAGTTCCTTGTAGCAGGTTTAGAAAATAAAACACCTGTTTCCTTCTCTGTTGGATATAGGAGTGATGTGGGAAGCGCCTGTTTTGTGTGAAGGACAAGAAATAAAACATTTGATAAAGGGAAGAAACAAAACATCCGATAAATGGAAGCCATGAAGATGTCAAAGCGGTTCTTTGCTTTTGGGATCTTGGCATGCATAGCTATTTATGTTGCATACATAAAATGGCACTTGGATTCCAAACAAGTTGTTGGAGCAACAGAAAGAGTTGCTGAGAGCAGGGGAGACAAACTGAACCATCAAGCACTGAGCACAGAGCTCTCGGTCTTCTATGGGATTATGTTTGATGCAGGAAGCACAGGAACTCGCATCCATATATTTAAATTCACACAGCAGCCAAAAGGTACAGTTTTGCTCTTTGAATCGTACATGAACTATAACCTGTGGGGCAGATTACTGATGATTCTTTTCTAGGGATTACTTGAACAAACAGTTCTGTCTCGAGAGCCGTCAGGAAGTATGCTGTTATTGAAGCATGTAGGTTTGGATGCAGTTATGAAAACATTCAACAAGGAGGAAATGCTGTAATGTCAGAATGTGATGAAATAGCAGCTCTACCTTCTTCTACCTGAAAAGGAGCAGCTTTTCATCACACTGCATGGTGGAAGAGGGGGTTATAAATTCAAACTGCCTCCACATTTTCACTGTGAGCTTGTTGGCTGTGTCCAGTTCCTGGCAGGGAGTTGCTTCTCTCCGCATTGGCTGGTTTTCTGCATCCTTGGGTTTAGTGTTGGATTTAAATTGCAGAACTTCAGTGTTTGATTCAAATTGCCGTGCATTGCATTTGGGTGAAGGTATTGATGAGAAGTGGGGCGGTGGGGAAGGGACAGAAAATCTCCAGTTTTCCCCTGGAGTCACAAGCTTCATTTGTTGAGGTGTTGTCCACTCCTCTGTGAAACTCTTCAAGATGAGAGAACCCATGTGGATGCTTTAGTATCACCTTAGTAGGTGATCTGAGGATGCTTTTAAGGATGAGCAGTGAGGTGTGATTGGCCTGTGGGGAGCACCTTAGGTTTGCGGAATGGGCTAGTGTAAAGTGTTTAAAGGTTGGGTGGCTGTGGGTAGTTCATTAGACAGAGGCTTTAGTCGACTTCCATCATGATGTAACTTGTAAGATGGTTTTACTTTTGTGTCTGCAAAATTCTTTGTACCATTACTTATTTTGGAATGCTGTTTTTGAGCAGAGACTCCCAAATTGACCCATGAGACGTTTAAAGCCCTGAAGCCAGGTCTATCTGCCTATGCTGATGATGTTGAAAAGGTAATCTTGTTTCTGTTACTGTAAAAGCACGTGCCCCCAGATCTCCTGAGTTTTATGTGCCCTACAAAGCATGAAATGGCAGAGAGTTCTCTGTCACTCTTTGGAAAACCTTTTGGATGTGACCTGTTGCTGGATGATGCCCACTATATCCACCAGGTGTCATGCTGTAGGAAATACCGAGTTCTCCACCTTCTCACGACACTCGCTTTTTCTGCTCCACATTTAAAGTGAATAATACCTCTGATCACCCTTTTGCCTTTCCAAGAAAGGTAAAGAGTTTCTGAGATGCCTTTTGTTTTGTTCTTTCTGTGCTCACAGAGTGGCCAGGGAATAAAAGAGCTCCTGGAGGTGGCAAAGGAGGAAGTTCCAATGGAGCTGTGGAAGTTTACTCCTCTGGTCCTGAAAGCCACAGCTGGCCTACGGTTGCTGCCAGGAGAGAAAGCTCAGAAGTTGCTGGATAAGGTACTGCTTCTTTCAGTTTGCTTTCCAGAAATTCTGTAGCAAACTTTAGTCCTTTCTTTGTAAGGTGCATACTCCTTTATCTTCATGTACATGAGACATTTCTGACATTTAACCCTGAGTGCAAGTGGGGTTGGGGGGAGGAATTGTGTGAGTACAAGCACAGAGGAATGATGACAGCTCTGAAAAAGCCTGGAGATGACATATAACAAGTGTAATGAGATACTCCTAACAGTCACCACAGGCTTGTTCTTACTGGGTGTATTTGTTGGTGGTTTTGACCAGGATGGTGCTATTTTGAGAAGAACTCTATTTGGTCCTGTTATCAGCCTGCTGCTGCAAGGCTGCTCCTTTATATTGATTGGATATAATTTAAATTGTATTTATAGGCATGTAAAATATGTTTAATATTTTAAAATGTTCTAAAAAACAAAATGTTACATTCTAGTCTTTATGGCTGCAGGAAAAGTTTAAGTATGCATTAAATGCACTCTTTTTCTAAGCAATAATAGGAAGGAAGAAATGTGGTGTGGTGGAAAACCAGTGTTTGTATTGTTCTCTGCTGCCTGCAAACTAGTTTGTTCTTTCCACGCTGGATGTCAGCTGGAACTGCTGTAGTTGTTACTTTAGAGGACTCTGGAACCCTGGGGCTTTGCTACTTCATGTAGGATGTAGTGTGAACAACCTCTAACAGCCAACATGCTCCTGTTAAAAATGCCATTTCCTGGAGCATTTCTGAAAGCCAGGGTGTCCATCTCCTGTGGCTCCCATGCGTATATAATACCTTGTGGGTAGGCAATTGCAGCAAAGTCAGCTGGGTTCCCTTCCCTGCCCATGTTCATCCCTTGTTAATGGCATTTCTGAGCAGTCTTCAGGGCTGGCTCTGGCAAATAGCAGACCATGGGCTGATGCTTGTTGGGCTCTTGAACTCCAAAGTGGTGAGCAGCAGTCAGGAGCTAACCCAAGAAGAGGAGTGGCTGTGTATAACTGTAGTTACATAGAACACTTGCTTTCTAGTTGAAAAAGGGTTTCACTGAGTTAGCTTTTGTTTGAACTGCAGGTGAAGGAGATCTTTCAGGCTTCCCCTTTCTTCGTGAGGGACAACTGTGTGTCGATAATGAATGGAACCGATGAAGGTAGGATAACCCCTTCTGCAACCATGGCGATTGCAGCCTCACTGTGACCAGTCCCAGCTCACTGTGGTGGGAGCCCACAAGCAGCAGATTTGACACAGTTTTGATGCTGCTATGTTTTCCAATTCGAAGTCCTGAACTCTGTCCTGATTTTCAAAGCTCTTGAGCGCCAAGCAGTTCCTGTGGGATCACCAGGAAGCCACTGTGCAGTCAGCACTTCTGGAAAGGTTTCTGAATATCTGCTTGTTGAGACAGCAACTGGTTTTGCACACCCTGCTCTTGACAATGCTCATCAGATATTTCTGGAAATATTTGGAATGCTTTCTGGAAGTATTATTTAATGATAACTAATCTAATGAGTGTGATTGTGAATTCAATCTGAAGAAAAGTTATATAGAAGGAAATATGTTCTGAAGTAACTTGATGCTCATCAAAAAATGATGAGGACAGAACCCAGAATCAGCCTTGATTTCTAATAATTTGAAGAAACTTCTAAATTCTAAGTAACTAAGTGTTGAAGTGCATTTTAAGTCTGCTTAGAAGCTGTTTGGAGCTCTTTACGAGCTTCTTTTTTACTGCTTGATGGAAAAAGGCCATTGTAATTCTTCTTGTTTTGTTTTAAAATCATTAACAGCAGTGACAGCCTTGGTTCAGCCAGGGGTTGAACTGGACCGTGTTCTCTTGCATGCCTCGAGTTTTAACCCCATGGATAAATATTTAAATTGGTTACCATGAGGCCCACTAATTAATCTAATTTATGGAGAAAAGGTTTATAAGCCAAGAAGAGGACAGAAACAGAGCAGGAAAACCCAAAACACTGAAAAGATGAAAATTCTTAGTATTCAAAAAGCAAGCTGAGAGCCTGACATCGAACAGAATCCTACCAGTGGATGTCTTCCTAGAAAATGAACAGCGTGTCAGTCATTTCCATGTCTTTTAGCTAAGGACACTTGAAGCCTTTGTGACTTCCTGTCTAAGTTTTTGACCTGTGAAATAGAGTTCTCCAGGTGTTTCATATACGGGCCTTCTCTTCCAAACATCACACAAGCTCTGGTTTAAGTCACTCTCTGTGTTCATGACATCTAATCTTGTGTTGTGACAGACACTAGCAGTTGTGGAAGCACTGGCTTTGGGGCAGCTTGGGTCAGGGGAGCTCAGCACAGCCAGTCCTCTTCACCCTTCTTGCTTAGCTCTCAGCCAGACGTCCTTTGGAGACTGCATTAGAAGTCCTCTTTTTGTGAACGGGGGCAAGGGAGCTTGTGGCAGATGGTCTCTGGTGTCTCTCTCTGTTGTCGGACCACAAGCTCTTGTTTGCTGATTGTTTTGTTTAGATGGTGCAGTTAAACTTAAAATCCATCTAAACAGCTCCTAAACCAGAAAGCCCTTGTAAGAGGGCTCACCACCTTTGGTACTGTTGTTAGATAAAATGGAGCGCTATGATCTAACAGGGTGTCTTTTAAATCTTTTCTTTGTTAGGTATTTCAGCCTGGATCACAATAAATTTTTTAACAGGTATGTGTACATGAGCATGTGCATAAGGATGTGACCGGTGATGTGGAATTCGTACTGGTTTCTGTCCCTGCATGGGATTTGCTTCATTATTGGGGTGGAGTGGGAGAAAGAAGTATCTGGGAACAAGGCAGCAGTTGGCCTATGTAAGTCATTAGGATTTGGACCATTTACTTGACACAGTGAGGGGTTTCATCCCTTTCCCTAGGTGTTTAATGTTGCCTTTCTTTCAATTCCCTGTAGGGTACCAGAGCATTTTATTCCTTTTTAGAGTCTGCCACCAGCTTTGGCTAAATTTTTAATGTGGGTATTCTGATTGTTCTTGGCAGCTGCACAGAACGAAAGAAAGGGCTATGCTACATCTTTAGAGATTTATAACTTAGAGATACCACAAATACTTGCACTGCTGAGTCAGAAAAGGGTAGCTAAAGGGGAAAAGAAAGCAGCTTAAGCTGAAGCCCTCTCCAAGTAAAGCAGTCTGACCCCCAAGCGCTCTGTTCAGCACACATGGTGTGTGTAGCAATGCAACAAGTGCTCTAAAGCTTTTTGTGCTCACAGGATATATCAGAAAGGTCAGAGATCTTCAATCAGCAGCTGTCATGATGCATACCGAGGTACTTGGCACAAGCTAGTCTTGTCAGGAAAGGTGTATGTGAAGGATCTGAGAAGGATGGGATTTAAATGAGAAGAGAGGTCTGGGCTGGCAGCAGGAAGAATTCCAAGACTGCTGAGTCTGAGGCCACTTCTTTTCAGTCTGTCATCCCCTTGGCTGTAGGAATCTGCAGAATATCACTAAGGGATAAGGGAGAGGTGGCCAAGGAAACCACATTCCTCTGTGCTGCGAAGAGGTTGCCAGCGTAGAGTTAGCAAAAGGGTCCTTGCATCCACTGAAAGAATGTTTAGAAACCCAGTAACCAAAGCTGCTGTAATTAGAGCATGAACAGCCCCAGAGAAATGAGAGAAACTCTGTCACTTGAGATTCTCAGGACACTTGATAAAGCCAAAATAAGCACCCAGTAGATGATAGTATAATTTAGTCCTGGCTGGAAGCTGAGGGATGTTGTTGATTGTCCTGTTTCTTTACCATTGTACTTCTGGGTTTGCTCCCCTAGCCAGTTTCTCACAGCGCCCCCCATGGCTTTCTTTGTTCTGTCACACGTTTCAGGTAGCCTAGATGATCCGCAGAAGAGAAGTGTAGGGATGCTGGATTTGGGTGGTGGATCAACACAGATCACCTTCCTTCCACGCACCGAGGTAATGTGAACATGCACATTGCTGGGGAATGCTGGTGCAGTAACTGCTCAGATTGGTTTCCCTTGGAAACAGACCAAGAGTTTGTCAGTGTGACATGAAGCCACGCTTCTGACAGAAAAACCTGTGTCACCTGGCCACATCTACCTTGTTACAGTCAGTCACAGAGGCATTCACAGCTCCCTGTCAGTCCTCTTACTCCAGCGCTGTGGGTTGGTGATGCATGTCATGAAGTTGCCAGGGCTGCTTTCTCTTGGGGGAAAACACAGTGTTCACCTGAGCACCTTCAGTTTGTGCTGATAATCATGAAGAACTCAAATGCTGTTAGTGAATTCAGTCCAAAATTTGGCCTGTATTGGGTTTTAGGAACACAGTAAGATGCCATCTCAGTCCTCGTTTCTGATTTTCCTGAGTTCACTCAGTTGCAAATGAATGCTTTCTAAGAACAATTGTTATTATGCATTAAAAAATACATGCTGATGGTTATCATTTTGGTTTCCTGTTCTGGCATTTGTATAGGTGCTCTGTAAGTTGGATGTCCTGTGGATGTGACGTTGTAAGGCTCTGGCCTGAGCAGAGATACTGTTTATAGTAAAGCTGCACAAAAGCAGAGTGTTGGGTTGCTGTATCTAGTGTCCCAGTCTGGGCTAATCAAGATACTGCTTTTACAGAAGGGGATGTGAAGTGTCCAGAATGTGGAAGTTCTGGACGTAGAGATGGTGTTAAGATCTGAGCAATATGAATAGCATCATAGCCTGAGCTTTGCTCCCCACAAATATGCCAGTGTGCTGGTGCACTTGGGGAAGAGTCTGCAAAGTGCTGTAGATAATTACCCTTTCATTTCTCCAGGCCACAGGCTGGTCCTCACTCTGTTCCTTGGCAAGCACAGTGAGGTGCTTTTCCTCTGGCTCGTGGAAGTTCACAGCTGAATTCATTTGAGTAGGAAGTTAATGCGTGCCTGGCTTTCATATTAGTTTGCACACTTTTCCCTAGCAGGGATCATGTGAAGAGGCAGTTGCTGTAGCCTCTTGATAAAAGTAGTTAAGAGCTGGAATAAGGATTCCCTTTTAATTCAAGTAATTCTTTTATACACCAGTTCAGTGTGGATGCAGATAGAAGTGTAACCAGTGTAGACCCTGTCATGTGAAGACACTGTTCTAGCTCCAGGTATCAAATCGATATACTTGCAGGTTCATCATTTCTCTCTGAACTGGGTTGTTTCATGTTGGTTTGGGAGATTTTGTTGTTGATTGCTGCTGCTGCTGGCAGAAACCTTGCAGTGACATCTTTTTCTGCCTCCAGGCAACTCTCCAGACATCACCAGCTGGCCATACAACTTCATTTCAGATGTTTAACAACACCTACAAGCTGTACTCATACAGGTTAGTTGTGGGAAAGAGCACATTGTACACACAGAGGCTTTCTATGAAGCCAGTGAGACCTAGGTGTTTTGCTGTAAGAGGTCCTTACAAATGAGTATTGGGAAGAAGTGGAGAAACTTGAGCCACCCTGTTATTACTGTGGTAATGAACCTTGGCTGCCCACCAGGTGCCCCCCAAGCTGCTCTGTCACTGTCCTTCCATCAACAGGACAGGGGGAAGAAAATACATTAAAAAGCTCATGGGAGGTCACCTACCAGTTGCCATCATGGGCAAAACAAGACTTTCCTTAGAGAATTTATTGCCAACTAAGCAGTAGGATAATGAGAAATAAGAACAAAATCAAAAACACCTCCCTCCGCCTCTTCCTCCTTTCCAGGCTCAGCTTCACTCCCTACTCTTCTCCCCCTTCACTGCCAAGTGGCACAGGGGGACAGTCAATGGACTTTGCAGTCAGTTCATACTGCTTTGTCTCTGCCATTCCTTCTTCTTCACTGGCTTCCCCTCCTCTCAGTGTTCTGGGCAGAAGGAAGCAGCTTTTTCCCACCCATATTTGCTGTGGGGTGTGTTTGGGCTCAAAGAGTCAATTCTGTATGCTAGAGGCTGTGTGCTTTCAGCATTCCCAGTTTTTAAGAGCCAGATTACCATTGACAGCTATTGCCTGTGCTTTTTCAAACAGATTATCCTTCTGGGGGAGGGTAGTATGAGGGTGGGTTGTCACACTGTTCCCCTTGCGTGCATCAGCTGCTGACTTGAGCCATTTTGCTGGGACTACGTAGAGGAGACTGGCATGTCCCAGCCAGGTTGCCAGTGGAGTGTCAGAGGAGGGATGTTTTTTGTTCACAGAGGCTTTTATTCCTTTGCAGTTACCTGGGACTCGGGCTGATGTCAGCAAGGCTCGCCATTTTAGGAGGAGTTGAGGGAAAACCCTGTAAGTTATGGCTCTGAGCATAGGGTACATAGTCCTGTTGTGAGGGGAGAAGTTGTCTGTCCCCTTCCCACTGGGCTGAAGGTTCCTGAGTGGAATGTGGACTCCTGTCACCATGGCTGGGTGCATTTGAGACAAGTGCAGGAGGTGACACTGCTAGATCCCAGGAGACCTGGGTTCTTGCCAGCCTCAGGGGAGGCAGGCATGGGATATCTGAACCGTGACTGGGGCTTGGAGGTGCCTTGCTGAGGCTGTGGGGCTGAGGGGTCTGAAATTAACCCCTTATGGTTTTCCCTAACGTGGCTTTGTTTTACTTCTGCAGTAGGAGAAGGGGAGGAACTGATCAGCCCCTGTTTACCTCCTGGCTTCAAATCTGAGTGGCAGCATGGTGAGATAGTATACAAAATTAAAGGACAGAAGGCAGGTATAGTGATTTATCACTCTTCCTCTCTAGGCCAGCATGCTATTAGCAGTGTAAATGATACACTCAGCTTCTTGCAAAGACAGTAGATTCTCTGTTTACTGTTCAGTCTGGCTCCTCTAGATGTGCTGCTAAAGAGATTCTGCAGCTTTTCCCTCTTGTACCATGGTGTCTGTCTGGTCAGTAAAGCTGGTGGTAGTAGCACAGGTGGAGTTGAGCAATCCCTGAACAGGTCTGTCAGAATCCTTCCACCTCAGATGGCATTGTCCATCTCTGATCTATCACATACTCAGTCCCAATCTGAGGATGGTAGGTGTTCCCACTGGAAGATGCAGATTTCAGTTCTCTGTGAAGAGCTTATGACGTGTTATTGTGCAAAAGGGAGCCTGTTTCCTGGCAGATCCTAAGCAAATTGCATGCATATTTAACTCTCTGCCCATAATATGCTGGGTTTCTTTGCCTTCTTTTAGGTGAGCCTCTGTATGAGGCTTGTTCTAACAAAGTGGCAAAGATGCTCTACAGAAAAGTGCATAAAGCTGAGGAAGTGAAGGACTTGGATTTTTACACGTTTTCCTACTACTATGACCTTGCAGCAGAGGTTGGTCTCATAGGTAGGTTTGCTCCTGGTTTAGTTTCATTTAAATGACAAGCTGTGGAAGAAATAGCTCACATCAGGATGCTTTGCTAAGCTGTCATGGAACTTAGCCTTTTGTTATGCTGCTGCGCAGCATTGGTCTTGGCTGGATTTTGGATGCTATTTAATTTCTATAGAGAGAGGACTGGGGCTGTGAAATACGACCTGCAACTTCTGGTAATGGCTTTTAAACAAACTGTCTGCATTTCAGAAATCGCTGTGTGATTCACTCCACAATCCAAAATAGAAACAGGACCTCATAATGATAAACAAATCTCTTGGACAGGACAGCAGTGAAATGATCTTGGGCTGTGTGTTTGGCTTCGCAGACCTCTTTAGATGGAATGAGGATTTTTAGATAACTCCACATGTATTCAAAACGTATCCCATCTCTTTCCCAGTGGTATGTTGGTGTGTAAAAGTCTGTTCAGTGGTAGAAAGCAGGTGATGAGATCTCAGGCTAGTTTGGACAAGGTGACAGTCTGTAAACTGTGTTTCTGTAGGAAAGGAGGCTAAAAATTCTTCATAAAATGAGGCTTTACAATCTGTATTAAAACTCTTTTAAAGGTTCTTTTACCTTTAAAGCAAGTGTGAGTTTTGTCAATGATTTCAGTGGCTCAGTGGAAATGAACCTTCAAGGTTTCCTTTCCCAACTTTTATGGCTTGAATCTACAATTGCCTTTATACAAATACCTTAAAAGACCACCTTTGTTTGTTCGTTTAGATAAAGAAAAAGGAGGAAGCTTAACTGTTGGTGACTTTGAAATTGCAGCTAAATACGGTGAGTGAGACACAATCCAACACACAGCAGTCATTGTGTGTGAATTCATACCCCGGTGGCAAACAGGTGACATGATAAAGATATCAAAACTCGCTCAAGAATTACTACTAAACTTGCCAGTTAACAGCTCACCTGACATCATGCTTTCAGAATTGGTGTGGGGTTCTCATCCCGTTAGTGTAACCTGTTCTTACCTGGTTTCATTTTACTTCTTGTCTCAAGATTTGTTCCTCAGCTTGATTGTTAATCAGAAAAGGGGTAAAGCCAGCTCATAGTTTTTGGCTTCATCAGCTGCTGAGAGAACTGCCTATGCGGACTTACAAATGGAAACATCCTTTTCTTAATGCCACAGACTCAGGCTTTGACCAAACCGACATGGAGCTTTTTGGGAAACTTTATGATTGACTGAACAATTGTTGCAGTTTTTTGTGTAATTCATCCTGAGAAGGGAAGTGAGGGTTATTTTGCTTTTGTCTTGGTTTTTTCTTTTGTCTTCTTTCCCTTTGGTTTTGTCTACATCTATGGAGTGCTTATGCACAGGAAACATAACATACCTGTGGTTGCTTGGCTATTTAAAGGCTTGAAGTAGATAGAAGAAAACTTGAAGGCCCTTTTCATCCTTTCCCAGAGAGATAGAAGCAACTCACCTGTCTTAGGGGAGACACAGAAAGCCTTGATCTTCCTTCCAGTGTGCCACAGCTTTTGTGCATGTCATTTCAGTCCTATAGTGACAGGTTCCATCACTGTGCAGCTCAATTGACAAGAGATGTTTTATGGATTCACTTGAGGTTTTTCAAAGCTGTGTTGATGCTAGGCCTGAGCCCACAGTGTGCATTCAGACACCCTTTCCTTTCTCCTTAGTATGTAAGACCATGGAAATCAGTCCTGGAAGCAGCCCTTTTCTATGCATGGACCTCACGTACATCACCTTCCTCCTGCAAGAGCTGGGCTTCCCAAAGAGCCAAGTCTTCAAGGTGATGCACAGGATGGAGGTGATGCTGGGGAGAGTGGGCAGCAGGGTGCTGAGGCAGTAGTCATCACACCAATAGTTTGCTCCTCAATTTCCTTTCTTAATGCAACACATTCTCTGTGATCGGGGGTGGAGGGACACTGGCCTCACAACGGTGGTAACCAGCCGTGATAACCTTCAGTACTGTATTCCCCTTGCATGCTTCTCCTTTCTCCCAAAGAATTGTGGTTTAACTTCCTTGCTTTGGTGGTGTTGTTCTGTGGTTTTTTTCAGCTTGCCCGGAAAATTGACAATGTTGAAACGAGCTGGGCATTGGGAGCCACTTTTCATTACATTGACTCACTCAATAGACTGCAGTACTAAAGCTCCTTGAAGAAAATCAGTTTTTGGAAGCCCAACGTGATGGGAAGTCAAGTCCCCTCCATCACTAGCTCTCTTTTTTACAGTGTAGAGTGCACAATCTAAAGAATAAGCCTTGATTTGACACCATCTGCAGTCAACTTGCTGTAAAACTTGATCACTGTTGAAGGAAAACCAGGACTCTGCAGGACATCTATGATCTCTATGAGAAAACCACCTTTTTGGAATGTGCTTGTACTATGTGCTTGTACTGTGCTGAAGTCACTGTAGGAAATGGTCGCTCCGGGAGGAACTCTTTACCGTCCTGATTCCAGGGTGGGTTTTTCCTGTTTGTCAGCAGTTTTCAGTGATGATTTTTATTTCACTACTTCCGTGTTTGAAGGTGAACTCCTGTGTGTGTGTGTGCAAAGACAGTGCAGTTACACAGCTGTGCTGCTGACAGGCTTTGGAATACGCTGTGGAACTCTCAATTCTGCTTTCTGTTTGCTGGACTAGAAAAGCTCAAGAGCACTCCAGAAACTGGATATGGACTTGGAGGCATGAATCGGAGCCTGCATGCCCTGTAGTGCTAAAGCCTACATCCAGCCTAATGTTGGTTCCTTGGCTGCTGGAAGATGGATGGTGGAAGAGAACATCTTCTGTATTTGCTGGATCTAGAGGAGCAAGGCCTGGGTACAGGGCTCAAGATGCATTTGATAGCTCGGGAGTTGGTCAGGGTAAGATGGATGAACAAGATGCAACCATAAATGTAAACCCTGAGCATGGCTTATTAGAACTCACAGACATTTGTGCCTTGGCCAGGTTGACGCAGGGCCTGGGCTGAATGCATTTACTTGGGCTCTGCTTCCTGCAGACACATCTCACTTTGATAAATGAATGTATATGGTTGCACTGAGCCGTGGCAGGGTAGCTGCAATGCACCACTCCAGCAGCAGGCTGTACGCGGGCTGAAGTCACCTCGGAGGCCGCAGGAGCTGGAGGAGGGAACGTGCTGTGCGCTTTGTAACCTAACTGTGGAGTTGTGTTCTGTTTGTAGTGGATGTTTAGAGCAGACCCCAGAGGTCTTTTGGGGTGCGGAAAAGCCCAGCAGTGTGTGCCCCGACTCCAGGGCTCACGGCCACAGCCTCGTCGGGCAGTGGGATGTGGCACGGTGGTGTGTGGTGCTGCATGGGGACACTGGAACCCCACTGTATGACAATAAAACCCCAATTTAAACTGAAAACCTGGTGGTGGTGGTGGTGGGTTGAGAAATGAGTGCCCTGATGCCATTGCTGTCCCCTCACGGCATCACAGTGTCCATCCCTGTCACAGAACCCCAGGCTGGTTTGTGTTCGGACCTTAAAGCTCACCCAGTTCCAACCCCCTGCCACAGGCAGGGACATCTTCCACTAGAGCAGGTTGCTCCAAGCCCCTGTGTCCAACCTGGCCTTGAACACTGCCAGGGATGGGGCAGCCACAGCTGCTCTGGGCACCCTGTGCCAGGACCTCAGCACCCTCACAGGGAAGAATTTCTCCCTAATGTCTCATCTCAATCTCCCCTCTGTCAGGTTAAAGCCATTCCCCCTTGTCCTGTCCCTACAGGCCCTTGTCAAAAGCCCCTCTCCGGCTTTCCTGTGGGCCCCTTTAGCCATCCCCATCCCCACATACCAGCCAGCGGCCGGCGCCATCATGGCGGCACCACGGTCCCCTCCGCAGCCCCGCCGGGGGCGGGCAGCCGCTCCCCTCCCGGGGGCCGGGCCTGGCGCCGGCCGTGCGGGCCCCGCCTCGTCCCAAGGCAGCGGAGGCGCAGGCGCGGCGGCTGCGGCAGAGCCCGATCGCGATCCCGATCCCGGTCCCGGTCCCCATCCCTCTTCAGAGCCCGGTCCCGCGGCGGAGCCGCTGGGGCGGTGTTGGCGGCAGGATGGCGGCGCCGCTGAGCGACGGGGAGCGTCGGAAGCAGATCAGCGTGCGGGGGATCGCGGGGCTCGGGGACGTGGCCGAGGTGCGCAAGAGCTTCAACCGGCACCTCCACTTCACCCTCGTCAAGGACCGCAACGTCGCCACCCCTCGGGACTATTACTTCGCGCTGGCCCACACGGTGCGAGACCATCTGGTGGGGCGCTGGATCCGCACCCAGCAGCACTACTACGAGCGGGACCCGAAGGTGAGCGCCGGGGACGGGGGCATGGCGTCTGTGCCTTCCTTGCGGGCATCCCCTTGCTGTGGCCCGTGTCTGCTTGGGCATCACCGCAGCCGTGGCTGCGGCCCTTGTGCGCCTCTTCCCTGTGGGCATCACCGCGGCCGTACCCTTTGCACGCACCCTGCGGTGGCTGTGCCCCCCGCGGGCATTGCACGCATCCTGCCAATGGCCCTCACCTCATGTTGGTTGTGTGCCTGTGGACCTTGCCCCAGCGATGCCCATCACACACGTTTTGCCGCGGCAGTGTCACCGTGAGCATCACCACAGCCACATTCCTCATGCAGTTTGCCGTGGTTGGGTCCCCCCCAAGCTGCCCTGCAATCCTGTCCCCCCCCTCCAAGCACTCTGTGACCCCCTGTGAGCATGTCCTCTCATGGGCCTTGCTGCTGCCATCTCCTTGGCGTGCTTCCCCATGGCCATGACCACCACAGCAGTGTCCCCTGTGGGCACTGGACACATCACCTCCATGGCTCAGCACATGCCATGGCCTGGCTTCACTCCTGCAGAGCCCTCAGGAAGCTCTGCTCTGAGGCTGGAGCCTCCCTTGCCTCATGCACCCCAGACAAGCTCTCTTAGGTCACCAAGCCCTGTGGGTTGGTGGTTCCTGGGGCACTTGGCCTGCTCCCTCCTCTCCTCCCCACTTGTCAGGCAGGGTGGTGGTGCTGGGGGCTGCAGGGTGTTAATCATCCTTAATCCTTTTTCAATTCAGACCATTCCAGCACTTACCTGGGGAGCCCCAGAGGGCAGGTGTGCTCTAGGAAAGGCACACGCCTCCCAGCCTGCAGGCAGCTGCCTCCTCCAGTCAGCTATGTTCTTGGGGTTATGAGTATTGCCTTGACTCAAGAAATCACACTCTGACACCAGTTTACAGCTGCACACATACTGGGGGGTAGCAGCAGTGCATGGAGCTCTCGCTACTCACACAGATGTGCTCTGATCTGTATTTCTGCACTAACACTAGAGCTTGTACAGGTCCTGTAAAGGCTAAGGGGAGCCTGGAGAAGGTTTGCTTGCCATCCCTCTGACTTGGATTCACACAAGAAACACAGCTCTGTGGAAGGCTGAAAGGAGCAGGGCTGGGGCAGCTCTGCTCTGGAGCCAGGCTGCGAGAGCTGGGCTGGTTCAGCCTGGAGAAGAGAAAGCTCTGGGAAGACCTTAAAGCAGCTTTCAGTGCCTAAAGGGGCTACAAGAAACCTGCAAAGGGGCTTTTGACAAGGGCCTGCAGGGACAGGACAAGGGGGAATGGCTTTAACCTGACAGAGGGGAGGCTGAGATGAGACATTAGGCAGAAGTTCTTCCCTGTGAGGGTGCTGAGGCCCTGGCACAGGTAGCAGAAGGTGTTCCTGCCCATGGCAGGGGTTGGAAGTGGATGATCTTCAAGATCCCTTCTGACCCAAACCAGTCTGTGATTCTGTGATTTACACAGCTGTGCAATGGTTTCAGTCTCTCCAGCGAGCCCCAGGGAGCAGATGGACCCTTTCAGACTCCCAGCAGAGGTGGCAGAGTGGGTAATCCTGCTGCTTAGCAGGAAAAGAGCCCAGCTACGATGGAGAGATTCAGGAGGAAGCATTATTTACAGTCAGGCTGGAGCTGTGTTAAAGATTCCCATTGATTTCTAAAAATACCTGCGTGAGGGCAGGTTTGCCCAGCCTGCTCCTCATGCCACAAACAGGTTTGCATTACCATTCACAGCACAGGCACAGCTCCCGTCAAACCTGGAAGGTCCCCACGGAGCAGCCTTGCCTGTCTTGCCAGGAACCCTGCCACCAGCAGGACAGTTTATTTATTCCACAGGGTGAAACGTGTGTAAAACCCGGAGTGGAGGGAACAGGACCCATGGGATAGGGAAATGACGTTCCTGAACGGTGTGCACAGGGTCCTGGGCAGACTCTGCATCAGCTTCATCTCAGCACGGGCAAACTTCAAAAGCCCAATCTGAACATCACCTCGGGCGAGCTCGGTGTGTATAAATACACCATTCAGCATCCTCCAGAGCTCTTGCCCTAAGTTAATTAGGGAAACACTTAACAGGCAACAAGTTTTCTCTATAGAAGGCTGTTGGCAGGGAGACGTGCAGCCCAAGCTTGGCCCGCATCCCACGTGAGATCCTTCTGACAAACAAACTGCGGTGCATGGTGTTCGGGAGCAGGAGCCAAGAGCTGCTTTGGGAAGATGTCCCGACCCTGGCAAGCACTTGGCTCTGCTCTTAATTTCGAGTGACTTTGGTGAAAGCAAAGTGCTGTGCTGTGGGTAAGTGTCTCGCTTTGCCTCCCCAGCGCATTTACTACCTGTCCCTGGAGTTCTACATGGGCCGCACTCTGCAGAACACCATGGTGAACCTGGGCCTGCAGAATGCTTGTGATGAAGCCATTTACCAGGTGAGGTCTTGGGGGTGCTGGGGTTCCCATGAGGAACTGGTCCCACTTTGCCACGCGGAGGGCTGGTTACCTGTATTTCTCAGGTCTCCCTCCTCCTGAGTTTTTTGACTAAACAGAGCGAGGCTTGGGTGAAGCTGAGCCCCAGGACACCAAATTACAGTTCACACATGTACACATCTGTGTACACAACAGTGCTGCCAGATGCAAGTGAGTCACTGGGAAGGAAGAAGGCGAGGGGAGGGCATTGTTTGCTTGAATTAAAATGTTATCAGAGTTCAAACTGGGAAAAGCACAGCTAAGTACCATGAAGCAAACCACAAGCAGTGGTGAGTTGGGTTTGCACCCACCTCTCCAGCAGGACAGTGACCTTTCTGAAAGAGTATGAGATTTTGGGCTTTCTTACCCAAGAGTTTTATTTCCCCATCTCCTCTTCCCCTCCTTCCACTGCACTGATCCATGTTACACTTGCTAGCAGAAGCTGGGCTCTGGCACTGTCTCTCAAATGAAGTGCTACAGTTGCTGGTGAACCATCACTCTCTCTGCCAGGAGATGGGAAGGGCTTTCCAGGGAGGGACATGACACCTTTCCTCTCTGAACTACTGTGCCTCAGAGGGCAGGCTGGCTTTTTCCAGGGAGGATCTTCAAATCCCTTTACAAGGCACTTTCCACATGCTGGTTTGGCCCGACATGCAAGCAGAGGCTTTACTCGCTGTAGCCTCTGACATGTGGAGCTCATCATGGGATGAGCTTCCAGCTGGGATAGAAGGTCTTGTACCCAGCATGGCTCTGTCACAGGGAATCCGCCTTGGTTTTTGGGACCCCATCACACTGGGCATGAGGCTGTCCCAGGCTGTTGCTGCAGAGCACTGAAGTGCTGGGGAGCAGCTCAGGCAGCAGCCATGGTGTTGTCCTGACTCCCCGCTGTCCTCCCTGGCACTGAGGTGAGATCTCTTGGCTCCTGAGGACTGTTTGCTGCCGGCACACTTAGCCTGCATCCGGCAGCAGTCCCTGGGCTGGAGAACAAATGAGATGGAGCAGAACAGCCACTTCCAGCCATGGCCTGCGGTCACGGAGCTGGGCAGCAGGCGGGGCTGCATGTGGGAAGGCCCAGGGCATGATGAACGCTGCTGTAACCAGTGGCTGTGCTCTCCCTCAAGGACGGGGCGGTTGGGAGCAGGGGGGCAGTGTGTGTACCCGGACATGACTTGGCTGTTCGCCGTCCTTTCTCCAAGGGCGAGCTCAGTGGAAGGGCCTCCTGGGCCGCCAGGAGATGAGTGTTTGTTTGAGGTCTCTAAGGAAACCTCGTCCATGGGAAAGCGACGTTTTATAATGAGCTAAATTGTTTTCCAGTTAACTGGACTTCCCAGGGACCAGGGGCTGGTGAGATGCTTTGTGGGGAGAGGGAGATGCAGAGACCCATGTGGGCTTCGTTTCCCATGGTGTGGGTTGGTTTGGGATCTGTGTGTGCCCTCCTCCGCAGCCCCAGGGCATGGCCTTTGGGCGATGACATGTTCTGCTGTGGCTCTTTCCCCTGTAGCTGGGTTTGGACTTGGAGGAGCTGGAAGAAATAGAAGAAGATGCTGGGCTGGGGAACGGAGGACTGGGCCGCCTGGCAGGTAAGCTGGGGAGAAGGGAGCCCCCTCCTCACACAGGGGGCATGAGGTGGTGTGACTGGAGGCACCACAGCAGCACGGTGTGCAGACCACCTCAGCCCCCATCAGCAGTGTGCTGCCCTCCTGCCTGCTTCTGGCTGGCCAGAAATGAGCCCCCTCCCCAGGGAGGACACCCTGGAGGTGCAGTTGTGTAGTCTGCAGCACAGCAGACAGGGCTCTGGCTGGAAGAGGCTGTCTGGAGCCTTTCTCCTCACCTCCCCGTGAAATCTCTCACTTCTCACAGGCACCCAAGCAGCTCTCATGTGGGCAGATTGTTGGCAGCTATTTCTGTCTGCCTGTCCCACAGTACTGCTGGAGACAGGAGCTTCCCAGTGCAGGAGAAATGCTGGGGCTGATCTTTACCAGAGCTGCCCCAGACTGAAGGCTGGAAGGGTTTGCTTTGAAAGCAGTCATAGTGCAGTAGCTGGTGGAACAGCAACTTGGGGTCAGAAGCCCTGCTTTACTGGGCAGGCAGGCCCAGATCAAGCTGTGGGCACCTCAGGCAAGTCTAGAAGTGCTCTCACTGTGTCAAGGCTGGATTTGGGGTTTCGGTGGCCTGTGCTTGTCATCAACAACTTTGGGGTGTTCCTGGTGGCTCAGCAGGTTTGCCCCTTCTGCATGCACATTTCCTCTGAGTAATAGATGTTTCCAGTGGCACTGGTTGTGGCAGCTTCTCACTCCGATGTGCAGCAAGCTGTGGCAGGGACAGCAAGTGAGGGATGAGGTTCCATGCAGCATGACCATGTTCTGCTCTTCCAGCTTGTTTCCTGGACTCCATGGCCACGCTGGGGCTGGCGGCGTATGGGTATGGCATCCGCTATGAGTTTGGTATCTTCAACCAGAAGATTGTCGATGGCTGGCAGGTACGTGAACAAACTCAAGTCATGGAATCACTGACTGGTTTGGAAGGGACCTTAAAGCTCACCCAGTTCCACCCCCATGCCACAGGCAGGGACACCTTCCACTAGACCAGGCTGCTCCAAGCCCCATCCAACCTGGCCTTGAACACTGCCAGGGATGGGGCAGCCACAGCTTCTCTGGGCACCCTGTGCCAGGGCCTCAGCACCCTCACAGGGAAGAATTTCTTCCTAATGTCTCATCTCAATCTCCCCTCTGTCAGGTTAAAGCCATTCCCCCTTGTCCTGTCCCTACAGGCCCTTGTCAGAAGCCCCTCTCTAGCTTTTTTGTCAGCCGCTTTAGGCACTGGAGCTGCTCTAAGGTCTCCCCTTAAGGAGCCTTCTCTTCTCCAGGCTGAACCAGCCCAGCTCTCTCAGCCTGGCTCCAGAGCAGAGCTGCTCCAGCCCTTGGAGCATCTCCGTGACTTCCTCTGGACTTACTCAAGCAGGTCACCCTTTCTCCTTCTGTGTCACACTGTGGTGGTCACCTCTGCCTGTGGACAAGGCCTCACCACACAAATGACATTGCAGTGCCTTGACCTGTTCATAAGCTGGATGCATGAGCCCAAAACCTGATGCCAAATGTGCTGCCACTTCCTACCACTTGTGCTGACCCTTGGGCTCTGACTGCCTGAACAGAGAGGAGTGCTGAGGGTGGCGGGGTGCCCACGTGGCAGGCACTCACCTGGCAGCGCATGCTTATCATCAAATCATACGATCAGCCAGGTTGGAAAAGACCTTTAAGATCATCAAATCCAAATGTTAAGTTGGACTTAAGACTTAGCTGTTGGAGACGTGGCTAAACACTTCATGAAGGTGTCTGATGGAGGATGAATTTGAACGTGATGGGACACATGCAAGTGCTTGGAGTGCTGCTGCTTCTGTGGGTTCCGTGGGAGATGCAGTGAGAGCATAAACAGGGACTGTCCTGTAGCTTTAATGATCATAACATTTGCAAGTGAATATAGGCTAAAAAATCCTGCCCCCGCTGGCAGTTTTCCCTAGTGTATATCTGGAAGTGGTTTCCATTAGGAGACTTGCCTTGCTTCTGAGCATAAAGGACCTCTTCTCCCTTTAAAATAGCTTTCCATAAGTCAGGAGGGTGAGAGGTTTGAGGGTTGTTTTTTTCTCCTTCCCCACAGAGAGGCTGCGATGCAAGGCCCTATAAATGGTGAACACAGGGAACAAAACGTCCCTGTAATTGGCTTAATGTTGCTTAAAAAAGAACAGGGATGGTGGTAATGCTGGGCTGTGGCTCGGACCTGCCCCCCTGCCTGGCACAGCAATGCCTGTGGGCACAAAGCATCTCTCCTCACCCTTTGGGGTCTGGTGCACATAAGCCTTGGTGGCTCTGCTGAACTCACTCCCATTGCTGCTGTTTGAGTGGAGAGGAGAAATGCTCTCTGGCAGAGGGCAGAGCAAGACCTGGGTTACAGGGGGTGGCTTGTCAGGAACAGCACGGATTGCCTTCTAGGGAACCGCATCCCCCATCTTCCACTATCAAACTGGATGTAAAGAACTCAAGAGAGGCTGAGTGCAGCAGTCTGTGTTTGCAGCAGTTTGGATGGTTTAAACCTGTACAGCCTGTAAAGGCTGATGTATTTATACCAGCTGCCATGTAGTCATCCGTGGTTTGAAAAACCCAGCTGTCCTCTAGAGGCCTCTGCACATCCATTTTTAAAGTCAGCTTACTAAAGCTTTGCTTTTAAAGCTTTGCTCTCCCTTCAGAGAGCCTTGTTTAGCCTTCACTTGAAGACAGGAGCCATCACTCAGACTCTCTTTGCCCCTTGCAGGTGGAGGAGGCCGATGACTGGCTGCGCTACGGCAACCCCTGGGAGAAAGCGCGCCCAGAGTACATGCTCCCCGTCCACTTCTATGGCCGCGTGGATCACACCCCCGAGGGTGTAAAGTGGGTCGACACCCAGGTACCAACATCTCCTGCAGTGCTGGGCTAGGGAGGATGGACCAGGAGCACAGGGCACAGTCTGTCCCTTCCTGCTGGGGGATCAGACTTTGCTTTTCACCCAGCGGAGCAGAACCCTCTCCACTGCCCTTGCTGAAGGTGACTGTGTGCTGGAAGCATGGTTTCAAGTCTCCAGTCTGCTTGGAGGCTTTGATTTGTGGTGGTGTGGAAAGCAAATGCTTCTTCAGCCTCCCACAGCTGGGGAGGTTAATGCTGTGCTTCAGGAGCATGTGCCTGCTCAGAGCACAGGCTGATGTGTCCCAAGTGCATTCCAGTCTTACAGCTGAGAAAGCAAGCTTTAGAGAGGCACAGATTTAGTAAGAGGATAGAAAATGTTTCAGCCTCTCCAGTCTAAGCACTGCTCAGGATGGAGGGAGGAAGGACAATGATTTCTCTGGGATTCAGGGACATGACTTAGCCTGTCCCATGATGTTCAGGGGTCTCTCAGCCTCATGAATTAGCTCTGTCTGTCCCAGGAGCACACAGTCATAAAGCCAAGCCATTTTATTCAGCACTAAGAACTGAAGCTCACTTGCAGAGTTGCTTAGGCCTGCTCAGAGGGGAAGCAAACCAGATCCTTTCCCAGGGACCCTGGTTGTCAAGTGCTGTGCAGTCCCAGGACACACAGAGTGCAGAGGTTCAACACCACAGCCTTGTGAGCAGCACAGAGGTACTCTGCCAGAGACATCACTTGGGGACTGAGTCCATTGCCTTTCGGTGTGCTCATCTCCTGACCCCAGCAGTAGTCCGGGATTTCAGGGTTCCCAAACGGTGCAGTGAAACACTGCTTCCTGCAGGGAGGTGAATTTTCAGATAATGCCATCAAGGGAACAAGTTGGAAAGGCTCAAAAAAGCCAAAGACGCAGTCTCCCAATATAGCATCACTCAGCTCATGTGATGTGCCCCAGTCCCGTGGCTCAGGCAGGGTGGGCTTGCTGCCTGCTTCCATGTTCGGAGCTGGTGATGGCAGCTGTGAGAGCCTGAGCTCTTGCTGCTTCTCCCCAGAGAGGAGCTGTTGCTGATGCCAGCACAAGGAGACTGTTGAGGGCCAGCGTGCTGGTCTGCCTGGGTTTTCCCTGCCCTGCGAGCACAGCCCCTTCCATTCCCTGCTGCCTCTCCCATCTTTCCTTGCAGGCAGCCTCTGGCTGTGGCTGTCATGCCAATACACACTGACTTGTTAAGGAGGGTGCTGGTTCCTTTTGCCAGTGTCAGAATGGTGTCCCAGCCTCTGTGCTGCAGGATCAGGGCCTTGCTCTGTAAGCACCATTCAGCTTTTCTGGCATAAGCCCTCAGCCTCTGTGTTCCAGGCTGAGATCGGGGTGCCTTGCCTCGCTGCTCAGCAGGGCTGGAGACATGCAGATGTTGGCATAGGAGTGAGCTGGAGCACACAAGCTTGGTAGCACACCCATGGCCTGCCTGGCTAGTGTGATCTGAGCTGGGAGCCCCAGTGTTACTCCCTGTAGCTGTGTGTGCAGCATCCTGATGCTTAAGCATCATCCTGATGCACTAAGAGCTTCATGCTCATGTTCACTTTGGGTGCTGGAGAGCTCAGTGAATTTACCCAGGCAGGCTCAACAGACCTTGAGCATTGGATGAACTGCTCTAGGAATGGTGCTGGACTAGGGTTTGGTTCTGGCAGGCTGCAGGAGGCTAGCAGGCAAGATTCAGGATGTGGAATGTATCCCAGACGGAAACTCAAAGGTCCCAGTTGCCCTGGCCCTACCCCAGCACAGACAGAATTGCAGTGGCTGGCTCAGGATGCTTGCAGTGCTCTGGTGAGTAACTCCCAGGAATGCCTGTTGGTGTAGGAAGGTCAGCAGGTTTCTTGCAACTCTTTTCACATATAATTGATGGGCTTTTAACTCCAGTTTGTCAGTAAAGCTCCAAACAGCTCTGCTTCTATTAATGCTTTGCCAGTGGGTGCTGGAAGTGTTCATGATAGCAGTGCTCATGAGGCTCAGCAAGTGTGTTGTAGTGAGGTGAGATTCTTACCATAGCCGTGAGTTGTCTGTGTCCTCTGGATTCTTCCTGCAGAGGTCTCGGCCACTTTCCCACCTCCTCTGAGGCCAGAGTGCTGCTCATCAGAGGGAATGCTGTTCTTTTGCAGGTTGTCCTTGCTATGCCCTACGACACGCCGGTGCCAGGGTACAAGAACAACACTGTGAACACCATGAGGCTGTGGTCTGCAAAAGCCCCCAATGACTTCAACCTCCAAGAGTGTAAGTGCTATCCCTCCAATGTCTCTTTCCTGACCAGGCTGGAATGTGGTTGTGCCTGTGTGCACTGCACTCTCCCTCTGGCCTGCTTTATCCTATCTCCTGGCCAATTCCAAAATGCAATGCTATGTGCACATCCATGGGTGACACTACTTCCTGAGCCATCGTGAACCAGGACGCTCATCTGCCCTCCTTCTATCTCCATCACACTTTATCATGCTCTCAAAACCTGCTCTGTGCCTTCCCCAAGTGATAGACCACCCACCACTGCACTCTCCACATCACCAAAGGAGCTGCAAACCCACACATGCCAGGGAGGGTCATTTCTCTGCAGCATCCTCCTTTAATGCTGAAGGAGCATAGCCCATCTTATCACTGGTTTCCACTGGGTCTACATGTGACCTCTCTAGAGGATTTTTCAGGCTCTGGTTGTAGCACCGAGGAGCAGATACAGGGCAACTAACACGCCAAATGTCAGTGCTAGGCTGTTGCAGAAGGGCAAGGTTTTAGATGATGATTCTGATTCCATGCTGGCAAGCACAGAGATGTGTGTGGCCAAGCAGCCCTGCCAGGAGGACTTGTGTGGGACAAGGGGTGATGGCTCTTGAGTCCTCCTAATGTCTCCTCAAGTCTTGATGGGCAACTGCGAGCTGGCTTTCAGATGACTCTTTTGTGCCCTTTAGGAGTTGAGTGTGACTGTGGTCTTCATGCTTCTTTGCCTGGCCCCATGTCTCTTTAGTCCTCGCTTTTTTCACCTCTGGCTGCTGTCTGTCTTCAGTGTCTGTCTATCCTTCCCGATATGTCTTGAGAAGCTGCCTGGAGATTTGCCTTTCTCTTATCCTGCTCTCTCCTGCCTCTCTGGTGCCTTCACACGTATACATTTCCATTCAGATTTCAGTAACACCAGCCTGAATGTTCCTGTTACAAATCTCTTTACGGGACAAAGATGGAGAAGCCCAGTGTCGGGGACCTGCCTGAACCCCTACAGCTGCCTCAGCGCTGTGTGTGTTTCTCTTTTGCTGCAGTCAACGTGGGTGACTACATTGAGGCAGTGCTGGACAGAAACCTGGCAGAGAACATATCCAGAGTCCTGTACCCAAATGACAATGTGAGTGCCTCTCCTGCCTCTATTCCCTCCCGGTAGTGGTACTGCCTTGTGTGCAAGCACTGGAGGTCATGGCCACCTGGTGTTTATTGCTCTGGTTTAGGGGGTTTTAATGCAATAGGTTGGCCCAGTAATTCCCAGTGAACAGGCACAGCTCTGGGGGTTCCAGAGGGTCTCTGCTGGCAGCGGGCAGCTGAGAGTCTGGCCTGTAGTGTAGAGATGCTCTGTTTCCTGCTGCAAGGAGGGGAGGAAGTGTTACTCCTTCAAATTCAAGGCAGTTGCCAACTTACATGGCTGATCCTTTGCAAAGGTCAGTTGTCATTTCAGAGACTGCCATGAGGGGGGACTCGTTTCCATCTCCACTCCATTCAGACAGGATGTCTCACTGCAGGGATTGTCCCGGGCCATGTCACCCACTGGGCACTGTATCCAGAAGGGAAGAGC
The DNA here is from genome assembly GCF_028554395.1 of Pezoporus wallicus. Classification (NCBI taxonomy): domain Eukaryota; kingdom Metazoa; phylum Chordata; class Aves; order Psittaciformes; family Psittacidae; genus Pezoporus; species Pezoporus wallicus. Next base: position 152,659 of record NW_026635101.1, on the reverse strand, counting down.
CTTAACTATCTAGTTGTGGGTTAGCATCTGTGCTGAAAAAGCTGATCTTCTGTGCTTTACCCCAACCCTCTCATTCCTGCTGGTCTTGTCTAATAGATCAGCATGAAGCCTAGTGTGCATGGGAGGCAGTTGGTGTGTCCAGAGACACTGCCTCCTGGCCATTGCAGCAAGCCCAAGATCTGTGGTCCAAAACCCCTGCAAAGGGTCTTGCAGTGAGGGAGGGACATGTGCTTGCTCTGTAGGAGTACCATGGATGTGGCAGGTTCTGTTGCCCTCTGGAGGCAGCTGTTTGGGATGCTGAGCCCCTTGTTAGACCCGTCAGAGGCGAGAAACATCCGCATTTGCCCTGATGAGGTACTGGAGCTATAGGCCCATCAGAGTGGACAGGAGCATCTCCAGGGGTTTGGCTGCCAGCTGGGGTGGCAGCTGCAGCACTGATGGCTTTGGTCCCTCCACTTGCAGTTCTTTGAAGGCAAGGAGCTGCGGCTGAAACAGGAGTACTTTGTGGTGGCTGCCACCCTCCAGGACATCATACGGCGCTTTAAGTCCTCCAAATTTGGCTGTCGAGATCCAGTGAGAACGTGCTTTGAAACCTTCCCAGACAAGGTGAGTGTGTGGCAGAGAGGGCCCACGGGTGTTTCAGCCAGACCTGCCTATAGTGAGGGAGAGCGGGAGGCTCAAGACCAGGTTGGAGCAATACAATACAATGACCCTGGCAATGTGAGTTGGAAAACAGGTGGTTTAGAGCAGAGAGTGAGTAGCTCTGTTCCTGAGAGGTGCCTGTTTCTGGGGTGTGTGCCATGAGAAGAGGCTTGGGGCTGACCCTCACCCCAAGCCCATGCGTGCAGGACACTGTCACAGTCCTATCATTGCTAGATCTGAGCCCAGCGAGTCTTGTGTTGTAGGTGGCTATTCAGCTAAATGACACCCACCCTGCCCTGTCCATCCCAGAGCTCATGCGGATCCTGGTGGATGTGGAGAAAGTGGACTGGGACAAGGTAAGCAGAGCTGGGAGGTCCATGCTGAACCATACAGGGAAAAGAGCTGCTGTCCTGTTCTCATGTGGGGTTTCCTTTCCCCTCCTTGCCTGGGCATGTGTGTATTAACCTGCTGTCTGTACCGCAGGCCTGGGAGATCACAAAGCGGACCTGTGCCTACACCAACCACACGGTGCTTCCCGAAGCCCTGGAGCGCTGGCCAGTCTCCATGTTTGAGAAGCTGCTCCCACGTCACCTGGAGATCATCTATGCCCTCAACCAGATGCATCTGGATGTAAGGGGTCGGGCTGGTCACAAGCTGTGGGAGCTCAGGGGGGTTGATACGGCTGCCTTTAGGGTGGGAATGGTCCTATGGCTGGGTCACTAATGTCCCTCTCTTTCCGCATGCAGCGGGTGGCAGCTCTCTACCCAGGGGACATTGACCGTCTCCGGAGGATGTCCGTGATTGAGGAAGGAGACTGCAAGCGCATTAACATGGCACATCTCTGTGTGATCGGCTCCCATGCAGTCAACGGCGTGGCCCGTATCCACTCGGACATTGTTAAGAACTCCGTGTGAGTTGGGGGACACCCGAGGGATGCAACCCTGTTCACTCACTGGGCTCTGCCTGCAAGCCTGGGTCAGGGTCAGCTTTGGTTGCCCTAATGGGCATAGAGGCTGGGGAGACTGTCTCATGTGTTTAACTCTGGAGCTGGTGGAACCCTCAGCGTTAGAGCTGAAAGGGCAGCACAGAGCTCACGTGTGTTACAGGGAGGTCCACAGACTGCCCTGCTTCAGGAGCATGTACGGCAGGGGCCCAGCTGGAGCTCTGGGCGGTGGTGGGTGGCTCAGAGCTCGCTGCTCCTCCAGGTTCAAGGATTTCTATGAGCTGGAGCCGGAGAAGTTTCAGAACAAGACAAACGGGATCACACCGAGGCGCTGGCTCCTGCTGTGCAACCCGGGACTGGCCGATGTTATTGCTGAGGTGAGCTGCAGGCAGCTGAAGGGTGAGCCGCTCGCTCCTGGGCACCTCTTCGTGTGTCCGATGGGAGGAGCACGCCTGTTGCACGTGTAGGTGTGATCTTGGCTGGGTGTTGATAGTTGGTGAGGAAGAGTTGGCCAAAAATGTCGCTGAGATTTGGATGTGGTTCCGTGTCCCTGCAGTGACTACGCACAATCTGTCAGTGTGTGAAGTGGGGCGTCTGCAAAAGCAGGCGGCTTCACAGGCACAAAAGAGCTCCCTTGGAGCTCCAGCCCCAGTTCTGTCTGCTTTGTTTAGCAGGCCCTTTAGCACAGGTTTGTGCTCCACCCTGGGACATGCCATAGCTGAATAATGTCCTGCAATTAAATCTATCTTCATCTGCTCGTCAGTTCCCCCAGCTGCCAGGAGGCCCGGGTGCACATCCTCCCTCTAAAGCTCCTTGAAAGAGGAACTTGTTTTGGGTTTTACAAGTGGCCCGTTTCCTCTGTACCTTTGGGCTGCCCGATGGCACAGAGAAGTAGCCTCACCCTAAGAAACTGTGCCCCTTTTCCTGGCCAGAGTACCTCTTCCAGTTCCCAATAGGACTGTTGCATCTCGGTTGGGGAAGCAGAGTTGTAGCTGCAGCGAAGTGTCTCAGGAGTGGGACAACATCACTCTCTTGGTTTGTTCTTCCAGAAAATTGGGGAAGGCTTTATCACAGACCTGAGCCAGCTGAAGAAGCTGCTGGATTTCATCAACAATGAGACTTTCATCAGGGATGTGGCAAAAGTCAAGCAGGTAACATGCACTGGGGGTGGCTGGGGGAGAAGAAAGCTAAAGACACCTGGATGCTTCCAGGAACATCCCAGCAGCAAATGCTCACTTCTGACTCAAGGCCTCGGAACCCATGCCTGTTCCTCATGGAATTTTCTCGCCAGGAGAACAAGCTGAAGTTTGCAGCCTACTTGGAGGAGCAGTACAAGGTCAAGATCAACCCTTCGTCCATGTTCGATGTGCAGGTCAAGCGAATCCATGAGTACAAGCGGCAGCTGCTGAACTGCCTGCATGCCATCACCCTCTACAACCGTAAGTCCTGCCTGGGCTGGTAGGCAAGGGGTGTCCTTTCAGTGCCAGGGGTCCCATATAAAAGTATGCCAGGTGGTGGCCAAGGACTCCTACAGGGACAGGGGGCTGGAACTAAATGAGGTCCCTTCCAATGCAGATTCTGATTCTGTGGCCCATCTGTGCCCAGCACAGCTCTGGTAGATGTCTCATTGGCATTCAGGGTCCTGCAGGTGTTTTGGGTCCATGGGACATGGGCTGGGATCCCAGCTCACCTCTGATGCATGCAGTAAACTCTGCCTGCTTTACCTTCACTCTGGTTGTTACGCCCTGTTCTTTCAGGTGTCAGAAGTGATCCATCCAGATCCTTTGTGCCAAGGACTATTATGATCGGAGGAAAGGTAACTTGCATTCCAGACTCGATGCATGCTTGGGCTGTGGGGATGTGGGATGTGTTCCCTTCTGTGGCTTGGCCAGGCCCACTGTAGGTTAGTCAGCATGTCTCCTGGTGGGCTCTTCAAGGAAGGCCTTTATGGACTAATGGGACTGAACAAGGCCCCATCACTCTTTCCCTGTGGCTCAGGACTTCTCCTCTCAGTAGGGTGTTTTTGCTGATCCATGTGAACAGCAGAGGCGAGGACCCGCATTGGCACCTCTCATGCTCTCCCTTCCTTAAAAGCCTTCACCATTTCTGGGCTGCTCTTCTTCAGGCAGCCCCTGGCTACCACATGGCCAAGATGATCATCAAACTCATCACGTCCGTTGGCGAGGTCATCAACAATGATCCCTATGTGGGGGACAAGCTCAAGGTCATCTTCCTGGAGAACTACCGGGTATCCCTGGCTGAGAAGGGTATGTGTGGGCTTGTGTAAGCACATGTCAGGAGCTGGGAATGTCCCAGCAGAGCCCAGAAACACGCTGGCCCAAAGAGGCTGTCATGGCAGTTCACCTGGCTCTCCCCTTAGGAGAGGCCTTAAGACAGGGCAGGGTCCCAGCCCATGGGGAGCTGCAGCACACCAAGGATCAACTGACTCCTACCTCTCTTGCACCCAACAGTGATCCCGGCAGCAGATCTCTCCCAGCAGATCTCCACAGCTGGCACAGAGGCCTCGGGTACCGGCAACATGAAGTTCATGGTGAATGGGGCCCTCACTATTGGTACCATGGATGGGGCTAACGTGGAGATGGCTGAGGAGGCAGGCGAAGAAAACCTCTTCATCTTTGGCATGCGGGTGGAGGATGTGGAGGCTCTGGATCGGAAAGGGTTGGTGCTGGGGAGTGTCCAGTGCATACCAGGGCTTGTCAGATGGGGATGCAGGTCCTGCCATGATCTCCAGGAGGGACACTGTTCTCTTTGGGCAGTTCTGGAGCAGGATAAAATGGCAGGGGGGGCTAGAGGCAGCTTCTGTCCTGGGCTGGTCAATGCCTGGCCCATGAAGGATGGGGCTCCAGGGTTGAGCATCAGTCCCTACAGCCCATCTCTGCCGGGTGCAGGTACAACGCACGGGAATACTATGAGCGGTTGCCAGAGCTGCGCCAGGCTGTGGACCAGATCAGCAGTGGGTTTTTCTCACCTCGAGATCCCGGTTGCTTCAAGGACATTGTGAACATGCTCATGTACCATGACAGGTGAGTGCTGGGGTGGGCTGCTCCTTCCCCGCTGGCCTGCGTCCCCCAGCAGGCAAAGCCTCACCTTACTCTGCTTTGGGTTTCAGGTTCAAGGTGTTTGCTGACTATGAGGCCTACATCAAATGCCAAGGTCAAGTGGACAAGCTGTTCATGGTAAGAGCTTCCCCCCCACTGCACTGCCAAGGGAACTGGGATGAGTATGCTCCTGTGGAGCCCTTCTGACAGACACCACATCATGGGCATGGCTGAGGCAGGTTCTACTGCTCTGACAGCCTCACACCAGAGTGTTTAAACCAGCCACGTGTGTGTACCCAAAGCCCTGCAAGGCCAGGAGCTGGAACATAGCTGGGTGCAGGGCCAAGTGCTGACGTTGCCTCTCCTCTTCCCAGGACCCCCGGGAGTGGACTAAGAAAGTCATCAGGAACATTGCATGCTCGGGCAAGTTCTCCAGTGACAGGACCATCACGGAGTATGCCCGGGAGATCTGGGGTGTGGAGCCGTCTGCCACAAAGATCCCCCCACCCAACCTCCCAAGGGATTGATGCCAAGGGCAGGAGGGAGGGACGAGCTCCCAGCCCAGGCGGCCTCACCTGCACGTCACTGCCCATCAGAGGGGCTCAGCTCTGCAGGGACAAGGCCTTTCCCTCAGGGGGTAGAAGGATGCTCTGAGGAGGAGCCCTGACTGAGGAACAGGAGCTGGGGGAGAGGAGAAGGGACCCTGTGTCTGCACCCCTGTGTCCAGCCTGCATGTGCTGCCTAATGCTTCTAGCGAGATGACCACGGATAAGTCTTCCACAGCCGTGTTCCATGCTTAACAAGGGCTTTCCAACTCAATCCTCCCCTCCTGCTGCATGCAGCCTCACCTGGCCTCTTTGGCCCTGCCCATAGGCAGGTTTAACCAACACACTGTGTCTGTTGCATCCTCCAGCTGGGCTGTCTGACAGCCCCAAAGCTAAGGGGGGGGCCCTTCTGATCACCCCCTTCCCCACTAATACCTAGAGATGGTGGGCTGGTGCCAGTGCCACAAGAGATGGCTTGGAGAGCAGCGACCTCCTCAGCCCAGAGCATGCCATAGCCTCCTCCCCACCTCTTTGTTAGCCAAAAAGCCCAGTATCAAAGCCACTCCGGCCATTTACAGCTTCCACCTGCACAGAGAGGGTTGTACCTGCCAATGCCTGTGGGGGTGCTCCAAGCAGGCTCCAAGCTCTGCAGACACTGCTGAGTGCTGTCAGGAGTTGGATGTGTATCACTTCTCTTCATCCCTCTACAGCTGGGTCGTGCTGTTCCACGTCCTCCCAGTGCTGGGGCCAGTTTAACACCGGTAGAGCTGTGTAGTGCACCAGTACTCCCTGTGTGACACAACTCATTAAACCGACCACAACACCCGCTGGTCTGACTCCGGCTGACTTGTGACTGTTCCACAACCAGGTTCAGGCCGCAGTCACCTTCCCCTGATGTGGCTTCATGGGATGGGGTCCCCTGCAGCTGTCACAGAGCTGGCACCATCATGGCCACAGCAGAAAGGTCAGTCTTGCCAGTACGTGGAGAGGGAGCTAGTAGCAGAGGCTGCACTGAGCTAACTGTACCCTGGTGCATTGACTAGATGGACAGAAGCAGAGGTTTGCCCTGCAAATGGCACACCAGGCTCCTGTGCTGGAAATGCCACCAGCATCCCCAGAGAAAAAGCAGAGCTTGGGCTGCAGGCACAAGGCCACTGGGCTCCAGGAGAGCCCCTCACTGGCAGCAACCCCAAGGACCTGGCCAGTCCCAGCTCTTCTCCCCTGCATAACTCCCGCAGCCCTGCCACACACCCCAAACCTGCCACAGGGCAAAGGGGCACAGCTGAAGTGATCAGCAGTCAATGCCTTTATTAAAACTACACCACTTGTAGAGAAACATTTCAGTGTCAATTTCCAAGCATCTCACTGGCATCGCCACCACCAGCACTTGAGCATGCTGGACCTTCAGCTCCATCACATGGGAGGATGGCAGCCAGGCTCTGCCCCAAGCCAGCTGCCAGCAGCAGCACGAGCTGGAATGTGCACGGCCCTGTCCAGAGCCAGGTCAGTGTTTCCCTCCTGTCAGTGCAATAAATACAGGGGCATCACACATGGGCTAAGTGGCAGCTTTTGAGTATCACGGGTCAGGAACCTCAGGGACAACCACACTATGGCAGAAGAATCTCAGTACAAGAATGAGCTACTGTCTGCCTTGTGACTAGTGTAAGCCTGCAGGTAGAACCTGAATGCATGCTGGGCAGTTTATACTACGGTGATAACACCCCTGAGCAGACCCTTCAGGCAGCACAATTCACTGAGCACAAGTGACTAAACCTCGCATTGTCTATATGGACTGACCAGTGGCATCAACCAGGCCCTGTTCTAGCCCCAGGAAGGGCAAGGCCACCCTCAGATCCTCTCTCTCTGGGAGAAATTCATTTCCACTTCTGCCTCCTGGATGATATGCTCCGACCATGGCCATGAGATGGGCTAAGAAGTGCTACAGGAAGTGCCTGGGATGCCCAGAGCACAGGAGAGAGGTGAAGGGAGAGAAGGGAAGGGATACCCAGACTGTTATTTTTGCATCAAGAGCTGTGTACCACTGCCTGCTTAGAACCACAGCAGAACAGCACAGCCACCAGAACAGGAATACCTGACCTTCAGTTAGTTAAAAGGTAGCTGAGGAATAAAAGCCTGCCCTTCTCACCCAGAGGAAGCACATGTCTGCCTGGGTGGCAACAGGGAGAACAGAAGACATCCATTCCCACGTCCTGGGTTCCTGTTGTTCATGGAAGTGGGAGATCAAGCAAAAATGTTCTCTCAGGCTTGCCAGCTTAAACTCCCAAATTTGCAATTTATCCATGTAAGTAGCTTCAGTCCTAGTAAGTGCGTGTGAGGAAGAAGAGCTCCAGAGACCACAGCAGGGATGGGAGCAGAAATAGTGTTCAGAAGGAAGAGGGCACAGAAGATAAAAGGGCATTAATCTTTTCCATTAAATAGATGCTTAAAAAGGAAGAAGAAAAAACCTCATCTTCCCTTCTATTTCCAAACGTGTGCAATGAGCTCAACACTTGCAACACTTCGTGACTGAGGAGCTAAATAAACCCCTTCTCAGCACCTGGACCTTCCATCTTTGTAATTCCAGCCACTTAGCAAAAAAGGAAAGGCAAAACATGTATTTCCTAGAAAGAAAACACCTCAAACTCAAGCAAGACAACTGCAGTCTGGAGACACGGCAAAAGCCATTCGCTACAAATGAGTCTCTACATGATTCAAACCAGCAGCAGTATTTAAAGGTGAAACACCCTTGGTCATGACACATAGGTCTGAGGAATGTCTGTCCCCAGCAGTACCAAGCTTCACTGGCCAGGCTTCCTTGTGCTTCTGTTCTTCGTGGTTTGATACTGGCTGGTATCACCCCTCCACATCCACGTCAGAAAACAGACCAACAGCTTCTTTCTCCTTCCATGACGCCAGGGGCTGGAGTTGCCAAGGGTACACAGCAGGACCGGAGTCGGAATCCCTGAGCTCCTCTAGTGCCAGGGATGGAAGAATGGCAGACTGACCCACAGGGAGGGGGAGGAAAAGGAGGGAGAGGAAAGGAAGAAAGGAAAATCTCTGTGCTGCCAAGCAGCTGGTGTTCAGTGATGATGCTCTTGTTCAGATTTTCCCAGGAATTCCCTAGGAAAGGAAAGGACACAGCAGTGACACTCAGCTCTCCTACACTCTGGTACAAGCTGCAGCCCGCAGGTCTTCCCATTCCCCTGGCAAACACCAGGGCTCAAGCAGTTGCAGCTACAGGGAACAGCCCTGAGCAGTGCTCACCTATGCTACCAGCTGAGTAGAAGAGCCAAGCAGGAGTCGCTGCTCCAGACAACTCCTCCAGAGCATCCCGCTCACAGCAGAGATGAGCCAGAGAGCAGTGCTCCAGCCTTCCGTGCCTCCCCTTCCCAAACCCTGCTTTGCAGGAGGGGTTTGTGCTAAGCCAGCCTTCTGGAGACCATAGGGTCTCCAACTGCTTGTTGCCCATCTCTCTTGCTGCTAGATGCGTATCTCAATGTGCCCCAAGCCCCCCAGCCGGAGGAGCCCCTCTTTAGCTGGGCTGTTACCGCAGTATTCGAGGTAGCTCTGGACTCCTGTAGATGTACTTGTGCCGGTAGCCGAGGTCTGTGTGGAACGGCACAAACTGCACCTTGTAGTCCCGGAAACTCCGCGACGTCGCAGCGATGTTGTAAAGCTGAAAGCAAGGGGAGGCAGGTGAGGGACACGTGTCACCCAACCCAGCTACCCCGTCAAACCAGCACCCTGCTCAGGGCGGGTTACGGGCCCTGGCTGCAACCGCTCTGCTCTAGTGCCATCCATGCTCTAGCACCAATCCCTTCTGACTATGTACTTCTACATATTCCTATTACTTTTTCCCTGGCTGGGATGCTGTTCCATCCATACCAGCTACCAGATCAGTTTGCAGAGTCAGCACATGCGTACCTTCTTTCCCAGATGAAATGGTACCACGGGGTCATCCTCAGCATGAAGGATGAGCAGGGAGCAGGAAATGTATTTCACACTGTAAGAGAGACACCAATGTCACAAAGGCTCAGAGCAATCCCGTCATTCCCCAAGACCAACACACTTGGATATTCAAGGAAACTGCAATGACAAACGTGTCCTGTGGGTCATTACCTGCAGCTCAGATCTTGAAAGCACTATTATCTGGGCACCGTTCATCTGATCTACAGAAAAACCTAACTGGTGGAAGGCATCCTTGTAAAAGCTATTTAGTGCGCAGAGCAGAGCAAAGTGGCTCACCCCACTGCAAAGCAGCATCCCCCAAGCTCTGGTTTGGCTTCAGTACAGGCTTTTGAGTCGAATGCTCAGTGCGAAGAGACAACGTTATTACACATAGGGGGACTTACAAATGAACAGCAGAGAAATTTCCCCAAACCTTCAATGCCCCAGTGTAACGTACACTTGATAAGCATAAATCACATGGCCCAAATCAGCATATCCCCAAGCACTCTCTGCTGCATCTGTCCTTATTAAGAACAATTAGAAAGAGCTCCACAGTTCAAAACTGTGCTGCACTCAGGGCTGTGAGAGGAACGGAAACCCCTTCAGCAAGTATAATGCTTCAGCAACAACAAGCAGTAAATCAAAAGCAGAGTGCAGGCTGATCTCTATCTCCCCTGGTGCTCGCCTCAGCTCCCTGCAGCACCAGCTCAAACCCCAGCAGAGACACAACTCACTTCTCATCGTTTGCAAACTTAATTCCACTTGTCGTGATGGGGTCAAGGAAGAACCAGTCAAACCCAGGGAAGTATCTGTATATCTGAGAGGATATAAAAGCGCATTAGCGGCAGGCACCAGCAGGACAGTTACACAAACAGCAGTAACATGGCCCATGTTTCCACCAGCATTACTTTTCCACTCCTGTTTCAGGCCCATCTCAGCAGCCTGCTCAGGAGCAAGCTCTCTGGGTGCTTGTACGATCAAGGTCTCCAGGTATCCCGCTGCTGCTGACAACAGCTCTCTTCTCGGGAGACAGCTTTATCCCAGGATACCTCACCAACACGTGACCATGTCAGATGGAAGAGATGGCCATATGAGAGTGAACTCACTGGGGAACCCATGCAAGTGCAAAGGCGCCACAAAGACGGGGACCAAGAGAAGCCCAGCTTTGCCATCACTATGCTCATAGCTCACAAAACAGCCTCCCGCAACAGAGAAACTACAAGAACAGGTTGTCCACTGTTGAGAGCAGAGCCCATCCTCCCATCCCTACATTTATTGCCCTTTCTGATCTCAGTTTGTTTTCTTGAAGCATGCCCACTTTGGTGTGGGCTTTGGTACTGCTTCTTGCACTAGTGCTCCCAGGAGCTGCCCTAAGTGCAGCTCTTTACCCCTGATGCTTATAAATATCACTGCTGCCCCACAAGCTGTAAAGTTGCCAATCTTCTGCATTACTCCTCACTTCTGATGCTTAATTTCTAAGCACACAATTACGTGTTACTAGTGTGAGAGCTGCTGTGTACTTGCCACAGAAAAGGGATGACTTCGTGCCTCCTCCCGTATGTTGGTGAAAGGAGATTCCAGGATCAGGGCATCCGGGGGAGTTTCTGAAAAGCCAAAGGCAGCGTGCTGCAATGCAGGTGTGCAGGCAGCCAGTGAGGTCAGGGTCTGCTTTGGGAAAGCCCCTGCCACCACGGTCACAGCACAGATGTGTGTGGAAACCTGGGCCACCAGCAGGATGTAGGCTGGTGGGAAGAGCATCCACCCCCCAGACTTACCTCTCTCGCAGAGGCGCCTCACTAGGTTTGTTGCAACCCTGGAGAGAACAACAACAAAGAGTTAATGTGGTGTAGTCCCTCTGCAAAGCACCAGGCTCCAGTGGTGGCAGGTGGCAGAGGTACAACTGAACTGCCTTAATATCACCCACTCACGTTGTCTGGGGTTCCCATGGGCTCCCACACTCAACTGTCTCCACTAGCACCAGGTGCCTGCAGTGAGGCACATGAATAAGTCCAAGCGAGCAGCTCACCATGTAGGCACTCAGGAGGACCTCCCTGGAGGTGGCTCTTGGCTCCCAGCCTGTCTGCTGCTGTGTGACACAGTCCTTCCCCCTCAGACAACAAGGACTAAGCAAGAGAGAGGGGAATGGGCAGAGGGGTGCTGTGTTCCATGCAGGAGTTCCATGCAGGAGTGCAGAGTCCCAGGGTGACACTGCAAGGGGTTTCCATAGCTGAGGAAGAAAGGAACAAGTCTCTCCCATGCATCTCCTTCCTGGGACAGGGATATTTCCAAAGTGGCTGAATCCTCCAGGCACACATTCAACATGCTCAGACTCCAGACTGGCTATGGTCACCAGGGAGCTCAGCAGGGGACCACAGTTCCAGGCCACTTAGATTTCAGTGCATTGGGAAATGTCTCCAGCACAATGTGATGCAAAAGGGATCCTGAACGTGGCAAGAGCCAAAGGAAAAACCTTTGCCTTCTCTCAAACAAAGCAGCATTCAGTATCACAGCCATGAAGAGGTACAATCCTGAACCACCTCCCTGACCCAGCCACACACCTGTAGGACAGCAGGGCAGGCTTTTGTGGTCTCCAGAAGTTTAACAGGCACAAAGCTCAACTCAGAAGGAATTCTTGCATTAGCCCTCTGCTCCTCCACAAATCAGAGGGGAAAGAACACACACTGCCTTGCTGAACACAACCCACCTCCAGACAGCAATGGGGGAAAGGGTATCATGCACATGCAGCTGGTGTGAGATATTCAGAGTACAAGAGAAGCCTGATGTTCTGCTCTGAAGGACACCCAGCCTAGGTTCCCCAAGGAAGAGATCAGTGCAGTCCCACTTTCTCTCCCCCAGTCAATCTGCGTTATATCATTCCAAGTGTCTTTTGTTCCAGTGCAACCTCCTGGGCAATGAAGGTTCCAGATCAATCCCTGCACAGTCATTCACTGTAGCCCTTCTCACTCTGTAGAGTGCAAAGGAGAGGCTACTCTGCAGCAGTGATGCCAGAGACCCCCAAGCCAAGCCAGCCTGGGGATTACAGCAAACAGCACCTCTGTTCAAGGTCAGTGTTAAATGTTCTTCAGAAGCTGCTCAGTCCCTATGGCGAGATGCTTACCCCGTGCCCAAGGAGTGTCCCCATATATAGACAGGGTTGTCCCCACTTCTTGCTTTGATCCAGTCGAAGACGTGAAGGGCATCATAGGTCATCCCCCTCTCTGATGGGCTGCCTACTGAATCGCCCCAGCCTGGAATAGAAACAGTCCCTCTGAGAGCCACACAAAGGGGTCAGCAAAGCCAGCCAACAACAACTAAACGAAGAGCTGGATCTCAAACACTGCCACACTGTGCTCTTGCACCTACTCATCTGCAACAGTCCCGCTCCCAAACCACAGCTGCTTCGGCATGCATGTAACCAGTATGTAAGGGGAGTCACTAACAGCATAAGAATTGGATACGAAGGGTCAAAACCCAAGCACGCTTCACAGAGCTGCAGCAACATCAGTTTGTCCATGCTGTTTGATCAATGACCTCAAGCAATTTTCCATTCTCCTGACTGGTTTGGCTCTATCACTGCTGCAGCACGTCTACAAATCTTATGCTAAGCAGCAAGCAGCACACATCCCTCCTGATACCTAATAAGCAGCCAGAGAAGCAGCTGGCAGCAGGACTGAAAAACAGGGCAAGCTCCTACAAATAAACCTTTCCCAGATGCCTTCTTGATTAAAATGCAACGGATTAATTTATTTTCTGTATCTCCAGTGGCATTAAATGCAGCCAGTGCTTAAAGACTAAGAAGGGAAAAAAAGAGCAGCAGAAGTTTGACTGCTGGTGGCACAGGGCTGGAAAACAGTCCTGGCTCCTCCTAGGGAGTTACCAACTGCTAGTGAATCATTTACTCTGTGTCTTATCTCTCCTAGCTTTTAAGTGCAAGTTCAATTCTCTATGTGACCTCAGGAAAGTCAATTAGCTCATAACCTAAAGAACACATCTAGGCAAGTTCACTAGTTTCCAGATATGCACCTGGAGGATGCCTTAACTGGATGCTGTGACAGTAGATGTGCCTGGGCCACCCTCTGCTCCTCAGCTCCCAAATCAGTGAGCCCTAAGCATGAGGACAGATAGGAGGCATAGTCCACAAAGCTGGACATCAGGAAGTGGTGCTACACAGGAAGGCACTGGAAAGAAACTTCTGGAATTTTTTTGGATACCCCTTAGGAAAACAAGAAGCAATGACTACAGGTGATTAGCTGGCATGGAGTGTTTATAAAACAACAGCTCCCCTGAGAACCAGAAAAAAGAGCAAGTTTTTTGTTGCTTTTATAGAAAGAGACCTCTAAAACCTTTCCATAATAAAAGAAACCCACATACCTCGATAATCAAATGTCACCACGTGGTACCCAAGCGAGCTGAGAACCTGCAGGAGGGAGACATGCAGAAACCCATCACAGAGACTTGCACAGCAGCTGAGCTCTTGCCTCAGCACATGGATCTAGTTTATAACATGATCAGCCTGATGTGGTAAAGCAACAACTTAAAAGCTTTTCAGTGGAGCAGGCACAGAGCTTTTCAAATATGAATCATCTCAGCCCACTGGGTTTACTCCATCTATTTCCTGGACTTAGCTGTCGATTCTCCCTTTAACAGCTTTACCCTTCAGATCCACAGATAGATATCCCGTGACTGGTTCTCCTACAGACACTTCCAGGGTTTCCAGTGGAACGATTGCTTCATTTATATTATTCAAACAGGCATAAATGTTAACATAACGCAGAGGAGCCCATTTCAGGTTTCAGAAGGCTTACATCCAAAACAGGTAAATGATGTATCATTAAGATTTATGTTACACCCAATACTAATCCTAACAAAATCTGTTAAAAGCAAGTCAAATATTAGTTCAACTTGCTCAGAGAAAGTGCCTTGTTACAAACAGTGCTACTGTTCCGAACTAGCATTGTGCAGCATGAACCCAACAGCTCTGCAGGAGAGAAAAATCAACACAAAATCACAAAAACATCAAAGTGGTGTTGCTTTCATGGCCTAATTGAAGTGATCTTACGATCAGGCTACACTCCACACCTCCTAATGGACTAAAGGGAATCATCTCATCGCTTTATTTCCAGTGTAACTGAAAGCTTCACAGCCTGAACAATGACTGTTACTAGGTCACATCACATGAATGCAGTAAAAAGAGAAAAGGAGGACAACAGAAAGGAGGGGTGTTCAGGTAAGCTGGCAATTCAGCTCCTCTGTTGGGAGGACTGTGGTGGTGATGGTTTCTCCCTCTTCCCTCTGGGATCCATTCAGGGCTAATTTTCACACACTTAAGACACGTACTGAAGGCTTCTTTCTCCTCACTGGCCTATGTTTCCATGTCACCTCATGCTCACCCTTGCTGTACTTGGTTGTGTCACTTCCTGGCACTATCCATGGGTTATGCTACTCCATCATCATCCCTCTTTTAATACCATTTTCCCACTAACAGTTATTTGGAATTTATAGTAGCAGACGCAACTGCAATAGCTTCAAAATCCCTTTGGTTTCTGCTATTCAGGTCTCTTCAAGCAACACTTGCTTCTCTTTCCTTGGCTCTAAATCCTTCAAAGGGGTTCCCTTGGGAGGGGACAAGGTCCATACTGTGTCAAGGGCAAAGCCATTTACAGCAGAGGTATTAAATGCAGTTTTTCCACTCTAGGATCCACACTCCCAAGTCACTGTTTCAACACCCTCTTGCAAATCACTATTCCAACATCAGAGAGAAAGGCAGTTCTGTGTATACACCACCACACGACAGAACAACAACAGAATAATCAGGTAAAGTATTAATTAACAAATGAGATGCTGCTTCTACCAGAACCACTGTGTACCATTTTTATATGTCCACTTACACACTGAAGCCCCTGACTGGGCTTGCAGAACACAAAGCTCCTTGCAAAGTTTGGTTTTTAGCTTCCCAAGGTGATTTTACTGCTAACACATCACATACAACCCAGCCTTGTCCAAGCCACCAAAAATAACCTGTTGACAGTTAACTCATCTTGTACTTTTGTGGAAGCATTCCTGGCAAAGAACCTGGTCAGCTCAGCTGGAGCTCACAGTTAACAACAGCAAGTAATAGGTTTCAAGTATCTTTTAATATGGCAAGTATGCTCCTGGCTTACAGACCCCTCTTTCCCTTACACTCTTCATACCTGGAGGAGATTCAGAGCCCTAAGCTATCTGCCTGTTGGGAGCGAGTTGTAATGAGCAGTCTCCTCACGCCTAGGCACATCTGAGGTGTTAATGCAACTGCTTGGACAACACGTGCAGCCGCTTACCTTGTAAAGCTCCACACGGTGATCCCCTCCTCTGGTGGCAGCAATTCATGAAGGGAAGAGGAGACATGAAGAGGATTCATGAAGAGAAGACCACAAAACAAAAGAAACAAACAAGAAAACCCACATATGCACATTAAAGCCTCCAGAAACAGACTTTCCCAATCACCACAAGTTTAACAGAAACACACCAAACGTAAGGAATAGCAGAACGGCTTTGTCACAAATGTTACTGACATGCCACGGCTTTGCTGATCTATGCAGGACACAGTTTTGAAGTCAGATTCTCCCTACAGATCTCTCAGTAGGTGAAGATGTATTTTTCAGCCCACCCTCTTACCCGCCTCTTCCTGTAGTACATCCAAAGCAGACCGCTCCTGCTGGCTTTGCAGACCCTTGCTCATACCATCAGTAACTGCTGCTCCACAGGGTGTGATGCTCTCTGCAGGACTCACTATGTTAACCCAACCTGCTGGCCCAGGCTCCAAGCACAGGGACAGAAAGAACATGTGCAGAAGGCTGAGCAGAGAAAACCAGAGCTGAACACTGCAAGTCCAGAGGAAGAATTTCCTTTAATATCTGGTTTTGGTTTGAGGTTTTTTGGTTTGGTCAGTACAGCCTCTAAATCAAAATGCCACTTCCCAGTCCAGCCTCTAAGAACACATGAACTTGCCAGCCAAAAGCTGTCAGCTCCAACTGTTCTACAAAATACCTAATGCAGCCAGAAACACAAGGGGTTGCCTGTAAGGACTTCTGAAGCATGTAAGGCTGAAGAAGATATACTTGCTTAGAGAAGTCACCTTTGACATCCCTGACATCTCCCCTCACTACAAGAGAGACACTGAGTGCTGGAGTGGGTCCAGAGAAAGGCAATGGAGCTGATGCAGGGCCTGGAGCACAAGTGTGATAGGGAACGGCTGAGGGACCTGGGAGGGTTTAGTCTGGAGAAGAGAAGGCTCAGGGGGGACCTTATTGCTCTCTACAACTGCCTGACAGGAGGATGGAGCCAGGAGGGGGCTGGGCTCTGCTCCCAAGGAACAAGGGATGGGACAAGAGGAAACGACCTCAAGCTGCACCAGGGGAGGTTTAGGCTGGATATTGGGAACAATTCCTTCCCCAAAGGGCAGTCAGGCATTGGAACAGGCTGCCCAGGGCAGTGCTGGAGTCACCATCCCTGGAAGTGTTCATAAACTCAGGCAAAGCAGAAAGCCAAGGCAGTGCCTTTACTTATGGTTAATGCAGCCTGCATCAATAAAGCAGCCCTTTGACAAGAGACTGAATATCCAGTGAAGAAACATACAGCAATATGTACAAAAGCTGAAATGGCAAAGGCGATACACCTCCAGCCTCCCTAATGTGCAAAGTGAAATACGTGATCGACCCATAGCTCAGGACTTCATCCCAATAGCACTTGGAGAAGCAAGAAGTAAATCTAATCGATATGCACATAACAGAGATACTGGTCCCAGATTACCACCATTAAGCTGCAGAATAGCTTCCATTAGTATCGTTTGCTACACCAAATAAAGGCAGGAAAACAAGTAAAGCAGTATTAGAAAAACAATGCAACAATTTGATTAAACCTTTAGGGTCAGTTTTCAAAAGCCCATCTGCTCGTGCATTTCCTGGCTCCCAACATCCATCTTCCACACCATACCCTCTTACCAAAGAAGAGCACTGCTAAAACAAGAACTTGGGTGAAAAAGATCAATGTTCCTGCAATGTAAAGGTCAGTGAACCTTCACTACCAGCACAGGTGAAACAGTTTCTTTGCTTTGTATCATGGAACTTGCATTTCTGCAATGCTTCTGCTCTTGCAGAGTATCTATGAGCAGACATCAGCTTCAGAAGAACATGCACTGGCACTCCAAACTCAGAAAGGGGCTGACAAGATATTAGTAAGGAAAAAGACCATGCTCTAATCAATGAAGTAAAGCACTGTATCATGCAGAGATGGGGCAGTAAGGACACAATTCTGAGAAACATCCAGGAAGTCTGAGGCTGTGCTAACGTTTCTTAAGCATCCAGCGACAAAGTACAGAGAACCCACCTACTCCTCTAGCTGATACACATGGTCGGCTATGAAATTGCAAGGTTTAGAAATGCTCCTGTTCCAGACAAACATCCTGCATGCATGCAATAATGAAACAAGGCCAGCCCATTGCCTTCCTCTTTCCTTCTGATTTTGCTACCTCAGAATGCGTTAACTACTAAAACAAGCTCACAAAAGGAACTGGGAAGTTTATTTACTATGTGTAAATCACATATACAGAAGCACTAATGCTATCCCCTTGATCCAGAGACCACTATACTGCAAAGAACGAATTCTCCCTACCTGATCTAGTAAGTGTCACAGCCTCCTGGCAGAAAATACAATGCAGACTACAGTATCAGGTGTCTCCAATAACTGCAAGAAATCTATTCCACATTCAATAAATGGAGAGACGCAACCTCTTAAAACATGCTTTCCTTTTAAGAAAGGAGTAGCATCAAACTGCTTTTAGATTTTATTTTGGTTCTAATCATAGAATAGTTTGAGTTGGAAGGGACCTTTAAAGGTCATCTAGTCCAACCCCTGTAATAATCAGACCACGTTCAACTAGACCACGTTGCTCCAAGCCCTGTCCAACCTGGCCTTGCATACTGCCAGGGATGGGGCATCTACCACCTCTCTGGATAACCTGTGCCAGTGTTTCATCACCCTCATCATAAGAGGCCTTCTTCCTTATATCTAGTCTAAATCTACCCTCTTTGATACCATTACTTCTTGTCCTGTCACTACAGGCCCTTCTAAAAAGTCTGTCCCCATCCTTCTGATCAATGTATCAAAGCTGTGGCAAACCAGGAAAACACAGCATGACACAAAGACATCACTTTTTAATGCCTCACCTTGTTCCCGCATTCCCATGCAAGTAGAGGATTACAGGGTGACTAGATCCTAAAGCATCTTCAAACCACAACTGATCCTTCCCTCGGGCATTCTTCCACAATGCTGCAGGGACCGTGTGCCTGTAGAAAGAAGGAAAATAAACAGTCAGACACTCATTTCTGCCATTTGAATGTTGAGTTTTCCTGATCAACTTATTACCTCAGTTCACACACCCCCCACACGTCTTCACAGAGCTGTCATGAGTGACAAGTGGCCAGATTTAAAAGGCAGTGCCCAGGGTTATGTCTACATTTTCACCTCCCATCACGGTTGCCTTCAAAACTCAGGTCTGTGCAAGGCATCCAACTTCACAGGCAAACCCAAAGCACAATTACTGAACTTGCCACTGTTCTGGAGAAAGAATCTCAATTCCTCAGCTTTTAAGGCATCTAATTTCTTCAATTAACATACTTATACACCATAAACAAGACTGACAGCTAGGTCAGCAAATGTTCAGCATAATCCAAGTCAGCTGGCTTTGGAAAGCGCGTTCAGTAAGAAGCAGAGCTGATTCCATAGTCAATCTGAGGAAAAAGAGGCACTCGGATCCAGATGAGAAGATCATGTATGTTGCTTTCAGACACCAGAATTTGAAGTGGGTAATTTCTCTAGAAGGTGTGGACATGCCCACAGCCATCTCAAATTGTTGAGAAGGGGGCAAGCTTACAGCTGTCAGAAGTAACTGAAGTACTCACATGCCTTTCTCCTCGGAAGACAAACTGTCTGCCACGCTTTCCTCATAGATGTAAAGCTCAGAGGACACACAGGGGGAAACGATGGAAAAAAGTCTACTCTCATGCATGCAGGCAGCAAATAAGGAGTTCCTGAGTAGGAAAAAAGCCCCAGTAACTGCAGGACTCAACTTCTCCATCTGTTCTGCCTCAAGACTTGGGCAAGCTTATGAACAAAGGAGGCTGAGGACTTAGTTTCAGAAGCATACTGAATGCAAGACCTTACACTGGCATTAAAGCAAGGCTCCAAAGTTTCCTGAAGACCTCCCTCATACATATCCAGACAAATGACACAGACTCTGAATTGCCACCACAAGCTGGAAGTTCTTTTTTAGTAACGATACACAGTACACTTGTAAGGGAAACAAAAACCTCCCCACTGAAACCTAAACTTATTCAGCAGCTTAGCAGGCAGAAGTAATTGTCCAGGTGAAGATACAGATCGTTATTTCTCAGCCTACCCTGCCTGCAAAACCTGAACTTCCAGCTTCTGAACATGTCTTTCACCAAAATCCACTTAAAGGGAAGGAACCATCTTTATGCAGCAGGATATCACCATCCCATTCGAAAGGTTATACACGCTCAAGTGAAATCTCTACTGCACTAGTGGGAACATACAAATAACACACATAACTGAAACCACCAAATTCTACAGCTTAGAGATCCAGCATCACTGTCTGCATGAAGGAACAGCCCCCTTCCTCCACACCCAACGTGGTGTCTGGCCCTTTTTCAGGTGTTTCCTGCTCTTGCATGTATATTCAAATTGCAGGCACTTTTTCTTCAAAGCTAGGAGGAACTTCTCTGTGGCTCTGAAACTTCTGGTGTTGAGACACAACAGACAGCACTCGTGAGAAACAGAGGCAGAAGCTGGTTTAAGCTGAGGTAATAACACGCGAAGTACCAAAAGCAGAGGTTTTCAGACAGAGAACCAGTCGCCTGAGCCGATCCTGGGTACCAAGGAGGTAAAATGAACTGCCCTTGCCTGGAAACAGAAAACCTTCTTCAAGAGGACAGAATGACAAGGGATGTCTGACACTGTCACTTGTCTGATTAAGAAAGTAAACCGTGTGTTCCATTCTCACCCACTCTCCAAATCCTACATATGTTTTATACACAGAACAGTCTTCCTCCTACTCTGAGCACTTAGATCCTGTTTGCCTACCTTCCCCCACATTTATTTTTGCAAAACAAAACATGAGCAGCAGTTGAATGACAAAACTCCTTGGGTCTCATCTGATACGGAGGCATGGTCTTTGTAGCAATGCAGACCAGTAGCCTTTACAATTCCAAATGATGATACCTCTCTGAACGCACAGGGTATCCAGTTTCGTTTCATGCATTACTGATCTGAGCTCAGGTGAGTTCCAGAGACCCACACACGTTTCAACATCAACTCAGTCAATTGGCAGAGGAAAACACAAATGTCCACAGATCAGAGCAGGCGAGGGCTGCCACATGCACAGCAACCATAAGCACCACTGAGAACAAAAAGAAGGATAAAGATGCACAGCACAGACTGCATACAACAGGCTTCCTTACCAGACTCCAATGGTTACATCCTCCTCTGGCTGCAGGTAATAATTACAGGTGTGGTTTAAACCTTGATCCTGTGGTCTTTTCAAGTCAATGAAATATGGGACCCTCACTGAAATACAAAGAAAGAATCACAGAATGGTGTGGGTGGGAAGGGACCTTAAAGCTCATACAATTCCAACCCCTTGCCATGACCAGGGACACCTTCCACTAGAGCAGGTTGCTCCAAGCCCTGACCAACCTGGCCTTGAACACTGCCAGGGATGGGGCAGCCACAGCTTCTCTGGGCACCCTGTGCCAGGGCCTCAGGACCCTCATGGGGAAGAATTTCTTCCCAATGTCTCATTTAACTCTCCTTCTGTCAGGTTAAAGCCATTCCCCCTTGTCCTGTCCCTACAGGCCCTTGTCAAAAGTTCCTCTATCAATTTGTTGTAGGCCCCTTTAGGTACTTGGAGACTGTTATAAGGTCTCCCCAGAGCCTTCTCTTTTCCAGCTGAACAAATGAATACACGTTCCATCCTGTGGATACTGAGGCCTCCCTTTGTGAGGAGCCAGCTCACCAGACCCACTGTACTGACAGTGTGACAAAATGCAAAGGCTAAGCAGGCACAAGGAAAACACTCAGTCCGACTGCACGAACATGTCCTCTTCTGCTCCAATCAGAATATTTTCCTAAAGTGCTTTTGGGTGAAGAGTCACTGCCTGGATAACAATTCACTGGGTGTAATTTCACGTGCTATGTATTCATGCAACTTCCTTGAACCCTTCAGACAAATGTATTCAACATACTGCACAGTTTTAAAGACGCTCCTCCCTTGCACCCCTCACCCATCCCGACAGACTGAATCACTTACCAAAGTTTAGGAAGACCAGCTTTGCCTGAATAGCAGGGCAGAGTTTTACTAGAAATGGAATGGCAATGTACATTCCCAGCAGCCAGATTATTAACTTCCGCAGTCGGAACCATAATCCATATCGCCTGTATAAAAGAAGAAGAAAGGAAAAGAGAGAAAGAGCTGAATACAGCAGGAATTTTGGGAAGCAATTTTCACAGGGATCTCTATGCTTGGCACATGTGAAAACCTGGTCATTGACTC
Organism: Pezoporus wallicus; assembly: GCF_028554395.1. Classification (NCBI taxonomy): domain Eukaryota; kingdom Metazoa; phylum Chordata; class Aves; order Psittaciformes; family Psittacidae; genus Pezoporus; species Pezoporus wallicus. The sequence goes on along the minus strand of NW_026635101.1, from coordinate 130,915 downwards.
TTTAAACTGTTTAAAGTTAGTTTTGCTTATGTAGCATCAGCTGAGGGAAGCAGAAGTACCCAAACTGTCAGCTGATGATACACAGTTTAGGAATAGGGAACAGAAACTCCCCACTGATTACATTTTAAACCACTCTGTAACAAGAGCTTTTTGTTCTGCTGATTTAAGATATTCCAGGATCTCTAGAAATGCACATCACATGTCTGACTCCACAAAGGAGCCTGGCTGCCCTTCCCATCCAAACCACCATCAGCAAGACTCTGTTTAGTTGGATTTTAACACATTTTAAGGAACTATGTGTAATGAGACTGATAAAAAAATCACACTTGATCGCAGGTACAGGCTGGAGCAGATATTCTGCCTGGTCCAGCTAAAACGGTTCACAGCTCTCAACATCATGAAAAGCAGATCTAAGTTACAAGACATTATGAAACTTGCTGTCTGCATCATCATTCCCTATGAGCCCAGACTGAGTTCAGAGCAATTGCCCCAACATGTTATTTCTGTTTTCTCCAAAGTATTCCAATTGGGAAGAATAAACTACCAAAAAAACCCTCAAACCAACACCACAGACAAAAGTGAAGGATCACACAGCAGCTAGTTATCTCAGTTTTTCTCAATATATACTTTATTGCCTCAGAATACTTACCACGTACACATCCATACGCATATGCATGCATTTAATATACATAAGGTGTAATTCTAATGATCTAGTTGATTATTTTTAATCCAGTTGATTACAGTTGCCCATTTGATGGGCAGAAACATTGAGGCCCTCAAGTATCGCTGCAATCAAGAACTAAAATGCATGCAAATCTTCCAGGCAACACAACTCCCTTTGCTTTCCAGCAGGCAGCCTCTAGGAGGAACAACACTGCAGGCGAATGAGCGACCAGCTCTTGCTGTCAGGAAGTGCCAGCAGCTGAAAGCACAGATCAGTATTTCCAAGAGGCATGAAATTATTCATCTCCCATTCGCCAATTTTAGGAGCCAACACAGTGAATTGTGGAATACCAGAATGCTTTGGGTTGGGTTGGAAGGGACCTTAAAGCTCATCCAGTTCCAACCCCCTGCCATGGGCAGGGACACCTTCCACTAGACCAGGCTGCTCCAAGCCCCGTCCAACCTGGCCTTGGACACTGCCGGCGATGGAAGATTTGTTCTGTTTGTCCTTTAGCCTCTATAATAATTCAAGTACAAATCCATCTGCACATAAACCCAAGCATTAACAGTAAGTGATGTTAGGTCTGTCACCAGGAAGTGTCAGTCAATTAGTACAAAGTAAATTTCCATTATATGCCATCAAAGGTACAGAAGATGCAACAGGCAAATTCATACCCAGTCCTATGGCTTTCATCATTGCGACATCCAAAATATTCATTATTCAACTTCAGAAGAGCATCAGAAATCAGCGACTTTTTTAGTCACATCATAGGTACCTGGACATTAAAGAGGCTGTAAGAGATGCCAATAGATCACTCAAGTCCATTCCCTCATCCTACAAAGGACACACTGCCTAGAAGAGTTGTCTGCTTAATTCCTCCCACCAACTCTTGACAAGGTACATGAATGTCCCTCTGGCAACACAGAGCTAAGCTACATGGACTAAAATTCATCAGGTTCACACAATTTCACCCCAAACAGTGTTTTCTCCTAGGAAAAGTGAAGGGTACCACAAGAAAAAGCTAAGTAAAGATTTCTCTGGTAGGTAGACAGAGAAAAAGCTATCCGTATCTCAAAATCCAGCTAAGCTACTAAACATTCCTATTATCACCAATGAGAAAGTGGGAGAGGGGAGTGAATAACACACAAACTCTTTAAATACTGGCCTTAAAAAGCTAGGATGGAGCAAGGCATTCCAGCCTTTACTGGCAGAGACCCGGCCCAGGAAAAGCTCCACTCCATAGTTCCCACCAGCCTACTAAGGCTGTACCCAGGAGCGAACAGTTAGGATGTTCTACTATGTCTCTTTTAATTAAAAGACAAATTAACAGGAATAATGGACTTAATAAAGCAGTGAAAGGCAGCTAATTTATGGCCTACGGGTTTTCAATAAGAAAATAAGAGAGAAAAGCAAAGCAAGCTGAGAGTGCTGGAGAAAGTTTCCAAACATGCAGGCTCCACCTTCGGGTTCCTCACAATATGTGACAGCTCATCTTCAGAACACACACAGCACCAACAGTGATGGAGAGAGGTGTCCCAGCCACATCTTCAAACCCAATGTTGACAAGGAGATGTCAGTACACCCATAAACCTTTTGAGCTGGCATTTGGCAGGGCAGTCAAGCTGTTCTAACCACACAAAAACACTGCCAGCTACTGAAACTTAGTCTTTTCTTTGCTGCAATTATAGCAAAAAATACTGCCTTCCTTCCTCCCAATAGCACATTGAACTTCTAAAGCACAGCAGAAAGCTGCCATAAGCGCTAGCTCATTGCTCTGTTCACAGCAGTAACACAGGACAGTGAAAGCTGCACACACAGCTCCAGAGAAGCGCTGTGCATCAGCAAACAGCACCACAGTATTTTGTCTATCTGCTAACCAGCGCTTCCATGGGTATACCCTGCAGTCTATCCCACTTCCCATTCACTTCCATAGCTAGGCAGCATGAAGGTGGCAAATGTTAATGTGGCCACAAAGGAAAATTCATTGTAGGAAGAACCTGCGCCTGTATCTGCATCAGAGCAGATACATGCAAATACATAGAAAATAAGCTCTTCAAATTGATCAGGCTGTAGGTACGGTTGAGCAGTTGTAGTAGAAATGCCTGTCCAAAGAACAGGCCTCCAGGTCTCTGTTGGCAGTGGCATCAGCTTAGACACCATACAACTGCTGCCTTAGACACATTCACAGACTTGTTTGGGTTGGAAGGGCCCTCAAAGCTCATCCAGTTCCAACCCCTGCCATGGACAGGGACACCTTCCACTAGAGCAGGCTGCTCCAAGCCCCTGTGTCCAACCTGGCCTTGAACACTGCCAGGGATTTAGGAGGAACGCAGGATGCTGGGGCATACAAGCATGTCCTTTCTCTCCCGTCATTCCAAACTGTCTATTCCCAAGGTCTCCCCTGAGGCTCCCTTACCCATTTCAGCCCAAAACAAGCTGTTGCCTATAGGACATCTCCTTTTGGCTGGAGTAAGATCTCTAGGCCATGTTTTTCCAACTCTCTGAACAGAGATGAAGTTTGTAACTTTAAGCTCCCAAATTCGCCCAGTCCAGCACCTCATTACATAGCTCCCCTCTTGCAGCCCAGACTCTCCCTCGGACTGCTTCTGTGACTCCTTCTGATTAATATCAAGTGATTAAACATTAACTTAAAACAATAAACAGTGAGAAGGAAGCCATCCAGCCAGTCATGTACAAAATCTGAGGTCCGTCTCTCTGCAAAGCAAAGGACAGCATCCCAATAAACTGGGTTAGTTTCAGAAGTAGCAAGCTCCAGCCACTGAGACCTTCGTAGGCACGTTTGGGGTTGTGAATAGGAAAGATCTTGGGTAGGACTGCAAGAATCAAGACCCCGGTGCAGCAAGAGGGAGAAAAGCAGCATCAGCACTCAGGGTAAGGGGAAGAGGAAGGCACTGCTGAGCAGGCAGTCAATAGCAATGAAATGCCAGGGAGCAGCATGCAGGGACTCGGAACACAGCAGGTTTAAAAACTGGAGTCCATAAAGTGAGGGAAAGGCAAGTTATTGTAGGACATTAATGAGCAGAAATAATGGAGCAGCCTGCAGGGAATGCAGGGCCTTTGGCAATGCCACAAGTTTCTAAAACACAGCAAATGAAGCAAGGTAGGGAAAGGCTCACACAAGCATTTACACACCCCACAGCACAGGACATGGGAGCTACATCTAGCCTTTCCCTCTCAAGCACCCCATCCTTTCCCAGTGCCATGCCTTTGCCTCTCCACAACCAGCACCTGAGCTGACTACCTCTGAAAGGTGTACCAAGAAAGGAGCAGATGCTTCTCTTATTTTAAGTATGTAGCAAACAATGAATAATTATACCCTAAGGCAACTGAACCACTGACTTTCGGGACAGGAGAACAGGCTTGGGGATTAGGGTTTTAAGGCTGTTGACTTGCCCTGAATGACCGCTCTGCATCAGCTGGTTAGTTTGCACCAGAACCACTTGTTTAAACTCCACGAATATACTTTCTGCAGAGCTCCCCGAGCAATGCTGCTGACACTGATCAAAGCTGAAGTCACCCACGCTGCATTTCAGTCAAGTTTGGCATTGAGATACTACTGTGGTGCACTCCCCCCACTGTGTTGACTGAATTCTTTAGTTTTTCACTCATTTCACAGCTGACAGCTGGTTTCTATTACAGGCACAGCCCTTTCCCTAGTCCACAGACTGGGGAAGGGAAAGCTGCCTGCAAAAAGAGGGGGGGGAAAAACCCAAACCATAAACACAAAAAGGCTGAAACTGCACTGAAGTGCAAAACAGGAGCTTGGCCCAGCTGAGTGGGGTTTCCACTGAAGCAGCACAGCTCGTTTCTCTCTACCACACTCTTCTTCACAAGGAGGAACATTCAGGTACACAAGCAAAGGTTCAAGAGCACAACCCATATAGACATCTAATGCTCCACCACAGTTCCTAAGTGCCATTTAACATAAAGCCACTTGTCTGTTGAATGCATACCATAACTGAAAAAGCACGCAGTACAGGCAAGCCAGCTCCCCAGCACCACTTAAAACCTGTTAACATGCAGCAAATCCACCAGACTTGCATGTGTGTGTTACCCTTGCAGCAACAGCAGGAATCCATAGGTTCAGACTTCATCCCTATGTGAACAGGCTCGCATTTCCAAGCTGCACAACTGTGTGAACACGAAATCCTTTTACACAACAGTTTTTGGGAGACAGCCGCAAGCCACAGGGTTTGAGAATTACCACTCGGGCTCTGTGGCTCTGGTGTCTTTTAAACCACCTGAGTGAAAGGCTCATCTGTGTATTGGAGACCTTTTTCCTTTCAATGCATCAAGATGGTTGTTTTACATTTGCTCAACTGAAGCAGCTCTGCTTTTGCTAGCAGTGATCAGAAGCCATTCCTCCTTGGAAGCCTGAAGAAAAAAAAACCCTGCTTTTGTGTTAGCAGCCATACTGCCACCTTTTAGATGCAGAACACATCCTTAGCAATACACATTGATTACAATGAACCAACAGTTCCCCGTTAGAGGCATGCAAGCAAACAAGAACATTCAACAATGCCAAAACATTACATATACTGTCAGCTGAGCATGGCTACATTGAGCTGGCGGTCACAGTGCCCTCTGTAATTGTGACCTGTTTAAAAAGGGAGGCTTAACAAGCAGTGCATGGCCATAATGCAACAGCGGTGGCTAAAGAACAGATGTATGAACAGATACAGAATCCCTGTCAGCCTCTGACATACCTTGAGCAGGGGGCTATTTTGCATCGAGACAGGAAGATTAATCCATCCCTGCTTTCATCTGTGCTTTATTCAGGGATTCCAGCTTTTAGCTATCATCCTGTTGAGGAAACAGCTCCAAAAGGACAAAGGCTTGAAAAACTAATGACAATTAAATTCAGAGCCTTTGTTAACACTACAGAACCCTGAAGAGCCAAGCTAGAAAACACATTCAGAAAAGGTGAGAAGCGGGTGTTGGAGCTTCTACTCAACTGCATGGAAATGGAACATTTTGCAGCCCTGTATATCAGCCTGTCCCAAAATTTAATGTGAAATGGGGTCCCTGCTCTGGTAGTCAAAAGAAGGCTTTACTAGAGAGAGCACAAAGCTAGCAGAAACCAAAAGAAAAGGTTATTCACTGCATTTCTGCTGGATTTGCAAGGACAAGAGAATGGCATATTTCCCCTGATTGTATCCAATCCACAGTTTCCACACTCAGCAGTATAAAGCTGACATTGTCAGCTTCACTCCCGCTTCCTAAAGCTGCTCTGCAACCAATCAGAACTTTACAAGAAGTGAAATAGGGCTGGTTTAGGGGAGAAAACACAGCCAGGCTTTTCCCCTCCTGGGAATGCCAAGAAGTCTAAAATCTAGTCTTGAACACGGTGCACACACTTTCCTCCACAAGCAAGGATGCTGCAACCTGGAAGCCCTGACTCCAAAGCTCCAGTTACATCACCCTCAATTGTGTTGGCTTCTCTGTCTCAGAAAAGCCACCCCAGGGGAAGCTTTACTGCCAGGGAAAAGCAAATCAGCCTTCAAACAGGGTAAATGCACTTACTGTGCTCTGTGCTTGCATATATCCCACTGAGAAGTACTCTTCAGGAGGTTTCTTTTTTCAGTTCTGCCACACACAGTCCTTTATTCTGCACACCTTCAGTAAGGAGAGACACGAGGCTCCACTCAACCTCATTTCACTTCCTAGTCAATGCCAATCTCTTCTGCAAGAGAAATTAATCCCCACTTTCAGTGGGTGCAAATCTGATTTTAATGTAACCATTCATGTTCAGAACAGAGGCACAGGTACTACAGGGAAGAACATTCGAAATCTTAAGCTACCCTTCTTCATCCTGTACCTGAAGTACAAGCAGGATACTATAAATGAATGGCCCACATTTTGGCCTACCCACTGGTTCTTTTGGAGGCTGAGAAGGAACATCAGTCCTTGCTATTCACACACCACCCCATCTAAAACACAAGCAGGAGGTAACCAAAGAATACTGTTATCTCTTCCCAAGAGATATGAGAGAAAAATTCTGGGTTTAAGAGACATTAAAAGAGGAATTCTATATTCAGTTATCTGTGCTTAAATCCATTCAGACATAGCAGGTACAAAAAAAAAACCAGGTATCAGGGGAAGGATTTTCTTCTTTCTTTTAAAAAGAAAATCCACAAAGATTGAACTACTTGCACTACTCAACCCTGTATGTTCTCCACTGGCAGGTTTTGTGTCAGCTATTTGCTAGATTCGGAAGACAACTTCAATGACTGGGGTCTTCATGCTCTTAGTTTGATTTCTAGAGCTCTCTCTCTGTGGCTGACAGAAACAAGAAGGCGGCTGTGGGGCTTAGCCCAAATACTCTGGAGTGTTTGTACTTTGAAAGTTAATTGCCCAGTCTAACAATCCTTTCTTACTGCTCTACTGCTCAGTACCAGTTACAATGTTGAAATAAATCTGGGTTAAACAAACACTTTGATTTGGAAAGTAAACACAGACATCCTTCCTGCTAGCTCAGGCACACTTTAAATGATCAAGGCACTTAATAGAGCCTAAAATTAGGAGATTCTGCCTGCACATTGAAACTGCTTTCAATAACGAAGAGGCAGATCTCTGAAGCTCAGTGTTGCACTGTTTTATCAGCACTTACTGCTTGGAGAGCTGCTTGCCAGCAAGGCAAAAGGGCAAAGCCCAGCCCACAGCCTACTCCTGGACAGGCAGTACTGGTGCCAGGCCAGGGTGAAAGGACCCACAACTGCTTGCAGAGGTAATCACCTACAACAGAACAAGTTCAGTCTCTGCCTCAGTTCCCACTCCAAACTCTTCCCTGCCATCCTGCCCCACTGCAGCCACATTTAACCTGTGTTCTGGTGAGCTTTTCACTACTTCACCAGCTGCCTCATTCATCAGCTCTCAGCAACCCCTCCTCCTCCTCCCAGTTTTACCAACAGCAATTGCCTCATCCTTGCGATGGGTGATACACAACATACAAAACGATGCACCCTTGAGGCCAAACATCCATCCCAAGGTAACTCCCCAGTTGTTTCTCTCTCCACTGAGACAGTTTTCAATGCAGATAACATGCTCTCCATTAGCAATGCAAGTCCTTTCAGCAAACTACAGTACGAAGTTAAGTGCTTTGGAGAAACAATTCTACCACTGATGCATCCATCAACCAGGCTGTAACCTTGACAAACCTGTCACATTTTATACTAAGACCTCTTAAGATAGGACAGATCTATTTTCATTAGTACATATATATATTTAGTTGCTAAATCGTCCTTCACTGAATTGCAAACTAACTCTTACCATTAAAATCGCACAGACTCCACCTCAGGCTTATGATTTTAAAGTCTCCTAGGTCTCCTGTTACTCTTCCAATATACCAGGAGTACTTCCTTTTTAATATTCCTGTGATACTGATTCTGTCAGAGCTACATTGAAATAGTGCTCCCACATTATAGGCACAGTGAACCCCCTTTGCTTACACTCACTCACTCTAGATGTCAGAAGCTGTCCACTACCCTAACACCAACAGCATGACACTTACAGCGCAGCTACCCACTGAGTTTCCAAAACCCAGGGGTTTGTAAGGGAATGGCTATGGAAGAAGCCTATTGACTAGTTTCATGCCCTGGTATGATTACCAAAACAATCGACCTGCCTTCAGGCTTGGAAGGATAAAATATCTTAGCTGTAGCCCCCTAAGAGGACATCGTGGTGCCTTTTAAAGGAAACTGGACTCAGCAGGCAGGACTCTCCATCTACAGCAGAAGTCCTGCTTGGATATACCTCCTGTATGTACCAACAGCAGTGCATTCTGATGACGGCAATGAAAACACTACAATGCTGTTTTCACCAAAAACAAACACATGCATATTGAATCCTGGAGGAAAACTACAGACTCATGGTGATTACCTGTGACTGCATTAGCAGAGAACTAGATTCCTGGCTCAGCAACGACATGCCATTTATAGCATAAAAGCAAGTCATCCTCAAAATTGAGCTTGTTTTAAGTAGACCAGTGATGGTCTTTGTAAGTGAAAGCAGGTTGGAAATAGACATGGGGATACTGGAGCTAAAAAGAATATCTACAGAGAAAAGTGCATATGGGAACCTGGGACTTGTGCTGATGTTAAAAGCTCAGTTTAGCTGGTCACCCTATAGTGCAGCATCACACCCAGCCCATGATCATACTCACTGTATGCCCAAAGGAATGGGTAGAGGCCAGTCAAGAAGAAAGGACAGAAAAGATCATCACAACACTGAGTAGACCTTTGTCTCTACAAAGATCTTCAGTACAGAGGTGACTAGAAAGTCCTCTTGGTTCCAGGAGTTACCTAAAACCACCCATACAGTGGGAAGTTTAGGTATGAAACAACAGAGGTCGGCAATTCACACAGCTCCTAAGTAGAAAAGGACTTGATACAAATAGCAATTAATAACGCTGCAGTAACTATTACTTCAGGCATAAGCCATCAAAGCAGAGCACGCAAAGCCAGGGGCATGCCTGAGGTCAGAAGTACGGCACTGCAATGAGATGAGGAGTTCAAGGAGACCCACACTCTGTAACTGGAGGGCAAACTGCCTTCAGCCTGAAGCGAGCACAGCTCTCCATGAGAAATGGAGAGACTTGAGAAAACTGCTCAGAGACTATGAGATGCAGGATGATACAGCGCAGATGCAGCAGGAAAATACTATGACCTACTACAGAAAATCCAGAGAGGCTCATGGGAACGTGGGACCCAGCAATAAAACCCCTAGATCATACAGACAGGCCTGCAGAAGAATGCCAGGAGTCTCAAGGTATGCTGGGGAGTAAACCGGACCTGTTCAACACAAGACACAAAGCCAGTGAAGAACATGGTGAAAAAACATAGACTTTAACAGTAACACATTGAGGCGGACAACTGAACAAAACTGTAACTCCCCACATCGCAGGAGTCTTGCTATTTTTGCTGAGTGAATTTTAAGTCTGAGGAAGAGGGGGATAAGATGAGCACAAGGAGAGAAAATTATAACTGCTGCAAAGACTGAACAAATGGGGAAGAGGATGCAGAGACCAAACACCCAGTGCCCCAAACTGGTAACCTGGGAGCAATTCAGAGACACTCACTTGGCCATAAGCTGCCAAAATAGCTGACAATGCACAGGACAAACCAGGACTTCCACACAGCCACTGAGTTCCCATTCACAGAAAAAGAGAAAGTCAAACACATGTGGAACTAACTAGGTAATCGCATTTTCTCAGAACATCAGAGCCACTGGGCACAAAAATGAGCCAGAGTGAGTACCCAAACACAAGTTATCTTCATAACCCCCTGGCACTTAAACACTGTCACCTGAAAAATGCATCATGACACAAGTATTAGAAGAATGACCATCCACACAAAACATGCATACCAGGAAACCCAAGCGCTGCACGCTGCTGCTGTGGCACCACATCACTGCATTTAATAGTGTCAGGCAAAGCAACTCAGTTCCTTTAAAAACCAAATCATTCACACACTTTTAGAACTGCTAGTGAAGTTCTTAGATAACCACCGCATTGTGTTTTACTATTACCTACGGAAGAAGAATGGCAATACCTATATCTATATATGTGCCTTTCCTTTCCGTTTGTAAACCACATAAGAAAAGCCACACGAACTACAGCACACATCAGCCAAAGCCACACGAATCTTGTTTAGCGGACACCCTGCTCTGTTACATGAATGCACAGACACACACGCTCAGTAACAGAGCGGTTCAAACGCATAGCCACCTCTTCAGAGCGAGTTTCAACTCCTGGATGAACGAGCACAGTGTGATGATAGGACTGAACCATAACAAAGGGACAAACACAGTGCTAGTAAAATGCAAAAATACTTCTGCAAGAATAAAGCTGCTCCTGCTGCTAAGCCAATCCTGTCCTCTACAAACATCACTCTGCAGTCATGGTGCTCTCTAGCCTCTGCTGAAGAACTGGACCCGAACAGACAGAGCCCTGCAGGAGCTGCCACACGATCAGCCCTTGGCTGCAGAACTTGCAGTCACTTCAAGGCACTGTGGGCTCAGTTTGCTTTTCTAACCAGAGGTTTGTATCATTTACAAACAAAAGACGGAAAGCCACATACTGAAGTCAAACATACGTGCTGTTTTCCCAAGTCTGCAGAGAGACTAAATAACAGCAGTGTGAAATGCAGGCAGCCCAGCTTCCCCTGAACACCAAATTCACTGCCACTAGAATCGCTGATGTTAACTATTTCACCAATGAGCAAGCTGCTCAGAACAGTTTGCTGTGGTACCAATCCCCAGTTCCAGCTATTGCACCATCTCCACCATCCCAGCAACCTTGCAGCATAGTTTTTACCTCAGTACGGTTTCAGCAAGCTGACAAGTTAAACTGATGTAACACACTGAAAACGCCACCCTACTTTTATTTCCAGTGGTATAAGGAATGCTGCAATAACAGCATGACTGTGCACATTAAAACAGGAGGATCTAGAGGCTTGTACAGTAGCTTGTACCCACCAAAGGAGATCCCCACTGTATATGTACCCTCCTCGTGTTCTTCCTTAAACATCCACTGCTGCCTGCTGCCAAAGGTGGGAGTGACACAGAGCTAGAAAGCTGTCTGACCTGACTGAAGGTGGTTGTTCTGGACAACATCCTTATCTCTGGGCATTGTATCTTCTTCTGCCTGGACCTCCCATTCCTGCACACTCAGACTCACGCTTCAGCAGCGTATTTGTTACCTTGGAGAAAAAATAAGCAGAGGGTATTGCCTGCAAACCATCATCTGCAGGCTCACAAAGTGAGGAAGGCAGTAAGAAAGTCAGAGAACCCAACCCAGGACAGCAGAAAAGAAAGGACAACATCAGTACAGAAGTGAGTGACTGCTCCACTTTGCACTTTACTCAGTTACAAGAATACGCCATCCTGGCAACACCACACAAGCTGATCTACAGGACTCTCTTTTAAATAAAATAGATAATCTTGACACATGGAAAAGGGAAAGTGAGTTCCAAACAAATGAGGCTTTCCTATAACGTCAAGAGTTTGGGAAGCACTGATGTATGGAATACAGCACCTGATACGCACAAAGAAAGCCCAAAGCACTTAGGTGAAAAGTGAGGAAAATTTGCCTGCTGACCATTGTTAAAGGCGTACATGGAGAAATAACTGCAAGAAACCTTTCCACAGATGGGCTGTGCTTTCCCTGCTTTCAGCAGGCCTTTGCTTCATGTCTAATAGCTGTGCTCCATCTGATTTCCACAAAGTACCTGCCTGTCAGAGCAAGCCAACAGCCTGTGCTATGTGCTCTTAGGGCTTGCTCAATGCCCAGCACTGAAGGAGTAGTTCCACTTCAGTGAAAAGTACCTGAATGCCGTTCATCCCATTTAAGAAGTTAATAAGCCTTCATTTGATTACCAGCAATCTTAGAGATTATCCACTCAGACAACGGAACCAATGTGCTGAATTGTCAAGTGTTCCAGAAGTGGAGCACTGACAGAGCCTGATCCATTGCACAGTCACTGGAGAGATGAGCCCAGCGCCATTTCCAAGTACCAAAGCCTGTCGCAACCTGAAACAGAGGGCTGACAACATCCCAAAGGATTACCTCCAGGGCATCAAATTGAATAGCTATTACCCAATAAAAAGAAAGAACATTTTAAGCCTCTGCCTTTGAACACAACAAAAATTCACACAATGAACAGGAAGAAGTTAATTTCAAATGTTAATTTTGTCTATGAGAACAGAAAAACCGCACAGAAAGTTTATCAGAGAAACAGCCACACTGGCTCATTTTCTAGATGGGCACTTTTTCTTTCTAAACGGGCTGCCGTTTTCCTGAAGCACGGCAATTTGGCTTCAGCCACCCAAACCACACAGCTCTTTCATCATTCAGTATTCCCCACACCTATGAAACGCAGTCAAAGAAAAGCATTACACTGGTGGAGATGAGACTAAAAGGTCACATCTTTTCTTCTCTAGCCCTCTGCAATTGTGAGTCGTCTCCACTCTATTACATCCCCTTGAAATCCTGTATGAAGGTGGTCCCATCTTACAAGCATCTCCTATTGCTACAGATTTATTTGTTTTTATAGAGGAACATGAACATTTTCCCACCATAAATATGTACATAAGTACGTGTTTAAAATGTTAACGCTGCCAGCAAAAGCCATCGATAAACTGTTTTCAGCAGAGCCACGCATCTGATCTACCAACACCTAAATCTGATTCCTCTATAGGAAGGAGATGCTAAATCGGATTCATTTACAGAGATGACACTGACAGACACCAGCTTCTTAAAAACATAAATAAACAAAGACATCCTACCTGCAGGCCCCTGCTCCTCCACATACACTCCCTGATGGCGACGGGTTTGTGCTAGCCGTTTATTGCAAGCGAACCTGATAGCGAAGGGAGCTGGATGGAGCCACGCTCAGGTATGAGAATCAAACCCCTCCAGCCTCTCCCGGTCAGAGCCGGGGCCGCAGGACCCGCTACCACCCCATCCCCTAGTTACGCTGCTTCACCGAGAACTCGAAAGCATCCGAGGGGACGGCACCTGCTCACCCTACGCACGGAAGCCAGGGAAGTGCAACCGAGGTAGGAATGAGCCTCAGTTCCAAAGGATCTGCCTGCCCCCGGGGCTCTTCGGCAGCCGCGCTGCTGGGGAGCGGGGAAAGGCCCCTTCCTTCTCCTCGCAACCAGTCCCGCTGCCAGCCTGGGGAGCTGCCCCGCTGACGAGCGGCTGCTGCGGCCTCAGGGCCGGTGGCGGGCGGGGTCTCTCCAGCCCCTCAGGGCCGGGCGATAACAAAGCCCGGCGGAGGAACCGGCGCTCACCTGCCCAGCGGTCGCTTCATGCCCGTGCCGTCGGCAGCGGCGGGCAGGCGCAGGCTGTGCCTCAGGCTGCAGCCCTTGTCGAGCGGCGCGGGCGCGGCGGCAGCAGCGGCGGCAGCAGCGCGCTCATGCTCCACCGTAACCGACTCGTTGCGCTTCCTCATAGCCGGGGTGGTGGCGGCGGCGGGGGCCCGGAGCGGCGGACACGGCGAGAGCAGCAGCGGCGCCGCGCTCGCGCCGCACGGCGCCACGCCACGGCACGCCGGTGCCCCCGGCCAATCCCCGCCTCCAGAGCGGGCTCGGGGCGGTGGCGCCGCCTGCCAGCACTTCCGGAGGGAGCGCGGCGCCATCTTTACTGAGGGCAACAGCGCCCGCCGCCATCTTGTTGTGGCCTCGACGCGCGGGTGAGGGGCGGCGCGGCGCGGCTCCAGGGCGCTCTGCTGGGCCTGGGCGCTGTGGTAGTGCCGGGACCCTGCCGGCTTCGGGAGCGGGGCTGCCGGCGCACGTCAGGGTGTGCGGGGCCCTGTGCTGTGGTGGTGTGGCCTAGTGCAGGCACCTGGAAGTTGTCCCCGCTGCTGGAATAGGAACCCGTGGTGACTGAAATGTTGGCACGCCAGCACCTGAAGTGGACTCCCGGCTCGCAAGGGTCAGCAGGAGGATGGGTGAGCCTGGCATCATAAACTGCTTCAGTGTGAACAGCCATTAGGACATGGAGAAACAGTGCAGTTGGAATGAAAGAACCTGGTCTGCATGGGCCTGAGAGACCCTGCTTGGGGCTACAGCACATGTGTGAGCATGGGGAAACGGCCCAGCTGATACAGGGATGTGGAGAGAGGTAAAACTCTGACTCACACCAGCAGCGTGGGGATTCTGCACTCGAAACAAGTCGTGGCATATAAAGAAAAATAAACCATCCCCACCAGTATCAGCAATAGCTCCTGTCCATACCACTGGGAGTAGGACAGCAATGCACTGCAGAAAGCTGCCGCGCTCATATGTTGTGTCTCCCACTGCTGGGTTATCAACCCACGTTCTGTGTTCCTGCACAGTGAAAAAGTGAAGCGGTTCCTGGCAAATGGCTCTTTGGACAAGGGATCTCAACTGTCCTACATCCATTTCGTTGGACTTACTGCTGGCTGATCCTGTACCTGACGCAACATGGAGATTCAAGAGAAAACTACATGAATTAATTAACCCCAGGAACAAAGACAAGGCAGTGGACCAAAAAGAAGGAAGAAGTTGTTAAAAATACAAGCCTCAACTATCTTGGAAGATATGGATAAGTAGCAAAAAAGTACCGTGTAATGTGCTAATATGTATTTACGACATCTCTGGAAGCTTCTCCTAACGTTTGAGACCTTTTAGAGATTTTCTCTTGACCAGGTTATAATTGCTAAAATTTTCAACCAGGCTTCTGGAAAGACTGTTCTCTTTTATGTTTTGAACAGCAAAAGAAAGTGTTCTCATCTCTGATCTTGTTTCATTTCCTACATCTTGTTGGGAAGACTGAAAGCTTCAGCTGGAGATTGTCAGCCATGTGTTAGGAGCTTTGCCTGGTGATGTGTCACGAGTGGTGGTCAGTCCAAAAGCAGGCTCTGAAAGGCTGTATGGATGGGGCTTCTTGGGAGTGACGGTGCAGCCCTGTGGAGAGGGAATGGCAAGCTGCCCAACAGCCTTGGAGACAAGGAGAATGGACTCGGATGTCATAAATCCTCTGAGATACCCCTGGAGAATAGAGGCTGGGGAGGAGATTGCATCGATGCAGTTAAGCTGGCTGTGTGCTTGCCCCATGGCCTGTCTCCTGACCTCTTCCAGATCTTTCCAGACATACAGAAATGCTATAGATCATGGCCTTGCCCACAGGGATAGTTTCTGCTGTTGCTCTGTCATAATCTTTGCTCATGCCTTAAGCTAAGCAATCTCAAATTCTTTCCCAACCTTTACTCTGACTGGATTTTCTTGCTCTTCCTGTACATGCTCTCTCCCTAGAAACACATGCAGTTGCTGGCTGCATGTACTTGCAGCCCAGAAAGGCAGCACTAGCACACACTGAAACTGTCAGCTCTGTGTCTGTTGTCGACTAGGGGAACTAGGAGATGGCAGGCAGGGGTTGTGCTGACACGGGAACAGCAGGATCTCTGGACAGGCGTAAGCACAGGACCCACAGAAGGTCAGGCTCATGCTGGGCAGCCCTTCATGTGGGGACACCCCGAGGTGTCCAGGACGCTCCCCGAGGGGGGCAGCTCCGTGAGGAGGTAGGTCTCCGTGCCTTGGTGCAGGGTAATAAGGTGCTTGTAGCACAAGCCCTTTTAAGACCTATGGGCAGCAGGGGCTTGATGTGGGACAGGCCTGCCCTCCACTGGTCCCCCTTTGCCTTGCACCCACTGCACCGCTATCCCTTTTACCCATCAATGTGCCCCTAATCTCTGGCAGCTACCCACAAAGTGCCCACCACGGCTGCCATCCCACTGGGGCTCCCCCTATCAATAGATTCCTGCCCCTCTGAATCCCTGCCCATTGCTTCCCGGTACCCCTAATCCCACGGAATACCTCAGCCATTTCCAGCCCCTTCGACCCCTCCAGTGCTGTTCACCCACTGAGGCTTCCAGCAGCACTGCTGCCCATGATGCTCCTCAAAGGGTGCTCCCCCTGCCCTTCTCAGTCTCTGATGCCCCAGGTACCCTCTGATGCCAACCCTTGCCTCAGCATTTTACAGTGCTCAGGGCCCACCACCCCACTTGCCCCTGCTAACCCTGCCTGCATTGGATAGAGCAGGAACTTCCCAAGGTCCATTTTCAGCACCTCCCTCTGTCAGGTTAAAGCCATTCCCCCTCGTCCTGTCCCTACAGGCCCTTGTCAAAAGCCCCTCTCCAGGTTTCTTGTCACCCCTTTAGGCACTGGAAGCTGCTCTAAGGTGTCCCTGGAGCCTTCTCCAAGTTGAACCAGCCCAGCTCTTTCAGCCTGTCTGTAGAGCAAAGCTGCTCCAGCCCTTGGAGCATCTCTGTGGCCTCCTCTGGTTTTGCTCCAACAGCTCCATGTTCCTCTTGTGTTGTTGCCTCAGAGCTGGGCACAGGACTGCAGGGGGGAATCTCACCGGAGCAGAGGGGGAGAATCCCCTCCCTCCATCTGCTGCTCACGCTCTGGGGATGCAGCCCAGGACACGGTTGGTTTCTGGGCTCAAGCGCACACTGAAGCTTGGTCATGGGGAGCTTGTCACCCAACACCCCAAGTCCTTCTCAGGGCTGCTCCATCCAGTTTCCCCCAGCCCGTGTCTGTGCTGGGGACTGCCCCGACGCGGGGACAGGACCTTGTATTTGGCCTTGTAAACTCCATCATGTTCGCATGGTCCCACCTCTCTAGGTCCCTCTGGATCCTATCCCTGCCCTCCAGAGTGCCGACACAAGGTGGGACACAGCTCCTGCGGCCACCTCGGGATCCATGCTTGTTTCCCAAGCCCCAGGCGGCCGCGCAAGGCCTCCGTCGGTGATCCGGGAGCACCGGGCAGCTTCCCGGCGCCTGCCCCAGGGAGCTCGGTGCTCACTCAGCAAGGCCTTAGAGCCGCTTCCCGATGGGGGGACCCCGGGGCACCGCCGAGGCCGAGCTGCCCCGGAAGAGCGGCTCGCCCGCAGCCCCGCCTTGCACCGCCCCGCGGGGGGCGTTCCGCGCGCGGCTCTGCCAATGGGAGAAACCCGCTGCTCTGCGTCAGCGCCGCACGGCGGCAGCGGCGGCTGTTGATAGGCAGAGCGGCGCGGCTGGCCCAATGGGAGCGGGGCGCTGCGGCCGGGCCCGGGCGCAGGCGGCGGCGGCGGCGGGGCGCGGAGCGGCCGGGGCCCAGCGCTCATCATGCCCTGCAAGCTGAAGAAGGAGAAGGTGCGGCGGGGCGGGATGGGCAGGGCTGCGCTGGGCGGCGGGTGTGCCCCCCTCCGTCCCTCCCGTCGGGCGTTGACCCGGTGCCCGCTTGCGCGCTCCCGCTGCCCTCCCTGCCCGCGGCCTATATCCCTCGGCGCGGACCCTCGGGCGGGGACGCGCGCGCGCGCGGGGCTGCGGCCGGCAGGGGGCGGGGGCGCGCGGGACGGGCGGGGCGGGTGGTGCAGGAGGGCGGCGGGGGCGCGCGTCGGTACCGGTGACACTCGTCCCCCCGTCCGTCCCGTCCCGTCCCCCCCCCCCTTTCCTTTCCGTGATCCCAGCGGGCGCAGCGCGGCGATGCCCCCGGTGCGCGAGGTACGGCCACACCCGCGCCCCGGCCCCGCGGATCTACCGCAGCCGCCGCTCGGTGCGGGCCGGGCCACGCTCGCCCGCTGCGGCCCTGGCGGTGTCCGTGCACCTTGCGGGCAGCCCCGGGGAAGGGCTGGGCGGGCGCGGGGGCCCTGTCACCCGGGGGCCATCGGGGCGGGCAGTGGTTCAGTCATTACCCTTCTGAGGGGAGGAGGGCCCGGAGCTGGGCTGCCTGCAGGGGTGGGGTGGGCCTGTGGCAGCGCGCCGCTGAACTCTGCAAAGAGCCGCCGTGATTCTGCACAAGGTGAAATGTTCTCTGAACGTCTTCTCGTCGTTTCAGGAGTCCCCGAAGTCTACCAAAAGCAGCACAAAGGCCGGCAGCAGCGGTGGCGGGAAGGATGGAGGGGCAGAGAATTCCGAAGAGGTAAGGCTTTCTCATCGGGTGCAGCAGTGTGCGTGAGGAGGAATAACATCTTCCGTTCTAACTGCTTCGTGCTGTTGTAGCACATAGTGTGTCACTGGGATTGTAAGGACGCAGAGAAAACGGTGGCCAAGACTAAAGTTAAGATGAAGTTAGTTCCCCTTGGAACTTGTCCCAAAGGAAATGATGGCTATGGAAGACAAGATGAGTCTCATGCCCTGCAGCCCTGCACAAAGAGGTTTGGCATGGAGCTGATGGTGAGCACCGCTCACAGAGGTGTGCAGAGGGTGACAGAGGTGGCTGCGGAGCGGAAAGAGCCACGGTTATCAAGAAGGAAGAAGCCTGACAGACAGGGATCATCTTCCTTGCTCCTGTCAGAGCAAAGCACAGTAAACTGTTGACACCTTGTGTCAGAGTGGGAGTTCATGAGGAGCAATAGAAAAGGAACATGTTCTTCTGAATTGTTTTCTGGGGGAGTGATATTAGGAAGGAATGGGTAGGACACGTGAAAGTATAGAGGTAAACTGCTGGAGATGAAATGGCTCTTTGATAGAACAGCCTTGTTGCTGAGCACATTACTCACAAGAAGGCACAGTCTGTATTCCCAGCTGTGCAGAGTCTCACTCCCGGTTTGATGTTGCCAAGCTGGATGTGTTAGAATAGCATCAGCAGAATGTGATAACATGATATGCTGTGATTAGAATTAACAAAATGTGGGTAAATAGAACTTTTCTGGTAGATTTGAGTATGTCCAGCACTCAAAACCAGCGTGGTTGTGGATTTTTGAGACTTGGCTCTGAAGAGTGTTATACGTGTGTCCAAGGGAGCTTGCGTGTGTGTGTGTGTCATTTATTAATACTACAGTTTGGCAAATGAGCTATGCCACTTCTGTGTCCATTCAAGCCTCTGTGCTCCAGTCTTGTCTGCAACACGTGGCATTTGTAATGTGGAGGACTGAGGATAAGAGACATGTAAGACTAAATCTGTAGATCAGTGGGGTGGTTGTTGTCAATAAATGGTTATTTTAGAGTCTCCTTCAAAGCACAGGCTTGTGTTTCAGAGCCTCAGAAGATGTCCCTGCTACCAGCTACTTGGTTTCAGGGTCTAAGCTATGCTTTTGGCAAACCTGCCACATGGCCAGCAAGAAATGAGAAGCTGAGTTTGCTTGCCTTGGAGCAGGCAACAGTTTTGCAGATCCTGCTTTTACATCCCGTCCTGATTTTGGCCTCTGCCCATTTTATTTTGTGTGTACAGCTGAAAACAGCTTGCTGGGAGAGCTGTCTGCCAGCTCTGAGGAAGTGAGAGGACTCCTCCATTGGCATCCTGGGGTCAGGCTTACCTTGTATTTATTTGGCACTCTTTGGCTGCTGAGCTCACAGCTCTGGGGAGAGGAAGGGACGCCTAGGGCTTGCAGTGCAAGGGTGATGGATAGCTTTTGAGAGAGCAGAGCAGTGATGACCCCATCCAAATCAGCACCGGGCTGTGGCGCTGCTCTCCTGATTGCAAGTGATGCAGTAAGAAAGAAAGAGTAGTGCAGGCTACAAGCTTCCTTCTGCGACCTGAGATGGCACGTAATGTCTGGTCATGCCTGGGCGCAGGAGAGACTTAGAAGTGATGCGTCTAACCTTCCCTCCCACAAAACATATGCAGCCACTTCCTCATACTCCAAAGAAAATCCAGCCCTTCTTTAAGATGGAAAGCTGGGTCTCCTTTGATCATAGGAACAGAGAGCAGAGCAGAAAGGAGCCACCTCTGCAGGGTGCACTGCCACTGGTCTCTTCTCCCTTTCCCTCTTGAGCTTGCAGTGAAGTTTGTTTTCTCTGGGTGCTTTCCTGTCTCTGGACTGCTCTGCTGCAGAATGGAAGAGAGCTCTTTGCTTGATAAGAAGAAATGTATGCCAGTTTGAATGCGATTTTCCTGCTCTTCAGGAAGAACAGAAAGGTATTTTGACTTTCACATTGGGGGACTGTGAGGAATTAGGTAATGTGTGCTGAGAGAGAGACTCCTTCTGTGTGTCAGAAGCAGGAGGTGGTTTGACTCATGAAGCACCAGGAGTGGTGTTGCCTGGTGGGGTTGATGGGCTGAGCCTAGCCTGGATGCCTCTGATGCCATTGTGAGAGTTTTGTGCCCTGTAAATTCCTCCATGGAGTTATGGTTGGTTGGTTGCCCCTTTTAGGGTGAAAGTTGTGTGCACCAAAGGGAATTGTCTTTTTTCTTCAGATCACAGTAGGTGCTTAATGGGCTTGCAGCAGGAGAACAGCATTTGAGCAGCCCTTTTCCAGTATGCACTTTCCTCTCTGCTCCTTGGAGCCCTAATTTATCTTGGTCCAGAAAGCTGTGACTTGTTTTGCAGGCAAGTTGTCTGGCTGGTGGAATGAGTCGTTTGTTGAAGAGCAGCTCTGGTCTGACACACCTGAGCAAGTGGAGCAGACAGAGACCTCCTATGGGGATCTCCCTATGGCTGAGGGAGATGAACAGGCTCGGAGCCAGTCCAGAAACCCTTAAGCAGAGTGCTTTGTTCTCTGCACTGAAGGAGCTTTTAGTGGAGCTGATCTGGAAGGGCAGATATGTTCAAAAGCAGCTGCATCCCCATGAGGGAAGGCAAGTGTTCGAATTCCCTCCTAAGTACAGGGGTAGCGTAGTGCTCTTTTAGATGCCCATCTTAGGGTGAAGCTGTCTGAGGTGAAAAGCCAGCAGAGCTTGGCTTTGGAGGGGAAGGTGGGTGGGGGCAGTTTACTCAGGAAGAGACAGGAGCAGGGGAGGAAATCATGAAAGCAGGGGATGGGAAATAAAAAGGTTTGTTTAGTTCATTCCCTCTGGAAAATGATGAAAATATGAATGGAGAGATTTCCTGAGTGTCTGTTTAAGGAGAAAGAAAAGGAATGATATCAGAGACCAAGGCAGATTGAATGAGAGGATGAGAAAGAGTTACTCTTCCTGACCAAAAAGCCTGGGAGAGGCAGCTGGGTGGGGAGGAGAGTTAATGACCTGGAAGTGGGAGCAGGGATTAGCAGCAGCAGTGAAGAGGAGTTGCGCTGCAGCCTGGAGGGCAGCTTGGAGCCTTGCTGATGAGATCTGCAGCTCTGGGAGAGGGTGCTCCTTTTCACTGAGCTGCTGTATTACGTGTTTTGCAGATATCTCCATGGGGCTTGTTACTGCGGTACCTGAAATTCATTATTCAGAGACAGGCGTTACAGTGTGTTGATGTTACTTGTGAGGCAGAGCTGGCTTTTAATAGGGCGCTGTGTAACAGCAGACAAAGAGAGCAGGTACTGACTTGAGGGATGGGAAGGGAAGAGTCATCTGAGGAGGAGGAGGAGGAGCTGAGAGCAGATCTGGGCTGAGGAGCTCAGCAAGCGGGGGATGCTCAAGGGACCAGTGAGGCAGAAGGGCTTTCCCAGTGGCGATGCACCCAGCTGTGGGAGGAGAGCCTGCAAAGGTGAGGTCATACACGGGCAGGAGAGCAGAGGAGAGGCTGGCACAGCTCAGGGTGGCTGAGGGGGGGGAAGAGAGTCTCTGTTCCTGGGAGCCCAGGGTGAAGAGAAATGACACAGAGCAAGCCCAGGGCCTGGGGCTCATTGACATGTGCCGGCAAGTTCCTAGCAAGGGAAGGAGAGGTGGTGGGGACCAGTGGGGAGGAAGCACTGTGGAGCCAGGGAGCCTCTGCTTGGGGGTGTTTGAACGTGGTTGTGACTGGGGCTGGAGGCAGGAGTCGCTGCTCCACTGCGGCAGGTGAGGTGGGGCTGCTGCTCTGTTCTCTGGGCAGCTCTTCACGGGCAAACTGTGTTCTCCCAAGCCTTGCTGTGAGGAGGTGGGCCTGAGCCCTGCCTGTCGGGAGGGCGCTGAGCCTCATCAGGTTGGTGTGCTGCAGCCATGGAGTGGTCACCTGGTGTTGGTGTCAGGGAGGCAGTCTGTGGGGTTGATAGCTGTGCGTTAAGAGAAAAGCTTTCCATTCTAGAAACAACCCTGTGTTCTCAGGGATGGAGACTTCAGGGGAGAAAGTGTTAGGAAGCTCAAAATGAACCTCTCTGGATTCATGAAGCTAAGGTAGGAGGGCAGAAGAGCAGGCCTGCCACAGGAGGCACCTCTTGAAAGCACGTGTTCAGCCTGATGTTAGAAAGTCCATATAGAAGTGACCTGAATGCCTCTGAGCACGGCAGCCCTCCCCCATCACTGGATTTTCTCTAGCAAACTCAGTTGTGTGATTTTTGCATGTGTATTTCTGTTTCTTGAGTAGTTCTATAGCAGCTAAACCTGAAGATGTGCTTGGTCTCTCTTCATGCCTTCAGCTGTTGAAAGCTGTAGAAGCTGGTGGCAAGGACTTTTCTAGAGCCCCGGTGAAGGCAGTGTGGCCACAGCCTGTTAGCCTGAGATACACAATACACACACCATACTCGGAACTCTGCCTGTGGCTTTTCTAGGTGTGTGGGGAGTGCACAGGCATATCCTGACAGCTTCAATCACCCATGTGTCCTGGTTCCATCAGTGTTCCCCATGAGGCTGCTGTGCATCTTTTGTTTCCCTCTGTACCATCTTTTCTCATCATTCAGAGTTTGCTTTTATTCCCTGTGGAAGGAGACTATGTAGAGGACTAACCTCCCAAAAAGCATGTGTGCAGCATCTGAGCGTCTCACATTGCCCTGATACCCAACCATCGGGGTGAGGAATGAACAACTCGTTCTTGGCAGGTTGTCAGAAAGGATTCAGCCTGGCTTAACTGAGTTGAGACCACTGTTCAGGATATCTTGCCTCCAATTTGTATCCTGGGCCTCCTTTGTCTGACATCACAACCTCATCTTGTTCTCTCCTCATTGTGGAACAATGCTGCTCCATGAAAGAAATCAGATCAAATCTAAACTGAAGAGAGTTCAAATCTTCTTATCTCCCCCAGCCTTGGCTTGGAGCTGAGTATGAAGCAGAACTTCTTAAGATTTCCTTCAAGCAAAGCCAGACCAGAACAGAAATGTTTCTGATTTCTGGTTCAAAGTAAGGGCTTGACAAAATAATTGGTGTTTTGTGTTGGGCACTGTTTTGCACAGGGAGTCTTTGCACAGTGTCTCCTTGTAGGCAGCTTTCCCTATTCCTACCTTGCTGTCTCCCTGCATGCTGTGGGTACAGTAACTCCTGCACTGTGGTGCTGTGCTTCACGTCTTTGGAAATCATCAGGCCTCAGCGCAGGGTAAGGACTGTGCAGGGCAAGCTGCAGCTCAGCTGCTGCTCACAGGAGGAGACTGGTTATATCTCATTTGGAGGAGAGCTCTAATGAGCTTCTGCACTGCTGGTGCTCTCCCTCAAAATTGGTGTTCTCAAGGGGTGTGTTTGTACTGCTGTGCTGTATGTGGCAGCTGGGAGTTCATGGGGGAAGGGAAAAGTGATGGCCAAGGATTTCACCACTTCTGCTCCCCATCCATCGCACTGTCCCTGTTGTGTCCTAAATAGGTTCACCTTGCAGCTCCTTGGCTTTGTGCACCAGTGGGAAGGATGTGGCAGAGCTGAGGAAGGGAGCGCTGCTGGGCTCACACAGCAGAGCCAGCGTAGGCTGAGTGCTGTCTGCAGCTAAGCCCTCTGCTATAGGCATCCTTGTGGGTTGTTGCCCTCTTCCACATTAAGTTTTCCATGAGTTGTGTTGGTTACTGAGCCATTTTGGGCCAGGTGGAACTGGAACCAGCAGAGCTTCAGCGAGGTCAGAACAGAGCTAAGCTAAGCAAACGCTAGCTTGAGTTTCTGCTGGAAACAAGAAGGTGTTTCTGAAGGGCTGATGTGGAAAAAGCAAACTAAGTCCAGACAGCAGCAGGGCTGAGACAAGGTGGAAATGGAGGGAGCAGCTAGGGTGGGTTGGGAAAGCCTAAGCTTTGGATATGGCCTGTGTGGTTTGTAGGCTCCTGATCTATGAGTGCAGCAGTGATTTTAGCGGTATTCACTGTTGCCTTCCCAGGACCATCCTGTCTGCTCTGTACTGCATGCTCCTTTGATTTTCCCAGGTGGTTTCCTGCACAAGGATAAGGAGCATCTCGCTAGTTTTCAGAGCTTGCTTGCTGTGGACTGGACAGTGCTGTGATCGGGGTCAGCAATACCCTGACTTTTCTGTTTGGGCCACAGAAAGTTCTTATTTCTGCTTTTATTTTGTGACAACAAACACCTGTCACGCATTGCAAGGCATGGATTTGCTGTCCATATCCCTAGAAGCCGCCGTGCCATGAAGCTCTGGTGTCTTTGTGATGCCTCACAGCCATGAGTAAACCCAATGTTCCCTTTGCAGGTATGATACAAATGGAACCAGCGGGTCAGGAGCCCTACAGGAGCGGATGAGATGCCCCAAACTGCAAGTGCAGCAGCGGAAAACGTGCCTGGTTTCTTCAGTGCACGATGCTGACGGTGTCTGATGGCTCATGAGGCTTGTAGCTGAAAGCTTATGGGTTGTTTTATTCTCTTCTCAGGAACAGCAGCAGCAGCAGCAGCAGCAGCCGCCAGCTTCAAATAAGCGGCCCAGTAACAGCGCTCCCCCCCCAACCCAGCTGAATAAGATCAAGTACTCCGGGGGACCCCAGATTGTGAAGAAGGAGCGCAGGCACAGCTCTTCCCGCTTCAATCTGAGCAAAAACCGGGAACTCCAAAAGCTCCCAGCCCTTAAAGGTAAGGAAGCTGCCCGGTGGGGTTGACCTGCATGGCAAGCTACACCTGCTCCAGGCAGAGTTTGGTGGTGTGACAGCTCTTCCCAATGTGACCTTGCCAGTGTCCTGCCAGCAGTGCAGCCAGGATGCTCTGGGAAAGCTGCTTGGCTTGGCAGTGGGTTGAGGATCAATGATGGATAGCCTCAAAGGAAAGGAGAATGTTCATTGTGAACTTCACTGTTTACCTTCCCATTTGAACTGATTTAAACCCTTGTGTTAATATGTGCTTAGGATTGCCTCAGGTTCTTCAGCAGGTTGTGTAGGAAGGTGGTGAAGTGCAGAGACCCTTGTGCAGTCTCTTGTTTCTACATCCACCTGTTCCCTGGAGAGGACCAGGACTTCTCCTCCTCCTGGTGTTTCCATTGCAAATTATGGTAGTGCTGTTGAACTTGTCCACCTTCAGGCAATTACCCAACATTAGCAGTTAGTCTACATAATGGTGCAATTAAACATGACTTAAGTGTGAACAAGGAGAAAGCATTTTCAGCAGTCACTCAGCCAGACCCTTTGCTGACATTGCCCACAGAAACAGGCAGGCCTTTTTGGAAGAGCAGCTGCCTCACAGCTCAGCAGCCACTCTGCAAGCAAAAGGTTGTTTACCTGACTGGCCTTAGCAGTGCGTAGTTCCCAATGGCAACATATCAAAAAGAGAATGCTGTTAATATAGGGCCTCTGCTACCTTGGCCCCTCTCTTCTGGGCTGCTCTCTGGGAAGAGGGTTAGCCTGCAGTGTGCTCTGTCCTGCTCCCTTTGTGCCTGAGGTGTAGGGCATGGGTGTCCCTGGTCTGCGACGGGAGCTAGTTGAGTTCTTTCTCCAGTGCACCTTGTACTGCAAAGGGATCAGTGCTTATCAGATCAGAAACGGTTAGCATGTTTGATATTGCCTTATGGGATAGTTGCTCCAGAGGCCTTGCAATCCCTCTGTCTCCACTGTCCCATCTCCGTAGCAGGGATAACACTGCTTCTGCCTCCTCCCACCAGCTCAAGGGGGACTGTGACAGGGAAGGGGGGAATGCAGGGCAGGGAGGAAACCACACTGGTACCTGGGCAAACCAGGAAGATGTTCTCCGTATCTCCAAGGCATTCCTGCTCTCTCTGACAGATGCTCCTCCACATGAACGAGAAGAGCTTTTCATTCAGAAGCTGCGGCAGTGCTGCGTGCTTTTTGACTTCATTTCTGACCCCCTCAGTGACCTGAAGTTCAAGGAGGTGAAGCGAGCAGGTCTCAACGAGATGGTAGAATACATCACTCACAACCGTGATGTTGTCACTGAGGCCATCTATCCTGAAGCTGTTATCATGGTAGGACATGGGGCTGCTGTGTGTGTCTGTCAAAGAAATGGGGACTGTCCAGAAGCTTGGGTGGGAGGAAGAGATAGGGATTTGTCAGGGAGAAGTCTGACCCCAGTTCTACGCATTCCTTATCATCTGCCCAGCCACAGAAGAAGAAGCAGAGGGTAGAGGGTGACGCTGTCTGGTGTCAAGGGAGGTGGAAGCTCTCTCTCGTTGCAGAGTTCATATGCAGACTGTAACCCTGCTGCCTCTAGAGAGGGGTCTGTCTTTGGGCACAGCTATGGCAGATCACAGTCTGTTGCTCTGCAGTGGAGAATTAGCTATGGGAAGCACCACTGTGGGGTGCAGGGCTGTTACTGACACACCTTTTCACACACCTCAGTTTTCAGTGAACCTCTTCCGGACGCTCCCGCCATCATCCAATCCCACAGGCGCGGAGTTTGACCCTGAGGAAGATGAGCCTACACTAGAGGCTGCCTGGCCACACCTGCAGGTGAGGAGGAAGAGGAGTGGGGGTAGACATCTGGTGGATGGTATCTCCAGGGAGTCAAGAGTACACGTAGTGCTGGTGCCTGCAAGGGGTCCTGCTGTGGGGACCAGGAGAGGCCAGGCCTGACACCCATGGGTCAGAGGTGGCTTGTAGGCAATGCAGGCAGCAGGGGTGTCCTGGAAACAGGCTGATGGCTGTGTGCCACGTTCACCTGCAGATGGCTGTAGTTCCACGTGGCCCTGAGGTAGGCTGGGAGTGACCTGAGAGGGAGGGAGCTGTGCTGTATTGCTTGTGTGAGAAGCAGTTCCCAGCAACAGCAATGTCCCTCCTGAAGGCTCAAGAGTCTTCTTCTGGGCTTCAGTAGCAGTGGAGATAGCATCCCTGTCTGCTTCAATGGTCCTCTCCTTGCCCAGCTCCATGGGAGGCACATGGAGGAAGAGGACTGCTTAGTGCCACAGCAAAGCCTGTGCTTGCACCTCCTAACATCTCCTATATGCTTCTGTAATTCAGTTGTGTTAACTGGGGGCAAACATTTGACCAGAAAAGACAGGGAATCATAGAATCTTGGAATGGTTTGGGTTGAAAGGGACCATAAAGCTCATCCAGTTCCAACACCCTGCATGGGCAGGACCACCTTCCACTAGACCAGGTTGCTCCAAGCCCTGGAGCAGTTATGAGCCACCATCAGAGCAAGGGCAGCTGAGTTGATCCCACTGAGTGAGGAAATGGGTTCCTGTGTTTTCTGTGCTCCCATTCAGGCTTCCTGTCCTTTTCCCACATCCTTAAGGAGAAGGAAAACCTTTAAAACCTGAAGTAAACATTGGTGAGAGGATGGGGGCATTTCTGAGTGATCTTTCCTTCTCTCCATAGCTGGTGTATGAGTTCTTCCTCCGGTTCCTGGAATCACCTGATTTTCAACCAAACGTAGCCAAGAAATACATCGACCAGAAGTTTGTACTGTCTGTAAGTAGTCCTTGCCCCTGCCCCTGTGCACCACCTTTATGAAGGACACGCAGCAGGTTTTGGTCCAGGTGGTGTTCAGACAGTCCAGCTTCGTCAGCAGGTGCTTGGTGATGTGGGTTTTCTTTCTCCCTTTGTTTAGTCTTGACCGAGCAGCCAGAATTCTCTGTGCAGGGCAAGTGTGGTTGAGCTGTAGTCACTGGAACTCATCTCTCATTGTCCAGATGGAGGGGGGCGCTGGGGCCTTGCAGGGGAAACCTTGGGGGGACACAGGTTTGTAGAGTGTGCAGGCCATCACGGTGCCACTGGTGATTCCAGCTTGTGTTGCTGTTAGTTTTGTGCAGGCTGGCAGCAGGCACACATGGACTGAATTTCTCTCTCCACAGCTGCTGGATCTCTTTGACAGTGAAGACCCCAGAGAACGCGACTTCCTAAAGACTATTCTGCACAGGATCTATGGGAAGTTCCTGGGTCTGCGAGCGTATGTGAGGCGGCAGATCAACAATATATTTTACAGGTGAGATGTCTTGTAGTGTCACTGGCCTAGTGAGTGAGTGGGACAATCAGGGAGGAAAATTTGGGGCACTAGGCTGTGTGTCTCTGATCCATACTGTGATTAGCAAAGTGACTCAGTTATGTCACACTACTTTAAGAGCAGAAGGGATGTGATATCACTGTCTTCAGTGCACACAGAGCATGTGTTGGGATGTGTGAGCTTTAGCTGATCTGGGGCCATGAATTTATTTGCTTCTCTCCCTTACACCTTGCCCTGTTGTCCTGGAGTTCTGTTAATTTGCTAGGAACCTCCCCACCTCCTGTGGTTTTCTCTCCTTTTGCTCATCAAACTGTATGCAGCATTTGGCGGTGACATCTCATTCTCTGTTCTTTAGGTTCATCTATGAAACAGAGCACCACAATGGGATTGCAGAACTGCTGGAGATCCTGGGAAGGTAAGAGTGCTTC
Source organism: Pezoporus wallicus (assembly GCF_028554395.1). Lineage (NCBI taxonomy): Eukaryota > Metazoa > Chordata > Aves > Psittaciformes > Psittacidae > Pezoporus > Pezoporus wallicus. The sequence continues at coordinate 102,429 of NW_026635101.1, read as the reverse complement.
TGGAAGTCCCAAAGGCCCCACAGTGAGTGATCTCCCAGCCCAGTGTGCAGCATGAGCTGGCAGTGCCTTCTTTCAGCAGCCCTTGCTGAAGAGGAGCCACCTCTTCCAGGGGATATCAGTCCGACACAGCACAGAGCAGAAATACTCTCCAGCCTGTTGGGAAGTGTGGTAGCCTTCTCCTCAGATGCAGTACTGTGAGCATGGAGGATTGCTCCACCTCTCATGCACACTGAGAAGAGACAGTTTACAGCTTCTATACCTTTATTATAGACATATTCATCACAATTCCATGCAATGCTCACCCAGTTTCCTCATTGCCTATGTAATCTGGGAAGATAAGGCCATGGTGCAGGCACTGTGGGTTTGAGGAGTGGTCTCTGGGAGTCATGGTGGTCATTTGGGCAGAAATACCCTCACTGGTTTTATACTTCTATGGAAGTCCATTAGGTAAGGACACTGAGTGTGTGTTTAGTCTTGCCAGTAACCTACATGTTCTTGTTTGGGCTAATTCATGACCCTGAGAGGCTTCTCTAGCAGTTTTCTTTCACAGCCATTTGTCTGTTTCTCGGGTAATAAACCTTATTGACAGGAGGAAGGCCTGCAGTGGTTTGAGAAAGAAATCTGGTCCTCTTGTTGCATGACTTCCTTATCTTGAGAATCCTTGCATCCTTTGTCCATGTCTAAGTCTCAATACACGATGAAAAGCTTGTTTAATTCTTTGTCACTGTTCTATAAAGTAAACTCCGGCTGAGCATGGTGTGCAGCTTGGGCCCCAGTGACCATGCTTCTGGTGGGTGGTTTCTCCAAGTGACTAGTGAAAGCTAGGGCAAGCCACTGATTCTTTTGAGGTTAAAGATACTGTGTTTTTGCTGGGTAAGGTTTGTTAATGAGACTCTTGTTTTTTCTCAGTATAATCAATGGGTTTGCTTTGCCTCTGAAGGAAGAGCACAAGATGTTCCTCATCAGAGTCTTGTTACCCCTGCACAAGGTGAAGTCTCTCAGTGTTTACCACCCACAGGTGAGAAGTGCTTCAAGTTATATCCTTCAGAAGCTGTTGTTCAGGCTTGCTTATAGCTATTTTCGGATCTTCTACAATAAGGTGATGCACCTGGTTATGAGAGAATGGCTGTGCACATTGTCTATTTGGAATTAAGTAAAGTATTTGACACTGTCTCCCAGTGGTCTTCTAGAGAAACTGGCTGCTCATGGCCTGGATAGGTGTGTTCTTCAGTGGGCTGGAAACTGGCTGGATGGCCAAGCCTGAAATGTGGTAAATGGCATTACATCTACTTGGTGACCAGTCACTAGTGGTGTCCGTCAGGGCTGGGGAAGGCTCTGGGGGGACCTTTTCACTCTCTGCAGTTACCTGAATTGAGGTTGTAGTGAGATGGGGGTCAGTCTCTTCTCTCAAGGAGCAAAGGATAGGACAAGAGGAAACAGCCTCAATCTGCACCAGGGGAGGTTTAGACTGGATATTGGGAACAATTTCTTCCCCAAAGGGCAGTCAGGCATTGGAACAGGCTGCCCAGGGCAGTGCTGGAATCACCGTCCTTTGAAGTGTTCACAGACTGTGTAGATGAGGTCCCCAGTGCCATGGGTTAGTGGTGGCCTTGGCAGTGCTGGGGAATGGTTGGACTGCATGATCCTAAAGGTCTTTTCCAACCTCGTTGATTCTGTGGTTCTGTGATTTACTGGGCTGCATGACTGGTGTACAAAGCGCTTGCTGTGAGATGTTTTGGGCTCTGCATTAGTTCCTGTCTGTGACGGTTTGTCCCAGCCTTGTGGTGCCCTGGCCACACGTGTGCTTTTTGCCACTGGCTGATAGAAGGGTATCCTGCCATTTCCTGCTGACTTATTGCTGTGCCCTGCTTTGCCTTTCCATGCTGGAATTTTGTGAAATACTGGGGCCCCGCTGAAACGTGAGTTGAAATTGTGAGCTGCAGTCATCAGTGTGTGGTGTGTCAGCTGTTAGTCACCACTGAGATATGAACAGAAATCCATGTGCTGGGCTGCAAGACTGATAGATTAATTGATTGCAATTTGGAGTACATAATAGAAGAGAAGATCAGGACTCAGGCTAGGAATTGAAAAGTGTGGGTACTGAGCAGTGATGTCTGCTCATCCAGCCTTGTTTTTATGCAGCAGGTCTTTCTGATAGTCAGGTTTGTCCCTTCCCCTTTTTGCAGCTGTGCTGACATTTGAATGTATTAGCTGGGGGCTTCTCTAGGTGGCTTAAGTTTTATTCTTTATGCTGCATGGATGTCCTGAGCTCAGGCTCTGCCTGCTTGGGCTTAAAGCCTTCACTTGCCATCAGAACTGGATTCAGAGCTGCAACTGCACTCGTCACGCACACTGTGAAGGACATAATGTGACTTTCAGCCTAGGGTGGTGGTGGCACTTTAGAGTTTCCCAAGTGTACCTGAGATTAATCTTGCCATGTTTGCTTCCTACAGTTGGCGTACTGTGTTGTACAGTTCTTGGAGAAAGACAGCAGCCTGACAGAGCCAGTGAGTAACCTCGCTTAACCTTTCTGTGTCAGTCAAACCCCAAAAGCTTTTCTGCTTCTTTAGACTACAGCAAGGGTGAAAAAAGGCTGAAGAAACTGAGAGTCAGCTGGGTTGTTTACTGGGTTTGCCTTGTACTGTACAAGCAGAAGGGGCCATGCTGCTTATGTGCAAGTCTGAAAGCTTCAGGAAGGTGGGCTATAGTCTTCCTTTGTGCTTCGGATCTTGGTGTAGCAGAAGGAACACTATACCAAGCTGTCCTTCCAGGGCAGAGCTTTCAGCTCGTGACAGATGCTGCAGAGACAAAACACATGGCCGTGTGGTATCTGATGGAACCAGCATGAGCTTGTGGGGGCCCTGAAACAGTGATAGTTCACTCTGATAGTTCACTGTGGGGATGAGGTTAGGAACCTGGGACACAAAGGTCCCAGACAAGCCACCGTTCCTTGATGAAAGTATTCTCCTCCCTGCTCTTGCATCAGTTTGTTTCCTCCACAGTGTTAAGACTCCTTATAGATGCATTGGCCTTCAGGATGCAGTGCTGGGTAACAGACGGATCCAAAATGTGTGAGCAGTGTCGATGGGGAGCTCACATATTCCAGTTAGCCCAGACCTGCAGCGTTAACCAGGCTATGTGGCAGCTTGGCAGAGGGTGCAAGCAGGAGACGAGTGTTTCTCCACCCACTGCAGGCCAGGAAATGTCTTCTACAGTGCTGAGCTTCACAGCCTCAAAACAGCAGATGGCCAAAGAACACATGCTTGTGTCACTGTATGAGGGAGCACCAGAAAGTGTGAGCCTTCTCATGAGTAACACTAGCTGAGGTCGTTCTGTTCCCTGGCTGAAATGTGCGTGCTGGTGGTGAGCCTGGCGGTGCTCGGAGGAAGCTGGTCAACTGTTGCCAGCTTTCTGGCTCTTCAGCTCTGCGCAGTGCTGAAGCGGAGCTCCCAGCTTTTCCTTTAAATGTGAGTCCTCCATTTCCTGTGTTCCCAGAAGCCTGCTCTGAAATAAACTGCATAGAGTAGCTTCCTGATCATGCTGAGTACTTCCTATGGCTGACATCCAGCCCAAAGCCTCCTGCCAAAGCACTTTCTGTAGGGTGAAGGAGAAGAGAGACAGAGAAATCTGTCAATACTTCTAGGATTCACTTTTCAGCCTATTGAAACAATTAAGCCCCATAGGTTGTCACTGCTTTCTGGGTAATGGGCCAGTGGCCCCTGAATTAGAGACCCAGACCTGGTTTGATGCTGTGGAAAGCAGTGGGGTGACCCAGTTTCAGTGGGTGTTGTGTTGAGTCCCAACCAGACGTGTCAAGGCTGTATTGCCACAGGTTGTGTCCTGTTGAAACATCCTGCTTGTGAAGGTTTTGAATAAATGGAAAGAGGCCAGATCACTCACTAGGTCCATGCTTGCTTTGAGTGGGCCTCCCAGGAGCTTGCTCAGCAAGGCTTGACGTGGTAGCTCTTGGTTAACAGCAATCTGAGTGACTGCCAGGTGAGCAAGGCCTCAGATGTGCTCAGTAGTGGCAGAGAAAGACTCGACACACCTCGCACCGCCTTAGCTGTAGGAGAAATGATGTCTGAGTCACTGCAGCTGTCTGAACGGCAGACCTGAGTAATGGCAAACTCTGAGGGTACCAAACTGTTGGCTGAGAAGCCTGGAGTTGGTGGCAAAGTAATGCTCAAGATGTGTTTAATCTTGCTGTTGCATTGCCCACTGCTGTCCCTCCACTGCTCTAAACTTCCTCTTGAGTGCTGGCTTCAGGATCAGGTTGCCGGAGTACACAGAGTTTGAAAGAGCAGCTCCTACCCAACTCTGCAGTGTGTTGAATAAGGATTCTTCAGTGACCTTCTCCATAGTGTTTCCAATTTTATTAGTTGCTCTCTTCCATCAGCCATCCCACTCTGGTTTGAGCCTTCCATGCTAAGCTGTCTTTGGGGGAAAAAGGTGGTTCTAAGCTTTGTGATTGTAGTACAGAATCATAGCAGCCTGTGCAGTGCTGGTTAACATGGCAGAGTTTGGGTTTTTCTCTTCTTTCTTCCCTGGTAACCCCACCATGACTTCCTGAGAAAGTCTCATCTGTAATTTGCTTCCTTCTGATGTTGCGACCAGACCCTTAAAACTGTATTTCACAGCTGGTGTTAACTGTCAGCCTCTAACACTGTCTCTGTATCCTTCATTGAGGTGATCGTGGGCTTGCTGAAGTTCTGGCCAAAAACTCACAGCCCCAAGGAGGTGATGTTCCTGAATGAGCTGGAGGAGATCTTGGATGTGATTGAGCCATCTGAGTTTGTGAAAGTCATGGAGCCCTTGTTCAGGCAGTTGGCCAAGTGTGTCTCCAGCCCACACTTCCAGGTGAGTCGCAGCTCAGGGAGGGGACAGGGCACCGGCTTATAACCCACTTTGCATGCGAGGGTGCCACCACAGCTTTTGGGCTTGTCTTTGTGGATCATGGAGGTGTAAGCAGGGTGAGTATTGGGGTGACATGTGGTGGAAAGCGGTGAGAATCCTCACCACAACCACAGAGCAAGCTCATCCAAAGAGAAAACAAAGCGGATCGGTGGAGCCCTTCCTGCTGCTCTCTGCTTTTCAGCACCATCTACTGCAGCAGCTGGAGCTGGAGTAGAGGTGGTCTGCCTCCTGTTTTGGCTAGCAGACATAGAGGAGATCCACCCAGTGTCATCATGTTGCAGTAAGACCCAGCTGGCTGCAGTTTTGGAAGGAGGCCAACCAAAGAGCCAATGTAGAGAAGTTATGTTGTATTATTCTGGTGCTGGTTGCAAAGGGTGAGGTGTACTGAAGAAATGCCAGAGTCTGCTTCTTCCTTGTTCACACTGAAGGGGACTGGCTGTAGTACCAGGCTAAAACAATCTCTGTGGCTGGTAGTCAAGGCTTAAAATGTCAAGGGTGGTAGGACAGCAGTAGCTCCTAGCAGGTGTTCTTGGCTCACTGGTTTTGGTTGCCATGAAGGGTGTCCAAGAAGAAGATAGCTTGCTGGTGAAACACAGGGCTGGCCCAGGTATGGCTGGGGTGTGAAATAGTGACATAGCCCCCTCCTGGAGTGAGTGTGACTGCACAGCGAGGCACACTGGCTTCAGCCTGTCTTTTGGTACAGAGAAATACAGAATTGTGCTTACAAGCCAAAAATGAGGTCAGTCTAGTGTATGTAAAAGATCACTGTTTCCTGGAAAGGACTGGGGAGCCTGACAGAAACCAGCTGGATGTGGATTACTGGTGTGGTGATGGGAACCAAAGGACAAACGTGACCTTTGGGTGTGGAAGGGCTTACAGTAGGGAGCTAAGGAGCTTAAATAAAGTAGGGTAAAGGCTGGAGGAGAGGCATCCTGTACTTGATAGCAGCCCTCAGCTGCTGCCAACTCTTTAAAAAACATGATTGAAAACCCCAGAGAAGGTGCAAAGACTTTGCAGCCTAAGAAAATTAACCCCAAAGGTGCCCCTCATGGTCAGGCTGAAGAGGCTCCGTGTCTGCAGCTTGTCTGAGAACAGAAATAGGAGCTGGCTTCTTGGTAAGTCTGAACATCTTGGTGGGGAGAGTTTTCTCTGAGTGGATTGTGTGTTAATCTAGCAGACAAAGGCTTAACAAGATCTAAAAGCTGGAACCTCTTCCTGGTTTTTAAGCCATTCTCAAGCTAGTGCTAAATGCAGGAATTAGCTTGGTGGTCTGCATTACCCAGATTTGTGGTTAAATATGAAGAGCTGTGGTTGAATCTATCACCATGTGGAAACTTGTTAGACTTGTTTGTCTCTTAAGAGCGGGGTGGCTGCCCCAAGATTTTCCATGTTTTCAACCTTACAATGAGGGGATGAACTGTGGGCCTGGTGACTGAAGCATGCTTGAGAGCCTAGAGAGACTGCTGTGGGGAAGGCCAGAGAGGAACGGAAGGAATGGAGCTTTACGGAGGACAATCTGAGGAAATGAAGGAGACTTGGAGCTAGTCTGAGCTGGGACATGGAGTGGGTAACATTACTGTCCTCAAGTCTTGTGTAAAGGGTGTTGAAGTCATCGGTGCTCCTTGCCTGGGTGGTGGCAAGCTCTGGTCTCAGCACCACACAGTCTCCCTGTGCGCCGCCAGTGTTACTGGAAGGAGCCTCTCCAAGTTTGGCTTTCTCTCCCACTGCAGGTGGCAGAGCGAGCACTGTACTACTGGAACAACGAATATATCATGAGCCTAATCAGCGATAACGCAGCCAAAATCCTCCCGATCATGTTTCCAGCACTCTACAAGAACTCCAAGAGTCACTGGAACAAGTAGGTCTTTCCGCGTCCCCTGGCACTTGCTGCCATGCATACAGGATCCCTTGACCTACTACCAAGGGGTCAGTAGTATCAGCATGGAAAAGTGCCACCACAGACCTCATCGACATGTTTCTGCAAGGAGTCAGGACCTGCAGTGATCTACCTTGGGGCCATTGAGTCTACCCAGAGTCTGATGCCTGCATGTCACTAATGCTGCCAGTCTCTTGGAGGTGTGCAGGAAGTTTTCCAGCTGACTTCTGGCTGCTTGTTAACAAAGGATCACCCATATGTTCTCCATGACCAGAGACTTTGGCTAATGTAGTGTCTTAACTTCCTGAGTACAGGAAGAATGGAGACAGCAGAACTAACCAGGCACATGTCCCATGTCAAATCATTGCCCTCTATGTCTGATTCCTCAATACTAGCCTGCTTTATGGTTCTCCCATCAACTTCTTTTCTTCTGGCTGCTGCTTCAGTTGACTGCTTACCTGGCTAATTCAAGTTGTAAAACTCCCTTCCTTTTAATGAATTAGCTGAGAATACTCAGCCCACAGCTGAGATCCTAAAATCTTTCAGCAGAAACTACAAAAATAAGAATAAAGTCATCGTCCCCTATTCTAGAGGGTGGGAAAAAATGGACAATAGTAAATTCTAGGGAGACTGGGCAACTCCAGAGCTTAGGAGGATAGTCTGGTACCAAAGACAGGGTTGCAGACATGTTGCAGATAGGCACATGCATGCAGACATATGTGGTGTGTGTGCACAATATGCATATGTGTGTGCAGACAGATGCACAGTGACACATTGTCAATGTTGATGGCCCTTCTGATCAGAGTTCAGAAAAGGACTTTCATGTTCTTGTCTGAAACCCTTCACCAGTTCTGTTTCCTTCTTGCCCCAGTCAAAGTTCATGATTCTGCTGTTTCTGTCTTTCCTTCTTATCTCATTCCCAGTGATATGCTAGAAGTCCTGAAGGTGTTTTCCTCTTATTTCTCCTTGGTTTAGCCCTAGTAACACGTTTTAGGCCAGGTTGAATAATTCATATTGTCCTCGTCCTTCTCATGGCTCCTGTACTCCAACACTTGGTCAGACAGCCTGTGTAAAACTAGCAGGGCTGTAGCTCTTTTCTTTATTCCATCTGTAGAGGTGGTGAGGCACAGAGCTCCACGCACTGAATCTCTCACCTGTTGCCTCTGGGTCAGGTATTTCAGAGACAGCTTTTTATTCCCCATGAGAGTCCTTGTACCAGAGGGAGCTCATGCACAGTGGGACCTATCTATAAACTGCTGACAAAAGTCAGCTTTTCTTCTCTGGTATTCTTTGTGCTGGTTCCCACCTCTGCAGGGGCTGCTGAGTGTTTGTGTTTATAGCAGCTCAGTGACAAAGCTCATGAGCGAATGCAGGGCAGCCCAAACCAGTGACTGTGTATGTGCAAAGTGACCTGTGGGAGGCACTAGAGCTGGGTTAGGTAAAGCCCTCTTGAGAACAGCCCTGTGCAGGTCTCTGGCATCCTTTTCAGTTTTTAAATACAAGAAATAAACGTGTATTTTTGCATTCATTAGTCTGAGCACAGTAGAGCAGACCTGCCCCAGTGGTATTCTCTTTATTCTGTGTTTCTTTTCCCCTGTGCCATACTCTTCTGTGTTTGTGGAGGGGGTTTTCCCATGCTAAGAGCTGGCAATGTGTGAAAACCTTTTGTCACATTGCTGTAGTACGTGAATTGCTGCTGCTGTTAGCTCTTGTCTGCACTACTGGTGCTAACTCAGGGCTGACGACCCGGAGGACCCCACCATGACTTGTTCTTCTTTCCCCATTTCTTTGCAGGACAATCCATGGGCTGATATACAATGCACTGAAGCTGTTCATGGAGATGAACCAAAAGCTTTTTGATGATTGCACGCAGCAATACAAGGCAGAGAAGCAGAAGTGAGTACGAGATTCTTGCCAAGTAACTTGAGCTCATGTTGGAGTCTCCTTGGTGTACAGTAACAGATGGTAGATGCCAGTAGGCAGAGGGGAGATGGAAAGGTGGTGCAAATCATGCTGTCAAAAAGTAGGGTCCCTCACCAATAACTCTGTGGAGGGATGAGAAAAGGTAAAATGCGTGCCCTCATAAAAACCCTCTTAGTTCTGCTGGAGCAGGTAGTTTGGAAGAGAGTGACTGAGTTTTCTGGGTCATGAGGAAATAAATGGCAGTGTAGAAGATACTCAGCTTTGCAGAGATGTTTGTGCTCTTGCCAGAGGAATCCTGCTGCTTCAGAAGCACTTTTGTAAAGAGCTTTGCTGTGGTGAGCACACTGCATTTTCAATTTCCCAGTAATAAAGGTGAGAAAATACCTGGAATTTCAAAGAGCAAATGATGGGGATAAAAATCTGAGCTCAGCAAGTACCAGTACCATGATGCTGCAAAGAGGAAAAAGCTCCACTTTTTCTGCTTCCTTGTGCTGGTTTTGGTGCCTTGTGAGCCGAGATAGTTCAGTAAGCAAGAAGGAAACTATTTTCTTTCCCTAGGTCTCTTTTCTGCTGACTTAGTGACATAAAGTAGTGCTGCTCACTCCTGGATGAGCCAAGGGGGCCACAGAGGTGGCAGTGGGGGGAGCAGGACTAACCCTTCCGGTCAGTGGGGAGCTCTGGGAGACGTTCAGTTGTTCTTGAGCACTACAAGGTGATTGCATTCAGCTCTGGGGCTCCCAACACAAGAGGGACATGGACCTGCTTGAGCGAGTCCAAAGGAAGGCCACAAAGATGTTTTCTGCTTGTGTTAAGATGATATTTTTTCCTCTCTCCAGTGCTTCTCTGACCAATTATGCTTCAGAAAACCTTGTGTTGGGTTTTTATCAGGGTTATACATTTTGCTCTCCTAGATAACCAGATTTGGTAAGATGTCAAAAGCAAACTGAGAGTCTCTGAAGGACGGAGCAGCTCTTCCCCCTCGCCTGCACTTTCCTGCTGTCTCTTGCTTTTCCTGTGAGTGAAAGATGCACTTTCCCCAGGAGTTCACACTTTGTGCTATCTCTCTCTCTGCAGGGGAAGGTTCAGGATGAAGGAACGAGAAGAAATGTGGCAGAAAATAGAGGAGCTGGCACGGCTGAACCCCCAGGTGGGTAACAGCAGGGCCTAAGATGAATGAGACAAGAATGTGGGGGGTCTTGACCTACCTTCTCAGCTTGTGAAAGCAGGCTCTAGCACCTGATCTCAGTCCTGTGCACGCAACTGCAGTGGTGGTCCCTCCCTCCCAAAACACAGGGTCGTGGGGGTGCTGGTCATGTAATGCCTTATAGGGAGCAGGTACATGTTTATATGTGTATGGACTCCTCTCTCAGCTGTGGCTGTACACACATGGTGCCATGGCTCCTGCACTGGGTAGGAGAAGATGCTCCTTTCCTGTCTGTGTACCTACTGCTATCTCTGTGGGTGCCAGAGAAGTATGCTGTGCTGTGTTAAGATGCTGGGGGAGAAGGCTTGGTGTTGGGTGGCATGCTGATTCTCCAGCTGTCTGTGTTGTCTGCAGTACCCCATGTATTACGCACCTCCACCATTGCCTCCTGTCTGCTGTATGGAAACGGAGACCCCGACTGCGGAGGACATACAGCTACTGAAGAAAACAGTGGAGACAGAAGCTGTGCAGGTGTGTAGGTGACATGGGGCCTTCCACAGCTACTCTCAGACCAGAACAGTCAGTCCAGGGTCCAGTTTCCAAGTGTTCTGAGGGGAAATGCCCCAACTCTCATCCCTGATCTTTAGATACCAACTCGTACTCTGAAGAGTGGGGTTTATCTCACCTTCCCGCTCTGGAAAAAAAGTGCAAGTGGGACTTCCCACCTCCTTTTGGTCTGTGTTTGGCTCTCAGCCTGTTCCACAGCATCTTGTGGTGTCGCCCAGTATATCCCAGAGCAGCTGGAGGCAGAGCATGGTGGGGCTGGAGGCGAGGAGGAGTTTTCTGCTGACTCCTGACTCCTTTGGTTTGTCTGCAGATGCTGAAAGACATTAAGAAGGATAAAGTTTTGCTGCGCCGGAAATCTGAGCTTCCTCAGGACGTCTACACTATAAAAGCCCTGGAGGCCCACAAGAGAGCAGAAGAGTTCCTCACCTCAAGCCAGGAGGCAATCTGACAGGCTCAGGAGCTGGCTCGGGAAGCTCTGCCCCATCCCTTTCCCCCAGGGGTCACGGAAACACACTCAGTTCTCATGTATAACTAAGGAATGAACATGGTGAGCTGTGCCTGTCCTCCACTCCATCTGCATCCCTCCAGGGTAGAGCTGGGTTTACGTTATAACTTGTATCTTACCACTGTCATGTCCTTCTGCTTTTCCTCCTTTCTTCTGCTTTTCCACCTTGGGTGTGTGTGCGTGAAGGGAGCCTGCCTGCCCTGCCATCGTGTCAGCCCGGGTAGGAGCTGCTTCATTCCCAGCTGCCACCTGATCCTTACTCTGCCTGGAAGCCAGACCCCACTGCCCTGGCTCTGCATTGGCCAGAGGTGACCGCGTGTGGCTCAGCGTGCTGCTGCGATCCCCAAGTGCCAAGGCTCTGCCGTGCCTGCCCTGTGCTGCCTGTGCAGCCAAGCCCTGCCGTGCTCAGGGGTTGAGCTGAGCATGGGGCAGAGTTTTGGGGAGGCTCTGCTGCGTCTCTGCCCTGCCTTGGGGTGCAGCTCTGCAGCTGGAGGGTCTTACATACACCAGAGATGTCTGCTTCCACCTTTCTTTTGCTTCAAGCCCCTTGTTCTGTTCCCCTGTCAGTGGAGTGGGGGTTCAGTGCTTTGCCACCCCCAGTAAAGCTGGGTGCAAGCACTACATACTATTGCAGCCCTCCCTTTAGAGCATCCTTAGAAGCTCTCCTGTGGGAAAGTGAATTCCTTCAGCTGTTTGTGTTGGTCCGTACTGACTTGTCTCCATCACGGTGTCTTGGGTTAATTGTGGGCCCAGAATTAGCTTCCTGCTTTGTAGCAGATGTCAGCCACTGACTTTGCTTTCTTCCTCTACCTGCTCAATTAAAATACTCCTGTAGCTCTCCCTTTATTGCTATAGCTCATCCTTTGCTCTGCAGTGGCCAGGGTTTCTAGGAAGCTTGTGCTGCTAAAATAATTTCTGCAAACTAGTGGAAGCAATGGATACACATCACGGGGCCAGGCTGAGTTTCTGAGTATTCAGTTGTCTCCTCTCTGTGATCAATGGCTTGGTGCTACTGCTGAACTGCTTCCATGGGTGCTCTGAGAGGAGTCCACCTTGCCCTGTCACTCTGGCACCTGCTGTGGCAAGAGGCCCTTGTTAGTTATCGTACGGTGCATCAGGGACTTCTTGTGCTAATTTAGCCTTTAGAGCACACTTGGGTGCTACTGTTATCCAGCTTTCTCCCTACCTTTTTTTGATGCAGACTCAGTGCCAGGCCAAGGTGCCACCTCAAAGGGGCCAGCTTGTGATAGCAAAGGGAGTCTTCCTCACTTCTTACCTGCTGCGCCTGCTTTCTTGACACATCAGCTTAAGTGGGCTTGCAATAGCTTAGGGGGTCAGTGCTGGTCTGATGCTGCTCTGCAGCACTGTGGGATGTTGCAGAAGGTCCTGGTGTTATCTTCTGTCCTCACCAGTAAACCATTCCCAGGTCAGAGGTTCGTCCCCTCTACTCTTACTGCTGGTGTGCAGCACATCTTTCCTCCGACCCAACCAAAGCTGGTTTTCCCCCGTGCATCCTGCACCCCGTGCCCCCTTTGCCTCTCAGTTCCCCACAGTAAACATGCCATCACCTCTTGGGAGCAGCTGGCGAGCACAAGGACACGCGAGACCACCCTCTCAGCCACACAGGGCCCCACCACCTCCCCTCCGCTTCGCACAACAGGCCAGTTCATCAGGAGACTTACCAAACACCTCAGGGAGGTTATTACTTATTTTGAACATTAGTTCAAGCTCATGGTCAGCTGCCAATCAATTACCTCATGCCTGGCACAGCATGTAGACGTGCTCTGGGTGATGCTGGATGGCACACAGGAGCGGCGGGCACCGCAGGGACAGGGGACTGCTCAGTGTCCCCTGCAACAGGGCTCGGGCTGGGCAGGTTTCCTCCCGGGGCAGTACAGGCTTTCCCGATCTGTGTGCTTTGCCTTGCGTTACAAGCCACCACCTCCTTTTCCGTGGAGCCTGCGCACTGCTAGGCAGCAGCTGCTCTTCCCTGCCTGCAGAAGGAGCAGAGTTGCGGTGCACAGAGGCTGTCGCTGCCCTACCGATGGTCCGTCTCTGCCGACAGCCCCTGACCTGTGGCCAGAGGAACGGGCCGTGGCAGGACGGGTCCATGTCCTGGCTACATGCTGTACAGCTTCGATGTTCTCATAGCTTTGTGTGTCTTGTTCTGGGTCAGGGAACTTCTGCTTATCACCATTAGTTTCCTGCCTATTCATTCCAGTGTCCTGGACACCTAAGAAGGGGACCATGTGAGAAAGGGGGGAACGTGTTCGCCCTCCCCACCACGTGTACTGCTCTGCGCAGACCTGTGTCTGCCACGCTGCGGCTGCCCCGTACTCAACCTTTGGGTTCTAGCATTAGTGCTGCTCATCTCTGCCTCTCCCCACGTCAGTCAAATGGACAGAACTGGAGCTGCCTCTTCCACTTCACCTGGCGCCCTCCTCCCAAGGGAACAAGCAAAACTAACTACTGCATCCACCCCCGGACACAAGTATTAAGCTGCTTACAGTTCATATGTACATATGGTGTACTTTATTTTCAGTAGAGCATTACATAGTATGAAAGTGTTGGATTTTGTACAGATGTCCCTGTATGTACAGAACTAAATAAAACTGATCTCTTGGAAAGACAACATTGGACTCCACCTCTGCTATTCCAACACACAGCCCCCAGCCTGGGGGGTCAGGCTTTAAGTGTGGAGAGGGCTTCCAAATCCAGTGTTTGTCCCAAGGAAGCCTGGGCAAAGTCAGCCAGGCCCCCTCCCTCCTCACACACACTCAAAGGTACAGAAACCCATGGCCAGGCTCCTCGGAGGCAGAGGAAACCAACACAAGGACATCACAGCAACTTACGTGCCAGCCAGAACCAGGAAGGACAAGCACGAAGGGAAGTGGGACAACCTGGGAGGTGGATGTTGGCCGGTCCTGTCGATGCCCAGCTCCAAAGCAGCGGGTGCTGCATGGCAGAGGGAGGGCCGAGGTTGGGAGCCCCTGCGCCGCAGAGTGCCCATCACTTCCACTCGGGCCTGGGAGCGCCGAGGCCGTGTCGGGCCTGCAGCGTGCGCCGCACCACGTCCTTCCACTGGTCCTCCGAGATCTGGCTGGCCCAGGCCGGGATGCCCAGGCTCGGGAGCTTCACGCCGGCCATCGTCCTCTTCACCAGCTCCACGTGCTCTGGGAACAGAGAGGCCGTGAGGCCGCGGCAGGGCACCGGGAGGGCGCGGCCGGAGCCGCCGTTACCTGCGTCCATGGGGATGGAGGTGCGGCTGCTCTGAGCCGCGCCGCCTTCCGCCGCCGCCTCCTCCTCTTCCTCCTCGTCCTCGCTGTCCGCCGGCGGGTCGGGCAGGTGCAGCCTCAGCATCTGCAGCGGGAGGCGGGCAGCGGGGGTCAGGCGCGCTCCGCCGGCTCCCCTCAGCCCCGGCCCGGCGCTGGTCGGTACCTGCAGCCGCTCCTGCAGGCCGGGGCCCGCCTCAGCGGCGGGGGGAGGCCCGTCGGCAGGGCCCTGCTCCGGCTCCTGGCTCAGCGGCTGGTACAAGTACCCGCCGCCTCCTTCCTCTTCCTCTTCCTCCTCCTCCTCTTCCTCGTCTCCGCTCCATCCCGCCGCGCCGTCAGGGGCCTCCGGCGGCCCCGGCTCCTCGGGACACACCCGCTCCGGTCCCATACTCCGCGGCCCCGCCATGCACCGGGGGAAGCCCCGGCCCCTCCCGCCGCCGCCCGGAAGCGTCGCCGCGGGGCCCTGTGGGTGCCGTAGTCCCGGGCCGGGAGGCCCCGCCGCCGCCCTCCGCTGCCGCGCCGGGCTCCGCAGGTTCCGAGGGGCCGGGCCGAGCCGAGCCGGGCGGGGCGGCGCCGGACTACGAGTCCCAGGGAGCGGAGGGCAGCGGCTGTCGGAGCGGGGCTGCCCGGCCGGACCGGGCCGCCTTCCTGCAGCCAGGTACGGGGCTGAGGGGAGCGGGAGCTGCCGGGGCTGTGGGGTTGGAGCTACCGCTGAGCCCCTCTGTGAGGCCCTCGGGCGGCGGCTGGAGGCGCTGGGCGGCCCCGAGGGGCTCGGGGTCGGCCTCGTACCCCGGCTGTCGGGCGCTGCCCTCCTGCACCCCCCGCCGGGCCTTCGCCCTCCATCCCCGCCGGCTTGGCCAGTTTCGGCGCGGGTCGGGCTGGTTTGGGGCCGTGTTCCCTGGTCCTGCCCGGCGGGCGCCGCACGGAGGGTCCGGTGTGACAGAGAAAGGGAACACAGGGCAGCGTGTGAGGCACAGCCGGCCACGTTAGCGGCTCACCCTCGCCAGGGCTGCCTTCGGCACAGCACAGGCAGCTCGGCAGCGGCCAGAGGCCGAGATCAATTCCAGGCGGAGGGGAAGGGGTCGAGGAATGTCTCCGAAGCTCAGGGGCGCTCCGTAGGGAAGCGGCAGTGGGGCTGGGGCGGCAAAGGGAGGAAGGCGAGAAGCCAGCTCAGTAGGAGCAGGCTCTGAGCTGGGCTTTGGGCTAAAGGCGGTCAGCGGTGAGCAAGGTATGTGGGCAATAAACGAGGAGGTGGAGCTGCGGTCGGCACGGAGGGACACGGGGATGGGTGCGTGGACCGTGGTTCCCGTGTCTGACGTGAGCTTCCACATCGGTCCGAGTTAAGCCCAGGGGCTGTTCTAGCACCGTCTGCTTCGCTGGTGCTGGAATTGCGAGCATCCGAGCCGCTGAATGTGCAAGCTTGCAGTTTCACGCGGCCTTAGCATAAATAGGCAAAGCATCAGATAAATGTCAAGCACGAGTGAAGAAAGCGGCTGGTTCTTGTGCTATCTCTGACAGTAAGTTGGATGTGCTTGAAATAGAACGGTCTGCATGGGCTGCTGCGAGCTGGCTGGGCTATTTTAGGTGTTACTAACCCGTGTGGCTGGCATCTTCGGGGAGACGGGACCGAGGCAGCCGCACGGTAGGATTTGCGCTCTGGAGCAGCTCTGCAGGGGCAGGAGGCTGCTCGACTTGGGGGGGGGCGAGGGGGCTGTAATTTTGGGGGTGACAGGACATCCAGGCCACTTTCTGCTGGGTTTCTCTCCTTGCTTTGGGAATGGGCTGCAGCAAAGTTGATCTGAGCAGCTTTCGGGAATGGCTCTAGGTTTCTGTGTGTGTGTGCAAAGGAGCAAAGCGGACTCTTTGTGTGAAGGAGTGGAGCTAAGGGTGTCTGTTTTTGTTGTAAGATTGTAAGCTGGCTGCTGCACTTGGAGTTGGTCAGTGGCTTTCTATCTCGAATGGAATGTTTTCGTGGTTGGAGAAGAGGAGACTCTGGGGAGAGCTGATAACAGCCTTCCAGTATCTAAAGGGGCCAACAAGAAAGGTGGATAGGGGCTTTTGACAAGGATCTGTAGGGATGGGACAAGGGGGAATGGCTTTAACCTGACAGAGGGGAGATTGAGATGAGATATTAGGAAGAAATTCTTCTCTGTGAGGGTGCTGATGCCCTGGCACAGGGTGCCCAGAGAAGCTGTGGCTGCCCCATCCCTGGCAGCGTTCAAGGCCAGGTTTGACAGGGCTTTGAACAACCTGGTCTAGTGGAAGGTGTCCCTGCCCGTGGCAGGGGGTTGGAACTGGATGAGCTTTAAGGTCCCTTCCAACCCAAACCAGTCTGGGATTCTATGATCCTGAGTGCTGCAGGGGAGGGGGAGAGGAGAGGGTGTCACTGTAACAGCTTTGGAAGGTTTGCTAGTGAGGAATTGAGTGATTTTCTGGTGCTCTGAGGTGTACACTGAGGCATATGGATAATAGTTGCTTCAGGCATTATGTGCGTTTCAGACAGCAGCACAGCCAGACCTGTTGTCTGTAGGTGCTGTATTTGAAGACCAGGGAACTGAAAAGCCCCAGGTCCCTTTGCTGGGTGCTTCTGCTGACAGAGAGCAAGGGCAGTGTTGAAGGATGTCCAGAGATACTTCTTTGCAAACAGCCCTGTGAGCTTCCACTCGTGACAGCACGCCTGACACAGCGACAGAGCTGCTCTGCAGTCACCCCGTGGCAGTTGTTGCACCACGTACTCTGGAAGCGCGTCCCCTGTGTTGCTGTGCCCGGCCATTGAGGGCTTCAGGTGGTGACCACAGCAGGTTATTTTGAGCACTTCTTAATTTTAGCTTCCCTGTGCTCGGTGGCACAGGAACAACTCGTTGCTGTGGTCACTTAATTGCCAGCAGCAGCAGCATCAGGTCCTTCAGCAGTAGGTGAAGTGTCACCTGGCTTTGGGAAACGTTCCTGTCCCTGGCAGTTAATGACAGGACCTACCCAGGCTTTCAACCCAAGTTCCTCTGCATTCTACGTGCTTGAGTGTAGCTCTAGATGGACAGTGCCAGCAATGGGCTGAACGAGGAGCTGGGGCTGGAGCAGCTCTGGGGAGGAGAAGGGTGGCTCAGCAGGGCCCAGCAAAGGGACACACGCTGAGCTCCGTGTCTGCATAGATGCAGAAGGCAATAGCTCCTAGTGACAATAGCCTCTGAGGTCTGAACAATTCAAGCTTCATTTTGCAGTGCACGTGAAAAAGCACCTGGTTTGCCTGAACTGGGACGTGCAGCACCTCCTGCAGCCAGTGCCCTCCAGTTCTCTGGCACAGTTTGCCTCCATCTAATCAATATTCCTATGGTTTCTACCCTACAGCCCTGCTGCTGGTGTCCTAAATGAGAAATCCCAGAGTGTATTTTGCATAACAGTTGGGGGAGATCGTTAGTAAATGTTTCATGTCGATTTTGCTGCTCCCCTTTCCCCCCCCGGCTGTGCCCTGTGTAATCTTTAAAGAAACCTAAGGCATCCTGCCTAACGCCAAATGTATTAATGCCTCATTGGAATGAGGTTGGAAGGTGGTGTGTTTATGTCCTCATCTATGTCGTATGAATTACCATTGGATTACAATGAAATGTAATAGTGTGCATAGTTGTAGGACAGAAAATAACTCTTTTTTTTCTTAAAAGATGTGTTTGACTCATGTTTGCAGATAGTGCAGAGGGAGGAATGGCAGCAGGAAAATTGGCTTTGGGACAGGAGACTTGCCCTGTGAAAGGATTTCCAAAGAAGGCAGGAGAGGAGAGAGGCTGGAGCTGGATGGGGGAGTGGGGAGTCCTCAGGAGATGGGGCTGACCCTGTGTGTGGCTGAAAAGGGGAGAGCAAGTGCTTGGCTTGGGGTGGTTTTGGGGTTGTGGCCAGTGGCAGAAGAGGAAGACTGATGTTTTTACTGCAGTGTAGAGAAGAGCAGTCAAGTTTGGAAGAACCCTGCTAGCTTGCTAAATCCTGTGTTTTCCTTTACCTTTTAATACATGATCCTGTAAGGATCACTTCACACTTCTGATTCATTCCTTTCATGGAAAGAAAACAGCATTCCTGCGTGCCCTGGGTCTGAGGAGTGGCAGCCGGAGGCTGTGCTGGTAAAGCTTCCTGATGTGTTTGCTCTGAAGGGGTATCTCCGTCCCAAGCTAAGGCAAAGCGTGGCCAACTTCAACCCCATCACGCCCACCGCTGGCCCAGGGAATGGTTATCTCTGGGAAAACCTATCCCAGTAACTGTGATGTAGGAAAGGACAGCACGACACTGTTGCTACGACATCAGCATCCTTTTCTACAGTGTTGTAACCAGCTGGCCCTTGGGCTGCTGCCTCTCAGTGACTGGGTTAATTTCTTAGGATGCATAGCCTTTGTTTCCTGTGTCCCTGTGACTCATTGTAATTGGGAAGCTGTGCAGGCTCCTGTTGGGTGGAAGGACCAGTGTCCTGCTCCGGCAGCAACGTGCTCCCCGGCACATGGATCAAGTAAACTCCCAAGCGTGAAGAAGAGTCTTCCCAGCCTTTGTGGCCAAAAAGGCTTGGCACCAAGCCTGCCTACCATGCCAGGCTGCTGTGCTTCTCTACCCCAGAAGGAACCAAGTGGAGAACTTGGAAGCAAGGTTAATCCTCTTAATCTTCCAGGATCAGGTTCAGCCTGAAGGGTGTTGAAACTGTTGACACTGGTGGTTAAGTCCAGCTGAGCTCCTTGGGGCTTTCATAGAATCACTTAACCAAGAAGTGATTTAGAGGGAAACACTGGTTAGATTTGCAGTGGTAACCCATGACTAGGCAGGAAACAGATTTAGATATGTGAAGTCTTCAACAGAGTCCGAGGGGTGACTTTGGTGGTCTCCATGGAAACTCATCCCTTCTGTAGCTTTGCGGAGGACTTGTACAAGAGCTGCTGCCTGGCTTTAAAAATACTGGAGTGATTTAAGGAACAGAATCCAAACCTGCTAGGTCTGAACCTGGGATGGTCCCAGACACACAGTGAAACATGGCCTGTAGCAGAGGGAATTGTTCCTAGGCCCTTCTGGAGCCATTCAGCTGCAGAAGAGCTTGATGAGATGTTCTGGGTTGCTGATTGCACTTTAGGTTACAGGGGTTGCCGCAGGGAGAAGCCGCTTCGCAGGAGGGACTCCTTGGTCTGCGCTCCTCTGTTACAAGTGAGACTGCAGGATGGAAAATGTCTTCCCCAAAGGGCAGTCAGGCATTGGAACAGGCTGCCCAGGGCAGTGCTGGAGTCACCATCCTGGCAAGTGTTCACAAACCGTGTAGATGAGGCCCTCAGTGCCATGGGTTCGTGGTGGCCTTGGCAGTGCTGGGGCACGGTTGGACTGGATGAGCTTGAAGGTCTTTTCCAACCTGGCTGATTCTGTGATGCTGAGAAGAGGGGTGCTGTCGCCCACCCCTGTATCAGGGAGGCAGTTGCTTTATGTGGGGGTTGCTCTTTGGGTTTCTTTTGTTGAGTGTTTTTTGGTTTGTAATGTTTTCCTCTGCTGTTTGTCACCACTGATCCCAAGAGCGTGCTCGCTTCCCTCTGGCTCTGTTCTTTTCACCTTCAGAATTGGCTCTCACGGTGCGTTTTCATTCATGTGGACAGATTGTTCTGGCGTGCCCATGGTGTGTGTACATGACCAGGGCACAGCCGGGCACACAGCACTGCTGCCTTCACAAAGGTGCTTGCCTTGGGCCTCCTGTACAGCACCCTGAGGGGGGTGTGTATGTGAGGGCATCTCTGCTTGCTCAGTTACAGTACCTGCCGCGTGAAGGGGACAGTAAAACCATCTCCAGCGAGGAGGCAGATGAGTGAGGATACAGCGCTGTGACCTTTATAGCTGTCATTCAAGGGAGACCTGCAAGACGGGTCGTGTTATTTTAGCGTCCTGCCTGTGTTACAGAGCCAGGTGGCAGCGCGCTGGCTGAGGAAGCATGCGGCTGCGGCACTGGGGGCCCTGAAGACCGCCTGGCTCGCGGGGAGGAATGCTACGGTGGGCAGTGCACTTGGAAGGTGGGCCGCGGAGGGTGAACCACGCTGCCGTGGCCGTCGGGCACAAGGTCTACTCCTTCGGTGGGTACTGTTCTGGAGAAGACTATGAGACGCTGCGGCAGATTGACGTCCATGTCTTTAACGCAGGTAAGCGTACATCAGTGGAGAGACGTGGCTGGCTGGGGCTTGGTTGGTTGTTGTCTTACCCACGGCTCCTTAACGTGTTCCGCTCTGAAACAGGCTGCCTGACTTTGATTGCCACAGAAGTTACTAGCGTAGATGGCAGCCCTGTGTTTGCAGCCTCATGAGCAGGACACAGAGGGCTGTAGTTCAGCAGACTGCTAGGACAAGGACACCCTGGTAGGATAAGGGCTCACTAGAGTAACCACGTAGTCCATGGCTTGTTTTGCAGTTGCTTGTTCTCTGTGTACGCTAACGCAAGTAGGTGCAAAGAGGTGACGTTTAGCTGGCTCAGGTCCCCATCCAGTTTGCAGCATGACCCTAGTGTGGAAGGGGTGGGAGCGAGAACACTCAGTTAAGTCTCTGGGTTTAGACTCCTTTTAAGACACCTGACCTGTTCTCTCTCCCTGTGAGAGCATTTCAAGTGAACTGCAGACTGTTTTCTGCTATGTTTTGTATTGTGTCAGTGTTGAAAACAAAACTGGAGGCTGTATGTGTGGTAAAGCCAGGGTGTATTTGCCATGTAACACTTGCTGTGACTCTTGCCCTGTCATTAAACCCTGTAATACCTGTTAATTGCTCTGGCTAATGCTGAACGTGACACGCAGGCTACCAGGAAGCACAACCTGTAATCACAACGAACTCCTTTTAGTAACACAAGGTTAGCAGGGAGAACTCCAGAATGGATGGGGGTAAAGGAGATAGGCAGCTGCCTCCTTTAGAGCTTAAAAACCAAAGCAAAAGCAAATAAACCCTCTTCCTACAAAGCTGCTGAGTTGTTTTACTTAAACTGCACCACTTCGAGTCTAAAGGATGCCTTCAGATGCGTTCCCTCCTGTTCCTAGTGAATTATTCCTGTGCTGCCCATTCTTCCAGCTTTGAGTCTCTTCACAAACATCACGAGCCTGAAGTCCTGTCCTGTCCTGAGCCTGTTTCTGTCCATAGTCCTTGGGTCCTCCAATGTTTCCTCTAGTCTCATGTGTGACAGGGTGCTCGTGACCTGTGAGCACCTGTAGCGGGCTCAGCATTTGACATGGGCTCAAACTTGTGCTTTCAGTGTCTCTGCGTTGGATCAAGCTGCCTCCAGTGTGGACAAACAGCCGAGATCAAGTGAGGGAGGTGCCCTACATGAGGTATGGGCACTCAGCAGTGCTCATAGATGACACCGTCTACATATGGGGCGGTCGCAACGACACTGAGGGAGCCTGCAACGTGCTCTATGCCTTTGATGTCAGTAAGTTCCAGCTTCTCGCTCTTCCGTGCTGCAGCTGCTCTTGCCGAGACCTCTGTGCCCCACACACTGCTCCCAGGCTTGTTTTTCTGGCCCTCAGTATCTCCACAAAGTGACAGTCCGAGGAGATGGGGCACATGGGGAATTGTGGCTCCCTGTTTCAGCAGGTTTGGAAGGGGAGCAGAGTGCCAGGTGTGTCTGCACACTTGGCTCTCTGTAAAAGCCTTTGAACAGAGACTGCTGAGCTTGTCCAGTAATCAAACTGGGTTTAACTTTTCTATCAGCTTTGTGTGCTCGCTCTGATAGTAACTACAGCTGAAGTGTTTGCTCTCTGTGATGTGCTGTTCCTTAACCATGGCTGAAGGTTGCAGCGAGAAGGGGCTGGAGCTCTCAAGGATTGTGGTTCCTCTCCGGGGTGCTCCTTCTTTCTGAAAGCATGAAGGAGGGTGAGGAATAAAACGGAGAAGCATTCAGGGCCAGGATGGAAAAATGAGGGAAGGTGTGAGCCGAGTTAGATAAGCCTGGAAAATGAGCTCTGTGAGCTTCTTGGTTGGCTTCTCCATCGTGGTGCTGGGGCGCCTGGGGAGAACACGCACCATCAGGAACTGGGTGCACATGAGTGTCAGGAAAGGAAGGGAGTACGTCTGGATTCTGGAGGCAAGTCCATCTAAATACTGACCACCAGCTGCCTTGGTGGACTTGCAAAGGAACTGCTTGCTCTGGTGCTTGGTTAGGGGTTCCCTTCATTGGCAGGAGATGTCTCACAGCTTGGAGCTGCTCCCTGGGCATGGGGTTTCTCCCTTCCCCTGACACATGCAGCTGGGAAGCCACCAGTGAGCCTTTGTCTAAACAGAGGCCTTATACTGGGATCTGTCTGCTCCCCCTGCCAGCTCCAGTGCTTTAGCATTAAGTGACTATTAACAACAGGCCAGACTTGAGTCCTGTTCGAGCCCTCTGCAGCTGCCTGCACACACTGTGCCTGTCCCCTGCCAGTCCTGGAAAGTGAGGCTGGCAGCTGCAGCCCCATGTCTGTGGGGCAAGTTCCACTGCAGGAGAGCCATCAGGCTGGTTAAAGTCCTGGTTAAGCACAGTTGTATCCCCTGGGGCATTGAGCAGATCACGAGTCAAGGTCTTCACCGTCTCTAATTTGACATGTTGTGCTTGGGTGAACCCTTGCTGATACCATGTGCCTGGGCTTGGAAGCAGCCCATGAAGGTAAGGAACTTGATAGCCATGGCAGCTTTCTTACTAGAGGCTGTCCAGGGATTCTGTTGACCTTGCAAGACCCTTTGTATGGTTCCAGCTGGAGCCTAGATGCATAGCTGTGGCCATGGGCCAAGTTCACAGAAGTTATCCTTGTGAAGAATGTTGCTTTGGCTCCAGAGTTACCCCATCTTGAAATAAGCACTGCTCTTGGCAGCTCACAGCAGGTAGCTGCCTCGGGGCTTATCTGTGCCTCTCTGGGCTCTGGGGACAGGTGCCTGTGCTTGGCAGGGAGTGAGGCTTGGCTCCCTGCTGCCCTGGCATGGAGAACAGCTCTGGCTAGAGTTAAAGTCCTCCCCTAAACCAAGCCAAGCCCTAGAGCTGAATGTGGCTGATGCAGGCTCCCGTGGAGCAGTGTGAAGGGTGGAGAGTGAGAAAGGCTCCCCCTGAAGAGGGGCTGAGAATGTAGCAAGAGGAGCAGATAAGATAGGGAGAGCTGCACTGCAGAGGTGCACACTAGCTCTCTTGACATGGTGAGCTTGTGGTTAAGTGGCTTCTGCCTGGCTTTGAGGGCTGGTTTTCCTCTGTCAGTCAGCATCTCCGTGCCGTGAGGTCAGCTTTGCCACATCATTGCTTCGTTGTAATTGCAACTGCAAATGCAGAGTTGGTAAGTGACTCACAAGTAGGCTTTGCAAGAGGTACAATAAGAACAGAATTGCTCAAGCAGTGCTGTACTACTCACGCTTCAACTGCGAGCTGTTTGCCAGGTCAGGCAGAGCCAGGAGCTGAGACCTCTGCCACCGTGTCCTTCTGCAGAGGCTCAGGTAGGCAGCCTTGCCTGAAGGAGCCTGCAGGCTCCCCAGAGAAGCAGATGCTGTGTGTGAGAGAGGGATTTCTGCCCCAACCATGAAGAGCAGCAGTAAAGAGCTGTCCCATCCCAACACCTACTGTATTTGCTCAGCGTTGCTTCCTGCTGTGTTTCAGACACGCACAAATGGTTCACTCCAAAGGTGTCTGGAATGGTCCCGGGAGCACGGGATGGGCACTCAGCTTGTGTCCTGGCAAAGAGCATGTTCATCTTCGGAGGTTATGAGCAGCTGGTGAGTCCTCTTGGAAACTGTTACTTGGCAATCCCTTGGGAAAGAGGGGTACCCAGGCCATCAGTAGGGGCAGGCTACAGGGGCACATTTATATCCATAGTTGCTTTCCTTTTATAGCTCAGCCAAGTTATGGTGTTAATTACCCAGGTTATGCTGCTTGTTCTGTGGAGAAGATGCTTGGGAGAGTAGGTGTAAAAAGAAATGGTGGGTTTTTTCCTTCCCCAAACCGTACAGATAGGTAAAAATAGTTGGGTTTTATCTCATTTTTTTCTGGCTCGCTTCTCAGCCAAATTTAGGTAGCGAAATGTATAACATCTTTAATATATTTCTTTTTAATTTGGCTGAGAAACGACCCAGAAAAATCACTTTCCAATCTCTGCAGTGTTGCTGTGAGGTTTTGTCCTAATCTGGTACATGTTCCTTGTGTTCTGTACCTGCTACCCCATCTTGCTCATCCCCTCTAGCAAGCTCTTGCCCTCCCGTTAGGAATACCTTGAGCTGGAGGTCATCCTGCACTGTCTGTCAGTGTGCCTGATGCTCCTTTGAGCAAATCCCTTTGTTCTGATCTTAAGAAGTGGGTAAATATCATTTCAGTCTATTGCCAGGCTCTAGAAAAGGTGGGCAACGTCACATCTGTTTATTATGGAAGAAAGCTGGGGCTCTGTTATGGCAGTCCCAGCGTGATTCCCTTTCTTCTGAGAGCAACAGCTTGCTGAATCCATGGTCGTGATTACAGCAGCAGGAGCAGTTCAAATGGGGCTTGTTTTTAACCAGTCCCAAACAAGGCTGTCGCTGTCTCCCTGCCATCTCTCCTGCCTGGAGTCTGCTCTTTGTCTAAATGCAGGCTTTTCCAGGCAGCTAGCTGTTTGGATCCCAAGTTTTGTGGGATCCTTAGAACCACGAGTGTATTTGCTGCTGGATGTTTCGCTTCCTAGAAGTGATCTTAGCTTCTACCTCTCATCAGGCGGCCTTAACAAAGCCAGTTTGACTGTCCCATTAGCGCCCCTTTCTGCTGCATGGGATGGGGGCCAGTTTCTGCTGTTAATGTGTGTACTGTGTGGTACATACAGTACATACAGTTCCTTTGGGGGAAGGAACTGAGCACCAAATAAATGGGAAAGCTGCAAGGAGAAACAGGACACCTTTGAGGAGAAATAGGCTTTGCTCCCTCTTGCTAAGTGGTAAATGTGCTGCCTACCCTGACATCTTGGAGCGCAAGCACTGTGTCTTTAAGGAAGTACTGACTCTGAAGGGATGCTCCAGGTCTGTAGGACAGCTTCCTTCCTGGCTTCCCAGTCCCTTTGTGACCCCTTTGTGTCTTGCTGTCTTGCAGGCCGACTGCTTTTCAAACGATATCCACAAATTGGACACCACAAACATGATGTGGACCTTAATCTCTGCCAAGGTCAGTGCCTGCTTTTCACGCTGGTTTGCAGATGGGGTCTTGTACCTGTTGTTCCCTGGGGTAGCTGCCTCACAGTTACCTCACAGTTTCTGTCCCCTGTGGCTGGGATGTACAAGAGGGGAAGTTCTCCAGGAGAAGGCAGCCACCCCAGCTCCTCATCAGCATGGGTAATCTGCATCCTTCCTGTTGTGCTGTCCCTTTGTGCTGTCCCTGCAGGGCACGCCAGCCCGCTGGAGAGACTTTCATTCAGCTACCATCATTGGAACAAAGATGTACGTGTTTGGGGGCAGAGCTGATCGGTTTGGGCCATTTCACTCCAACAATGAGATCTACTGTAACCGCATTCAAGTGTTTGATACGGAAACAAACTCCTGGCTGGACTCCCCTTCAACTCCAGTGCTTCCTGAAGGCCGGCGGAGCCATTCAGCATGTGAGTGGGGGTCTGCTGAGAGACAAGGACGGTGGAAGGAGATTCCTGCCTGCCTCAGAATGGGAGTCTGGTTGCTGGGTGGAGATGGGGGTTAGCAAGGGGTCCACAGAGCCTGGCTTCAGTGGAAAGCTGTTGCTCACCGAAGAGTCTTGCACACAGCCCTGCACATGAAGTGATGTAATGAGGGTGGATAGCCAGGGCCACTTTGCATTGTGTTTGATGCTGGGATGGGGATCTGCTGGGCTCTGCCTTGGGTGGCACATTGATATCTATGCTTACTCCCCACAGTCAGCTACAATGGGGAGCTATATGTATTTGGTGGCTACAACGCACGCCTGAACAGACACTTCCACGACCTTTGGAAATTCAATCCAGGTATTTAATACTTTCAGCTTGTTGCTCAGGGCCCTTCAGCGTGTGAGTGCTCAGAGGAGCGTACTCTCCAAGGGCAGGGAGCATGCCTGGGGGGAGTTATCTCCAGGGATACTGCTTGAACTCAGGGGCAAAGAAGAGAATGTATCAGCTGTGGAAGAAGGGACAGACACCCCTTGAGAAGTGCAAGGATGTTGTTAGGTTATGGAGAGAGAAGGTTAGAAAGGTGAAGGCACAGCTGGAACTAAATCTGGCCATAAAAGGTAGTAGAAGTACTTTTACAAATGTATTGGCAATAAAGGGAAGACCAAGGAGAATCTCCATCCTCTGCTGGATATGAGGGGAAACCTAGTGAGCGAGGATGAGGAAAAGGCTGAGGTACTTAATGCTGCCTTTACGTGCCCAGTCAGCATGGGTTCACGAAGGGCAGGTCCTGCTTGACCAACCTGATCTCCTATGATAAGGTGAGCCACCTGGTTATGAGAGAATGGCTGTGCACGTTGTCTGTTTGGACTTAAGTAAAGCATTTGACACTGTCTCCCCAGTGGTCTCCTAGAGAAACTGGCTGCTCATGGCCTGGATAGGTGTGTTCTTCAGTGGGCTGGAAACTGGCTGGATGGCCAAGCCTGAAATGTGGTGGTAAATGGCATTACATCTACTTGGTGACCAGTCACTAGTGGTGTCCCGCAGGGCTTGGTGTTAGGGCCAGTGTTATTTAATATCTTCACTGATGATCTGGATGAGGGGATCAAGGGCACCCTCCGTACATTTGCAGATGACACCAAGTTGGGTGCGAGCATTGATCTGCTGGAGGGTAGGAAGGCTCTGCAGAGGGATCTGGATAGGCTGGATTGAAGGGCTGTGGCCAGTGGTGTGAGGTTCAACAAGGCAAAGTGCTGCGTCCTGCCCTTGGGCCACACCAACCCCAGGCAGCACTTCAGGCTTGGCAAAGAGTGGCTGGAAAGCTGCTCATGGAAAAGGACCTGGGGGTGCTGATTGATGGAGGTGAACATGAGCAGCTTGTGCCCAGGCAGCCAAGAAGGCCAACAGCATCCTGGCCTGTATCAGCACCAGTGTGGCAGCAGGGCCAGGGCAGCGATCATCCTGCACTGGACCTGTTGCTCTTAGAGGTCTTTTCCAACCCAGTTGATTCTGGTCTATGAAATGGCTTTTCTTCAGCAGCATTGACAGGAACTTGCTGCCATGTTTGGGATCTCTTTCTCAGATGTCTCCAAATCCTAGTTAAAACGTACAAAAGGAAGTATTGCTGAAAGACACAGCTGATCAAAGGGTGGTTGGCAAAACCCTGTTCTTAAATATACAGAAGTGCTGACAGAAAATAAGGGGAAGCAGTGGAGTTAGGGGAGCAAGAGATGGTAGCTGGGGGAACCACTCATCTTGAACTGCAGGATCACCATACCACACTCCCCTGGTACCCTATCGAGCTGTGCAGCAGAAGGGGTAGCTCTTCAGCTGGTACCTGAGTCACTGGGAGTTGGTTTAGGTCCCCATGGCTCTTTCTGCAGTCCAATAGACTGATTTTGTTTGCTAATTGCTTTGCACAGTGAAATCACCTCAGAGCAGCCAACTTGCTGATCTATGAGCTTGGGTGTGAGAGCTCCTGGAGCTTTCAGGGCTGTGCATTAGCAATTAATCACCCCCTGCATCCTTGCACAGAGAGCAGCAAGGACAAAAGCTGCTGTCTTCTTCCCCACCTGGTTCAGTTCCCCCTGCTCCCCTCCCACAACCAAGCTGTCCCAGCAACCTCCGATCTGCGGTGATGCTCTGCCTGCCACCAGATGGAGCTGGTTCCTGGGTCTCCCTCCAGACCTGGACCGCAGCAGGGTGCTGGGGATGGAGCCTGCCTGCCTGCCTGCCTGCCCCTGGAGCTCTGCCTTGTCCAGCTCCCTGTGATGGCCAGCCTGCTCCTGGTAGCCAGGCTTTGCAAGAGAGAAGGCCATCAGCATCCTGGCCTGTATCAGCCATAGTGTGGCAGCAGGGCCAGAGCAGCGATCATCCGCCTGTGCTGGGCACTGGTGAGGCTGCATCTCAAATCCTGTGTTCAGTTCTGGGCAGGTGTTGGCTAGCTGGTGTCTGTGGGGCAGTGGGCCTCCAGTTTTGCTGTGATCTGTTTAAATCCATAACCTGCTTATTCCCAGTCTTGGCCAGGCCCTCGTGACAAGCTGGTGCATTCTTCTCTGCCCCTTAGTTTCTCTTTCTTGGAGGAAGATTGAGCCCAAGGGGAAAGGCCCCTGTCCTCGGCGCCGGCAGTGCTGCTGCAGAGTGGGGGACAAAATCATTCTCTTTGGAGGCACCAGGTGAGTTGTGTGGCTCTGTGGAAGGGTTTGCCATCCCCTGCAGCACAATGTGCCTCTGCGCTCTGCCCCATGGTGTAGGCAGATACATTCGAGAGGCACGTGGCAACTGTCCCATCTACCCTGTAAGTGAAGGAAACCATGTAGGTCAGGACTGCTCTGGAAAAGGCCAAGGGGGAGATGAAAGCATGTGAATCTCCTGGTGACAAGCCTTCTTGTACACGTAGAGGCCAAAGCGTGTAACATCCTGTTCAGGAGGGGTTGTGCAGTGGTCAAGCTTCCTGTGAAAGAGGTGATGGGGAGGAGGGAGAAGATCCTGTCATCAGAAGGACCAGTATCTTAACCTGCCTTGCTACAGCAGACCACAGACTGATGTATCCTCCCCTATATGCTGCCCTGCTTCTCCCACTGCTGTGTTTCTTTCACTGGGGAGTGTGGTGTCTGCCAGGATGCAATGGGATGTCAGCTCAGCTGGGAGCTGTTTGAAGAGCTCAACACACAACAAGGCAATGTTCCCTTCTGGGCCAGGGTTCCTTAGCAAAGTTTCCATTCACAAAAGGGACCTGATGTTAGGGATTTAGCTGTCAAGCACTGAAAGCGATACCGTCAGGGTGCAGGACAGCTGAATTTGGCCAAGAGCCTTAACAGCTGCTAAAAGAAAGGAAGTGGCCCATCACCAGGACACGCTCTATGCTATCTGTAACGACAAACTGCAGCTCTGGAGCACAGGCCTGCTTCCTAGCATCTGCCTTGCAGAGACATCTGAAATGCTTTCAGCTCTCCACATGCTTTAGAAAGCTTTGGGGCTTTCTTTGGGATCCTGGAAGT
Organism: Pezoporus wallicus; assembly: GCF_028554395.1. Classification (NCBI taxonomy): domain Eukaryota; kingdom Metazoa; phylum Chordata; class Aves; order Psittaciformes; family Psittacidae; genus Pezoporus; species Pezoporus wallicus. The sequence goes on along the minus strand of NW_026635101.1, from coordinate 73,174 downwards.
GGCTTTTGAGGGGTACTTCTGGAGACAGGTTTGGGCAGAGAACAAGGGAGGGCAGGTTCTGCTGATGGGCTGACCCATGTATAACAGTGAAGGACCTTGAGGCCCCTGGGGAGCTGGGGGGTGTGTTTGGCTGTAGGGTGTCCATATGTGTGTGAGGCAGTGCTAGTGCAGGTGAGGTGTGCAGAGGTGCTGAGTTTGTCCAGCCTCCTCAGGGGATGCTGGGTGCTTCTAGGAGGGTTGGTAGGGCTTGATGGTCGTTTTGGATGCTCTCGGGTCCTGCAGTGTGGGTTTGTTACAACCGCTGGTGTTAAACCTAGGCACACCAAAGAAATATTAGCAAACCACAACAAATTTGACATCAGCTTTTTGGACTTTGGTCCACCTCTGCCAGGCAACGCAGCAGCACCTTGTTTTCTGCACTGAACAACTTCAGGATTCAACTTGTTCTTTAATCCAGCCTTAACCTAAATGTGGGCCGGTTCATCCCTAGGTCCAGAGAAGGGCAATGGAGCTGATGCAGGGCCTGGAGCACAAGTGTGATGGGGAACACTGAGGGACCTGGGGGGGTTCAGTCTCAGGAGGGACCTTATTGCTCTCTACAACTGCCTGAAAGGAGGATGGAGCCAGGAGGGGCCTGGGCTCTGCTCCCAAGGAGCAAGGGATGGGACAAGAGGAAATGGCCTCCAGCTGCACCAGGGGAGGTTTAGGCTGGATACTGGGAACAACTCCTTCCCCAAAGGGCAGTCAGGCATTGGAACAGGCTGCCCAGGGCAGTGCTGGAATCACCGTCCCTGGAAGCATTCACAAACCGTGTAGATGAGGCCCTCAGTGCCATGGGTTAGTGGTGGCCTTGGCAGTGCTGGGGAATGGTTGGACTGGGTGATCTTGGAGGTCTTTTCCAACCTTGCTGATTCTGTCTCTGGTCCCCAGTCTGGGATAGGAAGAGCTGCTGGTAGCCAGGAATGCAGCCTGCTTGGACTGGAGGAAGGCTGTGGGGAAGGGGGGATGGCGGTGGGGCCAGCGCTGGCTTCCTGTGGCAGTTATCAGGTGTGTTCTGGAGCTGCCTGGAGAGATAAGTTTTCCAGGAAGTGGGTGTAATGGAGAACTCCCTGTGGTCTGCTCCTGACCTGTGCTCCAGGGAGGGGGAGGGGGATTGGGAATGGGAGGACTCCTGGAGGGTGAACCAGGGTCAGCTTTCCAGGAGCAGTGCTGGAGGATGGACACGCAACCCCTTTGTGTCCTGCCTTCCCTTAGAGCATTCAAGAGGCACTTCTGCAGCACGCCGCCTCCTGAGGCATTCCCAATGCTTCATCCCCTTTGATAGTCCTGCCCGGACCCTGCTCTTTTCCCCAGCTGGGGTCTGCCACTGTGCCCAGCAGCAGTCCTGTCCCTTGTGTCCCATTTAGGTGACCACGAAGTCTTGTAGCACTAAGCTCAGTGTTCCCATCCTGCTGTGTCACAGCCCCTGGTCTGGTTTCCTCCCAGACCCTTGAGCATGCAGAGACCATCCAGAGGGAAGACCAAGACAGAGAGGGAATGCTGTAAAACAGAGTTTAGCTGAACAGATGCTGATCCAAGGGCGTGATGCAGAGCTCTAGCTTGCTGAGCTGCTGTGCAGCTGGACAGAGCAGTTGTGCTTGGCTCTGGCTGTCTCCTGCTCTTGAACTCCAGGCTTTCCCTAGCTGCTTGCAGTTTGGTGATTAAAACCACAAACAAGGTGCCTGCTGCTTCCCTTTGAAAGATAAGGGATGGTCTAGGGTTTCCTGTGACGTGGATGGGAGATTAGATTGTGGCGTGGTGAGCACACAGGGGTGGAATTAAAGGGGCTCTTGCCTGTATCCGGGCAGATGGGATCCATCAGCAGCAGGTCTGTGTGGGCAGTGAGCTCTGCTCTGCAGCCTGTGCTGGGGTTATAGGAACAGAGGGGGATGCAGGTTCTGTCTCGTGCCCCATGAGATGTGAAGCTCAGTGGGTCATAGGTGGGGAAGCAAGTGACACTGGGGTGAGAAGTCACTGCCTGAGGTCCCAGCTAAGCGGTGAGGACACACTAAATTGCCTTGTCACAAGCCAAAGCAGGACTTAAAACCCCTTTCCTTTGTTTCCAATGCTCCAAACACCACCCGCCATGGGAGCGCTTCTGCTGGTCCAGGCACCTCTGCTCCGGCACAGGCTGGTCTCTGTGCTGAGGGTGCCCAGTCTCCTGGGTGCTGTGGCTGTTCCATGAAGGGTGCAGAGGCAGGAAGCGATAGGTGAGGCTGTCTGTTCCCGAGGAATGCCTGGAGTCATAGCTCCTTGCTGCCACTCCAGGACCAACGTGGCAAACTGGGATTGTTGTAAATGACTGCAGCCCTAATCAGAGCCTCTCACATGCTTGGTTACAGTCTGAAACGCTGTCCCCAGTTTGGTACAACCAGGGAGCACTGCCTGGAGCCCACAGTGATTCCCGGGGGGAGGCACCAGGGGAAGGAGCAGTCTGAAACCAGCCAGAGCCTGGTCCATGTTCCTGTGGGTGGGAGGTGCAGCAAAGCAACAGGGACGGGGCAGGCCCACATCTGGAGTCATTGTGCTTGCTGGTGGGAAGGGGGCAGCTCCCCCATTCCCTGCCATGGCTTAGAGGAGATGGTGTGTGTCTCTGCACCCAGCTCTGTGCAGCTCCATGAGGACCTGGGGCGGGAGCAAGGGACCGTAACTGATGGACAAGTGTTTTGGCACTGACTGATGCTTTTCTTGGCTTCTGCAGCCCGTCTCCAGAGGAGGGAATGGGTGATGAATTCGACCTGATGGATCACTCGGATCTCTACATCCTCGACTTCAGTACGTGAGCACTCCCTGCCTGGCTTGTGCCTCTCACCACAGGGTGCCCTGCAAGCAGGCCCTGCTGTGAAGCACCATCCCATGTCCTCAATGGCTCCAAGTCCCTACCTCTTGTTGGCAGGCAGCTGTCTCGGGCTGGTGTACATGGCTTAAGCCTGGCCTCATGGCTTTTCCTACACACAGGCTTGTTGTGGGAGCACAGGAGACTGCTCTAGACTGTCCCTGGTGTGCACCCTGCCTTGTCCCTCACAGGGGTGGCCAGGGTGCTCTGCCTGGTTTCCCATGGTCCTGACTGCACAATTCCTGACCCCAGAGTGTCTGGCCAAGGCCTGCTGTGCCTAACCACCTTCTCCCTGCAGGCCCCAGCCTAAAGACGCTGTGTAAGTTAGCAGTGATTCAGTACAGCCTGGACCAGTCCTGCCTTCCCCACGACATCAGGTACTGTGTGCCCTGCTGGGAGGGCTCCCTCTCCTTGGGGTGCTCTAGCCCTGCCTGAGGGCTGCCTGCTCCAGCCCTCGGCACTGTGGTGATGCTTTCTCTCACTGTACCCCATCGCTGTGTTACAGATGGGAGCTCTCGGCCATGACGACAAACAGCACCATCAGCCGCCCCATCGTCTCCTCCCAGGGCTGATGTCGGTTCGTCCCTCCACCGCCCTGCCCTCGCCCCTCCACACACTGACCTCTTGCTCTACTGCCTGCATGAGTTTTTAGCCCTTTCGATCAAGGAAACGGTGAGCTCAGTTCATCTTGCCCCAGCCAGGCCTCCCTCTGCCCTCGTCTTCCTTTGGGCAGCATGAGTGTGCAGGCAGAGCTGGCCACTGGGGAAGGAACTGGCTTGTCCCAGCAGCACAACTGTGAACTCCCCTCTTTGCTGATGGATCCAGCACCTCCTGCCTTCCTTCACCTTGCCTATGGAGCTGCAGCTGCACTGGCCTGGTCCCTGGCCACTTTCCAAGGGCCTGAATCAACTCCTAGCACCAGCCATGGCCCTGGGGTTGGCTTGGGGCTATGAACTGTTCCTGTGCTGCCTCCAGAGAGCAGGGATCTTCATGCCTGCACACGCCAGTGCTGACCAGCTTCCTGGCACCAGACAGCAAGGTCCCAGCCCCACGCTGAGCCTGATGTGGAGGCCTGGGCCCAGCTGGACTCTCTGCCCAGCTCCCTTGTGAAACAGCAACCAGGGGGGTTTTATAAATGCTGAGGCAGACTTGGCTCCTGCTGCTCTGTGTATCCTGGCAGGCAAAGGGGGAGAGGTCTGGGAGGGGACAGACTGGACCGGGTGCTTTCCCACACAGCTGCTATGAGCTGCTGTGAGCCTTGGGGGGGAAAAGAGGAGCTGGGTCCCCCCCAGCATCCTGCCCCAGGGAGGGCGGTGGGCACAGAGGGCTGTGCTGAGTCCCTTCCCGTGACAGTGTCTGCTGGGACAAGGAGATGTGGTTAAAGCCAGGGAAGCGCTCAGGGTGTTCCCTGCCCTGTCAAGTCACAGTGCAGCTGAGAGGAGGTGGTGGCTGTGCGCCAGGAACCGGTGGCAGAGGGCCCAGGCCACGTCCCCTGCTCTGAGGGTGGCAGGGAGCCAGGGTCAGGAGCTGCTCCTCCAGCAGCACAGGGTGGCAGAGGGCACTGCAGGCTGTGGCAGGGGGCCAGTGCAGGTGCAATGGAGCAGCCTGGGGTGGCACGAGAGCAGTGAAAGCCCCATGGCAAGAGAACAGACGCACCACAAGTGTGACAAGAGGTTGTTCTTCATGCACTGGCAGCACCTTGCCGTGGTGGGTGACAAGCAACAAGGGCAGGGCTGGGGCCCTGAATGGAGCCAGGGTGTGCTGAGAGCACACGGGTTACCTGTGAGGGCTGGGTGGGCATCTCCCATGCATAATGCACCAGCTCAACCAGCTACCTCAGCCACAGGCTTTCTCTCAATGCTGGAGGCTTTCTGCCCTTCCCCAGCACTGAAGCACCAAGCTTGCTCTCCTTGTAGGGTGCCAGGCACTGGAAACACCCATGGACTGGGCAGCGTGGCACTGAGCACAGGGGCTCTGTGGGGTGTTCTGGGCTCTGTGTGAATGGCTGTCACTGGGGAAAATCACAATCCTGGGACACTGAATGGAGACAACAGGCTCAGTGCCCCATGGCAGCCGCCTCTAGGGGAGACAGCCTTCGGTGGGGAGGTTTCTCTGTGAAGAAAGGAAGGGGCTCACCAGGGTCCCAGGCACCACTTCAAGGGTTTTCTCAGGTTCAGGGGGGCTGTGGCCCTGACCACCCCCTGCCAGGACTCTGCTGCAGACCTGGGCATGGACGCTGCTCACTGGTCCCTGGTGCGTTTCCTTGTATCGGCTCCCTGTCGCAGCACCAGCTCAGTCATCAGTGGTGCTGGAGGGCTGCTGCTGCACCAGCCACAAGCCCTCAGCTTCTCATGGACCTTCTGCTGGGCCGGCAACAGCAGTGGGGCAGGAGCTGGGCGGATGTGTGCCCCGCTGGGAGATCCCTGCTACCTTCATCAGCACCCCCTCCTGAGAGGCCAGGTTTGCTTTAAAGACCCTGGCTTCCTTTTATTGCTTCCCCTCTCAGATTGCAGCGCCTGCCAGGGCTATTTTTAGCAGGCTGCCTTCTAAAAATAGCCCCGGGCTGTTTGGGTTGCGTCAGGAGAGGTAACCCTGCACACCCCAGGAGGGTACAAAAGAAGGCCGGCAGGGAGCAGCAGGGTCAGCAGGTTCAGACGCAGCCAGAGGCGAAGGAGGGAGCAGCATCCCAGTGCCAGCAGCATGACCATCTTCTGCAGCCACTGCCACAGGCCGCTGCAGGCAGAGATGAGCTGCCTGCCCAGGAGGGGCAAGGAGATGCCCAGGGCCTCCAAGCCATTCAGGTGAGCGAGCGAGCTCCCTCCCGCAGCACTGAGGTGAGGTCTCCTAGCTGGGGAGAGCACAGACCAGCTTCTGCAGTGTCCCATGGGCCTTGCAAGGGGCTAGCACCAGACTAGGACAGCAGGGTTGCTGCTGGTGCATGGGGAGGCAGCGTGGGAGGTTGGAGGGGCAGAGGGATTCCAGATGTGAAGACAGATGTGATGGGCTTGCATTCTGGCACTGGGTGCAGTTTCCATCCTTGGTGGGAGGTCTCTGGGGAGGGCCCAAGCATTCCCAAAGCACATGTCGTTGTCTAACCTGGCCCCTAGCAAGAGGGGCACCAGCAACGGCATCCCCCTGGGCAGCTGTGGGGGGCAGCCTGCTCCCATTGCACCAAAGCAGCTGCCAAGAGTTTGCTGTCCCAGAAACAGCTGCCATGGGCACCAAGCATCTCCATTCACATTCCTGAGCTCACATTTCTCCCCATGGCCGCAATTAGGGAATGCTGTCCCTCTCCCTGCCCAACGGTTGGCTTTGCAGGTCAACCAAGAGTGCCTCCAAGGCTCGCCGGGACCAGATCAACATGGAGCTGCAGGCACTGCGCTCCCTACTGCCCATCTCGGCACGGGAGAAGGAGCGGCTCTCCTACCTCCACACCATGGCCCTGGTGTGCCTCCAGCTGCGGGGGGCTCAGCTTTTCCCCCCAGGTACCCACTGCACCCCACGTGAGCTTCGCTCTGCGTGGGGCACTGCTCCTGCCCCACCACGGCAGCGCTTCACCCTGTGATCCATCCCCCCTGCAGGCTGCGCTGCTCCTGCAGGACCAGCCCTCGGCACGGAGCTGCTCTCCCTGCTCCCGGGGTTCCTGCTGGTGCTCTCTGCCGATGGCAAGCTGGTCTACATCTCAGAGAACGTGGCCCAGGTCCTGGGCCTCTCCATGGTAAGGCCTGCTCACTGCGGTCACTGTCCCCACGTACCTTTCCTGTGTGCCTGTGGCTCCAGCGAGCTGCCCGGCTCACGGCAGCACACACAGACCACAACGGCAGCCCCTCTGTTGTCAGGTGGAGCTGCTTGCCCATGGGGACATGGTCTTTGACATCCTAGACCAGCAAGCCCACGAGGACGTGCGCAAGAAGCTCCTCCTCGCCCAGGAGGAGCCGGGCAGGGGTAAGGGAGGCCTTGGCTGGCATCTCACAGATGCTGCTGCCCTGCTCCAGCCCTTCAGGACTGCCAGGGCCAGCGAGGGAGCCCTGCCCGGTTTGTTTCCCTGCAGAAGTCACGTTTGTGTGTGAGATGCGCACCTCCAAGGCCTTTCAACTGCAGCACAAGGGGAACCGGGCCGTGGTGGTGCGCGGGCGCTTCACGGCCCTGCGCTGGCCGCCCTCCCGCTCCACCACAGCCTTCCTGGCCCTCTGCAGCCCGGTGAGGCGGCTGCCTGCGGACGCTGGCTCCCAGGAGGACCTGTTCCAGAGCACACACAGCCTAGACATGACATTTACCGATGCCACGGAGAGGTGAGGCTGCTCACACCGCAGCCATAGCTGCACGTTTCCCTTCAGCAGCCCTGCGTGTGCGAGGCTCTCTCAGATACTGCCCAAGCCTCTTGCCTCCCTTGTTTGCATCGCTGTAGCCCTGCTGTTTTGTTCTCTCCTCCCATCTTGTCACAGCTGCTCCTTGCTGACATGGTGCAGACCCTGCCCTCAGTCCCCCTTCCCCTTGTCTTCCCCAGTGTCACCTACCACCTGGGCTACCACAGGGAGGAACTGATGGGTCAGTCGTGGTACAGCCTCCTGCACCCTGAGGATGCTGACCTGGCAGCCTCCCAGCACAGGGCCGTGGGTGAGTGTCAGACCTGGGAACACGTGTATTTTCCTGTGGTTACCCCGGAAAAGTGCCTGTCCAGGACAACAGAAACAGAGGGGACTTAGTCCTGCATGCTGTCGCTTCGTGCTCCAAAAAGGATGAACTAGAGAATCACTTACATGCTCCATACACTGCCTATAAGGTCACACGTAGCTTTCAAGCTTGGGAACACAGGTGCCCTGCTTTGCCACAGTGCAGAGAGGAGGAGCAAGCCTGCTTGAGCCCCAGCTAAAAAGGGAGGGCAGGACTGGCACAGACCTGGCTCCACCACCTGTGGCTTCTGTGGCGCTGGGGCCACAGCAGCGGCTGACTGCAGTCCCCACCACGCACCCGCGGGGTCCCCCGGCAGCACTGCCCCTGTGCCCCGTGCCTGGCTCAGGCTAACGCAGCTCCTCGCCCGCAGCGCTCGGGACCGGCGCCGCAGCAGACCCCGCCGTGCTGCGCGTCCTGCGCAGGGACCGCACCTGGGCCTGGCTCCACGTGTCAGCGCGGCGGGACGGCGGGGGCCGCTCCATCACTTGCACCGGCCGCTGCCTCAGGTGAGGGCTCGGGCGGGAGGAGGGCAGCGAGGGGCCGTGCCCCCGGAGCCTCCCCTCACCCCGTGTCCGCTGCAGGGAGGAGGAGGCGGCGTACTTGCGGGCCCGGCAGCACCGCCACACGCCCCGTTCCACGGCCCCGCCGCCTGCCGCCGCCCCGCCGTGCCGGGAGCTCAGCCTGCTGGCCGCTCAGCTCCGCGCCCTGGCCGACAGCCTCTCGCCGCCCGCCGCCGCCGCCGCCGCGGACTGGCCCTGGTTCGAACCCGAGCCGGAGGCCGAGGCCTGGCCCCGGGGCCCGAACGCCGCCGCGCCGGCCTGTCTCCTAGGCAACGGGTTGGAGGGGGCGTGGCCCGCAGCTACGCACGCACACTACGCACCCTGCCTGCGCCAATAAACGCCTTTCCCCACCCGCGTGACTCCGTGTTACTCGCGCACCGTCACTTCCGCTTCCGCGTGTAGCTTCCGCCCGCACCGGGGATGCGGCGGCCGCGGCCCGGCGGGTACGGAGCCGCTGCTGAGCAGCAGCAGCAGCAGCAGCAGCAGCAGCAGCATGAGCATGAGCATGAGCATGAGCATGAGCATGAGCCGCTCGCGGGGCTGGAGGCGGCGGACAGCGACAGCGACGACAGCAGCAGTGACGGCGGAGAGAGCCCTCTGGGGGAGGAGGAGGAGGAGGTGGCGGGGGCCTGCGGGACAGGTGAGGGCCGCCTCGCTCCGGCGGGCCCACCGGGGAGGGCGGCGGTCCCAGCCCCGGACGTGCCGTCACCCCTCAGGGCGCTGAGCACGATGGGGCGGGTTGGGTCTTGGCATCGCCCTGAAGCAGCACATATCGCGGCGTGGCCGCCCGTGCGGTGCAACGAGAATTGCAACGGCGTGGTCCCCTTCCTCCATTCCGGCTCCTTCACTCCAGTGCTGCTTAGTGTGTTTTGGTGGATTTTTGTCCAATCTGGATGAGAGCATAGATGGCACTGAGCTGGCTGGGAGCGCTGATCTGCGGGAGGAGTCTGGACAGGCTGGATCCAATTGGCTGTGGCCAGTAGTGTGAGATTCAACCAGGCTCAGTGATGGGTCACACCAACCCCATGCAGCGCTCCAGGCTTGGGAAGAGTGGCTGGAAAGCTGCTCATGGAAACGGACGTGGGGGTGCAGCTTGAGGCTGTTTTCCCTTGTCCTCTGCCTTGTTCCTTGGGAGCAGAGCCCAGCCACCTCCTGGCTCCATCTTCCTGTCAGATAGCTGTAGAGAGCAGTAAGGTCCTCCCTGAGCCTTCTCTTCTCCAGACTAACCCCCCCCCCCCCCCCAGTTCCCTCAGCCATTCCCCATCATGCTTGTGCTCCAGGCCCTTTACTAGATTAGATATAAGGAAAAAGTCCTTTACTGTAAGGGTGGTGAGGGACTGGAATGGGTTGCTCAAGGAAGTTGTGAATGCTCCATCCCTGGTGGTGTTCAGGGCCAGGTTGAATGGAGTCTTGGGTGACTTAGTTTAGTATGAGGCCCCCCTGCCATTGGAACTGGATGATCTTAAGGTACTTTCCAACCCAAACCATTCTGTGATTGCCATCCTCTGGACCTGCTCCAACACAATGAGGGGCCCAAAACTGAACACAGGATTCAAGGTGTGGCTTCACCAGTGCCCAGTACAGGGGGATGATCACTGCCCTGGCCCTGCTGCCACACTGGTGCTGATACAGGTCAGGATGCTCTTGGCTGCTTCTTGGCTCACGTTCAGCTCCATCAGTCGGCACCCACAGGTCCTTTTTCTCCAGGCAGCTTTCCAGCCACTCTGCCCCAAGCCTGGAGCATTTCTCTGACATCTTGTAAGCCTGTGCTATTTTAAGGGTATTGTTTTGGAATTGCAGCCAAATGGAGTATTGTAGTGAAAGTAACCATGTCTTGTCTGTCTCCGTAGGATGTCAGAATAACTTCCACATCATTCTTCCTTCCCTTTAATGCTTTCTTTGTCCTTTTTGACTGTCCTTGCTCATAGTCTTTCATTTGTATGTGTGGCAATGCTTTGAGTATCCAGTGATACTCAGATATTGCCTTCTATAGTGATTAATTGCTCTGTTACCCCAGTATCTTGTATAATTAGTTTGGATTTGAACAGCAGCACAGTGGCACATGCTTTTGTCTAAATCCTAGAGTCATTTGTTTTCTGGATAGACAGTGTTCCCTTAACCCTTCCCAGAGGACTGATGGGCTTTGACAGAGCAGGGTTCCTGGGTGCTTAGAGAAAGGAAAAAGAAAACATTGCTTGAGGCAGCACGTTGATATCATCCAGTAAATGTACTGAGGATATGAGTAGATTCTGAAGCAGAAAGTCTTGGTGATTGCCAAGATGAGAGTGACTGGGAGGATGAGTCCATGCTCTGAGCCAGTGTGACTGACCTTATGTTGATTCCTGAATTTGGCAGCAGATGTGGGCAGAGCGCTCAGGAAGCTGTGTCACAGGGCAGCACACTGGGTTTGCATGGCAAGGGTTGTAGCAAGGGTGGCTTCTGTGAGAAGATGCCAGAAGCTTCCCTCATGTCCCATTAGTTCAGCCTTGGTCAAGGGCTTTAGCGATGGCAGTAGCATCTCTGTGATAACATTAGAGGGCAGGAGCACCTCTGCTCTTGAGCCAGGCTGAAAGAACTGGGCTGGTTCAGCCTGGAGGAGAGAAGGCTCCAGGGACACCTTAAAGCAGCTTCCAGTGCCTAAAGGGGTTGACAAGAAATCTGGAGAGGGACTTCTGACAAGGGCCTGTAGGGACAGGACAAGGGGGAATGGCTTTAACCTGACAGAGGGGAGATTGAGATGAGACATTAGGAAGAAATTCTTCCCTGTGAGGGTGCTGAGGCCCTGGCACAGGGTGCCCAGAGAAGCTGTGGCTGCCCCATCCCTGGCAGTGTTCAAGGCCAGGCTGGACACAGGGGCTTGGAGCAACCTGGTCTAGTGGAAGGTGTCCTTGCCCATGGCAGGGGTTGGAACTGGATGAGCTTTAAGGTCCCTTCCAACACAAACCAGTCTGGGGTTCTATGAATGAGGGGGTGGGAAGTGCCTTGGGAAGCTGTTCAGTTCAGGTATCTCTTCACTTTCTTCCAGATCTCTCTCACATGTCTTTTGAGGAGCTGCTGCAAATGCAGAATGACTCAAGAACAAGTGTGTGCAAGCAAATGCCCAGGGGGAAGAAAACTGCCAAACCTACCAAAGCTCCAGCGAAGCAGCAGCAAGGCAAAAAGGGGTAAAGAGGTGGCTCTGTCACCAGAAAACTGCCTGTGTGTTCTCTGCACTGCAGAAGTTATACTGGGAGCTCTTTGCTGTGTTTCCATTGCCTTGGAGTTGGTGTAGCTGTCCTTGAATGTGCTACACGATAATGTGTTTCACTATAGTGTTTCATTTGGGAATGCTCTGTTGCTGTTTCAGAGCTCTTAATATCCTGTCCTGTTCAAACCCCCCACCTGTAACTTGATAGCTAAATCAGCACTCAATTCCTTTGCACCCTCTGTGTTAAGGCTCTTTTAACCCATGCATGCTATGCTTGTCTCTGAAGCTGTGTAATAGTACTTTACTTATGTTACTTGGGCCCTACATTGTTACCTGCTGCTTTCTAACCCTGTGGCATTTTCTGCCTGGCTTCTGCTGGCTGGGGAGTTGTAGAGACAGTGACTTGTTCTGGTATTTCATTCCTCTTGATGCTCATATGTGTTGACACCTCCTCACTCCCCCAGCATTCATCATCACAGACTGTTCCCTGTGTTCAACACCACAAAAACTATCAGATTTAGATCTTTTCACGGTGCTCCACAGGCCCTCACTGGTAACAGCTGTAATACCATTACCCTTTGTATGCTCTACTTAGCTGGTTTTCAGTCCTTAGGGTTGTATCTAAGTGATTTGAATAGTTTTCCTCTGTTACACTGGCATTCCCTAACCTATTGATGAATGTTTCTTTTGCTGCAAACAGTTGATTACAATAATAGTTCTGCTCTGTCTTTTACCCAGGTCTGGGGGGCACTTTGAGTGCACAGTGTCTCTCTTTCTGCCACACAGTTTGTATAATCCTGTTTTTATTGAATTCCCCTAATCCTTTAAGTGGTGCATTGCTCTAAATCTCACATGCTGTTTCTCTCATAGTTTTGTTCTGGAAGTGAGCTGCTTAGAAAAAGAGCTTCAGGGAAATGCCCTGGAACTGAGCAGGCTTCAGCTTTGGCCTCTCTATAGCTCTCAGATCAGTGCAGAAATTCCCAACTCTGTTCTCATTTTACAGTGTATTAGTCAGGAGTGGATGAGTTGGTAAGCCAGGAATAGAAGAGGGTTGGTGCATGATGAATGAAAATATGGAGAGGAATACGTGGCCCATTTACTGATGGAGTGGTGGTATAGATCAGTTCTAGATCGTTTGGTTGTAGTAGCCTTGACCAATGCACCTACCTCTCTGTAGGTACGGTGCGCACTGAGTGGAGAGTCTGCTGCTCTGGCACTGTGCACTAATACTCTCATGAGGGTCTGGCTGACCTCCTGACACGTTACCTGCGCCTCATTCTGTCCTCTGCTGCTCTTAAGTACACTTTTCTCTTTTTCAGGCCGTTGGAGATGTCTGCCAAGAAGCCTGTACCTTTTCTGCGCCAGGTCGTCTCTGTCAGAAAGAAGGTGAGTGCTTCTCTCCCCAGCTGGGGAGCTGACTTCCCTCAGTGACGCTGTTAGATGACACGGGCTGTTTCTGGAGGGTCAGGGCTTGGTGAGCACAGGTAGTGCTGGTGTTTCTCTGAGTGCAGGAGCAGCTGCTCTCTGTATAACCTGCTGCCCTGCAGGATGTACAGCTAGAGGAGTAACTTAAATGTTTGAGCCCCAAGTGTATCTAGAAGATGTAATGGCTGCCATCAGTGACAGTTGCACTGAAAGCGGTGGTCATTGTTCAGTACTAATCACCCTGGAAGTTCGTATGTCCACCTAGTCTCTAATCTGAGTATAACATTGATTTATCATTGCTGGATTATATTAATACATTAATTTCCACAGTTAGAGATCTCTTTTTGTGTGGTTTTTTTTGTATGACCTGACCAGGGTAATCTGTGAAAACCTAGATAGGTTTGAATTCCCAAATCCATCACCTTGACAACACACGTTCAGCCAGCTCTTGGTCTGGGAGTTGTAGGTGTTTGGAGGCAGCACTTCAGTTGCTGTTCTTTGAATTGGCTGCTCCTGGGTGGTAGACTTGCATATGGAAATGCCAGTTGCTTGGCAGGTTGGATGCAGGTGTGATTGACTTGGTGAGGGACTGCTGTCCCATTACTGGACTCTGTCTTTGCCATCTGCAGATGTTTTCAGTGGTGCTGCATGATATTGCTAGTACGAAAAAGTCAAGGTCTGATCCATGGAAGGACAGTAAGCAGGCTGTTAATAGGATTATCTTGGCCACAGGTCTTACCTTTGCCTTCCCTGCCTTCAGGTCCACAGAGACCCTCGATTTGATGACCTCTCTGGAGAGTATAAGCCTGAAATATTTATGAAGACTTACAGCTTCCTGGACAGTATCAAGAAGCAGGAGAAAGAGGTGATGCTGTGTGCCTGTCCTTGGCCAGAAGAGCCTTGCTTTGGCAAGGGCAGCTTCTGCCTTTCGCAGTGGAGGTGGCAGCAGGCAGTGATCCAGCTTTCTGCTGTCTTCTTCAGATGATTCAGAAACAGCTGAAAAAATGCCGGAACGTGGAGCAGAAGGAGAAACTCCAGCAGCTCCTGAACCGCATGGTGAGTTCAGTGCAGCATCTCCTCTCCTGTGAGACAATGCACTATGACCTGAGATCTGCCTGGGTGCTGACATCGGTCATCCTTTCTGTGCAGACACAGCAAGAACAGGCACAGAAAAAGCAGCAGAAATTGAGGGAGAGGGAGCTCTCTTGGAAGAGACAACAGAGGGAATTGGCCAAGCAGGGAAAGAAGCCCTTCTTCCTGAAGAAATGTAAGTACTCAGCATGAACGTGCTCCAGGAAGACCTATTACTACTGACAGGAATCCCAGCACTGGAACTGAGCTGACTATAATACTCCACAGAGCTGTGGAGAGATTGTTCTAGTGCTGGTATTCAAGTGACAAGTCAGGCCTGGAGCCAGGGAGGGAGAGGTGAGGAAGGGCTGGTCTGTAGAGGTGATCCAGGCTTCATTTTGAAGTTTTTAACCTTGCTCCCTCTTCTTTACAGCTGAGATGAAGAAACTGGAGCTAGCTGATAAGTATGCAGAGTTGAAGAGGAGTGGGAAGCTGGAAAGCTTCCTGAACAAGAAGAGGAAGAGGAATGCCATCAAAGACAAGCGCCGCCTGCCCTCGCAGAAGAGCTTGTGACTGCTGGACAGACATGCTCTTGTCTGGCACTGGGACTCGCTCTGTCTGGGCCAGGCCCTTTTCCTGGTATCTGTCTGTCACTGTACAGTGCTGACGTAGGGCAGCAGAGTCTGAACTAAAGAAAATAATGCTTTTTGTAGCTGAAACGTCCTCTTTGCTGTGGTTTACACCACACCTGGGTGGTGACAAGTCTGTCATGCAGGTGCACTTGTCACTGAGAGCTGTCCCTGTCCATGCACCTGCCCATCTCTTCCTGTAGCTGTGAGAGCACAAGCCCTCCCCTGCATTGCTGCCTCTACTCCAGCTGTTACTATTCACCACCTGAGGTGGGAATAGGAAGCCTCTCAGCCTCTCTTGGGCAGAGAGGCTCTAGTTCAGAGCAGGGCTAGCACTGGCTTCAGAGCAGGTTGCCCAGGGCTTTTTCAGTTGGCTCTGGGAAAATCCAAGGACAGATGCAACCACCTCTCTTGGCCTCTGCTCCACTGCTTTGGCTTCTCAAGATGCAAACTCCTTTTAATCCTGATCTAGGAAGCCTGCCTGGTTTTAGCCCCTACGTATTGTCTTGTTCTCAGGGAAGTGCCTATCCCCATCTTCTCTTGTCATAGGTCTGGGGTGTGAGAAGAAAAGGGGTCTGTTAGGTCTCCCCAAAGCCTCCTCTTCCTGAGTGTGCATAAACCCTGTTGTTCCCTCAGCCTTTCCTTGCAGTGCTCCTGCCTCTGACAACTTTCACATCCTCAGATAGAGTCAGCCCAGAGGACCAGCATCTATCTTCTGGGGGAGCAGCCTGGATGCAGTGTCTGGATGTGGTCTCACAAGTGCAGTGTACGAAGTAAAACGCCTCCGTTTGCCTTTATTCCTGGCAGCAGTGCCAGTACAGACAAAAGTGAACCTCTGGGAGTTAATGCCTCTCTCTCCAACATTATATTTGAGCACCAGCTCTCTTGTTTCTCCTCACTCATTTTCCCCATCTCCTGTAGCTGTGCTGACAAGGAGGTGTGGATGTGACGCAGACAAGCTGACAGGTCAGTGCATGTGCTGGGTGTCTCAGCTGTGCAGGGCACAGTGCCCCTGGGCACAGCTGTGCTGTGGGGAGCCTGGAGAAGGGCCTTGTGATGAGCAAGAGATGGAATGATGAGCAATTCTATCACACCCACCCAAGGGTGCTGCTAAGCATCTGCATTTCCTGTGGGTGCAGCAAGATCTGCTCTGATGATGGGTTTTGGTGCGACTTGGGCAAGGCAGGAGAAATAGGACATACCAGCTTGGCTAGAGACCATATGGGGATCCTCAGCTGCCTTTAACCTGTGTGTGGTTTACTGCTTTGTGCTGTGCTGGCTCCTGCTTCCTCTTCTTGTCTCAGGATGTGGCATGCAGAGCCTGCAGCATCCTTGTGCTTTCAGAGGAGAGTTTGGTGGCAGCACCAAGCCCAAGGCTGTCCTGACTCTTGTGGCATTGGTCTTCTGGTTTCTGCTCTCATGTTTTAATTCAAAGGTGAGCAAACCTCCACCTGTACTTCAGTGCAAGAAGGGAAGAAGACAGGAGCCTGGACAGGCTGGAGGTGGCTCACCCCTGTGTCACAGCTGCCAGGGCCTTGCTGAGGGACCATGTGGGAGCAGCATTCCTGAGTCCATGTGTACCCATCCCTGCTGGTAGGCCCTGCCCAGCTGGGAACAGACCTAGTGCACCCCCAAAGCAGCCCTGCCTTCTCCTCCTGCTCCTCTGGAGCCAAATGCCTCTGTCCTGCAAGGTGGGCTGTCACCCACTTCTGTTCAGCACATTAGTGGTGAGGAGTGAGCCCATGGGCCTGTTTCTGCCTGCCAGCTCCTGGGCCCATAACCTGCAGCAGGGGAAGCCCTGGGGCATTGCCCAGCTCAAGCAGTGCTGTGGTGGCACTGGGGCAGGTGGCAGCAGGTCCAGAGAAGGGAACGGAGCCGGTGCAGGGCCTGGAGCACAAGTGTGATGGGGAACAGCTGAGGGACCTGGGAGGGTTCAGTCTGGAGAAGAGAAGGCTCAGGGGGGACCTTATCGTTCTCTACAACTGCCTGAAAGGAGGATGGAACCAGGAGGGGGCTGGGCTCTGCTCCCAAGGAACAAGGGATGGGACAACAGGAAACAACCTCAAGCTGCACCAGGGGAGGTTTAGGCTGGATATTGGGAACAATTGCTTCTCCAAAGGGCAGTCAGGCATTGGAACAGGCTGCCCAGGGCAGTGATGGAGTCACCGTCCCTGGAAGTGTGCACAAACTGTGTAGGCCATGGGTTAGTGGTGGCCTTGGCAGTGCTGGGGAATGGTTGGACCTGATGATCTGAAGGTCTTCTCCAACCCAGCTGATTCTATGCTTCTAACCTCTCCAGAGCGATTTGTACCGTGAGGAAAGCTGCTCTTTCCTGTGGCCTCCCAGCATAAGGAGTCAGTTGGGTTGTTATACTCATTTCTGATGGTGTCTTGGCCATGTGTCTCTTACCAACCTACCCTGGTGTCCCCCCAGGTGGAATGTGTGGGGACTTGCTCTGGGGGTTCCTGGGGAAAGCAGCCATTGGGCATGGTTGGCATCACTACTGTAACTGCATATGATTGCACAGGCATAATGGCAGCTGATAAAGCTTCTACCCCTACTCCCCAGTGACACCTTGAAAGCCCACCAGACTCACAAGGACCTCTCTTCTCCCAGCTGCTGGTCAAGAGGAATGGCTTCAGACCCAGGTGCCTGGGAGGCTCTCCCCAGGTCCCTGAATGGTGCCCCATTTCCCAGATGTGCTCTGCAGCTGGTCATGCCATCACCTGAGGGACAGGCACCCTCAGAAGCCAGGGGACCTGCCTGCCAGCAGGGACACACACAGGACAAGGCTGCAGGGCTCAGTCTTTTATTGCAAAGAGGGAGATACAAAAAAAGAACAGTTCTCCCTCAGGCCCCCCCCAGGCCTGTAGCTGGCTGAGAGGAGTGATGGGCAGGGGTAGGCCCAGGCCATGCTCCCCCAGCACAGGGAGCAGGCTGTCACCAAGCACTGAGCTAGGGACCACAACAGCAGTGCCTCTGTGCAGCCCCCAGTCTGAGCCCTGCTTGGCCAGAGGGCATGGGGAGCAGTTGGAGGGGGCAGGCAAACTGGGCCTCATCCTCCTCCATTCCGATACCCCATTTGTTCAGTGGGGTGCTGAGGTCCTGAGCTGCTCTGCAGCTGTAGAGAGCTGCTGTGGGGGCCTCTCGCCATGCGACCCCTGAGGACCAGAGCAGCTTTGCCCAGGGAGGGAGGGAGCGGGGCCACTGCCCTCTGTCCAGGCAGGAAGCTCAGTGGCCTGCCTCAGGCCTGCAGGTACGGCAGTGTCCAGGCTGTGGTCCCTGCTGGCTTGTCACGTGTTGTCCTGGGCCAGCTCTTCGGGGCAGGCAGGCTGGTCCCGTGCCTTGTGCAGCCCCGGGGAGGGCTGGGCCTGGGAGCTGTGCTGCGGGGCCTGTTCCAGCCCTGGGGGCACGTGGTGCTGGTGCCGCTGGTACTGCACGAACGTGCAGACCTTCAGGGCGATGGCCAGCAGGTTCTTGCCCATGAAGATGCTGGAGACACGGGCGTCCCTGAAGAAAAGCATGTTGCTGCCTCGGATGAAGATGGTGGTGATGTTGACGGTGAGCATGCTCAGCATGGGGTACAGCATCATCCGGTGAGGCATGATGCCAATCCCTTGCATGCTGATTTCGCAGAGGGACACACAAGGGAGGACCAGGAGCAAGATGTAGCAGTAGAAGAACATGATGCCCTCCGCCCAGAGCGGCAGCCCCTTCTTCTGGGGCTCCCACAGGTTAGCCTGGATGTCCAGCACGTCCAGCATGTCCACAATGACCCAGAAGAGGCGGTTGCGGAGATCTTCCTTCTTCTTGAATGTCCTGACGTACTCCATGTGCTCTGTGGCGACCAACAACATGTAGAGGGCTGGGATGCAGATGGAGAGCAGCAAGGTCAGTGCTTTGCGGGCTATGAGATCCAGGCTTTTCCGGTCAGCTTTATAGTTCTGGTACACAAAGTAGACCTTGATCTCCAGAACGAAGACATACAGGAACCAGAGGATCATGGCATAGCCTCTCTTAGCTGTCTTCACCTCTGCCCCAACCCAGATGGCCACGTAGCGGAGCACCAGCAGGAAGCACACATCACCCACTGCCACCATGACACAGATGCTCAGCTTCCTGGAGCCCTGGCTCTGCTCCACCAGGTAGGCATCCATGAGGACAAGGCTGGTCATGATGAGCACTGTGGAGAGGCAGATGTGGGGCTTGCTGACAGGTGGCGGGGGAACCATCCTGCACAGAGGAACAGGCAGGGCCATCAGGGAGTTGTTGGCATTCCCCATCACCACTCCTGGGGGCCCCTCTCCCAAACAGCTGTAGATGGCTGAAAGAAGGTGGGAAGCATCACAGACTCTTCTCTCATGCTATGTGCCTGGCTTGTTCCGAAGCCACAGACTCCCAGCCGAAATGCTCTCATGACTCCCAGCCCAGCCATCCTGATGGCACATGCTGGCTAAACTGCAGCTCCCAGGCTGCACATGAAGATATGGTGGGGCAGGCGGCACTGCCTCTTCAGTAGCTCACCACGCTGTTCAGTCTCTGCCACTGCAAAGGGAACATGCTTTATTTCCCATGGGATTTCCCAGACAGTGGCACTGGTTATATTCTTTCCCTCTCCCCCCTCAGGCACACAAGATTTTATCTATGCTTTTAAACCAAGCAGGTCTTTAACTGCTCTGATCCAGGAGCACTCCCTCTCTAGTCTCCTTTATTTTCCCACACAGCATGAGGCGAAGGGTTATTTTTAGCCTGGCTGTTCTGTGGGATGAAAGGGAAGAAATTGGTCCAACACCTTCGCTTTCCTTCAGCCTCACGCTCCCCAAGAGCTCTGCTTACAGTTGTTTACCCATGCCCAGACAAACTGAAAGCAAGGAAAAGCAGCTCCAGACCCAAGGAGCTCTGCAACAGGCCCTCAGTTTCAGCCAGGATGCTCCGCTTTCCCAGGCTGGGGCAGAGCAAAGCACAGTCCCCAAAAGCACCCTGCCTGCCCCCAGTGGCATCAGCTGCCTCCGATGGTGTTGACACCGCGCTGAACGATGCCTGCCTGCCGAGGGCTATGCAGGGGTCCTGGGGCACCATCCTGTCACCCAGCACGTGAATGGAGCGAGCTCTAGGCAGCAGGATGGTGACTGCGTGGTTGATGGCCACCCCTGCGAACCGATGCTCCTGATGCGGACACCAACAGCACTGGCTGCGCACCAGCGACCTGAGCTCCTGCGTGCTGGCCAAAGCAGCAGGGTCCCTGCACAGCCGTGCATCCCCACCAGCAGCATCCTGGCACGCCAAGGCAGGCAGCGGAGCCCAAGCCTGCCACATGCAGGTGCCTCTAACGGGGAGGAGATCCGAGGCTAGCACAGCGGATGTGGCACATCTGGAGTGTGCCGCACATCGCGCTTTCTCCTGCGTTCCACCCATGGCCTCCCCAGGCCCTACCCGACCATCGGAGCCCGGTGCGGAGCCGCACCGCCCCTGCCGCAAGCAAAGTGCTGCCCGCTGCGGGCTGCAGCCGCGGCCCCCAGCCCACCCGCTCCGGCCGGGCCCAGCTGGGCCCCCGGGGAGGGGAGGAGCGGCAGGCCCTGCCCGAGGAGCGGCCCCGCTGCGGCTCGCAGCCCCCCCTCCGGCCCCCGCGCGGGCCGCGCTTACCTCGGGCGGTTCCCCGTGGCCCCGGGCCCGGCGCTCCCCGGCGGCGGCTCTGCTGCGGCGGCGCTCGGCCCCTCCCGGCGAGCGGGCGAACGGGCGGGGACTGCGGCGGCCTCCGCCTCACCGGAGCGCCGGCACCGCCCGCTCCGCTCCGGACCCTCCTGCCAGCCTCTTTCGGCCGCCCCGGGCCCCGTCGGCTTCTGCGCTGGGGTACATCCTGCACCCCCCAACACGCACCGCCTTCATCCAACAGCCTGCACAGCCCCTCGGCCCGGCCTCACCCGCAGCCCCCTAGGCCAGGGGGTAGCTTATACTGGATACTGGGAACAACTCCTTCCCCAAAGGGCAGTCCGGCATTGGAACAGGCTGCCCAGGGCAGTGCTGGAATCACCGTCCCTGGAAGTGTTCACAAACCGTGTAGACGAGGCCCTCAGTGCCATGGGTTAGTGGTGGCCTTGGCAGTGCTGGGGAACGGTTGGACTGGGTGATCTTGAAGGTCCTCTTTCAACAAAGAAATTGTTCCCAATATCCAGCCTAAACCTCCCCTGGTGCAGCTTGAGGCCGTTTCCTCTTGTCCCATCCCTTGTGCCTTGGGAGCAGAGCCCAGCCCCCTCCTGGCTCCATCCTCCTTTCAGGCAGTTGTAGAGAGCAATAAGGTCCCCCCTGAGCCTTCTCTTCTCCAGACTAACCACCCCCAGGTCCCTCAGCCATTCCCCATCACACTTGTGCTCCAGGCCCTGCACCAGCTCCGTTCCCTTCTCTGGCCCTGCTCCAGCACCTCAATGTCTCTCTTGTAGTGAGGGGCCCAGAACTGAACACAGGATTCGAGGTGTGACCTCACCAGTGCCCAGCACGGGGGCACAATCCCTGCCCTGGCCCTGCTGCCACACCGGTGCCAGGATGCTGTTGGCCTTCTTGGCCACTTGTGCACAAGTTCCTCCTGTTCAGCTCCATCAATCAGCACCCCCAGGTCCTTTTCCACCGAGCACCTTTCCAGTCACTCCTTCCCAGGCCTGAAGCGCTGCCTGGGGTTGGTGTGGCCCAAGGGCAGGGCCCGGCATTTTTCCTTGCTGAACCTCACACCACTGCACCCATGCAGCCGCCCTGGTACCGGCCCCCGCCGACATCCCGTCCGCAAGGGGGCGGTATCGCGGCTGTTCCCGCCGCTCTGCTCCCCGCTGCCATGGCAACAGGCGGGCGGGCGCGCGCCCGACCGCACCCCTGGGCGTTGGGGTCCGCCCCGCCGCGCGAGCGAGCGGGCGCGCGCGAGGCGGGTGGCGGCGGGATGGCGGCGGCGGCAGCGGCCGGTGCGTTGGGCTCGGGCCCCGCCGCGGGGCCCCCGGCGGTGACCGGCGGGGCGGCGGCGGCCGTAGCGACGACGGCCGCGGCGGCGGCAGCAGCGATGGCCGGCCCCGCTCCGGTCCCGGTGCCCATGAACCTCTTCGCGACGTGGGAGATCGACCGTTCGGCGCCGAGCTGCGTGCCCAGGTGAGCCGCGCCGCACGGGGGCTGCCCCCCTCCGCGGGAGGGCGCCGTGGTGAGCCCAGGGCCGGTCGGGTCCGGGGATGGCACGGGTAGGGGAGGAGGCGGTCCCCGGTCGGCCTCCGGGACCGACGGCGCCTGCAGCATCCCTGCCCCGCCGGGCCGCGCCCCCTCGGTGCCGGCTGCGCCTTGCCCCAGCCCGAGGCTGGATGCGCCCGAGTGGCTGTCCCGGCCGCCGTTTGCCCGCCGTGCCGCGGGGCGTGCTTCCAGTGCGGGCAGCGGTAGCGCTGTGGACCGGCGGCACCCGGTTGCCAGCCCCGGACCGCTGCTACGCTGACTCCATGTTGCGGCCTCTGCCGAGATGGGAGATTTCAGAGTGGGAGACATCGTCGCGGCTTCTAAAGATGCCTCTTTGCCCTGATATGAACGGGCCAGTCCCCTGAAGCCAGGCAGCGGCCACCGGGCATCCGTGGGCCCGTGGGGTTGTCACCTGTGCTCCAGACCATAGGTAACAGCAAAAGGGTTTCCCTGTGCTGGCAGCTGAACTCAGTCGTATCTCTGGCAGAGCTGAAAAACAAGCAGAATGGGGTAAACGTTACTGCTGGCTGTATGGTTAAAGGTCTGTCCAGGTTAGATGTGCTTATGGGAAGAATGCAAAGACCTGTCTTGAAGCCAGGAGGTGCTGGATGTGTTAATGAGCCGTGAGTCTTTTGTTTCGCTCATCTTATCAGATGTTGATCAGGAGATGTTCTCCTGAGAGTTAAGGGGCAGGTTCAGGATGTCACTCTGGATCCACGTATCTCTGGGCTGTGATACGTTGTATGCACGCGATGTGCGCGAGTGCTCCATGAATGCTAGAGGCTTAAAATGCAATATGGGAACAAACAATTGTTCCTGTAGGGCAGGAGAACACTGGTCTTTGTGAAAGGGCTTCAGAAGGTTGGTACGTCTGCAGGGAGAGACTCAGCAATTGAGTGTGTCAGAGTGAAAATGTCCCAAAATACTCCCCGCTAGCAGGAAAAAGCCTGTGTGATTGCAGTGCCAAGGAGGTCCTGGGCTGAGCAGGCAGCAAGTGCGAAGGAATCTGAAATGTGTCGGTGAAAAGCCAGTACACCTTTTGGTGACACACGCTGAGGCTGTTGTGTGGAGCAGGAAGCAGTGATCATTCCATAGCTTTAAAGTGACTTGAGGTGTTGTTTATTTGCGGATAGGATACTCCCAGGTTGGAATTTGGAGAGCAGGCAGAATTACCAGGTTGACTTCCTGCTGAAAGAATAGAACTTAACAGATTCAGAGCGCAGAACGTAGCGATGGTGAAACCTGTGTGTGTACATAGTCTGCATAAACGGAGATGCTGCAAGAGCGAGAGAGAAGAGGAACTGCTTTGGGCAAAGCAAAGCCAGAATGGCTGGCAATAGTGAGACTGAGCTTAGAAGTGGGTTACACGGGTGTGATGCCAGTGAGTGAGCAGAAATGGTTGTGTGTCAGTTTGAAAGGTGTTTGAAGGGCGGCTCTTTGGTCCAATGAATCCTGTGCCTTTTCCCAAGTATGGTTTCCATGAGCCTGTTCTAATGGACAGGCTGTTCTGTGTGCTGGTAGCCATGGGGGCAGCCATCTGACCCGCCAGCTTGTGTCAGATGTGTGAAATTAATCTGAAGTTTCACCCATGCAGTGTTTGTCATGGTGGGAAGAAGCTGACGGAGCCTGGTTCTTCCTTTGGAGGCTACAACAGCGTGTGCTGATGCCTGCAGAGTCAGCAGGTGTCTGAGAAGTCCTGGCAGGACGCAGTGGCCAGTGTGGGACTGGGGCTTCTGTGTTTCCTGTTTCCAGCCAGCCTGAGCATTCCCAAGTGAGCGGGTCACATGCAGGAATTTGTGTTCCCTGAAACTGAAGGGAGCACAAGCCCCAGATCTGAACTGGGTTAATGGTGTAGCTGCACACTCTGCTTGCTTAGTGCTTGCCCACGTTCTTCATCTACAGAGCTGCTTGTGTAACGTTTGCGTCTTGATGTTTTGTTCTTCAGGGCAGGAACTTTGCTGTGCTGTCCCAGTGCCCAGCACAGGTGGTCTCTGGTCTGACTGTGCTTTGGCAGTGGTAGCAGTGGCAGAGTAAGGGACAATAATCTGTCCCCTCGGGCATCTCTGTCTCTTTCATCTGTGTAGTGTCAATTCTTCCAGCCCTATGCATATCCAGGGGAAGGAGAACTTTGCACTGATTTCAGTGCTATGGAACATGCTTGCTTTTTCTAGGCTCTATCACAAGTCTTTGCTCTTCCTATGCTCCTTCTCAGTGCTTCATTTTCTGAGATGCAGCTCTGGCTGTTGCAGGAGCTTGGCTGGCCTAGGTCAGCTTCTGGGGGGTTCTCTGTGTTTGTCTTTTAGTGCAGGACAATTGAGAGGTTGTATGCAGGCCATCAGGATTTCAGAGAGGCACTAAATACAGACACCATGAAGTGTAAGCCCTGATGTACTGAATGGTTCAGTAGTATGGCTGTAGGACTTCTGGTGCTTTGTAGGAGGATCTTGGCTTTCTGAGGTGAGCTGATGTCCACAATAGAAGTCTTTGCTGCTGACTCAGGAATGCGCCATTGAACCAAGTCCACATTTAGTTTTGGAAGTTGCCTTACTCTTGGTGAAGGGATCACCCCTCCTGCTGCAGGCTTTCTCTTTTCAGGGCCCAGCTGAGATTGATCTGTGAACTCTTGGTGCCCTTGCTATGAGCTGAGTTAAGCATAACCCAGCCACAGCTGCCTTTGGCTCTGGTGGCTCTCATGGGAGGCAGAGCTGGATTTTCTGGGCAGTGAGTTATTATGCAGGGAGGCAGAAGGCAGTAAACACCTGAAAGCCAAGCAAAATGCTCTGCATCTTCATTTAGGCTACCCACTGGGATACAGATTATTGGCTTCCCATCACAATGCCTTGGAAGGAAAGCAGTCCTGGGTGTGAAACATGCTTTTGCTAAGGCAGTCAATCCATCAGCCTTAACTTCCACTCTGGTTATCTCAGGGAAAATCTTCACAGCGCTATTCTGAGGCGGGAGAAAGCGTCTTCATTGTGCTACCATGCAAACACATACCCTGCAGGGTTGTAGCAGGTTTTCACTGTACAGAGACTGCAAGGAACGCACTAGAGCTTTGCCAAAGTAAAATGTCTGTCTGCATCATAACGTCTTAGTGTGTTCTCAGTGGTTTGTATGCTGATCAGGCAGCACGTCTGGAAAAAATGTGTGAAAGGACTTTGTGCAAACATGCTCGGGGGCTTGCTCTGTGCATGCGATGGTATTTTTCAACCTCAATTAATAGGGCTGCTCTTCCTTTTTTCCTTTAATAGCTAAGAGCACATAAATGCAAGCTCAATTAGGAAACAAGATAAGATTGTGTGATTGTGTTCACTCTTACTCTTTTTCCGTGACACAACTGTTGTGTTCGGTGTTACGTGGATGTTGTTTCAGTGATAAGTAATCCCATTTCTAGTTGGGGTGAGAGATACAAGTTGTATTTTGGCAAATGCATCAGTACTGTTGATTCCGATTGCAAAGGCAGATTCTACCCGTAAAGATTATGCTGTGAATGGCACTGCTGGATCCAAATACACTGCGTTTCACCCAGAGTACCTCCTATCTTGGTACGATGCAAGAGCTAAAACCCATTCCAGTCCTGCTGCCACCCACAGTGTGCTCGGGGACAGTGTCCTGCTTGTGGGAGTTAGAAAAGCATTGACTTAGGGAAGTGCATGAGGTTTGGGCTCACTTTGTGAGACTGTGGCCGAGCACCTTCAGAACATTATGTTTCAGAAGGTGCTCTGAATTCCCTAGTATTAAAACTTCCAAATGCATGTTTTGGAAAGTTACAATCTAATGAATGCCTTCCTGGAAGGAGAGCAGTTATTGCAAGTACAACTGGAAATATCACTTAAGTGCCAGCTACAGTGATCCTTCAAAGTGCTATGGGGTCAATGTTATCATCTCTGTAACCCTGTTGTTCTATTTGGGCAGGCAGTACCTATTACCTGACACCTTCTGGAGAGCAGAATAAGCTTAATTTGTGCAGCTGGTTCCATGCTTTCCTTTGCCTTGCAGTGAGCAGAACATGTTGTGCAGCATGGAGGAATGTGCTCTCCTCCAGCAGAGCTGCTGTCAACTGGGTGGGCAGCACCTTGCAGCCCTGCGGAATGGGTTGTTCTGTCAGCTATGGGCTCAGGGCTCCCTTTCCTCTCTGTGAGTATTCCCTGTCTTTTCTATAATCCCGAAGATGATGTGATGATGAAAAGCCTCTGAACGGAGTGTTCCTTTAAAAAACCCTTATTCCAGCTGGAGTAACACGTATTTATCTGCCCGAGATGTTCTTGAGTGGTTTCCTGGGTAAATCAGGCATTTTCACGGTAAACTTCCAGCCTCAGCAAAACATGCTCTGTTTGGGGAAGCTACAGAGTTGCACCTCTAGGAATGTTAAATGATTCCAGATTGCTCCCTCAAAAGCTACCATGATGCCGTGACAAACTGGAGTAGCTCCAGACCTGGAGTGCTTGGGAGAGGCCACGGTTTCTTGTAAGGAAGCGGTCTCTTAGAACTGATGATGTTTGCCATGTTTGAATTATGATTTCCTTTTAGTCCTATATAGAAAACAAAATGTTCTGAACAGCCATCATGGGCTTGGCTACAAGCCTGCACCGGAATACATCCGATGTGTTGTCCATTACCTGTCACTGTGGCTTGTCTGTCACAGAGGAGACATGGGGGATTTCTCCTCTGACATATGATAATTGAGTTGGTGTCTCGTTATTTCTTCTTCTGCTCATTAGTGGAACTCGAGACAAGTGTCCCCTGCCAGTATGATTGATGAGGGGTGCTCCTTTTGGAATATTCATGGTGACTTTCCCGCAGGGTTGATTGTGTCTGAAGTGCCTGCCACACTGCCTCCCAGCCCTGCTCTCCAGTGCCTCCTTCACTAGCTCGGCTGTGTTAGCTCAGTTCTCTGATGGCTTATCACAAGTGTTGCATTGTTCTTACCGTGCTGGCATGCTATGAGCAGTCATTTCGCTTCCTCCGGCATATCTAGTTACTTGTGACTAACAGTAATGGTTATTTTACATGGTTACTGACAGCTATGTAGTATGCGTATATATGTAGTATGCATCCTCTGGGATGGAGGTGCCCTGACCTTTATCCTCTCAAAAGACTGGATTGCTGAGCACCACTATCTCCCAGGGTTCCTACCAGATGCAGTGCCTCAATCAATCTGTGCTTTTTGGTATCTGTTTGCAACAGAGAATGATTCTTTAGAAGTTACTTCCATGAAAGAGCCGGAGGTGAGAAGCTCACTGCATTTTATAGCCTTGCCAGGTGAGCATCTGGGCAGGGCTGTTTTCCAAACAGCTTGTGTTTTTATCTGGTCCAAGCTGTCAGCATTCCAGCTGCTGGGCCAGAAGCAGTGTTTCTGGCTGGCTTGTTGTGGGTTGGGTTTTGTTTTGTTTGTTTGTTGTTTTTTTTTTAACTGCATCAAAGCCGGTGGATACTGTTTTGGGAAACAAGAAGTGAGAGTGTCTTACTCCTCTGTGTGGGATGTGGCAGCAGGAACATGTCGCTGCTTCCGGGGATATAGACAGCTTAAGCGATACAGCTTTGTAGTTAGAAGTCTCTTAGGCCAACGAGACTTTGTGTGAATACTTCAGTACACTCACTGCAGTGGGCCTGAAGGAGAGATGCAGTATTTCAGGTACCTGAACACATTGCAACTCTGTTTACAGGGACTACTCCATGCCCTGCAGTTGTGATTCAGCCTCTGTGTGCGCAGCCCCAAATGACACACTGGCTGTTGCTGCAGGCCCTTTGCGATGCCATCTCTTTTAGCATTCAGTGCCCACTGCCGTCTCTCGTGCTCTTTCTGACTCATGGGGTCTAACCCAGCGAGGGATTCTGTTTGGTAAATAAAACTGCAGTTGCCTTTTGGCTGCTATTCCAGTTTTTCTAGTTTCTTATTATTGTCCTACGTGTACCGATTTTTACATTTCCACTGTAAATCCTTCTCATCATGCTTCTTATTCCTGAGTGCAAGCCTATCTTAAGTAGCATGGAACCATCTCCTGGACAAATAAGTTCCAGGTTCCATGCCCAGCTGTGTGTTTTCAACTTTTTTCTGTACGTATGACAACTAAATTCACATCAGTTTAGGCCATTTGGGATGGTGGCAGAACTCAGGTCTTTGGTTCCATTTTCCAAAACATAAAGCAGCAGCAATTAGCTGTTGTGCTGTTACAATGGGAGCAGGGTTGGAGTAAGAGTAATTCCCTTGCAAAGGGTTCTGCTACTCGGTTCCTGTTCTTTAATACCTTTTCTCTTCCAGGAGAAGATTGTGTTCATCCAAAGGCTCTCATTGATTCTTCTGCCGTCTGATTTTCAGTAACAGTTCAAGTAGTGTCTCTGAATCCATATTGTTTAGATGAGGTTGGGTTTGGATTTCTTTTTTAGAGTTACATTATTTATGTATTTTTAGAAGTCCCTTGCATTTGTTCTGCATTTTCCCTGCGTTCCTTCAGCCATCTTCTGGTACTCCATTTATTTTCTGTCCTGTCAATACATCTGCTTTCTTTCCCCTTTCTTCTCAATGCTCATTTCCCTCACAAGCCTTGCACACACCTGCTGGTAATTTTGTCACTGTTCTCCCGTTTCCC
Source organism: Pezoporus wallicus (assembly GCF_028554395.1). Classification (NCBI taxonomy): domain Eukaryota; kingdom Metazoa; phylum Chordata; class Aves; order Psittaciformes; family Psittacidae; genus Pezoporus; species Pezoporus wallicus. The sequence continues at coordinate 44,963 of NW_026635101.1, read as the reverse complement.
TTCTTGCTGCTGTCCTGCCTTGCATGCCTGTGAGTGAGTAATCTTTAGTTCTGAATCTGAATTTTTCTCTTTTCAAAGTAGTTTGCTTTTTTTCATCAGAATTAAGAGAAGATTCCCTGTGAAATTGCAGTAGACACATCTGGTTCTGCAGTGGCTTGTATTTTTCATCTGGACAATGTTCTTCATGTGTTTGGGTTATTTTTTAATCTCTTCCACATTATCTCACTGTTAATGAATATCAGCTTTTTCTTTTGTTAGACTTCCTGAATTCTTACGTGCGCATCCCTGAAATGCAGTCACAGAAGCAGATATTTGTTTCAGTCCTCTCATACCTTATGCTTGAGGCTGCTTGCACCATCTCTCCCTTCCTTTCTTCCTGCTCCTTTGTCAGAAGTAGGATGTCCATTTGGGTTTCACAGCATACTGTATGTATGAATAATTTACTCCTTTTTTCCCTGACTGTTGTCAAGTCCCTTGACTTCAAGCTTTTTCTTTGCCTATTATGCCCCTTAATCTCCAGTCAGACAAAAGGACAACATTCCCATTACTCTGGGGACAAGTTTATCTGTCACAATGCTGATTTGTGAAGTGTGGACAAGTCACCCTTATTGCAGGGACCTGCTCCGCTCACAGGGAGCTGAGCAGAGAAATGCATTGTGCAGGCTCTGCTTATGAACAGCTTGTGTTGCACGTGGGTGAAAAGCCTACACACACATTTACCCATTTTAGTGAGAATCTTTCTTTTGAGTGAAGAATCTCAACTGTGCAGCCCTTCAGAATTAAACTTTTTTTTTAATGTAAATTCTTTCCCTTTCAGTTATGAAGAAGCTGCAATACAGGATGCCCATGCTGGTTTGACGCTGTCCCTTCCCCTGCTGTTGTTATCACTTCAGTACAACCCCTGTGCTCTCTTCCCAGGTGCATTTTCAGGTGGTACCATGCTCCTGAGCCTGCAGGTATTTACATCTCAGGTGCTTGCCTGCTCCAGATGACAGCAGAGGAAACAGATGGGATGTTTTGTGGGTTTGCTACTTCAGAAGCAGCAAGCTGTAATGAAACCTTAACTCTGCATTCATCATAAGTAGGAAAGTTGTTAGACTCTGCTGCCGTGTGGCACATGGTTCCTTTTTGTCAGCATGCATGGAGATCTCTACCAGGATAGTCTGGATGATGAAGGATGTCCTCACTGTGTTTTTAGCCACTACAGCAAGGTTTGCCAGGCTAGTGTCTGTTGGCACTTGAACAAACGCCTGCAGCAGAGAGCTGAAGGAAGTTGGTGTGGATGAATGAGCTGACCTTGACCTCATTTCACTGCTTTTCCCAGTGTGGCTGTGCTGGCATATCTCCAGTGGACTTGGAGGTGTATGCCAGCCGAGCTCTTTGGGGTGATGAGTGTTAGGATGTAGCCTGTCCTGCATCCCCATTAGCACTCTCAGACTTGGTTGAAAGGTACTTCTCACTGTGTATTAAGCACTTGTTCTTTTCCTCCTGTAGACAAAGCTGCAAGTGGTGTTTTTGTAATCACTTGCTGCTTTGTGGTGGTTAATTCATTAACATAGTTTATTTTAGCCTGGAGATACAGTGAAGGAGCTGTTTAGCACCAGGCATGGTGGCAGATTGCTGGTGCAGTGGCTCCGTGGAGGTGTGGTGCGTTCTCACCCCACCATTGAGTGCTGCTCTGCACTAAGCTGGCAGTGAGTGTGGCATGCCTTGGGTTTGGGGACAGCTGGTGCAGCAGTTCTGCTGTGTATGTAGACAGTAAAGCTCAGGATGTGTTATGTTTGTGAAGAAAGGTCTGGGACATTAGCCATCTGATGCCTAATTTCAGCATGGCTAAAATGAGAGAAGATCGATGTGCCGCTGCAGACTTCCACTTGTTTTCTGTCTGCCCTGAGGTTGCTTTTGGGCAGACCCCAAGTGAACAGCTGGGAAGTTCAAACACAGTGACCTTAAGGAAAGCAATGGCCAGTTAAAGATGTGGTGTTTCCCAAGTAATGTGCCCTTTCTGTTGCCAACAGCAGCAGCATTGACCTGTGGATTGTTAAGTGAGCTCATTCTTAATGTTTCCAGGGAGGCTGTTACGCAGCAGCAGTGAATTTGGTCACAAGGTTTTTGTTAAACAAGTAACTTGTTTGATAATAGAGCAGAAAGATGACCTTGTGCTTTGGACACTGAAGTCAGGCTTAGATTCAGATCCAGGATCTGAAGTTACTTGCTGTCCTGGGTTCAGCTGTAGCAGTCATTTTTCTCCTTCTCTTCTTCTTCTAGTTCAAATTACCCTTTCCCTGTCTGAAGCCTCAGCTCTGACTCTCAGAATCACAGAACTAGCTGGGTTGGAAAAGACCCTCAAGCTCATCCAGTCCAACCACTCCCCAGCACTGCCAAGGCCACCACTAACCCACGGCACTGAAGGCCTCGTCTACACGGTTTGTGAACACTTCCAGGGACGGTGATTCCATCACTGCCCTGGGTAGCCTGTTCCAATGCCTGACTGCCCTTTGGGGAAGGAATTGTTCCCAATATCCAGCCTAAACCTCCCCTGGTGCAGCTTGAGGCCATTCCTTCTTGTCCTATCTCTTGTTCTTTGGGAGCAGAGCCCAGCCCCCTCCTGGCTCCATCCTCCTTTCAGGCAGTTGTAGAGATCAGTAAGGTCCCCCCTGAGCCTTCTCTTCTCCAGACTGACCCCCCCCCAGGTCCCTCAGCCATTCCCCGTCACACTTGCGCTCCAGGCTCTGCACCGGCTCCGTTGCCCTTCTCTGGCCCCGCTCCAGCACCTCAATGTCTCTCTTGTAGTGAGGGGCCCAGAACTGAACACAGGATTCATGGTGTGGCCTCACCAGTGCCCAGTTCAGGGGGATGATCACTTCTTAGTCCTGGAGAACATGTTGTAGTTCTCCCCATTTTGTTCCCAGTTGTTTGTTTCCATGCTGCAGTGATGCCATTTCTTTGTGTGCTGCAGTGACTGTGGAGGTGTATTGTAATGCAGAAGTGATTTGAGGTGTGGCAAGGTTGCTCCCAAAGCCAATGTCCTGCAACGTGGTGCCAGCACTCAAAGAGGAAGAAATTTGTCTTCCTTGGGGAAGAACAGATTATTACAAGACTGACCATACACTCTTTGAGCTGGAAGGGCAAAACTGAAGCTAGAGGAAACGGCTGGGGGCTCTTCCCTGCCTTCCGCAGACTGCAGAGCTGGGCTGGGAAGCCTGAGGCTGCTCAGAAAGGGGCAACTGGAGAGAAACCATCTGAACGCCAGCTGAGCAGCAGCATTCTTCTTGCTGTCTGATGTGGATGCTGCTGGCTGGGAATCCCCTGAGCAGGCTCAGAGGGATCTGGTGGGGCTGGAGGAAGGTTTGGGGAGCAGTATGTGGGAATGAATTGGGATTTGTCAGACTTTCTGCTGAGGTTTTAAGGGCTCTTTGTGCTGAGGAAAAATGTTGCTCCTGCTAGGAACAATTAATGCGTGCACAGCTTGCAGTATAATGGCTGTGTGATGGAGCAGCATGCTGGGCCAGGCTGTCTGGGCAGATCCTAATGCTTCCTCAGGAGATGCTTCTTGACAATGTGCTTATTATCTGGAAATCAGCTTGTGTGACAGGAGGCGCCAGCAGGCGAAGGAAGTCTTGTGCCCTGTTGTGGTGGATGCTGCATGATGCGCTGTAATGAAATGCTGCCTCTTCTTTGGGGGTTCTGCTCTCTGCTTTGGCTAAACATGAGTTAGGGGGAAGCAGAGGTGAAGTGATTCATCCAGCAGTTGCCAAGTGGCAGAGATGGATTAAATCTTGCCTCTTTGCCTGGAACCAGATCTTCGCTCTAAATTGCTTCCTTCTGTACAAGCAGTGCAGTCTGGCAGCGGCAGCGCCTGGGGGCTGTGGCTGTATTACTTCAGCTCTCCTGTGCACATGGTGGGCAGTTGTTTGCTGTGGTTTGTCCTCAGTTAAATGTTCTGGGTATTCTTCCCCCCTCCCCAAGTGTTTGGGTATTGTGAATAACAAATCTTGTGTCACAGCCTCACACAGGAAACTACTAAGAAAATCTACAGTGTCACAATGTCTGTCCAGCTCTCCCAGATTCTGATCTATTTGCCTAATTTCATCCTTGCTTGTCAAGAGCAACTGCCTCAGAGAACCATGTTTCATAGGAATCAGCGATTAGAGGGAGATTGGAGGTCCTGTTCTGTCCCCTGTGATGGAGAGCTCTCTCTCTTTCCAACTCCCTGTTTGCAGGCTGATGCGCGTTGGTGCATTAGTGGGGGTAAGTCAGCCACCCTCAGGGTTTGGTAGGTGAGTGTGCCTTTAACCCAGTGAGGTGAGAAGTGTCAGCCCTGAGTAGGTGGCAGAATGAACAACCCTGAACACCCCTCTTCAGCAATGGGAGGAGGAAATGTTGAACAGCCACCCCCCTGCCTTATGACTTCTGCCTACTCAGAACCTAGCCAAGAGGAGGGAAAGGAAATCTCTTAACCTTATTATGGTGGTTTGTGACTGCAGTAAGCAATCCAGTTACTGCCATCCTTTAATCCTGACCCCAGTCAGAACAGAGCAATCCTGGTTTCATACCCTTGCAGGCAGGGATGTGGTGTCTGCGAAGGAAATCACCCATCCTCTCTGTGCCTTGACCATTCCCTGATGAAACTGTGATGAGGCTTCACACTGACCACTCGGAGTTTGTTCAAGGAGCATGGGAGCAATTGGCCTCAAAATTTGAGTCCTATCTGTAAATCCAGGTGAGGAATGAGTGCCTGGCCTCTCTTTTTAAGTGACCTGGATGCTGCCTTCATAGATCTACATGTCTTTTGGGGAAATTTTGAAGCTTTTAGCAGATCCATAGACTGCGGCAGCTTGTGCCCATGCCAGTGGGATGGTGTTCTTTGGGCAAGGTGCAGCAAAGCAGAACAGTTGGTGATGGGCTAGCAGAAGTGGTCAGCATCCCGGGTAAACCCTGCTGGGCACAGGAGGCAGAGCAGCCAGTTGCTAGCCCCCAGAGGTCTTATATTCTTATCCAAAAAATGAGGCACTGGTGTTGTGTCCATTCCTGACCATAGTGACAAACGCTCCTGTTGACATGAATAGGAATAGGTTTCAGGTCCCAAGTGACAAAAGATTCGTAACTCTGCCTAATTACAAGCTATTTTTTTCCTGATACTCTGAGAGTAAATGACTTTTCAAGGAGATGTGCTGGCTGTGAGACACACAGGGTGTTGGAACTCTCTTTGGGAAGAAGGCAAAGCAAAGTAGATCAAGGTTTAAAATCCAGGGTAGCTTTGTGTGAGAAAAGCTCCACGGTCTCTGCCTTCAGAACAGATGTGGTTTCAATCCAAACAAACCTCCTGTTGAGGTTAGAGGTGTTCAGCGTGGGTGTCTTCCAGGGTCGTTGCACCCTCAGCTGTCCAGATGGAGACAGGTCTACTGCAGAGCATCTTCCTGGTGATGCCTGGCAGCACAGCAGCCTGGAAGAGGTTATGGAAAGGAAGAGTGAGGTTATGTGTTGTTCTGCCAGCACTGCTTGTGTTTGATTGTAGAAGTAAAGCATGTGAGGCTTCAGAATCCCATTCCTGTTGTCCAGAGCAAACATTTGCTGCAGACAACCCTCTAGAAGAATCCCTGAGTTGTCAGCAGAGCAGGTGAATTGCTAGCTGGTATGGTTTCCCTGTCTAAGCAGCAGGGCAGAGAGCAAGATGAGGGGTTTGCTCAGAAGCAGCAGCAGGAGGTAGAACAACAACTGCTTAACTGCTAAAAAAGGGGAATCTTCTTCAAAAAGAAAAAGAATAAAGAAAAAAAAGGGAAGTTGGTGACAATGTGAGGGTTTGTAGAAGCACCTTTTGAGTGTCCTGGCTCTCGGTTCTTGACTAACTGGGGGAAGTGAAACCAGCAGGAGCACAAGGCTGTGGTGGTTGCGTAGGATCCCTCTGGTTCCCACAGTCCTGAAGCTTTTCCCTGTTTCCTACAACATGGAGATTACATAAAGGACAGGTGAGGCTGGCTGAGGGCCAGGCAGGTTTTGCCCTTGCTGATTTCCTCTCTGTTTTCAAGCTATGGTGCAAATATTTTGAAGGGCTAAGCCTTGATGCTTGGGATTAGATAAAAGGGGTGTTGAGGGAAGGAGGCTGATTTCTGCCTGGTAACCTGTGCACAGCCAGCCTGCAGTGTTTGGGAGGAGGAGCAGCCCTTGTCCAAACTGGTGGGTGAGGAGGTCTGCTAATGACAGATGGTGTGATGGTGCAACTGCTGGGAACCTGGGAGTAAAATGACCAGGCCAGTGAAACAGGGTAGCAGAGGGATGGATTTTCAGGCTGTGGCCACTGCCGAATCCAAATCTTCCAGCTGTGGTCTTAAGATTTACAGCCCGAAATACAAGGGTGTATTGCTCGTGGCAAGTTTCACCACACTCTGTCACTAATATTGAATTGTCCCCCAGAGGACAAAGTTGGAGCAAATTCACCCCCACCGAATGCTGCCTTTCCTGTGACTTGCACCAGCTGTGCTTTGGGGAGTGAACCTCACAAGCTGTCTTACAGTACATATGCAGGTCCGCAGCAAATACCCCCGAAATATGGTTGATTTCCACCCCGCCAATGGAAGGCCTTGACATCAGGGACTAGGAAAACATATTATTCCTTCATTTGGACACACCTGAACACACACCTGAGTGTGTTCAGTTGCCCAGGACCCTCAGGGGTATTTATTTCATGCTCATCTCTCTTCCCCACCCTCCCAGGGTTTGTCATGTACTTTCTGTTGCAGTGACAGCAGGAGGATTCATGTAAACCTGTGTAATTCCTATGGCAAGATTCAGTTTCTTTTGACTTTGTCTACTGAGGTTCTGCTTCTGGTGACTATCATCTCGGAATATCAAGGGGAGCAGCTTTTCTTAAGAGTGAAGATCTGATTTTGGAGGTGTATGCAGATTTTGCTCTGCAGGAAGGTGTCTAATAAAAGGAGGAATTTTCCATCACGATAAGCTGTGTGTTTCTTGGTGGCTGCAGCTTCTACATGAAATAAGTGAGATTCTTCTGAAGGGTTTGCTTTAGAATCATATCTGTCTTTGCGCTGTCAATCACCGGACTGCATCCAGTTATAAAACTGGATGTAAAGTCCTGCTCCTGACTGTAGACAGCTCCTGGGGCCACAGCTCCAGAGTGTGACCAACGTGTCGAGTGCTGGGCTGTTCTTCAGGCACCTACTTCATGGCAGATCTGAGAAAGCTGAGCTGCGAGGTGTGTGGTTGAGTTCTTCCCCTGTCCTTTGGGATGCATTTCAAGCTGTTTCTCAATGGCTGTTGGCAGACCTCCAAGCTCTTGCTGCATTAGTAAGTCACCTGTAGTGCGAGTCGTTCAGTAAGGCATGAGAACTACAGCAAGCATAAGGTGGTGTGACTGCAGTGTGTAATGCAAAATACCCTCTCATGCCCTGGGAGCGGAGATGGAAAAGTCTGCCTGAAAGTTATGTTTGTGGTGATGGGTTAGAATGAACTGGAATGCAAATCCAGCTGACATACCTCGCAGGGGATAAGCTGGTAGGAGTTGTTTTCTTTCTTCTTAAGTTTTCTCCCCAGCCCAAAGGAGAATGGAGTAATGTGGCAAGGATGCTGAGAAGCTGCTCCTTCATAGGAGAGCGTTGCTTGGTGGGACTCCCTGGAGCTGGCAGCAGCTCTGCTGGGAGGCAGAAAGAGGGTTTGATGGAAATCCACACCATGGCTGCTGGAAGGATACTATGGTTTTGATTTCTTCACCCATAGCAGCTGACTTCCATCTTCTCTTGTGTGGACCTGGGTGGGATCGGTCAGCATGGTACTTTCCAGTTTTCCAAGGAAATTTGCCACTCAGTGGCTGAGGGGAACAGTGCCAGCTTTCCAGGCAGTTGTGCTACTGGGGTGAACACCTCTTGCCTTGCCTTCTTCCTCCCTCTTCCAGTGGACCTGAAACCCTGCCCTCTCTCCTCTTGTCCAGAAGAGATGGGAAGGGGCATGCAAACTGCCCATGAAGTACCCACCAGAGATACTGGTCTTCCCCCAGCTGCTCTGCACAGTCCTGCCATTTACTCTCAGTTGCTTCTCCCTGGGCATGTGAAGGAAAGCAAAGCTGTCCACAGCCCTTCTGGAAGTTGCCTGAAAGCTTGGCGGGCCATGGTGTGAAGCAGATCCTACATCTGCTCCATTGCAGGGCCGTTGGTTCACATGCTTCAGGGGTTAGGGGAATGTGTTCAGATAAAAGAGGTATTTACAATTCAGATATCATAGACTCTCCTGAGCTGGAAGGGATCCATGAGGATCATTGAGTCTAACTCCTGGCTCCATACAGGGCAGCATAAAAGTCTCGCACTTTATCTGCAAGTGGGTGCTTCCACATAGAAGCATACAGTGAGCTCGGACAGAAAAGACCTTCAAGTTCATCAAGTCCAGACGTTCCCCAGCGCTGCCAAGGTCACCACTACACCATGTCACTAAGGGCTTATCTATGTCTTGCAGCAGGTCACACAGTATTAAGTCTGTGGGTTCAGGTAAGGCGGTGGTGAGGTGTGTGCCAGGGAGGAGAAGACAGGGAATGGTAAAGCTCACCAGATGACCAACCAGCTGAGCACTTGACATGGGAAGTGCCTGTGGGCACGTTGTGCAGATGCTTGCGTGCAGTTAAGCTCTGCTATCTGCTTGAGATGCAGCAGAACAGACAGGTCATTGCATGCTGCACTCTGGGGGCTTGTGTTCCCTTCTACAGTTGTGATGGTGGGTGGTGGTGACAGTCCCCACTTCTGCAGAAACATCCTATAGGTCCCTGGCTGTGTGTTGGAGACTTTCAGGCCAGGAGTGCATGGTGGGGAAGGGAAGCTTTCTCCTCCTGTCTGATAATCTGTTTTGAGAAAGTGAATGTTTTCTAGGGAACAACTCGAGGAGCCATCTCTGGATCCAGGGTGACCTGTTCAGGATGGGAATTGGAGCTCTTCAAAAGCTGCAGCTTTACTTCTAAGTGTAGAGATTCAGGTGCTGTTTAACGCAACAGTGAAGTTGTTGAGTTTGAGCTTTGCAAATGTTAAATTCAGCTCCTGTGAATGAGTATTGGACACTGTTGCTGGAGGAGTTACTCCAGGGATCAGCCTCCTCCTTTGTCTGTCTGTTGGAAGGAGTTACACGCAATAGCTGATGGGGAGGCACTTCTTTAGCCAAGCAGTCTTTTATTCTCTTGACAAACCTCACAAAAAGGGCAGTACATTTCCGAGGTGGCTCGACACCAGCCCAGGTGATTTTGTTACTGTTGAAGGGTGGACCATTTTTCCCAGGGTTTTTGGAGGATTGCCACTTTCTGGTTGCTCAGCAAACACAGTGTCTCTGTATTGCTCTGCAGGAGCTCAGGCCAGACAGACCTTTAAGCCTAATGTCCCCTCTAATCTTAAAAAAACATGGAAAAAAAACCCAATGGGAAGCCTTACATGGTGAGCCTTGGGAGGTGACATTAGGTCCCTGCACTGAATGGTTTTCTAATATACATTGTCTCAAATATCAGCTTTTTAATTTCCCCCCCCAAAGAATATGTTTTGTTTGGCATCTTTCATCTCCTGCAGTGCAAGCAGCGCATAACCCAGCACTGTTGTGTGAACTCCCATCACAGCACAGCCAGCGCTGTCAATAGGAATCTTATGCGGCAGGCTGCAGGACTCAGCACAGGACCAAACAGGGGATGTAGAAGTACTTGAATAAAGCAAATAACAGCGTCTTGCTGAAGCTCTGTTACCGCTGTGGCATGCTGAAGCAGAGAAAGGTGAGAGGCACCTGAAATTGCTGCTGTCTCACCTTAACTGGAAGCTCTGCTGAGTTGCATGCCTCTGCTGGGGTGCTGGGTTGGCAATGGAAGTGCTTCCTGTGGGTGACTCAGGCACTGGGTTGTTTCAAAAGAAGGTGGGAGAGCTTTATTCCTTTCTCAGGCCACATGCCAAGTCCAATGTACCTACTCAGCATGGTAGCTTGGATAGTATGGATTGACAGCTTTGCACTGGCACCCCTTCCCTGGCAGTGCTTCCAGCACATGCCTATGTGGCAAGCCATCTCAGTGCTGGCCTGGAAGGAAGCGACTCATTATAATTTAGGTTCATTTTTGCTGGATTTGCACATTGAGTCAGTTTGTCAATGTGCTTGAGCCCAGAAACCAGCCATGTGCTGGGCTGCATCCCCAGAGGGTGACCAGCAGGTCAAGGGAGGGGATTCTCCCCCTCTGTTCAGCTCTGGTGAGACCCCCCCCCCTGCAGTCCTGTGTCCAGCTCTGGGGGCAACAGCACAAGGGGGACGTGAAGCTGTTGGAGTGAGTCCGGAGGAGGCCACTGAGATGCTGTGAGGGCTGGAGCAGCTCTGCTCTGGAGCCAGGCTGAGAGAGCTGGGCTGGTTCAGCCTGGAGAAGAGAAGGCTCCTTAAGGGGAGACCTTAGAGCAGCTTCCAGTGCCTAAAGGGGCTACAAGAAATCTGGAGAGGGGCTTTGGACAAGGGCCTGCAGGGACAGGACAAGGGGGAATGGCTTTAACCTGACAGAGGGGAGATTGAGATGAGACATTAGGAAGAAATTCTTCCCTGTGAGGGTGCTGAGGCCCTGGCACAGGGTGCCCAGAGAAGCTGTGGCTGCTCCATCCTTGGCAGTGTTCAAGGCCAGGTTGGATGGGGCTTGGAGCAACCTGGTCTAGTGGAAGGTGTCCTTGCCCATGGCAGGGGCTGGAACTGGATGAGCTTTAAGGTCCCTTCCAACCCAAACCAGTCTGTGAGTCTATGATTATGTAGCTAGCAAACCTGGGAGGAGAGGTGGCTGTAACTGGTGCAGGGGCTTTCCATAGTACTCCGGCTGATGTCTCTCCTAACAGCTTCATTGTCACCTGTATCTTCTGGATTTTTCTTCATATTTCATAGCTGCTCACATTGCTGGCTTAAATCTCGTTTCTTTCAAGCTGAGCTAAGGCACATCTCTTGTGTTTCCTCTGCCAGTGGAACGTGTGCACGCGGGGGGTTTATTGTGCTTTGTAAGTGTTCAGTTGCAGAGCTTTCACATCCCGCAGCATCACCAAAAGTGACAGTCAAATTGGGGTATTGCAGAGGGAGGCAGAAGTAGTGCTGACAGAAATGCAAATGGTAGATGAGTCTCATGTTCCAGGTTATCTCTGGAATCATTTGTGCTTTCTACATGGCAGTTCCAATCAGTTGGAGGGCCTGACAGGAGCAATTGCATTAAGCCTACTCACATGTTAATACTGTGAGCCCGAGCGATGCTGAGGCTTAAGCCAGGTGTTGAACATCAGGTCCTGAAGCTCAAGCTTTGAGAGATGAGCTAAGCCAGGAGGAAGGGAAAATACCCAGTTTCATTTCTGGGATTTTGGGTACTGCTGAAGACTGCTGTGCTCTGAATTGGTGTCAGCCTTTATGGGGTGGTTCTGAGGACTACTCACCACAGCAGGTCTGGTTTTAGGGTTTTACTGCCTGTTGTGCTGAAGCAGCTCAGGCTGCTTTCTAATAGAGATCAAGCTTTGTTGCACGTTGACACGCGTGCTGCTCTGAAACCCCTGTGTGTAGTTCGCAAAGATCTCCAATGTGTTGTTCCCTCAAGTGGACAAACCTGGGGAATCACAGTCCAAGGATCTGCCTTATGGTACCTCCACAGTTGGCTTCACGATGCACATCCCAGCTGCTCTGGTGTCCCTTGGAGATAGTCTGTGCACAAGGCTGAGCTGGGTTGATCTCGCTTAGGCTTGCAGGCCAGAAAGCAGAATAACTGGTTGTCATCCAGGCTGCTAGAAGCTCTTTGATGTCTGGATTTTCTGAGCATGGTGGTCTCCAGTGGCATGGATTTGTGGAGTCGCTGTGGCAACCTGCATAGATTCCCCCCAGGCCCAGCCGGGTTCCTGGCTTCCCAACCAGCTGATAGTGAGAGGGAAGTGGGAGCTGGGCTTTGGGGTAGTTTAGTGCTGGCCGAGCAGAGCAGCCTCTGCAGGGGTAGGGGCAGGAAGCACCCCCTTCCCACAGAGCATGTACACCCTGTCTTCCCTCTCTCCAGCTGGGCACATCGGCAAGAGCCACTGCCTCTCCGCAGCCTCCCTCCTGCCTCTGCTTACTCATTCCTGCTGTAGCTCAAGTTGTTTTCTCCCAGGCATAATTCATTTATGTCAGAGTAACCTAAACCACAATTTAAATCAAGCTTATTTAAAGGAATCAGAAAACTTAGGCTGTTCTCATTTTAGGTGGAAAAAACACGGCTCTTGAAAACCTTGCTTCAAGGGAGCTCGTTCCTCTAGAGTTGTTTTTAGTGGAGTGTAGTTCTAACAGGTAAGCCCTTGAGGGCAGAATCTTTAAAGCTCCTAAGCTAATTTAGGACCTGATGCCTCTTAGCTGAGGTCCTCCCTGGAACACACCGCCTGTGCAGCACCATCCCCTCGCTCCTGTGTGTTCAGCATGCAGCACTGTTGGCTCCACATATCCCTAAAGCTTCTGAAGCTCAGCCGCCTGCTCGGGAGGATGCTCACAGGGTCCGGGGTGGAGATCTCTTTGAGCATGACAATGTGAATCACCAGGGAGAAAATGAAACTTCCCATTTTGTGTGGATGTTTTCTAACAGATAAGAAGCAGATTAATTAAATGGTAGGCACAGCTGTAATATAGGGAAATTAAGGGTTGGAGAGAGATAAGAGTATCTTTTTGTTTCTTTTAAATTGAATTTTAAGCACGTCCTTATTATTATGCATCATGGGGTATTATATGCATATCTGAACTGAGATTTTCTTGCCTTCTCTTCAGGATCTGATCACCTATCCTGTAAACAGTCTTGTTTTCATGTTTCTTGTCAGGTGCCTAACACCACTGTGTACTTTATGTTCAGAACAAGCTACACATGCAGTGTTCATGCAAAGTTCTTCCTGTACAACTGCATCACTAATGTCTTTCATACTTGATTCATAAAAGCATACAGTTGTCTCCTCTTTCTGTGGAGTTTACCAGCAATTGTGGAGAAAAAAATAAGCTTACTGGAATGCTGCTTGGAGTTCCAAGACAGCAAGAGTTGCTTATGTTTTGGCCTTTATATGCAGGGGGTCTGAACAAGCTGGATCCATGGGCTGTGGCCAGTGGTGTGAGGTTCAACAAGGCAAAGTGACGTGTCCTGTCGCTGGGTTACAACAACCCCATGCAACGCTCCAGGCTTGGGAAGAGTGGCTGGAAAGCTGCTCATGGAAAAGGACCTGGGGCTGCTGTTTGATGGAGCTGAACATTAGCAGAAGGTGCAGTCACCATCCCTGGAAGTGTTCATACACCGTGTAGGCAAGGCCCTCAGTGCTATGGTTTAGTGGTGGCCTTGGCAGTGCTGGGGAATGGCTGGACTTGGATGATCCTGAAGGTCTTTTCCAGCCTGGTTGATTCTGTGATTTGCAGTCCAGGCTCCAAAGCACGTGGGAGCTCCCAATCCACAGCAGGGCTGGGTCAGGAGGTGGCATTTTTCAGAAGGAAGCAGTCCTCAGGTCAGGAGATGGCACTCAGGTTACATGTTGGCTTTATCTTTCTCTTTTGTCAGCTGTGTACAGTGTCCCACATGGAGCCATCCTGGAAATGAGCAGAGCAGCAAGAGCTTGGAGAGATGCTGCCATGCACTTGCCATTGCAGCCACCTCCAGGCTGCACAGGGCAGCTCAGCAGCCTGGAGGGGGACAGCACGTGTGCTGGGGAGCAGTGGGAATCCTGGCAGCTTTGCTGGGTCAGTGTCATTGCTCTCTGTGTTTAGCTGGGGATGCTGGAGAACAGGGAACGCTCCTGATGGGGCGTATGGCCTTGGCCAAGCATTCCTGTGACAGCTGTTTATCCCTTGAAGCCAGGCCTGTTCTGAGCCGATATGGAGTCCCATGACCTCTGCAGTGGCACTGGAGAAGCTGTGTACCCTCATGCCAATGCTTCATAGCCTTCCTGCTTGGAATAGCCCAGCCTTCCTGCTTGGAATAGCTCACCCTTCCTGACTATGCCATGAACAGCAGCCAGCCAGAGGGATCTCAGTGTTGGCTCTTGTCCTGAGCAGCCATTCTGTCAGAAGGAATGCAGTGTTACAGCAGTTCTGCATGTTAGGAGCTCACGTGCAGGCAGCTCAGGTTTGCACTGCCTGCACGGTGGTGTTTTGGCAGCACAGAAGCAGCTGAAAGCCTGGAGCAGATGTAGCTTTTTGGAAAGACAAGTCCTCCACCCCCTGAGCACAGCAGTGCTGCGGCTCTGTCTGCCTCTCCTCGCATGGCTCCCTGCGTCTGGTGTGCTCTCAGTAGCACATCTTGGCTGATTTCTTTCCACCAGGATGTTCTGAAAGCATAACCTGTTAAAACCCTGTGAAGGAAACAGTGGCTGGTCCAAGAGCAGCTTTGGCTACAATTTGGCTGCAGCTCTCAGCTGTCAGTTCTGAAAGCCCTGGGGAAGGGAATGATTTTGCACATCATGTGAGGCATTTAGAAGGAGATCCTCCCAATAAATCCAGCAGATCTCTACTGTCATGTTGAGTGAGTCTTACATCTTACAGACAAAAGACACTGAACCCATTCCCTGCCTGTGCTCAATGCTCCCTCACCCATGGCTGCTTTCACCTCTGATCACTCATAGCTACTGCTGCTCACTGAGACATGCACATGGTCTCTTGATGTTCTTGTTCCTTCTCTGAGCCTCCTCACCTTGTAAGTGTGTTTGCTTCCCCCCCCCCCCCCCCCCCCCCGGGGGTCTGCTACGCCTTGTCCTAACTGTTGTATCTCTTTGGGGCATCACCTGCTCTTTCCTGTGCACCTTTAGTGAGTGGCTGTGCTGCCCCGGGGGTGTTGCAATGCTATGAAATACATATCTGAAGGCAGAGGAGTGCTAAGAGCTCGCAGTGGGAGAGCAGGCTCTGTGCAGGAGGCCTCTGGGTGGCAGTCAGAGCTCCTGGACAGACCTGTGTGAGGTCCCTGCCGTGGGAAAGCTGCTTCTGAGTGTGTTTAATGGAGCAGCTGGGTGCTGCAAGCTCAGAGACAAGCCGCTGCCCAAACCAGAGCTGTTCTGAGATCATCTGCCCAGAGATTAAAGAGTTGTTAGGCACTCTTCCCAGCGCTGGTCGGAGCAGAACGTACCTGGTAAATGTGGACAGTGAGATGGTGATGTTTGGTGCAGGTGAGAGCGGACTGCCCAGGCAGATGAGGGCAGCAGGGGTTGTTAGAAGGGGCTTCTCTCCTATGAGGATAGGAAAAATGAACAAATGAGGTGCTCTAATTCAGCATAATTAGGTGCTGAGGTCCTATTTAATGCGTTGAACTGGCCTCTTTGAAAAGAGGGTACAGCCTGGCTTGAATGGCCAGCCCAAGGACATGTGCTCCCCAGGACACGAGCCTGGGAGCAGGACTCTAGGCAGCCGTGAGCAGCAGCAGGGTGGATTTATCTGCTTCCAGGATGCTGTTTTCTTCCCTTTGTCCTGTCTCAGGGCACAGCCTTGCTGATGGTGATGTGTACCCTGCTGGCACTGGCATCTTTTGCTGCTCCCAGCATGATTTTGCCCTCTGTCCTTCTCCCACCCTGTGCTGTTATAACCCTCAGAGACAAAAGGAAGTAGGGTGCCTGCTGCTCCCCCCAAGCTTTGGCCTTGGGTTTGGTCTGTCTAGAGGCACCTGGGAGGAGGTAGGATGATGGAAGGGACCAGGAATAGACTTACGGGGAAAACAGGCTGGATTTCCTAAGGCAGAGCCATAAGCTGTGAAATCCTTTACAGGAAACAAAGGGGCATAGTAACCTGGCCAGTTCTGTCTTCTTGTCCCTCGTGCTTTGAGGTTTGCTTTGGAAAGGTTACTTGGGATGAGCCAAACCTACTGCAATTTACAGTGATGGAAGTGTGCTCTGGATCCAGCAGCAGAGCAGATGTGTGCTTTTGGTAGCCAGGGTACTGGAGAGCCAAAATGCCTCTTTCACGGCTAGGAAAGGACTCCTGGTCAGCACCAGGGCTGGTGTGCTGCACACAACTGTGTACAGCTCAACTGGGGGATGCGACCTACAGCAATCCTTTGGTGGCCCTGGCCCTAGGTCTCTCCATAGGGACTCCAGGAGGGTGCTGTTGTGGCCTTTGGCTCTGCATCCTTCTGTGTTACACCACTGCAGCTCGCTTTACCTGCCCTTCCCAGGCTGCAGCAGTTGAAGTTGCTGGAGGCAGAGAGGCAGCGTGTGCCAGCAAGTGCTCTGTCACACTTCCCCTTGGGAGGCTCTCAAGCAGTCACTTCTCACCCCAGTTCATCTTGCAGCATGTGATTCTCCTGATCATCCTGGTGCCAGAGCTGCAGGGCCTGATGAAGAACCTGCTGCTGTCCCAGTTCATCGCTCCTGTTTGCTGGCAACAGGGACTTGCTTTCTGAAAGTGGAGTAGGTCTCTCCTCCCCTCTGCACACAGCAGTGGTGTCTTGTGCATACAGCCACTGATGGCTCAGGGAGTGCCTCGGCTGCAGGAAAAGATTCCAGGGACAGCGATTCCACCACCGTGCCCGGGTTGCAGCCTCCAGCTGCACCAGGGGAGGTTTAGGCTGGATATTGGGAACAATTCCTTCCCCAAAGGGCAGTCAGGCATTGGAACAGGCTGCCCAGGGCAGTGATGGAATCACCGTCCCTGGAAGTGTTCACAGACTGTGTAGATGAGGCCCTCAGTGCCATGGGTTAGTGGTGGCCTTGGCAGTGCTGGGGAACGGTTGGACTGGGTGATCTTGAAGGGCTTTTCCAACCTGGTTGATTCTATGATAGGTCCTCACAAGTGGAGCCCTGCTTTAGGCTCCTGGGCAGGAGCTGTGGGTAGCTGCCATCTCACAGGCACTGACTGATCCTTCGAGCAGCACCAGTGGCTCTCCTCACTCAGCCTCAGGCTCCTCCGTGGGCTTTTCCTGGCAGGGTTGGGGCTGTCAGGGTGGCTCTGCTGCAGGAGGCTTCCTGTGTGAAGCCTCCCAGGTTAGCTCTGCGCAGCACCGTGTGCGAAGCAGCTGAGCTGTGATGTCTGCATGGGAACATTTGCCTTAACTAAGTCCAGGATAAGAGTGGATTTAAGTGCTTTGGTTTATAAATAAACAGCACTGTCACCAAGGTAGATTTAAGCAGAGCTGGCAACAGCCCTGCATGGGAAGGGATCTCTTTACCACATGGCCTGCTGTTGGACTTCCTGTTGCATGCTAATCCCTTAAGCCTGCTTTAGCTCTGTTAATTTTCCTTCTTTCCCTTTTCCCCCAATGGGCTGCCTCGGTGGCTCATGAGTGCCAGTGCTCTTCAGCCGAGCTTGTGCCTGTGGCTGGGCCGAGCACCGGGGCTACCTTCCGAGCACCAGGTACCATGTGGCAGGGCCCCAGGGATGGTGGTGCCTGAATGTGTCCCATTCTCTCTGTCTTACAGGCTCTGCAGTCTGCGCCTCAAGAAACTCACAGTCCTCAAAGAGCTGGACAAAGAGCTGAGCTCTGTGCTTATCGCTGTGAAGATCCAGGTAGGCTTCTCACCCTGTCTGATGGCAGCAAGCCTGTCCCTGTGCCCTCTGTGAAGTGCTGATCTTCATGTGCCTTGCCTTGTGCCAACCCCTTGCTTCTTGTCTTGGTTAGCACCCTTGGAGAGGTTTTGGCTCTCAGGCAGGTGGGAATGATGCCGCAGGGGCAGCAGCAAACAGCTTGGTGCTAGTCTGTATCAGGGATGAATTTGGTTAGACCCCTGCACTAGGACAGAGTGTATCTTGCTTGCCTGCTTGCCTCAGCCAAGGGCCTCCTCTGCAGCTGCTGTTTGGATTTTGGAGTCCCCTACCCCACCATTCCCAACCAGCACTGGGTGGTTTCTGGCAGTGCCCTCCATCCATATCCCCTCCATCCCTGGAGAGTGATGGGTGGGAAGGAAAGAGCACAAAGGATCAGCAGCTCTGCTTGACCCCTGCTGACATTTGCCCCCTGTGATCTCACTGCTGCCTCTGCTGTTCCCTCCGTTTCTCTGTGCTTTCTCTCCACTCAGCCTGGTGCCTCTACTCTGAACCAGGCAGAGGGGAAAGGGGTTTTGTCACCAAAGGGAGAGGGGATTTGCCGTCCTCCTGGTATGAGCAGTCCTCCCCCCTCCCTCTCTGCAGCTGGTGCTGAGGACGATGGGTCCCTGTGAGTGCAGGCGTATCCTTTCTGCCTGCCAAAGGACATAGTGGAAGCAAGATACCTCTTGGGCATGCTGTCCTGGCCCCAGCTCCCCTAACGCAGCTCGGATGCTGGTGTCCTTCCTTCGTACTTGTCAGCTGGCAGAGAAGCTGCTGGTCCCATGGACAGCACCGTGGGGTGGGAGCTCAGCAGCTTTGCACTCCCACATTGCTCTTTGTGCCGTACATATTAGGATCTAAATCCTGGATTAGTGCTGGAAGCCACAGTATTAGCGGAGTGCTGGGAGCCGGGGTTTGCTTCATGGCAGACCTGATTCACTGACACAGGAGGAACTGAAAGCTAAGAGGGAGGACAGTAGGAGGATGCTGTGTTCCACACGCTATTTATTGGTCAGCATCCCACTTTGCTGGCCTTTCCATCGCTGTCTGTATGGTGTCATTCAGGAGAGCTGAGACCTGTGTCCCTTTCATGCATGGAAACAACCTGGGCAGGAGAAAGTTGTCTGGCTGTACCTGGAAATGCAGGGGCAGTCCCGGCTGGGCCAGAGGATCCAGGGGCTGGGAGCCAGCTGGGGCCATGACTGGGAGGGCTGGACTGAGCCCTCTCCCCTTTTCATCTCCTGCACTGTCAGCCCAAGCTGGCTGTGCTTCTCTGGGCTGGGAACCTCTGGCTTCCGTGCAGCCCTCCTTACATCCTCATCTGCCTGTTCTTTCATGCAAACATCAGGCTGGAAGAGGCTGTGCAGTGGGACTCCATCTCTTGCATTCAGGGACTTCATTGAAACCTGGTCACCTTCCCTCTGTGTGGCCACATACCTGTGGAGTGAATGGATTCGTGTCCCTCCCCAGGCTGCTTCCACCTGCCTGACCAGCCACCAGGCAGGACCAGGGTCTGCTGAGCCTTCCTGGGAGACAGATGGAAGCTGTAGGCAGCTCCAGCGCAGCCTGCCTACGGAGTGGCCTTGGATGGATCCATCCCTCCTGCTCCTCTCCTAGGTAACAGATGAGTCATGCTAGCAAGACGCTGTTTGAAGGCTGCTCAGCAAGCATTGCCATCTCCATCTTTTAGATGGAAACAGCTGAGGTATGGGATTTGTGGAGGACCTGCAAGTTCCCAAGGGGACAGCTGGGGACGAGTGGAAAGGGAGCTAGATTTTCTCTCATTTTGGTAGTATCTGTGTTGCATTAAGGAAGTTACTCATCAGGAAGTTGCTGCTCTGAAAGGCAGATTGCACACAAACGAAGCTCTGACCCTGCCTGAGAGGGGCTGGCACCAGGACAACAGCCCCAGCTCTGGAGACAGTCTGCTCCATGAATGTTTGTGACCCAAAGAGCAGGGTAAGCCTGCCTAGAATATCTGATCTTGCAGTGATCGTGCCCTTCTGTGTGTGGCATGTGCTGTTCTCTGCTTCTTCATCTGAAAAGACCTCTGTCAAAGGACTAAGGAAGCAATCCATGTCTACAGAACATACCTGTTTCCCAGAGGTTATTGGAATGGTTAATGTTCAGTGGCTTCCAGTCTGAACTACTGTGAAAAAGGGGACTTACTCTCCTGTTGCTTGTGTGGTTTTTAAACCCTTATTATTTGGTTTAACAGACCAGAGATGTCAGAGCGTGTCCTTTTTGTTCAGCATGGCATTAAGAGATTCAGGTGTGCCTGGCTCAGCTCCATGCAAATGCAAATCTCTGTCTGGGCACTGGAACTGATTACAGTGTGAAGGGAAACGTGGTGCTCCCTCTTGGCACAGACACACACTGCAATCCAGAAACGCCCTGTCCTGAGCTGTGAATTGAGGAAACAATCCAAGAAAGAAGAAAACAAGCCCCAGCACTCCCAGCACATGCAGCTCCTATGGCAGGGGCTCTGGGAGGGATGCAGATCCTCCTGCAGCTGCTCTCAGGATGTGGCTGGTGACTCAGGTGTCAGACCTTAGTGCTGCTGGAGAGGGATGATGGACAGAATCTCTCTGAGTCCTACAGAGAGGACCAGAATACGTTCTACAGAATAAGCCAAGCTCAGGAGCCCGTTGTCTCTGCCTGCTGCCCTGGCCCTGCTCCTTGCTGGAACTGGGATTTTTTTGCTCCTACTTGCTATGCATGGAAGGTACATGCAGTTTTCTGTCTACACTTCACTCAACGCTTTGTTTCTAATCTTTTTGCAACCACTTGTAGGATTTTCCACTCATGCCTGAGCAACCCCAGCTGCCCCCTAACTAAATTTCTTGGGGATACTCTAATAGGCTATTTTCTCCCAAAATGCACCTTTAGCTCAAATTCCAGGTGATGTTTTGCTGCCTGCGTTGCCCTGGTTTCCCATACTGCATTCTCCTTTTCCAGTTTGATGTGCTCTTCCAGCTCAGCCTCATGCTTTGAACAAGACCCACCGGGACAGGTTTATCCCTGAAATTGGGGATTGTTGCAAACCATTGCTGGGCACCATGCACATATGGGTGGGAGAGAAAGCTCCTGTAGGTTTTCAATCTATTGAGTGGTGAAGATCTAACCATTCTATGACCGTGTGTGTATGTGTGTATTGATGAAAGAACGGATCTTTGGTGGACAGTCTGTCTGCAACAGATAGCAAATAGTAAATGTGCTGAAGTAAATGGTCACAGTGACCACCTATCACCTCTTGCTAAAGACACGTTCAAGAAGGAAGTGCATTCTTGGCCAGGAAAGCTCACAGATGGTGAAGGGGATGAGCTCCACCTCCTCCACTTTAGGAAAACCTTTCACTCCTGGCACGGTGGCTGGGAACAGTGCTGCAGACAGTGTAGACCGGGCCTCTTGAAAACCAAAAAGGGTTTCCCAAGAGCTTGTTTCTGCTTGAGTATCGGTGAATATCAGTAATGCTGCATCACTGCAAAATGTGCAGGCTTTTCTTACCGCCCCTCTCTAGGTGCTTTCGTTTTGTTTTTCCTAGCATGGGTAACACTAGCAATAGAGGTGCAAAAAAGGGCTTTATCAGCACCAGCCAGGCCTGCTGGATCCTGCTTCCTATCAGCAAGCTTCCTTGGTGCTCAGACATGCCTGTGTTATTGCCATTCTCTTTGATTCCAGAGGGGATGTAACTGTGATCTCCTTCACAGTGGCACCTGCATGCTCTTGTCATGTCTTCTGGGGCTGCTGCTGTCCCATTTGCATTGGAGATCATAGAATCCCAGACTGGTTTGAGTTGGAAGGGACCTTAAAGCTCATCCAGTTCCAAACCCCTGGCACAGACAGGGACACCTTCCAATAGACCAGGCTACTCCAAGCACCATCCAACCTGGCCTTGAACACTGCCAGGGATGGGGCAGCCACAGCTTCTCTGGGCACCCTGTGCCAGGGTCTCAGCACCCTCACAGGGAAGAATTTCTTCCTAATGTCCCATCTCAATCTCCCCTCTGTCAGGTTAAAGCCATTCCCCCTTGTCCTGTCCCTACAGGCCCTTGTCAAAAGCCCCTCTCCAGCTTTCTTGTCAGCCCCTTTAGGCACTGGAAGCTGCTCTAAGGTCTCCCCTTAAGGAGCCTTCTCTTCTCCAGGCTGAACCAGCCCAGCTCTCTCAGCCTGGCTCCAGAGCAGAGCTACTCCAGCCCTCAGAGCATCTCCATGGCCTCCTCTGGACTCACTCGAGCACATCCATGTCCCTCTTGTTGGCTAGTGCTGAGATGAAGAGCTCTGGGCTCTGACCTCACCTCAGCTTAGCCAAATCTGGGATTTGTCTGAGTTGCTGAAGGGACTCTGGCCATGGGTAACTTAGGATCCTGCTGGCCATGGCATCTGCCAAGATAATGCTGGGAAGGGATGGAGATGCAGTGAGGTTCTGGGAAGGACCCAATTCCTTTGTGCTGCTGTGCCTATTTGTTTAGCTTTGACCCATCTGCTCACAAGCTCACAGTGTAAATGAAGGAGTGCTCACAACAGCCATGGTAACTGATTCTCAACAGCAGCTGTGCTGGCCTAGCCTGTTGCCTCCCTAAATCAATGTTTCAGCTTGCTGGCCCATTCCCAAGGAGGCAGGAAAGAGTGAGGAACCACCATGAGCTATTTTATACTTGGAGCTGGTCCCACAGCCCTGGAGTGACACAGCTAGTAAGCACAGGCCTTCTGGGGAGTCTGTGAGTTGTGCCACCCTGCAACCAACAGAGCCTGGTGCATGCAGGCAGCATTTTTCATCCCCAAGTCATTCAGTGTCTCTGTCAGCAGCCAAGCTGTGCAGATAGTAAAGACAGAACAGAATCACAGAATCAACCAGGTTGGAAAAGCCCTTCAAGCTCACTCAGTCCAACCATTCCCCAGCACTGCCAAGGCCACCACTAACCCATGGCACTGAGGGCCTTGTCTACACGGTGTGTGAACACTTCCAGGGACGGTGATTCCAGCACTGCCCTGGGCAGCCTGTTCCAATGCCTGACTGCCCTTTGGGGAAGGAGTTGTTCCCAATATCCAGCCTAAACCTCCCCTGGTGCAGCTGGAGGCCGTTTCCTCTTGTCCCATCCCTTGTTCCTTGGGAGCAGAGCCCAGTCCCCTCCTGGCTCCATCCTCCTTTCAGACAGTTGCAGAGAGCAATAAGGTCCTCCCTGAGCCTTCTCCACACTAAACTCCCCTTTGTCCCTCAGCCGTTCCCCATCACACTTGTGCTCCAGGCCCTGCACCAGCTCTGTTGCCTTTCTCTGGACCTGCTCAAGAGAAGTAAAGGAAAGAGTTGCAGTGGGCATGTGGTTCGAGTGCCTCTCTTACTGCCCTCTTGGGGCAAAGAACCATTTATATACATGGAGCAATAAGGATTGTTGTCCAAGGAAAAGGCTAGGAGTTTTCTTAGACACAGCTGGGCAAGTGGCGTGGAACAGAACAGAGTCAAGACACTGACTCTTTCCTTGTGGACTGTGAACACCAGTGACTTGTGTGTGTGGTGCACTGGAGTGCCTGGCCAGGATGCTCCAGCTTAGCTGTGTGTGTCTGCCTATCTTGTTGTAGGGTTCAAAGCGAGTCCTGAGATCAAATGAATACGTCCTCCCGCCTGGTGGCCTGATGGAGACCGAGCTAGAGCTGACCTTCTCACTGCAGGTACCTTGTGTTGCCTGGTCACTTGGGTCCCTCATGCTCCCCTCACCTGGCATTCCTCAGCAAGCACAGCTTTGGGGGTTCAGTGTGAAGGGGGCAGCCTCTAAGGAGGGGCTTCCTGTGGTTGCCCGTGCTCAGGTCACAACAGCACAGATTCCTGCTGCTGGCCAGCTGCTCCATTGCTTCAGGGGTGGTTGTGCTGGGGATTTAGAGAACGATGTGGAGTGGAGGTGGCCTTTGAGGGGTACCTCAAAGTTCAGCAGGTCAGATCCTGCTGTGCATCAGCACTAGGAAGGAGGTTTTTAGCTGGGTGTCACACTGAGCCCTGCCCTCATGCTGCCGTCTTCCCTGTGCCTCCTCAGTACCCACACTTCCTCAAGAGAGATGGCAACAAGCTACAGATCATGCTGCAGCGGAGGAAGAGGTACAAGAACCGCACAATCCTGGGCTACAAGACCCTTGCAGTGGGCATCATTAACATGGCTGAGGTATGGGGTGCTGGGAGCAGAGAGGAGTGAACGTGGCTTCCCTGTGCCAGCACCAGGAAGGGAGCTGGGGCAGGGGCAGGCACTCAGAGCTGGGAGTGCTCTGGCTTGTTGGGTAGCTGTAAGACAGGGGTGGGCTACCAGCTGCTATTGTGTCACCCTGGCAGGGGTCTTGTCCGTCTGTCTAGGTGATGCAGCACCCAACGGATGGCGGGCAGCTGCTGGGCCTCCACAGCAACATGAAGGACGTGAACATCCGAGTGGCTGAAATCAGCATCTACTCTTTGTCCAGTCAGCCCATTGACCATGAGGATGGGAACGTTCCTTCAGGTCCTAAAATCAAAGCTTCAGGTGTGTTAGTGCTCATCACAGACCTGAAGGGAACTGCCTGCCTTCACTTCACGGGAGCTGTGGCAGGTGTCATGCTTAGCTGTGGCATCTGCACTGTCTGCTTTCAGATCGCTCCCCAGACATCGATAACTACTCTGAAGAAGAGGATGACAGCTTCTCCTCAGAGCAGGAAGCCAGCGACGATGCTGTGCAGGGTCAGGTAAGGGAGAACCTGGCAAGGTGGCTCATGTCCTGCTCCTGTTTCTGCAGCAAGAGTCAGGGGCTGAGGGTCTTGATCACCCTGAGCCCTCTCAGCTCCTTTGTAAACAGTTGTCATGGTTTCAGGGGGCAGAGAGCCACAATACCTGGCAGCAGGTGGGACTGTGGGCTGCTGGCAAGTCCATGGTGGGGCAAGGGACTTTGGAGATCCATAGGTCTCACCCATGTGTTCTTGGAGCTGTCTAATCTGCAGCATAAAACCCTTGCTGAGTCCCCTCTATCTCGCACCATGGTTCTCTCCTGGATCCCTGTGATAACAGGCCAGATAACAGGCTCTCTCTGAGAGAGAGCAGAGATTTTAGGAAGTACAGTCTGGGTCTGACAATGGTCAGAGGTGGCAGACCTATCCCAGCCCTGTGATAAGCTATGCTACTGCTGTTTGCTGTCCTCTTGTTGTGGTGTCTACACTCAAGGCCAAAAAAGACTTGTGGTAGCATGCCAGTCAAGCGCAGGGACAAACCCTGCTCAGGGCATTCCTTGTCCCATCATGCTGGGTTCACACATCAGGGCTGTGTCCCTGGGAGTTGTGCGTGTTGTTGAGACTGATCCCTGGAAGGATGCTTTTTGGGAGCCCTGAGCAAACCCTAGAGACGAGAGAACAGGACAACCCAGTGAGGCTAGTGAGTGCATTTTTAGGTTGTAACAAGAACTGCTGCAGAAAGCTGCTGTATCTCCTCTGCATACTGCTGGAACATGTTCCTCTGGAGGGGCCTGGAGGGGCAAAAGAAGGAGGTCTGTTGGGGGGCAGTGTTAAGGAGGGAAAAGGAGCTGCATAGGGAGAGGTGACCGAACTGAGAAACAAGACTGGGAGCAGAATGGACAAAAGCTTTTCAAAATGGGAAATGTGGGAGATGCCACTCCCTGCACTCTGCGTTGCTCTCATGTGCTGTGATGTTTTGCCTGCAGGATCTGTTTGATGAAGAGGATGACTTGAGGAAAACCAAGAAGGCTAGGAGGAAAATGATCCGAACCACATCAATGACCAGAGTAACATCAGCATTTACTGAGTGATCAAAGAAGTGGAAGGGATTCTCTTCCTCCCCTCCTTGCAGGGAGTGAGAGGGCTCTGGGGGGGAGGGGGTGCTAGCACTGATGCAGAGCAGGGACGAGAGTCCTTGGCTCTGAGAAGAATTAGCAAACCTCTTCCCATTAATGAGTTAGCTTGCTGCTCAGAGCTGTCCCACCTCATGATCTGTACTGGGTTTAGTCTGGCTTCATATCAAGGATAGTCTGGGTGCAGCACAGTCTTGACTTGCTGCTGTGGCATGGTCTTCTCTCTTTCCTCCCTGAGGAAGAGGAAGGTTGGCTCTAGAAAGGGTGAACCATCAGCAAGTCCTCTGCCTGTCAGCAGCAGGGGGGAGCAACCCTGCTCTCCAAGCATTTCCTGATCCCTGTCTCCTTCAGCCCTGCAGTTGCCTGGGCACCTTCTTCCTGAGTTTGTTCCCCATCTTTTCTTGCTTGAAGGCAGCATTCCTCAACTAGATGGTTCGGGGAGAAAGGGGATTTAAATGGCAAGAAAGTGCTATTCCAGCCTGGAGCAGATAGAGTCTGAGTCCTTGTGCCCTCCATCATGCCCGGATACAACAGCTTCTTGCAGAGTCCAGATTTAGTCCAAATCCTACAGC
Organism: Pezoporus wallicus; assembly: GCF_028554395.1. NCBI lineage: Eukaryota > Metazoa > Chordata > Aves > Psittaciformes > Psittacidae > Pezoporus > Pezoporus wallicus. Next base: position 19,111 of record NW_026635101.1, on the reverse strand, counting down.
AGATTTAAAGAGCAAGGGAAATCATAGCTGACCTTGGGCCCATGGGCCCAGAAAGGAGCTGAAGGCACGTTAAAGAGAGCAGCAGTGGCCTCCATGTTAGTCACCTTGGAAGTGGTTTGACAGGGGTTTGTTTTTGTTTTAGCAACCAAACTTCAAGCAGAAATTTGTGGCTTTGCTGAAGAGATTCAAAGTGACTGAGGAGGTAAGAAGCAGAAAGACTGCTGCACATGTGTAGATGTCAGAGGGCTGGTTCCCACTCAGTGGGAGTACAAGGCATGAGGTGCATGGTGCCCAGGGCTGTTAACAGAGGTGGTGTGAGACATGGCCCTGGCTGGGCCTTGTGTTTTCCAAACCATCTTGCCTCAAGACGGCAGCTCTGAGCCTCATGCTCAAATCAAACTCACCTTCCTGTTGGGGAGAGGGGCCAGGGGAGGAAAGGTGCTGTCACCTGATTGTTCCACAGCCTGGGTTTGACTCCCTGAGGTGGGAAAGGTGCTGTGGTGTGTGCCTCATGGCTGGGAGGGAGCTTGTGAGTGGTCTGGCCTGGGATGCAGGTGACTCCGTATCTCTCACTGCTCTCTGGGCTTGGTCCCACAGGTCCTGGACTCTGACCCTGTAGACCAGACCCAAGAGGTGGAAGAGGACTTGGGCTTGCTCTACGACAGCCTGGAGGAGTGCAACAACAGTGACAGCGGCCCAGAGATTGAGGACAATGAGAGTGTACACAGCACACCCAAGCCCACCCTGAGGTAAGAGTTGCAGGCAGTCACAGGCTGACAGGTCTACAGGACCTGGAGGAATGCCCTGCACTTCTCTGTTGCTTGGGCTAATGTCAGCATTGCCTTGCCTCTACTCCCATCACCATCTTCTGTTGGCACCACTGAGCTCCTCACTTGCATATCCTGTTTAACAAACTCAAAACTGTCCATTAAAACTGACTGCCTGCACATTTAATCTCATCTAATTTCCTAGCAGCCCAGCATCTGACACTGACCTGCTGGAAGAGTACCTGCTTGATCTGGGCTCCCAGTCTTCCCAGCTCTCATATCTTTTATCTGACAGTCTTGGCTTTCTCAGGGCCCTCCATGGCTGTCTTTTGAGCACTTTGTGATTGGTTGGGCCAATCCTTGTGTCCCTGTGAAGTCTGCATGCTGCATTCCCACCCTTTGTGGCGACCATCAGCAGTCAGCAGCGTTCCTCACCCCATTCCCCAGGCACCCAGTGGCTTAACTTGCTCTGCCAGAAGCAGCTGGCTTGGCACAGAGGCCTCCAGTGGACCGTGCAGTGAAAGCAGGCTTCTCTCCCATGTGCTCTGTGTTCACCTGGCCTCTTTGCTCACAGCTGTTCTGTTTCCCCGCTGTCCTCTTGTGAGAAAGTTGCCTTTAACTGTCTTCCTATTCAGCTGCCTCACAGTGCACTGAGTCTCTTCTAGCCAAGTCAAGCTTACTTGTCCTTGATGTTTCTATAGTTCTCTATTTAAATATCATCTGGATTAGTTGGAATCCCTGCTGAAGGTACGTAGGTAGGGGTACCAGACTTGGTCTAGCCACAGGCAAATTGTTTGGTATTAAATCTGCTGGCTTCAGTGGGGAGGAAACAGGAATGTGACAGAAGTCGTGTTTTCCACAAACCCACAAGTGGTTGTGAAGGAGGCAGCAGGCATGTGGGCAAGGTGGTCTGCTGGAGCTCCAAAAGGAGTTCCACAGGGTCTCTCATCAAAGGAAACAAAGGTGCTGTGGGAGGAAAAGGAAGGCCTTTTTGTGGTCAGATAATGGTTTGTGCATGTAAACCGTAAGAAAAGTCTATTGAGAGGATTTAAACATAAGACCCTGTCCTGGTTCTGCAAGTGCCTGCTTGCAAGCATCTGGTCACTGGGAGGGCATCCCAGAGTCAGTGCTGGTTTGTGCTTGTACCTGCCCTTACAGCCTTCCTCAGGTGTTTGCTGCTGTCTCTGGTGGGACAGCCTCTTGGGCTCTGGGCTGTTTCTCAGTCTGTTCATTAAGCATCTTTCCAGCTTGGTTTGCTCTGGAGTGCCCCAGTTTCTGAGAGTGCTGAGTGTGTATCCGCTTGAATTCAGATCACTGGCTCTGTAAACTTGCAAAGGAGATGCAGGAGCTGACTGCCAAGGTGGCCAGTGTAGACTGCATGGTTCCAAGGCCCTGCACAGCCACCTCAGCTGATGATGACCTCCCAGCCCAGCCTGTAAATTCAAGATGTGATCCTCATGCTGGGTTTATTTACTCTCATAGACAGCCTTGCTAGACACTGAATGTCTGTGGAGCAAGGTAGTCCTTAAGGGTGAGCAGTAGCCAATGCCTTGGGTTGGCCCACTGGTGTTGGGAGCAGATAGCCATCCATTTGGTCAGCCAGGGAGGCTGCCTCTGCACTGGTGTGAAACTGGAGCTGGAACTTAGGCTGTTAGGTCAGTCAGAGTCTTTGATTGAAGATCAGAGGGGAAGGAGCAATTGTCTCCATAGGTGACTGGGAGAATGGGTGGGGGATAAGGGGCTCATTCATTGAAAACAGAAGGGAGCTGTTCAGAAGGACTGGGATTTACCTAGATCTCAACCTGCAGAGACTCAGACTCAATCATTCATATAGGACAGCCTTTAAACTGCAGGACAGGGAGAGCTGAGAACCATGAAAGCTTCTGAGCTGCAAGTGAAATAGGCCAGAAAAAGACACAGCTTCCATGAGGAACAGGGAGACAGCTCCATTTAAATGGGGTGTTGAAAGCCAGACCAAGTGTATACAACTCCAATGTCTAGCAAAAAGGGGTATTGTCTGTCTGGATTGAAATTGCTGGCTGAGAAAAGGCAAGTGTAGACTGTACAGGGGGTTGACAGTGCCTGAGATCCTGGAGCAGCAACTGGGAGGGGTGGAGAGAGCTGAAATCTGTTAGTGACAAACAGGAGACATCATTTATCCCTGTGTGACCTGGAGGAAGTGTCCCACCGGGCACGATTCTGACTGTAAACCTGGAGCTTTGGTAAATGAACGTGTCATGAAACAGCTGCTCATGGAGCCAGTGAGAGGAAAATTGAGTCTTACTTCTCCTAGCCAGTGCCCAAACACTGCTGCTGAAGTGGTGCTCTGGGGTGGGGACCATCATTTACCGAGGTGAAATGTCCTTGTAGGAGCAGTGAAAGCAAAGGAACTCTTGTGCCTGGCAGCACAGCATGCTGTACACAGGGCAGGAAACGTGTGAAAAGGGAAGTAAAAGGAGCAGCCAGGATGTTCAAAGGTCTGTAGGTATCCTGCAGAAAGCTGCAGATAGATCCAGATGGGGTCAATAGAAAACAATGGAAACTCTGGCAGAGTCCTAACAGGAGAACTGCTCTATGTCCTACACCTCTGTGGCCATCCCTGGAAACCTGCAGTCTTGTATCCCCATCTGCAAGAGGAACTTTTCCCGGGAGCTAGTGAGCAAATACATCCTTAGCTTAGAGCGAATAGCTCAGATCTGCCGCAGGGAGGTCACACATTGCAGGTGGGCTGCAGCTGCTGCAAGGGTTCTGGGAAAGCTGGCAGGTGAGATCCAGTGATGGAGCCTGATTGCTTCCTGAAGACGGGTCTTTGGGCAGCCCATAGGATGTGGAGGCAGTCCTTGGCAAAGAAATAATGGGTGGAAAAACGGAAACAAAGGTAGAAGCTAACACCATGGTGGCAAAGACAGTCCTGGTCCCCCAGGAGAGTTTCTGTGTTGGGATTTGGGAGCAGGACCTTGGAGCTGCGCTATGTAACTCCAGCAAAACATCAGCTCAGAGACCTAAAAGGCAAATTTAAGTGCTGGGAGCAAAACAGGACATTGCTGTGCTACTGAGGGGTGGTTCTGTGTGCAGGGATAGCTCTGTGGCCTTCAGAGCCTCTGGAAGGGGGAAAGCAGAAAGGGAAGGTGGAAGCTGCTGCTCAACTGCAGCAGCAGCAGGAAGAGGCTAGGAGCCTGGAAAAGGGAGAGCAGAAAGAAAAGCAACAGACATCTGTGGAGGCCGTGGTGGAGCCTCTAGAGGGGACAGAGAGGTTCAGCAGCAAGATGGAGCTGTGGTGTTGACAGATGCCATATACCAGGGAGACGGGGCAAGGTGGTGGCTCCTCACCCTGCACTGCAGAGGTTTCACTGCTGGCTGTGAAGCAGGGACCTCAGCTCCCTGGGGTCCCAGGTCTAGGCTTGTTGATCTGGGATGGTCCTGCCCTGTCCCTGCACCCAGCATCACTGCAGCAGACAGGGCTGTGTGGGGCTGGCAGGTCCATTCCTAGGCTGTGCGTTGCTCGGCCACGTGGGTGTGTGGCCCACCGGGACCTCTCCACAGTGCTCTGTGCTTGGGACAGGCCAGCAGGGGTGTGCTGGGATCATGGTGACTTTGTTCCTCTCTTATTCCTGCCTTTTTCTCTCCCATCTGTCTGTCTGTCCGTCCGTCCGTCCGTCCGTCTGTCTGTTTCTCTGCAGGCGTTTCTTTGAGGGAGTCTCTCATTCTGGTTCCCAGACTGAGATCGGCAGTCTGCACAGCCAGAAAGGGCAGGATCAAGAGGCGGGCAGCCCTGTGAGTTACATCACCACCATCACCATCACCTCTTGCCCCCTTCCCTCCCCAGGCAGCCCCACATCCCCACAGTGCCTGCAGCTCCCTCCGAGACCACAGCTCCAGGCAGCACCGGCCTGGGGCTGCTTCTTCCCTTCTTTCCTCTTCTTTTCCCCAGTGCAGGCAGAGAGGTAGTGATGGGGGGGCATCCTCTGGGGCCGGTCCCAGGGGGACACGGGGCTCCCCTGTGGGAGCCAGGCATGGGTCACTGGCTGCTGCCCTGCTTGGGGTGATTCATCCTTCCCTGACCCCAGTCCTTGTCCCTCAGGGCGAGCCAGACAAGCGGAAACCAGGAACGCTGCGGCCACAGGAGGAGCCAGGAGTGGAAGTCCCTGCAGTGGTGAGTCCAAGCTATGGGATGTGGAGCAGGGCTGGAGCTCCCTCAGGCCCTACCTTGCTTTCTGGGGTAGCAGGAGTGCCCACCAGCCTGGGACCAGGGCTGCGGGGGCACGGGTAGATTGAGCTGGAGAGCAGCAAGAGTGGAAGGAGGGTAAGGGTCTGCAAGAGATGCAGCCCAGCCCCCTCAAGCCCTGCAGCCTTGGCTCTCCAGCAGGGCCCCCATCCTTGATCCATGGGCGCAGGAAGCAGGGCAGGGAAAGCAGTTTGTGTGATGTGACCGTGTGTCACCCTCAGGAGCTGGCCACAGAGGAGCCGTGTTCCCGGCTGGCCCCCCCAGAGGCTGCCACGAGGGAGAGCAGTGTGGACAGGCTGGCCCAGCTGGGCCCCGGCACCAAAGCCGAGCTCCCCAGTGCCGTGTCCCCCAGGTAAGGCACATCCGTGCCCTGTGCCACGGCACACAGTGGCTCCCTGGAGCAAGTGGGGGTTGATGGAGGTGACGTTTCCTCAGTGGTGTTCCTCTCCTGTTCCTCTCTCACAGCAAGGCCGAGAGCAAGCAGCTGTGGCGTCCCCGCAGCACCTCCGTGAAGGACCGGCAGAGCTCAAAGGGACAGGGCGGCCGCACCAGCAGCCTGGACAGCGAGAGCTCTCCAGACTCGTGGCACAGCACCCAGGTGAGCCCATGGGAGCCACCTCACCTGGAGGCTTCTCAAGAGCCCTGCTTGTCCTTCAGCCGCAGGCAGAGCAGCCCAGGCAGCAGCCGGGGTTAAGCTTTGTGGTGATGCTGTTGTAGGTGCCCCGAAAGTCTGTTTATGATCAGCTGAACCAGATCCTTGTCTCTGATGAGCAGCTGCCCGAGAGCATTGTGCTGGTGAATGTCGCTGAGTGGCAGGGCCAGGTGAGTTGTGTGATGGGAGCTGGGTGCCTGGGGGAAGCTGTAACCAGAGTCTCAGCTGAATGCAGACACCTGAAGTGCCACAGAAGGATTTTGGAGTGCCTCAGTGGGAAACAGCAAGAGAAGGGAATGAACAGAGGTGGGGTCTGAGCCTAGAGCTGGACCCTGCTTTGGAATGGAAGGATTTAAATCAGAGGGTCCCTGGACCAAGCCCTTTATCTCAGGGAGCAGAGCCTGGTTCTTGGGACAGTTTTGCATTTGCCATCGCAGGGTGGTGGCTGTTGTGCTCAAAGAGGGGCTTGGGCAGCTGCTCTGGAGCAGAGCCAGGAGGAGCAGGGATGCTCAGGCATGTAGCCAAGGGTGGCTGGGTGCTTTTAGCCTCCCTGCATGGGGACCGGGACCCCTGATCTATCCCAGGGGACACAGGGGTCAGGCAAGCATGGGCTGGTGCTGGCCAACCAGCCCCCGGGTGCCTTAACCCAAGCTCTCTGCATTGCAGTATGTGAGTGAGCAGCTCCAGGCACACAAGCAGTTGGTCGTGTCCACCTGCTCCGTGGCAGACATCCAGGCAGCCTTCAACACCACCGTCTCCCGCATCCAGCGATAGTGAGTACAGCTCAGGCTCAGCCTGATTGTTTCCTATGACTTCAGAGAAGGGCTGGAAAAGGCTCTGGCTTCCCCACGGCTCATTAGCATCCGTTGGGATTGTGGACAAAACATAGGAGCAGGTGTAGGCCCTGGGGAGAGAGGGGCAGCCCAGTGCTGGTTTTGCCCATAGCAGTGCTCAGCAACCTGGAAATGGTTAGGAAGGGGTTTCTGGTGCTGGGGGGGGCTGACCCCTCTGCTGAGCCACTGCTTGTCCCTCACTGTCTGTTCCTCTCCCTTTGGCAGCTGTAACTGTAACTCCCACATGCCTCCCCCAGTGAAGGTGGTGGTGGCAGGCGACCAGAGCTACCTGAGCGTTGTCCTGCGTTTCTTCGTGGAGCAGCTGGCCAGCAAGACGCCCGACTGGCTCAACTACCTTCGCTTCCTGCTTGTGCCACTGGGTGAGAGCCCCCGTGAGCCGGGCCTCGGTTTGTCCTCTCCTACCACCCTGGGCTTTCCTGCCTGGAGCCAGCCTTGCCCTTCTCACCCACAGGCTCTCACCCTCTGGCCAAGTACCTGGCCTCGGTGGATAACAAGTACAGCACTCTCTTCCTTGACACGGCGTGGCGGGAGCTGTTCAGCAGGGCTGAGCCACCCATCGCAGGTGAGGACCTGGGCTCAGCAGTGCTCTGAAGGGGAGCCCAGCTGCCAGCGAGGCCCTCATACCTCTTTGCTCCCACAGACACTGTGGACATCGCGGGCCGTGTTGCCCAGTTCATCGCTGGAGCCAGCCTCTCTCACCAGCTCCCCATCTCAGAGGCTATGCTGACCTACAAGCAGAAGAGGTGAGCGTTGCCCCGGCACATCCATCCTGCCTCATGGTCCCAGTCTGGGGATAGGCTATGGGAGACAGGGAACAAGCGAGCGAGGCCCTGTGCTCTCCTCTGTGCTGAAGGGAGTGGGGTTCACAGTGACAGGCCTGTGGTGCTACCCCCTGCCACCCCCCCGGTGCGCTCGGCCCTGTGACAGCCCCAGCGGTGGGGACTGGCTGCCAGGGCTGGGCTGGGCTGGGCTGGGGGCCGCGAGCTGGCACTGTGCTGCCCGGGGGTTGATGCTCGTGTTCCGGCTGCACTCTCACCTCTCCCTTCTCTTGGTTTCTGGCACCCAAGGAAGAGAAGTCTCTATTTTGATTTTTATATCAGGTATTGGCTTGTGCTTGCTGTGCCGCTGCCTGGTTCCCCCCCTTCTCCCCCATGTGCGTCCATCCCTCTTGCTGTGCAGAGGAGCTGTGACCCCCAAAATGGGGCAGAGCTGCCCTCCCGCATGCAAGCCCTCCCCCAGCACTGGAGGGGACGACTCCTTGCCTCCTTGTGTAGTGTGCCCTGTGCTGCCATGTTGGGAACAGGGGTTCCATGGGAGGGAAGGCAGAAGAGACAGTCCTGGTGGCTGTGAGCTAGTGTGGGGGTCCCTGGGCCGCAATGCACTCGGTGCTCAGCACACCCAAACCCTGACCAGCCTCTCTTCCTTATGCAGCCCCGATGAGGACTCCTGCCAGAAGTTTGTACCCTTTGTGGGGGTGAGTGTGTTGTGGGGCCAGTGGGCAGTTTGGGCTGGGGGGAGAGGGGTAGTGCTCTGCCCTGCTGATGCTGGGGATCATCTGCCCTTGCAGGTGGTAAAGGTGGGCCTGGTGGAGCAGTCTTTCAGTGCCTCTGGTGAGTCCCTGCGAGCCCACAGACCCTGGGTCCCTTCTGCTTCACCTTTGTTGGTGTCCCCCAGCCTGTTCCCCCCCTCCCAACCCACACTTTTCCCTCCCAGTGGACTCAGATGACGCCACAGTCTGCACCCCATCCCTGCTGAGCTCAACACCAACTGCCAGTGGAGCAGCCCCCTACGGCAAAGAGACTGTGAGCACCCCACCACCCTCCCCGTCCGTCAGCAGTGGCCTCTCCGGTGCTGGGTAAGGAAGCCCCACGCAGCCTTGAGATGCTGGGGTGGGAAGGTTTGGGATGTTCGTGGCAAGGCTGCCACATCCTGGAGTTACGGGGCCAGGGTGTTCCCAGAGCTGTGGGGAGGGAGAGGAGCAAGGACAGCCACCGGTGTGCTGCATGGTGCTGCCTGTCTTGTCCAGGTCTCTGAGCCCTGGTGTGGAGGTGATGGGCCTGCAGGTGGACTACTGGACAACACAAGGGCTGGACAGAAAGAAGGAGGGCGAGAAGCGGGAGACGGGTATCAAGAACACACTCAAGAGCAACTTCCGCTCACTCCAGGTCAGCCGCATCCCCGGCACGGGGGAGCTGGTGTCCCCTAGCACCATGGCCATGACCGTGGTCACCAAGGAGAAGAACAAGAAAGGTAACCAAGCCCACCCTGGGGTGCTTTCCTGCTGCAGGGCCACAGTCTCTTGCTAAAAGGGCAGGGGGGAGCCCGCAGGAGGGCAGGGCTGGGACCTGGCCAGCCCTGGGGTGAGGGCTCCCACCCAGGGCCAAGCGGAGACATCCTGACATTGGTCCTGTCTGTCCTTGGCCCCCAGTGATGTTCCTGAGCAAGAAGCCAAAAGAGAAGGACCTGGAGCCCAAAAGCCAAGTCATCGAAGGGATCACACGCCTCATCTGCACAGCCAAGCACCAGAACACCATGTTGCGAGGTGAGGGGGCTGGAGGGGAGCAGAGCAAGTGGCACAGGCTGGCTGTGGTGGGGCTGCGCCTCACCGCACCCTCTTGTCTCAGTCTCCATAGATGGGGTGGAGTGGAACGATGTGAAGTTTTTCCAGCTGGCAGCACAGTGGCCAACACACGTCAAGTACCTCCCCGTGGGCATCTTTGGCTACTCGAAGAGTGTGTGAGAGGCAGGGCAGCCCTGGGATGGAGCTGTGGAGTGTCGCAGGAGGAGACAGGGAGATGGACTCACTCTTGTTCCCTCTCTTCTGCGGCCCATCCCCTGCCTGCTCTGCAGCAGAAGATCCCAAACCTGCACCACTCTCTGTGAGCCAAGACCCACGAAGGTGAGGCCAGTGAGACTGGGGCCATGCACCTTCCAACACCAGCCAGGGCACCATGCCATCCGCCTCCTGTGACCCCCAACAGCAGCCTGGGACAAGGAACCCAGGAAGGGCTGTGGGCCCCGCTCTGCCCAAGTCTGCTCCCGGCGCACCGGGGTCCCAGCTGGGCTGGGCCCAGGCAGGTTCCTGGTGCTGGAGCCAGCAGGATTGCTCATGGGGAGAAGAGGTGCTGAGCAGTGCCCCCCAGCACCACACTGCCCCTCGCCAGCCCCACGCTGCCAGGCCTGGCCCTGCCCTACAGGGCTGAGCCGCGGCAGCTTTTCTAGTCCCCTGCAGCCCCACTGCTGCGGCCGGCACGGTGCTGCTGCGGCTGCGGTACCCCGATCCCCCCAGCGCTGCCCTGCGGTGCTCCCATGCACCGGGCACGTGGACACCGGTTTTGGTTGGTTTGTTTTGTTTTTTTTTTTACAAGATTCTATTTTTTTTAAATTTATTGTACGGTTCCTTTTCGGGATTAATTTTAATAAATTAATGCTGGTACCATTACGGCAGGGTACGTGTGTGTCCATCAGTGCCCCAGGACAGAGCTGGACACAGCTGGCAGAGTGTGTGCACAGGGCACAGCTACCACTGCAGCAAGCACAGAGGACAGGGCTGTTGGGCACAGCAGCCAGTGAGTGACCTGGCCATGCTCCAGCCACGGGCAAGCTGAGCTCCCTGACACAATAATGAACTGAGAGCGGGTGGAACTTGGCTTGTTTATTGACAAGAAACCCCACAAGTGCGCAGGAAGAGACAGACCGGATCCAGCCCGTGTCCGTCGAATCCTCCTTTACCTGAAAGTGGAAAAAGTCTGTCTCTTTTTGGCAGAGGCTGGTCTTGCAGCCGTCTTGATCTCAACAGTCTGGAAGGTGACCTGAGGCTGGACCTGGGAGGTAGGTGGTGTCGTGGGTTCAGTAGAGATGTATTCCAAGACATGAGGCCTCTCCTCCTGGCGCCGCAGGTATCCCTGGTTCAGCAAGTGCAGGACACAGGACAGCACATCCACGCTGTGGCAGCAGAAGCTCAGGAACTGCAGCCCTGGCCCCAGCTCGCCCTTCTGAGAGGCATCAATCACCTACAGCAGCAAGAGAGCCCCAGGCTGCAGTGTGGTGCAGCACCCAGGCAGCCCGGCTCTGCCCCTGGAGCCCTCCATACCCTAAACACGAGGTTGTCGATGTGGAGCTGCTTCTCCACCTTGAGGATGCGGGTGATGAGGCAGCACAGGATGTTCCTTTTCCTTTCCAGGGCACTGACCTCAGCCCTCTCCGCCCTCAGGTACCTCTGCTGGGGCAGCAGCCTCAGGTGGCGCTCAGAGGCATGGGCCAGGGCTGCCTGGTTCAGCCGCAGCGTGCCTGAAGCTACACCGGGCCCAGGGTCAGCCAAGCCCCCAGCTGGGACCTGGAGGAGCCCAGGACACGTGCGTGGCTGTCGGACCAGACCCTCCCATTGCTGCCATCACAGCTCTAGGCCCCATCCCTGTCCCCCACACATGGCCCCAGGCAACAGCACCACACACCACCCCTGGCCCCAGCCCCACATGTGGCCTTATGCCCGACCCCCACACACAGCCCTGATCCCCCCAGACAGGCTCACTCCAGCCCCCTCCCTTCCCCTCCACCCCAGCACCCGCTCAGGGCTCAGACCAGTGCCTCCCAAGGCTGTCCTAGCCCCACACTCACCTCCCACTGGGCAGCTCCACACCAGGACGCCCTCGCCATGGGTCAGCGGTGCCAGTGCGTGGTGCACCAGGTCAGCAGGGAGCCCTGTGACCTGCAGCAGGGCCTCCACAGCCACCTCCTGCCAGAGGCCAAGATTCACCAGCCACAGCCCGGTGAAGAGAGGGCAGCCTGTGCCCCTAACAGTGCTGGAGATCCCACCAGAAGGGAGGACATGGCCTTGCCATGGCCCAGCATCTGCTGCCTCATCACCCCACGACCCCAGCTCCTACCTCAGCGCTGTTGAAGCACAGCAGGATGTACATCTGCAGCGTGGACACGTGGAGGATGCAGTCTCCAAACTGCAGCTCAGCATGGCCCAGCCACGTCCACTGCAACTGCCAGGGCTTTGTGCACTCCCAGCCCAGCAGGCTCTGGCCTGCAAGGGACAGCATCAGCGCAAGGGACAGCATCAGTGCAAGGGACAGCATCAGCACAAGAGCCAGCCCTGCCTGGTCCCCCAGCACACCCCTGCCTCCAGGCTCCTCCTGGCTGAGCTGCTGTGCAGGGCCTGGGGGCTGCCCAACACTCACTGTGCCTGCAGAAATTGGCGAACTCGTCCAGAGGAGAGCTCAGCGCCGCCGAGAACAACCTTTGGGGCTGGTCCATGTGGCAGAGCGGCGAAACGGGCCAGCAGCGCGGGGACAGGGCCAGCACCGTCACCTCCGGCTCATCCGCCACTGAGGCCGTCCCCGGTGCCTGGCACGGGGACAGGAGCACGGCTCAGGACGGGCCTCAGGAGCCTTGTGAGGAACGCGGGCAGCCCCCGGCTCCTCACCCCAGCAGCACTCACCTCGTCCAGGCCCTTGTCCAGCTCCAGCAGCTGCTTGTCCTGCTCCTGCAGCTGGTAGAGGCGAAACTGCCGCTGGAGCTCCTCCGCCTCGGCCAGGTTGCTCAGCATGGCCTGGGGGAAGCGGCTGGGGAAGCACAGCCCGATCTGCTCCACGATGGCTCCTTCCAGCCACGACGGCCCTTGCACCAGGAGCCGGTCAGCCAGGTAGTGCCTGCCACAGGCACCAGCATCAGGTCAGGGGCTGGCCCCAGCCCCATCGCCATCAGCCACGTGCCAGGAGACAGCCCTGGCTCCTGCCTCACCCCAGGGCACGTGGGCCCGGCAGCACCCATCTCCTCTCTCCATTGCCAGCAGGGAATGTGCCTCCACAGACAGGGAGCACCTGCGGCCACTCACAACCCTTCCCTCCAGACACCAGAGCTGGGAAAAGCAAAGCGGGAGCACCACAGCCGCACACAGCCGGGCTCAGCATCGCCTGCACCTCCCCTGTCACGCCACAGCGCGGACCCCAGGCCCTCTGGTCCCATGCAGACACGGCATCCCTCACCGGTAGAAGTGCTCGAAGGTGTGGGCGAGCTCCAGGCCACTGAAGACAACAAAGGGCTCCAGGATCTGCTGCAGCGGCCCCGTGCTGCCCGCAGCCCTGCGCAGCTCCTGGATCTGCCTGTCCAGGTAGCGGGCAAACTGCTCACTCACCTGCAGAGGGACAGGGCTGGCTGCGGAGGGGGCTCAGCCCTGCGGGGTGGCTGCAGGGCTGGGCTGGGGGAGCGGCCCTGGGGGGAGCAGCTGGGAAAGCCCCGGCACTGGTGCCGTGCTCCTTGACTCACGTGCAGGGCACTAAGGAAGGAGAGCTGCAGCAGAGCCCCCGCGAAGCCCTGGCCCAGGGCCAGCGCAAAGGCAGCCTGCTGCCCAAAGAGCTCCTCCGTGGCACTGCGCAGGCGCTGGTACAGCCCGCAGTATCGCTCCACGAGGTCTGGTGCCTGCCCAGCTGCCTCCAGGAACCGCTGCACCTGTGGGACACGAAAGGAGAGGGGTGAGCCCCACAGCGGGATGTGGCTTTTGCATGCAGCAATGTCTTTTGACACCAACTGCCCAGATCCAGACCAGTAGTCAGCTACCAAGAGCTTGTGGAGAGACAGGAGCGCAGCCTGAAGGCTGGGCAGCAGCAGGACACTGCCCAGCATTGGAATAAGTAGCCCAGCACTGTACCTGTCTCTCAGCCTGTGGCCTGAGCCCTGCCAAGGTAGCAAACACAGAAGGGCTGTCCCACACCCCTCCAGGCCTTGCAGAGGCCAGGTACTGCCCTGCACCCTCCCCACACAGTGCCCAGGCCACTGTCAAGCCCTGCATGGCACTACACGTGTCCGGTGTGAGGTCCCACCTGCCCTCTCTGGCCCCACAGCCAGCCCTCCAAGCGCTACCTGCTGCTGCACCACACCACGCCAGCACTGCGAAATGCCCCACAGGCTGCTTGACTTCTTCACCATCTCCTTCGCAGGCCTGGCCGGCTCCTCCTTGTTCTTCCCCTGCTTCTCACCTGCCAAGGGACACCACCAGCCTCAGCGCGGCTCCACAGGCAGGCTCCACACACTGACTGCCAGCAGCCTCCCCTCTCCCTGTGGGATCAGTGCAGAGCAGATTCCAAGTGGCCACAGCCACTGCAGGGGCACAGCCACAAGCCCTTCCCGGCTCTGGACACTCCAGTGCCACTGGGCCCTCCCCAAGCCCCCCAGCACATCCCCAGAGCCACAGCCCAGTGCTCCAGGCCAGCACTGTCCCAGCCCCACGCTCACCTCCCGCCTCCTCCGGCTCCCGGCCGCCGGGGTCCACGTGCACCAGGAGCTGGGTCAGGCGCCGCACACGGGAACCAAAGGCAGCACCGGGGCTCGCGGCGTGGCGCAGCGGCTCCCCGCTCTCCAGGTACTCGCTCAGCAGCCAGGCCAGGGGGCTGACGCCGTCGGGGTCTGCGAGGAAACCAGGCTCAGAGCGGCTGCCTCAGCCCGGGGCACGGGCCCGCGAGAGCACAGGGTACCTGGGCTGGTGATGCTCTGCACCAACGGGGTCACCAGGGCCTCCCAGCACGTCCTGCCCAAGGCCCGCGCCGCCTCCTCGTCAGGGAGGAAGCGCTCGGCGAAGCCCTGCTCGTGCCGCAGCGCCCGGTTCAGCCTGCAACAGCCACCGGGCAGCACACGGTGCTGCTGATGCCTCGGGGACTCCCGGGACAGCAGCGCAGCCCCTTGCCAGGCACATCGGCGCGGAAGCCCCACTCGCCCTACAGCCAGGGCCCCTCAGAGACCAGGGATGCGGTGGCACAGCGAGGACACAACTCACCTGCCAAAGAGCTGCAGCAGTCGCCCCCGGTCCCAGCAGATCTCCTGGCACCAGGCATGAGCCCGAGCAGTGCAGGACAGGAACGCCCGCTGGCACAGCTTCTCCTTGAAAACGGGCCAGAAAGTGGGCTTGGGACCCAGCACCTCGATGCCACGCACACGGGTGTCGATGCCGCCCTGTGGGACAGAGCAACCCTCAGCTCCTTGGGCATGGCCCCAGTGCCACACACTGCCAGCTCCCTGCCCCAGCCTCCCAGGCCCCTACCTGCTGGCACCGCTTCACCCGGATCTGGATGATGGGCCAGAAGCGGCTCATGTTCTCCAGCAGGATCACTCTGCTGTCTGATGGCAGGATGGTCACCTACAGGCAGACAGAGAGCCCTCAGCAAGCCAAGTGGCAGGCACCAGCCACCCTGCATGTTCCTCTGACCATCGTGTTAGAGCCATGGCCTCTGTCCCTTGCTGGGAGCCCCTACGCAGCCCGAAGGCACCCCGCACGCCCCAGCACACCAGGCTGCTGTAGCCCAGGCTGCAGCATTGCCCATGCCCAAGCCTCCAGCACCCACTGACTACAGCAAGCCAGCCCACAGCTCCCATGCAGCCCCATGGCCTCAGCAGCCCTCAAGGGACTCACTGCGTTGAGCTCAGTTCTGATGGCGGCAGGGCTGTCTCCCCCCAGCACCACGACACGGGCCGGCATGTAGCTGGAGTCCTCGCTGGCCACCAGCATGCTCATCTCCCTGCAGCACAGCAGACGTGGTGCTGCCCAGCAGCCCCCACCTCCCCTGCCCTGGCCCCTGTCAGCCCCACACCCCACTGCCCACATCCAGCAACCCCCAGGACAGGGACCACTGGGGCAGGGCTCACACAGGGGCCCAGAGCCCTCTCCTCCCAGCACAGCCGCCTGCCCTCTGGTACCCAAGGACCCTCTCAGCTCTCCCAGCCCAGCCCCACCTGACCACCACACCACACTGCATGTGGACAGTGATGAAGTGGGAGCCGGTGCTGCCGTTTGACTCCCAGTAGGTCATGGGGTTCCTGTCTGTGAGCTTGCTGGCTCTGTGGGGGTTGGAAGAGACCTCCACCTTCTCCCAGCACTTCTCCTCCTTTACTTCCACGCTGGAGCCTGTATGAGAAGCACACGGAGCCTCCAGCAGCCAGGCCGGCAGGTGCCAGGCAGGGGTACAGCACCCGCTCACCACACTCACCTCGGCACAGGTTGTGCAGAAAGACATCAAACAAGGGGATGCTGATGGGCTGGTGGCTCCGGCGGTGCTCCTCAATCTGCCCCAGCACCAGCTATGGGATGGGGCGAGGCTCTGACCGGGGGCCCTGGGTCTTCCTCCCCTCACCCGCCACAGGGCTGCGGCAGGCAGAGAGCAGGAGGCTGCCCCTCGGTGCCAGGGCCGCTGGATGGCCCCGAGACCCAGAGTCCCAGCACCACGGCCCCCCGAGACCCACCTGGATGCAGCCAGCCAAGATGCTGGTCATCAGCTTCTTGGAGATGCCGGCGGGCTTCTCGCAGTCGGTCACCAGGGCGAGCAGGGCTGGCGCCAGCGGCGGGGCCGTGCTGTGCTTGTTCAGGGCTTTGGCCAGAGCCTCGTGTGTGCCCACACAGCACATCACCACCGCGCAGTCCTTGCTGGCAGTGCCCAGGCGGTGCAGGAAGCCAACGACCTCCTGCAGCACCTACGGAGCAGCAGCCGTGAGCAGCCAGGACCGGCCAGGCCCAGCAGCAGCAGCAACAGCAGCAGGTGGCGGCGGTGCTGCCGCACTCCATCCCTCCACCCTGACACCGCAGCAGCACCACTGGAGCCTGGCGAGGCACGGCCAGGGCAATGCCAGCAGCCAGGACTCCACCACAGCTGCCGCTCCCCACCCCTCTGCCGGTGGCTCAGCCAGCACAGAGCGCCGAGCACATCCCTGTGGGCCCCTCACCTCCCGGTCGCTGCTGTGCGCACTCAGGGAGGACACACAGGGCTCCACACACTCGTGCCAGGGCAGCACATCCTCCTGGTAACCGTCCAGCAACTTGTTCAGGATCCTGGGTGACACAGGGGGCTCACTCAGGCCATGGCACACAGGCTGTGGGTGGTGTCAGAGGCAGCCCCGCTTCCCTGCCCCTCTGGAACGCCAACAGCCCACACACAGGGACTGGGAGCCTTGACTCCCCTGGTGCCTCAGACACCTCATGAGCACCCAGGAACACGCTGCTCCATCCCCATACGGCCCTGCACCCCGGGACACCCCAGTCAGCACCCACGTATGTGCTGGGATGTGCCCACCCCTGGTGAAGAACAGCCCCACCAGGACCCCCAAACACGCACCGTGTGCCCCCAGCATCACCACCAGCACTCACAGCCCCGCTGTGGAGGCCCCTACACCCACCTGAGGATGCTCAAGCTCACGGCCTTCTCTGCCCCCAGCAGCTCGAAGCTGCGCAGCAGCGGCCGGAAGCATCTCTGCTCCTGCAGCAGCCGGGCCGCCTCGCCAGAGGGGACGGGGCCCTGGCCGCAGAGCTGCCGCTCCAGGGCCACCAGCACGTCCTTGGACAAGATGCCGTCCCCCGGGCCGCTCAGAAGCCTCCGCACGTCCCCCAGGTCCAGTGGGGCCTCTCTGCCTGCCACGACAAGGACACGTGGGCCCGGCCCAGGCCCCAGCTCACGAGGCGGCAGCGGGTGCTCTGCCCTGCCCGCGGCACAGCGGGGCCGTGGCACAGCGGGGCCGGGCAGCTGCTACCTGCGCTCTGCGGGCCCAGGGGCAGCCCGTGCTCCACGAGGCGGTTGATGGCGCCGAGGGCCAGCGTCGCGTGAGGGCAGCCGGGGCTCTGCCCGTCCCTCCAGCAGCTCTGCAGCACCGCAGGGAGGTCGCAGCTCGCCAGCTGCTCCGCCAGGCCCCGGTGGCCGTCCATGAGCACGTTCACCACCAGCAAGCCGTTCTGCACGCCCGACGAGCCCCTGCAGGGACACAGCCATGCGGGCGCCTTCCTCCCCCTGGCACCCACCAACCCGCCTGCCCGCCTTGCCCATCCCACCCCTGCCGCCCTCCTCACTCTGCCCTACCCGGGGACCCTCCGCATGGTGCTCAGGGCGGCAGGGACGGCACTCAGCAGGTTTGCCGAGCCCTTGTTGGCGGCAGAGCCGATGCTGGCAAAGATCTCCCGAATCAGCTGCCCGTCAGCCTGCTTCAGGGGCGAGAGCTTCCCACCGGCACCTCCTGGCTCGGCGGCCACAGCTCCCACCAGCACCTTCAGGGCCTGCAAGGACAGCGCCAGTCAGGAGGGCAGCGGCCACCTCCGGCACACCGGCGTGAGCCTGCAGCCTGCCCACCACCCGCAGCATCCCCTCTGCCACACTCACTGCCAGGCCAGCCTGCTGCACCAGGGCGGAGGAGGCGTGCTGCTGCATGCAGGACAGCACGGCCCGCGCACCGCCCTCCATGGCGAACGTCACGCGCCAGTCGTACTTGGCCATGAGCAGGGCCAGCAGCCGCAGCGTCACCACCACCACGGCCTTCTCTGCCGCCTCCGTAGCCAGCAGCTCCACTGCCACCTTCACCAGCTTCTCCCTGCAATGGGAAAGGACACCTCAGGAGGAGCCTCCCGGCACCGCCGCTGGCACGCCAACACCTCGGGACCTGCCCATCACCTTCTCCCTGCCCACAGGGCTCTACCACAGCTGGGTCAGCCCCAGGAATGAGCCTGCCTGGGACCAAGGGACACAAGACCCAGATTTCTTCTTGCTGAGCAAGCAGGGACTCAGCGGCCTTCCCACTCCCACCACCAGCACTGCCCCCCACCCTGCTGACACAGCCCTCCCCACCAGGCAGGAGGGGTGCACAGCACCCCACAGCTCACCCAACACTCCTTGTCCCCAGGCCACTCTGGGCTTTGCTGCCTTGCTGTTCAGGCTCCTCCTCCAGGATGTTCACGATGTGCTTGAGCCCCATTAAGCGCAGCCCCAGCTCTGAGCTGCTGCTCTGGATCACATCCACCGCGGCTGCAATCTTGGCCAGGGAGCCCCTCTCGCTCACCCCCTCGGAGCTGCCCAGTGCTGGTGGAATAAGGGATGGATGCAGGTGTCAGGGCAGCAGTAACACCCCCAGCAACTCCCAGGGTGCCACGCAGCCACGGACCAGACCCACGGCCCTCCCCTCCCCAGGCAATCTGCAGCTGCCTGGCCTGCCATGCCCTGCCCGCAGCTTTCCTCCCCAAAGGCAATGGAGCTGCCTCCAGCACCCTGCATGTGCTCCAGCGCTCAGCAGGCCATTACCTTTGCTCTGCTCCTCTGTCACCTCCGGCAGGAACAGCCCTTCCTTCTCCAGGAGCTCGCTGAACAGCTGAGAATCCGACTTCACCACCACAGCGGGGGCTCGGGGCGGCTCTGCGGCTGTGGGCAGCTCTTCCTTCGCTCCCTCGGCCACGGTGGCTTCAGGGCTCCTGCAGCCAGCACCCTCCTGCTGAGGGAGTACTTGGCGTAGACGTGGGAGCCCCGCAGGTCACTCTGAGCCCTGCCCTGGCAACGCTTCTCCAAGATCTGCAGCACCTTCTGGGCCAGCTCCACAGGTACCGACAGCTGGACCAGGGCTTCTTCATCCCCCTCTGGCAGCTGCACAGATGGCGTCACATCAACCCTCGCAGGCTCGCCACAGACCCCGCGCTTCTGGTGCTGGTCAGAGCCAGAGTGGACAGAAAAGCTGCAGCACCGCAGGCCCCCAGTGCAGCTCTCCCCATACCTGCTCTCCCTGCTCCTGCTGGATGATGCACATGACCTCTCGCTGCCCCTGCGCCTCCAGCTTCTTCACAAAGAAAAGCAGCTCCCACCACTCGGCACGGCTC